>NC_141695.1:1137493839-1138752768 GCF_964263255.1 Lissotriton vulgaris | reverse complement strand
CACAATTGGATTACACAGCCCCCTAGCAGGGTTAACCAAACTATCCATCACCTCACCATCCAGCGCCTCACACACATACTCCACACCATCCTTCTGAGACTGGCCAGACAGTAGCGGACTGTCTCTGTCACACAACCCACACTCTTCTGGGCGGTCCTTACACTCACCCACCAGGACCTCAACCATGGGGGAATCCCTCCCACCACTAGGACCATGAACTCCTACGCCAGTCACTCTATTCCCTTCAGGGTCGCTGCGCACTACTGGAGCTACCTCATGCCCTTGAACCTCCTGATGTATGTTAACCCCCTCCAAGTCAGGTGCCATATCTCTAGGTGCGCGCACTATGCTGTCAGCACTAGATACCTGGATGTTGCTGCCACCATCTGAGCTGGACTCCACCTCCAACTCAGCAAAGCTCAATCTCTGAGCTACACATATTTCTTGTTGCTGGGCTGAAGCCCTCCTGGCCTCAAGCCCCTCGAGCTCCAAGTCAAGTTTCCTCATTCTTAAGTCATGCGCAAGCTCCATTTTTATTTCTTCCAGGGCTAACTTCCTAGATTCTAGCTCCAGTTGGCAATTCAATTTCAGCTCCGCCAACTTCATTTCATGATCTCGGGTTGCCTGTCTGTCCGCCAGCTCCTCTGGCGACAGACCTTGGCAAGAAACACTGCTACTCAATGGGGAGGTTGCACCCCTCCACTCTGGAGTCAGGGGTCCCTCCAGCTGCTGTTCTGCATCCTCAAATTCAATATCTTTTCCAGGGGCATTCCTTGCCTTGACCCAGGCCCTCAGCGCCTTTTGGAACTGCTCCCTTCTGGAGAGTCCGGTCATGGAAATGTTCAAATTTTTGCAGAAGCTCTTGAGCTGTTTCCCGGTATAGTTTTCTAGTTTCTCCCAATCACAGTCAATAGAAGAAATGGATGGTGCCTTTTCCATTTTCACTGACACAGGCATGACTTCAAAAACACATGGAGATCTCTTCTAGCAAAACATAAATCAAAAAAAGTCTGTGGCTTAGTTACTGGACTGTCATCATCGTGCAATGGTCAGAAGTTAAGGTAAAACACTGCAAATGTAAATTCGCGATCCCACCGCTGCCACCAATGTAGGAAGGGGGAGTCTCTAGTTGGTGCAGTGCAGCACTAGCGACAAGCAGGGACTTTCTCTTCCTCGTCAGGGCTGAGGGTTACCTTCAAGACAACCTCAGCTTACCCTCTAGGTAGTGTGGCTTAAGCAGTCTTAGGCTAATCTCTGGGGCACATAGGGTTAAACATTTGCAATATTACACCATCACAACCAACCCACCACACAATGACACCAAACTGTATTTGTAAAAATATATATTCTTTATATAATTTCAAGCAGGCTTGTAAATACAGTCTTGGTTCAAGTTAAAACGGTTCCAGTGTACTTTAGATTAGGTTGCCACAGTTCTTTCTTTAGCAATAAGCAATCTTTTGGGCCTTCTGCCCAGGTTCAGCAAGGTTCAGTGTTTTGTAGCGCCTCAATGCGCTTTCCGCTGTCTCCGCTCGCTTCAGAGAGGAGATCGGGCCCGGCCGGCCAAAGCTCACGCTTCCCGCGTGGGCCTTGAGGACCAGGAGCAGTGCGAGCCTCGGTTTCAGAGGCGGCTCGCGCTGTGGAGCAGGTAGCGCGGTGCGAGATCAGGTTGCAGGACGCTCGCACCGTGAGGTCAACAAGCACAGTACCTTGGACTTCTGAAGCGGACGGCTTCAAGGGGAGCTGTCCCACGTCGCGTTGCTTCCCGGGCGGGCGGCGGTGCTCGATGAGGACTCAGGCTCTCCTGACAACGGTTCACTTCTTTCTCCGAAGGGGAGAGGCTGCAGCAGGCGGGGCTGAGGGGGGCGCACTTCACGAAGCGCGATGTACAGATCAGGCGCGGCGCGGCAGCGAGTCACTTCCAAGCTGCGGGGGCCAGGGGGTCTCAGCGCCCAAGTTACGAGGGGCACAATCTTGGCAGTGCCTGTCTATGCGGGGCAGCCTGTACCTCGGGGGTCACACAGGCGGCGATGCTTGGACCGGGCAGGTCCTCCCTTTCCTTTGTTAGCGCGGCACGGCGCGGACAGTCACGGCGCTCGGATCAGCGTGGGGCTGGTCTTCACTTTGCAGCTGGCACACGATCAGGCCACAGTCACGGTGGTCGGGGGAGGGACACAGCTGCACGAATTGTCAGAGAGCGTGGCGGCAGGCACAGCGCTCTCAAGTCTCCTTCACTCGGCGCTGTAGAGACACACAGCACACGCCAGCAGCAGCTTCCTTCAGAGGGGTAGCCCCCACTGTTCCTGGGGCGCTGGTCAGGGGGCAAGTTCACAGGCAAGCCCTTGGAGATCTTTCAGCAGAGTTTGGCACAAAGTTCAATAAAAGCAAAAGTCTCTTGTAGTCTCTTCTTTTTCTCTCCTTCTGCAGCAAGGCACCAGACACAGGCCAGAGACAGCACTCCTCCTTGTCCTTCCAGGTCCTTCTCTTCGGGCAGAGTTTCTTCTGTAGCACAAACAGGATCTAATTTACAAGGAGCAGGGCTCCTTCTTTTATACCCAGTTTCTTTTGTTCTTACAGGCCAGGGGGGCCTTTGCATAACTGCTCTCAGCTCCTGAGCACTTGTGGTGGGTACTTCTGCTTCTGCATTCAGTGTGAGGGCAGGCACATCAGCCGCTCCCCAGGGGGGCGGAGCCGGCATTGTGAAGACAGGGGCAGCCTGAGCACTTTGTTGACAAGCTTCGGTCCTTCCTGGGCCAGGTGCAGGCTGAGTCATCAGTCGCTCCCCAGGGGGGCGGAGCCAGCATTGTGGAGGCAGAGCACAGCCTGAGCACTTTGTTGACAAGCTTCGGTCCTTCCTGGGCCAGGTGCAGGCTGAGTCATCAGTCGCTCCCCAGGGGGACGGAGCCAGCATTGTGGAGGCAGAGCACAGCCTGATGCATCATTCAGGGAAAACTCCCACCACCCACTAAGGTGTCATCCTGCTATTCACAACCTGTCAACTCCCATCCCTGTCACAAACACACTCAGACAGTCAGATACACACAAGAGCAGAGTCGGGCTGAAATGGTTAGACAAGCAAATGCTAACTTTCTAAAAGTAGCATTTGCAAACCCAGGATATTAAAATAAACTTTACTAAAAGAAGTATTTTATTATTCTGAGTTCAGGCATACTAAACATGACTCTCTACCATGTTCCCTGAGCCTGCTGGGATTATAGAGTGTAATAATTCCAGCAGCCCATTCTGGCCTAAGGGGAGTAGGTAGCCTTACAATAGTGAAAAACAAATTTGGTTGTAATTCACTACTAGGACATGCCACACACATCAGGGCTTGTCCTACCTTACACTTACAATGCACCCTGCCCTCAGGCCTACCATAGGGGTGACTAATATGAAGTTAAGGGAAGGTTTAGAGGCTGGCAAGTGGGTGCACTTGCCCAGCCAGCATGACAGTACCAAACTGCATGCAGGTTCTGCAATGGCAGACCCTAGACACATTTTAAGGCTGCTTCTGTGGGTGGCGCAACCAGCGCTGCAGGCCCACTAGCAGTATTGGCATTTACAAGCCCTGGCACTCCTGGTGCACTTTACTAGGGACTAACAGTAAATCCAATGAACCAATCATGGACAATCACATGTACACTTTTCAGTAGGGAGAGCATATGCACTTTAGCACTGGTCAGCAGTGGTAAAGTGCCCAGAGTCATTAAACCAAACAAAATAGGTCAGAGAGAGTATTGGAGGTAGGCAAAAAGTTTAGGGATGACCCTGCCAAGAGGCCCAGGTCCAACATACTGTTGCACCCTCTGGAGTGGGAATACTAATTTTTACCCACCCGCTATCCAACACTTTTCCTACTGTTGCACTCTCTGGAGTGGGAATAGTAATTTTTACCTCTACGCTATCCAACGCTTTCCCTACTTTTGCACTCTCTGGAGTGGGAATAGTAATTTTTACCCCTATGCTATTTAATGCTTTCCCTACTGTTTAATTTTCTGGAGTGGGAACAGTAATTTTACATTCTACGCTATCCAATGTTTTCATTAATGTAGTTCTTTTGGAAAGTTAAATAGTATTTTTATTTATTTATGTATTTAATATTTTTTTGTAATATTTTAAATAATGTTGTATTTAATTAACTTTTAAAATATTGAAAGTATATTTCATTTTTTTAATTGATTAAATATAATTAATTATTGTATTTATGTTATTATTTTATGTGTGTAGATGTATTTGTAATTTATGGTATTTGTTATTATTTATAATTAATTAAAATAATTAATAAATATTGTTATTAAGTAAGTATATATTATATATTGTATGTTTATTTTTAATTAAAGTTGTATTATTAAATATGTATTATTTATTAAGTTTAAACATTATTAAATATGTTTAAATATGTTTAATTCATTTATAAGTATTATTTACTTTATTTAAAAAAAATTTACAGAAAAAAAACGATCTTTTTATTCACGATATTTTTAACATCGATATTTTAGTTTCGATATTTTTGTACTTACCATGTTGTAGATAGGGTGTCGATATACTTGCCTTCGATATTCCAGCGTCGATGTTGCTGTAGGTCGATATTCTGTCCGTCGATATTCTGTCAGAGATTCGCCACTTCGGCCACCACCACCACCACCAGTCCCTTCCCGTCCCAGGGGACAGCCAGGACAGAACACCAACTGTGGAGGGCAGGGAGAGTGTGCGAGGACCCACCGTGGCGAGGCAACAGGTCCGTGGCAGCAGGGTAGGTGTGAGGGCCAGGGTCCCCCCAGACCTCAGGAGGGTGGCACACCATCCCTCGACCACTTCACCAGAGTCATTGGGGCATATGAACAGGTCCAGGGACAAAGTGGGCGTCAGACGAACTTTTATGTGAGCTTATCCTGCTGATGAGGTCCATCGACACACGCATTGATCAAATGGTGGACCTCATGGCCCAGCAAGTGGCGTTGCTGAGGGATAGGCCTGCATCACAACCAACATCTCCACCCCCTTCTGTTGTGCCGCAGGATGACAGTGCACCATCCTCACCTACGCCAACAGAGAGGGGCGAGTCCTCAGACGCCGCTGGCCATTCAGTAGGCCAACCACAGCCAAAAAGATCAAGGGGGCGTCCAAAGAAGAGCCTGGGAGTCTCCGGAGGCAAAGCACCAGCCACACGCCAGTCACGGAGCCAGCCCTGATGGCAACCCTCTTCCCCACTGCATTGACTGTTTGGACTGTCCTTTCCCACACTGCCTTGGCAATGGCATTTGTCTGTTGGACTGGGTCACCACATCCATGTGGTGTCTACTCTTGCATCTCATCTACCGTGACTGTCAAATCACTGCCCATTCACCACTTTCATGTAAATATTCCCACACCCCTCACATATACAATTTGCAGATAAAAAACCTGACACACCAGATCTTGTGCTGTATCGTTTTTAGTGCGATATTTACAGTTTAGAAAATGTCCATGATGTGTCCAAATGATGTACAGTATGTAGGGCAGGATTATTCTGAAGCACCTAGGGAGACAAACAGAACAACAGTCACTGGTGTCATTGTGGCATCACAGACATAACACTACACAAAACATACACATCAGACTACAGGCATACAAGACCATGTGCAGCAGGTGTTAACAAGTAGAGTCCAACATACCTCCACATATGGAACAGCAATGCCACTTTTCCTACACACAGGTGACTCAACATGTGCCTGTCTGTACCATCCGCAGATAGCCCTGCACAACAACAACAAACACAACAGACAATGTACAAGTCATACATCTTTATACACCTTCAAATGAAGTAGCGGTTGATGAGCTGTTGACGCATGTCAACTCCTTCCTCCTCTCCACTGTCCTTATCACTGGATTAATGGCCCTGAACAGGCGGGGGTCCTCATCATCGGCCAGGAGCAGGGGGATCCCCTTGTGAATGGCCAGGTTGTGCAGCCTACAGCATGCCATAACGATCTTGCAGACCTTCCCAGGTGAGTATGCCTGTGCTTCTCCTGTCCTGTCAAGGCAGCGGAATCTTTATTTGAGTAGGCCAAAAGTCAGCTCAATGACACGTCGGGTCCTGCCATGGGCCTCATTGTACCTGATGTCAGCTGGTGTCCTGGGATTCCGTAGTGGGCTTAGCAGCCAACTGGGATATGCAGAGTCACCTAGGACAGACAAACACACATTACAATGTTGCACAGGGAGAGGGCAGCAGGTCACACACACAGCACACCATACCACTATGCATACTCACCCACATTCCAAGCACGCTACCAGATTTGCCATCATCCGGGGCACAATGCTGTTCCTCAGGATGTAAGAATCATGGGCAGAGCCGGGAAATCTTGCACACACTTGTGATATGGTCATGTCCGCAAGGCACACCACCTGCACATTGATCGAATGATAATGTTTCCGATTTCTGAAAATGTGCTCACTCGCCTGTGGTGGCACCAGACCTACATGGGTGCAATTGATGGCACCACCATTATGTGGGATGTGCCCAAGGGGATAGAAGTCACCCTTCACACCGGCCAATTCTGCTCCCCTAGGGATATGTATGTATCTATCCTTAAATAACATCATGGCTGCAAGTACATCCCTTAGCACCAGGCTGAACATGGGTTGCGACATCCCTGCAGCACTAGCCACAGTCTCCTGGAAGGAACCAGTAGCAAAAAAGTGGAGGGCTGCCATCAATTTGTTTGTGGTTGTGAATGCTGTTGGGTATTGGCGACGAGGCTGCAGGTGGGGCTCCAAGAGATCACAAAGGGTCTTCAGTGTCAGTCGGTCAAGGCGAAACTTGCGAATGATCTCTATATCCTCCATGTCCTCCAGCACTGTCAGGTGACGTGTAAGATTAGGCCTCCTCTTAGTTTAGATGTAAATGGACACATGTCACTGACAACCATCCTGAGATGGACATTGCACATACATGTAAGGATGTGACGGTAAAGCAAAGACTGCCATGAGATATGGGTGGCACACCATGTCACATGGGTGGACATATAAGACACACCGAGGGCACACCAATCCATTAGCAATACACAAGTGCCACAAACAACACATTGGTCAATGTGAATGCACACATACAGAAACACACATTACACATTAGTACGCCTTGTACCGTACCATCCAACAACGTGTGTAAGATGATCATGACTGTCTCATTCCCATCTGCTGTACCTGTCACATATTAATACATGTATGTAACTGTGCACACATCCAAAACTCAATGATGACAGTAGCAGTAAAAATGTCCCTAGTGTGCATGAGCTTAAAATGAAAGCAGAAGTAAGTGACAACACCATACAGTGGGACAAGCATTGTCAAGGCCAGCACTGACACACAACACATTGATTCCGAACACATTATTTACACCAGCTTTACACTGTGTAGCATGAGCAACCATCAAATGCCTAAGTGACATGGGAGGAAAATGGGTATTGTCCCCGAGCACAATTCTACAAATAACAATGTTTTATAGAGAAAAAAGAAGAAAAACCAAATTGGAATCTTTGTTTTCAAAGTTCTTTAACAGTCTTTTTTATTTTCTTTTTCTTTTTTCTCTCTTTCTTCAAGTTGTTAGGAGTTCATTAATCCATATTTCATAAGTCACACAGTGCACAACGAGCGTAGCCAATTAACAATGCCAACATGTCTTTCGTCACGGGAACAGTCACCCAATGACTTCTTCAGGGATACAAAAAATAAAATAAAGAATATATATAAGAATATAAATAGTGACTTAGATTTTTAACAGTACTAACCAACACCTTTAGTGATCGGAAAGACACATATTTCCACCATGTCTTTAAGCAAACAAGAGAGCCTAGACAAGAAAGAAGAGTACAGAGAAGATAGTACTCACTTAGGACACCAACCAACAACCAAGTGAAAAGAAAGAAGACAATTAAATAGTGGGATTCACTAGTGTTCTAAAAGAACCTAATTTTACACTATACTATTGCGAGGAACTTATCCATAAGGAACACACTCACCAATAGAAAGAATTCTGTCACAAATATATCAGTGTCATTCCGGTATATTTTCAACTTCATATGGTTTTTAGAACACTGCAATTAAAAATAAATAAGGTTTCAAGTGTATCCAAAAACCAGAATACAAGCTTTTAATCTTACTTTCCATTCTAAGGGCCCGATGTAGGAGCCTTAATACCAGTCGGAAACGGCCGATTTCGGCCGTTTCCGACCGGTAAATGGCCATTTGGTATGTAGGTGCCCGTTTCCAAGGGCATATGTAGGTAACTGCACATTTACCGAATCGGTAAAATTACCTAATCGGTAAAATACTGATTCGTTAATTCTACCGATTCGGTAAATTCCTAATGTAGGTGGGACTCTTCTGAGTTCCACAGGTGTTACTGAATCGGTATTTTACCATGAAATACAACTTCATGGTAAAATACCGATTCCGGTATGCATGCACATGTGTGCATGCACACCTATGCCATGTGGCAGGCAGACCTGCCCCTAGGGCATGTATGCCTGCCACATGGCACCCAAGCCTGTATTGGGGGTGCTAGGGGGTGTCAAAGTGACACCCCCTGCACCCTTGCAGAAATCGGTAATTACCGAATCGGTAAATACCGATTCGGTAATGCCCTTTGATTCCTATGGGCTTCAAGGCCCATAGGAATCAATGGGGGATACCGATTCGGTATTTACAGAATCGGTAAATACCGAATCTTACAGATTCGGTATTTACCGATTCTGAAATACCCACATCTCCCCCCCCTCCAATTTACCACTTCTCACATACCGAATCAGTATGATTCGGTATTTAAGAAGTGGTAAATTGGAGTTTACCTACATCGGGCCCATAGTACCTAATCAAATTTAAAAAAGTCAAAAAAAGTCTAGTGATTAAATACCTCAACACAGGTAGTCACTAACAGAAATTAAGTTCATATCCAAAGTATTGAACCACTAGGTTTCACCTAATTCAAATAGCAGTCTTGTACGATCTACTTTTAGATTACCTCAAAAAGACTCCATAAATCAAGCTTTTCACAGAAAGAATGAAAGTTTTTTATATCTGAAAAAAAGAACAGATTAATTATCGATTGTGAACATTATATATATGTTATTGTCAAATTAGTCTCACAGAAAAGACATATGCTCAATTTATATCATAACACATAGGGGGGAAGAGAAACAAATTTGTTGACACCCCAAATGCGAAAACGAGAAATTGCTAAAATGTAACCTGAGTTGGTTCAGAGCTAATATAAGCCAAAGGGAGCAAATTCATTAACACCCCAGAAGCAAGAACGCTAATTTACTAAAATATCGCTCTAGTTCGTTCAGAGCTAGAACATTTAAAATTATTACGAAAGGCATGAAAGGCAAAAAAGTGTAACCCGGGATGGTAAAGACCTCAATCGTTTAAACCGCTACGCAAACACGTATATTCAACGGCGACAATCTCCTCACGGGCAACACAGGGAGCCCACCCTTAGTACCCAATTCGTACTGTATACCGGTGAGCCTTACTTCTGTGTTTGTGCTCCCATTGCCCTTCCACAGTTTGGCTGCCAGGGTATGTCTGTTTCTGATGTGATTCTGTGTGTGTTCCTGTGGTGTTTGTGTGTTGTCTTTATGCAGGCATCAGTTCAGGCCTCCCTGTGTGTGTGTTCTGTTTGTACCTACACCCCGGGTGTGTGTTTGTTTGTGTGTGTTTGTGCTGGGAGGTGTTGGCAGCCTTTAGTGTTATTGGCACTGGTGTTGTGTGTTCCTTGTCAGCCTGCAGTGGCTGTGTCACTGGTTGTTTGTTGTGTGGTGCAGGGTGTGTATTGTGCTTGCTTGTTGCTGTGCTTGTTGCTTGTTGGTGTGCATGGGGGTGCACAGGATGGGCACCTGGCCTGTGACCTGATGGGGTGTGTTGCTGTGTGGTTGGGGATGGTTTGTTCCTGTGGTCTTTGTGCCCTGCCCATGCCTTGGAGTGGTCCTGCCTTCTGCTTTGTGCCCATGTGTTGACTGCGGCTTTGACGTGGGCTGGAACGGAAGGTTGCTGCTAGTTGGTGGTCGATGTGTGTCCCGGATGCAGAGGGGTGACTTTGTGCCAGGTGGGTAATGTGTGGGTGCCCTTGTGAATGTGTTGTGACCCCCAGCAGGGTTTTTGTAGTGAAATTATTCCCTGGGTCGGCATGTGTGTTGTGTGTTGTGTTTGTGTAGTTGCGTACCTGCAGCGGCGTCAGCGGCTGCCCATTTGATGATAGTACTGTGGCAGGTACATCACTGGATACATATGTAGGGCTGGGTCCATGGCGTTCATGACCGCTGCTCTGCTATCGCGCTCCGCTGTCGAGTTTCCGCTGTGTCGGATTAGGCGGCGTCTCCGCTGTGGTGCGTCTGCTTGTTTTGGCCATCCTAATTTGTTGAGCGGGGCGGACGTCATTCTGCACGGCGGTGAGGCTCCATTGGCTCCCACCGCCGCGGTGCTGCGCGCACTTTGATGGCGGTGCGCGTGGTTCAGCAGCGGGCGGGAAATGACCTATGTTTTACCACACTAATATGACTAACGTGAGTTCCGCTGATCGCGGGCGGAAAAAGGCGTTTTTTTGCCCCACCAGCACCGCGGTGGTGCCACCGCCCGACATCCTAATGGACCCCCTAATGTTGATTCAGGGGTACTGAATAATTATAGACCTATTTCTCTGCTGCCAGCACCAGCAAAAATGCTAGAAAAGGTAGTGCAGTGACAATTGGCCAATTTTATAAAGAGCCACAGCATCCTGCACGATACCCAATCTGGTTTCGGTGCTGGCTTTAGCACAGACAGCGCTATCAAAGGTTGCGGATTCAGTAAGGATCGCGCTGAAAATCATTTTTTGTTTTGCTAATAACTTTGGCGCAGTTTGACAAATCTTTACGAAATTTTCCAAAACAAATGCCCCACTTTGTCTAGTTGTGCATGGGAAGTTTCAGAGTGATTCATCAAGCAGAGGAAGTGAAAAAGAGGGTTTAAAAAATCTTGTTTACAGTGTTAATTCCCATAGAGATTTGAGACAATACTACATCCCAAACTGCTGAAAAGAATTAGTAGATTTTGAGATATTAAAGGGGAAATAAATGTGTACATCCTGCGCAAATTCATTGAGGCACTTCGTGAAATAACACATGCCAACAGAAGTGTCATGATTGGCAGGCCATAACCTAAGTAGAACGTTGCTGCCACTAGTCACTCACACAGCCATTTACAGTCCCAATCAGATACTCATGCACCCCACTCACAGGCTCACTGAGACACTCTTGCACCCACTCACAGGCCCAGTCAGACACTCACAAATGTACTCACACACACAGTCAACTACTATCACATCTACCCACATACCCACTCAGACACTCACACAGCCAATCACAGACCCACTCAGCCAGGTACCCACTTACAGACTCACGCAGGTACTCTCACACCCACTCACAGAACCACTCAGACACTCACACACAGACACACTCAGAGATCCACTCAGACACTGTCACGCCCACTCACAGACCCACACAGACACTCACACACCTACTCCCAGACCCACTCAGACACTCTCGCAACAACTCACAGGCCCAATCAGATACTCACACACCCACAAACAGACCCACTTAGCCTCTTACACACCCATTCAGGCACTTACACACTCATCAATCAGAGCAAAATCTTTTCTGTAATCACTTTTCTCTCTAGGATATTTCTTCTTCTCCCCTGGTGACATGAGAGTATATGGTGCTTTATTTAAATTTCTATAAATAAGGAAATGCATAAAGATACTTGCAAGCTCTGCAAACAGCAGTAACACACCCATACAGCCACTTGTACACCCACTCACAAAACCACTCATAAACTTACTAACAGACCCATACAGCCACTCACATACCCATTTACATTCAACAATAGAGCCACTCACACATTCAGTTACACACCCACAAAACCATACCACTCACACTCAATGACACATAAGGCCACTCACTCCCCCATCCTCTAAGTCTACAGGTCACAGTTACAAAAATAAAATAAATAACCTTGGAAATTCACTAAAAACAAAAGGTTAAAGGGATTTTATAGTTAGGAAATAACAAATAAAAAACATTAGAAATTCACGGAATAAAATAAAGTTTACAGGAATTTTATAGTTAGGAAAAATAACTTTTGAAAATTTAGACATTTACTGAAAAAACAAAGATTACTGGGACATTATAGTTAGGCTCAGATTTGAGATGTCATCAGTGATGTCACTGACCATGCCATGAGAGATGTAATATGCAAGGTCAAAAACATTGCATTGCAAGAGCGCAAGTTATAGTCAGCTCAGGTAACTATAACTGCTGAATTTCTATCTATGATTTTGTGTGTGTACAATCTAAGCTTAACTATAACGTCCCTGTAGCCTTTGATTTTTCTGTGATTATATATATATATATTCACTGAAAAATATATTATGGCCCGCGTTACAAGTAACTGTAACTCGGGCCCTAAGGTAACTATAACTCACGCTCCCAACATGCAATGTTTTCTCTTCAATAAATTAATTGCAAATGTCATAGTGATATTATTAATGATGTCATAGAAGATGTGATGAGTGATGTAATATGTGGGAAATTAGCAGTTCATGGCGAGAGCGTGAGTTATAATTACCTTAGGGCTCAAGGTATAGTTACTTAACATAACTATAACTAGTAGAGATAGCTATAACTCTGGTACGATGGGCCTGTGGCCATCCTACAAGAGGCAGCCAACCCCACACTGTTATCAGTCTTTCATTGTGGGCCGTGTGGGGTTCACCACAGGGACCGGTCTGCATCCAACTCCCCCACAGGCAGCCCCCTGAAAACATGCTGTGCCTTTGGACGTGCGCAGCAGGGGGCTTGCCACAGTACTTGGCCGGCAGCCATGCCCTGTGGCCAACCCCAGAAGGCTGCCAGCCCCATGCTGCAAACAGCCTCTGGCATGCATGGCATAGGGTTGGCATTCGGGTCTCAGGGATGCCATCCCCGGACCAAAACATATATATTGAGGGCAAGGGGCCAAATTCTAAGGGGAGGAGGGGCATGTGGCCCTCTCCCAAGCATTAATAGGCCCCAGATACCCCATCCTTTCAAAACAAATATGATAAAAAAGGGACAAGGGACCACTGGGCCACCCTCCCTAAAGCTATTTTTGGCCCTGGGGACTCCATCCTCAGTCCATGTCTAAATTATAGATGGGTACTCACCAACTACCATGTTGGGGGCCATGGGGGAAGCCCCAGGGCCCCCACAGCCCCAGCCAGCTCCCTGCATGGTGTGGGAGCCGCCATTGCTCTTGCCCAGAAGGAGGAGCAGTCTTCTGCTTGATATCTCAGGTCGGGAGCAATATGTAGGAGTGCAGGCAGGGAAACAAATCAGACGTCCGCTGCCAGCCAGCTAAAGCATTTTTAAATCTTGCACCAGCTCAGAGAAGACTTCCATATGTATTACCATGTGGTTTGGATTAAAAAATGCCTGCACCAGATGGAAGCAAACACATGTTTCCCTGGGTGCGCTGGTGCATGCAGGGACCCTACTGTTTACAAGGGGTGGGCCCTCCAGGCACAGTAAGAGAGCCTGCCCTGGGGCATGGGTGCTCGGGCTTGAAAAAAGGCTCAGAGAAGGAGGCTGGACTGCCACCCTCCCTTTTGAGTCATTTACAGCCCCGGGGGAAGGGGCCCTGAGGCCTTTCAAGGCTCAGGGAGGGGGCCGCATGGACACCCTGCCTTTTTTCATTGATACAAAGGCTCGGGAGGGGGGGTTGTGTGACTCCCTCCCCTTAATTATTATGATTTATTATTATTATTATTGTTCATTTGTAAAGCGCAACATTCATCTGGCAAGCATCTTGGCACTATCAGAGTTCACCCAAGAGATACATCAGTTTTGCCACCATTAGGGATCCTAGACTCCATTCTTGGTTTATTTAGGATAAATGCAAAAAGAACAATTGATGGACTGAATGCAGTACAATGTCATACATTGACCCCAGTTCAGAGATCTGGGCCTAAATCCATTGTTTTTTTCTCACCATGCCATTCCTGTTTGGACCCAGCCATATGCAAATCAGTCTTGACCCTGCACCCAATGGGAACAGTCCAGCCTGAACTGCCAGTCCAGGTCCTCCCTGGACTGGAAACAAGCAACCTAGGACCGGTTTTGGGGTTTCACCCCTCTTCAGCCAGGATAGCTTGAATCCAGTGCCTGGAGAGCACGGGGCCCACGTCTGGGTATACCCGTCCCACTCGGGGTGACAAATGCAAAAAGAAAAATTGAGGGACAGAATGCAGAACAATGTCATACATTCACCCCAGGTCAGATATCTGGGCCTAAATCCATTGTTTTTTTTTGCTCACCATGCCATTCCAGTTTGGACCCAGCCATATGCAAATCAGTCTTGACCCTGCAACCAATGGGAACAGTCCAGCTCGAACTGCCAGGCCAGGCCATCCCTGGACTGGAAACAAGCACCATAGTATGGGTTTCGGGGTTTTACCCCTCCAGCCAGGATAACTTGACTCCAGTGGCCTGAAGAGCACTTCTGAACTGAGGTGGCGAAGTTAGCTAAAGAATGATGATGGATTCAGCCCAGAATTGTGACTGGGGGTGAGTGTCTGAAAAGTTTTAGCGCTCTGTCCATTATCTCCTTGTGTTTGCTTTGTTTGCCCTAAGTTGTCAGGGTATGCCCAGACGTGGGACCCTTGCTCACTTTGGCACTGGATTCTAGCTAGCCTGGCGGATGAAGTGTGTTACCCAGAAACCAGTCTCAGGATGCTTGTTTCCAGTTCAGGGAAGACCTGGATTGGCAGTTCTGGCTGGACTGTTCCAATGAGACACAGGGTCAGGACTGATTTGCATATAGCTGGGTCTGAACTGAGGTGGCGAAGTGAGCTAAAGAATGATGATGGATTCAACCCAGATCTGTGACTGGGGTGAATGTCTGTAAAGTTTCAGCGCTCCGTCCATCATCTCCTTGTGTTTGCTTTGTTTGCCCTAAGTTGGCAGGGAATGCCCGGACGTGGGTCCCTTGCTCACTTTGCCACTGGATTCAAGATAGCCTGACTGATGGAAGGTGTTACCCAGAAATCGGTCCCAGGATGCTTGTTTCCGGTTCAGGGAAGACCTGGCTTGGCAGTTCGGGCTGGACTGTTCCCATGAGGCACAGGATCAAGACTGTTTTGCAAATAGCTGGGTCTGAACTGAGGTGGCGAAGTGAGCTAAAGAATGATGATGGATTCAACCCAGATCTGTGACTGGGGGTGAGCGTCTGAAAAGTTTTAGCACTTCGTCCATTATCTCCTTGTGTTGGCTTTGTTCACCCTAAGTTGGCAGGGTATGCCCAGATGGGGGTCCCTTGCTCACTTTGACACTGGATTCAAGCTAGCCTGGCTGATGAAGGGTGTTACATAGAAACCGGTCCCAGGATGCTTGTTTCAGGTTCAGGGAAGACCTGGCTTGGCAGTTCTGGCTGGACTGTTCCCATGAGGTACATGGTCAAGACTGATTTGCATATAGCTGGGTCTGAACTGAGGTGGCAAAGTGAGCTAAAGAATGATGATGGATTCAACCCAGGTCTGTGACTGGGGGTGAGTGTCTGAAAAGTTTCAGCGCTCCGACCATCATCTCCTTGTGTTTATTTAGGATAAAGCCAGGTTTTTAAGGTCTTCCTACAACTAAGTAGATCTCTATTTGATCTAAGGGAGATGGGGAGCTTATTCCAGGCTTGAGCTGCCTTAACTTAAAACTGACACATCCAGCCGCGGGGGTGTGGTTCCCTGGGCCCAAAATGGACACAGAAAAGAAGAAGCCATACTCCATATGTGTTTTTTTTAAAGATCTGCTAACAAGTTGACAACACTATGTATGGAGGTGTGCGATTTTTAGCAATATGTAGGTGGTGCATAAATTATAAATTTAGGGTTTAAGTATAACTATAGAATCTCTAATGTTTGTGTAGTTTACATTTGGTTTCTATAGAAAGAATAAATAAAGTTTTAGCAATTTGAAGGTGGTGCTCAAATAATACATTTATGGTATAACTAAAGCTTTAGAATTTCTAATATTTGTATAGTTTAACTTTAGTTTATATACAAAGGATGAATAAAGTTTTCCTAACTGTGACTGAGCTTCAACGTTTGGGTTTTCATTGATTTTTAATGGTTTTAATTTTTTTAATGAACAGTGTTTCAAATTGTAGAGTGGAGTGTCGTCTGGTGAAGTGTTTTTAAGTTGAGTGTCATAGAGAACAGTGGAGGACAGTGTCATAGAGTGTAGTGTTGTACAGTGGAGTAGAGTGGAGTGGTGTAGAGTGAAACAGCATAGACTGGATTGGAGTAGAGTGGAGTGGCTGAGAGTAGAACAGCATAGAGTGGAGTGGCGTGGCGTACAGTAGAGTGGCGTAAAGTGGAGTGGTGTAGAATAGAATAACGTAGAGTGGAGTGGCATATAGTGGATTGGCATAGAGTGGAATACCCTGGAGTGGAACGGCATATTGTGGCATATAGTGGAGTGGCTTAGAATGGAATAGTGTAGAAAGGAGTGGCATACAGTAGAATGGCATACAGTGGAGTGGCATAGAGTGGATTAATGAAGAGTTGATTACTGTAGAGTGAAGTGGTGTAGAGTGGCATAGAGTTGAGTGATGCAGACTGGAATAGCATAGTAAAGAATGTTGTAGAGTGGTGTAGCATAGAGCGAAGTGGATTGGAGAGGAGCGGCATAGATTGAAGTGGAGTACAGTAGAGTGTTGTAAATAGCATAGCGTGGAATGACATTGAACAGAATAGTGCAGATTGGAGTAGCATACAGTGGTGCAAAGTAGAGTAGCATAGATTGGAATAGCAAAGGGTGGGATAGCGTGGAGTGGTGTACATTTGAGTGGCATAGAGTGAAGTGACGTAGAGTCGAGTGCAATAGTGGAGTGGAATAGAGTAGAATAGCATATATTGGAGTGGCAAATAGTGGCGTAGGAGTGGAATTGTGTAGAGTGGCATATAGTGGAGTGGTATAGAGTGGAATGGTGTAGAGTAGAATGTTTAGAGCGGAGTGACATAAAGTAGAGAGGAGTAGAGTGGAGGGGAGTAGAGTGGAGTGCCATAGAGTTGAATGGCGTAGAGTGGAATAGCACAGAGAGGAATAGTCTACAGTGACATACAGTTGAATAGCGTAGAGTGGGGTGACATAGAGTGGAATGATGTAGAGTGGTGGGGATTAGAGTGGAGTGGCATAGAGTAGAGTGGCGTATAGTGGAATAGCGTAGAGTGTAGTGGTGTAGTAAATGGACAAAATATCGGAAACACAAATATCGTGGACACAATATTGCATCAAAAATATTGAGGACAAA
Organism: Lissotriton vulgaris; assembly: GCF_964263255.1. Taxonomy (NCBI): domain Eukaryota; kingdom Metazoa; phylum Chordata; class Amphibia; order Caudata; family Salamandridae; genus Lissotriton; species Lissotriton vulgaris. The sequence goes on along the minus strand of NC_141695.1, from coordinate 1,138,735,410 downwards.
AATATTGTGTAGGTCATTTTCTATGGGTAAGTAAAGTTTTACTATATATAACTTTGCACCTATGTACTTTGATGATATATATCTTCAATGCACGTACATCTGGAGTTAAGAATAGTACATTTATACTTACGTATTTGAGCCTACCTTCTTTTTTTTTTTTTTTAATTTTTGGAAGACCTTTATTTATAGCAGATTGTACACAAAGCCAAACAAAACGCCCGAAGGCTCACAAATACAGTACATAGCAATATGGCAGTGCGCAAAGGATTAATTACAGAGGTACTGAGGTCTAATTTCAAATTTTAGTTCGTAAGGATAAACCAATATTACCAGAACCACGACTATCCACATTGAAGGAAACGTCTAAATAAACAATAATACACACCATTCAATCTGCAATAAACGGGGAGTTGATTTACTCTAAAGCCCATAAGAAAAAAGAAAAAAGAATAGAAGGCCCATAGAACAAAAAAGAAATAAACGAAAGCCCCCTCCCACCCCCCCACCCTGCACCCCTGCAGCTGGCTACGGCCTACCACCCCCCCCCCCCCCCCAGCAGTGTGCCTGTCGCCCCAAAAAAAGGAGTCCCGAAATAGAGAAAGTAAGAAAAAGGTCCTAATCTATAACTACAATGAAAGTAGTGGGAAGCGGGGAGGAGCCCACCACCAGTCCCCCGGCATCACCCTCCCGTGGTTCCGATATTAGCACAAGGTGTAATGTCCGGTGACAAGAAACATTACTAGCGGACAATTTACAAAGCACGAAATCGGCACATTGCGCAATCAGAGAAATCAGCACGCCGCACATCCATCTCGGTCAGCAACGAAGAAACTGTCAGTCTGTGATAGGAAGCGTTCATCCCTGTCCCGTTTTATCTATTTCACCACTGCTTACCAAAGTGACCCAGGAGGGCGTGAACAACAGTCCAAAACTGTCAATTCGATTCAACCACTCAACCGTATCATTTACACGCAGATCCAGTGATCCCAGCCTGGGCCAAAAGTACACCATCCTCATGATATACAGCGGAGCCGAGCCAGGGAGGAAAGTCTCAGTGTCCAACCACTTCTGGAGCGGCCCCCGGGTAACGGGGAGCATGGCTTGGGGCAAACACTCCCATCGCGATTTCAATCCGAGGTGTTCACGTCGTCCCGGGTAAACATCATCTACAGCAAGATACATCTCGGGCTTGGAGTCTCAAAGCCGTCACTGTCGCATAGGGCAGCCATCTTGTCGTAGACGGACGTGGAGCGAAGAATGTCGCTATGGACCTGCGAGTCAGCCATTCTCGAACGTCCCAGTGCACACACAATATCATCCACCTTGCTGGCCAGGGTTCGAACAGATTGCACCATATTGTGACGAAGGTAGACAACAGCCGCCAGAAGATTGCCATAACCCCGGTCACTTCCACGCTCCCCTTCGAACATGTCCCCCTGCTCCACACGTCCGCGACCACATTGTAGCTCAGACTCCTCAAGGCTGCACTCCATTGTGCCCTCTGTGGTCGTTGGTAGAGACACTCCAAGTCGGGCCAGGCTGCGCACAGTGGGGCATCAGATATCTGTATATTGAAGGAGCGGCAGACAGAACCAATATGTTGCCATAAGCAATGTCCCATAAAGAAGCCGCCCTGTTCGATGTTGAAGAGGCGGAAAATTCGGGGACCTCCCGCCGATAGCGGGACAATGCGCAAGCAGATTCTCGGCAGCCAGCAGTCAGGGCTCCTGCAATCGTATGATTACCCCAAACAAGTCGCCAGGCACGCTTGGTTCCGTACCTGCAGTCCAGCGGGGCATACGTTTCAAAAGTCGGCCGTTTCTCGGCAAAAATGATCCGACCGGCTCCCCACAGTCGCTGACGCCCGGTGTTGTTCGCTTGGCAACCGGCCTCGATATCCACTCGAGGCCCCGGTCACAGGGCTGCAAACTGCAGTCGGACATTTCTCCCGCTTGCGAGGAAGCGCAAGCCTCAGGATTTCACCGTGGGTCGTCGGAACTCATTATCTTCCGCAATGTGCCGCCATGGTGCAGGATCGCCGGCAGGATAATAGCGAAGGAGGAGATGGTCCTCGGAGCCGAGGGACTAGGCGTCCGACCCGGGCGCCATCTTGGCTCCTCCACTGAGCCTACCTTCTTGATGTTCTTGTCCTTGATATTCTTGACACAATATTGTGTTTCCGATATTCTGTCACTGATCCGAGTGGCGTAGAGTGGAGTTGTGTACAGATGAGTGGCACAGAACCTAGTGCGGTAGAGTGGAGTTCGGTGGGATGGAGTGGCGTAGAGTGGAATAGTGTAGAGTGGAGTTGCATACAGTGACGTAGAGTGGAGTGGCTTAGAATGGAATAGCATGGTGTTGAGTGGCATAGAATGGAATAGTGTAGAGTGGAGTGGGGTACAGTGGCATATAGTCAAGTCGTGTAGAGTGAAGTAGCGTAAAGTGGACTGGTGAGAGTGGAAGGGAGTAGAGTGGAGGGTAGTAGAGTGGAGTGGCATAGAGTGGAGTGGCATAGAGTGGAGTGGTGTACAGTGGATTAGCACACAGTGGAGTGGCGCCCAGGGGAAAGGCATAGAGTGGAATGGCGTAGAGTGTAGTGGCATAAAGTAGATGGCATACAGTGGAGTGTCATAGAGGGGAATGGCGGAAAGTCGAGTGGCGGAGAAAGGAATAGCATAGAGGGGGATGGTATAGAGTGTAGTGGCATAGAATGAAATGGCATAGAGTGAAGTGGCATCCAGTTGAGTGGCATAGAGTGGAGTAGAATAGCATTGAGTAGAGTGGTGTTGAATAGAATTGCTTTGAGTGAAGTGAGGTACAGTGGAGTGGCATTGAGTGGAGTAGCTTAGAGTTCTAGACACCGACGCGGTCACGATTGACGTTGGCAGTGACTGTGACAGCCAGTGAGAAAGTGAACTTGCACACACTCAAATGCGCAGAAGGGTACAGGTATGCCCATGTGGGGAAATATCCCGGAATACATATAAAATAGACAAGTATTGGTGCAGGGTGGAGTGATTGACCCAAGCCCTGAAGAAATTGCAGTGAGTTTTTTTCCTCTGGCAATGAAACATGTCGGCTTTTAAATGAGCCGACACACAGCATTGAATATAATTAAATAGCCAGTGTGATCTAGCTTGGTTTTAACTGGGATGGGCAGCGTTACAGTCCGGACCCCGCTGTCCTAATTTTTGGGTTGACTCTGCCGCACATTGAGACAAACTGTCTGGTGCACAGGCAGTACTTGACACAACACCTAGCACCTTGTCCACTGTTCTTTTCTTTTTCTACACTGTATCACAGTTTTGTTACGGGCTGGTGGTTGCTGATGATGAGAACCTGAGGACGCAGGCGAGTATCTTCCTGCTCACTCCCATGGTGTTACTTCAGTGAGGCAGCCCCTACCCCCTTTCACACTTTTTATTCCTACACTTTCTTTCGCTCACATGAGCTTAGTCTCACCTGACGGGATGGGTTTGACCATGGGAGACTTAAATTAATTTAACGCAACAGATATTTTTAACATTAAAATGGTGATCCAGATCCCACCAGTACAAACAGTATATGGCTAACCACTGGTCCAATAGATTTTGTTAAGAGATTATAAGGGATTGGAAGGGATCTGAGTATCAGACTCACCGTGTGAACAGGTCCTTTGTTGTGTATGTCTATAAGAGTGGGGAATGACCTGTTGTCTACCCCTTTAGCTCCTTTTTGTATATGACCACATACAAATGACACAACAATTGTATTAAGATCAAATAAAAACATATAATAATAATTATATAAAAAATATTTTAAAAGGAACTAATCATAAAATCAATATAATACATAGAATGTACATACGGCCTATATAGATATGTTCCTTCCTGGGCGGCAAAGCAATACCTTCACTTCAGGTATACAAATGAAGTGGGTGCCACAACAGGGGCCTAACAACTAACCTTGGGTTAGTCTTAGTTAGTGTCTATACAACCCAATTCAGGGGCATATACTGGGTGGGCCTGTTTCCCATCAATAGGGATGGAAGAAGAGCAGATTTTGTGCAGATTGGCCAGATCATTTCAAGGAACCTGACAACTGATAAACAATATATGTGGTGTTATCTGCCCTACATATTCTGAGGGCTACCCACAACTGGCAGACTCCTAGGGAACGGCCTAAGGGAGCTATCCAATGCTTTCGCTGCTTATGATAGTGTGGACAGAAAAACAGTGATATGTTGCCTTCTCAGCATACTGCCCCCAGTTTACCCTTTCATTTGGCAGTAATCGTAGCAAGGGAGAGGGTGTCCGGCATAAACCGAATATAAAATACTTTGCTAAAGGATCGATCATTCTCATCCATATAGGCCTCAGGAGCAGGGAAAGGCTTAAGCTCTAAGAACTGTTCAAGTTACCTACCCCAAACCTTCTGGTTGTTCAACTTCATCTCTTCGTGCTCCCAATAAAGAGACTTCAGCTTTTGTCAGACAATGGTGAAATAGTAGTTGGGTCTAACTAATACTCTAACAGCCCAAACATAAAGGGTCTGTAGTTCAGCCAGGGTTGTATAACCTCATCCTTTTATCTGTCCAGAATGTCTCTGAGACCCCCCCCTATGTTATGTTATAGATATTTTTAGAGCGCAGCGGTTACCCGAGGGTGTCCTGGCGCTAGTTACTTATCCTTTGAGCAATAAAACGGAAGAAAAAAGTTTTAATTATCAAAAAGCCAGGTTTTTAGTCCCTTTCTGAATGTCATTCCAGGCTTTTGGCACACAGAATGCAAAACTTATACCACTCCACATTACTCTTTTTGTGGATGGCACTGTGATCAATTTGGCTCCCAATGAGCGAAGAGGTCTTTTCTGTGTATACCATTGGAACTGGCGTTTTAAATGGTTGGGTCCTGTACCTTGAAGAGCTTTAAAAATGGTGCAGAGGGATTTGAAATGCACTCGATTTCCTACCGAGAGTCAGTGCAATTTTTTAATTTCTTTGGAGATTGAGGAATACTTAGGCATACCAGTGAGTAATCTAGCGGCTGCATTTTGCAGCAGCTGGACTTTGTTCATGAATCGTCCTTGAATGTTTAAATAGAGGCTGTTACAATAATACAGCCTGACAAGACCAGTGCTGTAACCACTGTTTGCCGGATAACGGGTGGTAAAAACTACAGTATTTTCTTGACTGTTCTGAGAACATGCACTGCTGTTGATGCCACTTCGTTTACTTGGTCACCAAAGGTAAGTCTATCATCTACTATTACTCCTAATTTTTTGACTTTTTTTTGTGGGTGAAGGGAGAGTGCCCAAAGAGTCCGGCCACCAGTTTGGGGTCTAGAAGTTGGTATCATTCCCAAATAGTATGACTTCTGTTTTGCCTGAAATAAGTTTTAGGGAATTTTTGGACATCCATCTCCTGACTGATTCCATACTGTCTTGGAAATGTTTGTCCATTCCCACCTCCTGTCCTGGTAGCAGAGACACCAGGATTTGGGTGTCATCTCCATATTAGGTGAGACCAATCCAGAGGCTCGAATAAGAGGAGCCAGTGATGAGACATACATGTTAAAAAGTATAGGGCTCAGTGAGGACCTCTGCAGGACACCACAAGGCAGCGCAAAAGGTTTGGAGTGGTATTTGCCTAAGGATACAATTTGTACTCAGTCAGTTAAAAAAGATTTTACAAGATCCCATGCTTTAGCCTGGATCCCACATGCCTTTAGACGATCCATCAAGTGTTCATGATGGACCGTATCAAAGGCCGCGGACAAATCCAGTAGGATCAGGGCTGCCTTGCCACCCCGATCCACGGCTTCCCTGATCTCCTCTGTGGCCTTGATGAGAGCTGACTCAGTACTATGTCCTTCTCTAAAGCCATATTGGGTGGAATCCAAAGCTTGCGTTTTGCCCAAAAAGGGAACTAAGTTGTAGATTAATTCTTTTTTCAATCAGTTTTGCTGGAAGTGGAAGACGTGAAATTGGGCGAAAGTTATTTGGATCCTTAGCGTCCAGGCTAGGCTTCTATAGAAGGGGCAGTAACGAGGAAACCTTCCAGGGCTTAGGGAACTGCCCTGTTTCAAATATAGCATTGTAAATAGATGTAAGTGATAGGGCAACCGGACCCGGGCAAGTTTAACCACAGCGACCGGGCAGGGATCATAGGGCGACCCCGATTTTGCTGCCATAAGGAGCCTAAGAATGTCATTCAAAGACAATGGCACAAACATGTCAACGGTATGGGGGGAACCTCAGTGGACTTAAGTTCCTCCCTTACCTTATCCATCCCGGCTGCGCTTGAGCCGCTAAACACCAAGAAGATGGTCTACACTTCATTCAAAAAGAACTTAGTGATATCTTCGCATAGTTCCTGACTCGACTGAACTTTAGCTGGGCACAGGGAGGCCAGGCTTGTTACCGTTCTAAACAGCTCTTTCACTGAACTGTTCGCTAAATCAATTTGGTTTGCGTAGAACTTTTGCTTTGCAGTAAAAAGGAGTTGTTTGTAATTCTGGAGGCTGTTTCTATATAGCTTTTCTCTGTTTCTTTGTAGCCTTTCCGCCAGCTCCGCTCAAGGCGCTTGTATATGAGTTTTTGATTCCTCAAACCATAAACTATGGGGCGGTGGGTTGTGTTCTTTTGGAAAAGAGAGTTTTTACTGGGGCTAATTTACAACTGGCTTGCTCCACCCATTTTGTATATGCGGTGGTAGCCTCCTCCATTTCTGAAGGCATTTGGGCCATCGTGGTGGTAGGAGTTCCTGTAGAACAGTTCCCTCAACTTTATTCCAGGCTCTAATTTCAAACTGCCCTTTCGGACGTTACCCGCTTGCACACTGGTCTGTAAGGGTCAACTCAAATTGAACTGAAACATGGTCTATCCACACAAGAGGTAATAACCCAATGAACAGAAGACAAGGATGGTTAGAAAAAATACCATCCAGGGTATGTCCTGCCACATGAGTCGGGCCTATTACGTGCTGCCTAAGGTCAGCTCTGTTCATCATGGCGATCAGGGTTGCTGTATCTGGTTTGGTAGGAGCCTCCAGGTAGTTGTTAAAATCTCCCATAATAATATAGGCGCCAGTGCAAAGGCCCTCTGCCAGTACATTTCCAATTGATGTGATGAAGGAGTTTCTAGCTCCCGGCGGTCTATACAATAAAATACCTTTAAAGGTATGATGATGGGATAAGCTAAGGTTAAAAGACAAAGCTGAATTGGAGGCTGAAGGAAATACTGCCTTGATTGAACTATAGTAGATAACTGCCAATCCCCCCCCTTTCCTGATCGGCCTGTTTAAAGTATGACATAGGAACAATGGTGGGTGGCTTTTACTAAGTAAGGGCCAGAAGCATCATCAGTCCTTGCTTCTGTAATAAAAGCCATCTTTATGTCCCTTTCCCCAATAAGCATTGCACACTCAGTGCTCTGCTTTACCAAGGATCTTTCATTAAGCAATATGCATTTGAACACTTGAGATTCATACCCTGATGTCGCTGTCCTTTTATCATGTATAGATTTAATTGTCTGATATTGGATATTGGAATGGGTCATTTTACAATTGGGACAGGACGCTTGAAGAGATGAAGGCCTTGAATTGAATGAGAGACACAGGCAATCCGTACTCTTGCCCACTGTATTCAATCCTAACAGGGTTGTTCTAGAGTATTTGCGGATGAAGGGCTTACCTGACATAAAAGTGACACTGGGTCCTGGCATTGAGTGCAGGCTGAGAGCGGTCAGGCGCAGACGGGCTTGCCTTTGGCACCCCTTTGGCGCGCCGGCTGCACGATCGCACCAGCCTCTCTACTTCTGGTGTGGTCAGGGAAATGCCTAGTCTGCCGACCGTAGTACCCCCAAAATGGCGGCCCCAGCCAAACTCAATGCAAGTTTAGTATTCATTCTTTTTATTGCAAAAAGAAAGGCTCTTTCACAAAGCAGAAAAGTTTTGTTGTACAAAGCATGTGGCAAGCTGCCAACTTTCATAGGGATATTAACGAAACACCACAGTAGGGTACACCCACACCGTCCGATAGTCCTCGGAAATTGCGGGGCCATCAGTCGGAGCAGACCCATTGTCCACAGAGCCGCAACAGGAAACAATCCCACCCTCATCCCGCCCCCCCACAACTGCTCCCCGGCCTACCCACCCCCCACCCTCATTCCGGATCCAACGTCCTGCACCAAGCATACAACCATACATATCTCCTCAATTCAGTCATCCGTGTGTGATAAACGGAGTAGTCGTAGATACCTGGGGCAAGTCACCTCTCTAAATTCAGTGGCCAACAGGGATAGAAAGGGCTGCCACAGCTCTGCATATTTAGCCCCCTCCCCTGCCTTCACCAGGGATAGTTTTTCCATACCCAGGACAGACCAGAGCCGACCCAGCCAGCCCTGGAAAGTAGGGACATGCGTAGTGCGCCACAGAGCTAATAGAGTCTGAACAGCGGAATCCAGCGCTATCGCAATCAGTCGGCCCCTGCGTGCTCTCAAAGGGAAGGTAATGGCATTGGGAAGCCCCAACAGGACATAGGCCGGGAATCACGGGATCTCCGTATCGAAGTGTGCATCCACCTCGTCCAGGATCGTTTTCCAGTAGCCCTGGATGTGCTTACAATCCCACAGGAGGTGTGTCAATGTGCCCCTTTCCCCGCAACCCCGCCAGCAGGAAGCATCCCTAGTATGATCCATCTCATGCAGCCATTCAGGCGTATAGTACCAGTAGGTTACCAGTTTGGTAAAGGTATCTGTCAATCCCATGTGGTAAGCCGAATGTCGGGCGCGATAGTAAATGTCCTCCCATTACTTGTTACTCAAGTTCCGCCCTAGTTCTCTCTCCCACCTCACCTGTCCTGCGTTATAAACGTGTGAGTACCTGTCCAAGAGTAGCCGATAGATGTCCGAAATGAGTCGTTTATCTGCAGTGCGCGTAATAAGCCAATATTCATGACTAAGCTTGCGATCCGCCTCCCTACGGGTCAGGGGATGGAGCGCCCAGTGTCGCTCCTGGAGAAAACGAAGGCGCTCTGTTTCCGTCAAACCATAGACCTTCCGGAGATCCTCGAAAGGTGTCACTCCATCACCTGAATAAATGTGAAAAAGACATCTGCAGCCTCCGGGGCGCCAGCATGCGAATGCTCGAACATCTCTACCCGGGCCAAAATCAAGGTTCTCTAACAAGGGCGTGAGGGGGGGAGGAAACGTCGTCACTGTGCCGGGTACAAGTTTGATCCCACACCTCAAGCGGGACCCTCGTGATAAAAGAAGCGTACACTTTGGGGGGTCGGTGTTGTCGACGAAGGAAGGGCACCTCCTGTAGCGGACGCCCCGCCACCGCCTGATCCTGGAAAGGCCAGTGCCGTTCCGATTCCCATTTGCTCCATTCCACAAGGGTCCGGAGTTGGGTCGCCTGATAATAGAGTTGTAAGTCCAGCAGACCCAGGCCACCCCTCTCCGGGGGAAGCATTGCCAACCTCAACTTTATCCTGGGCCATTTCCCATTCCAAACAAACTGCGCCTGCTCTGACTGAGTACGGCGGATCCAGCCCTCAGGGGGGCGGAGCGGGATAGCCCGAAATATGTACAAGATATGTGGGAGGACCGTCATCTTCACTGCTGACACCCGCCCTAGCCAGGAAAGTGGGAGATGTCGCCATCGTCCCAATTCCGTGCGGATGGTGCGACTGAGGTTGGCGTAGTTAATACGCACCGTGCCCTACAGCGTGGCTGCCAGCTGTATCCCCAGATAGGGGACTGCACCGTCCGCCCAGCGGCAGGGGAACTGCGCTTCCAACGAAGCATGTGTCTGTGTCTCCAGGGAAAGATCAAGGGCCAATGATTTTGCCATATTTACTTTAAAGCCGGAAGCATTCGCAAACGCATCGAGGACTGTAGTGTAGTTCCTATTTTCCCTATAGGCCCTGCGCATTGGAATAACATAAACAGCAGTGTAGACGTAGAAGTGCGGTCTTCCAGGTCTCTACTGACTATGTTAGACTTAATTGGGTTTGTACCAACCAGCTCAGAGGTCACTGGAAACTTTCTTGACTGAATAGGAAGTGATCAGCTTCCCTGGCTCAGACAAGAAGGGATTCAGTTTTCCAACAACCGCATAAACATGACAACTTTGCTCCTTAGAATAAGAGTCAATCTCTAGAGTCGTGTGAAACAATAAACAGCTATTTCACTCAGTCAGTTGTGCAAGAATTACTTTCACCAGGATGCAGAGATTAGAGAGACAGGCGTTTTCAATAAAAAGGTATTATTTATTGAACAGTCTTTCTTCTCATGCAAGAGAAATGAATTGCCACAATTGCAAGACTTGTTATTATAAAAAGTGCGTACAGTAAAAGGAGGATTGCGAAATAATACTGTAAAAGCATTGATATGGTTTCTTAGCCATACGATAGTTAAAATGAGTAAAATATATACATTCATATATACATTTAGCTAACGTCCTCAACTGGTGCTTCTAACTACGCCTACCCCAGTGTACCTGACCTAAGCCTAATACTTGGGAGGGAGTAAGTAAGTAGCAATTTAAGTTAAGTTGGTTTTGCCAAGGGTTTGCTTCAAGAATTCTCTCTAAGGGTTTAGTCAACACTGTACCTCTGGGATAGAATGTTGGAGGTCTGGTATCTCCCCTCAGGACTCGATATCCCAGTTACCCGCAAGGGTAGGCTGGAAACGCCGGAGCTGGATTTTCTCGGCAGGAGAAAAGACAGCGTCCTTCTCAGCGCGTCAAGGAGGAGGAGGGGCAGCGTCCGTGGGCTTCTCGCATCTGCTGGGCTCTGCAAGGGACAGTTGTTCTGCTCCTGTATTCACCACCACCACCGCTGTGTTTGCTTAAGGCAACGTTGGTATTATTTATACCTGGAAGGTGCCTTGTTTGACGTAAGTTTTTGGACATAAGACGTCAATAAAGATGTCACTAAGAACTGGTCGTTCTTACAGTGCTCATTAGAGTTCTATTACTAATAAAAACAAAGGAAGCAGGGCTTTCCCAGGTTGCTGGGGGTTTTATCTGTTGAAAGAACTCAGTGTGTAATCTAGGAATCTAAGATAGTGGCTTCTGCTGTGTCATATACTGTAATGAGCTGCAGAGACGAGTTTCTGAAATATGGCTCTGATCGTTCATGCCATTATAGGGGTATGGATTGATTATAGCCGTATAGGGGCATAAGGTCACAATATTGATCGGGGTCCTAGAAAGAACACGACACCCACTCCATGAATTTATGTCCATCAAATTACTAAAAACTAAAGCAATAAGATGTGCGTGTAATACTTCCCACCCCAAAATACATATTGCATTTGAAATGGCGTATTTGAAGTACATGAAAATATAGGTACTGTACGTCTTTAAGCATAGAAATCATTCAAAAATTATAGCATATGTAATCAGTTGAACGATTTTGCGAAAAAATTACACATGAAATGTCTCTTAATACAGAAAAGAAGGGCGAGACTATTTCATCACATATAAATGCATTTGCTGAAAAATGTGCTAGAGGTTGAGGTAAAGTTATTTTGTCTCTAGATTTACTAAAAATAGAAGTTCTGTTCTTTATGAATAGTTCTACTTTAAGCAAAGGGATTTGTGCCAGAAAAAAGAAAGGTAAATATTTTGAAAATTGTTCAATTAAAAAAAAAAAAAATCATGGTGAACGGGAGAATAGAGTTCCAAACGCTTTTCAGTAGTTTTTGTTGATCAAAACTGAAGGCCAAATTCAGAGTTCATGGGAACGCTGTGCGCCGGAATGCTTTTCCAAAAATTCATTGTTGTTGTTCAGGGGAGAACATCATATCAGACAGGCTCTTAAAGAATAGGTCTACATATTCAGGTGACAGTTCGACCAAGTTCGATAATGCTGTAACTTGGCAGGTGTGAGAATGATTGCTATCATCGATGTATGGATCAGCAATGCTCACAGAAGGCCGGACCTGGGTGATGTTGCTTTCATGTATCGCTTCACTGCCGCCACCTAGACGTAGCACAGGAGTCTCAACGAATGCCGTCATCAGGATTGGTAGCCGCTGGGGACAACACGATGCATGAGCCGTTACAGGACTTAGCAAAGTATCGATATCCATTGGTACTGCTGATGGTAGTGCAAGACAGGTGTCTAACACGCATTCTTCTCCGCATAGCATACATCGAAGCACAGGTAAGATGCAGGTCTGCCATATAGGTCTGAATGAAAGAAACCAGGTCATGTTCAGATCTCTCAGCCTGGCTAATCCAAGGACCCTAGTTATGCGGTCCCGGTAGCTTACTGCTAGTATCGTTTCTTCCATCCTTGCCGGAGTCATGTCTGTGTTTTGGCTTGCCATATCGGAGCAGGATGGTCAAAAATAAAATGCCTGCTACAAGTCCCAAAGTTAGGGGTATGCCGCCAAAGACTGAATGGACAAAGTTGGGAATAATGCCCAGAATTGCTTTGAATGGTGTTAACAGTCCCAAAAAAATCGTCTTAAATACTTTTGAGATACCTACGGCATCCGACATATTTAGAATTTGGCTAAGCATTTCTGTGAAATACACGGGGCAATTTGTTGATAAAAGGTCACGTATCTCCGATGTTGTCCTTGCAACTTGGAGATCCTACGTCTCTTTTGATGACGTTATGGGCACTGTTGTCTGTAAAAGCACAGACTTCATTCTGCTTAAAGTATCAATTCGTATAGAAGAGACATTCAAAGGAGGCCAAATCGGCGTCTCGGAATCTTCAGGGCCGTTTGGAAACAATGCTTGCATACAGCAAGTGACCATGGAAGTTACGCTTACGAGATATGCTTTCCCTGGCATCAAGCCACCACAGCTGTGATCCGTTATTAGAATGTAACTCCCGTTAGAAAGCTGCCTAAAGAAGGGCTCTATCTGCGTTGCAGGTGTGACATGTTGGTGGCACGAAAGGTTGTTTGAACTTCCTTCACAGGCCCCGTGTAAATTAATACCCTGGCACAAAAGTATACCGCTTAGTGAATGTTTGCAATTTTCACCACTAAGAAATACATTTTTGTTGCTGTCACTATAGCATGTGTGTGTATATGGTAATTTCCATGCTGACTTAATGTACCCTTTACCCAATCGTTCATACTGGCCAGTCGGTATATACTCAAGGCAATTTTTAAATTGGAAAGTTGTTATCGGAATTGTGATAATCCCGTGTATTATCCATTCAATGACAGGTCTTTCTGACATTGTCAATGGTAATCTCTCAAGTTTTTTGATGCTCAGGATTGTATAGTCTGCTCCTTTCTGTGCCAAGCTGATTTGTTTATCAGTAAGGTTAAAGATGGAAAACAATGACATTGTGTTGATTAAACGCCATGGCACATAGCCTGAACGAAGATTTTGCAGCGTCCAGCCTAGTTGTACAATAGAACGTAATTGCGACTGGCCATTCTGTAACATTAGCAAGTCTTTATCTATTATATCGATGGCAGATGATACAATACTGTCCAGTGAATATATTCTGGAGGACAGAGTCATTAACCCATTGTCCACAACAGAAAGTGATTTTTCCAAATTAATACGATCAATTTCTCGTATTTTTTCAGCTGTTTCAATTTGTGTTATTTTTCAAGCCTCGTTGTATGCCGCATATATGCTGGCCGCTATGAAACGTTTTTGACGCTGTTTGCGTGGTCCCATAATGAAATCACGCAAGTCAGCACCATCTTTAAGTAAAGATAAGTTTTTCTTAATTTCTGCCAGTGTGGATGTTTCTAGCCATTCAAGGCACAGTTTCCCTACACTGTATGTTGTTACTATCCCTGGATGTTGTCTCTGGGAGTATCTAGGGTCTGGTCTGGTCATTCTTAACCCCTGTGTTTTGTTCAGGAATCTATCTTGACAGTTATTTGTGTCAGTAGGCCAGATTAACCAGTTTTTCCAATCAGGACGTGTTCTGTTTAAATGTAAAATTTTTGATACGTCTATTTCAACTTCTGTTGTTGTATTGTCAGGTATTGGCTTTGGAATAGACGGTTTGTTAAGGTCTTTAATCTTAGCTAAGCCAAGACAGGTTGTTTGGTGAATTGTGTCATTTAAGAACATTATTTGTTCTGGGATCATGCAGGCTCGAAATAATGCTTCTAGGCCTTGTACCTGCCAATCTTTTGTACCCCAGATGGTTTTTGTTTCAATGTTGTTTTTCCAGAAATCAAAACCAAATGTCATCATTTTTTCATAAAATGCTTCTGAATATATCAATTTAGTATTTGACAGCATTGTTTTCAACCCTGTTTTATCCAACAGTTTATAATAAAACGTTTCTGCATCACTTGTGTTAAACCCTGAGAAGTACTGGAATTTCTCATAGAATGTTTTCGAACTACTTTTAGGTGGAGTAGCACAATGTTCCCGTTGGTTATATTTAAAAACATTTCTAGGTTGTGCAGATTTATCTAAGTAGTGGTCTGCGTAATGTGAAAAGCAGTACATCTGTTCATAATTAGATGAACCTTGTAAATAATCATGTTCTGTAAATCTTGCTGACAACACTAAATCCGACATCATATTATTTATACTTTCAAAATCCCAATCATCAGAGAATGTACTCGGTTTTACAAAGTCACTTAATGAAACCTTGAACTGGTGAGGATATTTCAAGATCTCGACCGGGCCATATACTTCATAGTCAGTCTTGTCCCACTCTACCCCGCCAGGTATTGGAATGGCTGTGACATTTACTGATGATAGTCCTCTTTTCTTGACGTGAGATGATTTGTGTGGTTTCAGGACTAAGTTGATGTTCTGACTAGCTGTGTCCATTGAACTGTAATAAACTTTCCTAAAATTAAAACCAATATTAGGCCTACTAGTAGTATAAGTACCCATAATATAATCCAATGCTCAAACAGTGGTGCATTCAGAAATGCTTCCTTGAGTTGATGAAAGAGTTCTGTTGCTTTTTCTTTAAAAGTCTTTGTTTCTGGCATCACTTCAGGGTCGTTTTGATCTTCAGAAAAGGTATCGAAGTTGATGAAGTAGCCAGAGGCAGTTCTGTCAATTGTTGGAATCATTTTCTCAATTTGTCTTTCGGTAGCACATTCTGATGCCACATCATTGTAGACTGGTGTTTCTTGACGAACTGTTTCAATCTGTGTTTCAAGAGGCACGAGTTCCATGGCATTCTTGCATAGTCCCTCTCTGTGCACTGCAGGTTTATCAAATGTGATTAGTCTTTCAGTTTGGACCTCTTGGATTGTTGCAAATTTGGGTATTCTGTTATTTCTTGGGAGTCCACTTGGAAATCACGCAAGTCAGCACCATCTTTAAGTAAAGATAAGTTTTGCTTAATTTCTGCCAGTGTGGATGTTTCTAGCCATTCAAGGCACAGTTTCCCTACACTGTATGTTGTTACTATCCCTGGATGTTGTCTCTGGGAGTATCTAGGGTCTGGTCTGGTCATTCTTAACCCCTGTGTTTTGTTCAGGAATCTATCTTGACAGTTATTTGTGTCAGTAGGCCAGATTAACCACTTTTTCCAATCAGGACGTGTTCTGTTTAAATGTAAAATTTTTGATACGTCTATTTCAACTTCTGTTGTTGTATTGTCAGGTATTGGCTTTGGAATAGACGGTTTGTTAAGGTCTTTAATCTTAGCTAAGCCAAGACAGGTTGTTTGGTGAATTGTGTCATTTAAGAACATTATTTGTTCTGGGATCATGCAGGCTCGAAATAATGCTTCTAGGCCTTGTACCTGCCAATCTTTTGTACCCCAGATGGTTTTTGTTTCAATGTTGTTTTTCCAGAAATCAAAACCAAATGTCATCATTTTTTCATAAAATGCTTCTGAATATATCAATTTAGTATTTGACAGCATTGTTTTCAACCCTGTTTTATCCAACAGTTTATAATAAAACTTTTCTGCATCACTTGTGTTAAACCCTGAGAAGTACTGGAATTTCTCATAGAATGTTTTCGAACTACTTTTAGGTGGAGTAGCACAATGTTCCCGTTGGTTATATTTAAAAACATTTCTAGGTTGTGCAGATTTATCTAAGTAGTGGTCTGCGTAATGTGAAAAGCAGTACATCTGTTCATAATTAGATGAACCTTGTAAATAATCATGTTCTGTAAATCTTGCTGACAACACTAAATCCGACATCATATTATTTATACTTTCAAAATCCCAATCATCAGAGAATGTACTCGGTTTTACAAAGTCACTTAATGAAACCTTGAACTGGTGAGGATATTTCAAGATCTCGACCGGGCCATATACTTCATAGTCAGTCTTGTCCCACTCTACCCCGCCGGGTATTGGAATGGCTGTGACATTTACTGATGATAGTCCTCTTTTCTTGACGTGAGATGATTTGTGTGGTTTCAGGACTAAGTTGATGTTCTGACTTGCTGTGTCCATTGAACTGTAATAAACTTTCCTAAAATTAAAACCAATATTAGGCCTATTAGTAGTATAAGTACCCCTAATATAATCCAATGCTCAAACAGTGGTGCATTCAGAAATGCTTCCTTGAGTTGATGAAAGAGTTCTGTTGCTTTTTCTTTAAAAGTCTTTGTTTCTGGCATCACTTCAGGGTCGTTTTGATCTTCAGAAAAGGTATCGAAGTTGATGAAGTAGCCAGAGGCAGTTCTGTCAATTGTTGGAATCATTTTCTCAATTTGTCTTTCGGTAGCACATTCTGATGCCACATCATTGTAGACTGGTGTTTCTTGACGAACTGTTTCAATCTGTGTTTCAAGAGGCACGAGTTCCATGGCATTCTTGCATAGTCCCTCTCTGTGCACTGCAGGTTTATCAAATGTGATTAGTCTTTCAGTTTGGACCTCTTGGATTGTTGCAAATTTGGGTATTCTGTTATTTCTTGGGAGTCCACTTGGCCTACTGTTGATTATAGGCCACATGTTTGTGGTTTTACCAGGTCGATTGATACAACTCTGTTCTCCTTTTTACCAGCAAGAGGCGGTAGTACTACTGATCTTGTTCCGTTGATTGCCAAGACAGGTACTGCTTTTCTGTAAGAAGGCCCAAATTCCTTCTTCACCGCTATTTTCTCTCTGACTAGATCCCCAATCTTTGGAATCCAGACAGGTCTTGCTGGGACAGGTGGTGTGTCTTCAGTGGTAGTTGGCTGTTGCTTTATTTTTATGTTGCTTAAGGATTTTCTTGTTTCATTCAAGTCCTGTAAAACAGCCAAACGATCTTTGATGTCAAAGTCTTTATTCTTATCTTTTAGCACTGAAGCCTGACTATCAAGATCCTGATTATGCATTCTAGTTCCGAACAATAGTTCGTACGGGCTGAAATCTTTTAGAGAATTTCTTGGCAAATTATTTAGACTAAGTTGGACACTTATTAAATGTTTGACCCACCCATCACCCGAACCTAATACCTTCGCCGTTATAGATTGCTTTATGTCTCGTTTTTTTCTTTCCACTACACTGTTCCCCTCAGGGTGTGATGGACAAGAGAATCGCAACCCAACGCCCATACTGGCCATGGCCTCCTTATAAGCTCGAGAGCTGAAAGCAGGACCCTGGTCAGAATGGAACATGGCAATTGTGTATGTGCCGATAAAGACTCGCAGATCTTTTATAACAGTTTTGGCGTCAGCCGAGCGCTGGGGCCACATTTTTAAGTGAATGTAGTCTTAAACAATAAATAGGACGCTGGATTGCATATAGACAGCATTACCCTGTCAATAAACGGTAACTGGGCAACAGACTGGACCGGTTCATTACTGCGATCTCTGTCACAGTCTTGACAGTTTTTTACAAATATTTGATGTTGCACCAGTACTCTGATTGTAATTCAGTCAGAGATTCCTTCATCTGTTTGTGCCTTGGACCTTCACCCATGTGTGCGTCTGCTATTAATAACTTTCTCCGGTTCGTGTTTGGAATTACCCTATCCCCCACTCCAGGGATTCGAGCAAAAGGAACGGAGTTTGCATCAATTGCGTATGCATAATTGAGTGGATAGTTCACGGGTAGTGCTGCACAGTCGCTTTTTAAGGATGTTTTTACTGCCAGCATGGTTTCCCCGTCTATGTATTTCTCTGAACGCTTTTTTGTGGCTACGGAAGCCGGCTTAGTTGCTTCCGCTGTGGCTGTAATAGCCAATGAATTCCCTGCAACGTGAACGCCATCACGTTGATGACTCAGAGTGTGTATCACATGAGTCTTTTGTAGTTCTTTCTGTAAAAGAACTACTTGTTTCCAAAGCATTTTATGCTTGATTGTGGCACCTGTGTCATCTTTGAAATCATTTTGAATCCAACTCTGCAAATCATTATTGTAGGAGTTGACGCAAAAATGCGAATCGCACACGATTAGTGTCGGGAATTCACGTTCCGCATTTTCAAGCGCCATCTTTAAAGATCTGATTTCAGCTAGCTGAGCCGAACATTTTCTCAGTGATTCAGTTTTTGTTATTTTCGGTCTGAATTTACCGCAGAGCCAGCGACCTTTAACAATCGCACAGGCTGCATCGTATGATTTATTTTCTACATTGTAGTGCTGTACAAATCTGTCTGTGTAGATTATACAGGAGTATTGTTATAGAGGAAGAATTTCGATTGGCAGAGGATATTCTTTTTCATAAGTTAAATCATTCAGTTTTTTCATGTTCGGGGCGAAATAGTATTTCACGTCTTCCGCAGCAAGAGAATCTTCCCACTGTATCCATTTCGGATCCAGTGACACTGTAGGCAGGTTTACTGGGCTGAATAGTGCCTCGAAGGCGGATTCTGCTGTGAGGACATTGATCCTTTTGCCATGTGCTAGTTCTCGTTCTTTCGCTATAGCAGTTTGCACTGCCTTCACAGTATTTTCTGTGAGACTGAACGTTTTTTCTGCTTGTGTGTACAAATGGGATTTGTAAGCTATTGGTACCGTTTCTCCCTCATTAGAGGTCAGGTACGTGAATCCGCATCTTCCTGGGATGATTCGGATTACAAGAATTCGTGTATTGTCACGTGTGTCTAATTTAGTTTTTGCTAACATGTCTGTTTGCAGTGATCTCAAAATTTCTGTGTGTTTTTGAGTCCAGTTGATTGGTTTAAAATCAGGTTTAATTAGTTCGTAGAGAGGTTTAACCCTCTCCGCATAATTTAGAATGTAAGTTCTTCCGAAATTCAGGAAGCCTAGAATCGATTGTAAGTTCTTCAGCGTCTTTGGTGCTTGGAGTACAGCGCACTTCTCTAAGAAGTTGTCCGCTAGGCTTTTTCCTTGACTTGATAATTCGTATCCTAAAAATAAGACTGTCAGATGGGCAATTCGAGACTTTTTAAAGTTGAATTTGTAACCCTCTGCAGCGAACCAAGTATTATGTATTTGTAGTAACTCTGTTACTCTGGCTGAGAATAGTCCTGGGCTGTTCTTGAATCCCTGTGGGAGCCTACAGAAATATTTCTGTGACCCCATTACTGAGAATGCAGTCAAGTACCTGCTTTCTGGTGCAATATTTTGACAAAAGAATCCATTAGATATGTCTAATGTCGTTTTATATTTTTTGCGAACTATGTTATTCATTAGTGCAGCACTATGCAAATTTTGTACTGCAAATGTTTTGCAACATGAGTTTAGGTGTCTGTAGTCCAAAACTAGACGATATGAATCGTCCGGTTTGGAGACAGGAAACAAAGGATTGTTCATTTGAGAGGTGCATGTTTCAATCACCCTCTGGTATTCAAGTTGATCTAAAATCTCCCTGACTTCTTTTTTAGCTTCTTGCTTAATTGGATACTGCCTTTGTGCAGTCGGTTGACTTTTTAACTGGATTTTGTGAAGAGGAGAGTCCTCATCCCATCCTACATGGTTTTTATATAATGCTGGTGCTTGTGCCACTGCCCATTTTCTTGCATATATATATTTAGTGTGAATCGGAATGTGATTCGAGAAGGCAGGCATAATCATTTCTTCGCCACGAGGGCACTCCCTGACAAACTCCGGGGGCCAATCCTTTTCAGCTAACAGGATGTCATAGCCTTTTGAGAGTTTATCCCAAAATAGACCGCTTATTTTCCTAGTCTTATCTCCCTCTATACGCAGTGTTATTTCGTATATCTTATGAGGTTCGCTAACTCTGGTGTCGGCAGTTTCTACTTGAATGTATTCATTCGTGTCCACTGTCTCCAGATGACTCATCAGGATCTTGCGAGCTATGGTTATTTCTGCTGCACTGTCTAGCATTGTCTGTGCCTACTCCCCGTTTTTCAGCTGTGTCCTCAGTATTCTGTGCATGTTCGATTACTCTAATACTGGCTACCTTCTTTCTTGGAAATTGTCATTTTTTACTTTGAGCAGGTTCCTTGTCTTTGGACTTGGTGTGCTCCCCTGGGTCTGACCGTCCTCTTCTTTCCGATTTCTGCGAAAAAGATCGAGAGGGACGTGTATCAATACTTTGATATCTATCAGGCTTCTTCAAGTTATCCCTATTTCTAAGGTTATATCTTTTCTCAGAGGGCTCCCTCTGGGGAGATTGGTGTTCTCGAGTCGGAGTTCTTTCCCTCCGTCGAGGAGACCTTCCTCTGGACTGGAAAACTTTTTCCTTGGGAGTGGATTGTTTATTTCTATCCCATTCTTTTTAGGAGTGTTTGAATTATTTTTAATAAATAATTTTTCAGGATTTTCGAGTAGTTGGGGTTTTACTGGTTTCCCACCCAAACTAACTCTACCTAATTCTTCATAACATTTTTCTATAATTCTGGCAAGCTCAATTGGTTGATCTGTTATATCTGTTTCCTTCAATTTCTGGCGGATCGCCACAGATGCTGCTTCTCCTTTTATATTGGCTAGTAATATAGCCGAGACCTGCTTGAAGTCTTTCAGTAATTTCATACCAAGAGTTAAAGCAGGTTCTGGACCGTATTCATTCTGAATCTGTTTTAGCACATCTGGTATTACCGCCATTGACGGAACACCATGTGTTTTTGTGTAAATGGAAGCAAAAACTGTACCCCAAGTGTCACAGTCCTCCACATGTGGTGCGACCCCCATTGGAAGGCAGATGGTCAGAATTCTGTGTTTCTCAATAGGGGTAGTATTCGGAAATACTGCCTCTATTTGAGTAATTTTCTGCGCTAACCAGAAAGGAATTTGTTCCCATTTTATGGGTGTTTTACCAAGACATGATTGTATGTTCTGTGTTGTAATTTTATTTGTGTTCCCCTGATGAGGGGTCAGCTGTGGGACATTAACATCTGTTTGGACTGTTGCAGTCCGCATTACATATTGGACTAATTGTCTTTGTATTTTAATTAAGGTTTTTAGCTGTGCTAAAAGTTCTTCTTTAGACATTTTATCAATGTCCGGATGTTGTGTGTAGCTGGCTAGAACCGGCCACGTTGCTCCTGGTCTACCTAGTGGACCGAGCCTGGTAATATGATCATTGTGTTTTAGGGCGCCTTTAAACCAGAGCAGATGCTCTTGGTATTTTAATGGGATTTCAATCTCCTCGAAAGGAGCGTATTCATCCGGTGGATCCTCTATTTTGTAATAGTGGAACTCGTGTGTTGCAGCGTTTGCCGCTGGAAATTTTATCCAAGAATAGATTTCCTCTGTCTGCCGATATTCATGTGCCTCTATCACGAAGACGACTGTGCCACCTTGTGTGGTCAGTCCATTTTCTATAAGTTTTAACGTTATAGTTTTTCTGATGTTGACCGGGATGATTATTGCTCTTGGTTCATTAACACCGGCGTCCCGTTGATTCGCATCTACTGCGGCTTCAGCGGTCCCGTTGTCTAGTACTGACATTGTATACATGAAAGTTTTTTTTTTCAGAGCAGGTATCCAAGGAGACAAAGATTAGGGGCACAATATTTTGGAACACTATATCCTTCAACCATGAATAAACCAGAAACTTTACATAGGAATCTCTTCCTAATGAGTTCGGGCGGATTTTAACCTTTCACCCACTCCAGACGTCTATTGGAGTATTTACTGTAGAAAGGGTCTGTGTGAAAAAGCACGACTGAGTTACTCTAACATCTTGCGTTAGTTTCATCACCTTACCAAACGTTGGGCGCCATGTAGTGTAGTTCCTATTTTCCCTATAGGCCCTGCGCATTGGAATAACATAAACAGCAGTGTAGACGTAGAAGTGCGGTCTTCCAGGTCTCTACTGACTATGTTAGACTTAATTGGGTTTGTACCAACTAGCTCAGAGGTCACTGGAAACTTTCTTGACTGAATAGGAAGTGATCAGCTTCCCTGGCTCAGACAAGGAGGGATTCAGTTTTCCAACAACTGCATAGTCAAGTCAAGTCAAGTCAGAGAATTTATATAGCGCACTACATACCCGGAGGGTCTCCAGGCACTTAAGGAGAATGGGAATTACTTGTCAAATATCCATGTTTTAAGTTGCTTTCTGAATGCTAGGTGGTTCTGGGTAAGGCAAAGGTAAGTGGGAAGTGAGTTCCAGGTTTTAGCTGCCAGGTAGGAGAAGGATCTACCTCCCATGGTGGTTTTGTTGATGCGAGGTACAGTGGCAAGGGCTTGGTTGGAAGATCATAGCTGGCGGGAGGGGGTGTAGAAGGACAGTCGTGTGTTGAGGCATTCTGGTCCGATTTCGTAGAGTGCTTTGTGTGCGTGGGTTAGGAGCCGGAAAGTGATCCTCTTGTTGACGGGAAGCCAGTGGAGGTTTTTCAGGTGACCAGAGATATGTTCTTTACGCGGGATGTCTAATATGAGCCTGGCTGAGGCGTTTTGGATTCGTTGGAGTTTTTTCTGGAGTTTAGCGGTAGTACCGGCGTAGAGGGTGTTACCATAGTCCAGTCGGCTCGTGACCAGAGCGTGGGTGACCGTTTTCCTAGTTTCGGTGGGGATCCAACAAAATGGTTTTTTGAGCATGCGAAGAATGTTGAAGCAGGATGAGGAGACGGCGTTGACTTGTCTGTTCATTGAAAGTGAGGAATCCAGGATGACGCCCAGGTTCCGTGCGTGGTCTGTCGGGATGGGTGCTTTTCCAAGGGCTTCTGGCCACCAAGAGTCGTCCCATGCGGAGGGGGAGGTACCTAAGATGAGGACTTCTGTTTTATCTGAGTTCAGTTTCAGACGGCTGTGTTTCATCCATTCGGCTACTTCTTTCATTCCTTCGTGTAGGTTAGTTTTGGCGGTGCCAGGGTCATTGGTGAGTGATAGGATCAGTTGAGTGTCGTCCGCGTAGGAGATGATGTTGAGGTTGTGTTGGCGGGCGATGGCCTGCGAGGGGGCTCATGTATACGTTGAAAAGGGTGGGGCTGAGTGAAGATCCTTGTGGTACGCCGCAGATGACTTCAGTGGCCTCTGACTTGAATGGTGGAAGGCGGACTCTCTGGGTTCTTCCGGTGAGGAACGAGGTGATCCATTCTAGTGCTTTTCCTTGGATTCCGATGTTTCTGAGGTGCTGTAGAAGGGTGCTATGGCAGACTGTGTCGAAGGCTGCGGAGAGGTCGAGGAGGATGAGGGCGACTGTGTCTCCATTGTCCAGTAGAGTTCGAATGTCGTCTGTTGCTGCGATGAGGGCGGTCTCAGTGCTGTGTTTTGCTCGGAAGCCGGACTGTGAGGAGTCGAGGGATTTGTTGGCTTCGAGGAAGGCGGCGAGCTGGTTGTTGACAGCTTTCTCGGTGACTTTGGCCGGGAATGGAAGGAGCGAGATGGGGCGGTAATTTTTGAGTTCGGTGGGGTCCGCTGTGGGTTTTTTCAGAAGGGCGCTGAGTTCAGCGTGTTTCCAGCTTTCCGGGAAGGTGGCGGAGTTGAAGGAGCAGTTGATGACGTCTCGGAGGTGCGGTGCTATGATGGAGTCTGCTTTGTTGAAGATGTGGTGAGGGCATGGGTCTGTGGGGGATCCTGAGTGGATGGAGTTCATCAGGAGGATGGTGTCCTCAGTGGAGATTGGGTTCCAGTCATTAAGGATGTTCGAGGGGGGTGAAGGTCCAGCAGATGGTTGGGTGGGTTGGTCTCCGGGTTGGTTGTCGAAGCTGTTGTGGATGTCTGCAATTTTGTTGTGGAAGAATGAAGCTAGGGAGTCGCAGAGGGCTTGAGAGGGGGTGATGTCGTTAGAGTTGGCCGAGGGATTGGTAAATTCCTTGACGATGTTGAAAAGTTCCTTGCTGTTGTGGGCGTTGTTATCTAGTCGGTCCTTGAAGGCGGTTTTCTTGGCCTTTCGGATCAGTTGGTGGTGTATGCGGGTGGCGTTTTTGAAGGCGTCCTTGGTGCTGGTGGTTGGGACTTTTTTCCAGGCCTTCTCAAGGGAGCGGCAGAGTTTCTTGGATTTCTTAAGATCATCGTTGAACCATGAGGCCTTCTTGCTGCCAAGTTTGCTTTGTCGTTTTTTCAGTGGTGCTAGGATGTCGGCGCTGTTGGATAACCATAGGGTGAGGTTGGTGGCGGCTTGGTCGGGGTTTGAGGAGTGGGCTGGGGGATTTAGAAGAAGCGATGAGGACATCTGGTCGATGGTGATTTTGTTCCAGTTTCTTTGCAGAGTTGGTTGGGGGTGGTTGTTGTGTTTGGGCTTGTTGTTGGTAAAGTGAACGCAGCTGTGGTCAGTCCAGAGGAGAGCCGTAGTGTGGCTGAAGGAGACATGATTGCTGGAGGTGAAGATAGGGTCGAGAGTGTGACCTGCGATGTGGGTGTGGGAAGTGACCAGTTGTTTAAGTCCGAGGTTGGCGAGGTTGTCCAAAAGGGTGGTGGAGTTGCGGTCGTTGTTCTTTTCAAGGTGAAAATTGAGGTCTCCCAGAAGGATGTAATCTTTGGAGGGGAGCGCGTGTGGAGTGATGAAGTCCGTGATGTCCTCACTAAATTGTGCGCGGGGTCCTGGTGGCCTGTAAAGGAGGGTGCCTCTGAGTGTGGTCTTGGGGTCGATGTGGATCTGGAAGTGAAGGTGTTCAGAGTTGGCGAGATTGACGTCGGAGCTGGTTGAGATGTGGATGGATTTCTTATGGACGATAGCGATTCCTCCTCCTGTGTGGCCGGTACGGTCCTTGCGTATGATCTTATAATCTTCTGGGATGGTAATGGTGATGTCTGGGGCGGAGGAGGCGTTCATCCATGTTTCTGTTAGGAAGGCGACGTCCGGAGAGATGGTGTCTAGTAGATTCCATAGGTCGATGGCGTGCCTGTGGACCGATCGGGTGTTGAGCAAGATGCATTGTAGGTGGTTGGGGTCGGGAATCTGAGGTGTGATCGTAGCGGGGTTGTTGACGGTGCCGATGAGTTTGCAGGAGTAGCATGAGAAAGGTCCATGGGTGTGTCCAGGAGCGGCTTGGACGCAGTTGGGGGAGCGGCCGGGGTTAAGGGCTAGGAGGGTGGTGGCATCGTAGGTAATGCGGGAGGGCTGGGCAACGCGGTCCAGGCGCGGACGGGCGTAGACGGGCTTACCTTTGGTGCACCTTCGGCGCGGATTGGGCGCGGTCACTGCGCGTAAACGCTGCGCGTAGAGACGTGGGTCATATATGGATAGCGGAGGGGGAGGGGCGAGGGAGGGTCAGCAGGGAGGCGGGGCGGGCTGTGGGGGCCGGTCAGAACAACAACAACAGGCGTAAGATGGCGGCAGCTATGTGAAATAAACGCTACTTGCGTTATGCAGAGGCACAGGTAATTGATTAAGCTAGCAGCTGAAACGTCCTCTATAAATTAATGTTAAAGATGAAGCGCCGACAGTACAATGCCCCCAAGCGTTCCTAAGTCTATTAGTAGCTCTATGAGCGCCGAGTCTGCATTCCCCGAGGCTATTTAAAAATGTCCCAATTAAGAGTGGCAGCGCTCGCGCTGCAGTGCTATGCAGGCAAATCAAATGTTGATGGAAATAATGCAGGCAGATGAAAAGCAAAGCAGTTTGAATAACGATACTGCACAGGAGCAGGCAGCAGGGCAAAGGGAGCAACCGCTTCTGAACTCGTCAGGGCGGTCACAGCGCGAACGGGTTCAAGGCAGGCAATACAGTTCGTGGGAGGGAGGGTCAGCAGGGAGGCGGGGCGGGCTGTGGGAGCCGGTCAGAACAACAACAACAGGCGTAAGATGGCGGCAGCTATGTGAAATAAACGCTACTTGCGTTATGCAGAGGCACAGGTAATTGATTAAGCTAGAAGCTGAAACGTCCTCTATAAATTAATGTTAAAGATGAAGCGCCGACAGTACAATGCCCCCAAGCGTTCCTAAGTCTATTAGTAGCTCTATGAGCGCCGAGTCTGCATTCCCTGAGGCTATTTAAAAATGTCCCAATTAAGAGTGGCAGCGCTCGCGCTGCAGCGCTATGCAGGCAAATCAAATGTTGATGAAAATAATGCAGGCAGATGATTTCACTCAGTCAGTTGTGCAAGAATTACTTTCACCAGGATGCAGAGATTAGAGAGACGGGCGTTTTCAATAAAAAGGTATTATTTATTGAACAGTCTTTCTTCTCATGCAAGAGAAATGAATTGCCACAATTGCAAGACTTGTTATTATAAAAGTGCGTACAGTAAAAGGAGGATTGCGAAATAATACTGTAAAAGCATTGATATGGTTTCTTAGCCATACGATAGTTAAAATGAGTAAAATATATACATTCATATATACATTTAGCTAACGTCCTCAACTGGTGCTTCTAACTACGCCTACCCCAGTGTACCTGACCTAAGCCTAATACTTGGGTAGCAATTTAAGTTAAGTTGGTTTTGCCAAGGGTTTGCTTCAAGAATTCTCTCTAAGGGTTTAGTCAAAACTGTACCTCTGGAATAGAATGTTGGAGGTCTGGTATCTCCCCTCAGGACTCGATATCCCAGTTACCCGCAAGGGTAGGCTGGAAACGCCGGAGCTGGATTTTCTCGGCAGGAGAAAAGACAGTGTCTTTCTCAGCGCGTCAAGGAGGAGGAGGGGCAGCGTCCATGGGCTTCTCGCATCTGCTGGGCTCTGCAAGGGACAGCTGTTCTGCTCCTGTATTCACCACAACCACCACTGTGTTTGCTTAAGGCAACGTTGGTATTATTTATACTTGGAAGGTGCCTTGTTTGACGTAAGTTTTTGGACATAAGACGTCAATAAAGATGTCACTAAGAACTGGTCGTTCCTACAGTGCTCATTAGAGTTCTATTACTAATAAAAACAAAGGAAGCGGGGCTTTCCCAGGTTGCTGGGGGTTTTATCTGTTGAAAGAACTCGGTGTGTAAGCTAGGAATCTAAGATAGTGGCTTTTGCTGTGTCATATACTGTAATGAGCTGCAGAGACGAGTTTCTGAAATATGGCTCTGATCGTTTATGCCATTATAGGGGTATGGATTGATTATAGCCGTATAGGGGCATAAGCTCACAATATTGATCAGGGTCCTAGATAGAACACGACAGGACCGCCACGCTGGCCGGCAACGATGTTGCAGGGGAGGCTAAAGAGAGAAGGATGTCGTCGGCGTATAAGCTGATCGCGTGGATATATGCCCCGAATTTGATCCCTCGCACCTTTGAGTCCATTCGCATAGCCTGTGCCAGAGGTTCCATGTACAGCGCGAAGAGTAAGGGGGAAAGCGGACACCCCTGCTGGGTTCCGCGCTCGATGGGTAACGTGGGCAACGAACAGCCGTTAACTCACACAGACGCCGTGGGGAAGGTGTAGCAATTCAGGACCCACGTGCGAAATTTAACCCCCAACCCTGCCCTAGTAAGCACTTGTTCCTGGTACGGCCAATGAACACGGTCAAACTCCTTTTCTGCGTCTATTGCCAGCCTCATGTATTCACCTGGCAGTCTTGTGGCCCGCTCAACCAGGTGGAGTGCCCTTTTCGTGTTATCAACAGTCTGTCGCTCCGGGATAAAGCCAGCTTGATCCGGGTCGACCAATCCCTGCATGAACGGACCTAGCCGCGCCGCCAGTATACTAGTATAGAGTTTGAGATCTACATTAACCCCTTCAGTGCTGATGACAAAGCCAGCTCGTCATGAGTGTTACCTGTGCTGTGCGGATGACGAGCTGGCTTTGTCATGAACAATGGGATATATCAAGTGCCAGCGCACAGCGGGAAAACCCCTAGCAGCCAAGGTGTTAAGGAGTGATATAGGCCGGTAGGCTCCACATTGGGTTCGGTCCTTCCCAGGTTTAGGGATGACCGATATCGTGGCACCCATTAGATCCCTTGGGATAGCACCGGTGTCGGAAAGGGAATAAAAAAGGGCGGTCAATAACGGGGCTATCTGGGAACAGAAAGTCTTGTAGAAGATGGCGGTGAAGCCGTCTGGGCCAGGCGCCTTAGCAAGTTTGAGGCGTGAAATTGCCGATATAACCTCTTCAGGACGGATCGCCCTCTCTAGTAGCTCCGACTGGTCTGACGATAAGGACGGGAGAGACACCGAGTCCAAAAAGGTCGTACTGTCTGCGGGGTCAAGGCGAGCCCCCGCATATAACGTAGTGTAAAAGTTGCTATGGCTCCGTCTTCGGTCACTTGATCCCCTCCCTGTGTGTGGATCTCCTGCACCGTGTGTCGCTGCTGTAGGTTGTTGAGCACGCGTACATTCAGCGTGAGGAGGCACAACTCAGTCGCAGGCATAAGGAAGCATCTCCCCCACCCGCTCTAACACATAGACCGCTTGCCTACTCGCCGGCCGCATCCTGCTCCGCAGTCGTTCAGACCACGCGTGACTTCTTCTCCCCAGCCTCTCACCAACCTTCCTGACCCCATCAATCTCACACACCCCCAGCCGTACTCGGATCTGGAACCCCCCCATCCCACCAAAAATACCCGGCCAACCATGATGTAAAACAGTTACAACTATCCCCCCTCCCATGAACCCATAGTCAATGTCCATAATCCTAGGATGAATAGTAAAGTGTCACCTCAGGGAAGATCGACTGCACCACACTCACGAGTCCCGGTCTCCCGCCGACAGCAGGCCCATCACTACCAAACCCGCCCAATCAATGTAGGGCACGATTCGGCTCTTAGCTGGGCTGGGCCACCGCTACCACCGCAGCACGCTGCCCCTCCTCCATCGTCGCCGCCAGAGGCCTGTTGAACCGGCATCTTTTGCGTTGCTGCTGCCATCGGGGCCTTCCATCATCTCGGTCCGGTGTGCGATCCGCCTCTCCGTCCGTCTCCTCATGTGGGTCGATTCCCAGCAATCGGCAAGCTTCTGTCAGGGATCTCAACTGAAACAGCTTGTTGTCCTTCTTGAACATCAGTCGGAAGGGATGACTCCAGCTATAGGGAATTTTGTGCTGCTGCAGAAAGGCCGTGACCGGCCTGAAGAGTTGTCGCTTCTGCAATGTAATGGCGGACAGGTCTTGATACAAGACTGGAGCTTGTCTCTTGTAGGAGAGAGGGTGCAGATGACTAGTCTTTTGCAGGATCTCCTCCTTAGTGCGGAAGTCCTGTACACATGCCAGGATATCAGGCGGGGAGCCTTGGGAGAGCGCGGTGGGCCCACTCTATGTACTCGGTCAATACGTATCTCTTCCTCCGGCGAGCGTCCCAAAATGTGATTGAAGAGACCATTAGTAAAGTCCAAGAGGTCTTTGGTGTCATCTGCCATGGTCACTCCTCGAATGTGGACATTATGGCACCGGGAACGGTTCTCAAGGTCTTCCATATGGGCTTGCAGGTCCTCATGTTGGTCATGAAGGCGGACCACCTCTTGGCGCAGTCCCTCTATCTCTCCAAGTCCCTGGAGTTGCTTTTAGTTTCGAGGTCCGCAACCCTTTCCTCGATACCATCCAGGTGTCTACGGACCTCCTTAATCTCGTCCGTGAACTCTTTCTTCAGGGATTGGATGTCTTCACGTAAGGCGGAGAAGAGGGACTCCAGGAAGGCCTTCGTTATCAAGTCTTTGCCTTCCGCTATCTCCGCCACGGATTTTGGGGATCCGGCCGCCATATCCTTGGCTGTTGGTTTCACCTGGGCTGATGCGAAAAGGTCCTTGACCGCCTTCTCCTTCCGGCTTCTTGCCGCGGACATCGTGGACCTGATAGGGTCTCCTCTGCATGTGCACTGTGGACTTGGCTCCTCCCAGGTCTCCAGCCTCCCCGGAGACCGCTACCGTGACCCTCCAACACCTGCAGCCGTCTTCCCTCACAAGGAGAAGGGCCTCACTGTCTCTGGCAGTCACGACTGCCACTCCCTGCTGACCGTCAGGCACTGCCCGCCCCTCCAATGCCCAGGCAGGTGACCGCCCTCCTTCGGACCGTCCATACTCCCGAGGCTTGCTTCAGGGAACTACCGGCGCGCCAAACCCCCAACGTCCCGGGGCAGAGCCAGGCTCCAGCGCCACGCACCGTCGCCGCTGCCCCGATCAAACCGGGGTCCTCACCACAATCACGGGGCCCCAGTCTCGGAGCTCTCCAGGCACCCCTCAGCTTGGCAGAAAAGATGCCGCAGGTCCCAATCCCCTTGTCAACCACTGTGTGTTTGAGGGTGCGGAACCGGCACACTCCGTCCGCTGCTGGGGATGCTCCCTCGTGGTCACGGTGTGGGGCTATCTCCCCTCATTGAAGCTGCTGGGGTCCCATACAATACACCCCCCTGGAGAGTCACTGCTGCCAAGGCGCCCAGTCCAGTCCACAAAATGGCGGCACCCCTCGTCGCCCTCGCTGGTCGGCCAGGGGCTCACCTTGTCTGCTGCTGGCCCCGGCCGTTCAGCCCCCGCCACTCCGTCAGTGGACCCGTCTCTTCCGTGGCCAGGACGCTCTTTACACGGTGCCGGTTAGGACCCCCGTAGGCTGCCGCCTCTGTCTCCTCACTCGCGGTGCTCACTCCGCTGTCCACTCGTGGGCGGCCACACACCACCTCTGGTGCCCCTGCGGGGACTCCGCATCAGCCAGGGCAGTACCCCACGGACCCCTCGGCGCAGCCGGCTCACCGCTCTCCACTTCCAACGGCCGCCGCTCCCGCCCGGCAGCCGTCTCTCAGCCATAGTGCGCTGCCCCAAAGTCCGAAGGGATAGCTGGACACCCCTGAGGCTCCCAGGGGTCAGGGCCACCACCGCCGGGCACCGACAGTCGCTACGTCGGCCGTGGACCCGTTCTGATATTCGCTGTCGGCAGAAGCTCCGGGAAGGTGCGTCTGATCACGCCGCCATCTTGGCCACGCCCCCTCAATGCAAGTTTAAAGTGGTTTGAATAGTGATTCAATTCCCAGCAAAAAAAATAAAAACAAAACGTGAGCTAAGAAGAGATAAAACAATATATTTTAAAAGTTTAACTTTCAAATTTCATATGTAAGTAAAATGTGCAAAATAGAGCAACTGTGCAAAAATGAGCAAAAATGCCTCAATGTCTCCAGTCCCAAGACTCAGGAGAAGTAACGCTGCCTGCTTGTGCCATCCTCTCTGCTTATGGAGTAGTCAGAGAAATGCCTAGTCCGCAGAATATAGTACCCCCAAAAAGATGGCCTCTGCCAAACTCAATGCAGGTCTAATTTGGTTCAAATAGTGATTCAATTCCCAGAAAAAAAAGCATAAAAACAAAAGGTGAGCTAAGAATAGATAAAACAATATATTTTAAAAGTTTAACTTTCAAATTTCATATGTAAGTAAAATACGCAATATAGAGCAAATGTGCAGAAATGAGCAAAAATGCCTCAATGTCTCCCGTCTCAAGACTCAGGAGAAGTAACACTGCGTGCTTGTGCCAGCCTCTCTGCTTATGGAGTAGTCAGGGAAATGCCTAGTCCGGAGACAATAGTACCCCCAAAAAGATGGCCTCTGCCAAACTCAATGCAGGTCTAAACTGCGATTTAATTCCCAGCAAAAAGCATAAAAACAAAAGGTGAGCTAAGAAGAGATAAAACAGTATATTTTAAAATAGTTTAACTTTCAAATTTCATATGTAAGTAAAATGTGCAAAATAGAGCAACAGTAGCAACAGTGCAAAAACAAGCAAAAATGCCTCTATGTCTCCCGCCTCAAGCCTCAGTAGAAGTTAGAAGTAACCTATAATGTACCAGCACAGGGGTAGACCATACATGCAGCCAAAATAGTGTTGGTTTGAGACTCACTAAGGGGAAAATCAACCAGAAACCTACATTTTGTTTGAAAACTAGGGAGGTACTTTGGTGAAGTTTAAGGGCTGCCCTCAAGAATTTGTTTCCCTCCTACACCAGTGGATCTGTGTTACCCTAACCCCAGAGTTCGGTTTCATAGTATTGCAGGGATTCTCCTCATGCACAGAACTATGCACAGGAAACCAGGACCTCGGTGTATTGTGGTGTACCAAAAAACCCACCTCAGTGCCTAGAACCACAATCCGACTAGCATCAGTGTCTCATTCGTTCTCCACAGCGAAGCTACCAATGATTAGACAACCCAGAATAAGCGACTTAGTGAATTCCCAGGAATAGTGGGAACCAAGAATACTCTTTCGTTCTAACACTCATACTAGTCCACAATGTGAATAATCAGAGACATGAAATAGTTTAAAATGTTTATTTTATTTGTTTAATAATTCTTTTTCTTAAACAATGTCGACATCTTAAGCAGATTACATCATATTTGGGAGACAGTATACAGATCAAATAATTGTACATGATTACAAAGGTCGAACACACAGTGAAGAATACAAAACGCCGAAGGAGGTGCGAGTCGGTCGTCATCATTTAATGGCGTCGGTGGGGTGCAAATGTCTCCTCTATATGTATTCTGTTGTGCCTCTCATCATACTGTCATCTTCATTTAGAGTGTTAGCCAGCATGTATTTTGTATTCCCTTACCTGTATGATTCCATGTTCTGCTTTCTGATCCTGGCGGTTGCTGAGGCAGGATGGTTGATACTTGTACTGCTGTGCTTCTTGAATAAATTCATGGATTCCTTACCTTCTGATTGTAGGTTTGCTTTAGTTCTTGTTGATGTATCTTCTCGGTGGTTATGTGTAGAATTTATGAGGAATTTCACCACTGATGCTGTTATAAAGCAATTGAGGTCTTTATTTCTAAAGGAAAGTTTTCCGAAAATTCTTATAAAAAAAAAACAAGAAAAGAAAAAGGGAAGAAAAAAACAAAGGAAGGGAAGAAAAACAACAAAGCATAAGAAAAATCAATATCTAACAAATTCATCAAATTTCTTAGGAACACGATGAGTTCTCCCATAGGAAGTCCGACCCAAACTAGAAGTCGCTCCTTCTGGTGACTCTGGTACAAAAGAAAACTTCTTTAAACAGGTGGGTGTCAGTAGGGAAGGATTTGGCAACGGAAAAGTACCCTGAGAAGGATCTGAAGCAAACTGAGATTCCCTGAGATGAGAGTCCCCCCTCAAGGACACATCCCTGGAAGATTGCTCAACCAACCCCCCATCCGAAACCTCCTTCTTAGCGTACAAGGCAATCCTACGGAAATTCCAATTTTGTCCGTTCTCTAGCACAACATATTCCATGGTCCCCAGACACTGTTCCATTTCTCGGGACATCCTCTGGCTATGTAGACTGACTTTTCTCAGAACATACACCAATGTAGATCTTCCCTCTGTTGTCCTATCTTAGGTGGCTGCTGTGCTCCCCAGTTCTGCGCAACATTCCTTTATGCGATCATTACTGCTAATGTTGCCCACTGCTTAGTGTATGATGTGAGGTATGTTGGTTCCTAAATGTTTAATAGGCATCTCAACGCCTCAGGACGCAGATCAATCTTTAGGACCTCACTTAGTGTATGGTGTATGTCGGTCTAGTAAATTTGTATGTGCTCACATTCCCACAGAATGTGGATAAAGGTGCCCTCCCTCCCACATCGACGTCTACACTCCCCACTTACGGCTCTACCCATGTGTACCAACCTGGGAACAGTTACATATACCCTATGGAGAATTTTAAGTTGCACCAATCGCAATCGCGCTTGGACTGCCACCTCCCTCAGGGAGGAGACCGCATCTTGCCAGTTTTCCTCATCCAACTCAAGGCCATCCCTTATCCATTTGTCTTTGAGTGCTTGGAGAGGGTCCTCCATGTTGTTAATTAGCTTCTTATAGATCAATGAAATGGCTTTTTCGGGCAAATGGCCGTCGAGTATTCAATCTTCTAAGGGAGAAGAAGGTGGTAGGACGGAATTAGAAGTAAGGTGGGTTCGGAGGGCATGCCGGACTTGGAGATATCTATAACGTTCCGTGTCTGCAAGGCTATATTGCTTCTGAAGGGAGATGAATGGGATGACATCATCTCTGAACCAGAGGTCGCTAATTTGGGAAATACAGATTAGGTCCCATTTATCGAAGCCCTTGGTTTGCCACAAATTCCCGAGTTTTTGGGAGTTCCACAGAGGGGTTGCCAGTATAAGTCTACCGTTCCACCCCAAAATATTTATTTACTATATGTCAAATATCAACTGCATGAGCGGTTGGTCCAGTTAAACGATATCTACTAGGTTTAGAATAGAGTGCTCTACTATAATATCCCCAAGGGAGGAGCCATCTGTCCATGGCGTACCCTGGATCGCCAATGCCTCCATATGTTCCATGGTTAATGGTGGCTAAGTGGGCTGACCAACAATATTTTTGATGTCTGGTAGGCTAATGCCTCCGTCATACCAATTCAGAGTGAGCTTGGTTAACGCAAACCGGTTGTTTACAATCCCACAGAAGGTCCATCTGAAGACTCTCTATTTCCTTAAAATATGATGCAGGGACTGGGTCCATCGAATTCTGTAGGGCCTAAAGGAAACGGGACAGGGACATAATTTTAAAAAGAGTTGCCCTACCCAACAGCGAGAGTGGTAAAGATTTCCAGGTCTTTATATCCCTTTTCAGCCTTTGTATAGGCGGTAGGAGGGTGCAAGTGAAACGGCTCATGGGACTTAGCGAGATGAAGATGTCCAAGTATTGAAAGCCGTCAGACGCAATCTGAAGTGGGCAGTTCCTTGGAAGGACAGGGGGCTCTCACTGTAGGGCATAGAGAACAGATTTTGTCCAATTCACAGTGAAGCCTGAATACCTACCAAACACAGCTAGGATATCAAATAAACATATCAAAGAGGCCATCGGGAAGTCAAATACAATAGGATATCATCTGCATATAGCAGAGGTCTTCAAACTTTTTTGCTCAGAGCCCCCCTAAGTAAAATGTTTTGAGGTCGGGCACCCCTCCAAAATCTATGGCAAGGATTGGGGGAGCAGGAGGGACACGGCTGCGTGCAGGGGGCAGGGCTTATGAGACATTTCAGGAGTACTTTTTCTATAGCTTATAAATTGCACTAACTATGAGATTTATAAAACAGCAAATGCATCAAACAAAAACATGTATTATCCCAAACATACTTATCCCCATAATTGGGTGTTGTAAGACCCTCACACTCTTGTACCCCAATGCAACCACACCTGCTGCACTAATCATAACTGCAGTCCTGAGTAGCAGGCAATCTCCTCTGAATCTTTTACCTCTTCCCTACCATGATTGACCATTATATTGGTCCTAATGCTAAAAAGGAAAATAAGCTACTGTGCCCTTTTCTTTTATTAAAGGTACACAGTCATACTTGTGATGCAGTGGGCCCCTGAAAAATCTGGACACCAGTCTGGCCTCATTTGCTTCCTTAATGATAACCAACAGTGGCCACTTACACACTTGGCAGCAGTTCCAGCTTCACTAATGAATGGCCCTTTAAAAAAAAAGAAAAAAAGAGACCACTTCTATTGTCCCCTTCTTTGGGGTATCTCTCTGAAGAAGCTGTCTCTGGCCATTTGTAAACATAAAAATGAGCCCCCATACCATGCTCCCTATTCTGGGCCTTCTCTTTGACAATATCTAGTATCTCAATCCTTTCCTCTGTCTCATAGACCATTACTGTGAGGCTGCAGGGGTCGGGAAAATTAGGGCTCTGCATCTAAATGCCACCATGCTGGCCTTCTACCTGCCACCCATGGACTTGGCTTTAAAAAAAAACTGCCCCTTAATGGTTGATGCTGACTTTGAGGAGACTCTGCCTGAAAGTGAAAGGTGTGGTGGTAGTGCCGGGAGTTAAAGACAAAACCAGCCTTCTTACCAGCCGTTAGTTGATTAAGTCCCTTAAAGTCAGGGCCACAGGAACCATGAGTTTCTGCACCAGCAGCGTTTTCCACATAATTATTACATTATTTTATGCTCACATAAATTACTGTGGAAACACTTTGTATTGTATTGAAATTGCATCTGCTTTTGCTACCCCTTGTGGGGTGTTGAAGTGCTTTTTCGGCGAGTAGCATGCTACTCTGGAATCCATACAGTATTAGGGGCGAATTAGTATAGTCAAATATGAAAGTAATTTGAGTGGTGGGCTATTAGTCAGTGATTTGGATTGAGAAGGGTAGCGAAGGGGTTGAAGAGGGAAGGATTGAATTTGTTTTTGTTTTGGAGCTCATAGCAGTAGGAGGCTAGGTATGAGTAAAAGGGAGGTGGAGGGCGATGAGGTCAAACACATGCCCCCGCGGAGAATGCACTAGTCCACCAAGCCACCAGACCCAGCATTACTTTCCGGAGGGAGCGATTTGCATTTCACACATTTCTAAACCCACTGATTTCCCCCGCCCTCCTCCCCCCCCCCCACAGCTCTCCCTTGACACCTTACTTGCGGCAGGAAACAAGCAGAAGTTACCATGGTGTGCACCCAATGTGCACCAGTTCTGCCCGTTCCAATGAAGTGCACTGGCGAGTGTGATAAAACCAAGGAAAATTCGCACTTGCTTAGTTTGCATTCAGATGTGGAGCACTGTAAAAGGCTTAGTATTGATGGCAGTTGTAGAAGAGCATCTAGAGAAGGCGGGGTATTTAATTTTACAGAACATTGAATATAATATTACTCTGTTTCGGTCATAAACATAAAAAAAATAATTGACATGGTACAGACACTGGTGATACAAGCAGCAAGAAGATGGAAGCTTTGGCATTTGAAGAAAGAAGAAAGCCGGTAAATATGTAATATTAGTTTTCTACCAGCAAATAGGAATGGTGGATGCAGCTCAGTTACTCAAGTCAGTCATTTTCAGGTTAGTTTAATCACACTCCAATTATTCCATGGGTCAAATCTTTTCTGTCACGAATGGAAAACCTCTGGCACACAGTTCATTATTTTTGCCAATAATCAAAAAAGAATATTTATTTTATTTAATGCTCGCAAATTGGGGCAATGGGGTCCCAAACTAAACACAGTGGCTAAAATATTCTTCTCATGGAATAACAATCTTCGAGACTCTCACAAAATCACCGTAGATACATTTGCTGAAAAAAATACACAGTTTTTCAGAAGTTTTCAAAATGTGTTATTCACATCCATCCACTGACTGTGGGCCTGCTCGTGCCCTCCAGTGATGGCCCTCTGTAGTGAAACAGAACATGCAGGGCTACTCTGAGTCCCAGGCCTCACAGTAGCCCTGGGACTCGACCTCACCCTACTGCCATCCCGCTGAGCCTTTAAGACAATTGCCTAACGACATGCACAGGCGAGGCAGCTTGGGCTAGCTGGGGAGTGCTCCTCTCGCAACATGCAGGGGATTAATCTGCTCTAAACAGCTGCGCCCACATTACGGGGGACCTATGTAGACTATTAGGTGCTAAATAGCTTGTTTGGGGAGCACCCACTGAACAGACTTGACCTCTGTGACAACTTGGAATCTCAGACCCCTTTCAAATACTACTACTACATTACACTACAATAGAAAAACATAGAACACAGCGAGCTAACATTCTACCTTTTTCAGAGCGTGCCAATATAAAGATAGCCTACACTGCTACAGCTTGGAGGCTAGATCAGGCTTTTTTTAGCAACCTCTTGACCCTGCAGCACACTCACTGACCCCCGCCCCAATGCCACTCTGATCACAGTTGACATCTTCTCAGAGTTCACACTTCTGGGCTTCCGAGTAATTGAAGACAGCCTGGAAATGCAGCAAATAAACATTCCTGCACTTCCAGTCCATCTTCATTTACATATACTTGCAGAGGCATTTGCACCCCCTGGGAACCAATCGATGCCCCCCAGGGGGGCGCGCCCCACAGTTTGAAGACCTATGGCTTATAGGGATATCTTATCCTCCCAATCCATTGACCAACACTTTCCGTGGATCACTGGATCTCTACGGACACACACCGCTAGGGGTTCCAGGGCCAAAGCGAATAAGAGCGGGGACAAAGGACACCCCTGTCGGGTGCCTCTATTCAACTCAAATGTCATTGAAGTACGATTATTCACCATACCTGAGACATTGGTTCTGAGTACAATAACCGGACCCAACTTACAAAGCTTGGTCCAAAGCCCATTTTGGCAAGTACAGCAAAAAGATACGCCCATTCCACCATGTCGAACGCCATGGTGGAATCCAATGAGATCAATACTGCTGGTTCCTGGATAGTTGTGCTCTGCCCAATACTCCATGTACTCTGCGCAAGTTTGAGGCAGTGTTATGATGCAGCATGACACCGGATTGGTCCGGGTGCACCAAACTGTCTATTGCCTTTACAAGCCTGATCATTAATAACTTTGCAAGGATCTTGGGTTCTGTGTTAAGTAAGGATATTGGTCTATATGAGGCACAACTGGGTTTGGGTTTCCCTTCCTTTTGAATTACTACTATGTTAGCTGTTCTTTGGTCTAAGGGGAGTGCACCCTTTTCCCGACTGTCCTCAAACATCGAGCGGAGATAAAGGGCTAATTTATCCGGTCTGAGCTTATAGAGTTCAATTGGCAGGCTACTGGGGCCTGAGTCTTTCCTGGAAAGAATTGCCCGTATCGCCTGGGCTACCTCTTCATTCGAGAACTCGGACTCAAGATAGTCCCTGTTTTCATCTGATGTTGCGAATTAGTGAGCAATTCTTTTCCATTGAGTACTTCCCTTCTGTACTGTATATCGTTTGATAGAAGTCAGCAAATTGGTTGGCAATTTTCTGCGGGTCGGTGACTAGCCGGACACCCTCTACATGGAGCTCAGGAACAAGGCGACTAGCCCAATCCTTCTTATCCAACCATGCGATTAGTTTCCCTGCCTTGTCTCCATGTTCGTAAATTCTGTTTTGTGTTTCCCTTCCCTGGGCCCTAGCTCTATCCATCGCTACGGCCTTGAACTCATCTTGTTTTAGTTGCAAGAGATGCAACTTCTCGGGAGTTACTATCATTTCTAACTTGTTCTCCAGTCTCTGTAGTTCGTACTCTACCTGTATCAACTCTCTCCGTTTTTCTTTTTTCTTGCCTGCTTTCAAAGATAGGGTCTGCCCCCGAATCACCAATTTGTAGGCTTCCCATAGCATCTGGGCAGACTCCACTGTACCCTCATTGTCAAGGAAATAGTGATCCGTTTCTTGGATTATTTTCTTTCGGGTACCAGGGTCTCAGAGGTTCCATGGGTTAATGGGGGCGATTTTACCTGCCCTCCTCTGGCTCAGAACAATGTGTGTCCAGATCGGTGAGTGGTCAGAAATACCTCTACCTAGATGCCGTATTTCTTGAATGTCAAGTGCCAGTGTGGCCTGAATGAGTATATAATCAGTACGCAAGAGACTGTGATGGGCGCTCGATTAATAGGTATACTGAGTCCTATCCGGGCTATGTGTTCCCCACCCATCTACCAATTCCATGGCTTCAGGGAAGTCAGGTAGCCACTGGTATGCGGGTCTGATGTCTTGCGGGGGTGGCGATACAAAATGCCAGATACCACTGCATTAAAGTCTCCTCCTAACAGGAGGGGGCCTTCCGGGAAGGACAATAAGATTGCACTCAGGTCTTTAAAGGTCTCACTCTGGAGGCCAGGGGGAACATACACCGAAACAAATGTGACAACCCTAGCCTCCCAGAGACCCGAAATACCTAT
Organism: Lissotriton vulgaris; assembly: GCF_964263255.1. Taxonomy (NCBI): domain Eukaryota; kingdom Metazoa; phylum Chordata; class Amphibia; order Caudata; family Salamandridae; genus Lissotriton; species Lissotriton vulgaris. Next base: position 1,138,695,754 of record NC_141695.1, on the reverse strand, counting down.
ATATCTGCCACTATTATCTGACCATGTGGACTACAGTGTAAATGGAAACAAGGTTTTCAGAGCTATGCCCACTCCCCGCGGCATGTGCCACTAACTTATATCCTCCCCTATTCATAGCCTTGCGCATGTTTCCAACAAAGTGTGTTTCCTGTAGGAGGATGGCATTTGCGGCTTGTCTCTTGATGTATTGGAGTACCATGCTATGTTTGATTTTATCCCCAAGCCCGTTGACGTTCCAACTAAAGATCTTAATCCCTGTATCCCACTGTGTACCCATTTGGACTCATGGTGCAACACTGCTCCTGCTCTGTGTTACATTTTTATGGTGTTGATAAAACAATTACAACACACAACTGAAAATTCTCAAAACTAAACGACCCGCCCCAACCTACCCTCTCCCTGCACCCCTGCCCTCTGGTCTTCAAACTGCCCATGATCCAACTTGCAAAGTGCCTGTCGCCCACACCTGTTAAATAAATGAAGTAAAGTGGGGTGCGTGGTGTCCCCCCATTACTGATCTTGCCATACTAAATGTTCCCGAAGGCAGATCAACTATTAACACGAATTATAAAGGACTCATGCCCTCTCTGAACAATTTGTAATGCCTCTATGTGGGCCCTTGGCTCCCACCAGTGTCCAATAGCCTCACCAACTAACCTCTATGTCCATTGTTTCCACTGGCCCATGACCTCCCCCAGCTCCATACATTACCCCCATAAATTGCAACTCAGCGGTCAGTGGCTCTCCAGCCAGTCTGCTGCCAATTCTGCTGATCAAAGATCCAGGCCCTACCGTTTGCCTCCACACGGAGCCTGGCTGGAAAGAGCATAGCATACTTGTAACCTTTGTCACGCAACGTCTTCTTTATCCCAATGAAGGAAAGTCTTTGTCTCTGGACCATCTGGGTAAAGTCCGGAAACAAAGTGATTTCGGCGTTGTCATATCGAGAGTAGGTCCCGTAGGCGTGCTGGAGTATAACATCTCGATCTCTAAAGTTTAGGACCCTGGCAAGGATAGGGCGCGGAGGGGCTCCCGGTTTCTGACAACCCCCAGGGACTCTATGAGCTCTTTCAATGACGAAAAAAATTCCGAGTCCCTTTGGTTGCAGATGTTTAAGGAGTAGGTCTTCCACAAAGAGATCAGAAGCCTGTCCTTCTGATTTTTCTGGAACCCCCAGGATATGCACATTATTACGTCGTAGTCGCCCTTTGTAGTCATCCATCTTGTTTTCCGCATACTTCTGAAAAGTTTGTAATTCTTGAATATCCGTTTGTAGCTGGGACGTGTCCTCCACTAGACTCGCAGTTGTGAGTTCCAACTGCTTGACTTTCTCACTATGCAAGTTGACTTTCACGGTTATGGTATCCATCTTATGCCCCAGCGACGTCTTTATTCCTGCGGTTGCCTCCAGCACATCTGTGAGTGTAAGTTCCGAGTCCGATTCAGGTTGTGCTCCACCACTTTTGCCTGTGGGTGAACGATCAGGCAGTGATGTTTTGGGGAGGGTGTAGCGGTCCAGTCCATTATATTGCACTGGTTTGCTGCCTCTTGACGATGCCATTATGTCACAGGTTTCTACCTTGGTTGTACCAGCGGGGAGGAGTGACCGTCGGGCCAGCAAGCTGGGGTGGCCCCCAGGAGCAAGGGCAACCCGATATCACAGGCAATATCACTAGGTTGAACCTGCAGGCAGGGCAGGGCAATGACAATAGCTGCAGCAGGGATTCATTGTAATGCGGCGATATACGGGATTCACTATGGATTGCCAATGTTAGCACTCACTTCGGTGTCATTCACATCAACCGTGGAGTATGACGGTTTTCAAGGAGGTCAGCAACGGCCAACCCCCTCCAGCTCTCGACGTCCGGACACTGCGAAGTCAGACAGTCCGGTTGTATTCCGGATTCGTAACTCAAGCACTTTGGTGGGTCAGCGTAGTCAGGGGAATGCGATGTCAGGGGCCTTTTGCCAGCTATTGTGGCCCCTCGCCAGAACTCGGATCTACAGGCCCTCCTATTGTGGTCCGCTGCGGGTGGTACTAGGCAGTGGGTGAGTTGTGTGTGTCTCTCTCCGCCGTTGGTCTGTGTGTCCTCAGTCCCCCTGGTTGTCCGCTCTTATTAGCGCAGGGCTCGGCACAGTCTGGCATTCATTCCCGCTCCAGGGGGTTGCTTTGCTAAGTGATGTGGTAAAGTGCGGGCACCTCAGTGTTACTTCTGTGACCTCTCCGGCTCCTGTCCCCCGCTGCTCCAGCCAGGCACAAGCTGTGGTGAGCTGCCACCTGGCCCGAGGCTATCTCCCACACTCGCTCACCTCTAGGCCGGGTGGCTACCTGCAGCGTGCTGCGATTAGGCCCAACCTCTCTGTTTTTCCCACTGCTGGACAAATCCCCACTTTCACACGGGCCTCCAGCCGTTCAGAGTGGAGAATCACTGCCGCGGACCTCAGCTCATCCAATTTCTGGCAGACGTCATCTCCACCGCTTTGCCAGGTCCCGATCTCCTCTGCATCTGTGGGCGACCAAGTACAGGTGTTCGCGGTAGGTGTGTGAGAGACGCCGCCAGCAGATGCCGTCCTGGGGCCAAGGGGAGATCCACTCTGATCTCCGATTTCGGCCGCTGATCCTCCGCAGGCGCCACCGAAGTTAGATGTTCCGGGCCTGCCGGACTCTCATACGGCCGACACCTCTACGCAAGTCCCCGGCGTCCCTTCTCTATGTAGGCCCCAGTTTGTTTTGTCTCTGGTTGCGGCTCAGTAGTGCACCTGCGGGGTCCGCTGTATCAGTATCGGGTTCTTGAAGTTTTCCGACACGCACAATCCTTTTCAGGCAAACTGATAAGGTTAATGGATAGATTGGGGAGAAGCGGAGTTATCTCTAACACGCAGTACTCTTGCCAATACTAACAAAAAGATGCATAAGAATAATACAAACAGCATTATTACAATTCCACAAAACACAAAGGGGGAAATCATATTATAATGACCGTGGAAACAGGACTATAGCGCCTTTTACCACCCTCCCCTTGCTGGGAGATAGCTTTTTATAATAATAGAAGACCTCTAGCATTGTTACAATTCCACAAAACACAAAGGAGGAAATCATATTATAATGACAGTGGAAACAGGACTATACCGCCTTTTACCACCCTCCCCATGCTGGGAGCTAGCTTTTTATAAAAATAGAAGACCTCTAGGCTTTGACGGGGTCCCCATACCTCCAAGAACAGATGCAGTGAATCACATCCCAGAACAAGCACAGCTCACTGTAGTTGGAAAGGTTTTCTTCAAGTGCCTCCTCATACGTGCAATGCAATATTAAAAGCACCAGAGTTTCAGTTATTTGCAGCTGCATTTCTGTTATGTCTATGTGTGTGGGACTGATCAACATTGTGTTCAGCATAAATTGTTATTCGACCTTCAACACGCTGTGCAGACTGAGTGCACAGTATATGCCTAGATATGTGAAAGACAGACAGTTCTCATGTGAAGAAGAGCAAGCAATATATTTACGAGAAGAGAGCCATGTCGTGTGCAAAAGCGGCAAAATGGTGTCTACGCATATGCTTCACTTATGCTAACATAGCAATGTCTGCAGTTAACCCCTTATCCTCACTACACCCTCCCCTTGTTTGGGCCTACAGACAGAAAACTAAATGAAACACAGAGTTCAAGTCAGAATGAACGAGAATCAAGAGCATTCAAGTCAATGGGAATGTAATCGGTGAGAAACGAAAAAAGGGAAAAAATATGTATATATATACATTTTTAAAAATGCAGGTGCAGACAGCCGGCAAAAAATAGGTGTTAGAAGTATCCGGTAGACGATGAAAATCAGCCAATTCAATCCATCAATGTATATGCACAATACGTTGCAACAGCCTCCAAGAGTAAGTCATTGTTATTGTCCGAGTTTGCCATCCAATCAAGCAAAGAAAATGAACATATGTATTCCGCAACCATGGGAGCCTCTAGCACCATCAGAGGACAACTTGCATGTTCTTCAAGAAAACTTTGTTGCAGGAAGTCATGTGCAGCCGCACAGATATTCCACTCAGCTAGTACTCCAAGGGCAGCCACGCAGGCCATAATCCAAACACCTGAACATTCCAGCTCATGCGCTAGTAGATCGTAATTCTGGCAGGAGACACTGTTTTGGAGAGGCAGAGATCTAGTGCCCATTTAAAGGTGCATTCCAGGCAGTGGAAGACAGGTCGCACGCAAGTGAAGTATGCGAATCGGAAAAACAATCCATGTGCCACGCTTAGAGTGGCCAGGGGCAGAGTACTGTAGTGTTCAAGCATACAACTACGAAGCTGTATCAGCCGGTCTCTGTTGTTTTGTGACACAGACAGTGCAGCCATTCCGAAGCAGGCAGGTCAAAAGCAGTACACCGGCAGCTAGGGCAAGCATTAGTGGGAAGCCGCTGAAGATGCTGGAAAAAACAGAATGAAAAAATGCTGGTATCACACCAAATATAGTTTGGAATGAAGTAACAAGGCCAGAGCCCGCAAGTTTAAAATAGTAGGAGAGGCATTGAAAATGGTATGGTACAACTCGCCAAAATGAAGTAGGAGGTCGGTATTTAAAAGCGCCTGCACCTCTGTGCGGGTGTTGGCCATGTGAAGGACGAATGTTTCATGGGAAGATGTGAGCGCAACTTCTTTTTGGGGCAATAATGCTCTTATTCTGCTCAATTTATTGAACTCTGCTTTCAAGGTCGGAATAGAAGCCCAAATTGAGATATCGAGCTTCCCATGTGGGGGTGGAAAAAGGACATTTTACAGCAAACCACACGTTGTGAGACAGTTACAATGTAAGGGATGCCAGCAAGCATGCTGCAGCAATCTTCATTATTTAAAAGCAAATAGCTACCGTTTACAAGCATTGTGAACGTAGGTGTGATAGCTGGTACTGGATTACCCTTTAAAACACAAGACAAATTTGTTGCCTTTAAATTACAAGTGCAGTGCAACTATATATTTTTACACACAAGTGAGTGATCGGGTGTGGAATTACAATGTCCCCCTGTTAAGTAAACCTCTTTGTCATCCCGTAGACATATATAGGTGAATGGTAATGACCACACTTTGTGTAGGAATGCGGTACCTAAGGGCTCATATCGGCCTAAATGATAATGTTTCATGCATGAAGTGAATTTAAACAAGGAAAATGGCAGAGTTATTTGCCCATGGATGAGCGACACTACAGAATTAGTTTCAGCTACTGAAAATGGCAACGGTTCTAATTTCTCAGTGTGTAAAAGAGAGTACGTTGCATACCTCATGGACATAAACTGTTGTCCATCTGTTAAGTTAAAAGGCAAAAATAAAGATGAAGTGTTCATATAGTCCCAAGGAACTTTTCCTGCCTTCGATGTTTACAAAGTCCAAGCAAATTGCATGATGGAACGCATCTGATTTTGACCATGGTACAAAACAGATACTTCATCATGTACAATGTCCACAACAGATGAAACAATATTTTCTAATGTGTAAATTCGAGAGGACAGAGTGTTAATGTTATTATCAATGACAACAAGCACTTTTTCTAAATTAGCTCAGTCTATTGCCCTTAGACGCAAAGCAGCTTCAATTTGGGATCGCTTCCAGATTTCATTGTAGGTTGCATAAATAAACCTTTTTTGTCTTGGACCTATGGGCCCTTTTATAAAATCTGTCAAATCAATTTAATCTGTTAACAAAGACAAATGGTATTTAACTGAAGTCAGGATGAAATGTTTCAACCAATTTTGACATAATTTATCTACTGAATAGGTTGTAACCAAATGGGAGCTATCAAAACGTGGATCCGGTCTATCTTGTGTATATCTAGGGGTCTTACCTAGAAAACGATGTTGGTATGAATCAGAACTGGTTTTCCAAACCAACCAGCCAACCAACCCAGGAGGTCCAGACTAGAAACATTAAATGAAGCATTTTCAATCAATGGCTGCAATTCATCCAGGGTCATATCTGTGTGATTTTTCCGTGTATGATAAGCATACAGATTAGGAATTTTAGGGGATTTAATTTGTTTTGAAGTTGCTAATCCAAAACAGGTTGTTTGATAAATAGAGCAGTTTAGAAACAGTATGTGGTTTGGGATAAGGCACATTCGATGTAAAGCCTCTGTGCCTTGTACCTGCCAGGATCTAGAACCCAATACAGATTTAAGATCAACTTTATCTTTCCATAGCTCATACCCACATGCTAATTGATCAATAAAGGATTTGGAATACAGTCATTTTGTGTGGGTGAGCCTGACTTTAGAACTGAATGTAAAATTCCATTTAAAATAAAATGAATCTGGATTCAATTTATTAAAATCAGTGAAAAATGTCAATCTTTTCAAAAGTGTTTTGGAACTATCCTCAATGGGAGCTGGGCAATGTTACCATTGTGTGTAATTAACCATATTTCTGAATGTATTAGCTTTATGCAGATAATGATGGCCATAATGCTGGTAGCAAAATAAATCATCATAATTCACAGAATTCAAATACAAATCTTCAACATCAAATGCAGCACAATACTTTAAATCAGAAAACAGATATTAGACGGCTTGTAAGTCCCAATCATCAGAGCGTATGTATTGTTTTACTACATCCCCCATTGAAACACAAAGTACATTTGGGACATTAACCACCTTGGTGGGGCCATGAATTTGGAACTTTACAGCATTTCAAATGATTCCATCATGAACTGGCCAGGCAGAGATTTTGACAACAGTCTGGTCCCATTGCATGATGTGGAAAGATGAGTGTGGTGCCAAAGTCCCATCAAGCACCTTCATAGAAGAGCGTTCAGTAAGGTAGTGCTCATTGATTAGAAGGAAAAAGAATGTCACAAATCCAATTGACATGAACAAAAAATGGCAATGAGAACCGTCCATATATATGTTCAATTGTGAAATCAAATAATTTTGTTTAAACCAGGTGACAAAAATAGAAAATTTCGAGTGGGGGGCTCGATGTTGTGGAGTCAAAAGAAAAACGTGACTGGCCAACTGCATTTGTTTGCAAACCAGGCAATGACTCTGTAGTGCGATACGCATATTCAGTGTCTTCATGTGGACTGCAAGCCGAAGGATTCAACAATGGATTAGCAACAGAGGTCATCTTAATGATAGTGTCGGGCCTATTTATGTCCGTCGAGGCCAAAACTAAATTCCTTAACATTGCTGGACAGGACACAGCTGGAGTCATGCTATGAAGAATCGGCCAGTGGTTGTAGTTTGACATTGTCTATTGAGATTTATCTGTTGTCTTTGCGGACAGGAAGTGGTGGTAAAATGACTGTAAGAGTACCCTTCACGCCAAACACTGGAACTGGTGCACGATAAGAGGGGCCAAACTCCTTTTTGATCTCCACCTTCTCACGGACCAGGTCACCGACTCTAGGTAGCCAGCCAACTACCGGAATCTGTAGTGCAGCTTCAGAGGTGGAGGGCAAATGTTCCTTTGCAAGACTGTCACGAGTCTCTTGTAGGTTCTGTAATACAGCAGAATGATTATCTACGTCAAAGGCTGTGGCTGTCGCTGCCATGTCTAAACCATCAAGGTCCGGGGCAAACTTTTTTTGCCAAAGAGCATTTCGTATAGGGGTCCACCCACCCAGAGGTCTTCTAGGGAGATTATTAAGTGTATGTTGTACGCGGACCAGTTCCTGCCAGTAACTATAACTCTAGATGTCAAGGATTGCTTTAGGTCACAGTTCATTTGCTCCACAACTGAGTTGCCCTCAGGCCTGTATGGAGATGAAAATTTGACCTGCACCCCCAATTACCTCATGGCTTCCTTGTACGCCTTAGAGACGAACACTAGACCCTGGTCAGAACGGAAGGTGCCACATGCAAAAATTCCCACAAAGACACACAAATCCTGATGACAGCTCGTGCGTCAGCACTGCATTGTGGCCACACCCAAACAAAACGTGTCCACGAAATCAATTGCAACTAAGATAAACTTATTCGCAGTATCTGATTAAAATTGACTGCAGTGATCTAGATAAACACAACCAAGTGGTTTATTAGAAATATATAGCTGTGTTTGTGGCGGTTGTGCAGCAGTCAAAGGTTTAATCTGCTGATAAATGTCACATGAAAGTACATAATCACAGGTTTGTTTAAACAACCCATGCCACCCGTAACGTTGCTTTAAGATAGAAACAGTCGCTGAAACGCATGCATGAGCCGAGGCCATGCCTTTGTGTGTGGCTGTTATCAATGAAAGTCTGCGGTCTGGGTTGGGAATCAACCTGTCACCAACGTCAATTATTCTCACATACGGAATATTATCGGGACTTAATTGATAAGAGTATTTAGAAGGGAAGTCCTTAGGGTAATTATCTCCCTTCTGTTCCTACAAGATGGCGGATTGAGACCGCCAGTCCAGAGCATAGCTAATGGTGGATCTAGCCGTGCTGAAATGCTAAGGACTCTCTTAGGAAGTTATCTGCCCTTTTGATCTGTGGGATTGTTGCCGATCAACTGGAGACTGGAGACGGAGGACGCATCGTTCAGTCCTTTTCAGAGTGTGTCTGAAATTGCAATCCGGGCTGGGAGTTGGATGTGGCGGTCGATTGGGAGCCGACTCAGGCGGCTGCTTCAGTTTGTGCGGCTGCCCCCACCAGGTCGGAGCGGCCGGCCCACGCTCGACTGGTCGAGCCTGAAGATTGTTTTTCAGACTTCTGGGACTACTCTCGCAGCAGCAACATATGGGATGGCGCCAAAGAATTCCCACTAGGAGCACTCGAGCAGGGAGGACAGCCGGCACGAACGGGATATCGGCAGGAAAGGCAACCGATGGTCCCGAGCTGGTGGAGCTGTGACAGAAAAATTATCAAAGCTAACTGAGAGAACGGGACTGATAGCCAGTAAGCCCCTCTTTCGCTTGCCACTGCTTGGTAAAGTAACAGAGTCTTTAGCTAGTAGCACGCAGAGTGCGGTGTTAGCTACAGCAAAACGTTATTGTGAAGACCAAGCGGCTTCAGGCTCAGGCTCAGCCTTAGATCTACCCCACAATATTGTAACCATTACTAAAATAAATGTCAATGGAGTTGTTACAGTGTCAGGAGGAGCACCAGGGGCAATGGCTGAGGCAGCGGCAGAAGGACTAATCAATAGGTCGCTGATGTACCGGCTATTTCCCATATAGGGACCCCAAAAGCACAGGCACAAGAGGGGATACCTCCAGGGGGCGGTCCAAATGTTCCTGCAGTAGAGGTCCTTCTTTCGACCTCAAATGCTACTGCGGTGTCTGTCCTGAAAGATCTCGGTACTAACTCGACGGTGGTAGCGGATGAAATGGCGGCTGAAATAATGGAGGAAGCTGCGGAGACAGATGCAACGGAGGGGGCAGATACGGATGAAGAATATGTGGACTATGCAGACTCAACAAATAGTATATCTTTGGGCACAACAAAATCAACTGGTAATAAGAAAGGAAGATGCAGGCCCAAAAATAATACGAAAAAGATAACTAGCAAACCGAAAATATCAGCCTCAATGGAAAGAGTCATTGCAGAGAATAGCCCTTTGTGGAAATGGGTGCAGGCGAAAGGTGGTGTAAAATCTATGGCTTTACGACTGTCTGGTAATAGCACTATTGAAGGAGGTTTAATATTAGACAAAATGGATAAATCAGTTAAAATTATTCTCAAACCAAACATACAGATTCCAGAGGAGGCTCGATCTGCAGTACTACCATCTACGCTTGCCTCTCCTCTTACCCCTCCCCTAGCCGCAGCTCCTGTCATGGCCTCAACTTCGGTCTCTGCTCCTGCTCAAAAACTAATATCAACATCAACATCTTTGGCGACAAGAACCTCAAGTACATCTCCGGCGCTCAGTACCAAGGCCTCAGATAATGACATTATTAGCTCACCTTGTTCATCTTTAGCTATCTTACAGTCTTGTGTGTCCTTAGCAGCATGCAGCCAAGAGGACTCATCATCCTCATTTAGTCTGATCTTGCGACTGCTTAATGAGCAAAGGCAAGAGGCCCAAGCACACTACCAACAGATGCGAGAAGATAATAGTAAAACCCAGTCTTCACTACAGGAGATGGCAGGCAAACTGGGCAACATGTCTCACGATGTCGAAGAGTTACAACAAAGACTCTTGAATACTGAAGAAAAATCAACTTATACAGAAGCTATTGTGGACAGACATGAGATCCAGATTGGTACCATGCGGGCCAAACTTGAGGATATGGAAAATCGGCAGCGGCGCCAGAACCTCAGATTATTTGGGATTGCGGAAGGGACCGAAGGAGCCGACCCAAGGGCATACGTGGTACAGCTTCTTTGAAAGGCATTTCCTGATCTCTCCGATTGGGATTGGGATTCACAGATCCAACTGGCTTACAGGCTCCCATTGATACAAAGAAGTAAGGGGGGTCAATACCCTCGTCTATTTTTGATCAATATAGGAAATTTTTTACTGCGACAGGCTATCTCACTAAAAGCTAGACCTAACACTCCAGTTTCAACAGATTCTGTTACTTTTTTGTGAGATCAGACCTGAGCAAAGCCACAATGGAGAGGCGGTGGAAACTGCGCCAATTTATTGATCCGATAAAGGCCTTGTGCGGACAAGTCTTCTTACAGGAACCTGCAAGATTACAATTCTTTAAGAATGGCAGCACTTTTTTTTTCAGGCGAAAAAGAAGTTGAACAAGCTGTCACTAAATGGCAAACAGAAACAGCTGACAAGAGGGTTTCATCAATAAAACACTCGCTATGTAAAACAAGAGGGAACAAAAGGGGAAGGAAAAAATATATATATATTTTTTTTTTTGTTTGGGAAATGGCCAGAAGGATTTCTAGATAATTAATTCTGCTGAGTTAATTCTGATGAGTTAACTGGTACGACACGAACAATAATGCTTACTATGAAGATTTTTGTAATTGGCCAGAAAAATGTTTGGACAATTGATTTTGATAAATTTAAATTTCAAAACCAATGGGGGTTTTTAGAACTCCCATTTTTTTTCCCCGCTACTTTTTCGCTTTTTTATATTTGCTATTTCTTGTCTTCCTCTATTGTTTTTCAAGGGGCTCAATGGTACATATCTTTGCCTAGGCGGGGTAACACCCGTAACTAGGGTGTAACATAAGCACAGGCTGGATCCCCATGACTATGACTCTGTATGGCTGCCCAATACAACGGCAGCTGGGGTAAATCGGGAGGGCTCCTCTGAGGGACAAGGGTGGTTTTCTGGGGGGTGGTTCTAGTGAGGGTAGAGGGTGGGTTTTGGGGAGGGGGGAGCAACTGGGGCAAAAATCACAACATGAGGATAATTTGTTTAGAGAAAATGCTTAGCAAGGTTTATTTGTTTGAATTTTAAAAAAATGGGAACTCAATCTATATAAGATGTATCAATTAAGATGCTTGGCATGGAATGTGGCGGGCTTAAATAATAGGAATAAAAGAAGATTAGTGCTGGAAGAGTTAAAGATGTACAATCCACACATAGCTTTAATTTCAGAGACTCATATTGCATATAAAGACCGAAATCTACTTAAACAACTGGGATATGATGTTCTTGTATGTACTGATTTAAATACTTCAATACGGGGGGTAGCAATCTTAAAACAAAAGCAATTTAGAGCAGAAATTTGTAAAACCTCTGTTGATAAAGTGGGTAGATGGGCTATTGTCCAGCTAACACTTGAAGGCTGCAAATATACGTTTTGCTGCATCTATGGCTTAAATATAGATGAGACAATAATTGTGGATCAAGTCAACATGGAGCTGCTGGGCTGGGAGGGGGAACATAAAATAATGGGAGATTTTAACTGTATTATGAATTTTAGCATTGATACTACTAGACGGGGGTCATTTCAGCGAATGCGGAAGACACGTGCAGCTATTACAGATTTGGCCCGGATCCATGCCATCAAAGATGCTTGGCGGTATTTACATCCAAAGACGCCCGGGTACACTTACTACTCTGCCGCACATAAACTATGCTCCCGCATAGATATGGCCTGGGTATCTGACAGGATTCTAGAATCAAGCACTATGGCAATCTGCCCGAGAGTTACCTCTGACCATAATCCTATTCTTATATCCTTTAATATTGCAGCAGAGAGATTAGGTCCTAGGCCACTCTCATTTCCCAGATATTTATTTCTAAACCCAGACTTTCTAAAACAACTTAAAAATCATCTGAAAGAATTTATTAGTATAAATAATGATTCGACCTCACCGTTAATAGTTTGGGATGCCTGTAAAGCCAGCATACGGGGGTTTGTACAACAATTTATATGGAGACAGAATAAGGAGCGTAAGAGTGAAAATGAGAAAATCATCACTGATATAACATCGTCTGAGAATCAATTAGCTGATGCATTACTTTCGGGGTCGGCAAAAGCAGAAGAATTGGGTTATAAATTGATAAATTTAAAATCTGCTCTTAAAAATACTCTCAGGGAAAAAAGTATTGCTAAGTTAAAAAAATACCAATTTTCACAATATGAAAGTGGTGAAAAGATTGGCAAGATATTGGCATATAAGGTCGCCGAGGATAGGGCCAAAACAATTATTAAAGAACTTAAAGGGGATAATAATCAAATATATAATAATTCTAAGCTGATTTTGCAACAATTTGCTAAATATTATCAAGAATTATATACTCCTCAAAATCAGACAATTAAAGATGAAATACAAAGATTCATTGCGTTATGCAAAATTAAAGACATGGGGGATGAACTTTCCGATTTATTAGCGATGATATTACAGAAGCAGAAATCAGACTAGCTATCAATGCTTTACCATCCGGAAAAACGACAGGGGAAGATTTGATACCATTGGAACTATAGAAAGAATGTACAGAAGAACTGGTTCCATTGCTTTCTCTGGTTATTCGTTTGATTGGGGTAGGGAAAAAAGCTCCTAAATCCTGAAACTCCACACAAATTATTTTTTTCTTGAAAAAAAATAAACCCGCTGATGAATGCGGGTCTTACAGACCTATTTCGCTCATAAATAATGATGCTAAAGTATTTGCTAAAATTCTAGCAATCCGGCTTGCACCGCTAATGCCTGGCTTGGTATCACCCCAGCAGCATGGGTTTATCCCAAAGAGGGACACCACAGCCCATATCAATATGGCTGTAACGGCATTTGATGTGGCTCAGGTTGAGTCAACCCCGCTCGGTATGATCTTATTAGATGCCGAGAAGGCAATCGACCGAGTGGGGTGGAACTTTCTCTGGGCTACATTGCTGCCATTTGGTATCAAAGGCCAATTTTTGAATTGGATACAGGCACTATATGATAACCTGATTGCTAAAATAAGCTACTTAGGGAAGTGCTCCCCTATTTTTTCAATACAACGAGGCACTAGGCAAGAGTGCCCTCTTTCACCCTTGCTATTTGCTCTAATAATGGAAACCTTTATATCAGCCCTACAGAATCAATTTCAGATCGCCCCTTCTGTATTTGGCTCAAATTCACTTAAAATAACTGCCTACGCGGACGACATCGCAATATACTTCACAGATGTGTCTGAAGCTATGCATGGGTATTATATTGGAAGCAAAAAGATTTGGAGCTGTCTCCGGATACAGGTTAAACACTAATAAGACCCAAAATATTATGAACTATGAATCTCTGACTCCCATACAGGGAGTGTGCGAGGCTGCTACCTATTTAGGGGTTAAAATTTCTGCTAGAATAAATAAAATACCTGTTTTGAATTACGAGAACCTACTAAAAGAAATTGCCTCATCACTTAAAAAATGGCATAAGGTGCCTTTAAGTATTATCGGTCGAATCAACTTGGTTAAAATGAAGATTTTGCCTAAATATCTCTACTTATTTTGCTCTATCCCCTTACGGGTGGATAATCTTTATTTTAAACGTTTAGATGGGATTCTCAGTAGTTTTAATTGGGGATACAAAAGATCGCTTTATTAAAACTCCCATTCAGTCAGGGTGGTCTTGATTTCCCAGATTTTAAATTATATTATTGGTCAACTTTTCTGAGTCGCTTCCACGGTCTGTTAAATCCCACTAATAGTTTCTTCTATCATAAATTTATGCTGGGGGAAGATTCCAATATGTTTCTTTATAGACTTAATGACCCAAATTATTTCTAGAGGGTAAAATTCAAGATGGCTCGGGATACTGTAACAATCTGGCGTGCAGTTCTTACTAACTGTAAGACTTCTTTGTATCATAGTAGGGCACCCCTGTGGGGTAACCCCGGTTTCCCGGAAATTTTTCATGACCAAGCTGGTAAATATTTATCTAGCCTGGGCATAAAAACTCTAGGATATTTGTACGATCATAACGGCTTCATAACATTTCAAATACTTAAAGACGTTTACAACCTCACTGAAGGGACCCGACTTAAGTACTATCAGATTCGTGAATATTTTATACGTAGGCTAAATCTTATGACCATCTCTGACTCTGATATTTGGAACTGTGTATACGTAGAAACAAGACAAATCACTGATCAGTATGGGCTATAAAAATTTAAGTGGTTTTAGGAACGATGACTGTTTGAAATTAGCAGAGAAATGGAGTAGGGAATTCTACACTGATGTCCCGCCTATCATAATTTTTACAGCCCTTAATAGTATAAGCCGATCTGTGCATTCTTCTAGTCTTAGGTTACAACAATATAAAAGTATATGCCAGCTATATTATACACCAGAAAGGATATCAAAGTGGTCATCCAACAATACCAACAACGATCGTACTAAATCTCCAAAATGCGACCAAAGGGCTGCAGATATGAAGCAGATGTTTTTTACATGCCCAGTGCTAACTGAATTCTGGGAGGGAGTTACTAAAGTTCTCTCTCAGAAATTTGCACGTCCAATTAGACTTACAGCATTAGAAGTACTAGTGGGTGGGTACAATGGGAATAGGTGTGAGAATGATTTAATGAATATTCTAATTACTTGTGCTAGACTAACAATAGCACGGGTCTGGATACAGCAATGCTCACCGACAGTTTTAGAATGGTGGAGACTGGTTATTGGTATATATGAGATGGAACTTGCCCTGGCTCAGACAAGGGGAATTCAATCAATGATGAAAATGGTAAAAATCTGGGGACCAATCGCATAAATCTATTTTTTTCCCTTCCCTTTTTTTTTCTTTTTCTCTTTTTCCCATATTTAGTTATTTGTGACTTTACCTTGCTAATTGTTTTTCATTAATTTTTCGATCATCTGTATGCAACTTTAAACGGTATTCTTTTTATTTTCCTCATGATGTCAATAAAAATATTTTTTTTTAAAAAGGATTAGCAACAGAGGTCATCTTAATGGTAGTGTCTGGCCTATTGATGTCCATCGAGGCCAAAACTAAATTCCTTAACATTGCTGGACAGGTCACAGCTGGAGTCATGCTATGAAGAATCGGCCAGTTGTTGTACTTCAACATTGTCCATTGAGATATATCTGTTGTCTTTGCGGACAGGAAGTGGTGGTAAAATGACTGTACGAGTACCCTTCTCGCCAAGCACTGGAACTGGTGCACTATAAGAGGGGCCAAACTCCTTTTTGATCTCCGCCTTCTCACGGACCAGGTCACCGGCTCTAGGTAGCCAGCCAACTACCGGAATCTGTAGTGCAGCTTCAGAGGTGGAGGGCAAATGTTCCTTTGCAAGACTGTCACAAGTCTCTTGTAGGTTTTGTAATACAGCAGAATGATCATCTACGTCAAAGGCTGCGGCTGTCGCTGCCATGTCTAAACCATCAAGGTCCGGGGCAAAACATTGTATGCCAAAGAGCATTTCGTATAGGGGTCCGCCCACCCAGAGATCTTATAGGGAGATTAATAAGTGCATGTTGTACGCGAACCAGTTCCTGCGAGTACCTATAACTCTAGATGCCAAGGATTGCCTTAAGTCACAGTTCATTTGCTCCACAACTGAGTTGCCCTCAGGCCTGTATGGAGATGAAAATTTGACCTGCACCCCCAATGACCTCATGGCTTCCTTGTACGCCTTGAGGCGAACACTGGACCCTGGTCAGAACGGAAGGTGCCACATGCAAAAATTCCCACAAAGACACACAAATCCTGATGACAGTTCGTGCTTCAGCACTGCATTGTGGCCACACCCAAAGAAAACGTGTCCACGAATCAACTGCAACTAAGATACACTAATTTGCAGTATCTGATGAAAGTTGACTGCAGTGATCTAGATAAACACAACTGAGTGGTTTATTAGAAATATATAGCTGCATTTGTGGCGGTTGTGCAGCAGTTGAAGGTTTAATCTGCTGATAATAGTCACATGAAAGTACATAATCACAGGTTTGTTTAAACAACCCATGCCACCAGTAACGTTGCTTTAAGATAGAAACAGTCGCTGAAACGCCTGCATTAGCTGAGGCCATGCCTTTGTGTGTGTCTGTTATCAATGAAAGTCTGCGGTCTGGGTTGGGAATCAACCTGTCACCAACATCATTTATTCTCACATACGGGACATTATCGGGACTTAATTGATAAGAGTATTTAGAAGGGAAGCCCTTAAGGTAATTATCTCCCTTCTGTGTAGCAGCTATCGCTGCCAAAATGTCATCATCATTCTTACTTCTGGACCTTGTAACTGCTGCAACTGAATATGTGGCTACGGCTGTTTTTGCTGCTTCGTCAGCTAAACTGTTGTCAACAGGGTGTACTCCTACGTGCTGGTGACCAAGAGTGTGAATCACTTGTGTGAGAGGCAGACGTTATTTAAGGTCTGCAACTCGAACCCATGGCATTTTATGCTTAATTATGCTGCCTTTGGAATCACGATAGTCATTCTATGACCACAAGAATAAGTTGTCGTTTAAAGATTGAACACAGTAGTAAGAGTCACTTACAATTAAAGTTGTCACATGTGGATCCGCAAACTCCAGTGCTAGCACTAGAGCATGCAGCTCTGCCAACTGGGCGCTACAGTACCCAAGTGCCTGAATGTGTATAACATTGGACTTAAACTCTCCATTCACAATGCTACCGACCGCTATAGCGCAGGCTGCTGAATAGGAATGTTTTGAAGCCGTCGCCGGTTGCGCAGAACCGTCGGTGTAAATGATACAATTGTATTCCTCGAGTGGGTGCATAGACAGAGGAGTAGGATGAACAAATTCATACTGTAGGAACTCCTGTGTTTGTAATGAGGAATCAAAGATAAACATGACATCAGGAGATGTCAGAGAAGTAGCCCATTGTATCCAACGAGGATGTAAAGCTTTAGAATTTGGTACACTGGCTTTCGTCACTGCTTCAAGAGCAGGATATGGTGTTACAACCAACATGCGTTTTCCTTGTGACAGTGCGCGTTCCTTCAGGATCTTCACTGGACAGCCGTCAAAACTTTTTCAACAGATGAAAAGGGCATCTCAGCCAAAGTGTATAAATGTGTCTCTGTCCCCTTCCTTAAATGTCATGTGAAACCCACTGCGCCTGGCACAATTCTTATTACCAGATTTGTGTGGTTGTCAGGTGTTAACAAGAATTTAGATTCAAGAAAATCAGACTGCAAAGATTGCAGAATATCTGAATGTTCTGGAATCCAGCAGGCTTCGGTAAAGTTAGGTTGTATCAAGGCATACAGAGGCTTGATAAACTGGGAATATTCGGGAATGTAAGTTCGACCAAAATAAAAAAAAACAGCAAACATTTAAATTTTTTCAGAGTTGTAGGAGAACACAAACGTGCGCTTTTCTCCAGGAAGTGAGGTGCCAGACCTCTACCTTCATTGTTAAGCTCATAGCCCAGGAACACCACTGTGTACTCTGCAATTTGTGATTTTGCAAAGTTAAATTTGTAACCGTAGTCCGCAAACCATACTATGATGCGGTCCACGTAACAGAGAAGAGGCTATAATTCGTCATCTGTGAGATAAATATCATCAAAATATGAGTATTCATCTGGGTCGATTTCGTCTAACAAAGAGACGACACATGGGGCAAAAATGGCAGGGCTGTGTTTGTAGCCCATGGCCAATCTTCAAAATTGTTTTTGTTTGCCGCCGGAAGTAAACGCTGTCCATTGACTACTGATAGAGGACAGGTTATGACTAAAAAAGCCTTTTGAAATGTCAAGAGTGGTGTTAAATCATTTTCTTACAAGACTATCTATGAGGGCAGAACTATAGGTATTCTGAACCGCACAGGTTCGGCAATGAGATTTCAAATGTCGATAATCCAAAACTAGGCGGTACGACCAATCGGCTGTGGTTACAGTAAAAAAAATGGTTATTCATTGGTGACACACATGTCTCAATTACTCCTTGATACTCCAATTGTTCAAGACTTTCAGAAACTGGAGCCTTTGCCTCCCGCTGGAGAGGATATTGGGGTTGTGGCTGTGGCATAGACCGCAATGGTATCTCATGAGGGGGCGAAAGTTTATCCCATCCCACCTGAGTACAGTAAAAAAGCTGGTGCAAGCACCTGAGCCCACTCGTCTGCAAAAGCCTTTGCTTGCTCTTTGGGCACTGTATGTGAAAAACTAGGTAGGATCACCTCCTCCCCCATGGGAGCGGCTAAAACAAAAGGTAGGGGCCAATCTGGCTCAGCTACCAAGATGTAATTCCAAGAAGACAGATTCTCCCAAAAAATCCCTTTAACTACACGTTGTATATCACCTTCAATTTAAAAAACGTTGTCATATAGTCTGTCAGGGGGGCCAATCGGGTATCAGCTGTTTCAACTGTGATGAAAACGTCAGTTGCTGTCGCCTTCAGAAATGGACGCAGTGCTTGCTGCACTATTGTTACCTCCTTTGGGCTGCCTAACAGCGTTAGTGCCCATGTTAGGTTCCAAAGTTGGATTCTCACCATCTATGGCATATCTCGTGGTTAAAGCAGCAACTTCCATTTTCTGAAAGGGGGGGCGCTGATGAGGAAAGTCGTCCTGCTTGCCTTTACCGTAAGCCTGGGCGGAGAACTACGCTCCGTTCGCGGAGTTTGCGAAGTTTCGGCAACTTCGCACTTCGCGGAGCGCGCGAAGCTGTCGCCTACTTCGCAATCTACAGCGTAGCGTAGTAGTTTTTCTTCCTTGCGCGCTCAATAGCATTCTCGCGTGCGCGGTAATGACTTACCGTGGTTCTGCGTTCGCTTTCTTGCTTTTCTCTCCCGGTCGCGTTCGCTACGATGTTTGGAATCCGGCCGCACAATCCAACCCGACTGTGAGAACGCGATAACGTCATTCGGACACGCGAACAAGTGAACAAGTAGTTGTGTTCCCGAACAAGACGTGCACCGTGCGAACGCGTTATTCGCAACCCGGAAGAGGAAGTAGGGGACGCGGGCGGGCTGGACAATTGAAAAACAAGATGGCCATGCCGCATAGCCCACCACATGGGTAAGGTCGCACGCTACAATCCCCCGAACACGCAGACAGCGCCCCGAACACGCACTACGCGCTCCCGAGCAAGAAAAACGGCTCGCGAACGGGACCAGCAAGCTACTACGCAAGCTTGCGAAGCTACGCGAAGCTCGCGTAGTGCGAGAACGGCTTCGCGTAGCTTCGCGGAGTGCGGCTACGCGAACTACGCCCACTCTTACTTTACCGTCAGTCTGACAAGGCTGCTCGTGTCCTTGCGGGGCACTTCGACATCTGCCGCGATCCTGGCGATCTTCTCCACCGGCCTGTAAGCCTGATGTATCCTGTAAAGATCGAGGAGAAAGCTGATCAGGGACCTGAAACCTGTCAGGGGACCAAATTCTAGTGCGGTCGCGCAAATCATATGTGAGCTCAAAAGACTCGGGTATCGGTGACGCCGCACGCGACCGTTGTTTCTATTGTTGCTTCCCCTCTTTTTAGGTCTCGCCTCGAGACATTTAGTAAGTGGCTTTTAAAAGGGCCACTAGAGGCTTTTGCTGGCCTCCAGCTTGCGTTCACCAGTGTGTGCACGTTCACAGCTGGCATCTGTGTTTTTATTGCTGTAATCAGGCTCCTCTGCTTGCACTACCCCCTCCCTTTTCCCCCTCCCTCCTGGTCAGCTTCATTTGTGTCTTCTATGGCTGTGAATGCTCCTCTGCTCACACTCCCCCCTCCCTTCATCCCCTCCCTCTTCGTCAGTTTCATTTGTGTCTTCTATGGCTGTCGCTCCTCTACTCGCACTCCCTTCTCCTTTCTCCCCCTCCCTCTTAGTCAGTTTCGTTTGTGTCTTCTATCACTGTGAATGATCCTGCTTCCACCAGGCACACACACCACCAGTGGTCAGTGCACCCTTTCACCAGGCACACTCACCATCAGTCGTCAGTGCATGCTTTCACCAGGCACACACACCACCAGCTTTCAGTGCACGCTTCCTCCAGGCGCACATACCACCAGCCGTCAGTGCATGCTTCCACCAGGCGCGCACACCACCAGTCATCAGTGCACTCTTTCACCAGGCACACACACCACCAGCCGCCAGTAAACGCTTCCACCAGGCTCACACACCACCAGCCATCAGGGCACGCTTCCACCAGGCGCACATACCACCAGCTGTCAGGGCACGCTTCCACCAGGCGCACACACCACCAGCCATCAGGGCACACTTCCACCGGGCACACACACCACCAGCCGTCAGTGCACGCTTCCACCAGGCACACACACCACCAGCCATCAGTGCACGCTTAGACCAGGCACACACCACCAGCCGTCAGTGCACGCTTCCACTAGGCACACACACCACCAGCTAACAGTGCACGCTTTCACCAGGCACACACACTACCAGCCATCAGTACACGCTTCCACCAGGGACACACACCATCAGTTGTCAGTGCACACTTCCACCAGGCACACATATAATCAGTCGTCAATGCACACTTCCACCAGGTGCACACACTATCCAGCCATCAGTGCATGCTTCCACCAGGCACACACACACCACCAGCCATCAGTGCACGCTTCCACCAGGCACATACACACCACCAGCCGTCGGTGCACGCTTCCACCAGGCACACACCACCAGCTGTCAGTGCACGCTTCCACCAGGCGCACACCACCAGCCGTCAGTGCACGCTTTCACCAGGCACACACACTACCAGCCATCAGTGCACGCTTTGACCAGGCACACACATCACCAGCCGTCAGTGCACGCTTCCACCAGGCACACACCATTAGCCGTCAGTGCACGCTTTCACCAGGCACACACACTACCAGCCATCAGTGCATGCTTCCACCAGGCACACATACCATCAGTCGTCGGTACCCACTTTAGGCTTTGACGGGAGACCCCATACCTCCAAGATCAGATGCAGTGAATAACATCCCAGGACAAGCACAGCTCTCTGTAGTTGGACAGGTTTTGTCCAAGTGCCTCCTCATGCATGCAATGCAATATTAAAAGCACCTGAGTTTCAGTCATTTGCAGCTGCGTTTCTGTTATGTCTATGTGCGTGGGACTGATCAACATGGTGTAACAGCATACATTGTTATTCGACCTTGAATACGCTGTGCAGACTGAGGGCACAGTGTGTGTCTAGATATGTGAAAGACAGACACTTCTCATGTGAAGAAGCGCAAGCAATATATTTACGAGAAGAGAGCCATATTGTGTGCAAAACCGGCAAAATGGCGTCTAAGCAAATACTTCCCTTATGCTAACATAGCAATGTCTCCAGTTAAACCCTTAACCTCTCTACAATAGGCAGAGCTGCTACTGCTTTGGCTCTCCAAACTTCTAAGAGTGGGGAAATAGGATGAAAATAGGTCTTATTTGTGAATCTTACGTTGGTTCCCACCCTGTGGTTCAGTATGTATGTGTTTTTGTGACTTGACTAGCCCATGTATAGGAGCTGGATAAGCAAATTCCTAGAAAATCAAAGTTGAATACTCTCTTCAGCTCCACCCCATCTAGGGTTAACACCCCTCTGAATCCTCAATGTGGATGGATCGACATGATCTTTGTTTTATTTGTATTGATATCCAGGCCATGAGTGAGACAGACTAATTTAACCTAAGGAGGAGAGCCTCTATACCTTTTGGAGTGTTTAATACTAACAGAGTGTTGTGTGCAAGCAACAGAGCTGGAATTTTTATACCCATTAGCACCGGGAAGTCATTGTCGCAGTCCATAAGTTAATTAACACAACTGTTAATGAAAAGAAGAAACAGCGTTGGGGAAAGTACACAGCTTTGCCTAACTCGCTTGTCGATCCTAAATCGGTCTGTGGTTTCCCCATTTGCACCCGAGCGGATTAGAGCAAAATTGTTACAATGGAGTCAAATTAAAATATCTAGCAAAGGACCAGGGAGCCCTAGGTCCCGGAGGGTACACCAGAGTTTTTCTCTGAGGACCATATCAAATGCCACTTTTAGGTCGACAAAGGTGACCCTTATTAAAATCAACCTCTTTCCACCTGTTGAGTTAAATCCTGAAGACTTGATTGACTGTACTAGGTTTGGAACAAAATCCTGCCTGCAACTTGGACAGGATCTCTTTATCATCGATCTATTAAGGTAAACGGTCTAAAATTAGCTTGCAAAATACTTTTGGACTTGAATCAATAAGGCTTATCGGCCGATAGTTCTCTGTGCCAGATGTGAGACCTTTCTTAACAATAGGAATGATCTCTGCTCCTTTCCAAGAAGCACAAACTTGAGCACCAGCCATAATGGTGTTGGCAACACAATTAAAGTAAGGCTCCCATATGGCAGGTTCTGAAATAAATAGGTCCACTGGAATTCTGTCTAACCCAGGGGCCTTATCAGATTTCTAGGAGCAAATGGTTTGTTTGGTTTCTGCCACAGTGAAAAAATCACCAACATTAGATGGATCGTGGTTTCAAGAAGTCAAACGGGGTATTACAGATGATACAGTTCCTATCTGACCTGGATCCGGGGAGTGGGAGGGGGGACGTCGGTTCACGGTAAAGAAATAGGAAGTGGTGAACTCAATCATGCTGAAGGATGCTAGATTCTGGCCTCATTCTGGACGTCTTGGCGCTGTGTGATATAGTATGCCAGAAGACTGCCTGGTTCCCAGAGCGTGCAGCAGACAGAAGGTCATTCCAGATAACTGTATCTGCAAATTTATACAGTGCTCTAGCAGACTTGATATCTAGGGGAGAACTACTTTTACGGGCATTTATTATGTGACTCTTTGCTACCCTACAGACCTTCTTGAACCATGTGGTATCTGAGGTTGGTGACGAGCTCCTGTTGGAAGAAAGTTTGGTAAAAAAATGGTGTTTCATTTCCTCAAGCCCCCTAATGTGAACATCCATAATTATATGGGGTGCAAGCTCAGTCTCCACTAGGGTAAGCAAGAAGGGAACTATGGGGCATATTATCAAGAAAGGGAGTTACATTATCGCCGCTTTTATCGGCAGGAAACTGCCGATAAAGCGGCGATAATGGGCTTGATAATATGCTCTATGAATTCCAATCGAAGCCCATGTTAAATGTCTTGACCTCTAACATGGGCTTCGATTGGAATTCATAGAGCATATTATCAAGCCCATTATCGCCAGTTTCTGGCCGATAAAAGCGGCGATAATGTAACGCCCTTTGTTGATAATATGCCCCTATGCCCATATATGTTGGACATAAACCCCTTCATTACCCACCACAATCTCCCACCTAACCTTCCTTTGATTGTTACTGATCGTTAAGTCTCCATTGGGCAAACACTGGTTCTTGCCTGAACTATCTAGGCTGCCCCATAGGGTAAGATATTATTAACAAAAACAATGGCCCAACCCGGAATAAATTATTGGCTCAATGAATCAGTACTCACAGTTAATCATTTTTGTGACTGAATGAGTGTTAGAATTAATCACCTCTTATAGATTTAATCCAAAAGTATTCATTGCACTTAAAAAGCATCCACCTCGAGAAAACTGATTTATTCAAAAAATAGGAGTTTTAATGAATTGCTCCAACACAGCGAGAAAATTTCATATATACATTAGTAAAAGTTTTCAAAAACGAACGGTAACAAAGAGAGCAGAGTGCTTCTACAAGGGTGCCGGAAAAAAGAAAGAAAGAGTGGTTTTGAAAGAAAGGGTGTAAGCCTCAACAGAATAGTGACATAAGGTTTTATAAAAGTCAAGAAAACAGTGCTGTACAAAATTCAGCAAAATATAGATTAAGGCCACTGATTGCTTATTTCACTTTTAGCATTTATACATTCTTTGACTGGCATGTATAATGTCTGAAAAAACAGTGGTCCTATTTATTGGAGAAGAGCGTCGACGTTTCGACCCGTCTGGTGGTACAGGGGTAGCTGGGGACCTCGACCTGCGGGTCTTCCTCAGGACGTGTATGACACAAACTTCGTACCGTGGTTATAAAAAGCTGTGTGCCTACAATAAATTAAGGCAATATTCAGGTGGGTGCATGAAATTAATACTTAAAACTGAGAGGTACATCGACCTCGATTGATTTCTTACCCAGAACTTCTTTATATGGGATGATCAAGATCCTCCTAGATCTGGATGGTCTTAACAACCTGATTGGTCACAGTCCCACTCCTACAGTTCCTAAGAGGGAGTTGATATATTAAGTTGCTAATCTAGATGAGTATCTGTGAATGTTGTTTTTCAAACACCATTAATAAAGGCTTACCGAGTTAATGGTCGTTGGCCTTCCACATAGTTATTCAGTGGATGATGTTGAAGATAACATATAGGACTTAATCCGTTACTGCAAGGGAACATATAATGAGTGTGTTTAACCGTGATATCAGTCAGTGTTTTCGATCTATTAGTATGGAGGATAAAGGGAAAGATTCATACCTTACAGTATTCATATACTTCATAAGATAGTATAGGTGAGGTTCAGTCTCTGCGCCAAAATTTCTGCAAAAACATGCAGAGATGAGTGTTACCTAGGTTATGTTTGTTTAAAAGAGGTGGCACAGCATATTATAGGTGGCGGATACCTCGTAATCTGTTAATTACCTTTTGGACTCGCAGAGTGGCCGCCCTCACTTGGGAAAGTTCGCGAAAGTCGACATTATCCAAACTGAAAAATCAGGACGCTGCATGAAAAGACATAAGTTCAGGTCAAAGTCGCTGGGGTTGTCTTACAGCCTCAAGGACTCTAATTTGGATTGAAAAACGGGGAAATCTTACCGAGTGTGTTTGTATGTTGGCGGCGACTGTTCAAATCCAGGGGCCTCGTAACGCGGTGACGTCACACGGACGTTTTGAGCGCTCGAAAACGGATAGACATAAAGAAAGGACTCAGTGGAGTTCTCGGTTGGCCCGTGGATATTGTATCTGGTGGACCAATACACCAAGAGTTGGTCGACGTAGAAAAGGGACTCAGTGCGATTCTTGGTGGGCCCATGGTCATTGTATTTAATAATACAATACGTCACGGAAAATTGAATACTGAATAAGGCGCCCACTCAATAGATCATCTGTTATTTAACACTGCTACTTGTTTGCTGATTTCTTCATATTCATTTAGCCCCCGCTTTATAGTGTCGAATAGATATATAAAGCGGCACTCGCGAAGGCTCAATACATGACTGAAGTCTCCTCCTCTGGGATTTGGTGTTACCTTTTCAAGGACACACCATTTGAGACTATCAGGTGTATGTTCAAATTTTGTAAAATGCTCCACAAGTGGAGCCCCCTGGGTCTTACATTTGATGCGGCTCACGTGTTGCAATATGCGACACTTTACTTTTTGTGTAGTTTGTCCAATATATACGAACCCGCAAGGGCATGTGATCGCATAAATAACTCCACTTGAGTTACAGTTACTGTGTTCTTTTAACTCGTATGTGTAATTGTTGTGTTTGAAACTTTTAATTTCTTGGGTTAATGGACAAGCTTTACAATTTCCACATTTCACGTGGCCCTTTACTGGTGGGATCCCCCATAGGACAGTTTGACTGGGTGGATTTTTACTAGGCAGTAGAGCTTTCACAACATAGTCTCTTATATTTTTTGCCTTCTTAAAAGCATGTAGTGGCAAAGGGGCATTCCCAATTTCATCAGCGATCATATGCCAATGTTGATTAATTATTTTTTTGATCTTGTTGCTCTTCGTGGAATAGGTAGTAACGCACACTATTCGATCCTCTTTTTGTTTCTGATTATCTCTCACTTCTAAGAGGTGTTCTCTGTGATTATACCAGGCACGTTTACGTGCCTGTTTTAGAAGCCTGATCGGGTAGCCTCTATCTATCAATCGGGATAGGAGGCCTGCTGATTCGTTGAAGAAATCCTACTTCCTGGTGCAGTTCCTCCGCAACCTCAGGAATTGTCCAAAGGGGAGGTTATCCCTGAGGTTGCGTGGATGGTGGCTGCTGTACCGGAGTAAGGTGTTCCGTTCACTACTCTTACGGTATAGGCCGGTGTATAACATACCCTGATCAGCATTGATAGTAATATCCAGAAAACTAATCTTGGACTTATCAAATTCTACGGTGAATTGGATGTCAGTTGACCGTGTATTAAGCCATTCATGAAAAGAAGTTAATTCCTCTGAGGTGCCATTCCATACAATTAAAACGTCATCAATATAACAACGCCATAACCCTATGTGGTTAAAGTAGGGGTTGATATCATTAAGAACATGTGCTTGTTCAAAGGCATCCATAAAGATTATGGCCAGATTGGGGGCAAAGCTTGCCCCCATCGCCACTCCCTTTGTTTGAACGTAGTACTTGCCCAGGAAAGTGAAAAAATTCTTAGTCATAGCCAGAGTTAAAAGTTGAATGATAAATTCTGTCGGTACACGGTGGGGTGCCGGACGTGAGTTTAGGACTAACTCAATAACTGTCAGTGCTTGCTTTTGCGGAATATTTGTATATAGAGATTGGATGTCCATTGTGGCAAGTAGACTTGTACTTGGGTCATATGGGCGTCCATCTAGGAGCTGGATGGTTTGCATCGTATCTTTAAGGTACGTAGCTGTCTCCTCTGCTAAAGGTTTCAAGAATGTATCAATATACTTGCACAGTGGCTCCAGGAGGGAGCCACAACCGGAGATGATCGGTCTGCCCGGTGGATTCTGCATTCTTTTATGAATTTTAGGCAAAGTATAAATGGTAGGTGTTCTGGGATGTTTGTTATTGAGATATTCGTGCTCATGTTTATTGATGAAGCCTAAATCTAATCCTTGTGTGGTAATGGATTTGATTTTCTTTGTTATTTCATTACTCGGGTCCCCTTTTAGTTTAGCATAGTTACCTTCAACTTCTAGCTGGGCAAGAATTTCATTTGTGTATTGGTCATAGTTTTGTACGACAATGGCTCCGCCCTTGTCGGCAGGTTTAATTACTATATTGGCCTTTTCTTTTAGAGTAGTGAGAGCTATTCGTTCTGCCTTAGTAATGTTATATTTAACATATTGTCTCTCTGACAGAGTGTTCTCTACATCTCTCAATACCAATTGTTCAAAGGCCAAAATCTTTGATGACATTTGGTGAGCAGGGGGGTTGAATTTAGATGGGGGTCTCAGGCCACTTCCAGAGAAAAAGGGATTGTGTGGAACTTTTTGAAAATAATGTTTGAGTCTTATTTTTCTAAAGAAGTGATGTAGCTCCACTTTAAGATTAAAGGAATTGGGCATTGAGGTTGGTACAAACGAAAGGCCTTTTTCTAATACACTCTGCTCATCTTGGTCTAGCTCATAATCTGAGAGATTGATTATTGGATTCTCAGGTTTTTGGACTACCATCTGTAGTGTTGTCTCCTGGTTTGTATCTCTCCGTGTGAGTGTGTCTGACCTCTGCCTTTGGTTTTCCCCCTGCCTCTGTTCCAGTTCTGTGATCTTGGGCCTCCCCCAGGGACGTCCTCGTCCTCGTGGTTCCCACCATTGGTCCTGCTCTAAAAAATTGGTTTGGTCTGGATAGTGGTTACCAGAATTGGTTGTGTCAGTGCTAGTGCCTGCTTGTTCGGAGTCACTATCTGTGTTGCTACCAAAAGAGGATCCTGAAAAAGTAGTGAATTGTCTGTATCCTCGTCTACCTCTACTGGAGTAGGTCCCTGGTTGTTCTCTTGTATAATACCCTTCCTGTAGGTATGGGTATACAACCTTTTTATCAAAGAATTTGATGTCTTTGGCTACCTTATCTAGCTTTGTGGCTTGGGTATATAAGTCAAATTCACGTATTGTTTTTTCCACACGTTCTAAGGCCTCTTTGGCATTAATTAGGGCTTTGTCTTCGATGATCTCTTTTTTGAGGTCAGCTATTTCTTTTATTAACCTCTCAGCTTCTGTCACAGCTGTCTCGATCCCCAACACCATCCAATGGCGTGAGCATGTATTGGAAACAAAGCTGAAGTGTTCTTTAAACTTAGGGTTATCAACAAAAATTGCTGGTTCGTTCCTAACTCTTAACCCTACTGGGATCACGTTTGCTTTAAGATATTTTGCCAAAGTATGCCCGTGGAGTCTAGTTCTTATTAGTTTCTTCTCTAGACGTTCTAATTTTGCAACTTTCTCATTTAATGTGATATCAGTGTTGCTAGTATCATTTCCCAATATACCACTAGCTCCTTCTTTGCTCAATAGCTGGTCAATATAGTCTTCCGTGTAAGACAGTGTTTCTTTTTCGGACATGGTATTCAAAAAGACACACTCTGAAACAGATTCACAAACATATAATCCGGTCCCGTAAAGGACGGAAAGACAAAAAATCAATCAACAGTTATTACATGCGACAATTAGACATTTAGACAAAAACCCTCGCAGGAATCCCTGCACAAGGTAACCATTATAAAAATGGGGTAACCCAAAACCGGTTGTTGGACCTGGGTAATCGGAATTATTAACAAAAACAATGGCCCAACCCGGAATAAATTATTGGCTCAATGAATCAGTACTCACAGTTAATCATTTTTGTGACTGAATGAGTGTTAGAATTAATCACCTCTTATAGATTTAATCCAAAAGTATTCATTGCACTTAAAAAGCATCCACCTCGAGAAAACTGATTTATTAAAAAAATAGGAGTTTTAATGAATTGCTCGAACACAGCGAGAAAATTTCATATATACATTAGTAAAAGTTTTCAAAAACGAACGGTAACAAAGAGAGCAGAGTGCTTCTACAAGGGTGCCGGAAAAAAGAAAGAAAGAGTGGTTTTGAAAGAAAGGGTGTAAGCCTCAACAGAATAGTGACATAAGGTTTTATAAAAGTCAAGAAAACAGTGCTGTACAAAATTCAGCAAAATATAGATTAAGGCCACTGATTGCTTATTTCACTTTTAGCATTTATACATTCTTTGACTGGCATGTATAATGTCTGAAAAAACAGTGGTCCTATTTATTGGAGAAGAGCGTCGACGTTTCGACCCGTCTGGTGGTACAGGGGTAGCTGGGGACCTCGACCTGCGGGTCTTCCTCAGGACGTGTATGACACAAACTTCGTACCGTGGTTATAAAAAGCTGTGTGCCTACAATAAATTAAGGCAATATTCAGGTGGGTGCATGAAATTAATACTTAAAACTGAGAGGTACATCGACCTCGATTGATTTCTTACCCAGAACTTCTTTATATGGGATGATCAAGATCCTCCTAGATCTGGTTGGTCTTAACAACCTGATTGGTCACAGTCCCACTCCTACAGTTCCTAAGAGGGAGTTGATATATTAAGTTGCTAATCTAGATGAGTATCTGTGAATGTTGTTTTTCAAACACCATTAATAAAGGCTTACCGAGTTAATGGTCGTTGGCCTTCCACATAGTTATTCAGTGGATGATGTTGAAGATAACATATAGGGCTTAATCCGTTACTGCAAGGGAACATATAATGAGTGTGTTTAACCGTGATATCAGTCAGTGTTTTCGATCTATTAGTATGGAGGATAAAGGGAAATATTCATACCTTACAGTATTCATATACTTCATAAGATAGTATAGGTGAGGTTCAGTCTCTGCGCCAAAATTTCTGCAAAAACATGCAGAGATGAGTGTTACCTAGGTTATGTTTGTTTAAAAGAGGTGGCACAGCATATTATAGGTGGCGGATACCTCGTAATCTGTTAATTACCTTTTGGACTCGCAGAGTGGCCGCCCTCACTTGGGAAAGTTCGCGAAAGTCGACATTATCCAAACTGAAAAATCAGGACGCTGCATGAAAAGACATAAGTTCAGGTCAAAGTCGCTGGGGTTGTCTTACAGCCTCAAGGACTCTAATTTGGATTGAAAAACGGGGAAATCTTACCGAGTGTGTTTGTATGTTGGCGGCGACTGTTCAAATCCAGGGGCCTCGTAACGCGGTGACGTCACACGGACGTTTTGAGCGCTCGAAAACGGATAGACATAAAGAAAGGACTCAGCGGAGTTCTCGGTTGGCCCGTGGATATTGTATCTGGTGGACCAATACACCAAGAGTTGGTCGACGTAGAAAAGGGACTCAGTGCGATTCTTGGTGGGCCCATGGTCATTGTATTTAATAATACAATACGTCACGGAAAATTGAATACTGAATAAGGCGCCCACTCAATAGATCATCTGTTATTTAACACTGCTACTTGTTTGCTGATTTCTTCATATTCATTTAGCCCCCGCTTTATAGTGTCGAATAGATATATAAAGCGGCACTCGCGAAGGCTCAATGCATGACTGAAGTCTCCTCCTCTGGGATTTGGTGTTACCTTTTCAAGGACACACCATTTGAGACTATCAGGTGTATGTTCAAATTTTGTAAAATGCTCCACAAGTGGAGCCCCCTGGGTCTTACATTTGATGCGGCTCACGTGTTGCAATATGCGACACTTTACTTTTTGTGTAGTTTGTCCAATATACACGAACCCGCAAGGGCATGTGATCGCATAAATAACTCCACTTGAGTTACAGTTACTGTGTTCTTTTAACTCGTATGTGTAATTGTTGTGTTTGAAACTTTTAATTTCTTGGGTTAATGGACAAGCTTTACAATTTCCACATTTCACGTGGCCCTTTACTGGTGGGATCCCCCATAGGACAGTTTGACTGGGTGGATTTTTACTAGGCAGTAGAGCTTTCACA
The DNA here is from genome assembly GCF_964263255.1 of Lissotriton vulgaris. Classification (NCBI taxonomy): domain Eukaryota; kingdom Metazoa; phylum Chordata; class Amphibia; order Caudata; family Salamandridae; genus Lissotriton; species Lissotriton vulgaris. Next base: position 1,138,664,864 of record NC_141695.1, on the reverse strand, counting down.
ACATAGTCTCTTATATTTTTTGCCTTCTTAAAAGCATGTAGTGGCAAAGGGGCATTCCCAATTTCATCAGCGATCATATGCCAATGTTGATTAATTATTTTTTTGATCTTGTTGCTCTTCGTGGAATAGGTAGTAACGCACACTATTCGATCCTCTTTTTGTTTCTGATTATCTCTCACTTCTAAGAGGTGTTCTCTGTGATTATACCAGGCACGTTTACGTGCCTGTTTTAGAAGCCTGATCGGGTAGCCTCTATCTATCAATCGGGATAGGAGGCCTGCTGATTCGTTGAAGAAATCCTCCTTCCTGGTGCAGTTCCTCCGCAACCTCAGGAATTGTCCAAAGGGGAGGTTATCCCTGAGGTTGCGTGGATGGTGGCTGTTGTACCGGAGTAAAGTGTTCCGTTCACTACTCTTACGGTATAGGCCGGTGTATAACATACCCTGATCAGCATTGATAGTAATATCCAGAAAACTAATCTTGGACTTATCAAATTCTACGGTGAATTGGATGTCAGTTGACCGTGTATTAAGCCATTCATGAAAAGAAGTTAATTCCTCTGAGGTGCCATTCCATACAATTAAAACGTCATCTATGTAACGACGCCATAACCCTATGTGGTTAAAGTAGGGGTTGATATCATTAAGAACATGTGCTTGTTCAAAGGCATCCATAAAGATTATGGCCAGATTGGGGGCAAAGCTTGCCCCCATCGCCACTCCCTTTGTTTGAACGTAGTACTTGCCCAGGAAGTTAAAAAAATTCTTAGTCATAGCCAGAGTTAAAAGTTGAATGATAAATTCTGTCGGTACACGGTGGGGTGCCGGACGTGAGTTTAGGACTAACTCAATAACTGTCAGTGCTTGCTTTTGCGGAATATTTGTATATAGAGATTGGATGTCCATTGTGGCAAGTAGACTTGTACTTGGGTCATATGGGCGTCCATCTAGGAGCTGGATGGTTTGCATCGTATCTTTAAGGTACGTAGCTGTCTCCTCTGCTAAAGGTTTCAAGAATGTATCAATATACTTGCACAGTGGCTCCAGGAGGGAGCCACAACCGGAGATGATCGGTCTGCCCGGTGGATTCTGCATTCTTTTATGAATTTTAGGCAAAGTATAAATGGTAGGTGTTCTGGGATGTTTGTTATTGAGATATTCGTGCTCATGTTTATTGATGAAGCCTAAATCTAATCCTTGTGTGGTAATGGATTTGATTTTCTTTGTTATTTCATTACTCGGGTCCCCTTTTAGTTTAGCATAGTTACCTTCAACTTCTAGCTGGGCAAGAATTTCATTTGTGTATTGGTCATAGTTTTGTACGACAATGGCTCCGCCCTTGTCGGCAGGTTTAATTACTATATTGGCATTTTCTTTTAGAGTAGTGAGAGCTATTCGTTCTGCCTTAGTAATGTTATATTTAACATATTGTCTCTCTGACAGAGTGTTCTCTACATCTCTCAATACCAATTGTTCAAAGGCCAAAATCTTTGATGACATAAACGTGCCTGGTATAATCACAGAGAACACCTCTTAGAAGTGAGAGATAATCAGAAACAAAAAGAGGATCGAATAGTGTGCGTTACTACCTATTCCACGAAGAGCAACAAGATCAAAAAAATAATTAATCAACATTGGCATATGATCGCTGATGAAATTGGGAATGCCCCTTTGCCACTACATGCTTTTAAGAAGGCAAAAAATATAAGAGACTATGTTGTGAAAGCTCTACTGCCTAGTAAAAATCCACCCAGTCAAACTGTCCTATGGGGGATCCCACCAGTAAAGGGCCACGTGAAATGTGGAAATTGTAAAGCTTGTCCATTAACCCAAGAAATTAAAAGTTTCAAACACAACAATTACACATACGAGTTAAAAGAACACAGTAACTGTAACTCAAGTGGAGTTATTTATGCGATCACATGCCCTTGCGGGTTCGTATATATTGGACAAACTACACAAAAAGTAAAGTGTCGCATATTGCAACACGTGAGCCGCATCAAATGTAAGACCCAGGGGGCTCCACTTGTGGAGCATTTTACAAAATTTGAACATACACCTGATAGTCTCAAATGGTGTGTCCTTGAAAAGGTAACACCAAATCCCAGAGGAGGAGACTTCAGTCATGTATTGAGCCTTCGCGAGTGCCGCTTTATATATCTATTCGACACTATAAAGCGGGGGCTAAATGAATATGAAGAAATCAGCAAACAAGTAGCAGTGTTAAATAACAGATGATCTATTGAGTGGGTGCCTTATTCAGTATTCAATTTTCCGTGACGTATTGTATTATTAAATACAATGACCATGGGCCCACCAAGAATCGCACTGAGTCCCTTTTCTACGTCGACCAACTCTTGGTGTATTGGTCCACCAGATACAATATCCACGGGCCAACCGAGAACTCCACTGAGTCCTTTCTTTATGTCTATCCGTTTTCGAGCGCTCAAAACGTCCGTGTGACGTCACCGCGTTACGAGGCCCCTGGATTTGAACAGTCGCCGCCAACATACAAACACACTCGGTAAGATTTCCCCGTTTTTCAATCCAAATTAGAGTCCTTGAGGCTGTAAGACAACCCCAGCGACTTTGACCTGAACTTATGTCTTTTCATGCAGCGTCCTGATTTTTCAGTTTGGATAATGTCGACTTTCGCGAACTTTCCCAAGTGAGGGCGGCCACTCTGCGAGTCCAAAAGGTAATTAACAGATTACGAGGTATCCGCCACCTATAATATGCTGTGCCACCTCTTTTAAACAAACATAACCTAGGTAACACTCATCTCTGCATGTTTTTGCAGAAATTTTGGCGCAGAGACTGAACCTCACCTATACTATCTTATGAAGTATATGAATACTGTAAGGTATGAATCTTTCCCTTTATCCTCCATACTAATAGATCGAAAACACTGACTGATATCACGGTTAAACACACTCATTATATGTTCCCTTGCAGTAACGGATTAAGTCCTATATGTTATCTTCAACATCATCCACTGAATAACTATGTGGAAGGCCAACGACCATTAACTCGGTAAGCCTTTATTAATGGTGTTTGAAAAACAACATTCACAGATACTCATCTAGATTAGCAACTTAATATATCAACTCCCTCTTAGGAACTGTAGGAGTGGGACTGTGACCAATCAGGTTGTTAAGACCATCCAGATCTAGGAGGATCTTGATCATCCCATATAAAGAAGTTCTGGGTAAGAAATCAATCGAGGTCGATGTACCTCTCAGTTTTAAGTATTAATTTCATGCACCCACCTGAATATTGCCTTAATTTATTGTAGGCACACAGCTTTTTATAACCACGGTACGAAGTTTGTGTCATACACGTCCTGAGGAAGACCCGCAGGTCGAGGTCCCCAGCTACCCCTGTACCACCAGACGGGTCGAAACGTCGACGCTCTTCTCCAATAAATAGGACCACTGTTTTTTCAGACATTATACATGCCGTTCAAAGAATGTATAAATGCTAAAAGTGAAATAAGCAATCAGTGGCCTTAATCTATATTTTGCTGAATTTTGTACAGCACTGTTTTCTTGACTTTTATAAAACCTTATGTCACTATTCTGTTGAGGCTTACACCCTTTCTTTCAAAACCACTCTTTCTTTCTTTTTTCCGGCACCCTTGTAGAAGCACTCTGCTCTCTTTGTTACCGTTCGTTTTTGAAAACTTTTACTAATGTATATATGAAATTTTCTCGCTGTGTTCGAGCAATTCATTAAAACTCCTATTTTTTTAATAAATCAGTTTTCTCGAGGTGGATGCTTTTTAAGTGCAATGAATACTTTTGGATTAAATCTATAAGAGGTGATTAATTCTAACACTCATTCAGTCACAAAAATGATTAACTGTGAGTACTGATTCATTGAGCCAATAATTTATTCCGGGTTGGGCCATTGTTTTTGTTAATAATTCCGATTACCCAGGTCCAACAACCGGTTTTGGGTTACCCCATTTTTATAATGGTTACCTTGTGCAGGGATTCCTGCGAGGGTTTTTGTCTAAATGTCTAATTGTCGCATGTAATAACTGTTGATTGATTTTTTGTCTTTCCGTCCTTTACGGGACCGGATTATATGTTTGTGAATCTGTTTCAGAGTGTGTCTTTTTGAATACCATGTCCGAAAAAGAAACACTGTCTTACACGGAAGACTATATTGACCAGCTATTGAGCAAAGAAGGAGCTAGTGGTATATTGGGAAATGATACTAGCAACACTGATATCACATTAAATGAGAAAGTTGCAAAATTAGAACGTCTAGAGAAGAAACTAATAAGAACTAGACTCCACGGGCATACTTTGGCAAAATATCTTAAAGCAAACGTGATCCCAGTAGGGTTAAGAGTTAGGAACGAACCAGCAATTTTTGTTGATAACCCTAAGTTTAAAGAACACTTCAGCTTTGTTTCCAATACATGCTCACGCCATTGGATGGTGTTGGGGATCGAGACAGCTGTGACAGAAGCTGAGAGGTTAATAAAAGAAATAGCTGACCTCAAAAAAGAGATCATCGAAGACAAAGCCCTAATTAATGCCAAAGAGGCCTTAGAACGTGTGGAAAAAACAATACGTGAATTTGACTTATATACCCAAGCCACAAAGCTAGATAAGGTAGCCAAAGACATCAAATTCTTTGATAAAAAGGTTGTATACCCATACCTACAGGAAGGGTATTATACAAGAGAACAACCAGGGACCTACTCCAGTAGAGGTAGACGAGGATACAGACAATTCACTACTTTTTCAGGATCCTCTTTTGGTAGCAACACAGATAGTGACTCCGAACAAGCAGGCACTAGCACTGACACAACCAATTCTGGTAACCACTATCCAGACCAAACCAATTTTTTAGAGCAGGACCAATGGTGGGAACCACGAGGACGAGGACGTCCCTGGGGGAGGCCCAGGGGCCCAAGATCACAGAACTGGAACAGAGGCAGGGGGAAAACCAAAGGCAGAGGTCAGACACACTCACACGGAGAGATACAAACCAGGAGACAACACTACAGATGGTAGTCCGAAAACCTGAGAATCCAATAATCAATCTCTCAGATTATGAGCTAGACCAAGATGAGCAGAGTGTATTAGAAAAAGGCCTTTCGTTTGTACCAACCTCGATGCCCAATTCCTTTAATCTTAAAGTGGAGCTACATCACTTCTTTAGAAAAATAAGACTCAGACATTATTTTCAAAAAGTTCCACACAATCCCGTTTTCTCTGGAAGTGGCCTGAGACCCCCATCTAAATTCAACCCCCCTGCTCACCAAATGTCATCAAAGATTTTGGCCTTTGAACAATTGGTATTGAGAGATGTAGAGAACACTCTGTCAGAGAGACAATATGTTAAATATAACATTACTAAGGCAGAACGAATAGCTCTCACTACTCTAAAAGAAAATGCCAATATAGTAATTAAACCTGCCGACAAGGGCGGAGCCATTGTCGTACAAAACTATGACCAATACACAAATGAAATTCTTGCCCAGCTAGAAGTTGAAGGTAACTATGCTAAACTAAAAGGGGACCCGAGTAATGAAATAACAAAGAAAATCAAATCCATTACCACACAAGGATTAGATTTAGGCTTCATCAATAAACATGAGCACGAATATCTCAATAACAAACATCCCAGAACACCTACCATTTATACTTTGCCTAAAATTCATAAAAGAATGCAGAATCCACCGGGCAGACCGATCATCTCCGGTTGTGGCTCCCTCCTGGAGCCACTGTGCAAGTATATTGATACATTCTTGAAACCTTTAGCAGAGGAGACAGCTACGTACCTTAAAGATACGATGCAAACCATCCAGCTCCTAGATGGACGCCCATATGACCCAAGTACAAGTCTACTTGCCACAATGGACATCCAATCTCTATATACAAATATTCCGCAAAAGCAAGCACTGACAGTTATTGAGTTAGTCCTAAACTCACGTCCGGCACCCCACCGTGTACCGACAGAATTTATCATTCAACTTTTAACTCTGGCTATGACTAAGAATTTTTTCACTTTCCTGGGCAAGTACTACGTTCAAACAAAGGGAGTGGCGATGGGGGCAAGCTTTGCCCCCAATCTGGCCATAATCTTTATGGATGCCTTTGAACAAGCACATGTTCTTAATGATATCAACCCCTACTTTAACCACATAGGGTTATGGCGTCGTTACATTGATGACGTTTTAATTGTATGGAATGGCACCTCAGAGGAATTAACTTCTTTTCATGAATGGCTTAATACACGGTCAACTGACATCCAATTCACCGTAGAATTTGATAAGTCCAAGATTAGTTTTCTGGATATTACTATCAATGCTGATCAGGGTATGTTATACACCGGCCTATACCGTAAGAGTAGTGAACGGAACACCTTACTCCGGTACAGCAGCCACCATCCACGCAACCTCAGGGATAACCTCCCCTTTGGACAATTCCTGAGGTTGCGGAGGAACTGCACCAGGAAGGAGGATTTCTTCAACGAATCAGCAGGCCTCCTATCCCGATTGATAGATAGAGGCTACCCGATCAGGCTTCTAAAACAGGCACGTAAACGTGCCTGGTATAATCACAGAGAACACCTCTTAGAAGTGAGAGATAATCAGAAACAAAAAGAGGATCGAATAGTGTGCGTTACTACCTATTCCACGAAGAGCAACAAGATCAAAAAAATAATTAATCAACATTGGCATATGATCGCTGATGAAATTGGGAATGCCCCTTTGCCACTACATGCTTTTAAGAAGGCAAAAAATATAAGAGACTATGTTGTGAAAGCTCTACTGCCTAGTAAAAATCCACCCAGTCAAACTGTCCTATGGGGGATCCCACCAGTAAAGGGCCACGTGAAATGTGGAAATTGTAAAGCTTGTCCATTAACCCAAGAAATTAAAAGTTTCAAACACAACAATTACACATACGAGTTAAAAGAACACAGTAACTGTAACTCAAGTGGAGTTATTTATGCGATCACATGCCCTTGCGGGTTCGTATATATTGGACAAACTACACAAAAAGTAAAGTGTCGCATATTGCAACACGTGAGCCGCATCAAATGTAAGACCCAGGGGGCTCCACTTGTGGAGCATTTTACAAAATTTGAACATACACCTGATAGTCTCAAATGGTGTGTCCTTGAAAAGGTAACACCAAATCCCAGAGGAGGAGACTTCAGTCATGTATTGAGCCTTCGCGAGTGCCGCTTTATATATCTATTCGACACTATAAAGCGGGGGCTAAATGAATATGAAGAAATCAGCAAACAAGTAGCAGTGTTAAATAACAGATGATCTATTGAGTGGGCGCCTTATTCAGTATTCAATTTTCCGTGACGTATTGTATTATTAAATACAATGACCATAGGCCCACCAAGAATCGCACTGAGTCCCTTTTCTACGTCGACCAACTCTTGGTGTATTGGTCCACCAGATACAATATCCACGGGCCAACCGAGAACTCCACTGAGTCCTTTCTTTATGTCTATCCGTTTTCGAGCGCTCAAAACGTCCGTGTGACGTCACCGCGTTACGAGGCCCCTGGATTTGAACAGTCGCCGCCAACATACAAACACACTCGGTAAGATTTCCCCGTTTTTCAATCCAAATTAGAGTCCTTGAGGCTGTAAGACAACCCCAGCGACTTTGACCTGAACTTATGTCTTTTCATGCAGCGTCCTGATTTTTCAGTTTGGATAATGTCGACTTTCGCGAACTTTCCCAAGTGAGGGCGGCCACTCTGCGAGTCCAAAAGGTAATTAACAGATTACGAGGTATCCGCCACCTATAATATGCTGTGCCACCTCTTTTAAACAAACATAACCTAGGTAACACTCATCTCTGCATGTTTTTGCAGAAATTTTGGCGCAGAGACTGAACCTCACCTATACTATCTTATGAAGTATATGAATACTGTAAGGTATGAATCTTTCCCTTTATCCTCCATACTAATAGATCGAAAACACTGACTGATATCACGGTTAAACACACTCATTATATGTTCCCTTGCAGTAACGGATTAAGTCCTATATGTTATCTTCAACATCATCCACTGAATAACTATGTGGAAGGCCAACGACCATTAACTCGGCAAGCCTTTATTAATGGTGTTTGAAAAACAACATTCACAGATACTCATCTAGATTAGCAACTTAATATATCAACTCCCTCTTAGGAACTGTAGGAGTGGGACTGTGACCAATCAGGTTGTTAAGACCATCCAGATCTAGGAGGATCTTGATCATCCCATATAAAGAAGTTCTGGGTAAGAAATCAATCGAGGTCGATGTACCTCTCAGTTTTAAGTATTAATTTCATGCACCCACCTGAATATTGCCTTAATTTATTGTAGGCACACAGCTTTTTATAACCACGGTACGAAGTTTGTGTCATACACGTCCTGAGGAAGACCCGCAGGTCGAGGTCCCCAGCTACCCCTGTACCACCAGACGGGTCGAAACGTCGACGCTCTTCTCCAATAAATAGGACCACTGTTTTTTCAGACATTATACATGCCAGTCAAAGAATGTATAAATGCTAAAAGTGAAATAAGCAATCAGTGGCCTTAATCTATATTTTGCTGAATTTTGTACAGCACTGTTTTCTTGACTTTTATAAAACCTTATGTCACTATTCTGTTGAGGCTTACACCCTTTCTTTCAAAACCACTCTTTCTTTCTTTTTTCCGGCACCCTTGTAGAAGCACTCTGCTCTCTTTGTTACCGTTCGTTTTTGAAAACTTTTACTAATGTATATATGAAATTTTCTCGCTGTGTTGGAGCAATTCATTAAAACTCCTATTTTTTGAATAAATCAGTTTTCTCGAGGTGGATGCTTTTTAAGTGCAATGAATACTTTTGGATTAAATCTATAAGAGGTGATTAATTCTAACACTCATTCAGTCACAAAAATGATTAACTGTGAGTACTGATTCATTGAGCCAATAATTTATTCCGGGTTGGGCCATTGTTTTTGTTAATAATTCCGATTACCCAGGTCCAACAACCGGTTTTGGGTAACCCCATTTTTACCATAGGGTAAGAAGCTGGTTAAAATTATCACTCCCGAACCAGGGATAGACCTCCATGTCAATGAGGTATTTCCAAGACCGGAGATCAAGTAGGATATATTTAATATGGTTCTGGTAGGAGTTACTTCTAAAGGTGGGACTCCTCTCTGTATAAACTAAGGGGCATATTATCAAGGAACGGAGTTAAAATTGTCACCGCTTTAGTGACAGGAAACTGCCGCTAAAGTGCTGATAATGGGCTTGATAATATGCCTTGAGAATTCCAATAGAAGCCCTTGGTCTGATGTTAACATGGGCTTCTATTGGAATTCTCTACGGCATATTATCAAGCCCATTATTTCCGTTTTAGCGGCAGTTTCCTGCAGTTAAAGCGGCAATAAATTTAAAGCTGTTCCGTGATAATATGCCCCTTGGTTCTGCCATTTGTGGCTCTCAAATGGCAGCACGTGCAGAGGTCTAACAACTGTAAGTCTATTTTTGAGAGAGTCATGCAGGGACCTATGTGTCATTGTATACCCCAATATTGGACTTCCTCTCCTGCTATTCCCTGAATAATGCTGAAGGTTTGAAACTTGCATTAATAGCCCCACCCACAAGGATGGAATCATTCTCCCTGATCTTGAAAATGATATATCTCAAAAGATGTAAAGCAGGGGACTCAATATTCTTCGATACACTCATACTATAGATGTTAAAGAGGAATCATTTGACTTTATTCCATGAGGAAACTTTAATTCCAAGTAGATCGGGGAATCAATGGATAGCTGCCTTACTTGGCTGTCCATGGGGATCTTAAACCACAACTTCCAGGACCCACCTGGAAGTTGTGGAGGTTACCGTTTGACCCTGTGTTCTCGGGTCTGACTCTTGTTGGGCTGTCCTGTGCTGCCGCTGCCTCTCGCCGCACCCGCTCCGCGGGTGCCGCTTCGCGGCTTGGAAGGAGGGAGAGGCGAGGTCTAAGCGCTGTCACTGGGAGGCGCCTGGAAGGACCATCACGTCGGCGCTAAGCAGGGACTCGGAAGACCAGGAGTCCCTGCTTCCCCAGCTGCACAGGCGGACGCGCCCACCTACAGACACGCCCCCGCCAGCAACGCCCCCTACTTTACGAAGAGCTCGGTGCTTAGCGGGACGCGAGCGGGACGCCGAGCGAAGCCCGAGCAAAGGGCGGGCAGTCTGTGGCAGTCAGGGGCTGTCAAGGCTGGGCTGGGCCACGTCCCTTTCCTATCTAACGCAATGCGCTCATACGGCCCGTGTGAGGCCCCCTGGGGTCCCCTACAATTATGTCTACCCGCTCTGGAAAACTTCTCAGGAGTGAAGGTGAAAGAGGAGCCATTACCGGGAGCCCTGTTATTGGAACCATAGACCGCTTTATTACCAGGGTGGCGGCTGTAATAGAAAAGGAAATTGCTATGTCTGAGCGGCGCCTATCGGAGGTCTACCTCCCTGCAAGACGTTCTTCCCTGGGGGCTGCTGCTCAGGCGTTTACACCTGCCAGTGAGCGGGTTCACTCCGTCTCCCCCGCTGGCGTTTCTGGAGACTCTACAGACCCTCCCCAGTTGCTCGAAATAGGGCAAAATATAGACAGGCTGGAACTCCTGGCCGCGCTTCTACCTAGTGGCACTGAGGGAGAGGGTGGTCTTAGTAAATCATTGCCACCAGTATCACCTAAACCCCTAAACGTAGCCACCAGCCAGCCTCTATCACCAATATTGCCCACTCCAATCATAGTAATACCAGATGAGGTGCCAGAAGGGGTGTCCCCTAACATTCAAACTCCTGAAACTAGGCTGGATAAAAGGTCCGTAAACAAAAAGGCAGGAAAACGTAAACAGGGTAGGTTGGTGAGACAGGCCGCTCTTTACCAAACAGCAAAAAAGCCTTCTGGAGTTGGTGTGAAAATCCCTAGGGGCCGGTCAACAGAGAATGAAGCGGACATAGAGGGGGATGTTGTGGTCTCTCCAAAGGGGCCACTTATAAATGATAACTCCGCTAATGTCTCCGATGTTACCAAGCCCACTAACCCGGTAACTATTGAAAATATCCTGGAGAAGGTAAATAGTCTCCTGATGCCCCTACTAATACAGGTTAAGGGCTTGGGGGCGAGAATAGACAAACTTGAACAGTCAACCCTTGACGGGTTCCATTCACTCAAAACTACATTTAAACAACTAGCCAGAGCGAGTGAAAACCTTGATATGGGTGTAAGGGGGAGCGAACTACCACCACAGAAAGACCCTAAACCCCCAAAATGTTTAAATAAGGTTGAAAGTAATAGAGCACAAACCTCAGCTCCCAAAACTTCTTCCACTTCCTTAGTAGGGCCAAAACCTAAGGGACCTCCAGTACACTTAGAGGCTGCTACAAATAAGTCTAAGCCACCCCCACAAAAACAGCAACAGACAGCTAGCGGTAAAGTGAAAGACATTCAAACATCACGCACAGGTGAAAAAGCCCAAACACTAGCACCAGGGAAAGCTACTAGACCTGTCCCCCAACCTACAGCTCCAATTGCTACCCTATCGGGCCCTAGAAATCCAGTACGACGGATCCCCTCAGTAAACCTCCCGCCAGACTGCCAACCTTTCGTTGCTGTCTTGGTAAATGTACCCCCCCTCAAGGAAGGCCAAATGGAAAACCATCAATCCCTCAAAAATAAATGCATCCATTGGCTCAAGTCAAACAAGCCAATCCCTTTGGGTGTGGATGGGATCATCTTAAGTGTTCGCAGGGTTGAGTGGGTAGGGCAGGGTAAAAAAACTCAGGAGGGGGACTGTATAATAATAAATTTTCAAGGCCCTAGAGTAGTCCCTTCCATCTGTACTCCAATTAGAAACATGGGGGCCCCGGGGGTTAAAGTAGTAGATTTATCCTACTTTTACCCCAGACATATCGTTAGCTTAACTGGAGAAAGTTTGAGCCCTCCCAGTTTCGGCCAAAATTGGGAGACATGTTGGGTAGGAGCTGCTGGGGGTCCAGAGGTGAATCCCTTGTGGATACCAGGGTCCCACTGACTGGAGGAGGCTGACCCCAGGATAAGTAGGAATAAAGAATCTGTGAGTAGAGTAGATCCAATTGGAGTACCATCCCCCCAAACTGTCCCTCTCTCAATTGATGATATTAGCGAGATGACAACTTTTAAAGGTATTCCCCAAGATCCTTGCCCCCTTCTGGCACCCTTGATGAGGGCCATAGACAGGGATTCTCTTGCGTCCAGCGACATTCCAGTTGTGACGGACCTAGCTTTTAAGGTTTTCAGCTGGAATGTCGCAGGGATTGCAAGAAAGTTGGCTCTACCCGATTTTACTGCTTGGGTGGATGAGCACTCCTTGTGCATCTTCCAAGAGACGTGGAGCCTGGTGCCGGTACACAGGGTGGGATTCTCTTCTCATTACGTCCCTGCACGAGCTTCGGAAACAGGGAGAGGGCGACCGTCGGGCCGCCTACTCATTTGGGTTGCAGCCTCCCTTGACTGCAGTGTAGAGGAGCTTTACACAGGCTGCCCTGACATCCAAAACATCACCTTAACAGATCAAAGGGGAAGACTGATTCTAAATGTTTTCAACGTCTACGCCCATGGGACTAAGGGTGGGAGAAAGTCACTCGTATTATCTCTCCTTGAAACCCTCTTAAATAAAACCCCACACAAGAAGTGTACACTGGTAGCGGGTGATATGAACTGCACGTTCGAGCCTTTGGGGTCGGACGTTGCCATTGACCAAGATGAGGAGGATTCTAGGTTGGGGGTCCCTGTACTGGACATCCCATCTGTCAGGAGGTGGTCAGAAGTGGCGCTTCAGCTATACTCCCTGACCCTTGAATTCAATCTAAGGGCAGCCAATGGGAGGACAATCTCAGACAGGGGGGGGGCCCATACATACAATAGACCAGGGCATACCTCCAGGATAGATTATCTGCTAATAGATGTATATCTATGGAAACACGTGAGGGATATGCTGGTGGTCGCCACGACTGAAAGTGATCACAACTCACTTTCACTAACCATGGACTATTGGTGGCGACCCGTAAGAAAGGGTGATAATAACTTGGTAGTTGTACCCCCCGACGAGTCTGAAGTCTCGCCCTGTGGTAGACGTTTAAAATGGGCCAAATTGGTCCTCTCTGAGGCAAGGGTTGGGGAAATTTCATCCCTCTTAAATCATGCGATGTCAACCCTGGGGTCCCCCCTTGAAGGGGTGGGTGGAGTGAGTAGACTTTTTGTTTCCTTAGTGGAGGCCCTGACAAATGTGTTCACCACTCACTCTAGTAAATCGGGTAATAAGAAATCTAAAAACCTAGAGAATGGCTGGTATACCCAAGTATGTAGGTCGCATAAGGCAAAGCTAGTAGAGGCAGTAAAGCATAAATCCCACAGTGACGTAAAGGAAGCAAGGAAGGCATACAACAGATCCCTCAAAACTGCTAGGGAGGAGTGGGAAGACAAATTCTGGGACGACCTGCTCCAAGCTAGTAAAAGTAGGGACCCAAGGTCCTTTTGGAATGCTATAGCCAAACGGAATAGGCCCGAGGGAGCTATTAACATTCCCCCTCAAAGTTGGGTCAAACACTTTGGGGCTCTATACCTTTTGCCAGAAGGGGAACTGAATGCCAGGACGAACTTGAAACTAGTAATTGAACCTCACCCCTATGACCTCTTTACCCCCTTAGAGATTGAAAAAGTAATAGGGTGGGTAGCCCCACGCAAGGCAGCTGGCCCAGACGGCCTACCAGGGGACCTTATGAGGGCTTACCCAGTGGAGTGGGGAAGGGTTATCGCCGCTCTCCTCAATGACATCATGATGGGAGGGTCAGTACCCGAATCCTGGAAAGGGGCGGTGGTGGTCCCGATTTACAAAAAAGGGTGTAGAGAATCCCCGGGGAACTACCGCCCCATAAGCCTGATAGACTCCACCCAAAAGATAGCAGGTAAAGCTATACTCGGGAGGATTCTCCATTGGGTGGAGGAGAATAAGATACTATCGGACTTCCAGGCAGGTTTTCGGGCTGGAATGGGGACAATAGAGCAGGTGTTTAGGTTGGCACTTCTGGGGTGGAAGGTGGTGGAACTAGGCAAGGGCAGTCTCTATTTGGCCTTTATTGACCTGAAGACTGCCTTTGACCTAGTTCCCCGGGAAGAACTATGGAGGGTACTTTACGAGTTGGGTTTACCCCCTTATATCTTGTCCCTCCTCATTAACCTCCATGCCCATACCTTCGCACAGGTTCGCTGGGGAAAAAACTGAGAGCTCACTGAAAAAATACTGGTTTCCAGGGGTGTAAGACAGGGCTGCGTCTTGGCGCCCACCCTATTCTCACTATATGTGAATGGGGTGGTAGAATATCTTCAATTAGAACCAGCCTATACCCCCTGTCTTGGAGGAGTGCGGATCCCCACCCTGCTTTTTGCGGACGACACGCTTTTGATCTCGAAGACCCCACAAGGCCTCCAGAAATTGCTAACCCGTTTTCAGGAATTTTGTGCCGCAAAGGGTTTAGTAATTAATGTGGACAAAACAAAATATCTGGTTCTAAACCCCCCAAAGAAACTGGGCCGCCCACCTATGCTCAACTCTGTTGCCCTAGAGAAAGTATCCGAATTCGACTACCTCGGAATTCGGATAACGGACAAAATGGCGTGGGCACCACATATCGACAAGATGGTCCTTAACCATAAGAGAGTAGGAGGAGCTCTCTTGAGGGAGTTTCGGGCTTCATCCAGGAGATCGCTTACCCCAGTAATCGACATTTACAAGGCCAAGGTAGTCACATCAGCCTTGTATGGGGCAGAACTGTGGGGGCACTGTCGTATGGACACCCTGGCGACAGCGGAGAGCAAGTTATTAAAATCCATCATCGCCATTCCCCTGAGCACACCGTCCATACCAGTGTTGCTGGATACAGGCTGCAAAAGCATCGCAGATCAAGCCCAACTTCGCCCTCTCCTGTTATGGACACGAATCTGGAGAGGTGAGGAGCTAAAATCCTATGCGGATGGTCTGGGGGAAATAATGAGCATGGGTGGCTGGGCAAAAATAAGATGGCTGAGAGACACTAAAAAGCTACTGGAGAAAATCGGTCTGGGGGATTGCTGGTCATCACGCTCTGCTCCTCCGAAGGATGTTGTCAAGAGCCTTTTTTGGAAATGGACGGCGGAGCATTTAATTACAAACCCGAACCATTGTAAGTCTACTGCCGCCTTTCTACTAGTTAAAGACATTGTGGTATTCGAGCCCTACTTGGACCTTATTACCCTCCCTTTTGACCGAGCTTTATATTTTAAATTCAGAGTTGGCTCTCTACCGCTTGGAGCTGGAGCTGTGGTATCAAACTGGAAATCAGCGGCTCAATTGTCCCCTAACTGTGCTTGTTGTCCGAGTAGGATAGAGTCCATCTCGCATGTCCTGTTTGAATGCCCGGACTATGCAAAGCCCAGGAGCTTTTGGTTGAAACCACTTTGCCGAAACATGGGCACACGCAGCTACTTAGTAGCTCTACGCATCCTAATGACGGACACATCCCCTCCAGTTGTATGTGGAATAGCTAAATTTTTAAAACAGTTTTGGCTCATTCGTTGCAAGAGACTGTCAGTAGCGGTTTAATTCTTTTTAGATAAATTATTATGGGCATCTTATGTCCTTTTATTCTTTTTAACATGAGTTCATACTGACTTCTTAAAGTGATGTATTTTTTTGTACAATGTCAATGTTTGTATTGTATATGTGCTTATAAGATATCTTGCATATCGAATAAAAGCTTATGACTGACATATAGCATGGCCACCCAAGGATCTACCAGCTTGGGACTTAACCTCATCGCTGCTAGACATATTCCCCTCCGGTGCTAGAGTATAATGATAATGGGTGTGGTCATGACGGAACGGTTCCGTCATCAGCACAGCTCCACTGTGCCTCATGACGGAACCGTTCCGTCATGAGCATCGAAGGGGTTAAGGGCTGTAACGTAGAAGATTTTGAAGCCTTGTCTGTGGGACAGTGAAATGTTCCAAGTTTCTTTAAGCAGAATTACATCACCCTTCTAGATAAAGGTAACACAGTCCTCCTAGGGGTGCTTGCTCCCAAGCCCAGCTATGTTTCAGGAGACCAACATAAGATTTTTAATGGGGCTGATCAATGAGGGGGCTTGGGAAACCTGTGGTGCTCGCTAGAGGGACATGAAGGGTTTTCGACAGGATTTGACTGCACAGCCATACTAATGGATGGAGCTGGGCAGAATGATTCAGTAGGGAAAGAGTTTTGATAAGAGTGGAGCCATTTGAATGCCCTTGGGATGGACAGAATTTGGGACCCAGCCTAATGCTCGTTGAAGGATTTCCTAGAGACTCCAGTCAATCAACACGAGTTAGCAGTGAGGAGGAAGGGAATTGCTCCACCCTCTGATGGGGAGATACTCTAGATGTAAACTGGGCCGTAGAATTGGTGGGGGTAAAGATCCGAGCCTGGAGGGACAATAGACCATTTACAATCAAAGGATGGATAAATTGCAGTTTAATGCAATTTAAATTGTTGTCTGGGGATGGCAGGCGAATAGCCCGAATGATGTGGGAGTGGATAACACTGTAACACTTCCTAGCATTCCTCAGCCGAGGAATCACTTTGTTGGATAAGAAGGCCTCATCTTCCCTAACGTGTGGATAGAGTTTGGGAACGCCTGTCGTGTAAATTGTCCTCATGTAAGAAAAGGTGTCATGATTGGTATTGGACGATGGATTTTTAGTCAGGTGTTGCTCTTGTGTAAAATCAGGAAACAAGGATAGGAATATTTTGATTATGTGAATAGACTATATTGGGCGGGGAGGCCTCTCAATATCCCCTCTTTGGTATACCTAGGGTCGGTTGATTGATGATCTGTGCTAGCCCTGGAGGGGTTTTGATACCTTGCTGTGGGTAGAAGAAGTGAGAGTTGCTGGTTTTGAACCCTGAGGCAGGGTGAAGCGACCAGTGGGGCCTTGCAATATGGTCTGTTATAAGGCAGAGTAGATGGAGGATCAGGATGGAATGATGCCCTCTGGTAGTAGGAGCACTCATGCCCTTCTGTTTGACCTGTGGGTAGAGGCCTGGATGGCTGTGATTCCCTCAACAGTTGTGCTTTCCCCCTTAAAGCCGTTATTTCTGCCCCCAGGGAATGAATGACTTCCCAACGTTCTATGACCTGCATGTTCTATGACCTCTGTTGCAACCAGCTGGGGGGTAAAGGCTGGGGGCACACCGGAACCATTGGAGTTTTGGACACTAGGGTCTTTGGGGGGAAGTGGTTAGACCATGGGTTCTAGGGGAATAGATGAATTTGATAAAACACACCATTGCGGATTTGCTTTAACATCACCTGCCCGCTCCTTTCCTTGGAGGCAAGTATTTGGATGTGCCATGGCTTTCGATTTATCGGCCATTTTATTTAACAGAGGAGCTACTTGGTTTTTTTGTTTTAAGTTAGCACCAGGTATGCTTGGAGCAACAGGATGCTGAATTAGGTCCACTTCCTCAATGAGATTATCTATGTCTTTCAAGGTGGAATTCCGAGAGCAACGATCCAGGTCTTTTTTGTCAATAGGTTCACCTGGGAGTTTTTTGTGCACTTCCTTTTCACCATGCCGGCTAAAAGTTCACAGACCCTACTTAAGAAGAAAAACAAACGTTTAAAAATAACTCAAACTAATAAACAATGTGGGGAAGCATCGCATGTGCCGTGAAGAGACTCAGGCCATCAGATATAGCAACGGCTGCATAATAGGGGCACTTTTCACAATAGCGATTGAACAACAGGTTAGAACAAGCATTTGCAATGCAATAAGTCTTGCATTTATGAGAGTTTTGAGCTTTTGGCATTGTAAATGACAATGTCTTTTATTTATGTGTTGCTTTGAAAACGGATAAAGAGCATTGTCATTTACAATGCCAATAGCTTATACTCTCGCAAATACGAGACCTAGTGTATTGCAAATGCATTCGGCACCCGTGCTATAATTTTTTTTTAAACGTTAGGAGAAAGCATGCTGCAGGCCGGACAAAGCTGTTTGAGAAAATAGTGCTAGGAGGCTGTAATAAAAGCCTACCGAGTAACAACACATGTAACTGAGGGTGTCGCCATGGGAGGTTACAAAATGAGACTAAAGAAGGACTACTAAGCCTATTGACCAATGAACAGCCAAAGCTTACAGTGGACAATGACAGAAGCCAATGAAAAATATGGGCGGTGTTGGACTTGGCCCTTTTGGCAGATTCACCCCTAAACTTTTTGCTTTTAAAAGTGACCGGTACTAGTTGTTTTTGGCTTCTGCGCACTTTAACCCTGTGTCCCAGTGTAAAGTGCGTGTGCAATCTGAGTGCCTGTGGTGAGATTGGCCTGCCCTCCCATAGGAATGCATGGGGAATGTGTTTGTCCATGGTAGTTCCTGATGTGTGGGGAGTGCAGGGGCGAGTTTGGTATGTGCGAACTCGTGAGATTAAATGCTAAGCGACGGTGTGCGCAGATTTAATGTGTCCAGTGTAGAAGTGCCACTTCTAGAAGTTGGCATGTCTGTGCAGTGAATGTGAATTGACTGTCTGGCTTGTGATTGGCTGGAGCTGGCTGGTGTGCCTGACTCCAGGAGTCAGGATGGGCCTGCCCGGTGGTGAATGGGGAGATCTGCATGTTGATGGCAGGGAGGGGTGCACTTGGGACCTGAATAGGGCTGAGCCTTCCCTCTACAATGCTGGCTCCGCCCCTGTGGTGCGACTGATGTCCCTAGCCTGTCCTCTAAATAGGGAGAGGGGCTGAGCAAAACAAAGTGCTCCAGGGTGGTGCTTTCCTTTCACAATGCTGGCCCCACCTCCTGTGGAGTATCTGATGTCTCTGCCCTGCACCTGTGTCCCAAAGGAAAATATGTGTATAAAAAGGGGCTGTGACCCCATGTAAAGTTGTTCTCACTGATCTTGATGGGGGGCCTGATGCTGCTGCTGGGCACCAGGAGGTACCGCCACTGGGGACTGCCTCCCTGCTGGAGGGCCCTATGAGCTGGCCCCTGGGCCCAGCCTTTGCCCCCCTGCCTGCTAAGAGACTTTCCCTGGACTTCGCTTTTCCTATATCAGGGAGAGTGCTGGAGACTTTGCCCCAGCCCTTGAAGAGCACCTGATTGTTTACTTTGAATGGCTCTCTCTATTTTCTGCTCCCGGAGCGTTTGGGGACATTGCAGCATGGAGCTGCGCTGCATTGGGGGGAATCCCTGGAGTAGGGATTCCCCCGTCCTTCGTGGAAAAGCAGGAGCCTACAACGCTTATTTTTATATTTAAGAGAGCAGGTGCCCACCCTGCGTCTTCGTTATTTTTTAACCTCATGCGCGCTGCCGTTATTCTGCTCGTATGCTGTGATTTTGGAAATCACACTATACATGACGAGCTAGGCTCGGCATCAGCGTGCGAGGAGGCTACGCCATGACGAGCCCAGCTCGTCATGAGTGTGGAAGGGGATATACGCGGGTGCCCACCCCGCTTTTATATATCTTTACCTGGAGGGAGCCTACCCCTCACTGCCTGCCTGAGAAATTGTTCTCCCTTGTGGGTGCCCACCCCGCGTTCGTAGGCTCCGAGGAAATCACCGCTGCGGCCTTCGAGGCTAACCAGAAGTCATGCACTCCTGCCTGTGACGGGGGCGGGGTCTGCAACCGGGCCGGAAGGACGCTAGAGTGGTGGATCTGCACGGGGCTCCCTTGTGGCTGAGGGAAGCCCGCACCGAGAGGAGGAAGGTCCCGGCCATCAGGGAAGTACTTTAATCAGCGAGGCTCCCCTAGTGAAGGGAGAGCCCCGCAGCCCAGGAAGATCAAAAGCGGAGGGGGCTCGAGGCACATTGTCAGTGCCTGCCCACGCGGTACTTGAAGAGGAGAGAGTCCCCATGAAAGGGGGGCTCTCCTGCTGATCCCTCGTCATCCCGCCACCCTCAAGAGGAGCCCACGCCAGAAGAGAGCAGCCTGGTGAGTTGCAAAGGGGCAGGGGGGCTCCGTGGGGGTGAATGTGATGCCTGATAGAGGCACAGCACCATTTGATGCATTTGAAGCGGCCCCTTCTTGCAGCGGGTCGCTCCACTGATCTTGGGGCATTTTCTGTTTAGAGCCATGTATAACAGGCGAATAGTGGGCGAAGCTTCAAGTCACTATCTGAATATAGCATGCCTCACAAAGCAGTGCATGCTCTGCCCTGGCTCGACCTAAAAAAGTGTTCATGGCATTTAAGTCTCAATCAAAAAAGGTGACAGTGAAAAAAGTAGAAATGGAAATAATTGCCACCCCTCCTAGTTTCGGAACATGTGACATGCTAGCATCAAGAAACTCTAGAGTAATATACCTAGTTGTTAAAACTAATAGGCTGGTCTAGTAGTAGAAGGGAAGAACCCTCCCAACCCCGAAGAAAACACCTGATGGAAGTTAAAAAAAACACAGACAAGGAGACAATACAGATCTTTGGCCACACCAATCAATGGTCCAAAAGGATGCAGCAGCTGTCCTTGTTAAATCATGAGGCACAAAGGACAGGCAAGTCCCCTCATATATATGGGCACTGTTGTGAGTGACCCACATACAATCAACTGTACCCGACACCTCCTGGTGCTTCAAAGAATACAAGAGTACAAGGTTCAACTAGGTAGGGTTTACAGGCAGCCGAGAAGAGACAAAAAATCAATTGCCACTGAAGGAAGAGGGAAAAAGAATCTTACCCTGGGCAAGGATTGTCCGGCTGCAAAACCAAGGGGGTGTCACCTCACCTCAGCCCTTCTGGGTACTGATGGGTGTAGGACGAGCCTGCCCTTGTGCGCCCCATGCTGCAGGAAGTGAAAGTGCTTTTAGGCATTCGTGCAGCATTGTCTGTGCAGCGGCTTTCCTCCAGCTACAGCCAGTGGGTATTGCTGTGGAACATAATCCCACCCCAGCAGGGTCTTATTAAGGTCCAGAATGTCGTCCCACCCTGCGGGAGGTGGAAAGCTCTTTTAAGTGCTTCTTGGACAGTTGTCTATGTGGCAGCCCCTCCTCCAGCTACGGCCGGTGAATATTGCTGGGGGACGTAGTCCCCAGGCAAGGTCTTGTTAAGGTCCGGAATAGTGTCTTCTCAACTAATAACTCAATTTGTTTTCTGTGGATAGACACAAGACCTTGAAAAGGGTTTTCATTTACATTCTGACACTGCCTTATTCTTCTTAAATTCTGTTCAGAGTTTCCTGAGTGAAAAGTATTTGAAAAATAAACAGTGCCATTTATAAACTTTGAACACATTGAATTTGATGTACCTTTTGAGATTCCATAATATATGTATTTGCATTCCCTTCACTACTTCGATTATTTTTTCTTTCCTTTTTTTAAACAGTACTTTGCTTTACAGACAAGCCTTGGCAAAGCCAACATCTTGGTGGTTGCATTAAAAACCTGGGAGTCTGGCTGGATGCTGGTCTTACCTTCGTAGGACACACCAAAAAAACAGCTGCCTGTTGTTTTGGCCTGCTAAGAGGCTTACGACCTGTCCTCAAATATTTTGACGCCCCAACCAGACAGCTGGTAATCCAGGCCACCGTCATCTCTCGCCTGGATTACGCTAGCTCTCTCCTGGTTGGGGCCAATCAGGCTGAGCTTACCCGCTTGCAACGGGTACAAAATGCTGCGGCCAGAGCGATTTTCGGCCTGCCCATATTTTGCTCGGTGTCAAGTGTCCTTCGCTCCTTGCACTGGCTTCCAGTGAGGAAGCGTATCCTCTTCAAGGTCCTTTGTTTGACCTTTAAGATTTTGAGAGGTATAGGCCCTGAAATTATGTCCAGCTTTCTTTCTTTCTATGTCCCTACGCGCACCCTCCGTTCCCAAGGCCAGGCCTTTGCTGTGGTTTCTAGATACAGGCTTTGCCGTGTGGGGGGACGTTCCTTCAGCGTCAAAGCTGCAACAACTTGGAACTCTCTTCCGGTTGAAATTCGCCTGCTGGAGGACCTCACGGCTTTCCGGAAAGCCATAAAAACCTTTCTGTTTTAGTTAGCACCCTCAAGTTTTCTGTTTAGTTCCTGTTATGTTATGTTCTACCTTGCCAATGCGCCAGGACGCTCCTTAGCTGGAGTAGCTGTGCGCACAACAAATAACAATAACATAACATAACATAACATTATATAGCAAGACTAATTGGCTTTGTCAATGCTTGTTCATTATCCATATGTTCCTCTGGTCAGACTAATCTACTAATCCAAAATGAATTGTAGAATTGTGCAGGAGGAGATCAACTGTTATTGAAATGTCCTTTCTTAGTTAGCATGGGACTATGGGGCCTATTCACAATCTGCTCGACTCCACCATTAAAATCATTGGTAGAGTCATTTTAGATAGACTGCACTTATGGGCAGAGGAACACAATATTATCAGTGACCTCCAATATGGTTTTCGCGAAGGAGTCGGTACCATCGAACAAGCTCTAAATCTATCAATACTGATAGAGAAATACACCACGGCTAAGGGAGGAAGACTTTTCTTAACTTTTTTAGATTTAACATCTGCATTTGATTTTGTAAATCATGGTAAATTATGGATAATCCTAACCCAATTGGGAGTAGAAGTGAATATCATAAAATTTTTGAGAGAACTGTATAACGGGGCTAGTGCAATGGTTAGATACGGTAAAAATGGGGAGTGTACCAGGGAGTTCAGTGTTGCAAGGGGCGTGAGGCCAGGGTGCGTCCTTGCCCCATTTTTATTCTCTATCTATATAAATAACTTGGAGGACACCCTGTTACAGGACTGCACCGACATGCCAATTGCCTCAACCCGTCGTATTCCTGCTCTTATTTATGCAGATGACGCTGTCCTCATGGCAAGAACTCCCATAGCCATGCAGACTATGATTACTTCTTTCAGTACTTTTATGGCTAAACTAGAACTACAAATAAATTGTACTAAGACTTTTGCTATGAACTGTGGTGGTAAAGTGAACTATAAGAAAAAAAACATGTTCATAGAATCAACCGCTCTACAACATACCCCAACATTCCCTTACCTGGGGATCCTTTTCGATTGCACTGGTAAATGGGGCAATGCGATTAAAGCTAGGAACTTATTGTTTTCTAAATCCATAATGGTCTTTTAGTAAGAAGATGGGTAAAAAGCCAGTTAAAGAGCTTTTATATATATATATAAAGCTAGCTGTGTTTCGGTGGCATTATACGGGGCAGGAATCTGGGGTGACTCAAATGTCAGCAGCCTACAAGTCACCGAAAATGGTTTTCTGCGATACTTGCTAGCGCTCCCAAAGAGTATGTCCAGTTATAATTGCCACACAGAACTGGGCATTTCTTATCTGGAAGATCTAATTAAGATGCAACCGATCCTTCTATGGTACCGGGTATGGACTACTGAGAAATGTCACCTAAATCGCCTCATCCTGGGGGATGCACTGAAACTAGATGGGTGCAAAAGGATCAAATGGTTGTGTTATATAAAAGCTTTCTGTGATAACATCAAGCATCCAGAATTTTATACTGACCCCACGACAATGACTTATATCACCAGGAAAGCATTGAAACAGTTAAGTTTAAATTTTCTTGAGAATCAAAGAGAACAAATAGAGCTGTTAAAAAAGACAGTAATTGCCCACCAAATGATAATTAAACCAAGGGTCACCCAGCCTTATCTAAATCTTCAAATGAAAGACCAAGAAAGGTTCTTGCTGACTAGATTTAGGTTTGGGATACTGTTTAGACTGTTGAGCTTTCCGGTTACAAATGATTGGTCAAAGGTAATCTGTAAATGTCCGTGTGATAATGCCTCAACTCAATCGGATTTTCATATTCTATTTTTCTGTAGATACTATGTTATATCTAGGAAGAGATGGATTATGCCTATTTTAAAATATATGAACACTAGCAGCCCGCTCCAGCGTTGCCTGGGGTAGAAGGGGGCTGGGGGCTGCATTTCAGGTTTGCGTGCTCTCCCGCCCAGGCTCCCGCCGCCACGACATTGTCTGTGTCCCGGACAATGTTGTGGCGGGCGGGGGCCCGGGCGGGAGAGCAGGCAAACCTGAAATGCTGGCTTCCCCTACCCCCGCCTGCCCTGACATTCCCCAGCAGCCCGTGCCCCGCCCGCCCGCCCACCCGCCCTGGCTGGCCCGCCCTGGCTGCCCCGGATTCTTACCTTGCCTCTGCTGCTCACACCGCCGGTCCATATTTCTCCGCTCCGCCGCTCTGCCACTCACCACCTGTCCGCCGCCGCTCCTCCCCGCGCCATATCCGCCTCTCCGCTCCGCTGCTGGCCTCACTTCACCGTTCCTCCCCTGCGCGCCATGTCTGCCGCTCCTGGGACGCTGCTCCTCCCCTGCTCCTGACGTGACGACGCACAGTCGCGGCCGGCGCTACTTTGGGGGAACTACTTTTTGTAAAAATGTAACTTTTTATATAACATTTATTTTAAAAAAATTTAAAGCCTATGACCATCTACACACCCTGCCGATTTCAACGGTGTATCGGGTGTGTAGATTGGCGCTGTGGCTCCCGAGTTTACCTTGCCTAAAGGTGCAAGTTCTCTCTTTATAATAGTAGTATAGATTAGATTAAAAAAACAAGTTTTCATTATGCATTACTAATTATTAAAAGTGAGGAATAGTAACAATTAAAAGTAATTTAACTATATGTTTTTGAAATGTACTGTTACATCATTTTTAAATTGAAAAACGTTATTAAAATATTGTATAGTTAAATAATAAGCCTATACTATTTTTAATATTTGTTAACATTAAATTATCATTATGTATATTTTTAACCTTTTTAAATAGTTTAATTTAATTTTGCAATACTTCCTTTCTGGTTTAAATTTAATCCCTGCTTCCATTATTTTCAAACTGAGGGTGTTGCAGTACCAGTGGTTGGCCTTGTGTGGTGTTGAACTAACTGCTAATGTTATTTGTTTTCAGTAGTAACGCACACATTTGGCTTCACCTTTTTCAGGGGATGCAGGAGATGTGTGAGTCTACACTTTTGAGTAACTTTACATTCATATTTTGTGAATAGCACAAAGTAGTACCTCTACTCAGAAGTATAGGAGTAAATTGTACGTGTAAATTACTCACAAGATACCTTTGTGAATAGGCCCCTATATGTTTTATAGTAGTGGAAAATAGATAGAGGCAGAGATTTCTATTGAATCATTAATAAATCCTATGTGGATACGTTTTTACTTCGTTAAATGTTGATAGCAGCGAACCATACCCAAATGCCAGTATTTTGTTGGACCTTTAAGAAAGCTTATATGCACACAGTCTTTACTTTGTAAATAAAAAGTATGTAACAACATGTGATCATGAAAGCAAAGTAAAACAAATAATCACACATGGGTGATAAGTGAATAACACTGTGGGCCCTATTACGATGTCGGTCGGAAGAGCGTCTGACCGACACCGTAGCGGGATGGAATCCGCTAGACTATTAGTCAGCGGTTTCACCCGCAGTATTAGGATGCGATTACCCTATGGAGGCTCGGAAACATCAATTTTTCTATTGCAGCTTGTGCAGTATCCGGAAAAGGGGCACAGCACAAGCTGCAATAGAAAATTTGATGTTTTCAAACATCCCTGCACCATGTGGCAGGCACCATGCGGTGTCTGCCACATGGTGCAGGAAGTGAAGGGGGCACTACAGGTGCCCCCCAAACCCCATAGAGGAAATGGGGCATTCTAGGGGCCCCCAAAGTCACTTTCCGCCTGCCTTTTCATGGCAGGCGGACCGCCATGAATCGGCAGGCAGGAAGTGACATTCTACTACCAACAGTGGAGCTGAGGTTGTATCCACTGCCATTTTGGGATTACAATTCCACCAGCCGCGACAGTCTCTAGGAGCTTATCGGAAGCGAAAATCCAAGTCGGGTTTCGCTCTAACCGCCAGTATCATAATACGGAGGTCAGATGGAAACCTATGATATCGGGTGGAAAGTCTTGGGCAAGCTGTCGGAGGGCTTTCCGCTCAATATCACAATGAAGGCCAGTGTCATTATGCCAAACTAATGACTCCAACCAGCACACATCTCCTAAACAAAATGGCCAAACTAAGCAATTCAGATGTTGGCATGCCAGGAAAGCAAATACATCAAACAATGCACACTGACTCTGAATTGCAATGCCACATCTACAATCAGACTAAAAACTACTTAAGCCACCAATGTCAAAACTTAACTGGAATACACATGGAACAATGTAATGATCGATAAAATACAATGGACTTGAGGGACAGGCCATTCAAACAATGGCAAACCGTGAAAAACACAGAATAGCCAAACTTGAAATGGGTTGGTGTAAGCGCACTCTCTGTGTATCTACTTATTTTTCTTTTTTGAAAACGTGATGATATAATATCTTCCAAGCAGCTAAAGCTTGCTGTAGCCAGACCTAAAAAAGACTCCGAAAAACACAAACAGAACGGATTTGGACCAGAAAGCAGACATTTGGGGTGATTTAACATTCGTGTAATTGTGTTATTGCCCCGGTTACTTACCGGTAATCTTCATTACTCCGAGTATAGTCTTCCTCGCCACATGAGTTACATAGTGAGCTTTAGCTCCACAACAGAACCCTCCAAAGCAAAACGAAACCACCTCCCACCCCCTCCCAACATGGCCGACCAGTCCCACCTGACCTCTATAAGAGGCGGGCCGGCCCAACCAATCAGCCTGATCTACCAAGCAAACAATGAAGCCGATAGCCAGACAGGGAGGGGGGGAGGGAACTCATGTGGCGAGGAAGACTATACTCGGAGTAATGAAGATTACCGGTAAGTAACCGGGGCATTACCTCCTCGTTAGTCTTCCTCGCCCCCTGAGTTACATAGTGAGCAAATACCCAAGCCAACAAGGCTTCATTGACCACCATAACAACAACACCACACGGTGATGCAGAGAAACCAACCCAAGGTTGAAGTATAACAACTGAAAAGAAAACAGGGATCACAGGAAACCTGAAATCAAGACCTCCAGGAAAAGAAGGCCAACCAGGAGTCGCAGCTCCAGCACTCAGAATGGCCCCAGCGAAGTCCCCCCGGGACTGCTAGAGACCCACGTACCAGGCGGGGGACGACCACGCCGAAGCCAGATAAAACTCCACAGAGGAGACACCCATGAAGGGGGCCCAGGGAACAGAGCCACACCTCGCGGACCGACCCTGGGCCCCCGCCGGATCCACCGAACCCAGCGAAGCGTAGGGAAGGATGCCAGCCTGTGTAAGCCAGCGAACCAAGGCGGAACGAGGGCTAGTGGCCCGAACGAACCGGGCCAAAAGACACAACACAGGTCACCCCACCTGGAAAGGAAAGACGTGCGGCCAAGAGAAGCCAAAACAGCACGCCGAACAACCAGCACGGACAAGGGAGGAACCTCGTCGGCCGGGAAAAGCGGTAAAGACACCACCCGAGTCCGAGGCCCCAGGGAAGGAACCCCGGGAAGGACACGGGGGACATGCCGGAGGAACAACCCCGTCCGGCAAAAACCCGCACGAAGGGCGGGGAGCGGAGGAACGACCCCCGCACGCCCATCCGCCCAGCAGCCACCGAGGGCCGGGGCCCAAAAGGGCGGACCCCGAAGAGCTCGTAGAACGAGAGAGAACACTCATGTGGAACGCCTCACGAATTTGCGAGTCACCCTTGCGCAGGGGCCCTGCAAATCTCCTCTGTAACGTTCCAAAATTAGTATATGTGCAGCCGAAGCGAGCACCCAAGGGGGAGACCGGCAGAGCGCCCGTGGGCGAAGGATAAATAACATCGGAGCCAAGCGAGCCACCATGGAAACCAGGCCGTCGAACACCGGACTGTGGAAGGCCCGCAAGGCCGCCCACCGGGCCCACAGGGAAGAAGGGGCCACGTTTCAGGAACACCCCTCCGACCGGAAACCCAAGACCCGCAAGGGGACCACGGAGGCGGGGACAGCACCAAGCCGACCGCGTCAACGCGAGAAGGGCGCCCAGCGCCGGGCACAGGCAGAGCACGTGGAAGACCTGCGGGAACCCAGTAGCAAAGCCACAACCCCGAGCAAGCAGCGTCCTCCGTACCAGAACCGGGCCTGCCGAAGGAGGCAGGCCAGCCGACAAGAGCCGGCTCAACACCGATTCCGAGAGCGGGGGACCCAACCACGGTATGGGAAGATCCGGGATCGGCCAGGAGGCCCGAACCGTCAGCTCGCCATAGGAGAGGGTACCCGGGGCGGCGGACCCCGCCGGGAACTAAAAACAGGAACGCACCACGACAAGCGTGGCAACCACGCGCGGGTGCCAGGCACCTCACCACTGCAACGTTCCAAATAAGTCCATGCGCTGCCGCGCCGAGCACCCATGAGCACCCTGGCCCTGCCCAAGCGAATCCTGCCGAGGACCCGCGATCTCAGAGGGCACGGGGGAGACGCGTACAACAGACCGAAAGGCCACGCGAAAGACAGGCAATAAGGCCCCGGAAGGAGGAGTAGAACCCGGGCCGGAGGGCCGAGCCCCCCTCTGTGAACAGAGACCTCGGAGGCAGACCGAGCCGAGGCCCCAGGCGTCGAAACACCACCGGGGCAGGGCGAGACCAGGCAACGAAGGCCAGATCCGACTCCGTCGGACCCCGGGGGAAGACAGCCCGAAGGGCCAGGACCGGTGACACCCCCACCAGGGCGCCCAACCCGACCACGACCCGGTGACCTAAGCACCGGCAAATGGAACGCCACACGAAAACGTGCAGGGGCCAAGCCAGTCAACTCCTCCAATTTTAGTAAATGTGCTGCTGAAGCGAGCACAGCAAAAAGACGGCCGGCCAGGAAGACATTCAGCAACCCTTGAAGCACGAGGTGCTGAGCGGCCGCAGGAGAACCCAACGACCTCCAAACGACACGGCGCCCAAGGACGCCCCCCCCCTGAAAGAACCAGAGGGAAGTACCGGGACCAGGCACACGCCCCCCCGAAGGAGGACAAGCCCGAGACGAGGACCGAAGGGACCACCATACACAGGCCAGGAAGCCGACGGATGAGAGACACCGCCAGATGTGAAGCCACACCCATGGGGGGGGACAAAAACGAGGCCGTGAGGAATCACACGGCCATACAGGGAACCCCAAGACCCACACCCGGCGACTAAGATCCACCAGGCGGGCCAGGAGCACAGCTCCCCCCCCCGTCCGGGCCAGAAGGCAAGCCCAACGGAAGCACCTGCAACCGAGAGCGGGGACCCCCACGCGCAGGCCGGCCCCACAGGCCAATCCATGGTCCCAGAAAAACCAACAGGTGAGACAAGGGAAGGAGCGGGGACCCCAACCCGTCGAGACGGTGGGCACAAAACGGAAATCCAGTGATTGCAAAGCGCTCAGCTACCCGAAGGCCTTCCTGCACTGGGTGCCTTCGGGAAGATCAAGCAAGCCATTGCCCAGAGTCAAATGGTGCAGGGCTAACCTGCCTCCGGTGCCGGGGATTGAAACACTTCCCCCGCGGCAAATCCGCAAGACCGGACAGCAAGCCCGAAGAGCCCAAGAACCGGGACAGCCACGTCCCAGGACGGTATGCAACGGAGGCAACCGCCCCCCCCCCCCCCCAGGGGACCCCCTGGAGTGAGAGGGCCGAAAGTCAGTCACTAAGGGTGAGACAGGGAGCGGCCGAACCAGCACGAGACCGGTACCGCCGAAACTCGGGCCCGGACCCGCCGAAGGACCCCACCCATGCAAGGGCGGGACGTCCTCACCTGAACTGCGCAGGGGCCAAGCCGGACTACACAGAAGCGGAACATGATGCGAAAATCGCGCACAACCCCCCCGCAAGGGCACAAGGCGTAAGCACGAAAGCCGCTGTTTCATAACAAAACACAAGTACTAGTAAGGTGCCCATTCACCCCTACGGGAAACTTGGCGCCGAATAACAGATGTCAGTTGTTACCCAACGCAATGGAAATAATCTCACTGACTACAGATGGCTGAAAGGCCGAGTGGGCCCGCCGGTATTTGAACCTGCGACCACGAGGTCAACACCAGCCCCTGCAGTAGACGCCTCAATCCAATGAGTCACTAGCCCCGGTAGTCCCAACCCGGCCAACTCCCTGAGGCCCAAGGAGGAGGCCAGGCTACCAAAGCCCCGTGGGGCCGACGCGGAGAGACCGAAAAAACCAGCCATGCCCAGAGGCAATAACCGATCCCTGGGATATCGAGTCCACGACCCACCGAGGCGGGGAATCGAACCCCGCCTCTGCACCAGGGTCTGATTCGCTTCTCCACAGCCGCAGAACGGGACAACACGAGTGGAACACTCGCGACCGGCACAACCAGACGGCCCAGGGCGAGTCCCCCAGGGCGCCAGAATAGGGAACACGGACAAAAGGGAACTGTCCACATGCCTATAAGCACAGGCACTCTGTGAATGAGGCAACCTCACAGGCCCTATGGCTGCACGAAGAAGGAATAAAACACTACCCCTTCACCTCGTGTTGTATGTCAACAGCCCGGCCTTACAGGGCACCAAAAACCGTTAGAAAGTTCCACGTGGGATACCCGCTAACTGCTGCCTGAGGGTGTAAAACCTTGCGCAACACACCCCCGTATCCGAGGCACATGCATGTAGTCAGAGCGCAATTCCATGCGGTAACTACACAGTGGAGTCAGGAATGCTTGAGGGGAGTGACAAACACCAGCATGACCACATACAGGAGAAAGCGCAGGACCCAAAAGCCCATTCAATGGCTCGGGCCCCTCAGTAACGACCGGGGGAGACACGGGAATGTACAGCCACTCCACACCCCCGGCCGCCCGCCCCCCCCTGTAGACCCATGGCACGCTACAGCAGCACCTAACCGGCCCCACAGGACCGGGGGAAGGAAGAGGGGGGGGGAATTTTTAGGCATAAGGCACCAGAGACCGCTAGAGCAGGTCCACACCCTAAAACCCCAGGGCCAGCTCACGCCGGCCCATCTTACCTGAACAGTGCTCTGGAGAGAATCGTGCAGAACAAAAAAAACAGGCTGATTGGTTGGGCCGGCCCGCCTCTTATAGAGGTCAGGTGGGACTGGTCGGCCATGTTGGGAGGGGGTGGGAGGTGGTTTCGTTTTGCTTTGGAGGGTTCTGTTGTGGAGCTAAAGCTCACTATGTAACTCAGGGGGCGAGGAAGACTAACGAGGAGGTAATGGTTAGTTATAAGATTGCAGAAAAAATATTTAAGATCTTTTAGCTTTTCATACAGCTGATGGTAGGTCGTGAAAAAAGAATAAATTCAATTGAAGAGCCATGAAATTTTCCTTGAACTTATGGTGTTATCAGGTCTGCCATTTTGCTTTTGCCATAGATGATGAATCTTGGTAATTGGTTTGAGGGTGCCGCATTTGGCTTTATTTATATTTTTGCTGATGCTATGACATTCCAAACGTGAGTAGTAATACTGCTGCTGTCATAGTGCAGAGATTTCTTGTTGACTTGTTATGATTCTTTTTCTGTTCTGACGCTTGCTTCGTGATCTTTCTTTGGTCCCCCAGGGTGCCATGCAAACAGATGTCAACAATGACCTCTGTCTCCTGGAATCTGATTCAGTAAGGCCTGTGAAATGCCAGACTGCAGATCAAATGTGGCCTTCTGTCCACATGCCACTGTCCAGCGAGCACACACATAAGGATCCTCTAAGGTAGGGGTCCTGAAATAGGGTTGGCAGTTCTCCCATGGTGCACGAATTGATCACGGGGGGGGGGGGGCTTCCAGGATATGGATGAACAGGAGCCTTTATTTTGCCCCTTGGGAAAAGTGACAAATCTCTGAAATAATACGATGTTTTAGTGAGAGAAACCAGCGAGGGAGTACGTCACTCTGTAAAGAAGCCATCAGTAATGTCTTGAAGTAGGTGTCAAAGTGTGGGGAGAGGAGTGCTCCAAATAACCCTCAAATGCCCCTTCCTCTATTTCTGATAAACACTGTGGATAAGTTTACACTTTTAAGGAGTCCTGGCTGCAGCTAGAATGTTGGTAATCGTGTTTGAATGCATTTTTAAGAAGGATAACGAGCATATCGGCTGTGTTTAAATAGTTAAATATATTCAGATTCAGACACTCCATGCCCCTCCAGTCAATCCTTACACCATAAAACCATGATTCTTGTTTCCGGTCAAGGGAGCACCTGGCCTTGCAGTTCAGGCAGGACTGTTTCCATGGGTAGCAGGTTCAAGGCTGATTTACATATGGCTGGGTCCAAACTGGAATGGCATGCAGAGCAAAACAACGATGGATTTAGGCCCAGATCTCTGTCCTGGGAGTGAATGCTTGCCATTGTTCAGCATTCCATCTATCAATTGTTCTTTTTGCATTTGTCAACCTGAGTGGGACGGGTATGCCCAGACATGGCACTGGAGTCAACTTAGCCTGACTGATTAGGGGTGATGACCACCAAACTGGTCCTAGGATGCTTCTTTGTGGTTCAGGGAGACCCTGGCCTGGCAGTTTGGCCCGACTAGACCCACAGGGAGCAGAGTCAAGACTGATTAGCATATGGCTGGGTTCAAACTGGAATGGCATGGGGAGTAAAAGAACGATGGTTTTAGGCCCAGATCTCTGCACTGGGGGTGCATGTTTGACATTGTCCAGCATTCCGTCCATCAATTGTTGCTTTAACATTAGCCTGCTAATGAAAGCACTGTGAAAAAGCAAGTCATTATTTTTAAAGTGTTTTACATGCAGTAAAAGATATGCTGTGGCAAAACGCACAAAGAAAATTAGTGTTTAAGACAAAACAAGTGCATATATTGTGGATATAGTTTTAATAATACACATTTAGACTGTAACTAGTGCAAAGCAGTATAATCCATAACTCAACTGAGAACACCCTTACATTACCTCTCAAAAAGAAAAACACTTTACCACCAGACAGCCTCAAACGTCCCCATCAAATAAAGCCATATACAGCCCTCCCAAGCAGCTTTTAGATTTTCTTCCACACATTTACAATTCTTTCAGTTAGAAGGCACACAGGCAAGAAGGATTGTTTCTTCTTTTGATGTCTGTCTGTACTTTTGCTTTTCAGAAGAGGAGACCCCTTCCCTTCCCTTCCCTTCCCTTTCAGCCAGAGGCCCCTGAAGGGTGCCATTATCCATTCTAGCATGGTTATTTTTGTAATAAAAAGTATGGGAACCGCTATTGTCAAATTAAAGGATTGGAAACTTTGTTCGTAATATATCCCAGTGTGTTGGAAGGGGACCCCAAGTATATCAATATCAGTGCCCCTCTTGCATAAACTGAAAAGGTGGTGTAGTCGGCCTGACCTCACCACCTCCTTTGAGGGTTGCCCCTTCTTTAGCTATTAGATGTATCTCTTGTACAAGTGCTAGCTGGATCAAGTTAGGTTTGTGTCTTGGCAGCTTCAGTGCAAATCACCTTATCTTCCCCGCCTAAAATATCACGAATGTGATTGTGTATAATGTAACTGGTGCTCATGTAAAGCGTTCAATTACCTTTGGTGCTATTAAGAAATGTAAATATAAACGTTGTGAGGTGTATGACTGCAGGATGTTTCCTTAGACCTTAAGTAGCAAGGGTAGAGAGGTGGCTGTAAAGTAATGGGCATTGGGAGTGAGACACATTGTTCTGGGCAATACAGCTTTTTGGCATGCCCATTTTTTTTAAGTGACTGAAATTCGTCCACCATCAGCAATTTCAATGAAGCTTATTTGCCTAAAAAATACATTCATGCCCTCTCCACCAATTTACTAGTTATCCTCTCAAAAAACAGACATAAAAAGGGAATACAAACGTTGAAAGAAAAAAACGTTTTTCTAACTGGTCTAGTGCAATTTAAAGAAATTGGCAACTTTTTGTTTCCGGTGGAAAACCAGCCCTAAACTAAATGTGACAGGAGACTCTATGGAATGTGGGACAGTTTCAAACACTTTTGGATTTTAACTAGCGATGCTTTGCATTCTGGGATTTGTCGTTCCCTTTCTCTTTATAAGTACGGGATTTAAAAAAAATCCATCATACGCAGCATTGAAAGCCAAATCATGGAGTGGCTGAACATCTCACAGAGCATGACCCACCTTTGAGCTACCAAGCCCTTGTTCCCATATTTTGTGGGAGTCCTCACACATCATACATGTAAACAAATATCAGCAATGGCCATTCTTTCAGGACATTCCTTTTGGCATAGGCTGTATAAATGTGTCCAGGTTGTGGGTGCATCCTTCTATTTTCTGGCATCTGTTAATATAAGCTAGTAAGATGTTTGCAACGCCTGGGTGTGCATGAGCCTGGCAGAGAAGTACAGGAGAGTGGTGAAAAGATAAAACCAGAGAAAAAGTAATTTGAAGAGATAGAATTTAAGAAAGAGTTACAAAAATGTAGGCCAAATTCAAGAAGTAGAAAGTGCCAGAATCTACCAGCAGGTTAAAGCTTAAAAAGCAACTTGCTTTGATAGTGCTACATTTGTAGGTCAGCATATAGGTGCAATGTAAGACTCTTGAACGTCTGTCAATACTAGGGTCTCAGTATCAGAGATATTGTTGCACGTAAAGGTGCTTTATGTGAACTAATGGTTACTCAACTGTGGGACAGTGATCTATTTTGCAGGTCAGGATATATGTGGTTTATAAGTGGTCTGTGAATGTCTAAGTGCATGGTAGAAATTAAGCAGACTGGCACTGTGAGAGTTCTGTTGTTGTTTTAGTTATGCAGCAGTGTGGTGATTTGTTATGACAGCCCTAGGTGCCACACAAAAAACGCCCCCTAGCCTCTTAAAATTGTTGTGAGCCATCACTGTCAGTGCGTGTGTAAGAGAACATGTGGGAGGTGGAAAGTAAAAGCAAAACATGTGTGAGTTTGCAAGTAGGCCTGGGCAGAGTTTGCAGAGTTTTACTGAGCAGAACTCTGTGAAGGGCCAGAAAAACTCTGCTGCATTCCGTGGAGTTCCGCCAGCGGCACAGTCTGTTAAGTTGCGCTGCTCGCACTGATTTTTAGCGCCAGGAGTTTTGTCCCGCTCTGCAAAATCAGCACGAATGGTGCTACGCGTAAAGCCAGAGGGCTCTGCTACTTTTTGCCTCTCGAGTAGACATTCTACACAAGCGGCAGCTTCCTCAATACGAGGGGCAGATTTCTCAACATGTGCGGTCGCTACCTGCCACCACCACCCATGTTGAGAAAGTTCACCAGGAGGAGGTATAGGCTGTTATTTTTTCTCGCGAGCGCTCGCCAACTTGACGTTGGCCAGCCGCTCAAGAGAAAAAACTCTGTTCTGTGTCACTTTGCTGAGTTTTCAGAACTCCGCGCAGAACATGGAGTGGACAAACTCTGCGAACTCTGCTGTCAGAGCAGAATTGTGCATCCAACCTTATTTGGGAGCATGAGTATGACTGCGAAAATTAAAGGTCGTACATGTGCGTGAGTGGAAATGAATGTGTTTCACAGAGTATGCAATGAGATGTTTGCAGCAGCACTCAAGACTCTAGAAACGTTGAGGTCTGGGTAAAGCAAGTGTTTTTTTCATTTCATGGCAGAGGAAAATGAATTGACCGAGAATTGTTGTCATATTGTGATGTCAGGTTCTTTTAGAAAATATCAAAGCTGTGAACAATTGATGCGCCACAGTTACCTTAGTGAAGATAAATGTACTTAAAAAATGAATACTCATGAGCCCAATATCAGCTTTATTAATTGCCAAAGAGCAAGGTTTGGTAGCAGAAAGTGTGATGAATCACAAGGAGTAAAGAAGGAAATTATTAATTTATTTTTAAACACTCTGCCTCAGAGAATTTGACAAGAAGACAAATGTAATAGTAACTCTTTTCCGGCACACTTATTTGGTCACAACACGATGCATGTCAAAATATCACCTGGTACAGAGATTGCTGTGTACCCAGCAGGATCCAGGCTATAATATCTAGTTAATTAATACCTTGATAGTTGTGCATTCCAGTCAAAGTCTCGACTCACCACAAAATTGCATAGAGTGCCTATGTGCCTACTTTAAAGCACTGCATACAACATAAAGATCGGAGATTTGTTTTTTTATGAAGATAGCTCAGTTGGTTACTGGTTTTGTTGCATAGATCTTAAAAAGTCAAAATCTTTGTCTTGTAGCTGATTAATGGTGCTGCATCAATGAGCTGCATGCAAACTTCAAGGTGTATGTTTTTACTTAATGTTTTGTTATTCTAAAATTGCTAAAAAAAGAGTTACTTTGAGTAATTATAAACATGTATTAGTAAGTACTATATAACTGTATATTAGAGTAATAAATCATAGACAGATACATCCGACATTCTTATAATCGTGCAGGTTTCTTGTATACAAAACTTGAAAAGGTAAACAACTAGGCCCTGTCCCTTGCCCCACCCTTATTCCACCCCAAACTCAGCCCCAGCTCACCGCTCCTTTTGGGAGTATCTGCTCGTATTTTTCCACTTAATGCACTGCCTGCCCTTTAAAGCGTTATTCTGGGGCCTTCTGGCTTCGCGCTCCATTGTATCAAGGACCTCGCGAGCACTCGTAGATTGTGTCAACCTATTATGTTCTGCAGCTTGGAGGAGAAACTCAAAATATTCATTCCAAATAAAACTCGTCCCCAATCCGAGTGCTGGAGACACCCTGTCCGAGGGGCTAATGGTGGGAAGTAAGGGGGATGGGCGTCGTGTTTCCCGGGTCCCCCTCCTTCCTGTTAGGAGTGGAAGTTGTTATCAGTGTGAGTGAGATCTGCTCGGCACTTATCTTCTGTCTGAGCCACTGTCCCCAAATGTGTCCTGACAGGGGGACGACGCCAGGAGCATTAGCGGCAGACCGAGGGTCTGTGCTGCAGCCCGGGCTGGGCTCCTCGTCCTAAGGCCGCGTCCTCCTCGTCGCGTTTTATTTATTTGTTTATCTTTGAGGGTTTTATACGGCTCGAACCTGGCCCTTGGGCACCAAAGCGCTTTGCAAGAGCACCAGATCACAATAATGCGCTTTTTGACAGGACGTAGGGGTAGGGGCATTTAAGTGCCGCCCTGCCGGAGACATTCCCGCGCACTGCACCCGCACGCGCGGGAGTGTGAGGCCTCTGGTGTGTCACAGCCTTGCGCAGCTACTATCTGCGCCAACACACTTCTTTCTCACAAAACGACGAGGCTCTGTTCGAACTGTGGGCTCCTTCCTTATCTTTCTCACGATGCTTCCTCCTCACCTCCGTTCTCACAGTCCCCCGCTCTTCCTTCCTATGCCATTTCTTCTCTCCTCCAATTCTCTCCAAGGCCTGACGCATCCAGTGGTTTAGTGGAATGAAAAAAGGTCCGTGGCCGATGTAATTAAGGGCGTAGCCCTAGCTTGAACATACGCAAGGTAAACATTTGTGCTTAGCAAAGTGTGCCACTCGACTGGCATTTTGCGGCTTTTGTCATTGCATCCAGATATATAATGCAAGTGACATTACACCAACAACAACATAGGACAGTTGGCTTTATCAATGGTTCTTAGTTGCGTAAGATAAATAAGCAAGAACTATGGCGTTGTTGTACAGAATATTGAAAATATGATTCAGTTTTAAAGTAACGAGGATGTGAAAGAACTATAACGAGTCTTTCTGAAGTTACCTCACAGGCATTGAAGGGTGGCACTGCTGCAGAGTTATTTTTTTTAATAGAGACCCGACTCTGCACCTGCTATTTAGAACTGTCGGTGCTGAGCACCGGCAGGGCCCGGCCCACTTGAAGACCTGGACGCACCCATAATCGAGCCTTCGTTCACTTTCTCCCTTTCTTCTCCCTCATTTATTATGCCCTACCCCTCCTCACTCTTTCATTCACTATCCGTCCCTCTGTCTTTTCCCATCCTCATTTCACTCAGACATTCCATTCTCACCCCACATTCATTCCTTCATTCTTTCCCTCTCGTTTTGCGAGACTGTACCCCCCACCCCCACCCTTTCATCATGCATCTCTTCTCCCTTCTTCCCGTCTCCTCTTTCTCTGTCATTTTCCTCTTTCTTCTCACACTGGCACCTTGTAAACCCCCAATGCCTCTCATCCTTCTCTGTTGTGTTCTTTCCTCCTCTCTCTGTTCTCTTCTTCTACCGCTGTCTCTCTTCTCTGTCTCACGCCGCCGCGCACATCTCGCGCCTTCTCCTTCCTTCTCTTCCTCTTTCGTTCTTCTTCCGCTGCCCCCTATCGATTCTCGGTGGTGGTGTCCGCATCTGTGTCCTCTCGTCTCGTGCCCGCCATCCTCCCCCTTCTCATAACATAGGGATTTTACTTCTGTGTCTTATTTTCCAGAACTTTCGTTGCTGCGCGCGACACCGCGTCAGTGGCCTGCACGCGTACCAGGGCAAGGCGTACACTGCAGAACTCCTAACAAAATGACACAACACTGTATACTGTGTAATACAACCCAGAACTGTACGGTAAGGTACCCAACCCTCTGCGGGGTGACCCACAATGATGACCCCCCTCTCAGAATGTAAAGAGGGACCCCTGGCCCTCCCATAACCAGTGCAAATGGAATTAGTGGGCACAAGAAGACAGCACCATATTAAAGCAATGTTGGTCAAATTATGTGGCAACAAAAGGCAAATTATGCGGCGTAATGCAGCAATTTCTGTGCTATTAATTATTTTGCTTTTACTTACACGTTAACACCCCCTGGGCAAAGAGTTCACCTCATTAGCACCGGCTTAACTCAAATACAGCAATAAGTAAAAGAAAGGTGACCGGTCAACATTTTCAAAGGGCCTACACAGCAGCGAAGTGTTTCTGCGTTTTAGTAACTTTTGACCTGTTTGACCTAGAACCCTTTTTTGTGTGTAAAACATCTGAAGATTATGTTGCAGGGGGTGGAATATGCGAAGCAGCAAATACTTATCCGACTGAAAATAAACCATATAATTCCAGTTGCCCAGCATACATCTCAGATATTCATTGACCTTGGACTGAATGAGAACTTCTTGAAGAGTTGTGG
This sequence comes from Lissotriton vulgaris, assembly GCF_964263255.1. Classification (NCBI taxonomy): domain Eukaryota; kingdom Metazoa; phylum Chordata; class Amphibia; order Caudata; family Salamandridae; genus Lissotriton; species Lissotriton vulgaris. Next base: position 1,138,625,959 of record NC_141695.1, on the reverse strand, counting down.
TGGTGGTGGGGGGGGGGGGGGGGGGGGGGGGGGGGGCGTCACCACAGGGGGGAGCTGCATTAAACCCCTGCCAAACCTAACCCTATGTAATAATGCTCCAGTGTGAGAGGCAGCGAGATGGGGTTCAAAGAGAGGGAGGCAGACTAAAATAGAGAGGCCGAAACTAGGCACGGAGAGTACATGTGTGGCATGAGAGAAGTCAGAGAGGGGCAAATGACGGTAGAGACTGAGCGGAAGTAAGAAGAGACAGAGGATGAAATCAATGGGAAGTCACAGCTTGACAAGCAAAAGGAATGGATGGGTGAATGGATGAATGTATTAATTTTACTTGTAAGTATAGAGAAAAATACCCGCCATTTGTTGTTTTAGGAGTTTGCAAAGGCCTTGGGCTGATACTAACAGGACTTTAAACGAAATAGTATGTACTGATTTCTCACATGACTTTTCTGCCTATGATAAGCCAGGGCTCGTTAACACAGCTCCAGAACACATTCCCTCATTGAAGCGCGTGCAGATAAGGGGTTGATCGTACTCATGTGTTGTATCGGCGGGGACATCTAAATACAGGTGTGCTGGTAGAAAGCGGCCCGGTGGCGACCCCGTCTGAGCTGCGTTGGGGCAGAGGGAGTCTGGGAGATGAGACGGCTCTGTGGCAGGCCGAGCCCCTTCCTGCGCATGGACGCCGGTCATAGGAACTGGACAAACCCCACCGGATAACCCCGTCTCTGTCTCTTTAAACTGCAGGTATCGGGCACCGCGGCGTCTGGCGCGAGCGGGACGCATTTTTATCCTCTTAGCGCTTGACAGTGCTGTGCTGCAATATGTGTCTGTCTGTTTTTGTAGTGTGTGTGTAGATTTATATAGCGTGAACTCGGCCAAAAAGGTATTGGAGCGCTTCACATGAGCACCAGTTAAGTTACACACAAATGTCGGTCCAGGCAGTACCTTGTGAGGCGCAGACGCTGCCAACTCAGGGCTATACATGAGATGGAGGGACAGCGGGGGTTCTTTATCTCGAATATTACATGTACCGTGTTTTTTATGCATTCACTGACACTTCGGACCCGAGGCCTCCTCTTTGTACCCTGCCGTGTTTGTGTGTCCCCAGACTGTCCCCAGTCAGCAGCCACACACCAGCTGCCCCCCCCCCCCCCCGCACCCTCCCTGAGGGCTGCCCCTACTCTTTGTCCGCCTCTTTTTTTAATACTAGTAATCAATATGGTTTACATTTCTTGTATGCAAATAAATGTTATATTTTTATTCTTACCGGTATGTATTTATTGATATCAATTTATTGCAATTGCTGTATTTTCTTCACCTTTCGTTGCTCAGCACACATTTCGCGGTTTACTGTGTTGTATTTTCTTGATAAAACCTTTTTATACTGTAAGTTATCATGTTTACTGGTGTAACTTTGTGTCTATTTCTTCAATGTAGAATGCAAAGGTTTCAGGATTTTCAAGTACATTAATCACATACGTTCTTAGATATTAATTTTCCTTTATTGAATTTAGTTTAGTAGTTATTTTTGGTCTCGTATTTAATTTGATCCGTACATTTTTGTAAAAAAAAAATATGTATGTTAAATTCATTTGTCCCCAAGGCATTTGTTCGACTTGTATTCCTTATGTAGGTAACTATAATATTTATGTAGTAAATAATGCATTAAATAGAGTTAAAATGTATGGATCGCAAATAATAATTAATTTGGTGTAATAATTTTGTTTTGGTTGCATGTGTGTGTTTAGCATTTTTGCGTATTTGTGTGTGTGTGTGTGTGTGTACACACACACACACATATATTTGTATATACACAAAAACAGTAAATAACATAAACTCTGGTCAGAATCTGAAACTAGTTATTGTTTTCTGTTCCATGCGGTTCCTATGTTTTCAGGTGTATTCTATGGGAACGCGCGCGATTTTCCTAAGGACAGGCAACAATTCGATGAACGCATTTTGATAAATTACGGATTGACTTGTATCAGTGGATTTGAAGGTATATTTGTATTTTTAATTGGCAAAACATTGAAAGTTAAACCAAAGGCACCCTGCGCATGTTACGTTATGTTTCATCCCACTTTGCACACCTGCAGCTAAATTTGATTTATTTTCATACCTGTGTGGTATCAGTATGAACGAATGCATTGTTATTATGTGGATCACGTTGAATCCGACATTTCACTATAATATACATTCATGCAATACTAGAATAAGTGATAGCGAACCGCCATGTTATGACAGGTCAGAGACACACTCGACCTTGACCCCGGAGGGCGGGAAGTATGAAATGTTATTTTTGACGGGAAAGACCACACGACGAGACACCTGCGCACACTTGGTGAGTTTGTCGCTTTGTAAAACAATCTTACCTTTTGAATCAGAAACGTACGCGTTCCGAATGTAAACAACGTTTATTTCAGATTGATTGCTTAAAAAAAAATATTACCAAACGTAACCTAAAACGACACCTCCCACGTACACGAAATAAAAACATAATTGCAAACCAGTTCATTACAAGGGGGTCGAGGCGCGGGCAGGGAGTTTGTTTTACCCGGTAGTTGTAGCCCTGCTATAGTAGTGGTTTTCCTCGCGTCTGGTTTTGATTGCCGATTTCCATTTGTGATTCTGATGAAGATATTCTTTTGATCAATGTAGACATTGTATTTTTAAATTCATAAATCCATTTGAAAAGTCGGTATTTGTTTAGTTATATTCGTGTTCTTGTTTGAATTTCCTCGAGTTTGCGTTTCGCTGGCTTATTCATTCCAGTCTGGTGTCAATACATAAGAGTTGTTATATTCCCATGCGAATGACATCTATTTAGTTTTTTCCCCAAGTTCGCTTTCCCCTTGAATCCAAGGACATCCATAAAAACGAACAAAGGAACGACCGGCTGAAAATGTCAGATTTAGGACCTTAATCAGCATATGGGTTCGTTGACAGCTTATAAGAAGCAATGCAATAGGGAACATTTACATATGTGCATACGTGTGTTAAATATATACATGTACACAAACACAATATAAACAAACATATAGACTGCGTTTGGATGAAAAATCCATCCATCCATCCACCCACCCACCCACCCCTTATATCCTGGTCTATCGCCCTCCCCAGCCTATGCCCAATTTCTCGGCTCAGTTCGGTGATCTCATGTCTCAACTAGCCATCAATAACACGAATATCTTGGTCCTTGGCGATTTTAATTACTGGCCCTCCGACCCTCACGAGACCCCATGCTCTTTAGCCTTTTCGGACCTCATGTTGGGTCTGAATTGTTCCCAGCACATACATTCACCTACACACATTAAGGGCCATATCTTGGACCCAGTGGCGTAACGAAACTTGAGGGGGCCCCCCTGCAAAGTACATGGAGGGGGCCCTCCCCCACCCCCGGCGGCACGGCCCACCACCTAGTACTTTGCCCCACCCCCCAGAAATCTAGTATATTTTGATTTTAAACCCCCAACATTTAAATGAAATGCCTCTATATTGTCTTTCTCTGAGTACATTTGAACTACACTTAAATCACATCCAAGCCTGCTTCCTCTTCAAGACCAGCTGCATCACACACAACAACCAGAAACTATACCACTGCAAACCTGGCAGAAAAAAAACACCTCAGGCACACAGTGTTGTGCTAGAAGGCAGGGCATTGTCATATTCGAACCAAATTGTAAACACACTAAAAACAAAAAGAAGGCTTTTCCTATCCAAGCTACCAGGAATTGGAATATCAACATCAGAAAGGCTCTATCCTGAAAGGACCTGAAGATCTGCCTTTTCAAGAATGCTACAATGCTTAACAATAGAAATCACCATTGTAAGATTCGGCTTTTTGTAGATGATAATGAATCATATCCCTGGACTCTTAACAATGTAATTATTATTAATTAGCTTATAAAGCGCACTGAAACCTAAACTGTATCCTGGTGCTGAGATAAGCGGCAGATTCCAATACAATTAGATAAGAGTACCAGTTCATGCATGTTGTTTATAAAGCCAGGTTTCTAAGCTTTACTAACACAACCGATGTGGATCTTCTGCAAAGTTGGGCAACGTGTTCCAATGTTGAACAGCTTTTACTGAGGAGTTTCCTCCCAACTAAATTGCCGAACGTAGCGTTCTGGCTGGAATAAAAAACGTCAACTTATTTTGTATGTAACATGGGCCCTTACCATGTAGAGCCCAATGGGCCAAGCACAAAGATTTGAAACTGACCTGCTTGACCATCGATAACCAATTAAGAGAATCCCATTCTAGGGAATCCGAAGGCATCCTTTGCCATTTTAAGGCAAGTTTTGCAGCCACATTCTGAATAAGCTATAAGCCCTTAAATATGCCTACTGCATATCCTCCCAATAAGAAATTGCCATTATCCACATGGTTCACAATTAATACCTAGACAGTCACAGGCCAAGCTTGAGAAGGAAAGAGTGGTTCAGCATTCAGATCCTCGATAGCTAAGTCTATGCTATGTGAATACACACAAACCTGGTCATACCTAAGCAGTCAATAGTACCCCACTTGGTTGTTTGGGACCTGTCCAGAGATTTACAAAAGTCTCACCTGATCATTATTTCCAGAACAGAGACCGGTCAGTTTCCCAGTTCATTACCACAAACTGGGTCACAGATTTGGGCGCTCGTAACAAAAAAAGTGACCTGCTTGCCTCCCTCTGCCAATCCCAAACTATTACAAATGCCTGTGAATCTCCAACCTGTGCATCTCTGAATAGTTAAGTGTCCTGTAAGCATATAATGCCATCCTCCATTACATAGGGGCCTGTGAGCTCCATACAAGGATAATAAATAACAATATTAAAGTGTTCAAATTGTTCAACTGCCCTTTTCTGACCAGGTTCAGAGATATGCAGAATTTCATCTGGCAGTCCAGAGATTTGTGAGTTTTTAACTCAGCTATTCTGGGAGAACTGAACCTCCATTTAGCAACTCTTTACCAGTTTCGAGACTTTCAGGTCTCCCAAGTGGCCACCCCTTACCACCTGGCAAACAAAGTGTTTCCAACTGGCTATGTGAGAGATTATGTGAAATATGCAACTCTTCCATATGGGCATCCCTAACCTCTTCAGAGACAAGCAGGTCACCTACTTTGCGGTCCCTAACCAGGGTTAGAGATGCGCACACATGCCATGCACTACTCAGGTTCACTGTTCCCACAAAGTGTAGGAAGCTGTAACTCACCTGCCCATCCACCTAGCTCATATGTGGGCACTCATTTACGTAGGGCCTAAAGATGTGCTAGATTCCTAGAAATAGATCTTTGGCCGACACAGGCTCAACACCACCTTGGCTTATCCACCTGTAAGATCAATGCAGTCCCTTCTCTTAAATGTATGTAAGAGGTCAAGTGTACCACCAACTATCAAAGCTCTGCTTTTTAGCTAAAAGCTGTTGTATTCAGGAACTTCTACTTTCCTTTTAAAGTTGACATACAGATTGAAAACTCTTAGCACTCAAAGTGCTGCTGTTTGCTAAAAGCCCAGCACAAGACATAAGGTAACTTGGTAGTTCCTTCACCACATCATGCTACGATAAAGTGGATACCATTATGAAATTAGAGGACATTCAGAAGAAATATTAAAAACATACATTTTCAATTAACAGTTATGAACAAATGAAAAGATCAACCTAGATATAGGAATTAAAAGGATTGGGACAGTCCCAGGTGAACACCAATCCTCAGTAAGCAAAGATAGCGCTGAAAACCTTGTAAGAACAAGAACAGGCTTGTGACTTCTGGTAGTATAATGATAACAGCTGGATAACGATTATCTAGTCTGTGAACCGGTATGTCTTCATTGGCAGTGCTAATAAAGACTTCCAGGAGGTGTTCTCCAAAAATGACTTGTGTCAGACCATCTCTGTGACATTAGAAATATGTTTGTTGAGATTTGGATTTACAAACGTCAGTATTCTTTTTCCCTATAGTATGCCAGGTTATCAGTGCTGTAAAGTGCCCTTGTATCCTTTATATATTTAATAACTTATCATTGCCTAATAACCCGGCCAAGAAATACTGGGAACACCCATGTAAATGATACACTGGTGACTCTCCAATCTTTTCTAATGACTGTACAGGCAAGAGATGCCAACCTGTGTCATATTCATTACTGCAGTGCTTATTTGTACTGTCAATGACCTAAAATATATTTAGTTCAAAGGAGAATTGTGCAAATGCTGCAGAACAACCATTGCACTTTTCATACACCAATCGGCTACCTGCATGGAAACTGAAGGATTGGAGGCAGACTTTACAATGCTGAGCCTCCTCCATAGAGCCCTGCTCAAAATGCTGTGACAACAAACAATCAGGAGTTCCTAGCGTCACTTGAGCCCTCAGCCCTGGCTTAGACCAGGTATCATATTTAACTAAAAAGTGCCCTGTTGGAGACGGCAATACATTTGCCTCCAGTCAGCAAAAATGTGCTGTGCCCTGTAACTTCACACACAAACCTATAAATTAATGTTATCAAGTCAAGAAAAAGTGAAGGAAATTAGTGTGGTATCAAAGAGCAATTGTGGACGGCAAGGTATGGGACATCCTCTGTGCAAGATAATGGAGAAAAACAACGTCTATCAAACGTCATTTTGTGTATATGGTTTTGTAGGCTATGTGTCATTTCATTAATAATTAACATTTATAACGAACAATACCCTCTTAGCCCCTTCGGTGCTCATGACGAGCTCAGCTTGTGTGCTCATGACGAGCTGAGCTCATCATGACCACACCCATTTACATTATGGCCCAGCACAGAGGAAGAATTCAGAGAGCAGCGAAGATGTTAATTGTTTTTGGCGGCTGCTGTGGGTGCATAATACACTCACCTATTTTACTGCAATTGGTACTTGTGACGGGCAAGATGCAAGAGGATATTCTACAACAAACACAGTAACCCAATGTAAAACATTACCCATACACATACCTGTAGGTTGGTTACACGCAGGGATTCTAAACAGGGGTATTTGTTTTTTCCAATTTTTATGTTTCAAGCCTCTGACTAGTAGTTTGGAAACACCGGGTCTATGGTGTAGCTGCACAAATTTCTGAAGCCATCTTATTTAGTATTGAACCTTGAGGTGCTTGATACCTAGAGACCTATATAACAAGCTCCTCAAGCTTATAGACAGTGGGTCTATCTGTAACTAATAAAGTAAAAGAGAACATCAGTTGGTACGTGTATATTTTTGTGGCGATATGTTGAGTGATTCTGTTTTTCAGTTATGTTCTTTTGAAACTCCTACGCCGCATTGCTGTGTGGCAAAGACTCATTATTACATAAAGCAGGGCATTGTGCTTCTGCTGATGTAAATGCTGAGAGCAGGCAAACGACAACCTCTAAGACCCACTTGCCCTGAGGAAATTTCACTCATCGTTCCCTTCTTTGTACCTTAGTACCATCTTCTGGTCTGTTCAGTGGTGCTTCAATGCTTGTACGGCCTTGTATGAGCGATGGCGGTTTACAGTTTGTACAACTAAGTTGCTGAGGGAGTGGTGTTTTGCTGCCGGCGTAAAAGTAGTAAGTTATGCCTCAATTCCACGTCGGGAAGTGGGGAGCGTTACTGCTCAGGTGAGTTGTGGGCACAGACTTCGTAGCCGGGCAGGCAGCAGAGAAGGCACTGGCGGGGCAAGGAGGCTACACCATTTAATATAAAGAGCCAGTGGCAGCTGGTGAAATGTGTAATTGGCAGGGCGTAAACTCCTCTCTGAAATTGCAAGGAGCAGGCAAGCAAGGCAAGCGAGCCCAAGTGATGGTGAGTAGATACATGTATATAATATTGATGGTTCTTCTGAAAGGCACCATGACTGCAATAGGAAAATGCCTCAAACTCCCCATCCTCTTGAATTTTTTAGGCCCCTTCGAAAGGGTAGGGTCTTCATAGTGGCTTATTCACGCGTTCTGTTTACTTTGTATTATACATGTATGCCCTTTTTTCTCTATACATTTCTTCCATCAGCACATCTCACATGTTGTCCCTTTACACACCTTCTTTTATTCTCTGCAATTTCGTTTACTTTCGTTTTGCTAATTTTTTGACAACTGTATTTTCATCACACATATTTGCACAATTTGAACTGGAATACGGGACCATTGCTTTGTGCGCTCTGCAGAGAGGCCAACTATTGGATGACCATGTACTCTGAACACCGTTTTGGCACAGTGGCATGCACTGTAAGAAGCTTGTACAGCTTTAACCACCAATTACAGAGCTCTCAGTCATGGCCAGTTACAAACACCTGGAAAGGACTCACTTCAAAGTAAGCACTAAACAAGTGTAATAGGACTCATGAAAAAAAATATAGAAACACAGCATCCTGCAAATAGCGAACACTTTTAGGGAATGCAATATTAAGTAAAATATGTGAACTATAAATAGAATTTAAATAGCTGACATAGATTACCTTAAACGTTTTGCATTCATTATTTATAAACTGATCAGTGTTTTTTTGCCATTACAACTAGGAACATTAATAAAGGACCCTAGTGGACCCATTTCAAAGTATTACCGGCCCTCTTAAAGCCCTGACCTCACCTGAAAGTATTGTCATAATCCAGAGCATCAGCACATGATTTGCTGTGACTAACGAGTGGCTAGCCGATGCATAGAGCCAAACAGCAAATGTTTTTTTTCACATTCTAAGTCACTGTAGCTCTGTCCTGCCAAAGAATATAAGTGACAAAGTGAGCCCTAGATGTTTGTGCAAATCTGAATTAATGCATGATATTCGATAAAGAATATCACTGACTGCAAACCTTGGAAAGTTGAACAAGAATGTGTCCTGTAAAGGCCAGCACTGTATAGACAAACTTTTGTGAAGGTGGAGGGATCCGCATTTGAAACTTGCTAAACCTAGAGTGGTTTTCGTGGCCCAAATGCATTTTGTTATTTGGGGTCTTGGCAAGATTTCAACATTATTTCAAATCATGCACAATTCTATAATTATTAACTTCCGTCCAATACACCCTTCCGTCTGTTCCACAGCAGCACTTTAACATTGTGAGGCCTACAAATCACCATGTTTCAAACCATACCTCACTGAAGCATGAAGTTACTGCAGCAGAAGCGCTAATATCCAGTAATTCTGACGGGAGGGAGGCAGTGAGTTCCTGGAGAGTGGCGCGCACTGATGCTGAGGCCAACTGCTGATGACGCAATGCAAATATCCGGAGCCTCTTTTGAACCATGCCCCTTTCACATTTCGTCACAGGGAGAGGTGGGATCTGTCAGTCGACTCGCTGATCACACCCTGCCCTGCCCCAGATTGAAACAGGCAGAGTGCATCTTCGCAGAGTGCATCTTCGCTGGAAGTACAGGGCTTAAGCCCAACATTCCCGGGCTGTGTTTTAATAGCGAGGCTGCACCATCCGGTGTAGTCTTACTGGCAAGCTTTAGGGGGGTGCGGCTGAACTGAAGAAAGGCAAGTCCAGCAAATAATTTATGGAACAGCAGTACATGTGGCTGTAAAAAAAAGGCCCGATTGTTTTAATGAGTGAAAATGCTGTCCACATCGGCGGGGAATATATAAACAAATGAAAAATATACAGACAGCAGGAAATCAGAAGGGGCTTGGCCCACTGAAAGGAACCGCCACTATAAAGAACAGAGGCCCGGCCGGGCCTGCGCATCTTTTAATGAAAGAAGAGGCTCAAAAGCCCAGGCCGGCCTGGGCCCGCGCGTGCGCAGTTGCGCACCATTCAATTAATGAAGAGCGAGCCTCTGAGGCCCAGGGCCCCGGCCGGACGACAGGGCATGCACACCATGTAATTAAAGAAGAGACTCTGAGGCCCGGCCGGGGCCCAGGCGTGTGTGCCGTGTACACCATTACATTTATTAAGAGGCAGGGTGGGTGTGCCCTACGCACCTTTTTTATTCATGATTAAGTGATTGGGCCCCTGGAGCCCGAGGGCCCCCCCCCCCGCAACGCGGGGGCTGCGGGGGCCTGTGTTACGCCCCTGCTTGGACCAGGTCTGGACCTCTTGTCTGGATATCTCCACTCCTCTGGTTCTTCCTTGCTTATGGTCTGACCACTCCATGATCACCTTCACTCTAGCGATGCCTCCCACTGTCACTAATGCCCTAGAGACCAATTTTTCTGCTCGCAATTGGAATAGGGCGGATCTTAGTAAACTCACTTCCCTCCTCAGCACATCTGCCCCCTCCAGCTCTGGATCTATTGACACACAAGCCCAGGACTTGACCAGCTGGCTCACCTCTGCCTCCGACTCTGTGGCACCTCTAAAGTCGGTCAGAACCAGGCGCTGCCATGACGCTCAAAGGTGGTTCACTGAGGACCTTAAAGCCTTGAAACTTGGGCTCCGACAGGCTGAACGGCGTTGGCGCCGGGGCTATAGCTCAGATACAAAACTGACATTCTCCACCTTACTCAAAGAGTACAAGGCAGCTATATCTTCAGCCAAGACGGTGTATTTCTCCCAAAAAATCCTGGATTCGGCCAACAAATCTAAAGATATCTTCTCCATAGTAGAGGAGTTATCTAATCCCAATAGAGTCACCATTGCACCTCTCCCTTCCCAGTCACTTTGTGACTCCCTTAACCAATTTTTTATTGATAAGATAATCAAGATTAAAAACAGTATCCCTGCTCAAGCCTTGCCCACCTTCCCTCTACTGGACGCTTCTTGTCTTCTTCTCGATTCCCATACCTTATCCCAGATCCCTCCCATTTCGAAGGAAGGCTTTCTTACTTTGTTACATAAAGTCTCCTTTGGCTCACCGAGCGATTGCTGCCCCCCCATTGTTCTCCGCGAAGCCTTCACCGTCTGCCCCGAACCCCCCCTGGCCCTCCTGAACAACTCTCTTGCCATGGGTGAGGTCCCCTGCTCTTTTAAGCAGGCGGAGGTGGTGGCTATCCTAAAGAAACCCTCGGCAGACCCTTCGATTATGAGCAATTTTCGCCCTATATCTCTTCTTCCCTTCCTCAGTAAGGTGCTGGAGTCACATGTCACCAACACCCTCAGCTCCTTTATTGAGGAATCTGGTTTTCTGGACTCCTAGCAGGCCGGGTTTAGACCTGCGCATTCCACAGAGGCTGTTATACTCTCTGTTATGGAGGTACTGCGCAGAGGGGCCGATGCTAACATCTGTCAGGCCCTGGTACTGCTGGATTTGTCGGCCGCCTTTGACACGGTCGACCATGGTATCCTTGTCGACCGTGTCAGAGAGGCCGGCATCCGGGGCACTGCCCTTAACTGGGTCCACTCTTTCCTGTCTGACCGCAAACAAGCGGTCAGGCTGTCCCAGTTTTCAGCCGACCAGGTTGGGCTAACCTGTGGCGTCCCCCAGGGCACTTCCCTGTCCCCACTCCTTTTTAATTTATACCTGGCTCCCCTGATCCGCTCCCTCCGTAGCCTGAATGTCACCGCGTTTAATTACGCGGATGACATCCAACTGGTCTTTACCATCGACCCCTCGGATCAGTCAATTTCCACTTTCCAAACCACCCTCTGTTTCATCAGTGATTGGATGAGCTCAAACCATCTCAAGCTCAACCCCGACAAGACCGAGCTGGTTCTTGTTGGGGGATCCTCTAACCCTTGGCAACCTTCCTTCTGGCCGACAAGACTGGGCAGTCCCCCTTGCCCAGTCAACTCAGCAAAAAGCCTGGGGGTCATTATCAGCAGTGACCTCTCAATGAAGTCCCAGATCAGTGCGGTAGTGTCTTCCAGTCATTTCCAGCTTAGGAAGATCCTTAAAATCTCTCGCCTCCTCACCACCGAGGCCCTCACTCTGGCTCTGCTTGCGCTAGTCATTTCACGAATTGACTACGCAAACGCGCTCTATGTAGGCATCCCTGACTACCAAGCCAAGAGACTGCAGCTGATCCAAAACCAGACCGCCCGCCTCATTTTTCACCAAAGCAGACATCAACATGTCCGTCCCCTCTTAAAAAGTTTACATTGGCTTCCGGTCACAGCACGCTGCAAGTTTAAACTAGGCTGCATAATTTTCAAATCCCTTGCACGCGGAGGCCCCTCATTTATCTCTTCCCTTCTTCACCCCTATGTTCCTTCTCGTAGCCTTCGTTCGTCTCAGCTGGCCTTACTGACAGTCCCCAGATTCAAGAGGAAGAAACTTGGTGGCCCCAGGTTTTTTTTCCTAGCTCCTTCCTTCTGGAATGCCCTCCACCTCTCTCTAAGGTTACCTTCCCCCTACCCCAGGTTCAGATCTCTCCTCAAAACCTTTTTGTTTACTGAAGCCTACAATTAGCCCTCTTTCCCCTTCTTTTCCGTTCTCTCCACACAAGCACCAAGAAACCTTCAGGTGTTAGTGGCGCTCTACAAGAACCTTTCACATCACATCACATCACCCACCCATCCACCCATCCACCCATCCATCCATCCATCCATCCATCCATCCATCCATCCATCCATCCATCCATCCATCCATCCATCCATCCATCCATCCACCCATCCATCCACCCACCCACCCACCTATCTATTCGCCTGTCTCTCTCTAACATGGTGGATCCTTGTAAGATATTGGACACACTTATATATCCTCAGCCTCTATTCTAGATACAAAGTTACACCATAAAACAATACAACGACCCCGAACAAATAACAGTCCGTTTTGTTGGAGGTCTGCAGTTTAGAAAGGCACATTTTTATTTAAAACAAAAACACACTTCATCTTTTTATACTTAGTTTATGATTCAAACATTCAAAAACATTCATTGCATCGTCAAAAGATGTTTCAGCAGTTCCTTTTGTTTCAATATTTTACCCTAACTACAAAACATTCCGTTACCAATGATGCCAAACCCTAAAATAATTTGCATCTTTATAATTCAGCTTGTTCCTGCCGCTTGTAAGTTGATGGACGTGTCTTTGACAAGCTCGCTATGTTGTATAACGTTACCCTCTAACACACGATTGCCTTTCTCCCCTGAAAGACTCACACAGCCGGTTTTATTTATTGATGGCTGGTGTGACTTACACAATTGCTTACATTGCAAACCCACCACCTGGGGTAGAAAAAGACATCACGGGATAGAACCTGCTACTGCAAATACCGCAAAACAGACCTTTGTAGTATGAGCTTGTCAAATTCTTTAATCACATTGTGATATCTCAAATCAAATCAAATAAAACTTTATTCGTTTTTTTGTCAAACCATAAAAGTCACAAAGAAAAAAGAAAAAACAGAGAGTAGGTTTCAGGAAAACACAACTTGACAAATTAAAAAAAAAACACGGAGACCTATCAAGGCTCACCAGATCAGGTCATTTAAAATTCAAAATCTTCAATCAGACATAATAGCCATCAATTCAGTTATATTTAAGTACATCAGTTTTGTTAAACTTTTACAAGACATTATGCCTCACATTGTGAGTGACAAATTGTTTTCCCTTATAAAGTGCATAGTGCCTTTAACCATTAAGCCCTAAAGGAGACAGCTTAACACGTTTAAAATTCATAAGGACACATTAAATCAAAGTCCGTCCAGATCAAATCATTTAAAATTCAAAGTCCTAGATCAGACACAATTAAACAATAATCATTCTATTTTCTTTATAAAGTGCATGGTGCCTTTAACCAATGCTGAAAAAGAACTCCTACACATACAGGAGCCTTAGAGACAGATAATTATACAAAGTGCATGGTGCCTGTAGAAAGTGCCAGGAAAGATTTGAGAGTCTCCAAAATTGCGGTTGATCAAGTTTAAAACATAATCTTACAAGGGAAACAAAACAATCATTTTTCGACTTGCCTCCTCATAGGAATTGCAGCAGAAATAAATCTGTAGATCATTTCTCAGATACATTCTGAGTGGAGTAGCCCAAGGTGGAATAGAGCCGGCCTAATATTCTGTACCCTCAAGAGTGGTAAGGTGAAGTACCTGCGCGGATTATCATATAGCTGGCAGAAAAAAAAATACAGCATATTCTGCCTTGAATTACAATCGCAGGGATCCAGATGGCTGTCGTGGTATGTTTTACTGGGATACAACACCATAAGGTGTGCAACGCCAAATTTGAATCTTAAAAGATAACTTTTTTAGAGTGGCTAAAAGGTTACAGAAGATATGGCTCAATTCCATCATTAGTAACCAAGGGTAAATAGTCGGCTACAACCTTTTTGCTAGCTTCCCCTTGTTCTCTTCGCAACATTAAAACATTTAAAAGATCTCTTTTTAATTGGGGTATCGAAACAGAAGTGATAAGATAAGGTAGAGCAATCTTGCCTCCCCACGAGGTCTAGTTGCGAAATAACATGGCCAAGCCATGGTATTGTGTATGGATGAACAAACAAAGGAAGGAGTAGTCCCAGGATAGGAAGTCCTAGTGCTTCAAAACGGAGAAATGGGAGAAAAAGAAATTATTTCTTTTTAAGAAACCCCTCACTCACCGACCTAGTCGTTGACATGCTTCATCATCGGGGTCCACCCAAGTGACCGAATGCCACTTGGGTGTGCTGCGACACCTGCAACTGCAGCGGAGCTGGTTCTTTTGTGAGTGAACGTGCAAAAGGAAAGTGTGAAGTTTAAAAAGTGTACAGCATGTGCCACCTCACGAAATTTTATTCTGGGGCCAGTGTAACACGGTTAAAAAATGGTGAGATACTTCTAATGCTGATATTGGCCAAAAAGGTGAATAAAAATGTGGTTGACATGCTTCAACCTTGTTTAATTCTAGGTTTTCTTCAGGACCAAGTGAAGTGTGGTGAGGCGGGAGGTCTCATCCCCGGGACGCCGTGCGTGCAGGATAAGTTTCTTGAGGGCTTTCACCTTATGACAAAATGTCTGTCTGCACTAAGAAGTGAACCAGGGGCCCGTCAATGCCCATTTCTAAAATTTTTTGCCATAATTTTCTTCTCACCATACAATCAAAGGCGGAGGTCAGGTCCATGAAACCCAAATGTAAAGTCATTTTTTTTGCCAGGGCATATTTGCTTCTTACTAGGTGGAGGTTTAAGCACTGCTCCACAGTGCCCAAGCCTTTTTAAAACTCATATTGGATTTCTGAGAAATGCCCCTTTTCAGCTATCCATGATTCGAGGCAGTCGAGTAAAACCCTACCCATCAACTTACATGTAGTGTCAATCAAGGACGTAGGGCGATAACATTTGGGGTTCGACCCGTCTCCCATTTTGAAGATAGGGACAATTATTGCAGTGGACCAAGATTTAGCGGTCATGTGACTACAATGCAGCTTAAAATATTAGTTAGAATGGGGAGCCATAGATCAGGTTTTGCCAGGAAGAGATCGGCCAGGATGCCATCGGGGCCCGCTGTCTTGTTTTTCTTGGTCAGACTGAGTGCGTTTGTGACTTCCTGGATTGTAGGAAGATCTAGCTTTGTCGCAGCCCCTACTGCATAATTGTCACAAGCCTCACTACTTCCATAAATCATGGAGAAATGGGCCTCCCATTTGTTTGGGTGGATTGTGACATCAATGGTGTTGTTATGACTGTCCTGGAAGAATGGGGCATTGATGGTCTTCCAGAATGGACTGGAGGTTTTGTTGACACTAACTTTGTACAGCAAAGTCTCCTTCCTAAAAGTCTCCCTACATTCCGCTAAGATCTTTTTGTACTGGGGTCTACAGGCTCGTAACAGTTCAAGATCCCTAGGCTTTTTGTTTTACGGTTTCTAATAGCTTAGAGTGGGACCTTGAACAATCACTGTTAAACCATTTGAATAATTTACAGGCACTGTGCTTCCATCAGTTTAAATAAATCTGATTTAATGTAGTGGTAATGGCAGTAAAGGAATGTGATATCTCTAATAGAACTTCCCCAGCTTGGGTGCACCCACCCATAGATTTTGGCCCATTCCCTGATTTACCATGAGTGGTAGACCTGGGAATGAGTCAAAATGCTACACTTCCCCAGGTGAGGCATAACAAGGAGAAATATCTTTATTTCTCCTTGTTCTTTTCACTATGTGTGCTGCATTCTGCAGCACACATAGAAAGAGGAAAATGCCTCTCAAAAGTTTTATTTTGAGCCGGAAGGTACCTCTTCTTGCACAAAAATTAATCCTGCCTCCAATGCTGGAACCCTTGCAACATGACGTAACGGTGCCTGTATTGGCGCCAGGCAGCCAAAAGTGAGCCCTTGCTAGGAAAGGAATGTGCCATATAATGTAAATACAGCACATCCCTGTCCTTTCCCTTTCTGGGAGTGCAGCACGGTGACTTGCTGTGTTGCGCTGTGTGAAAGAATGATAAATCTGCACTTTGGCCTCTTAGCACTTTGGTGCAAAGCTTATCAGATTTTGTGCGTTTGCCCGTAGGTAGGGCGCTCCGAGTGGAGATGTCAGTGAGCAGACCATGGCTCAAAGAGGATTGGTGGTGTGGAATGAGTGTATGGTTTTGCAAGACTGAGTCAGCAAGTGCTGTATAATATAAGAAGTATTTCTTGGCCTCTTAGCGGTTTACTGATATTCAGATACAAAACTATAGCAAACTTTAGGACTATCAATTCATGCTTATCATGCTCCTTTGTATTGAGTTCCTGGAAAACCAAGCGCCTCATTCTAGAAAGGGTAGTAGTTTTATAGCTAGTGATAAATGGGGCATTTAGCTAACAGTAAAGGAAATACTATAGCAGCAGATAATACTCTGCTGGATTGCTGCCGCATTCCCAAAGGTACATGCATTACCAATGATTTATAAAGTATACACAGTGGCGGCCAATATGACTCGCGGGTTGCGGGGCGGGTGGGGGGTCGAGGGGGAAATGGTACGCAATGTAAAAAAACATAATAATAAACACTTACTTGCCACGCCGGGACCCGCGTCTCTGCTCCTGCTCTGCTCGTCGGACTCAAGGCACAGGAAGCACAGCCATTCTCCCCATACCAATCACAACACTGCAATACAGCGTTGTGATTGGTCTGAGCATCCTGATTCGATGCTCAGCCAGGGAATGGAGGCCTGGGCATGTTTTCCATAATGCAGCCTGCATGAAGAACAGGGAAAGTGTGCATGACTGTTTTGGGCGGCCTGAGAAGGCACGCCAAACAGTCATGTGCACTTAGGAGTGGGCAAACCACTCCTGCCCTGCCCTGTTCTGAGAGCAGAGCAGCCCCGCCCGCCCACAAAGCAGCAGGAAACCTAAAATGATAATAAATCAATGTTAATATCATTTTATGTTTCCTTTACTTTGCACTACTTAAAAGCAGTTGGGCGGCGCTCCTCCGCCATCGTGGAGGAGCTGCCCCTGAGTATACGTGACCTAATACTTTGTATAACCAGTCAAATGTAACCACTGAAATTAATATCCGCTTTCAGGTAGACTTAAATGGTGTTAAAGGCACATGCAGCTGCTACTGCCTTACTGTTCACCCAGCAGTAAGTTGGGCATGGTCACTACATTCAGAAATGAAAGTGGGATTGTTTTTGTCTGTAAAGCCCTTCACAATTTTGCTTCTGGGTGGAGGTATTTTTCCGACAGGATACATATTCACCCCTGACTGTAAGTAGCACCTTCTTAGCTGCTGAAAAAAGAACATTATGACTCCTGAGTGATATTTTTGCCACTGATGGTATTTACTACTGGTGGTAATGCCATATCGCTGTTCTTACTAGCGACAACACCACCACCAATATTCCCACCTGGCAGGGTGATAACCTCAGCAGAGTAATAAGTTATTACTGTTGCCGTTTTTGCTAAAATATAATGCAAATGAAATGATATATGAAATGATTTGAGCCTTTTTGTTTCACATGATATCTACGTAGAAAATGTCAATAACTTCTTATAGTCCAATGATAGGTTGTTAGGAACTTGTTGCCAAATGTGTACAGGAAAAGCTCAACTGAAAACCCATCTATTCTGTACTCAGCAGAATGACTCGACTCCTAGCGTTCTCCAAGAATCCACCCGTTCTGACATGCCTTTTCCTTACCCATCCCATAACTCCTTCAATTGAGATTAACATTTTTAATTACGACGTCGCTCCTTGTTTTGTACTTATTATATTGTAAAGTATTTTAATACATAGTGAAAACAATACAACAAAATAAAACAAATTATTAAATCTAACAACTCCACAGTAGTGCCTTTATTTTTGAAAGTGACATTTGCTCTTCCAGCTGACATCAGCATTAAACATAGTTCTCATGTACATTATGATCCAATTGCTCTATCGCATTGCAGTCTCACAGAGAAATTTGTATGCTTGCGACGATGTATAGGAGTGTTTTATAAATCTCAAGTTGTTTTAAGAATTAACGATTACTTTTATTTCAAAAATGTTATCTAACAAATGCATTATGAAATTAAAACTTAAGGACCAATGCCAAATAAATAAATTAACACCACATCAAAATAAAGTTTCATAGCAAATCCCAGAACTCACCTAAATATTGTAGAGGTGCAATTCTGCCTCTGTATTTAAAGGTGTTATTTCTAAAGAAATTCAGGTTTGTCCCTTTAATTCCTTTGGCCTAACACTATATGGCAGAACTTTTGCCATTGGCTCAAAAATGTTTTCCGGATTATAAACATGTGAACATTGAGTTTATGTAGCCATGCTTTTAAGTTGCATAGCATTGTGACTAAATACATGGTTGGATCAGTGCAAACTGCACAATATTGGATTTATCCAGGTCTCTAGTTTTCAGAAAAGCTAAGGGTATGTGAGGTTCTCAAGATACCGGAAGAGCAAAGACCCGTATACTTCACCCATGCCTATGGGAATTTTCTTCCATATCCCCTTACCTACACTTACTGGCCATATTCATTCCTCCGAGTACAGGTGTTCCTGACTTTATGAGGCCCGGCCTCGTGACAGGCATCAATTTACCAAGAATTAAAAAAAGTTTGAACCTGTGTATAAAGGATTTAAGTCTATTTCTATGGTTTACTAAACCATGCCACATAATTCCATATTCTCCCATTCTTATTACCCGTAATGACTAAACGTGAGCGTGAGAATGAAGATAATTGAAGGAAAGATGAAGGGGCAGAATCAGGACTGTGACCAGGAAGAACCAAACTTGGAATGATGAAGATTACTGGAAAGTTTCCTCAACATCTCCCTTCCTTGCCTTTTTTTCTAAATGAAGATGTAGTGAGCAAATATTACTTCTCATGCTTCAATAGTTATAGCAGAAAGCAATAAACCAAATCAATGCAACACCTGTGCATTTTCCTGTGCAATATATATATATTTTTCAAGAATTGACAGCATCTAAACTGATTTTCCGAAAGACCCATCCTTGGATATCAATAATGACAAGCCTACATGCCTTGTGAAGACTTTGTAGCTGCCCTACATGCTTCCATTAAGATGATGTCCTGTTTCTAAGCCTGAGGGGTTGCCATATCCCTAGGGGATCCATATTATAATTTCATGTAGTAATGGCACTGCTGATACTTCATATGCATTTTCAACAGCTGACCTTCCCCATCAAATGATTGACGAAATAGGTGCCTTTCCATTCTCCTTTTGCACTAAATGTAACAAAGAGTGTAAAACACGAAAGGGTTGTTTAGGTTGAAGAATATACCAGTGACTCTACGGACATCTGATGTGAGTGCATCCTTCTCCTGAAGGATCAGGACAAAATGTCAGCAACAAAATGTCTTGTTTCTCAAACTCGTTTCAGGAATAAGTAGCCTCAAGTCTTGATACAATCCTGTAAAATGTTCAATTTAGGGGTAGAATAACAAACATAGGGCCCAATGTAAGTAATCCTCATTTACCAACTCTAAAATACCGAATTTTACCGATTCGGTATTCTAGATTCGGTAAATGAGATGTAGCTAAATGTTTTATATTTTTTCCCGAATCGGTAGGATTCGGTAATTACCAAATCGGTATTTACCGATTCGGCAATTGCCATTGATTCCTATGGGCCTTGAGGCCCATAGGAATCAATGTCAATTACCGAATCAGTAAATACCGATTCGGTAAAAATACCGAATTGTCAAGGAGAACAGGGTGTCACTTTGACACCCTGTTGCACCCCTGATTTTGGCTTGTGTGCCACATGGCACAGGTGTTCATGCACAGATGTGCATGTACACAGGAATTCGTTTTTTACCATGCAATAGTATTACATTGTAAATAACGAATCGGTAATGGCCTGTGGCACTGTTTGAAGTGCCACCTACATCTGGATTTACCGATTTGGTAAATTTACTGATTCGGTATTTTACAGAATTGGTAAATTTACCGAATTGGTAAATATACCGATTCTGTAAATATAAGGCCACCTACATGTCAAATCCCAAATACCGGTCGGTAACGGCCGAAATCGGCCGTTACCGACCGGTATTTGGCGACCTACATCTGGCCCTAAGTTAGTTCACCCAATCTTCAGGCTGAGGGTATAGCAACTAAAAATGAAACATTGCAAAAATATGCCCAATCTAAAGGTTCAACTTGTGTTTTTTTGTAAGGCCCAGCACATGATTTAGTAGGAGGACCACACAAAGGTTTATGATTCCCAATACGTTTAAGTAACCTGGCAACCAATGTTTCTAATGAATCAGATGAGCTGTAAGTAATCCTACAAACTCTAATTATTGCCAATTGGCTGTTCAAAGTGAAAGGAGGTAGACCTTTAAGGAAACCATCCCTTAAAAATCTAAAATCTGTTAAGATCACAAGGCAAGGGAAAGCACTTATGTTTAGTACATCATTCACTGAGCTATACCCAATCTCATTCATAATTGGAGAGAGCTGAGGGTTCTTAAAATACTGGAGCTCTTCCTACTGCAGCCGAACACCCTAAGTGTTGGGGCCCTTCAGGCAGGCCATCATTCATAATGTCATTAGACGTGAGCGATGATGGACAAGGCTTTTTAAAGGAGGCGGCTCCATGGCGAAACGCAGTGGCGATCCTTCCAGCATTTTCAGAAGAAGCGGCACCCAGGGATCAATGGGCCAATGAGAGACAATCAGAATGAACAATATGCTCTCCTCGGGAATCTTCCTCAGCACCTTAGAGAGATGAGTGGAACTGGTGAAAACGCAGACAAGAAGCCTGGTAGCCAATAGAAGGGCACAGAATGTGCTGCCAATTGCATTTCTCCTATAACTAGTGAGCAAAACCACCACTGACCAATCGTCTGAAATGTTTTTGAATGGGGTTTGTGCATCCCCTGTGACCTCAGAGCCTGTATTGACCTTTCCACTACAACACCTCCCCTCCCCAGAAGGCGTGGGAGGAACTAGTGGATCCTCTGACAGATTATTCTTTTTATTCCCCGACCTGCTCATTACGGACATTATCTTTGGGGTCATGCAGATGTCTACTTCGTAATCAATTTTCCAGGAACAGCACTGAGTCAGGAACACTGAACCAAGGGTCTTCAATGCAGAGCTGCCCACTGCACCACTGCTGATGTAGCTGCAAAAAAACAATGACATTTTCAAACGGATCCTTGCAGACATGTTGTCCAAGTGAAGACTTTCCTCCCAGCTCTTCTTGTATAACTCTTGCTCTGCCTAGTGGAAGAGAAACCATCCCTGTCAATGCTTGGAAGTGAACCATGATAAGCTGTAAGCCCAGCAACAGTTGAACATGTGTTTTTACCCTCCATGTTAGTGTCCTTCTGAAATCTTGTAGAATGTTGCACACTCTTATTGCGTCTTAAAAAATCTTAGAAAGAGAAGATGCAGATATTAACCAGTCATCTAAATATGGGAAATCAAAAATTCTGCCTTCATGTAATAATTCTACTACTTGTGCTACTACCTGGCTAGATACTCAAGGAAAAGGCACTAGTCCAAAGGGCTACACTGGGAGTTAATAGTGCAGTCCTTTCACCTTGAAATGTTGAAATGTGTGCGGTTGGGATAGGTGTGTATCTGCAAAACGCATTCCTTCGATCCAGAGATGATAGGAAATCTCCTTTGAAAGTGCTGCCTCTGTTGTCTGATACTTTTACTTGACAACAAATATCTTCTAGATGCTGCGGAATGTCCTATTACTTACCTGTAATCTTCATTACTCCGGGTCCCGTAGTCCTCAACACCTTCATAATAACAAGTGGAGATAACCATCTCCCGACAGAAAAAAAAGAACAGAGGCATGCTGGGACCTAAATACTGCCCCTCCCACCGGGAGTACATAAGCAGTACTTACCCAGCATCCCGTCTGTACAACCAAGCCCAGACAGGAAGGCCGGCCGTCCGGGAGGGAGGGAGGGGCGTATGAAGGTGTCGAGGACTACGGGACCCGGAGTAATGAAGATTACCGGTAAGTAATAGGACATTACCCCCAGGTCCCTCCGTCCTCGACACCTTCATAATAACAAGTGGAGAATACCAAAGCAGAAAACCCGGCCTTCTGCACGCACAAGCACACCCAGGAAACCACAACAAAAGCAGCCACCCAAGGGAGCACCGAGAAGGAGGAAAGGAAGACGGCAGGAAACACCCGGCCCGCAGCCCCGAACAGGACAGCAGGGACAAGGACCTGAGACAAAGAAAAAAGGCCAGGGCACCAAGAAAAAGAGGCCGCCAACCCGAGAAACCGGCAACCGAGACCCGGACCAGGACACCAAGACCAGCCAAAACAACCCACCGGAGAAGACCGCCCAGGTCAGAACCAGCAGGAAGGCACACATGGCCAGGCAGACCCACCAGGAAGATGAGACAACCCGGAAGAAAGCCAAAGAAAGAAAAGGCCCACAAAGCGCCGGCACAAGCACCCAGCCCAAAAAGGAAGGAGAAGCACAGGCCAGAAACTCAGCCAAACTCCCAAAAAAGAAAGGACTCCAACCCAAGAGACCCGAGGAGGAAACCCGTCCGAGGAGGCCCAGGAAGCAACAAGCACCCAGGAGCTCAACAGGAGCGAGAACCCGACCCAAAAGAAAGGGACGGGGAAGAACCCCACAACCAGCCGAAACCCCATCAAACAAGGAGAGGCCAACAAGACCGGAAACCAGTAACAAAGAAAACAAATCCAGGCCAGGAACAGAGAAACCGACCACAAGCCCAGAAAACCCCAACTCCAAAGGGATGGAACACAAGGCAGGAGGGGAGCACAGAGCAACCTGGAAACCCCAGCAGCCGCCCAACGGGGCACAGAGTGCAGCATAAAGAAGGCGCCCAGAAGACACAGGACCGCCCAGGAACCCCACACCCATGCCAGACGAGCAGCAAGGGCAGGAGCAGCAGGGAAAAGAAAGCCCAGGGAGCACAGCACCCAGACCAACACCTCAAGGCCCCAACCCAGCAACGCCGGAGCGGAGCCAAGCAAACCGCAAAAAAGAGGCAACAAACGCCAGCAGAACCGGGAAGCCAGGACCAGAGCCAAGCAACCCGACCACGCAGGAGGACCCGCAGGCCCAAACAAAACCCTGGAACGAGCCCACGCAGAGCCCACGGCACAGCCAAAAGGGCAGGGAGGAACCGGGAACCCCCAGCACACCACCGCCTGAACCACACAGAAGGGCGGAAAAGAACAGAGAAAACCGCCAAAGCGGAAGCCAGAGGAAGCAGAGGGTCAACAAACAGAAGGCCCCAGACAACCCGCAGCCAGAAGGGAGAACCCCACCGAGGCAAGAGCACCACGGAACAACACCCCACTCAGAGAGAGAGGGGGGAGGGCACCCAACAGCCCCACAACGGGAACCAAGGCCGGAGAAACAAGGGAGGCAGAAGCCAACCAGGACACCAAAACCAGGAAATGCACAGCAGAACACCCCCAGAGCTGGCAAAACAGCCAGGAAACCCAGGAGGCACAGCCCGAGGACAACCAGAACAAGCAGGAAGCCTGCAGACCACCGGAGTCAAAGGACCCCACAAAAGCCCCAACACAGGCCAAAGAAGACAGCCAAGAACCGCCAGCAGGAAACAAGCCCCGAAGGACCCACCAGAGCGCGGTCACAACAGCAGAGCGCCCCGCCAGGACACAAAGAAAGCCCAGGCAAGGACGCAGAGCCCAAAAGAAGACCAACACGCAAGAGCAGAAAGCCCCAGCAGACACCCAGCCAGCGCAGAAAGGCAGCACGGCTCCAGGCCACCAACCGGGAGGACAGGAGACCCGGAGAGGGGAAAAACAGGAGCCCCGCCAAGGGCGCGGCACCAGCAAAAGACAGCCAGGCCCAAACAGCAGCGGCACAAACACCACTGGAAAGACAACCCAGGGGGAGGAAGCACCAGGGCAAGAAAAGCAGGCTCCCCACAAGCCCCGACAGAGAAGCCATACCCACAGGAGGCCCCCACTGAATAAACTTGGCAGCACCAGGAGGAGCAGGCAGGAAAACACCCAAAGCAAGCCAAAAGGCAAGCACAGGGAGAGCCAGAGCAGGAGCAAGAAACAGAAGCAGCCAGACCCCAGAAGCAAAGAAGACCAAAAAAAGGCCCGGGGGCAACACCCGAAGGCACAGGCTACCGAAGCAAAGGAGAACAGAACAGCCACAGCCAAGGCAGCACCAACCACCCCGGCGCAGGCAGAACGCCCCCGAGAGCACCAGTAAGGTCACCCGAAACCCGAACCTGGACCAGGCACCCCCCAAGAGAAGGGGAAAAAACCCCAGGAACCAGAAGCTCCCGCAGACCAAACCGAACCAACCAAGCCGAAGCCAGGAAGCGGAGGCGCACCACAAGCAGAGCACAGGCCACAGCACAACAGGCAGCTTGCAGCGGAGACAAGGCCACCCGGACAAAAAGGGGCAGAAGTAGCACAACCAACACCAGGCCACGACAGCCACCAAGGAGAAACCCCAAGAAGGAGGTGCAGAGGGCCAGAAAGAAAAGCGGGGAAACCCGCCGCAGGCAAACAGGAACCCCTGGGCAGCCAACAGGACCCGAGCCAAAACAAAGACCCACCACCATCCGGGGGCCGGGAGCTGCAAAGGAATCAGAAGAAGGGGGAAAGAAAAGCGCAACCCCAACAGGCCGCCCTGACACAAGAGCAGCAGCGGGCAAGGTGGAAGCAAGCAGCCAGGAAGAACCCCACAACCAAGGAACTCCAGGAGCAAGCACAGACAGAGCTGCGACAGGAACCGACGCCAACCAGAGGCAGACAACCAAAAAGAAGGGAGAATGCCAACAACCCAGACGAGCAGCAAACAAGCCCAACCGAGAGGAGAACCGCTCAACAAGGCCCGGGACAAAATGCAAAAGCACGCAAGGCCAGGAGCAAGGACCCCACCCAAAGGCAGCGACCCAAAGGAAGAAGGCCCGCAGGGGACACAGAAACATACCCACCATCAGACCATGGCAAGAGAGCACGCGGAAAAACCAGGGAACACCCCCCCAACCACACACCACAAGGGTGGGGGGGAGGCGGTGGCCAGAAACCCGGCAACCAGCAGAACAGAGAAGCCCAGCCCCAACCAAAGGCGCACCGAACCAGGCAGCGAACACCAGGAGCAGCGGAAGGGAGAGGATCCCACAAAAAGCGAACCAAGAAGGAGGGGGACAGCAGCCCCGACAGGACGCACCCCGAGAGGAGAGTCACAAGCAAGAGACCGCCGACAGCCACCCACGAGGAGCAGACCAGCCCCAGCAGGAAGCACCCCAAGCAAAGCCGGCAGAGGGCAACACCAGAAGCCGAAGCCAAACGCCAACCCAGAAGAGAAGGACCCAGACACGCAGCATGAACTGACCGAAGACAGAACAAGGAGCCACGCACCCCGTGAGCCCCAGAACCAGGCAGCCCAAGGAAAAGGCAGCAGCCCAGCCCCAGCAAGCCAGAGAAGCCGGGAGAGCACCGACCGGGAAGTATCGCAGAGGCAGAGCGCAAGCAAGCAAGAGGCCCCGGGCACAAACCCCAGCACCCCCAGGAGGCTCCTGAAGCCCAACTACCAGAAGGGCCAGGAAACAGCAGCCACAGAAGGCCAGAGGAAGGAACCACCCACGGCAAGCAGGGCGCGAAAGCCAGCCACCGGAGGACACACCGACCGTAGGAAGCGAATGCCATGGTCACGGAGAACAAGGAACAAACCCCCACTCCAGGACAAAAAAGACACTCCGGGAAGAAAGGAAAGGGGTGCACCGCCCAGAGGGCAACACAAGACCCAGCAACACAGCAGAAGGAAAAGCAGTAATAACACCAAGAACACAAACTGCAAGGTGTAAAACAAGCCCAACGCATGTGCCACACAACCAATAGAAAAAATGAAGTGAATGTCCTAGAAACACAGGCGGAGGACACGACCCCGAGGCACGAACCATGGACCCCAGCACCAAATACGGCAAACTAGCCCGCAGATCACAAGTGAAAATCCCACATGAGCGCATGCACCCTCCGGGCAGCCCCCTACGCCAGCCGAGGGGGCAGTGGTCAAAGCGGACTGGGGCATGTACACGTCATGGCATGGGTTGGCATCCCGAAACACCAGTGAAAACACACTCCACATGTGATGCACCAGATGAAGTAAGGAGCGCGAACACAAGCCGAAGGACTCGGAGCGCAATACATGAGCAACGGTCGCAAACCAAAGGAGGGCTGCAACGGCTCACAAAGGAAAGGAGTACGAAACCCAGCAGCATGACATATCACCACAGAAACCGACAGTCAGCCAGGCATACTCATTGGAATCGGAATCGGCAAGTAGGGCAATGTAGAGAGCCAACACCGCAAAGCGGGACTCACCCGGAGCGGGGGCCGTAGCACCACGAACAAGGCCCCCACTCACACAGCCGGCTCCGGAATCCGTCCAGCGCCGCGCCTCCAAACATCATGAGCATCGCTTCTCCCACCCGGCCAAGCTCGGGGAGACGTGCACAGCGACCCGGAAGCACCCGGGAGACGGCGCACCAGCCGCAAAGGGCCGGCAAAAAGCCAGAACACCGGCCAGGAAGAAGCCATGCATCCCAGCAAGCCAGGCAGGCCGGGAGGCAGACACACCAGGAAACAGCACCCCTGCCCGCAAAGCCAGGCAGCCGGGCAGGGGGAGCAGAGAAGAACCAGCACGCCACCCCAGCCCAGCAGGAGCAGGGGCAGCAACATCACAGCACACCATCAGACCATTCTGTCGAAGACAGAAAAAAAGAACAGACGGGATGCTGGGTAAGTACTGCTTATGTACTCCCGGTGGGAGGGGCAGTATTAAGGTCCCATCCTGCCTCTGTTCTTTTTTTTCTGTCGGGAGATGGTTATCTCCACTTGTTATTATGAAGGTGTCGAGGACGGAGGGACCTGGGGGTAATGGAGTGGTTGTAACATTTTAATTTCTTCAGAAGTTTGTATTAGTAATTCATTCCATTCTAATCCAGATAACAAAGGAGTAAAAAACAAAAGTGCTTTCTCCATTGCTTTGATTTCAAGGATTTCATCCACTTGTGGGGCGAGATGAAATGCCAGCCCTCGAAGATGTTGCTACTGACCACAGACCTTCTGTGCAATCTCAGAGAAATCTTGTCCCAAATTCCATTGATGCTAGTGGGGCACAGCAGTACAGTTTTTACGCTCTTACATAACATATTGAAACCCTTAAAATCCCTTTAATAAGGTTTGTTTTGCATACATTGCATAGGTTCAAGCTCAAAAAGGCATACATGTTCTGATCTCATGGATTCTGACGGGAAACTTATTCTGAAGCAAAAGGGGAACTTCTCGACATGCCAGTAAATAATTCACTTTAGGAATAGGTGAAAACTCTGTCTCAAAACTATACAACGGGTATTTTGTGACAAAAATATTGGAAAACCTGTATGACCTACATTTGTCAGACAGGAGGGCTCTCATAGTTCTGTGAAGAGGTACTGCAGCCACCCACTCCATTTGATATTGATACTTTAAGTCTTGTTGAACTGTTTTTGGGCTTTCAAAACCAACAGGTTTGCAATATGAGTAATCTCTGCTGGTAGTTGTAGTCCCTGCACATATTTTTCATTTGCCAAGTGATGGATTGGGTCTTCATATGTCCTTTCTTCCATTCTTCCCCGGCTTGTCTGGTGGCTCAGTGGACTAATGCGTCCACTGCAGGGGCCTGTGTTTGACCTCATGGTCACATGTTCCAATCTCGGTGGGTCCACTCAGCCTTTCATCCATTTGAGGTCGATAAAATGAGTATCATTGAGTTGGGTAACAATATACATCTGTTATTCAGCGCCAAGATACCCAAGGGTGAACGTGTGCTTTACAAATACTTATGTTATGTTATGAATGTACATGGTCATCCTGAAGTGCAGCCCCAGCAGCCCTGTTAATCATTGATTGCAATTCGCTTCTGGAGATAGTAATCAGGTTATCCCCAGCATCTTAATCCTGAGCTGATTCAAGCTCTGCTTTTAAATGATGGGGCATATTATCAAGGGGGTTTATCTCCGCTTTACACCAGTTAGCGACAGCT
Source organism: Lissotriton vulgaris (assembly GCF_964263255.1). NCBI lineage: Eukaryota > Metazoa > Chordata > Amphibia > Caudata > Salamandridae > Lissotriton > Lissotriton vulgaris. Next base: position 1,138,597,701 of record NC_141695.1, on the reverse strand, counting down.
AGTAGGAGATAGCGACCATCTTGGGCCCCACTTTGCATGTCAGTGATATTTATCACTAATGACATGCAAAGTGGGCGTGCCAAGATGTTAGCGACTGAAAACAGTTGCTAACATCGCTATCTCCTATTACCAACTTTTAGAGATATTCGCGCTAAGCGCAAATATCTCCAAAAGCTAACACCTGCCCTGAGCAGTTCTTAGCAATGTTATCCAATGGGAGGTGGATAACATGGCTAAGAGCATTAGCTCGGTAATGCATGAATATCGCTGACTTTTCAGCGATATTCATGCATTGCGGCGATTTTTATCGCATTTGCGATAAACCTTGGTAATACCAAGGTTTATTTGCGATAAAAATCGCCGCAGCTCAGCGGTAAATTTTTGTCTCTAACCAAGCAATAGCGATAATTATCGCTATTGCTTGGTAATATGCCCAGTTGTTCCTTATAATATGCCCTTTCTAAAGATTATTTGCGCTGCATTGTTTCTCTGACTCAAGCCTTGCTCGTAGTCTAGTAACCTGCTTCAAGTAGACTTCCACCTACGGAGGGACGCTAGGTGACCCATGACCTTAAGTACCCATTCACTGTCTGGATCCGCCATTTTCTCTTTCTTTCTCATCTTTGGTCAAACATGAGCCAGTGTATGACTCATCCTCAAAGCCACCTCAGTGAGGCTTAGTGATTCGAGTCCTAGGGAAGAGACATGCAAATTCACACTTCAGGGCCTTCACCAGTCTAGGTGCTCCTCGCTAATATCTGTCTGACTCCAGTGGAGCTACAGAGACGAACACCACATAAGGGATAGCATCTTTTAAAAACTTTTGATATGCCAATAATGTGAAGTAATTTGTAGATATAAACTCTTAAAAGAAAACATGCCTCCATGTCTTGATTTAAAAAAATAGAACAGTTTGACACAGCTTCTCAAAGGTTTAGCATCAGCTTAGCGTTAATTTTGTTACACTAAACCGACGCTAATCTTTTTTTGGGATTCACAACCAAAGCAAATTGGTATTTGTGTTGTTTTGTATGGAAAAGTAATGGCAAGCAGTGTGAAATGCTGCTTTGCATTACTTTGCAACAAGGGGATGTTACATTGGTGGTACGTGGGTGTACCTGTGCTACCCCAATGCTTTTTTATGCTAAACTCTGTTCTCACACATCATTAGAAAGAGTTTAGTGCCAAAAATTAACGCTACTGAAAAGCAGACATTAAACGGAGAAATATTTTCATTCTAATGTCCTTTTCCAACTTCCAATTTAGCAGCACACATACAAAGTAGGAAAAGCTTTTTCACTTGTCTGAGCATAACATTTTGTTCAGGAAAGATATCCTTCCTATACACAACCTACGCTAGACTAAGGCACACACCCTAGTGCTATGGCATTAAGGTGTGTGTGTGGCCCTCAGCAGCTGAAATCAGCACCGGTGCTAGGGAGAGGGGAGAAGAGAGCCATATCTTGATGAATATGGCGCTCTCCTGACCTCTCTATGTCACACAACACAGCACAGAATTTTTGTCTGCTGTGTTGCGTTCCATGACAGCTACAAGAATCTTGGCCTTTGAGTCACAGGGAAAAAAACAGGAAGTGAAGATTGGAGAACTTGGAATTATGGGACACAGCTTAGTCAACAATAAAAAGATTAAGGGCCATATTTATTAAAAAGTAACGCGACACAGCAAAGCAAGTCACATTACTGCGCTGATTTACAGGGAAAGGGCAGGAATGCGCCGTATTTATTAAAGTACACCACATTCCAGTCCTTTTCCCAGTGCTAGGGCATATTGGGATGCCTAGCATCAACTCAGGCACCCTTGCACCATGATGCAAGAGTGCCTGCATGGCATAAAGCAGGCATCTCCAACCAGTAGCTCGGGAGCTACTGGTAGCTCAGCAGCACCCTCAAAATAGCTCTCAGAGGTAAAGCCAAACCAATCTGCTCTCGTGGATTCTGTGTATATTAAAGAAGGCAGCACTGCTAGTTTCATTACCCGTAAGAGTTACAGATAGCCAAACCAATGGCAGGACCTCTTGATAACACTCAAACACACATTCTGTTGGCCTATCAATCAATCAATCAGGGATTTATGGAGTGCACTACTCACCCATGAGGGTCTCAAGCGCTGGGGGGCACCTGGGCAGCTCAGGTCATTCGAAAAGCCAGGTCTTGAGGCTCTTCCTGAATGCTTTCAGTGTGGGGCTTCGTCTGAGGTAACTAGTCAAAATATCGAGTTTTTAATTTCGACTAGACATAATATCGAGTTAAAAATAAAGAATAGACATAATATCGACTAGACATAATATAGACTACAAAAATATCGACTAGAAAAAATAAATATCGACTAGAATAGCAAAAAATATTGAATCAAAAATATAGAATGGACATAATATCGACTAGACAGAATATAGACAACAAAAATAGCAGGTTGTGGGTTTATAGGGGAATAGGGTGGGAAGTAATTTAATTATAATTAATTAATTATGTTATTTTATTTATTGGTATTTATTTAGAAATAATTGTTAAATTATTATTAATTGGTAATTAATTAAAATATATTTGCTAATTAATTTTAATTGATTAATTTATAAATATTTTATTTTTAGTAATTTATTTATTGTAACGGGTTGTGGGTTTATAGGGGAATAGGGTGGGAAGTAATTTAATTATATTTTAATTAAATATGTAATTATATTTTTGGGTATTTATTTAGAATTAATTGTTATTAATTATTAATTGCAATTAATTAAAATATAATTGGTAATTAAATTTGATTGGTTAATTGATGCATATGTTAATTTTAGTAATTTATTTTCTGTAGCAGGTTGTGGGTTTATAGGGGAATAGGGTGGAAAGTAATTTATTATAACTAATTAAATATGTTATTTTAATGATTAGTATTTATTTAGAATTAATTATTAATTTGTAATTAAATAAAATATATTTTGTAATTTATTGTAATAGATAATTATGTTACTTTTATTAAATTAATTTCTGTAGTGGGTTGTGTGTTTTTAGGGGAATAGATTGTGAAGTAATTTAATTGTAAGTAATTACATTTTTGAATAAAACATTTATTGAGTTAATTTTTCAAAATACGTTTAAATAGTTAAATATTTTATTATTAATATGTAAATAATTAGTATTAGTAGGTAATTTTTATCATTAAATAATTTTTATTTGTATTTTAAATTGATTATTTAGGTGTGGCAATAATTTTGAAAAAATCAATAAAAGCTAGGTTGGTGTCTAAACTGGTTCATCCTGGTGGTAATTGCATCGGTGATCCTAGCAGGGTCCCCAATCACTATAATAGGATACTATGGTCCAAATCAGGACGACCCGTCAGTTTTGAAGACCCTTTTTTCCCACCTTTATTTATTTCCTGAGTCGGTTATTCTTGCAGGAGATTTTAACATAGTCTTAGATCCCCTATTGGATAGGTCCCCTTTTAACAGAGCCAGGCCTCTATCTAAAACCAGGTCTTTCCTGCAGGATAGTATGAAGCAGCTAGGGTATAAAGATATTTGGAGATCACTGCATGGACAACAAAGAGGTGTTACTTTTCGCACCTATAGATACCACCACCAGTCAAGAATCGATTTTATTTTGATTAGTCAACCTTTGGTTAATTTGGTGAAACCAGTTTCTCACCTCCCTTTTCACCTATCAGATCACGCGGCTATCAATTTAGAACTGGAGGGATTTCCAAAGAGTCGTATGAGAAACTGGTTATTTGATCGTTCATTGCTCTCCTCCTTGGATGTTATCAATGCCCTTAATATGGAGGTGTAGCATTATCTGGAGGATAATGTTGGAACAGCTTCCCCCGGGGGCGTATGGGATTCACTAATGGCCTTCTTAAGGGGCCTTATAATAAATAAAGCTTCACATAAGAATAAGATCCATAGAGAAGCTGTGACTTCCTTAGAAATAAAAATGGCCAGAGTGCAGACAGAAATAGCCATGCACCCGGATGCCCTATGCCCAAAGTACAGGAGTGGCAAAATAAAGCAGTTACTCTAAAAGGGGAACTGGGCTCAGTTCTGAACGCTCGGGGTCTAGAGAGATGGGAGGCAAGTAAACTGGCTCATTTTTGAGTATGGTGAGGGGGCTGGAAAGTTACTAGCCTGGAAAACAAAGACTGAGCAGGTCAGAAATAATATCTACTCAATTATTTCCGATGGTATAACATACTCTACTGATGCAGAAATCAGGGGGGTTCTCCGGGAATTTTTTAGTGAAATATACCGTGAGGACAGAAATATCGAAATCAAACAAGTTGAAGACTGGCTGGCGGGAGTCTCTCCTCCTGCACTCTCATTAGATCAACGTGCTGCTTTGGATGATCCAATCTCCCAGGAAGAAGTTAGATTGGCAATTATTAGTAGTAAAAGGGAAGGGGATCTGGCCCAGACGGCTTGCCGTCGGAAATTTATAAGGCTTTGAACTCAACAATCCTCCCTTTTCTGACCGAGTTGTTTAATGATATCCTCCAAGATGGAAAGCCCCCTCCCATTTCTTGGAACAGCGCCTCAATAACATTGATACTGAAACCAAGAAAACCGGCAACATGCAGTGGGTCATATAGACCAATCTCTATTTTGAACTCTGACTATAAAATCTTTGCGTCAGTGTTAGCAAATAGGTTGGGGGCAGTTGCTCCAAGTATCTTGCACCTAGACCAAAAGGGGTTTGTAAATGGACGCCAGCTCTATGAGTTGACTTATGACTTCATAGGAGCCATTGATATGGCTTCTGTAAAATCTCTTCCACTGGCTGTTCTCACCCTAGACGCCACCAAGGCCTTCGATAGGGTCAATTGGAAATACCTATCAGAGGTCTTGGGGAAATTCAACATCGGCGAAAAAATTAGGCGTGCAGTGAGACTTTTGCCTCTTTACTAGTCAATGGTGAATTAACTAACCCATTTAACATCACGCGGGTCACCCACCAGGGCTGCCCTCTTTCTTCCCTCCTATTCAACCTATATATTGAGCCATTCGCTCAACGGCTACGTGATGACCGTAACATCAAGCCCTTTAATTTCGAGGGATTGGAGAAGAAGGTATCCCTGTATGCGGATGATGTCCTTGTTTTCACCTCTGAACTCCGCTCGGCTTTTCCAGCTATAATTGCTTTGGCCCAGGATTATGGTAATGTGTCTGGGTATGAAATCAATGCCTCGAAGACTGATATCATGGTCTGGAACGACCCTGAGCCTGTGGCAGGGGCTCAGCTGAGTTCTGTTTTACGTTATCTGGGCCTAAATATATATATGATATAAACGAAATAGTTCCATCAAATTTTTCGTTCATTGCTAAGGAGTGTCGTAGATTGATGAAATCATGGTCTTTGCTTCCTTTATCTTTATTGGGTAGAGCCAACTTAATTAAAATGTCTATTCTCCCTAAAGTTTCTTTTTTGTTTAATACCATCCCTCTTTTTTTTTTTAACCCTCTATGATAGCCAAACTTCAAAGCTATATAAGTTCTTTTATTTGGAATGACCACATCCCTAGAATAGCTTGGAAGAAACTAAGGCGCCGTAGGGAAAAGTGTGGTCTGGCGGCTCCTGAAATTCAGCTATATGCGTGGGCTTTTCAATTCTCTCATGCCAGGATTTTGCTAAAATCACCCATTAACTCTGCCTGTGGGTATATGTTTGCAGCATTGCTTAGAGGGGAAAAAATAGCTGAGCATGCTTTTTTGTTTAAGTTTGGCGACCCCAAGTTTAAAAAAAAAAAAAAAATGCGAGATATATCTAAAACATGGGTGAAACTCAGACGCTCCATAAAACTTGATTATTTCTCTGGTAGATCTCTACTCTGGAACTCACCTGGGTCTCCGAGTTGGCTTCTGGATGGTCTAGAAGCACCTCTTAGAGAGGCAGAATTGGAGGAGTGGGGGGACCTTTTTGTGGAGGGTAGCTTACTCCCATGGGAGATGTTATTCTCTCGGATAGGGCTAGGGCTCTCCAGGTTTAAAAACCTGTAAATTCGAAGCTGGGCACACTCACAGATTCCTGCTAAGGGCAATTTTTTGTTAGGGGGTAATAGCAACATGGTCTCCCTTTTAATAGATAAGCCTCCGACAAAGAAAGAGGTTTCATTTTGGTATAATCTACTATTGGAGGAGGTTGATAGTGAGTTGCATCTGCCTGACACATTGTGGGCCGCACACATTACTAATCAAAATGTGGAGAACCTGTGGTTTGAGTCTTTTAAGATCCTGTGGAATATAGTGAAACCATCTTGGCTATGCCGAAACCACCTCTTCACCCTACATAGGGCATATTATTCGCCAGAGAGACTCTCAAAGTTTCCAAACAACTCAGCAGTGGCATGCCCTAAATGTGGTCTGGTGGCGGCTTCTGACCTGCACATGTTCTATGATTGCCCTTTGTTACTTTCATTTTGGAATGCGGTCTGCCTCACACTCACTACCGCCTTAGGCTCCCAAGTCCGGCTATGTCCCGCTCTTATAATTTTTGGGGTTGCACCAGAATTTCAGGGTTCAGCAAAGAACTTACTCTTTTTTGGAATCTTGTTAGCCAGAAGGGAGATTTGTAAGAAGTGGAAAGACCCGTTACCCCCCTCCCTGCAGGACTGGCGCACTTCAGTGCTACAAACATCAAAAATGGACCTACTAAGATCAGGCAATCCAGATAAGAGAAACTTTTGGTCTTTACTACACTGGCCATAGTTGAGCATGTGACCGGGGTTCCCCCCCCCTTCCCCAAAGTCCTAAGATTAGGCTGTTTGGCAATCTCTCTTTTTTTTACGTTTGTATACCCAATAGGGCGATTCGATACAAGATTGGGTATTTGACTGCAGCATACTACCCTGATGGTTATCCTGATGTGGTGTTGTGGGAGTATATCAAAGTACTGATGGGCGAACCACCTCGTAACATCCAATGCCCATACCAGTTTATCTGTGACAGATACCAAGGGCGTGAATGAGGACAAAAAAATAAATAAATAAACACTACGCTATCCAACGCTTACCCTACTGTTGCACTCACTGGGGTTGGAATAGTAAATTAAACCCCTTCGCTATCCAACGCTTTCCCTACTGTTGCACTCTCTGGAGTGGGAATAGTAATTTTTACCCCTACGCTATCCAACGCTTACCCTACTGTTACACTCACTGGAGTTGGAATAGTAATTTAAACCCCTACGCTATCCAATGTATTCCCTACTGTTGCAGTCTCTGGAGTTGTAATAGTAATTTTTACCTCTATGCTATCCAACGCTTACCCTACTGTTACACTCACTGGAGTTGGAATAGTAATTTAAACCCCTACGCTATCCAACGCTTTCCCTACTGTTGCACTCACTGGAGTGGGAATAGTAATTTTTACCCCTACGCTATCCAACGCTTTTAATACTGTTGCACTCTCTGGAGTGGTAATAGTAATTTTTACCCCTACGCTATCCAATGTTTTCCCTACTGTTGCACTCGCTGGAGTGGGAATAGAAATTTTTACCCCTACGCTATCCAACGCTTTCCCTACTGTTGCGCTCACTGGAGTTGGAATAGTAATTTTAACCCCTACGCTATCCAACGCTTTCCCTACTATTGCACTCACTGGAGTGGGAATAGTAATTTTTATCCCTACGCTATCCAACGCTTTCCTTACTGTTGCACTCTCTGGAGTGGGAATAGTAATTTTTACCCCTACACTATCCAACACTTTCCCTACTGTTGCACTTGCTGGAGTGGGAATAGTAATTTTTACCCCTACGCTATCCAATGCTTTCTCTACTGTTGCACCCACTGGACGCGTTTCGAGGCAGACGCCTCTTCATCATGAGTTTAACACAGAGGCAAGGAAGGCTCACCTGTGGAATCACTCTCTTTTATTTTCATTACATGACTCCGCCCACAGTGGGCTTGGCTTGCAATTTATCGCCTTGATGCATGCTGGTCCTTACAGTTCAGGTGAGTGTTAGTGTTCTTCCTTTAGTAGGCTCCAAGCCCCTGATAAACTGCAAGCCAAGCCCACAGTGGGCAGAGTCATGTAATGAAAATAAAAGAGAGTGATTCACCAGGTGAGCCTTCCTTGCCTCTGTTTTAAACTCATAATGAAGAGGCGTCTGCCTCGAAACACGTCGAGTATCATTGCCAATTGAGGGACACAAGGTAACATGCTGCAGAGAGGCTAAAAATCCATGAATGTGGAAGGAACATTTTGGAGTGCATATCCTGAGCTCAAGGGCGTATATTGTTTGGAATATATATATATATATGTATTAAAAATATATATATATTTTTTGTTACATCAATTATTTTTTGTTTATTTAAGTATTTTAAATATGTTTACAATAATTAAATTTATTATTATATTACTTTTAATTTACTTTTAAGACATTTAAGAAATTCGATATTTTGACAGTCTATATTTTTTACACTCGATATTTTGAAGTCGATATTTTTGTACTTACCTGTTTGAAGATACGAAGTCGATATTCTTGCAGTCGATATTTTTACCTCGATATTTTGTCCTCTCAATATTTTGACTGTCGATGTTCTGTCAGTGATCCTTCATTTGATGCTGAGGGGGAATTTGTTCCAGGTCTTGACCGCGATGTAGGAGAAGTATCTGCCTCCCGTTCGGGCTCTGTGGATGCGGGTGATTTTGGCCCAGGCCTGGTCAGCAGACCGGAGTTTCTCTTGGCGTAGAAGGAGATTCTTTGGTTGAGATATTGGGGTCCGGTGTTGTGGAGGGCTTTGTAGGTGTGTGTGAGCAGCTTGAAGGTCACTCTTTTTTTTAAAGGGAGCCAGTGGAGGTCTTGTTGGTTCTGGGTGATGTGATCTTGTCGTGGGATGCTGAGGACGGGTCTGGCTGCCGCGTTCTGGGCGGCCTGGAGGTTGTGGGGCTGAGATTTGTTGATTACACCATAGAGGGCATTCCGGAAGTCCAGCCTGCTGGTGATGAGTGCAAGGGTGCCGGTCTTCCTGATTCAGGGGGGGATCCATTTAAAGGTCTTGCAAAGTATGCAGAGGGTATTGAAGCATGTGGAGGCTACGGTGTTGGCCTAAGGGTCTGTCACATGAAACATCTTTATCCACTTTAAATCTACCTAAGAAGGAGATTGGCCATGTGGTATGCCCTGCTCAATCAGTCACACCGTGTGTGACATAAAAGAATATTGGCAGCAGTAACTAGGGCTAACCCACTAAAGTGTGTGACTGCAAGAACTAGAGTGAAAAGGAGTTGGTTGGGATCATGATCAACCAAAGAGCTGAGGGAAGAGAGTATGCATCCAGGGTAGAGAAAATTAGAAATATCACATTCTTTTTTGTGTGGGTGTATGACATTGTGCCCTTCCCTAATAAATAGTGTTGGTTCCTTAAAGCTACTCCTAGTTTCAAGGGCTGCCAAATATGTATGCTGGTCCCCATCCTAAGAGTATTATCTCTGACGCAATTGTGCCAGTTCATGGTATAATTGTGCCATTGCCATAATATTTTCATCCTTGACTATTTTGGGCATACAAGTCTGTTATTTAATTACATACTTGCTGCCATCATTGATATATTAAGAGCATGACTTGCTTGCTTTTAGCCATTCCTGACAGAGTGGCAACCACTTCTCCCATAATAATGTTCATAACTGATGTATGTTGGGCATCCAGCTGTGGCACAGTGGTAGCCCGGTTTAATTGTGGGCATTATTAGCATAACAGATGCATTAATAGTGTTATGGTGAGCAAGCATGGCCTATGATTCCTTGGTATTTGAAGCGGAATTTGTCCATCAGAGGCATTTTCACATTGCAGTACTCAATGAAAACGAAAGCTGATGTTTAGAGACTGTGTATTTTCTAACAATGAAAACTGATTTGATTTTTTTTTTAAATATGCTTTTTCTGAAAAGGTTTTTCTTTTGGAAAATTGAGTTTGATTGCTCAAATTGGAAAGTGGTTCAGATAGAAAAATATGTGTATTTTTAAAAACTAATATGCTAATGGAGACAAAATATTACAATTCAAAAACACATTTAAAGTTGTTAGCTGAATGATAATTCAATTTGAGTTGGGCAGACTTACTGCTGTGGTAGTACCCTTTGTGGCACACAGCATGTGATGATTTGAATTTTACTTGATTGCAAGCATTTAATATTGAAAAACGTTTTCCTAGCATTCTGCTGATAACTTCATCTGGAATGTGTGGGTGGTGACTACTGAAAAATCGTTCTTAGGGTGGTTATAGTGTAATGTTAATATATATCATCAGCATTTTCCAGTGATAAAATAGGCTCGTAGCTCGGCAGGACTTTCCTTGAGCAGAATTAGCTCTCACGACAGAAAAGGTTGGAGACCCGAATGTTTTTATGTAGAATGGGGCACTTCCCTGCACAAAAACAATCCCTGAAGGCATATTTCTCTTTCTAGGTGTGCTGCAAAATACAGCACACCTAGAAAGAGGAAGTAACGAGGAGAAATAAAGATATTTCCCCTTGTTATGCCTCACCTAGGAAGGTGTGGCATTTTGGTGCATTCCCAGGTCTATCAGCAATGGTAAATTGGGGAATGTGTCAAAATACTTGGGGTCTGCGTGGGAACACCCACGTAACACCCATGGAAAGCCTTCCCATGGCATAGTAGCATAACACAGCCATTTGTATCAAGCAACTCAGGGCCACACAAAGTGGCCTTGCGTGGCTTGATAAATCACATCTCAGGGTTTGCATTTCACATGCACCATGTTGCGTTGTGAAAACGCAACACAAACCTTGATAAATATGTGCCCTAAAAGTCTATGTGCACATGGTAAAAGCGATTTAAAAATTGTTTTATTATTTTTTGGGTGGGATAAAGTTATGCTTGCCTCGAAGCTGCACCACATTAACAAAGAAATGACTCAAGGACCGTGGATGGTAATGTTTTTATAAGTAGAATGCAGGAGGTATTTTGCCTTTAGACCTAAAATCTGGTGTTTTCCAGTAATACGGATGATGACATTAGGTTTTAACCGTGGTTTGATGTTTTAGGGCATTCTGGTGTTTCCATGCAAATAATAACTTCATTAATTCCAATAGGTCTAAAAATGCTTTAAAAAAGCCTGGTGTCTGTAATTTTCCACGGGTGACAAATGACACTGGACTAGCTGGTATAGTTACAGATTGGGCCTCTCCAATCCATTACGATAGGCCCCCATATAAATGGTATACCTTTTTATCTGTCGATTTAAGGAAGCACTGGATGGTAACATGTTTGCCTAACCTCAGATTCTAGGGCATGTTTATTAATGCTTCACTTCCTTTGATACCCAGGTTCTATTTACTTAAGTTTTCAAAGTCAGTTGTGCATGGCCAATACACCAAGATTTGGTTGTCGGCTCTGATTAGGGCAGGTTTTCAGACAAACAAGCTATTGAGCTCCACGAGTTGAAGAGTCTAAGGAATGTAATATTAAATTACTTTCATATATCAAACTTCAATACAAAATGTTAAAGAAGAAACCCTTGTTCCAATTTCTCTTTTTCCGCATTTGCAATGACCATTTTGTGAATTCATTTTCTTTGGGGGATTCGTTGGCTAGCATAGACATATTTCTCCCAGCGGAATTAAGAATTTCTCTAATTTTCAGAAGTGCTGTGAAGTGGATGCATTTCTCTCAGCAAACCATTTGTGTTGTTTAAAAAAACTACCCTTTGTTGCTTAACACTTTTTAACCACATGGCTGCTGGCAGTTTTCCCGTCCTGTGCTGAAAAATTCAGGATGTCATATATTCATGACGAGCTCAGCTCGTCATCAGCACACGACACCCGTGGGTGATGACGAGCTGAGCTCGTCATCAGGATCGAAAGGGTTAAAATAAAAAAATAATCACATTTTGGTTATTGTCTGACCCCTCAGACTAAATCAGAAAGCATGGGTCTCTTTACAAGACCCACCAGTAAGTAAAGTAGATTGTAGCTTCGGTCTGGTTCTACAAAAGCATGGGATGGTGTGGAGCAAATGGTGGGAGTACCATGGATTGGGAGGGTGGGAATCGATAATGTTTTTATTATGAGGCACGGACGCTGATTACCGGAGCTGTAGCCGTGCATGTTTGTTGTGTCTTGTTACCTGCGGAAAAGTCAATAACACTGGTTCTTTGGTTGTAAAAGAAATTGTGAAGACTGCAGTGCAAGTGTCCCAAATGCTAACGGGCTTAACATGGAAGAAAAGCCAGCAGCAGCAAGTGGTCAATTTGTTTTCCAAGATGTTATTTATTGAAATATCACTATCAAGAATGCTGCAGATTTAATATTTGGGCAATCGGGTGCTAATATCAAGCACTGTAAATTAGACTATTGATACATTTAAATACCGCCAACTACTGCCAGAACACATCTGTTTACCTAATACACCATTTACGTCTGACAAATTCAAATACCACTAACACAAAACTCTCTTCATGAGGTGAACTAGGAGACAAGTTGGTAGGATATAACCTCCACTTCCATTCAACTTTTTATCCACTAGGAGACCATCTTGCATGCCCAGAAATAATGATACACATAAATATAAACTACGTGTGTGTGTCATTCTTTTCTTGTGCTACCTGATGTTTGCCACTGTTTTGGTTTGCGGTGGCATAATTTTTTTGCATGTGTTTTCTTGTATATTTTTTTTCCTGTGTACGTTTTGGATTGTTTCCTGTTAAGCCATGTGACATCTGAATTTGAAGTTGTTATATATATACCAAGGACCTAAATGAGAACAGCCTCAATTTAAAATTTACTAGCACAACCAGTAAGGAAATGCTCCAATTTCTAGATATAGAAGTTTATGTACAAAATGACAGAATCCAGACAAGGACCTACAGGAAACCAACAGCAGGCAATGCAGTGCTTCATGCACAAAGTTTCCACCCCACTAAATTAAAGGAGTCCATTCCTTATGCAGAATGCTTGCGTATGACACGCAATTGCAGTACAGAGGAAGGAGTCACCAAGGCCAAAAAAGACTTATTTGAAAGACTAAGTAAGAGAGGGTATAAACCACACACCCTCATAAAAGCCGAGAGCAAATGTAAAACCAAAAACAGGAAGGATCTATTATTCACCAATGACTTGGAGACTAAAACAACTCCAACAAGGGTGACTGGTAACCCCCCAAGAATGATAACTGGCTACAACATGTACCACAACCAGGTCAGGAAAATTTTGCAGAAACATTGGCCCCTGATCAAAAATGATCCAGTAATAGGACACCTGAATGGGAACAGACCGAGTTTAACATTTAGGAAGGCCAAATCTATGCGTGACCAATTAGTGTGTAACTTGGCCCCCACCTCAAAAAGGCTTTAAAAAGTGCACGAAGTGTAAAGCCTGCAAACAAGGGCTAAACATGAAGGAGGTTATTGTACCTTTCAGGAATAAACCCTACACCATCAGGGGCGGCTACTCATGCAAAACGGAGTATGCCGTATATGTTTTGGTCTGCAGCTGTGGCAAACGCTATGTTGGGAGTACCATTCACCAAGCACATGTGAGAATTCTCCAGCATTTGCGTGCCATCACAAACAACGATCAAACGTACCCTGTGGCCAGACACATAAATACTAAACATGATGGGAATATCAAACATATCTCCTATTATGTGATAGACAGTGTCCCAAAAAACCCAAGGGGTGGAAATCGCAGACTAGCCTTACGACGTCTTGAGTCAAGATATATAATCTTGTTAAATTCAAAAATCCCAAATGGATTGAATTCAGACGAAGCCATGACTGTCCACTTATAAATCCAGAGTAGAACCGTTTCCGACAATGTAATCCCAGTCCAGTTTTAACTCTGCACGTTTGAAACATGCAATTTATTATTTTTTATTTTTTCTGAGTCACAATGTGTGCTATTATTTTGGTTTAACATGTATGACACAAATTAACACAATATAACTACGTGTTATGGTAGACACAGCAGAAACATTTAACTGATACAAATGTCAGGCGCAGACACGAGCATAAACGTTGATATGTATATGCACCGTAGTAATTAAGTCCACTTGGAGATAATGTAAAAGGTAGTAAACCTATGAATTAGTATTATTATTTAAATTAATTTGCACGTGCACCGAAGTGAATCAACATGAGTTGCTACAATTTTGTCACAATGCACAATGATATTTAATTGTTTGGCATTAGCTCGCAGTCATGTTAACTTTGGAAGGAACGCAAACCAGATTTAGAACAATATTTCACAAATGTCTCGCATTGGTATGTTATGTAAATAGGTTTGAGAGGATAACATTAACAATTGCAATGTGTCAAGTGTCGGTAGTGAAATAACATGTAACCATGACGGTTTTGTCCTTAAAACTACAGACTCTTCTGTGTCTATGCAGTAGTGTGTTCAACCATGACTCACTGGTTGCCATAACCATGAATAGCCAATCATGACGTAAGGTCTGTTCGTGATGTGTCAGCATGCAATGTATTATAAAAACGTATGCCAATTACAGCAGAGTTAAGTGAGCAAGGCGGAGGCTTCCGCCGAAACGCTGTGCAGCATGTCGGATTAAAATCTTTCCTTGAGTCAAAGTCACGGAGTCAGTGCCTTCCTTTCATCAGAGGGAATCGGATTGGTAATCAATATATATATATATATATATATAATTGTGGATTATATAGCGGCATTGGTTTCTGCCGCAGGAGCAACACACCCCAGATCAGCGCCATGCACACTGGCAAAGGAAACATATATATATATATATATATATATATATATATATATATATATATATATATTCACTTAAAAAACCATAGGTTTCAGGCCTTATATAGTTAGGAATTAGCATTTTAAAAACCTTGCAAATTCACTTAAAAAACCATAGGTTTCAGGTCTTATATAGTTAGGAATTAGCATTTAAAAAACCATTGAAATTACTCCTATATAGTTAGTTGTACTAACTATATTTCGCGCACCCTCAATCCACTGCTGATGATGTCACATATTACATCATTCATGACATGGTCAGTGACATCACTGATGACATCACTGATGACATCTCAAATGACATCACTGATGACATCACTGATGACATCTCATTTGACATCACTGATGACATCACTGATTACATCATCCATGAATGAGTGGATGTATAAGTGTCTGGATGAAGGATTTAGTAGGTGCGTGACTGACTGTATGAGTGAGTGATTAAATGTGTCTTACTAAATGCATGGGTTAGTGACTAAACTGTCTGAATGTGTGCATCAGTATGTCTGTTGTTGTGTAAGCTGCTGCATGTGTTGATCAGTAGCTATATGAGTGGCTATATGGGTTATTGATTGGTTGCCCAAGTATTTGAATGGGAGACTGAGTGTGTGTGTGTGGGTGGCTGGGAGGTGTGTGACTCTGTGCATAGATGTGTGAGCAGTTGAATCACTAGGTGTATGAGTTCAAGAGTGCATGTGGAAACAGCTATATGGGCGGTTGACTGTGTGCATGGGTGTGTTGGTGAGTGAATGGATATCTCAGTGCTACATGTGCAAGTAAGTACATATGTAAAACACAGTGCATGTGAGAGTTGGCATATATAAATGACTATGCATGAGAGCCAGTGAATGTGCGAGTGGCTATATGGATCATTGTGTACTTGTATCAGTGATTGTATAAGAGAGTAAGTATGTGTTAGTATATGTTTGAATAAGTAAGGTGTTGTGTGTATAACTGTATAGTTGAGGAAGTGTGATTGATTCTTTGCATGACTGACTAGGTGTGTGAGTAACTCCATGGATGAGTGGCAGTGTGTGAGTGTCTGTATAGGTGTATGAGTGCATATGATAGTGTTGTATTGATGAGTGACTGTATGTATGAGTGATTCTATGGGTGAATGAGTGAATGTGTGTGTAGACCTAGGAATCAGTGAGTGCGTATGTAGTAACTGGTATTGGTGTGTCAATGATTTCAAGAATGGTAGTCTGTATTTAACACTGGGTGTATCAAAGGTTATATTAGAGTGTGAGGAGGTGCATCGTATTATCACATGAATGATATCATCAGTGATGTGATCAGTGATGTCAAATGAGATGTCATCACTGATGTCATTTGAGATGTCATCAGTGATGTCATCAGTGATGTCACTGACCATGTCATGAATGATGTAATATGTGACATCATCAGCAGTGGATTGCGGGTACGCGAAATATAGTTAGAACAACTAACTATATAGGAGCAATTTCAATGGTTTTTTAAATGCTAATTCCTAACTATATAAGGCCTGAAACCTATGGTTTTTTAAGTGAATTTGCAAGGTTTTTAAAATGCTAATTCCTAACTATATAAGGCCTGAAACCTATGGTTTTTTAAGTGAATTTGCAAGGTTTTTTAAATGCTAATTCCTAACTATATAAGTCCTGAAACCTATGGTTTTTAAAGTGAATTTGCAAGGTTTTTTAAATTCGAATTCCTAACTATATAAGGCTTGAAACGTATGTTTTTTTTCAGTGAATTTGCAAGGTTTTTTAAATGCAAATTCCTAACTATATTAGGCGTGAAACCTATATTTTTTTCAATAAATTTCAAAGGTTTTGTAAATGCTAATTCTATTAGCGGATAACGTTTATATATGTTATTATCCTTCTGGGACCACCTGAGCAGCCATCTTGTTTCTCAGGAGAAGTGAGGCGCAAGAGAGCACAAAATAAGAGTGGGTACCCTACGCGTACGGTGCGCGTACCCCGCGATTTTTTTGGGGATTTTTTTTTTGTCCTTTTGGGACCCCCTGAGAAGGGCTAGACGGTTGGGGGGTCTCTACCCTGCCCCCTTTTCGTGTTTTCCACTCTTGTTTTGGGCTCTCTTGTGCCTCAGTTCTCCTGAAAAACAAGATGGTAGCCAACACTTCCTGGTTTGGACAGTTTGGAATGTTGACAGTCGACTGCCAGCCAATCAGAAACTCACTCGCGCACGTAAGGATACGCGCACTTACGGTACGCGTACCGTACGCGTACGGTGCGCGTACGGTGAGCGCATATAGATATATAATTTGATCAAATTCAATTTTCTCAACAACTACTGGAGGGATTTTCACCAAATATAGAAAAGGCACTACTGCATACCTGTCCCTACCATTTTGCCAAGTTTGGTGTAATTCCGTTCAGCCGTTCGGGCTGTAGCCGTGTCTAAAGGTCCCATAGAAAATGCCATTTGAAAAATTTCAAAAATTCAATTTTCTCAAGAACTACTGGAGGGATTTTCACCAAACATACAAAAGGCACTGCTGCATACCAGTCCCTACCATTTTGCCAAATCTGGTATAATTCCGTTTAGCCGTTCGAGCTGTAGCCTTGTCAGAATGTCCCTATGGAAATTAACATGGGAAAAACACGTTTTGGGACCCCCCTTTTTTCTCGGCCCCCGCTTGACAAATCCCCCTGAAACTTTCAGGGAAGGAGCGGAGCGCAGCGAGGCAAATGTAAGGAAAATTACAGGCAGATCCCTCAATCGGCGCCAAAGTTATTCCCAATTGAATGTTCGGAATTTCCTATGGTAATTAGGTCCTAACTATACATACCTACTGGCGACCGCCAGTAGGTTATATATATATATATATATATATATATATATATATATATATATATATATATATATATATATATATATATATATATATATCACGAAGTACCGCGTCTTGACACAGGTAGCAAGAAACTCCCGCCTTGCCACCAAAAGACTACTCGGATAAGGACCAACTTTTATTGAAGCAGAGTATGTCGCATGACGTTTCGACTCCGTGGAGCCTTGCTCACATGACAACGTCCCTCATCCAAATGCTCATTTTTAAAGTGCCAGTGTCAAATCACATCAACACCACGTGATACTTGCAAATAATAGACATGGAAGAAAGGTTCATTATGTAAATCCATTGGAAATCAGTGCTTTCATTTAACATATATCTATTTTTATTTTTTTAACCTATGACGTCAAAACATTTGTCTCTGTGGGATTTGAAAATATCAGCACTAAAAGATGCACACTGTATTTTACTGTCAGCAGTGAACTGTGCAGTGCTTGATATTACTATAATACTGCAGAATATAATGTACTTCTCTTTGTGATGAAGCTCGAAGTTTGGCTAATACAAGCATATACCCAGTGCTTACTTTGTAAAATCTGCGCTGGTGTCCAAGGATTTTCTGAGAAGCCTGCACCAAAGAATGTCAAGGCTGCACTGGCTTGATTCCACAGCATTCCTCTTTCTTTCACCGCATTACATTCTCTGCCCCTTTACACCGCTCTTTCAATTTCTTTTTAACCCCTACTGTCTCTTCTTCTCGTGTTTTTTCTCTTGTTTTATTTTGTGCAGTTGTATATTGCTTGAACTTTGCACTTATAGTGCTTAACATGAGCATTCTGTTACGTTATTTCTTAAACGTGGGGCCTTATTTATGAGCCACTGCGTCACTTTTGTGCTGCCATTGCGTCACTTTGCTGCAGCATAAAATATGTGCCTTATCGCGCCCTATTTTCAAAGTGACGCATCTGGGCAGATGCATCACTTTGTGAACCCCTGCGCCACATTATACCTGCGTCAGTTATAATGTATGCTGGGTGGGCGTTCCCCCGCAAGTAAGCCTCGTAGAAGTGGCACAGTGAAATCTATCAATCAATCAATCAATCATGACACTTCTATAGTGCACTACTCACCCGGAAGGGTCTCAAAGCGCTTGGGGGGGGGGGGGGGGGTCTGCTACTGCTCGAACAGCCAGGTCTTGAGTTGTCTCCTGAAGGCGAGATGGTCCTGGGTCAGCCGAAGGTGGATGGGGAGGGAGTTCCATGTCTTGGCCGCTAAGTAGGAGAAGGATCTGCCTCGGGCGGTTGCTCTTTGGATGCGTGGTACGGCGGCGAGGGCGAGGCTAGTCAACCGTAGCTGGCGGGTGGGCGTGTAGAAGGTCAGGCGGTCGTTGAGGTACTTGGGGCCCAGGTCGTAGAGAGACTTGTGTGCATGGGTGAGGAGCCTGAACGTGATCCTCTTGTTGACAGGGAACCAGTGCAGGTTCCTCAGGTGGCCGGAGATGTGGCTGTGTCGGGGGATGTCCAGGATGAGTCGGGAGGATGCGTTCTGGATGCGTGGGAGTCTTTTCTGTAGCTTGGCTGTGGTTCCGGCGTAGAGGGTGTTTCCGTAGTCCAATCGGCTGGTGACGAGGGCCTGGGTCACTGTCTTCCTGGTGTCGGTTGGGATCCTTCGGAAGATCTTGCGAAGCATTCGTAGGGTGTGAAAGCATGATGAGGAGACGGCGTTGACTTGTCTGGTCATCGAGAGGGAGGAGTCCAGGATGAAGCCCAGGTTGCGTGCGTGGTCAGTTGGCTTGGGAGCGGTGCCCAGGGCTGGGGGCCACCAGGAGTCATCCCAGGCGGAGGGTGATGGTCCCAGGATGAGGACTTTCGTCTTGTCTGAGTTCAGTTTCAGGCGGCTGTCCTTCATCCACTCGGCGACGTCTTTCATCCCTTCGTGTAGGCTGGTTCTGGCGGTGTCGGGGTCTCTGGTGAGGGAGAGGATCAGCTGGGTGTCGTCGGCGTAGGAGATGATGTTGAGGTTGTGTTGGTGGGCGATGGCGGCAAGAGGTCGCATGTAGAAGTTGAAGAGGGTGGGGCTGAGTGATGAGCCTTGCGGAATGCCGCAGACGACTTTGGTGGCCTCGGATCGAAACGGGGGGAGGCGGACTCTCTGTGTTCTTCCGGCGAGGAACGAGACGAACCACTCCAGTGCCTTCTCTTGGATGCCGATGTTGCTGAGGGCTGGATTAGGGTGCGGTGGCAGACAGTGTCGAAAGCTGCGGAGAGGTCCAGGAGGATGAGTGCCGTTGTTTCCCCGTTGTCGAGCAGGGCTCGGATGTCGTCGGTGGCTGCGATGAGGGCGGTCTCGGTGCTGTGGTTGGCTCTGAAACCGGACTGCGAGGGGTCGAGGGATCCGTTCGTCTCGAGGAAGACAGCAAGCTGTCTGTTGACGATCTTCTTGATGACTTTGGCAGGGAAAGGGAGGAGCGAGATGGGGCGGAAGTTCTTGAGGTCGGTGGGGTCCGCTGTAGGTTTCTTCAGTAGGGCGCTGAGCTCGGCGTGCTTCCAGCTCTCCGGGAAGGTGGCGGTGACGAAGGAGGTGTTGATGACATCTCGGAGATGGGGTGCGATGGTGGAGTCGGTCTTGTTGAAGACGTGGTGGGGGCAGGGGTCAGTCGGAGATCCGGAGTGGATGGTGTTCATTGTGTGGACTGTGTCTTCGGTGGTCACCGTGGTCCAGGTGCTGAGGGTGGCGGTGGGGGGCGTTGGTTCGACGGTTGGGTGCGTGGATGGTGCGCCGAAACTGTTGTGGATATCGGCAATCTTGCGGTGTAAGAACGAGGCGAGTGAGTCGCAGAGATCTTGTAAGGGAGTGATGTTGTTGATGCCGGTGCTTGGGTTGGAGAACTCCTTGACGATGGTGAAGAGTTCCTTGCTGTCGCGGGCGTTGTTGTCCAGTCGTTCCTTCAGTGATTTCTTCTTGGTGGTGCGGATGAGCTGGTGGTGCTTGCGGGTGGCGTGTTTCAGGGCGGTCATGTTATCGGTGGTCTGGTCGAGGAGCCAAGCTTTCTCAAGGGTGCGACAGGTCTTCTTGGAGTTCTTGAGTTCGTCAGTGAACCAGGAGGCCTTCTTGCTTCTGGGTCTGCTGGGAGGGTTCTTCAGTGGTGCGAGGTCGTCGGCGCAGGCGGTTAGCCACTGGGTGAAGTTGAGGGCTGCAGTGCTGGGGTCTGTTGCGCTGGCGGGTGGGTTCTGGCTGAGGGAGGCGGTGAGCTGGTCGGTGGTGATCTTGCTCCAGCTTCTGTGAGGAACCTGTTGCAGGTGGTGGGTTGTGGTTCTTTTGAAGCTGAAGTGGACGCAGCTGTGGTTGGTCCAGTGGAGTCCGGTGGAGTGGCTGAAGGTGATGTGCTTGCTGGATGAGAAGACGGGATCAAGCGTGTTGCCGGCGTAGTGGGTGGGGGTGTTGACCAGTTGCTGGAGTCCGAGGTTGGCGAGGTTGTCCAGCAGGGCGGCGGTGTTGCGGTCCTTGTTGTTCTCCAGGTGGAAGTTGAGGTCCCCTAGGAGGATGAAGTCGGCGGCTGGCTGATGAAGTCCCGTGAAGTATTCGCTGAATTGTGTGCGTGGTCCCGGGGGTCTGTAGATGAGGGTGCACCACTTTAGGACGCTAATGCGTCAAAACCTTAAACTTGCCTCATGGCAGGTGTAAGGGTGACGCAGTGCCATAGGCACAGGCCTACCCCATGTATTGCTAGAGCTGCGTCATTCTTATGACCCTGTTCCAGCAATGCGTAGGTTTTGCTCCGACAGATGCGTCAGGATTTCTGACGCATCTGTTTTTTCTTGAGACATGGAGGGCCAAACATTAAATACGGCACATCCATCGTGTCGCAAGAGTGCTCAGAGAAACTGACACATCGATGCCAATGCGTCAGTTTATCATAAATGAGGCATATAGAGATTAAGGGCCCTA
The DNA here is from genome assembly GCF_964263255.1 of Lissotriton vulgaris. Taxonomy (NCBI): domain Eukaryota; kingdom Metazoa; phylum Chordata; class Amphibia; order Caudata; family Salamandridae; genus Lissotriton; species Lissotriton vulgaris. The sequence continues at coordinate 1,138,576,237 of NC_141695.1, read as the reverse complement.
TTTACGAGAAACTAACGCAGCGCGGTGTCGCAAGTCATATTGCTGTGCCGCGCTGCGTTAGTTTTGGCGCACAGGGATGAAACATATTTACCACAAAATGTCACATTTCTCTGCTTTTCCCTGCGTTGGCGCGCAAACTGCTGCCATGTGCCGGCGCAGGCACACTTGGACCATGGTGAAAGGTTGCCTGCGTCGTGGGAGATTGTTTTTGTGCAGGAAGGGGCCCTTTCCTGCACAAAAACAATCAATTGAGGCGATTTCCTCTCCCAATGCGTGCTGTAGAATGCAGCACGCATTGAAAGAGGAAAAAAATGAGGAGAAATGCAAACATTTCTCCTTGTTGTGCCTCGCTACTCTACCCTTGGGGGTGGCGTAGAATTCTGACGCATTTCCAGGTTTTCGATTCCTCGTAAATCTGGAAATGCATCAGTGGACATGGGTGTTGTGTGGGAACACCCGCAGCAACACCCATGTCACACCCTTAACAAGCAAAGTGTTGTGTGAAAAAGGGGGATATTTACAAACACGCATAAAGGCTTTACATGTACTTATAAAGATCACGCAGCAGGTTGCACCGCCAGTGACCGACGTAAGGGGCTCATAAATAAGCCCCTTAGAGATTTGTCCAAGATCAAATTATTTTAAGCGAGGCCGGGACTTGAGCCAGATTCCCCAATTCCGAAATCGTCAGCTCTAGCCTTTATGCATCATCTCTTCCACAAAAACGCTTGCCAACTTCTGATGGGTAAGGGTACACGCCGGTTCCCCAAAAATGTGTGCTGGTGGGCTACACCTGCAACCACCGCCTCAAATTCAGCCCTGCACTGTGCACATAGTGTCTGTTTCAATCCAGAAATGATGCAGCCCAGTGACAGTGGCGCAGCCACAGATAGCGCTACCACGTGCAGCTACGCTGGGACTCTATCGCAATTACTGCATTCCTAGTCACGGTGAATTTAAAACGACAATTATGAGTTAGTCGTGGTAAGGCCAGCTGGTCACTGCTGTCTGGGATTCATCCTCAGATGAGGTGAGTGATGACAAATAGCTTCCTGCACTGGAGCCCCCCGCAGCCCCTCGGGCACCACAGGCAGCAGCACCGAGGGAGGCAAGTTCTGGAGCCTAGGCCCCTAGAGAGTTAAAGTGCTACTTAGACCTAGATATAAGATATGTATGTGCAGGGCGCGCGCCGTATGAATGATCGAATTATCAGTCATGAACGGGTGTATCTTGTATGTACGATTCACATTAAGGTATTTACCTGCATGCAAATGCGCCATATCGAATCACAAACATGAGTTGAGCAGCGTACAGGTCTGAAAGAATAAAGACTTAGTCAACGCAACCAATAATTTATGAAAGGCAACACCCTTATGCTCTGTGTCTCAAAATTTACGAGAGGCCCTTCAAATTTCCCGCAAAATACATGAAAGTCTACGGAAATGTTTTCCATTTTTGTGGAAAAGAAATTTAAAATCAGGGAGGTGTATATGCATGGAATCTGCGGAAGTGGATAGTAATTAATTTCGGAAAAATAATTATTACAATATTAAAAACAGTAAACAATAGTATTATATTTATATTTTGATTATTACTTTACTGAATGTTTTGGAAGCGTGCTGATTAAAAGATGGACACATGGCTTATCAGCCTCCATTTGTTATCTGGTCCCTCGCGCACCTGATCTTAGCTTCCGGGCCGATAGCTTGCAGCAGCCTTAGGGCGCCACCTAGTGGCGGCAGCAAATTACCGCTTAACGTAAGAAAAAGGCCTTTCTCCGGTATATTGGAAACATACTTTGCCATGAGTGCTGAACAATCGTTCACCATTTCTTCACACCAACAGTTTCTCGATTGTGGTCCCAAGAGCACAGAGGGTTGTCGCAGTTAGTCAAAAGGAAAAAGAAAGACCCTCTGTTGGGTGACTGAGTCACGTGGCCTTGTCGGCTTCTAGGCAAAAACTCACAATGTGGGTGGCCACACTCACCACAGACTACAGCAGCCTCTGTAAACCCTTTTCTTGGCCCAGCCATTGCTATTTCCTTTCTGGTGTTTCCGAATATGTGATCCCTGACCGCTTGGGATTTCTAAAATGTGGTCGGAGGTTGCGCATGTAAAGTGCTAGGCGCTAGCAGAGCCGGTCCTAGGCCTTCTGAGGCACCGGGCGAAAGGGAAGATGTGAGGCCCCTCTAATTGCATATTGTGTCGCAAGAAGTGACATCACAGAAAGTGACTTCGCAGGACTTTTAATCTTAGCTATTAGGCATCACTGAAGCAAACTAATGTGGATATCAGTAACATGGACAAAAAGTAGAGGGGATGGAAAACAGGTGAGCTGCAAATATCCATGAGTGTAACACTTGCCGGCACAAGGTTGATTCTGAAATTAGCATATTTCCTTTTAAGTGCATTGATTTATCTTTTGCAGGCAGTGTTTACAGCATTGAAACATGATAGGCATTTAATTATGACAGCATATTTATTGGTTAAATAAATGTGGAAATATAGTAATTTCAGCTTCATTTTTCCACAAAACCAGAAATAAATATGGATAAATACCGATAAAATTGGCAAGAAGTAAATGTTGATAAATACAGACAGAAATGGCAAAAAAAATAAATACCATAAAACCGGGAGCCCTATTGTTCTTCTAAAGAGGAGCATATGGCAGCCTAAAAATGCCATGCCCGGCTGTGCTGTGCCTCCGCCCTCGCCTCAAACTGTTGTTCTAAATTGGGCTCGAGGGTGACCTAGATGATGGGTGTATTTTATATTCTGATACTAGAAAGAGGTCACAGTTGGCATCGCCAACACTGCAGTCTGAAGTTTTTAACATTGGAGTACATCTCGGGCAACTGCATTTCATTACAGCGAGATTAGCTTTGCTCTCGCTCCCTAGGCAAAATCAATGTAGCATCAGGTATTTTTTTGCTTTCAATGCAGCTTTTATGACATTTCACACCCTCTAACCCACAGAAGTGGTGTAAAATGTAACACAAACGGTACCTTGGTAGTGCTGTCTTGGTGTACAGCAGTTCAACATGATTATTAAAACTGCGATTGATATTGTTCTTGTTCAGTAAGGCGAACAAGTAGTCTGCAGGTCCATCTTATCTTTCTGCCAGGTTCAAGATGTGTATATTGCAGCAGATACAGCAGGAAAGCCACAAGCAATTCGTTAAATTGAAGGGTGGATCAGAATAATGCACCATTTCAATTACACAATGGGGCCACATCTTGGACACAAATCTAGCAGCAAATAACCTATCTCCTAAGATCCTAACGGTAGGAAGACGGTGTAGTCTTTCAAGGTGCTGCACACATCACAAGGGCCACCTCAGAGTTTGAAGTACAGCAGACCATTCTAATATCCCGCGTTAGCTGCAGTGCTGGTGGATGAAAATGTTCTCAAGAACTCTTCATAAAAGATTCTAACTTGAGTTGTTTCATAGCAACCAGATGTTGGTGTTAAAGCTGTAGGTGGTATCGACACTCAATAGCTGAACTTGTTTTTTTTTTTTAGGTATAATCAATTTGTATTGATTTTCTTATACAAAATAACAGAGTGAAAGGGGTGTGAGACATACACAGTGTATACATCACTAGGCAGTGATAGTAGAACAATTAAAGGGAAAACAGCAGCCACATTTCGTCGTTAGGACATACACATGTCATAATAAGTCCGCCACTTCCTCCCAGATCTTTCTATGTTTCTGAGGACAGCCTCGTGCTCGATATATTGGCTCCGCCAGCTTTGCACAATGACACATCGCCACCCTTCAATTGGCCAGCGGAAGGGGCCAGTTGGACTTCCAATGTTTGCTATGTCTGGACCGGCTTGTAAGCCTTTTGAGAATTGTCAATTGTACTGTAGTGCCAGACGTCAGGCCCTGGACGTACTGTTAATAATGCCTTCGGTCTTATGGCCATCTTTCGTCATACGCACCCTGAACTAAGCAGAGGGTTCTAAATAGGATTGTTGCTACTAGTCAGGAGAGCTAAGCCAAAAGTGGCTGGTCGACGAAAGCTACCGGTTTAATGGGGTCGAACCAGAGCCCGCTCTGTGTGTCTTTTTATCCTACTTTGGTAATGCACACTGCTGCAGTTCGGCAGGCTGAATGAGTAACCCATCTATTCAGTATCCACCACAAATGACACGAACTGTTACAAGATGCAGCAAGAAATCCGAAAATCTGAAGGCAATTAATTGTTTTGTATGTCATACACTTTTTCATACCTCTTTAAGTTAGGTCACAGGAGAGAGCTCGCTTTTTTAGATTATCTAACAAAGCGAGCTCCTGTGACCTCGTCGCTGAACAACAGTTTGATTTTCTTCTTACGTCAGGGGCTCAAGAGCAAGGATTTCAGGGCTTGGTGAAAACGAACAGATTGAAAACGAATGAAAACGAATTAATGACAACAAGCGATGGACCAGCCAGCCAGGTCTCGTCTTTCTTACCTTAAGACGTTAACTTTATTTATGCCATTGCCAACCAACAATGAACGCGGCCCGTCCCGACCACCTCCCGACTCCCGACTCCACCCTCCTCCTGGCCAGGGAGCGCGCAGCGCGTACGGGGTGCATGCTGCGTCACCAGGTCTGTGCGTCACAGTGCTGTTAACTACAGAGCGGGGGCTGGCCAAAATTATGTCCAGGGCTGTTATTGGTAGCGCTTTCGCGCGCTACCAGATTGATGGCCCTGGAACCCACATCTTTAACGGCCTGGCCTGGCACCCGCGCACCGCGCACGGCACGGCACCACCACCACCACTAAGTTAGTTGGTCACTAAGCTTGGTGGTGGGGTGCATGCACGGTAACTGCGGATCGGCCAGCGGTGGGCCCACAGCTCTGTGGTATACTGCGGGGCTGGCGGCGGGGCCCCCCTGAGCGCGAGGCCCTGGGCAGCTGCCCATACCGCCCATGCCTAGGACCGGTCCATGGCGCTAGGCCCACATGCTTAAGAAATAATGCACATGGACACCGTCATTTAGGTACTAGTAACTGCCGGCCCCTTTTTATTTGCAGGGTCACCAGACTGGTGATGCCTGTGATTGGAGGGGGGAGGGGGTATATGGTGTAGGGTGCAAACACAGGCAGAACACTAGAACATGTCCAGCAGGACTCTACATCCCTCCCAAACTTTAATGAAAAGAAACAAACAAAAAGTCCAACCTATGAAGAAAACAAACAATGCACAGCACCAATGAGTCTCTTCAGGCCATCTGCTGGGCAGTGTTGGAGCTCTGGACCACACGGTCAGGAAGCTTTGGTCCACCTCTGCGATGAAGTTCAGACCAACCTGGTCTCGCGGTGTTGGAGTCTATTTACACAGTTCAAATAGCGGTGCATCTGGAGCAGTGGTGGAGTCCACTTTAGAGATCTTTTTGCAGGCGCTCAGGCTCCGGTGGACGGCAAACCTGCAAATACTGCGGTTGACCTTGGTGGATGATAGCCTTCCTTGGAGGCGATGATAATTTCCAGGTCCCGCAGGCCGAGCAGCTTCAGACTTGGCCCTCCAGCCTGGACTCCCCCCTCAGAGGAGTCTCCTGGAGGGCCTTCCTGCTGGGCTGCCATGGGACCGTGTGGACTGTGCGGGCCTCGTGTAGTACGCATGAAGGTGTCGCTGAGGAACTGCCAACAGGACCAAAGCCAAATCGCTCATTGTTGGTGTCTCTGCGTCTGAGTGCTCTCACTCTTAGGACTCAGATTCACATGCCTCCATCAGATGGTCTTTAGATTACCAGTCTCCATCTGTGACCTCCATGGTTCCCAGTGCCTGTTGTGGAGCTGCTGCCGATGCACCTCTCCGGTTCGGATTCCCCTCTCACAGGCACTTCATTGAGGCCCTTACCCCTGGATTGCCACGTGACGCGTGGGCTGTGCGGGCCTTTCGTAGGCCACACTGAGGGGTTGCTGCAGAACTCCCAACAGGGCCACGGCCAAGCCTCGTGTATCGCAAGGGTGGATAGTCCAATGGTTGGGTATGCTCTTCTTCAGCAGGCTTCAGGTTTACGGGGCACACAGAAGGTTCCTGGGTGGCTAGCCTCCCACTGCGCCGGGAGTGCCTTCTTGCACTCCGAATGTTTGGAGTGTTTGGATCCACTCTGGTGGTGCGATGCTCCTTAGATGTTCTTGGTGATGATGATGCACCTGGATGGTGAATGCAATAATTTTCTACCAGTTGGGCAACAGGCGGCGATCTCTTGCTTTCGGTGACCTCGTGGAGTGAGGAGGACTGGAAGGACTTCGTACCCACTTACGGTTGTCTTCTGGCAGGTGCACTTGCTAGATGTGGCACCATTGATGCCAAGCAGCTGGTGACAGGTGGGTGGATGGCTACACTGTGAAGCATGGGGCCTGGACGCACATCACGCTTGTGGTTGATCCTCCTGCAAAACGGTCTCCAGTGACGTCTCTGCTCCACAGTGGTTGGCTTGTGCGGATGAACACCTTTTCCAGTACGAGTGTTCTGTCCTGTCGCTCTTCTCCTTTTTCCTCTTGCGCACCTGTGGCGGTTGGCCCTGTAGCATTGAGCCACTCTCCTTTCCTCCTTCAAGGAGTGGCGTCCTGCCATGCTCTTCTCCTTCGCTAAGTGGCATTCAGCCACGCTCTTCTCCTTGCTGGTCGTGTCCAGTTCTTAGGACTATGTCTTTTCTGTGCTGCGCACCTGTTGCTAGGTCATGTGTCATCTCCTTGTGGACCTCATGCAGTCCCCATCACCTCCTCACGGATTTTCCCTGTGCTTTCTGCCAGGATGGCAGATTACCTCATCGCTTGAGGGCGTCGTGCTTGCGCCCGGAGCTGCGCCATCATGGCGCTTGATCCTGCAGCCGTTCAGGCGTGCCTGGCGAGGTTGATCACTTTGTGTGACATGCTCCTTGCTTGTGGTGCGATGTGGCATCCAGCCATGTGTTGCGTGTCTTTAGAGTACATGTTGCGGTGGCAACTTGCAACCTGGAGTGTGCGACTCTCCTCTTGCCTGTCTTGGGCCACATGGCGACTCCGTCTTGAGGCAGTGTGGGGGAGGATACTCTGCTTTCTTTGGCCCACTGCAGGGCTGTGCTGGGGCAGTGGAGATGTAGAGGCTCTCTCTGCTGTCTCCAGCATTGCTTCTTCTCTTTGTAGAGGTCGCTCTCACCTGGGTTCCTGCCTGTGCTGTTGAGCTCACTGGTGCAGCCTTCTGAGCACCTTCTTAGTTTGCGTACTCCGTCCACTTCGTGGGCGCCCTCTTCTGGCACCTGGCGTGCCATTCTTCTTTCTTCTGGTGGTGGCTGTTCACCACTGAGAGTGAGCGGTGCAATTTCCTCGTTGGCTCTTTGGCTCTCCTTGCGGCTTAATAGCTGCTTAGCAGGACTTGCTGTCTTTAGCTGTGCTGCCTGTGTGTAGCTAGACTCCTGGCAGCTTTTGCAGGTGTGGCATCTTTGGGCTTCCTGAGGCTGTTTGTGGGGGTTAACAGTCTCTACCCCTCCAATGCGACAGGTAGCCACCGTGGAGGCATGTAATGCTATCTTGGGGAGTCTCTGCTAGAGTGTGGGATATAGGGAACAACCCAAATCATTCAGGGGGAAATGTGGGTGGAAACAAGTTCATGTCTCGGTACTAGACATTCTGTCCTTTTGGTCTTTTGTTCCTTTGTTTGCTTCCTGGGTCTGTACCACTGCTAAGGGCACGGTGGCTAATTTTCATGAGGCTGTTGCTTTGCTGGAGCTGGGAGCTACACTGGGGTGGAGCTGCAGGTGAAAGGCAGTTTACGAAGCTAGCATGGCTGCGGTCTTCACTTGCTGTTATTTTGGGTCAAGGTTGCCTCCCACGACTTTCCCCAGTAAGTGGTGCCACTTGGTAACTTTAAAAATCTTGGTAGTCTGTCTCGCACTGCAGGTCTTTTCTTTGTAGTGTGCTTGGTTGGTTGGCTGCAGTATTGCCAGTGGCCACTAGATGGCAGTGCAGCGCTTCTGTTTGCAGGTCCCGTCAGTCTTTCCTTAGCTGCAGGCCATGCACCTCGTACATGCAGAAAGGAGAGCCTACCCTTGCTGCTGCGGGTGTTCTGTGGAGGTAGGTGGGGGCCCTTGAGCTATTCCTTGAGCATGGGGGTGGCAGGGTGGCTTGTCTGCCATTTGCTGTTCACCCGCTTGATGCCACTAGGTGTTGCCGCATTCAATGTGGACCATGCCAGTCTATGGGCTATGGCAGCTTGTTGGGGCTATGAGTGTGGTGCAATGCGGCCCCCGGGGGAAGCAGGTCGACAGACCAGTCTTTTCCCCGGGGTGTTCACGCGAGAGGTCAGCAGGCATAGGGTTAGGTCAGGGGGTGGGTTTTGGGTGGTGGGGGGATAGGAGGTTACTTAAGGGGACAGGAGGGGAAGGACTTCCTCTTCCGGTCCCCAGTGCCTCAGGGAATAGGTTTAGTTTTGTGAGCGGTGCTTGTTTAGTTTAGAGAGACGGGATGTGAGTTAGTGACGGAGCGTGTCGCCACTGGTGCCCCGGTGCGCGGCGCAGTCGGAAGGTTGCTGAGGAGTTTATCGCACAGGGGTGAGAGGAGCGCTTCGGGAGCCGGCATGGCAATGCCCGATCCAGAGGCGGTGCGGGCGGCTTTACAGGTGCTCGGCCGGGCTGGGAGGGCCGACCTCCTCCAGCCCGGCGTTTTGGACCAGGCGTGGGTCGGAATGATCCGCACGCCTAGGCCCGCTTCTGCGGGAGTTGCTGCGGTCGTTGCCGCATGTCTGGACGAGCACCTGGGGGCTCGAGGAGGTACGTTAGGGCGGGGGAGGGGAAAAAAGCAACAGGAAGCCCCCAAGCTCAGTGGGACGCGGCCGAGCCTCCCTGCACGTTCAGAAGGTGTGGGTGAGGTGCCGGGTGGGAGGCCTTGGGGAGGGGGCCTGGACCATGCAGCAGCCTACTGGGGACCCCAGGCATGGCTTGGTTGTTTCAGCCCCACCGGCTGGTGGGTTGGGCAATGAGGGGCCCTTGGTGGACTATGGGGTCAGCAGCGAAGGCGAAGGTAGTGGGGGGGAGGACCTGGGTGATTGGGAGGTGGGGGCTTATTTCTTTTTATTATTTATTAAGAAGCTTATAAAGCGCACGGCTACCCCCGACGGGGGTGTCCCGGCTCTACAGACTGCAAGCTAGAAAGAAATGAGCTGCTTATGAGATAGTGAACAACCAAGTTTTCAGTTTGCATCTGGGAATGAGTTTGCCCTCACGCTGTCGGGGGGGGAGTCTGGGGGGAGGAGGGGGCCCCCCTGAGTGAGCAGCCGATGGACCTTTCTGGGTGAAAGAAGGGTGTGGTCAGGGCACAGGGATCCAAGGGCAAGGGCCCTCTGAAGGCGCAGCAGCAGGAGGGGACGGGGCCTGCGGCGAGAGCCCCTCGGCACCCCCGCCTGGGAAGGGTCCACTGGGGGACCTGGAGGTCAGGAGTTTGTGGTATGCCAGGTGGGAACACATGTCGGAGGAGGAGAGGATCCGCGACCAGCGTCGCATTATTGAGGAGTCGGAGGGGGAGTGGCTGCACCTATGTGCGGCCAGGGAGGCGAAGGCGGGTGGGGTGCCCAGGGGCAAAGGGGCCTCGGCTGCGGCACCTGCGCATGGCAGGGGTGCAGTGGGTGGACGAGATAGAGGTGTTCCAGTGGCCCAAGGGGAGTGGGTCTGGGTAGAGGGGTCAGGGACTGCCTTGGCGGCGCAGAGACCTGGTGGTACTGGGGCCTCCCCGGGCGCATACGGCTCGGGGGGGGGGTGGGTGCAGGCCGGCAGGGACAGCTGGCAGATGCCGGGGTGGGCCGGCGGGGAGCAAAATGGCTCCAAACGCCAGGACGAAGCAGCAGGGGGGTCCGCGGCGGCCTGCCCTCCACCGAGGGAGTGGACACCGGCGATGTTGGAGTGTGAGTTTGTGCCTGGAGTGAAAGGGAAAGGTGCCAAGAGGGTGGTGACTGAGGTGCATGAGTTGGTGGCGCCGGATGTGGAGGATGAGATGTTGGATTATGAGGATGAGGAGGATGAGTTGGAAGAGGGTGAAGTGTGTGAGGTTGAAAGTTGGAGGAAGGGCAGAGCGGCAACGAGCAAGTTTGGTGTTTTCCAGGAACACGGGATAGCGCCGGTCGGGCCAGCAGAGGGAGTGTGAAGCCGCGGAGATGCGGCGGCCAGAGTGGGACGCCTGGGGGGACGGGACTAAAGGAGGGAGGAAGAACGCTTGCCGGTCGGTGGGTGTGGGGGACGGGTCTGTGAGGGAGACGGGGTCCCTGGGTGGGGCGGGGTCTGTTCTGCTTGATGGTAAGAAGCAGTTGGCGACGGTGAGCGCGCAGACTGACAAGACTGAGGACCAAGGGGGTAGAGAGGATGGTGTGGAGAAATTGCAGAAGAAATTGCCGTATATGGGTTTGGCGATGCCTCTCGGGTCGCATTTGTCTGAAAAGACGAGGGCAAGGATTTGGCGGCATTAGTACGTTGATGTGTTTAAACTCCTGCACAGGGAAATTCAGGCGAAGGAGGGGTCAAACAAGGAGGAGTGGGAGTTGAACAGGCGGCCGAGAGTGCCGGTGACAATGGAGAATTGGACGTCAGCCCTTTTGATCTATGCGAGTATCTATTGCGAGAAGCAAGCGGATTGGGCGATTGCGCTGTTTAAGTATATGGATGTGATCAGGAAGGCGCAATTGCACTTCGGGGGTTTTACCTGGTTGAGCTATGACGAAGAGTTCAGGGCACGGATTACTGTAAACCCGGACAAGCCGTGGGGGGATGTGGACCAGGAACTCTGGGTCCAATGGATTTCATCGACGTAGGCGGCGGCGTCTACACATACGGCCAGTGGTCTTCTGGTCACCTATCGGTCTTTTCAGTCACGCCCCGCCCAGTCTGGGGCGGGTGGCCAGGGTGTTGCCGGAGGGCATGGAGCTCAGGCGGTGTGGACAGGGGCAGCAGGGCAGCAGTACAAGCCGGGATCCACTGGGGCCAGCTGGGGTTTCAACAAGGGATTCTGCAATCGGCCTTCCTGTAAATTTAAGCATGAGTGTTCCAAGTGCGGGGGAGGTCACGCGGTCACGCAATGCCTCACGCTGGCTACGCCCGCAGAGCAGTGGAAGATTGCAAGAGGCAGGGGACAGGCTGGGCCGAAGGGCCCATACTCCGGTTAGGGTGGAGGCCATGCGTCCATGGCTCTCCCGGTACCCTGATAGAGAGGCGGCGTCGAGACTGTACTGGGGTTTTGTGGAAGGTTTTCGGATTGGCTATCAAGGGCCGAGGGTGAGGCGTTGGGCTGAGAACTTGGGGTCTGCCAAAGAATTGCCGGAGGTGATGGCGTGCAAATTGGAGAAGGAGGTTTGGGAGGGCAGGATTGCGGGTCCGTTCGAGGAGTGGCCAATGTTGGATCTCATTGTCTCTGCTCTGGGGGTGGTGCCCAAGAAGGAGCCGGGGGAGTTCAGGTCGATTCATCATCTGTCTTGGCTGGAAGGAGGTTCGGTGAATGACTTCATCGCAGAGGAGGACTCCAGGGTCTTGTATGCGTCGGTGGATGATGCCGTAGGTTTGGTACGGGCCTGCGGGAGGGGGGCGGAGTTGGCCAAGTGTGATATCAAGTCGGCTTTTCACCTCCTCCCCATTCATCCGGCGGATTTTTCCTTGTTGGGCATGCAGTTTGATGGGGCCATTTTTGTTGACATGTTGTTGCCAATGGGTTGTGCGATTTCCTGCGCGCTCTTCGAGACCTTCAGTTCCTTTTTGCAGTGGGCCTCTGTGGACCGTAGTGGGCACCGGCTGGTGTCTCACTATTTGGATGATTTTCTGTTTGTTGGCGTGGGTCGGACGGGAGAATGTGGCTCGGCCTTGGGCCAGTTTCAGCTGTTGGCACAGGAGTTTGGGGTGCCGTTGACGCCAGAGAAGACGGAAGGGCCTAGTTGCTGTCTGACCTTCTTGGGAATCGAATTGGATTCGGTGGCTTGGCAGGCGCGCTTACCGATACAGAATGTGGCTGAGATGCAGGAGGTTTTGAGACAGGTGCTCGGTGTCCGCAAGATTGAGTTGAGGTCTGTGCAGCGCTTGCTGGGTTTGTTGAACTTTGCTTGCAGGGTGGTGAGGGCCGGGAGGACGTTTTGTAGGCGCCTCGGCATGGTCATGTCGGGGGCGGTTCTCCCTCACCACAGGGTCAGCATCACGCTGGGAGTGCGGGCTGACTTGCAGGTCTGGCTGGTGTTTCTGGAAGAATTCAATGGTGTCTCATTGGATTTTGCGCGGGACAGGATGGTGTGGCAGGTACAACTCTACTCTGATGCGGCAGGAGCGGCAGGTTTCGGGGTTTTCTGGGACGGCCGTTGGTGTGCGGAACAGTGGCCAGCTCATTGGCTGCGCTAGGGCAGAAGCATTGCGTTTCTGGAATTCTTTCCTCTGTTGGTGGCACTGTTGGTGTGGGGCCGGGAATTCCGGAACAGGTCCGTGTTGTTCCAGGTTGACAACAGGACAGTGGAGGACCTGGTGAACAATCAGAAGGCAAAGGACCTGCGAGTGCTGCGCTTGCTGTGAAGTTTCTTGCTGTTGTGTTTGCGCTTTAATGTGCTGTTCCGCGCGCAACATGTGGCTGGCGCGAGTAATGAAATTGTGGATGCGTTATCTCGTTCTCAGTGGCAGCGCTTCAGGAAGCTGGCCCCGGGTGCGGAGGCTTGCAAGACCAAGGTGCCGGAGGGTATCTGGGCCTGGGGGGAGTGAGAGTGGTTGGTTTGGTGGAGAAGTATATAGCTGAGTCCACTAGGCGGGGGTACAGGTTGGCGAGGTCTGAGTTTGGAGCCTTTTTGGGTTGGAAGAAGGGTGTGTGGCGGATGCCCAGGGACGCATGTGAGCAAGGGGTGGTGCGATTTGTGCTGGACTGCATGGACAGAGGATTGTCTCAGACGACGATTGCTGGCAAGTTGGCAGGCGTTTCATTTTACAGCATGGTCTATTTGGGTTTTGATCCGGCTAGGACAGATTTGCTGAGTCGTATGTTGAAAGGTTGGGGACGGATGAGGGCGGAGGGGGGGGGGAGTTGCCTCGCGAGGCGATTACTTTTGACTTGTTGGAAAGGGTGTTGGGGGAGTTACCTTTTTGCTGTTACGATGGGGATGAGGTGGCGTTGTTTCGTTTAAGTTGTTTCGTTTATGCATGGTATGGATATTTATTGGAGCGTTTTGAGTGTCGGAGTTGTTGGGTGCTCGTGGGGTGCCGGGGCGGATGTTTGCGGATGTGCGGTTGGACGGGACCCGGCTGGGTATATGGTTGGGACGTTCCAAGACGGACCAGGTTGGTCGTGGCAGGTGGGTGTGGCTGATGGAGAGTGGTTATGCGGATGTGTGCCCGGTGCATGAATGGAAGGGGTTCTGTGGACGAGTGCGGAGGTCGGCTAGTGAGATTTTTGTGCACGCTTCCTTGAGACATTTGACGCCCTTTCAGTTGCTGGCGGTGTTACGGTTGGCCTTGCAGAGGCTTGGCAGGGATCCGGCGTGTTTTGGCACGCACTCGTTTAGGATTGGGGCAGCCATGGCAGCGGCGGGGTTAGGTTGGTCGTGGGAGGAGATTCGGCGGATTGGTCGTTGGCGGTCTCAATGCTGTGAACGCTATGTGCGCAAGTAGGGGGGGGTTGTTGTTGCACTCTTGATTTGCTGTGGCACTAATCTGTTTCTCTTTGTAGGTTGTGTCCGGGGGCCGGGGGCCAAGATCGTCACCTGGATTGTAGGACACTCTTTTGTGCACTGGGCCTCAAAGTATGCGGACAGGCAGGTGTACGGTCGTAGCCTGAGGAGCAGTCATCACGAGGTTCAATGGTGGGGTAAGAGCGGAATGCGATGGGGCGAATTGTTACCATGGCTCACGAAGAAGGTGTCGCAGCTGGGCTGCCCGGACATGCTTGTTATCCACTTGGGGGAGAAGGACTTGGTGAAACAGTCGGGGGTGTCCTTGTTACAACTGATGCAGCGGGACTTGGAGGCTATGAGGGGCAATCTGGCTGGCGCCTGTATTGTTTGGACTGAGTTCATACCACGACGAATCTGGAGGGGTGCGCTTAAGCCTGCGGACATTGAAAGGGCCCGCAGGAAGTTGAACAGGGCAATGAGACTTTTTTGTGCTGATCATGGAGTTAAAGTGCTTGCTCATGGCGGGCTCAGGCTGGTGGAGCCCCTTCTCTTTCGCGATGATGGCGTGCACCTTTCGCACATGGGGAATGCGCATTATCTGATGGAGCTGCGGGATATGATCAGTTTTTCATGACGGGCAGAATCACCCTTCCAGGGATGGGGTTACAGGTGCAGGATGGGGGGTGTGGTAAATGGGAGTGCGATGGATGAAGATGCTGGAGGAGTTTGGAAGTGAAGGGGGAAGTGAATGGTATACGTGGAGAGGTCGTGGTGTGAATTGGTAGTGCCCAGTGGAGTATGTGAGTGGATGATGGTTGAAAGGCAGGATGTTGGGGGGATTGTTAACTGTTAAAGATGTTATGTTTGATTATGGTTTGTCATGCCTGTCCTAATAAATGGCCTTTTACGCTAAACTGATGCGTGGAGTGGTTATTGCGCGATGCGGCCCCCGTGGGAAGCAGGTCGACAGACCAGTCTTTTCCAAGGGGTGTTCGCGCGAGAGGACGGCAGGCAGAGGGTTAGGTCAGGGGGTGTGGTGATAGGAGGTTACCTAAGGGGACAGGAGGGGAAGGACTTCCTGTCCCCAGTGCCTCAGGGAATAGGTTTAGTGTTGTCCGCCCGCCCACACTACAAGTGGTTCAGGAGTGAGGTGCGGGTGCTAGTTTAGGACAGGTTGACACAGGGAGGGCGTTTGTGGGACCTGGGAGGGGTGGGGAGTCCATGATGGGCAGAATCACCCTTCCGGGGAGGGGGTTACAGGTGCAGGATGGGGGGTGTGGTAGATGGGAGTGCGATGGATGGAGATGCTGGAGGAGTTTTGAAGTGAAGGGGGAAGTGAATGGTATACGTGGAGAGGTTGTGGTGTGAATTGGGAGTGCCCAGTGGAGTATGTGAGTGGATGATGGTTGAAAGGCAGGATGTTGGGGAGATTGTTAACTGTTAAAGATGTTATGTTTGATTATGGTTTGTCATGCCTGTCTTAATAAATGGCCTTTTACGCTAAACTGATGCGTGGAGTGGTTATTGCGCGAGCCATACTCAGTAGATGCGGGGGTCGGGCCGGGGCTAGTGCAGCCTACCGACGGGTCACTGGGATTCCTTTCCAAGTGAGCCTTACTGGGTAGTCTCCTTTTTGCCACATGCTTGCTGGGAGCTGGGAGTTTGGCACTCGTGGCGGGGCAGACAGCAGAAACTTTACTCAGTGAGCCTCTTGTCTCTCATGCCGCAACCTTTCTTTCCGGCCCGCCCTGGGCTTAAAAGGTGAGTGGTAGTGTTCTCGCCCCTGCTGGTAATGTGTGGTGCTTCCTCTTTAACTACTGGGACCACGGCCACTGCTCGTTCAGACCCTACGGAACCCTTCTCACAACCTCTATGAGAGACGCCTTAATGCTAGCGCGTGTGTATATGTGATGCAGCAGTCTCACGTATCTCTGTTCTCCGAGCTGCAGCATTATGCTGGGCTCACTGGCTCAGTTCCCCTTATTCGAGGGGCGCTCCTTCTTCTTTTTTCCTGGATGAGTAGATCCAGTACGAAGCGTCATGCTATGGGCCATGGACTGACACAACACAAGTTCCAATGTGCAGGAGCTGCCATGGCGCGCTTCGAACAATGCAGGCGCCTTATGCTAGTGGCAGCACTTTACCCCCTTATCTTGGCACTCACTTCTTTCTCTGCCAGTTGGCGGTTGCGTTCAGGGCAGGCAGTTGCTACGGATGTATTGCCCTTACCGGTAGATTCCGGTGAACATGCTTAATGGGCTCCACCTTGCCCTGCCCGTCCTCGGACAGTGTTGCGCTGGTAGCATGTGTAGGGGGTTCCCCTAGATATGGGCCGCACTTCCCCTCCTGAAGAACAGCAAAGTACCTGCCAGCACAAATGCGGGGATCAGCCCACTCGTCGCCATTGTAAAGTGCTGGGCGCTGGGCCCACATGCTTAAGAAATAATGCACACGGATACCGTCATTTAGGTAATGGTAACTGGCCCAGGGCATGTGCGCCTGGCCCCTTTTATTTGCAGCATCAGCTGACTGGTGACGCCTGTGATGGGTGGGTGTATGGTGTGGGGTGCAAACACAAGCAGAACAGTAGAACATGTCCAGTAGGACACTACAGCACTGATCAAATATTGGTTAATTACTCAAACCAAAGACAGAAAATGGCTTTTTTCATAATGGTGAATACCCAGGTACTTACTGGACATCAAGACCTTGCCAACAGTGTGGCAGATATCAGGGGACTCATAGGAAGATGATGAATTTGGGGAACAGCAACTTTAAAGTCAAAGGGCTATTGCAGTAGTTTGTGGTTCAAATGCTTCTGTGTGGACTTTAGATGTGTGATTAGACACAGGCAAGACTCAGCACCTGCCCGGTACTGGTGGCCTGCTGGACTGGCTACACACATTAGTATTAATTGGCAAGTGACCAAAACAAATGTGGGACATTGATACTGGCAATGGTATGTACATCTGCTGGTAGGTGAAATTTTTGTGCCCACAAACACATTGCTTGTGTTTTTTTAATGAAGTGTGATGTGTTCCCCCAGATGAGCAATGTATGTTCGGTCCATCTCACTGTCCGTTCTCACTAGGACTGTGTAACCTGAAATCAGAGGGGCACAGTTGCTGTTAATTGTCTCCAAATGGATGACTGACTTGCTTCCTCCTGTGACCTCAGAGTCTGTTTTGACATTTCATCTAAAACAGCTTCCCTCCCCAAAGGCTAGAGAGTGTCTAGAGGAACCCAGAAAGGATATTCTTGTCGTTCGTCCATTAGCTTGTTACAGACCGTGGGCTTCATTTATGTTGTTTTTGCCATAGGGCAGAGCAGCAGGCCTTGCTGCTGCACTCCATACAGCAAAAGAAAAGGGCAGGAATGTGTCATATCTATTTGATAAGCCACTTTCATGTCCTTTTCCCCTGTGCCGGTGCACAATGGGCTGCCATGCGCCAACGCAGGCACCTTTGCACCATGGTGTAAGGGAGCCTGCGTTGCCTGGATGATTATTTTTGTGCAAAAAAGGCAAACCTTCCCGCACAAAAACAATCACAAGAGGTTTTTTCCTCTTTCTATTTGTGTTGCAGAATGCAGCACACATAGAAATAGGAAAAACAGGAGAAATAAATACATTTCTCCTCGTTGTGCCTCCCTTCTGCCTCCCCTGGGAAGGCGTACATTTTTGGCAGTGCCTCAGACTTACGATTTCTCATAAATCTGGGGCAGTGCCATGGATGTTGCTGGAAATGCCCCCAGTAACACCCATGGAACGTCCCTTTGGCGCAGTTTTCTGCGTGAAATGGGCACATATTTTAAAGGCCATTAAAAAAAGGCAAGTAAGGTGGCTTTACGTGGCCTTATAAATATACCAGTGGCACATTCCACCACCGGAACGTCAAATAAGTAACGTTCCAGTGGTGCAAAAGTACCGGTAGGGCCTCATAAATGAGGCCTTTTATTTTTGAAGCTATACAGATTCTTACTTTATCATCCCATTTCCAAGAACACAATTGAGTTAGGTAAAACGGAACCCAGGGTTTCAAACACCTCCTTGCAGACACATTGTCCAACTGAATGTTTTTTCTCAGTACTTCTTGTAGAACTCCTGTTCTATGTAGTAAAAGAAAAACCGCCCCATCAATGAGTGGAAGTGCACCCCATTAACTGCAAGCCCTGAGACAATTGCAGATGTGTTTTTTTCCAATTTCAGTCAGTGTCCATATGAAGTCTTGTAGAATGTTGTACCTTCCTACTGTGTCTCAAATAGTCTTAGAAAGATAAGCTTGTGATAGATAGTATTCAGTCATCTAAATACGGAAAATATTTTTTTTTGTCCATTTGTAATGCTTCTACCACTGGTCCTGCAACCTTGCTGAATACTCTAAGAGGCGTCACTTGTCCAAAGAACATCTCCCGGTAATAATAGTGCACTCCTTACACCATGAAACATAGAAATGTGTGGGAGTTGGGATGGAATTTCAGGTAGAAATATACATCCCTTAGATCCAGATATGATTGGAAATTTCCTTTGGAAATTACAGAGGAGCAATATAAAAACCGATGTTGTCACTCCAGAGGGATTCCCTGAGTTCCTTGTTGTGGAATTTGACATAAAGCTACCAAGGGTGTAGCAACTAATGATCAGTGTCAAGTAAGGCAACAGCAGGTGTTTAGCTGTAGGGTTTTCTGTACTTATGGTCAAGGATAATGTCATCTTTAATAAGAACTGCAGTGGAATCTGCAGCTAGGGTGGGGATTATGCCACGCAAGGCTGAACTGCCACTAACAAATGACAAATATAATTTTCATTGTGGGGAAATTACTTGTCTTGGTAATACTGTGCACGCAAAGTAGACTCCACCATGTAAAGGCAATCATTTGAAATGTACAGTTCACATGACCAGGGGTTTTAGTCCACACAGTTCCTATTACCGCCAGGTGTGAATTGGACACTGAAAGTCCACTAAGAAATGGGGATTTATTGAGGGAGTCCTGATTCTTTCGGTAATTCCTCATTCGTGGACATGATTTTGCCTGGAAACGTTGGCTGCTTTGAGCAGGGTAAAGGATGGGGGAAACTACCATGCATACCATCTTAGGGGTCGATTATGAATGATGCTGTTCGGAAAGGCTCAGAATTGGATTTAGGTCGGGCGAATAGGATTCGGAACCCGTCTTTCCAACCGATTCGGAGAGGTTTCTGAACGACCCGATTACGATGTTCAGAAAGCGTTCGGACTGTACGAGTCGGTTCCGACTCGGTTCCGGATGGCTTTCGAAGGAACCAAGTCTTTCGGAGCCGACTAGTACAGGTGTACGGACCGCATTTCTGACTGAGTGATTACGATGTCAGATTCGGACAGCCTTCCTAATTGGTTGTTCTGACTCAGATTGACTGCCAAGATGTGACTTAGGGGGCCCATAGAACACCCCCTTTCACCTGGAGCCTTCTGAATTGGGCACGTGGGGGTACTCAAGGGACCCCCTTTTCCAACCATGCACAGTGTGGCAGGCACCAAGGGGTGCCCACCACAGGGTGCACGATTTTCACCACCTACCCCTTTCTTCAATGGGAGCCTTCACCTTCGATCGGAACACAAGCTCCCATTGAAGTCAATGGGAGTCCGCCTGAATCGTATTCGGGAGAATCCGAAAGCATTGTAATAGGTCGGTCGGTGATACAAAATATATATGAATATGCATATGAATTCATGTGCATGCACTTCAAAAGATTTCATGCTTATATAAGATCACATTACCATGAGGCCTGGAGCTCAAAAGGGCTTCCTATCTGACCTTGACTGGACAAGCGTCAACAAGCTATTCTGTACCCCCTTACAGGTCACCTTGCTTGTCTTGACTACATGATATGCAAGTGTTACACAGTGCAGAGCCTGCCTTTCTTGTCTGCCCATATCTGGCTGTTTTGTATGGTGCAGACATTGCACATCCATGTCATCCATATTTGGCTTGGTGCCTTATTCTAGTTCCGCTGACATGGTATTACTTTAGGTATATAGCACCTAAAAATCTGTCACTCTGGGAAGAAGCAGTCTGAGAGCCCCTAAGGTGGCTGATCTGACTTCTTCCTTGCTAATTAACAATGATGGATGCTTTTGGTACCATTAAATACATTTCACTCTGTTTCTGAGCAAACCTGCTATGCCTGGTGAGTTTCATTCATATGCTCCTGGAAGGGTGCCAGTATTTCCCCAACAAAATGGTGTCAGAAGTGGGATATATTGGAGGACTGTGATGTCATCAGTTGGTAAGTGAGATGTAAGCTAAATAACTAACTTGCCTTGCTGCAAGTGACCTTTCAGTCTTTCAAATATGTATTTAGCACATAGTATTAATAAAAGGGGCATTGAATGGCATTTAAAATAGACAGGGGACTGTAGAGAATGTTTTTAAAAATATTCTCTGTATCAATACACTAATTGATATGTGGCATACACTGCAGGAGAGCCTGGGTTAAAGAATAATTTATGTGGACCTACACATATAAGAAGTAGTGAAGAAGGTGACTGATAAGTAACTAAGTAACTTTATGTTAATAAATATTGACAAATGGCTAGACCATTTGGGGTTTTTATAAAATCCTTTTTCAGGAGACCCTATGCAAGTAGTGGTTATTGATTTTACCCACAAAAAGAAACCTTCCCAGAATATAGCGAGTGGAGCTTCTGATTTGCTGGTTGCACCGGAACACAGGGAATAATTTTGAAATATGTGTAGTTATGTCATGGATGAATCACTGCATTTGAATAGGGTTATTGATCTTCAGTACTGAACATCTATGTTTCATGATTTATATAAAAAATGAAGTGCATTAGTGCATGAGAGGGGGAAATTGGCCTAACAACATTTCCCTTACAGGAGACTTTTTGACTTTATCTTTCAGGGTGTAAGCGCCCATTGTGAGTACAAAAAAACATTTCACAAGACAGAATCCCAGATGAAAATCATGGTAAGCTCACTAGAAAGCTGGTTAAAAAATCATCAGGAGAGAAAAAATCAAATGAAGGAAAGAATATGAGGTATAGAAAATATGTTAAGTGGATGTCCCAGTGAAGCAGTTACAAAGTATAGCATATTAAAAGAGACTGTTTTTGCATACATTGTCCTGTATGCCACTTGTCCCTTTTGGGCCATGCAATGCTGCAACAAATTATGGCAGCAATCTCATTATATAAAAGTTTTGTTATAGCATCTCTGATTATGCCAGGGCTCATACCATAGTAGGGTTTGAATACTAGCAATTCCCTTATGTTGCCACGTTTCTGCAGGTCTACATACTGGGGCTGAAGTTAGTGGTAAGCAATAGTTCCTTAGTTGGAATGCCCTTTTGAGTCTGTGCAAACCTACTGACTTGCATGTTTAAGGGTTTTCACCAATTCTTCTCAAATATTCTCATAATGAGAAGGGTTGGAAATTTACTTTTGACAGTGGCAGACGTAAAACTTCTTCCAGGGTTAGGAAAACGTGGTTGGAGATAAAGTGAACTTGGAAACATTCAGATTTTCACATGCGCAAATCTACACATGCAAATTTGCTCATGGAAAAATGCAGTTCACAAATATTTTCTAGGAGTACTATTTCTTGGCCTATATATGCAAGGATATATACCATGCATGCACTTTTGAGAGTTTGTTTAATAAGTGGGCTTCTAATTAGGCCTCTCTCAGCTGGCATCCCTGTGAGTGACTGTATTCTGCTCTTTCACAAGGAGCATATTGACCCACAAAGTCGTTTTGTACAGTGCCCAGAATTCCTGTGGCAATGTGTACTTTTTGAGACCAAAAAAAGGTTTTTGCTTTTGCCAATGCTTGTTAAAATGGTGAGGGCCCAGCAGCTTCAATACTGATATGGTTTTACAAAAACTATGCCTAGAAAAAGGCATGCATTGAAAAAAAAAATCAAAAGACTGACCTCCAATTTCAGACCTACTGGCTTTGGCAATGCTTGTTTATTTGTGTTTTCTATAAATGTATTTAAACTAGTTAAACTGATTTTCCAATATGAATATTTTGGGAAATATTAGCATACATCCTCATGTTACTAGGAGCATTATACATAGCCTCACTGGAACCACTGTCAGTAGAATCAGAGGCTTTTGGCAGCAGCTGTTAACCCAGAACGTGTCAAAAAGGGCAGAAAATGTCAGACTGGAATAGGTGTTAGGAGCACAGGGCAAGCAGTTTGGTCACAGACATGGTTAGCTCAGTGGATCTTTAATAATAATTGGTACATGGCAATGTTAATACTGACTGTTCCTAGGAAAATGCACTACATAGAAAAAAGTAGGCCTCACAGAGAAAAACGAATTTGTGTGTTTTTACAAAACTAGGATAAAACAAATATTAACAATAGATGCAAAATGTTGCAGCACTCTTGAAAGTTTTAAAATAGAAGTTGATTATTTTGGATAAAACAGAAATAATACAAGTCAGGACTTCCTATCCTGCTTTTCCATATTTGTGGATCTCATAGTAAATAATTACTTATTTCTAAAGGGTGAAAGAAAATTTGTATGTTTCAGTAAAGCTTTTGTGCTTACACCAAATTAAAAGGGTGAATATTAAGTTTCTCTAGCAATCACAGTATTACTGCTAGAACGCACAGTGCACAAGAAATGAATAAATGATAAGGAATAAAAGTGCACCCTACCTTTCATTTGTCAGTATACAGGCTTTTCAGCCAGTATTTCCCCATCAGTCGGACTCCCCGGTTTCCATTTGGTCAGAAACCATTCCGAGATCGAAACGGTCTGAAGACTTTCTGAACGACATCGTAATCGGCCCCTTAGTTGTAATCCCAATGAACCAGGTAACTTCTGTTACCGGGCCCATTAAATATTTCAAGCAACTCTTAATTGAGCACAAAGTCTATTGTCTCTTCTTCAGAGACAAGTCCGGGGTTCTCGGACAGGGTAAGATTACGGTTCAGATAAATCTAGGCACCAGTGAAACTAACTTGTACAAAAGGCGTCTGCCTTGTTAGAATTTAGATGCTTTTTGCCTGAATCTGCACTGTTTTTCAACTAATTTCTGGCCAAAAGTTCCACATGGATCTCCATATGCTTACAGGTGTACTCACAATGAGTAGTCATTAGTTACTGTTTCAAATGTATCTTATCATTGAGCCCAAAACTGAGCACATAGGATACATCTTTAGCCCTTGACCCTCAGGATAGCAAGATAAAGAAGTCTATATCTTACTCGACATAGTGGAGAGAGGCAGACACTCAGAACTCAGAAAAACAAATAACTTCAGTCAATAAATCATTGTCCAACCAATATATTTTCTTAATGGCAAAAGGTACTTTAATTCTACCCATAGAGTTCAATGTTGTACCTAAACTTTCAAAAATCTATCAGAATGGACACTGTTATATGTGTGATGATACCCACAGTTATGATCTAGACTGGCCCTGTAGGTACCAGACAGTTTGCACAAGGTAAGTGATCCGTGTGTTACTTTGCTCCTAGGTAGCCTCATTGGATAGATGCTGCGTCTCAAGTGCAGAGTGCCTGCTAGTTGGCGTTGGCCTTTCCTTTGTTTATAATCCGAGCATAAATCCCATGTCAATGTTCCTGTGGCATGGGCTGCTCTCGTCCAGCTGAGGCGGGGGCTGTGGTGCTCCTTTCAGTCTGCTTTGGGCTGCAGAGAAAGGTCAAATTGACATTGCCTTGGTCCAACCAATGTTCTTCTGACTGCAATCCCAAGCGCACAGTTGTGCTCTCTGTGGATGGGAGAGGTGAGGCAGCCTGAAATGGTTGATGTGTAGTCGCGCTCCACTTCTGGGGAAAGCGGGTCTCCTTCAGGGGAGCTTTCTTGGCCCATTATCAG
Organism: Lissotriton vulgaris; assembly: GCF_964263255.1. Classification (NCBI taxonomy): domain Eukaryota; kingdom Metazoa; phylum Chordata; class Amphibia; order Caudata; family Salamandridae; genus Lissotriton; species Lissotriton vulgaris. The sequence goes on along the minus strand of NC_141695.1, from coordinate 1,138,552,796 downwards.
GTTTATTTTATTTTTTTATTTTGAAGGTTTTGTATAGTGCGAACAAGACCATTGCGGACCAGAGCGCTTTACAGGCAGATGTAATTAATAGAAACAAGCATAACAAATAATATAGTTTATACTAATACAGTAATAATAACTACTATAAATTGGCACATATGTATAAAGAATCACAAATAGATCAGGTGAATTTGGCCAAGAGAATAGATTGAGAAATGCAGTGGAAGTGTTCTGTCTCGATTCTGGGGGCAAGGCATTCCAAATCCTGCGAGCCATTCCGGAGAAGGTCCCGTTGTAAGTTTTCTTCTTGGCAAATTGTTGTGGTTTCAGTAGCAAGGTATTTGAGCTCCTGGTGGATTGGTTTCCACAAGAGAGCACCAATTTGTCAGCTAGATAACTAGGTGTTTTGTGATGTAATGCCTTGTGTGTCATACAAGCGATTTTCAAATGGATTCTAGCCTTGAACGGTAGCCAGTTGAGGGCACGAAGGTCAGGGGAGATATGACAATTTCTTTTGGAGCCCGTGATGAGTCTAGCAGCCGAGTTGATTGAGACTCTTAGAGGGGCCGTCGTCAATCTGGGAAGGCCGCAGAGATCAACACTCCCAAAATCCCCTCTGGAGATTACTAGAGCTTGAACTGACTGTTTGAAGTAATTTGCGGGCAGGAAGGGTTTGAGTTTTCTCAAGTTGTTCATCTGAAAATGTGCTCCTTTTGTGGAGGCGCTGATGTGTTTCTGCATATTTAGCTTACTGTCCAGAGTTACTCCCAGCGATTTCGCCAAGTCGATGATGAGAGGTTGACCATTAAGTACTGTTAGGTGTTTCATCCACTCGAGGATAATGGGCGATTGGCTGGGGGGAGCGATTAAGAGAAATTCGGTTTGAGCGTGTTTAGTTTCAGATGGTTTTTGGCCAACCAAGTCCGCGTTTTTTGGAGCGTTCTATTGAGAGATATGATGTCCTCAAGTGAGTGGATCTTTATGTAAAGTTGTGTATCGTCTGCATACATGTGACAGTGGACATTTGCGGACTTGAGAAGTTTGGTGAGTGGTTCCATACATAGGTTGAAAAGTATAGGTGAGAGGGATGAGCCCTGCGGTACTCCTAAGGTGGCTGGGGTGGGTTTGGATAAGGGTTGGCTGATCTTGAATCTTTGCGTTCTATCTTGGAGGAAGGAGGAGAACCAGTTAAGAACAGAACCAGATAGTCCCATTCTGTATTTCAGGAGGTCTAGCAAGTTGTCGTGTTTAACAGTGTCGAAGGCCGAGGATAGGTTAAGCAAGATTAGTAGGCAGGCTTTGTTTTGGTCCAGGATTTTTTTTTTTAAACAGATTTTATTTGATAGATTGCACATATATTGCAACCCCCCCCCATGTCGGAAGCAGCCGCCAAGCAATACAAAGCATCATTTTCACAGTAATCTGTATATCACTTTATACGGTAACAATATCAAACTGAAAACAGTGAAAATCCCCCCCCCTCCTCCCCCAGCCCCCCCTTCCCTGGAACGCCCCCCCCCCCCAGGACACACAACCCGTCCCCTTTGGTCAACACTTGGTGGCTCAGGCCAGTATCATCTATAGATCCACAATTATAGCTCAGCACATAAACCCACTGTAACCTCCCGCTCTACCGGAGGGTCCAGCCACAAGCCCCTGTAGTCGATTGGTCCAGGATTTTTAATGCTTCATCTATTATGTGGGTAGTGGCTGATTCAATACTGTGTCCTGCACGGAACCCAGATGGATATTGGTCGAGCAAGCCAAATTGTTCTATCTGGTTGCTAAGCTGCGTGTGAACACATTTTTCAAGCAGTTTGGCTAAAGTGGGGATGTTGGATATTGGGCGATAATTATTCAGGTCTGATGGTTCCTCCAATGGCTTCTTTATGATTGGGCATACATGGCCTGCTTTAAGGATTTCAGGGATGGTTCCTTGAAGGACAGAGGTGTTTCTAATCTTGGTCCATAGAGGCAATAGCATTGGAATGAAGTCTCTTAAGTAGTTTGCGGGAAGAGGGTCTGTGAAGTGGTTGGAGGGATTCAGGGCCGTGAGTGTTTTTAGTATAGTTTCTTCGCTGTAAGTATTGAAGGAGGACCACGAAGTATTGTTTTTGAGGTCGAACTTTGCGGTGCATAAAATAGGAGCCCCTAGAGGAGGCAATGAAGTGACTATGTGATTGTCTGTATGGGATAATAGGTCATTGAGCAAGACTGACTTTTTTGTTTTCTGTCTTCCTGATGAAGAAGGAGGCAAATTCCTCACACTTGAGTCTGCGTTAGCTTTGGGGGGGTGCTAGACACCCGTAGATTGAGATTTGATTAGTTGGAATAGCTTTTTGGGACGATTCTTGGATCTGTCTAATTGCTTACTGAAGAAGTCTGCTTTTGATCTTCTTATCTTTCTGTAATAGGCATTTCTTGTGCTGCTTAGTAACTTGCGATGGTCAGAGGATGGGGCCAATCTCCATCGTCGCACAATTACTCTTAAAGAACGCCTGTCTTCGTTTAGCCTACCATCATACCAGGGTTTTGAGCCTTTTGTGGTGACTTCAACTGTAGGGGGCTATATTGTCTAATACCCTGTTCATTGAGTGGAAATAATGGTTAGTCAGGTCATGTACATCGGATAGACCTTCCGGTGGGAGCATGATGTTTGGACTGGAGGGTGTGAGCAAGTTGAGACCTATGTTTTTTTAGGTTTCGCTTCTAGAGTTTCATTCTCGGGGGTTGGACAGAGAGTAGTTTAACTGATTCATTGATGTAGAATGCGATGATGTGATGGTCAGACCAGTCACAAGGCAGGATCAATTCAAGCTGGGTGGAGTCCGCTTTGGAAATTACTAGATCAAGGGTTGAGCCTTTATCATGTGTGGGGAGATCACACATTTGGGAAAGGGTAAGGTATAAGAGGAACACTTTGAGGCTATTGACCCTTTAGCCGTCAAGGTCATTCCAGTGGAGGTTGAAGTCTCCAAGGAATATTTGAATATTTTGTTGACCCGCATTTGAGGTAAAGATATCCATGAAATGTTCAATGAAGGAGAGGTTGTCCCCTGGTGGGTGGTAGAATGCATGTAATGAACATATTGGTTTGTTATTAGTGATAGCTAAACACATGTATTCACAGGAGGAAGGTACCTGGGTGTGTGAGCAAATCAAAGAGAGGTTGCACCGATGTATACAAGCAATACCACCGCCTGGCCTCTTAGTTCTATCGGACGGGTTACTTACCTTCGGTAAGGTAGACCCCCTAAACAAAGCAGAGTGATCCAGGTGGTGACTGAAGCGTCTGCCCATTCCAGATGCAATCCTCACACTAAGCTGAGCTCACCAGAGATGCTAGTTGATTTTTGAGATAGCTGCCAACCTCATTTACAAGTCTTATTTGATGCTCACCTGTAAAAGTGCTTTGGAGGTGTTGATGGTTTGGAAATTGCAGTAGTTAAACGTCTCTGTACCAAGTTGTACAGCCATTTTTGGAAAGTTGCGATTAAGCCATTGACAGGGGTTGCCATACTCACTCCTACTTCTTGAGGAGCTACACACTTTAAAAAAAAATTGTAATTGATTTTATACAAGAATAACAGTATTTACACTGAAGCATATGTTAATTCACATATAGAATGTTATACATCATGCAGGTACATGCAAACAATACCAAAACTAGGTCAATGATACCTCACAGTACAGCCAGTATGTATCACCTTTACAGACATTTACAATGGGCGCTGTACCTCATCCTTCTCTGAATCGTCTCTCCCCACCTCAAGGGGTGCGTTCATGGGTTATGTACTTGCTGGTGTGGCTATGGTATCTGATATGTCCCAGAGATACAGGTGTAGTGGTTGCCATATATCTAATGGTCTCGCAGTGAGCGGCTGTAGTTGTGCATAGGTGTCACTGTTGGTGCTACAGTATGTCATACTGCACAGCCATGTCTTGATCGTTGGTGTACACCTACTACCCCAGTTTATTGCCACTTCACACTTAGCAATAAGCAGTGCAATAACAACAAATCACTGCTTGCATCTGGGGAGGTCATGTATGTACCCAAGGAGCGCCATTAGGGGCAATGGCGTAACTGCAAAATCTATCATTTTGGAAATTTCCACAAAAACAGCTGACCAATACTCGCCCACCTTAACGAAGGTCCATGTGAGATGCTCAAAGTCTGCATCGGGAGAGTGACATTTCGGACATATATGCAATCAAGCTGGATCAATGCGGTGTAGCGCACTCAGTGATTTGTACGTCCTCCACAAAAACTTAAAATGTAACAATTTATACCTGTGATTGGGAGACACTCGATGGATTTGAGCACAACACCTGCCCCACTGTGTGTCAGTGATGGGGTGCCCAAGATCATGCTCCCAAGCCCCACGCACTCCCGCATCTCGGGGGGGGGGGGCAACAGTGCCGCCAAAGCCTTATATAGTCTAGTCACAAGATGTGTGCCAGCCCCATCCTTAATGATACCCGTCAATAGTGGGAACTCAGGTGGTTCCAACGGGTAGCTGTACATAGTGGCTTTCAGAGCCCCCTGCAACTTCTGGAGTATAAAGTGATCCATAACAGTTGCGTCTCGAAAGCGAGGGTCCTCTGTATGGGAGAATACCTGTCCTTTTGGGAAGAGGTCATGATGGTCACCAACTGAAATTTGGCAAGTGTGTGCTTCACAAGCGCTTCCTGCAGGATGGGGATCCATCCATTACCAGCCACTGGCAGTGCAGATGATTTCAAAATCCGTGAGCCTGTGAGTTTCAATAACTTGTGCCAGGCTCAATTAGTGGCGGACAGTGTTTGGATATCTTAAGGATCTTGTGGGTATCCAACTGGCAGCTAGGACCCGAGAGATGCAGGAAGTGCCAGGTCAGCCTCCGGATGGTAATAGGGAATTCAAATGTCCGTGTGATACCAGTGGTGACCAAAGCTGACCTATCCACCAGGTAGTAAACGTGACAATTTGGCACCCCAAACCCACCCCTCTCATATGGTAGCATGAGAACATCCCAGCAAATGTGGGGTTGTTTGCCGCCCGCACCAACCGTATCATTAAGGTACGAAAGGAGGAAAAGAAGCCATTATACGGTAGGATTGGGATGTTATGAAATAGATACAGAAGCTATTGAAGGACCACCATTTCGATTATTGCTATTCTCTGTGCCATAGACAGGGGCATGGTCAACCACCTCTCTATGTTCTGCCCAAGTCGTTCAAGCACCGGACAGTAGTTCAATTGTAGGATACAATCTTTTTCCCTATGAATCTGGATTCTGAGATACTTAACAGAGTCCTCATTCCAGGCCAGAGGGTAATCACACAATTTATGACAGGGAGCCACAGTCAGCGGGAACACCTCTGATTTCTCCCAATTAATACACAACCCGGATAGTCTGCCATACCTGTTGACCTCAGACAGCAATGGCGTCAGGTTATCATCTGGGTGATGTACGTATAGTATGATGTTGTCCGCATATAGCTTGAGCAGCAACGGGCCAGTGTTAAATTGTAAACCCCTATGATAATGTTGCTCCTGTAAGTGTCGCACCAACAGATCTAAAGCCAGCACAAACAATAAGGGGACAGGGGACACCCCTGACAGGTTTCACGTTCAAGGAGGAATTCAGGCAATAGCGTTCCGTTAAGTCGAATGCGAGCTGTTAGTTGGTATACAGCAATCGCACAATCACCAAGAGCCGGTCCGGCACTCCTAGCCTGCTAATTGTAGCGTAGAGGAAAGGCAGAGGAGCTAAACACTTAGCTCTGGGAATGCTGTACATGTACTGTGCCAGACTGTCAGCCACAGGGCCAGGTGATGATGGTCCTTCTCTTAATCATAAGAAGCTGATTTTCTTCACTTCTCACCCCAGGACCTCAAAACTTCCTTTAGTCTACCAGATTTCTTTCTTGCAGGGACACCTCCAGTACCCCTCAACCAGTGAGCTCCTTCTTTTGAGAGGGTTGCATACAGCTGTTTCTGGCAGGGTGCAGATTTCATAAGGTTTCCGGTCCCAAACTGGGCATGGGAGTTGGGAGTCATTGTTCTTAACCCTGGTTCTCAAAGGTCTTGCCCAGTTTCCATGGTGTGGGACCCCTGTAACGGGTTGATGAGAAATCTTTATACAGTGTAAAGGCTTTTCAGCACCATTTTAATACCTATGTTATGGACAAAGAGGCATATTCACAGTGCCTCTGCAGCACTTTTATTACGCTGGAGCGTCACTTTTGTGACACTCCAGAGGTGCAGGGTGCCGGCCCATATTTACAAGGCCACGCAAAGCCACCCTGCGTGGCTTTTCTTGGTTGTGTAAATATAGAGTAGGCAATGCTTTACTCTGTGTGGAAGGGGCATTCCATGGGTGTTGCAGTGGGTGTTCCTAGCGCAACACCCATGGTTTTTGACACTGCCCCAGATTTACATCATAGTGTAGGTTTGGGGCAGCGCCAAAACTAACCCTTTCCCAAAGGAGAATGTTTTACTTTTCTCCTTGTCTTTTCCTCTTTTCACATGTGCTACATTCTGCAGCACACATAAAATGAGGAAAGCCCCTTCCTGCACAAAATCATGCCAACAACACAGACACCCTTGGACCATGGTGCAATAGTGCCTGTGTTGGTGCTCGGCTGCAGCCTGTGCTCCTGCGCTAGCAGAAAGGACAGGAATGTGCTGTATATTGTAGATACAGAGCATATCTGCCCTTTTTTTTAATGTAGGACATTGGAGCTAGAAGGCTTGTGATGCTGCCCCATGCTAAAAGATTGTAATATGCCCTGGAGTTTATGGATTCCAGTGGTCCAGCTCTGGGACCAGTTTCAGGCAGATCATGTTTTTTTGCCTACTCCTCTCAGAGTCTGCCAGTCACACTCTTAATCTAATGTTGTCAACAGGGAGGAGAGGTGGGCTGAGAGCTCCCTGTCAGTGGAAGCCAAAAAAAAGGCTCAAAAGAGGGAATTCTTTCCCAACTCAACTCCCATGTAAACCTGTAACATATCTCTTAGACGAATGGAGCAGGAAAGAGGCTAGAGCTGTCCCTGCACTACAAAGGGATCATATGTCCCCTATCTTTCTCACCCTAGAATCTACTGAACAACACAGGGGGGCATGTGCACTAGAAACTGGTGGAGGGCGGTGTTGCACCAAAATTAGTAACGCTGCGCTCCGTCAGTTTCAAAACTAGGGATGCGCCATATTCACAAGATTACAGCAGACCCCTGCATTTCCACTAGTGCTGATACTAAAGAAGCCATGCTGCAAGGGTGCCTGCGCTGCAGGGGTGATTTTTTATGTGCAGGAAGGGACACCTTCCTGCACATAAACAATCTTTACTGGTGATTTTCTGTTTCTATGTGTGCTGCTGAATGCAACACACATGGAAAGAGCAAAATACTAGGAAAAATAAAACATTTCTCCTCATATGGCCTGCTTAAGACCGGTATTCCCTGGTGACATTTTTGGCTATGCCCCAATACCTTGTAAATATGGGCCAGTGTCAAAAAGCAATGAGTGTTGCAGCGGAACGCCCACTGCAACACCCATTGCACGCCCCTTTCACGCTAAGTGCTACATGAATAGGGGCATAATTTACAGGGTGGCATTAAACCAATGAAGTGGCTTAACACGGCCTTGGAAATAAGGCAAATGACTTAACGCCACGAGAACATTGAAAAAAGGGATTTTCTGGTGGCGTCAACTCCTTGTAAATATGCCCCTTGATTTCATAAATGATTTGGAGAAGTCCTACAATCTACAGTGCTGACTGACAGGCTCTCTCAAAACTCCTTCTTATGTACCATGGTTGTATGTCATGATATCAACTATAAAAATATTTCAGAACACAAATATCGTAAACATTTCATAGAGCGGAATGTAGACTTTCTGTACTTATATTAGTGAGTGCAAATATATTGATATAACAAATATAACGATTAAAAATGTAGGAGCTGATTCACATTTATATGTTGTACCTTTCAGAATTCTGCTACTTCTCATACTCGTACATGCCTTTGAGAAATACAAAGGCATTTAGGAGTAAGTGAAGTAGTACTAATGAGTACTACTTCATATAACTCATAAGTGTCTTTGTGAATAGGCCTCAACATGACCAACTCCTTTTTAACTAAAAGTGTAAAGGTAGCATAGCCCAATCTATTCCTACTAATTGAATCTGAATATTTTCGGACTATTCTGATTTTATTCAAATTTTTGATCTTATGAGACCAATTTGCCATGACATTAAGTATTACTACAATAATACTACTTCAATTACTCATAAATGACTTTGTGAATAGATCCCATAGTAAATACAAAAATTCCAAAGATTGAAATATAGACGATGTTCTTAAATTTAAAGCAGATATAACCAATATATTGAATTAAATTATATAGTATGTAATGAGCAGTCTCTGCTATAACATGTAAGAATAATATTTTAATGAAAACAAAACTAACTTTAATCCAAATGAACAATAACATGTAATTAACATGTCTAAGCATACAAACAAATGATATTCAAATCGAACAACCCTGTCAAATATATGTTAATAAAATCTTTAAAAAACTAACTTATGTATAACTAGTAAATCTATCAAAATTAAATCTATCTATCTATCTATCTATCTATCTATCTATCTATCTATCTATCTATCTATCTATCTATCTATCTATCTATCTATCTATCTATCTATCTATCTATCTATCTATCTATCTATTTATCTATCTATCTATCTATCTATAGAGACCCGGAACCCATTGAAAGGTGGTGCACAGTGCCGGTGGAGCCTGCCAGACAATTAATACTTCCACAGATCCAAGAAAGCACACATTCAATAAGTAAACAAGACTGTCCACAGTCAAAATGTGTAAATAGATTTAATAAACCTGCACTGCATCCTGAGTGTGCGCTTTCTTGGATCTGTGGCTATATATACTTGTTTCAAATGTCCGTATTTTAAGATACAATTTTAATAAATTACATACTAAACATACATAAAAAAAATATATAAATATTATTATGGCATTGCTAAATTTGTAAATTTGTATTCCTCATAAAAAAGATCTGCCTTATGTAAATAGAATTTCTAATAGTTGAAATTCATTCTAAACGTAGCTATCAATGTTTAAATGTTTAAACCTTTAAACACATTTAAATAATTGTACAAATACAATGCATAACCAACAAACCTTTACAAAAATGTAAATTAAATTGTATTCATTTACGAACTCCAAGAAAACAAATGTAAAAAATGTCAAGAAGCTAGATGGACAAATATACAATTCTCACTTCAGTGTCACAGACATTCAGGAAAGTGCATACATTAATCGGGGGGTCACATTTACTGTTCTAACTCCAATTCCACTAACATTAGAGAAAGTGTGTATATATATATATTTGGGGTGTGATTTCCAATTTTACCTCCTATTATACTTCCATTAGGAAAACTGCATCTACTTGGGAGTCAGAGTTTGTTTACTATCATCTGGTCCTACTGACATTTGGGAAAGTGCATATATTTTATAGTTCAAATATACTATTCTGTCTGATTGGTGATTGTGCATATATTTGAAGGTGTCAGATTTACTATTCTAATTCTAATCCCACTAACATTGGAGAAAGAGCACATATTTTGGGGGAGGGTCATATTTACTATTTTAACTCCAGTACTACTAACATTGGCCAAGTGCATATATCTGGAGGAGAGGGGCATTACATTTAGTATTCTAATCCCAATCCCACACAGATTAGGGAAATAAACATATCCTGGAGGATCAGATTTACAATTTCAAGTCCATTCCACCTAGCATTTTGGAGAGTTAAGCACTAAGCGCAGCTTAACCCTCTTTTCATGCCTGACCCGATTGCCGTCTATGCAGTTACGCCATCCCCCAAGAGCGCTAAGAGACCTGACTTTGATTTAGCGCTTTATAAATACCAATTAACATAACATAACATTATTGGGGAAGAGCCAGGATTTACTCCTCAAACTCCTGTATCACGAAAATTGGAGAAAGTGCACATATTTTTGGGGCGAGGGGGGTTGAAAATTACTATTCTAATACCAGCTCATAAACTGGAGGGAAGTGTATACATTTGAATATTTAATATTTTAACTCCAGTCCTACTAAAATTGAGAAAAGTGTATATACTGTAAGTTGAAATAGGGATGTCATTTTTTAAAATTCTACCTCCAGTTACAAAACATTGCCGAAAGTGTCTATATTTGGCATGGTGGGCCAGATTCATAGTCTTAATTCCAATTCTATAAGCATTGAGGTAAGTACATAAATGTGGTGCTTTGCATTGTTCTAAATTCTATCTCACTAACATTGAGGAAATGTCAAATATTACAGAGTGGGTTGGACTGATTCACTATCCTAACTCAAAATAAGGAAAGTTTGAAAAAGTATATAAATGAAAGAAATTTAATTAAACACACTTTCAAATGTCATATATTTTTGTCTTCATTATTAATTTATAGTATTTGACTACAGTAATTTATGGTTCATTTTTAAATGTTTATTTTTCATAAATTCATTACATGTGTACATTAAAAATCTAATATAAGATTTCAAATCTTAAACATTTAAAAAAATATAAAACTGTAAACATTTTAAAAAGAAAGAAAAATGTCAGCCCCTTACTTTCATTCACTTATATTATTTACCAAACACAACTATAGTTTACCAGAAACACTGATCCTCAAAACATTTCCTTGAAATACATATTGTCACAATTACAATGCTATTTGAAAAATACTTTATGATCAATTAAATTCCCCAAGATTAATGCATATTTACCTTCCTTCTATCCAGTAAATCCCACCCAAGAAAAAAAATCCTGTTTTATTATTTTGCACAATCCTCAAGGTATAAATAAACTAACCCCACGTTCATTTAAATTATTTTATAATGTATTTTAAATTGATAAATACAATAAAAATCCAAATGAATTAAATGATTTCATAATTAAAAATGTTATATTAATTTATAAATAATTAAACTACACCCACACCCCTCACAATAAGTTAATCAATCAATCGATCAATGGATTTATAAAGCAAGGCAAATCACCCATCAGGGCTCCAAGGCGCTGAAGATGCTAGCTGCTTCGTTTTGAGCTCTTTCCTGAATTGCTGGAGTGATGAGGTGGTCTTGAGGTGCAGGGGAAGGTTGTGGCCATCAAATGTGAGAAGTAGCATTCTCCTATTTTACTATGGCGAATCTGGGGTGGGGGCGAGTTTGCGAGGAAGAGGGAGGCAGATCTTAGGTGTTTGGCCAGTTGGTGGAAGGTCAGACCTTTGTTGTTGTATGCTGGTGCTTTGTTGTGCAGGGCTTAGTATGCATGCGTCAGCATCCTGATCTGGCATCTCTTCTGGATCGAGCGCCAGTGTAGCTTCTCGAGGTAGGGTGTGATGTGGGTCAATCTGGGCAGGTCGAATATGAGTCTTGCTGCAAAATTTTGTATTGTATGTTGTCTCTTCAGGAGGAGTCTAGTGATTTCTAGGTTTCATGGCCCCACCATGATCTCCAGGTGCATGGCCCCTTACATTGGGCCACAGGCTAGAATCCGGGTCAACGGCCAACTGACGCCGCCGCTCTCGATCCACAGGGGCACGAGGCAGGGATGCCCGCTCTCGCCGCTCCTGTTCGCCCTGGCGGTCGAGCCGCTGGCGGAGCTGATTAGGCGTGCTCCTGACATCCACGGCATCCCCCACGGGGGGGCGTGCTAACAAGGTAGCGCTGTTCACGGACAACCTGATCCTTACTCTCACGAACCCTCGAGTCTCCCTCCCGGCGGTGCACGACGCCCTCACACTGTTCGAGCGGGCGTCCGGCCTTAAAATTAACCACACCAAATCTTGGGCGCCTAACCTCACCATCCCCGAGGAGGAGGTCTCCTTCCTGAAGGGGGTCACGCCCTACCGTTGGGCGGATGATCACATCAAATACCTGGGTCTAGACCTCACTCCCCACCTCGACTCGTGGTCCTCGAGGAACTGGGCTATTTGCCGAAAGGAAGTCCTGGCGGACCTGCGGAAATGGAAACCCCTGATGATTTCCTGGCTGGGGCGGCTCAACGCGGTCAAGATGTCGGTCCTCCCCCGCATTCTGTATGTCTTCCAGTGCCTCCCCACCCCGATACCGGTTCACTGCATCAAGCACCTCCAACGCGACCTCACGTCTTTCATATGGGGAGGCAAACGGCCCCGGTTCTCACAGAAAGTCCTCATGGAGCCGAGAGACAGGGGCGGCCTCGCCTGCCCGAATCTCCTCCACTACTATTGGGCGGCGCATCTCCGGTTCGTGATAGAATGGGGTGCACGCGAAAGCGACAAACACTGGTTCCACATGGACCGAGTGGTTACGGGGCGCACCATATGGGACCTGCCCTGGTTACCGCGGGTGGCGCGCTCCAGAAGTGCATACATGGCGGTCCCCACGAGGACGGTTCTTGAAGTATGGGACAAAGTGGCAGTGTCCAAAGGTCTGACCACGTTCCCCTCTCCGCACACCCCCATTGCAGGCAACCCGCACTTTCCCCCTGCTGCTCAGACCCGGGCGTTCGAGAGCTGGACCCAAGGAGACTGCAGGGTTGCAGGAGATCTTTTTCTTGGTGGATCGCCTAAATCGTGGCTGGACTGCAGAGAAGAATTCAACCTCCCTTTAACTGCCAGCTTACAGTACGCGCAGCTGCGCCACTGGACCTCGGGAGACGACATGTACCAGGCTGCTTCCAGGGCGCACACTCCATTTGAGAAGTTGGCACGTTCCCTTGGGGGACTGAAACGACTCATCTCCCAAATTTACAATATCTTGCAGCATCCCTCCACTCCGCCTGCACATCCCTACCAGAGACAGTGGCAGACGGCAACTGGCACTGACATCACGCCGTCTCAATGGTCTAGGCTCTGGAACGACATCCCCAAATCCTACCGCAGCATCCCGCAGAGGGAAAACGTGTACAAGATGTTAACACAATGGTACTACACCCCCCTGCGACTCAGCAAAATGTTCCCTGCCTCCTCGCCCCTGTGCTGGAGGTGTGGCGCTGCGACTGGCGACTTCATACACATCTGGTGGTCGTGGCCTGCCCTGGCTGTCTTTTGGAAGGAGGTCCTCAGTCACATTAAGGAGGTGTTGGGTTTTCCCCTCCCTGAGGAGGTTTGCACACTACTGCTGGGCATACGACCCCCCACACTTAAAGCACTCACGCGCAGCGACTGGATCCTCACCCTCCACATGCTAGGCGCTGCCAAACAACTCATTGCTCTGTACTGGAAGCAGGCTGAGCCACCGCCGATAGCTTCCTGGTTCGTGCGCCTCTGGCAGGTCCTGACCATGGAGCTGCTCACGGCACGGATACAATCAAGGGGGGTGCGATTCAAGGCAGTGTGGGAACCTCTCGTGCGTCACCTGTGCTCCATTAGCTATGCCCGCCACATGCCTCCCAGGCTCCGCGCTTTGCAATTGTTTGAGGACGCCCTCATCCCTGCCGATCCAAGCAGGCTAGGCTCATAGTCGCTCCCCCCAGTGCTGGTTTGCGTCTTAGGCCTCTTGTAGGCGACCGCAGGTACACCTCCCTGGCCCCTCTCCACCCCACCCCTGCTCTCCCTTTTCCGACTTTTGCTTTCTTCTTGCCTTGCCACTCTGGCTTCCGCCCCCCTTTGGGGCAGTTTGGTCCCTGTTGGGCCTTTGAAAATGTGACACCACTGCTCTCCTTCTCATACGCGCCTCCCCCGTACTATGACACATTGCCAGCACACGGCTACCTCTTGCTTTCTGCCCCCTTAAGCCACGCGGCCGCCCCCCCCGGGGGTTGTAGGCAGGGCGCTGTGTTAAAGAATCCACCTCCCCTGGTTACATACTCCTATTACTGATTTTTCTCTGCGCGGCCGGCCCCGATGAGGGGTTGTAGGCTTATCGCTGTGTTCACAATAAAAACAGATTTGAATAAAACACTGTGTAGGGAGCTTCATGAGTTATAGCAATTAGAAGGTCCTCTATGAATTTGCAGCAACATTAAATAAAACGGTTTTGCCCTAGGCAGTGTCCCTCTAGGACCCCACCATCAAGGGTAGGGGGTCAAGTTAGCCCTACAATGCCCCCTATGTATTTTTCTGCATTTTTCTTAGAACTCAGGATTGAGTCCTGAGATGTCTGCCACCACTTCCTGGTTGTGTGGTGGAAGCCAATCCGATCTTAGCATGAGATCTGTGTCGGCCCATGGATCCTCTGTGGCGTGATATATGCAATGTTTTTTAGTTTCAATTCCTTCCAAACTACTTAATGGATTTATACCAAAGCACAAAAAGCTCTCTTTCTGGACCAAGATATAGCTTTCTGCCAAATTTGGTGGACATCCGTTGAGGCTTTTGGACTGTAGCAGTGTCTAAAGTTCCTATAGAAAAATGAATGGGTAAAGTGCATTTTGAGACCACCCTTCTTCTCAGCCCCCACTTGACGGATCACCCCAAATGTTTTCATGGACAAACTAGTCAAATTGAAGCTCTTGTTTGTAAAATGTTGTGAAGGTTCGTCAAACGGAGCAACATTTATTAGCATCACAAAAATAACATTTTTATAAAAACTTGATCTTAACTATAATTACCCTGTAGTGACCTCTATAGATTATATATATATAGTCACTGGAAAAATAACAGTAACCATGATATCTTAGTTAAAGTAGGTTCTAAGACCATAACTTACATAAAAAACACAAAGTTAGATGTTGAAATGAGACATTAGTCAAATGATGAAAGAATAAAACCCGAACCATAAATGCCACTGAAATACACCTGTTACAGTTTTATTAAAAAAAGCATAACTTCTGCACCATCATCCAATGAAATTTGGCTATGACCTCCATCCATCCATGCGCAAAAGCCCAACCCACATTCTCATCCTTTTTTTATTTTAACATGTTGTAAGTTATGTAATATGTGCGGTCATACCCAGTGCATGATGGGGTACAAGCTGTAGATTTTTCACAAAGCCCTAACTGGTGTACTTCAATTTTTGTTTTTTTAACATTAGCTCTTGTCTCATTCCAATACCTAACTATACAATCACCTTAGCCTTTGTTTTTTCAGTGAGATTCCTGTTTTTTTAAATCACATTCTAAACTGCATCAACAGCCAACCCTATGCATGCAGCCAATCTCTGATGCACATGACTGAAGGTGTGCGCAGCAAGTGTTGGCTGCATGTCCCAACCAGACTCTGTCCCAAACCCCCACCTGCAGCCAACCCCATTGGACAGCGCTTAAGTCCACACCCTACGACCAACCCCCAAATGCAGCTAAACCATATTGTGCAAGGCCTTCTCCTGTTTAATATATCATGTTTTTTCACGTATCATAATACTCTTGTAGTACCTATCCTGCAAGATTCTACCTGGCGGTACTGCAATACTGTGAAAGCTTCCTCAGTGAAGTTTCTGTAGTGCCGCATCACCATGAGGTGGACGGTTGTACAGCATCTTCAGTGAGAACTCCACAGTACCTCATGGGATGCCTCCAGTGGGTTCCACAAGAGCATTCCTGAGCCCCTTACCGAATTTTGTTTTCACTAGAGTGGTCCTTCTGAGTATTTCCCACAAGTGTCTAGGTTTCCGAATACCCCTAACCTGCCCCATATGCCCTGTTTAAATATTTGTTCAGGACAAAGGGACTGAATCACAGAGTCATATAATGGCAGCCTAAACAATTTCTTGAGCTGTTGAGTCTGGCCAAGCAGACTGGGAGGTATGTGGTATGGTTTCGGGGACTGTGGTACCGCATTGGCCAATGGGAGAAAAGACTCCCTCAGCAATGAGATTTGATTTTTTTTACGCATTTATGGTACTGTACGAGTCATGTGCTACATAATGGTCTATATATCACTAACTTTTCCAGGCGATTAGCCATTCATGAACCTGCAAACACCAATTTAAATACAAATTTCTAAAAAAACTACTGAACGGATTTACACTAAATGATGAGAAGCACACTTTCTGAGTAAAGTTCCAACTTTCTGCCAAATTTGGGGAAATTCTGTTGAGCTGCTTTTTCTCTATTGGGGAGCAAAGTTTCCTATGAGAATTAACATAGGAAATTGATGTTCAGAGACTCCCCTTTTTTTGCCCCTCGCATGGGAGAAGGAGCTGAAGAAGTGACTGAGCTTTTCTTTCAGAGTTTCATGCAGATTTGTGCCTAAGTTACTAAAGTAACAAAAAATGCCTTCCAATAGAAAGTCATGCCTACATAAATGGGAAATATCCAGAACTATGTGGCCAGAGCCATACGTTCCAGAAGCCCGCAAGTGTAAGCCCACTTGCCCGAACAATGCATTTGCATAAACCATGCATATGCGTGGTTAAGGCATATACGCTCTAGCGTTCGAGATGGGTGGGGACTAGGAACAGGAGCGTCAGGAAGGCGACTCAGTCAGGGACAGTTAAGGGGGTCTGGTGCCATGTCTGTGGGTCACGGGGTCTATGGCAAGTTTATAGGGCTCAGGTCAGGGGTCGCTATTGGGGGGAGGTCAGTGGCATGTTTTTTAGGGCTCGGGGAGGGGGTCAGGGTACTTTTAAGGAGAGGGCAAGTTTTAGGGCTCAGTCTGGGGGTCGCTATTGGGGGGTCGGTGGCAAGTTTCTAGGGCTCAGGAAGGGGAAGAGGATCAGGGTACCATTTAGGAGGGGGCATGTTTTTAAGGCTTAGGGCAGGAGAAGAAGGTTGGAGTAGCTTTAAGGGCTGGGTTTGGGGGAGTATTTAAGGAATGGGGCATGTTTACAGCTCAGGGCAGAGGGCAGGTAGGGGGTTTGTAATATAGGACTCAGGATGGGGGGCAGGTAGGGGGTTTGTTATTTGGTGCTTAGGGTGGGGGCAGGTAGGGGGTTTGTAATTTAGGGCTTGGGGTGGGGGTGGGGGGTCAGAGTATTGGCGAACTTAACAGCACATCTACACTTGCGATTCATGCCTTTACCTCGAAAATATGTGGTAAAGGCATGGGCGGTAAGTCCCATTCGGAGTTTGGACTGTGTGGTAGAGGCATGCGTGGTTGAGCCTTGTGCGCCTCTATCATACGACCACATAAATCAATGGTTGATGCACTAGATGGATCATTGTATGGCTAAATCAGTTTTAGAATGAGTCATTAATTTTAAAAACGTAATCCGAGGGGTGCAAAACTTTTCAAAGGAGCCCAACGCCATCTCTGCTGAAAGCTGGGGTTCCCAAGTGCCAAAGCTGCCTAGTTTTGATTTCAACTCGTGCCTCTTTCCTATATTATCCTAAACTTCCTGTCTCTTTCGCAAACTCTTTCAGGTTCATTTTGATCCTTGCTTTCCCTTTTGTCACTATTTCTATTTTTCCCTTTCTCAGTCTTGCTGCCTTTTCTGTTTTCCTCTCTCATGTTCTTGTTAAAAGTTGGATGAGAAAATAAGTTCTGGCTCCCAAACGTGTCAGAGTTACACACTGCTTGCAACCTTCTGCGATGAATAAAATGAGTGTCATTGAGTTGATTAAGAAACATCTATAAGTCACAGCAGTGTTAAGAAGCCAAAAGACGACGCCCATCATTCTGAGTGGCCAGAGACTGCAGGGGTGTGGAAACCCTAGCCAATTACGACTTAGACCCTGAAGGTCCCCCTAGGAATTACCCAGGAATCGATTATTTTGGATCTGATGCCCTAGGTAAATCCTCATTTTGGGTCCCAATTTCACCCTAAAATTGAGTCAACTTTTAAGAGCTGAGCTGCCCACTTGAGGCTAAGAAATCCGACTTGTTCCCATCTCATCAGAAGATACTGGCCCCATGTGAATTAAGAGGCCACTCGTAATAAAGGACTGAGGCAGCAAGAACTATCAATAAAACCATAAAAGCCAACATATTTTAGTTTTTTAATAATATCGATGGAGACTAAATAGTCCAAGGTGTGACAACAGGCAGTATTGCTTCGCTGTATCACCGTGAAGCGCCTCCACAGGGCTACAAGAGAGCATGGGAATCTCATTCCTCCTTTTGTATGGATTCTCAAAGGTGTTAACAATCAGGAAAATCCTTATTCGAAAAGAAATGTTAAAATCCAAGAATTAGGTAAGATAAACACGCTTAAAATTCTTTCCTAGACCTAGACCTAGACCAAGACCTAGACCTAGAAACTCCCGATTCTCATCGGCCAAGTCTGGGTTTGATTTTCATCTTTTCTCCCCCCTCACATTGCTCCTCAGTTCTGCACTCATTTCAGCCTCCCCCTCCCCTCAGGTACCTCAGGGAGGGATGCCAAAGTCATCTTGAGAGCGTACGGATGTGGCCTTGGACATATCCTACTGCTTCGTCTTCTGTGCCCGGGGACGAGAGGGCTGATTGTTGCCAATTTAAATGCCATTCAGCTTACCTTCTGAAATTATTTAAATCATCCACCCAAAGACTTGTTTGCAGAGCAAGGTTCTTTGACATGTTTCGATCTGTCATATGGGCATTTGAACTTTTCAAGGCATTGTTCTTTTTTTGGTTGAGTATGTCAGAGTTAATGTTATTCTACAACGATCTTAGACGGATGTATGACGTTACAACGCATACTTTTACAACGCATACCTTTACAATGCATTTTTTACAATGCAACATCCATACAACGCATTCCATCACAAAGCATACCTTTACAATGCATTTTTAAAAACTACCTTCACATCGCATACCACCTTTACAACGCATACCATTACAACGCATAACATTACATTGCATGTAAGGTAAGTATTGGATAGTGTAGGGGTAAAAATTACTATTCTAACTCCAGGGGGTGCAACAGTAGGGTAAGTGTTGGATAGCGTAGGGGTAAAAATTTGTATTCTAACTCCAGGGGGTGCAACAGTAGGGTAAGTGTTGGATAGTGTAGGTGTAAAAATTACTATTCTAACTCCAGGGGGTGCAACAGTAGGGTAAGTGTTGGATAGTGTAAGGGTACTATGTGTTGTAATGCTATGCGTTGTAATGGTATGCGTTGTAATGACTGCGTTGTAATGACATGCGCTGTAGTGGTGTGCGTTGTAGTGTCATGCGTTGTAATGGTTGCCTTGTAAATGCATGCGTTGTAATGGATGTTGCGTTGTAAAAGTTTCATTGTAATAGTAGTGCATTGTAAAAGTTGCGTTGGAAAGGTTGTTTCCCATCTTGGACATCACACCATGGAATTAATTAATGTATGGCTATGTCATTTTACTGTCGATCCAAAATGGACCCATACTTTGCCATGTTTCTTATCTTGTAGTGTGGAAGCGTCCTTCACTTTGTATCTCTTTTTCTTTTGCCTATGCCATGACAACATATAAAATGTTTGAACCAAAAAGTATGTCATAGTTAATTAGTAAGTCTCACTGTCGTATTGGTCACAATATATTTGGTCCCTGTCGCAAGGTGTCAGAGGAGTTTAATGCCTGTACCTCCATGGCCCAGGAAGTTTGCGTCTCCTTGCTTATGACGTGGGTGCTGCACCCCCTAAAATGTGTTTATTGGGTATTTGGTGCAGGAAGGGGTTGCTTGGCTTCCCATTGGAACTGATATGATATTCTTTGGCACGTGGCCCTAGGCAGTTTCCCCTGCCATCGCCCTCAAAGGATTTATTTAGTCAGGCAGTCCCCTCCTAAGGTGCACTCCGACTAATACCCATATTATTTCTTGTTGTATGCAGCTCCTGCTTAAGCTAATTGCCCTTCATCCAATCATCTGTCCTCGCAAGACTAGATTATTGTAATATGCTTCTCTTGGGAGCCAACAAATCTATTGTAAAAAGGCTGCAGCGGGTGCAGAATGCAGCTGCCCGTGCTATTTTCGCCCTCCCTAAACACTGCCATGTTTCCATTGCGTTCAGCTGACTTGCTCTTGGCCAGAGTTCTGCGGTTACATAGGGCCAGAGCAGGGGGGCGCTCTTTCAGGTGGTTAGCTCCTGCCCTGTGGAACTCCCTCCCTATCCACATTCGGAGTGTCTCTGGCCACCTCACCTTTAGAAGACTTGTGAAGACTTGGCTATTCTCTCAAATGTAATCTTCTTTGTACTGTTGCCTCTCTTGGTATTCATCTTAGCGCTTGAACGCGCTATTGTTGGAGCAGCCATGCGCTCTATAAATACTTTAACATTTAACATCCATATAATTTTTTTTAGCAAGTGGTTGTCTCAGTGGGGACCTGGCATTTCAGGCTGGCCTATTCCTTTTGGAGTAGAAACAAGAGTGATGTGCATGTGGCTGGTTCCTGTATTAGGTGGCATGGTATGCAAAATAAAATGATGGAGTCGAATGCAGCCGGGAGTCATTGCCAGTGGGTGAGATTAATTTAAGCATTCAGACCATCACTGTTTTAATCTCTCCGTACGACACCCTAAGTGCGACGGATATGCCCAGATGTGAGTCCTGTGCTCCCTATGCTACTGAACCAAGCTGCATCCTACTGAAGAAGCCCAAATGGGTCGAAACAGACTGGAGTTGGTTGTGCTCTGGTTTAGATGGGGACCTGGCCCTGCAGTTCGGGCCAGGGATTTCCTATTTGACCAGGGCCAAGGATGATTTGCATATAGCTGGTTCTCGTCTGATGTGGCATGGTGGGCAAAAAAACAATTGACTGGAACACAGTTCCAAGTAATTACCTGTGACTGAGATTAATTCAAGCATTACACCCATCACTTCCTTGTTTTCCTCAGTATGATCCCGAAGTGCGATGGCTGTGCCCAGCCATGAGTCCCGTGCTCACTTTGCCACTGAAAGCAGGCTGCACCCTTCTGAAAAGGCTAACATAGACCAAAAGGGGTCTGAAGTTGCTTGTGCTCTGGTTCAGTAGAGACCTGGCCTGGCAGTTCTCGCTGGATTGTTTCTATTGGAGCAGGACCAAGGCTAATTTGCATATGGCTGGTTCCTGTCTGAAGAGGCATAGCAGGCAAAATGAAGATAGACTGAAATGTGGTCCTGAGTAATTAACAGTGACTAAGATAATTTAACCCCTTTGCTGCATTTGTCGGCCAATGGCCGTCGCGAGCACTACCTCAGTAGTGCTGCTCACGTCCGTTGGTCGACACGGCCCCGTCCACTCCGCTAAGCCGCCGCATCGCGGCGGAATTGCCGCCACGTTTAAAGTCTTTCACTCATCACTTTTTTTGCATTCCTCTAAAATAATCCGGCATTCCTTTATAAGAAGTGCTGTAGGTAGTTATCAAACCAGGCTGCAGTAGAAGAGTCCTTCACTCATAAGACAGGGAAAGCATGGGCAGCAGCTTTACAAACACCAGTCACACATCCACACACAACGCGTACAGCATGGTCAACAGGATGCAAGCCTCCCACACATACAAGTACAGGAAGGCACTGTGGCGACAAAAGTGCAAGCGAGCCAAGTGCACTTTACAGGTGCGGAACAGGCTACCCACACAGAGCCAGAACTGCAGGCAGGAGCAATGCAAGATTCTGTCACAGGCAGCAGGCAGTTTTTGTCTGTTGACACATACAACCTTTTCCCTAGAAACACCAACTCAGATCTTTCAGTTTTGACAATATTTATACTAAAAAACATAACCAAAACAAGATCACAGGAGGAATGGATAAGCATGGCTAATAACCTGGGATTGCCAGAAAGGTAGGGGGATCTCAGAGTTTCAGCTGTCGGAGCTTACATTGAAATGCAATCGCTCTCTCTTGGGTGAATGGCCGCATCTGCAACAACTTACAGCTTTGTTTCCGACCACAAAGGCGATGACTGTGGCAGTCATAAACAATCGTTGGTGCGCAGGTAATTTAGATTCCCACAGACGTTTGTTTTACTGACTACACCTGCTGGCCTGTCACCCCCTCACTCAAGGGGTCGCCATTGGCCTGACGAGTCCCTCTTGAGCCTCCGTATCATTTCACACCGGTTTATTGTCTTCTGGGGTGAAAAGGATTGTTTGGCGATGTTATCTTTTATCAGACCGCTCTCTGTAATGCTGCTAAGTCAACTGAGCTGCTCAAAGACATTGAGGTTGGATGGCAGGCCACATTTGTAATTGACCATGCTTTATTTATGTCCCGCTGAAGAATTCACGCACGTGAAAACAGTCCGGTGCCACCTCATCCATCACATACCATGACAATGACTTTAACAATTTGTAACACTATACCTTCAAACACACCAGGTCAGATTCCCAAATACTTTCATTACAAAGCATCAATGTAGCACACACCGTCTTTGACCCTAGGCTGAATTAGTATATACATCAACTACATCTCCTGGACTTGACTCGGTTGAAAGTGAAAGATCGCTCAAAATAGTGTCAAGCTCGGGCATTACGTGACAATACGTTTTTTTTGTTTGCAGTTTTTATATAGCGCGAACTCGACTCGAAGCGATTGGAGCACTTTACATGAGCACCGGTTGCATTACATAAGGAACGTAGGGGCATATTATCAAGGGGGTTTATCTCCGCTTTTTTGGCTTTAAAAGCCAAGAAAGCGGAGATAAAATTATCTCCCTATTACCTAGCTGTCGCTAACACCAGTTAGCGACAGCTAGTAGGAGATAGCGACCATCTTGGGCCCCACTTTGCATGTCAGTGATATTTATCACTAATGACATGCAAAGTGGGCGTGCCAAGATGTTAGCGACTGAAAACAGTCGCTAACATCGCTATCTCCTATTACCAACTTTTGGAGATATTCGCGCGAAGCGCGAATATCTCCAAAAGCTAACACCTGCCCTGAGCAGTTCTTAGCCATGTTATCCAATGGGAGGTGGGTAACATGGCTAAGAGCATTAGCTCGGTAATGCATGAATATCGCGGACTTTTCAGCGATATTCATGCATTGCGGCGATTTTTATCGCATTTGCGATAAACCTTGGTAATATCAAGGTTTATTTGCGGTAAAAATCACCGCAGCTCAGCGGTAAATTTTTGTCTCTAACCAAGCAATAGCGATAATTATCGCTATTTCTTGGTAATATGCCCCGTACTTTTTTGGTAGGCACTGCCCGCACGGGACATAAGTGATTTGCCGAGAATCACAGCATGTTGAGCCGACGCCGAGACCCGAACCTAGGTCCCCAGTAAACAAAGTCGGCAGCTCTGGCCGTCAGGCCACCTCCTCTCCAATTTCCCCGTAGTTTTAGTTATTGCATTCATCTCAGGGTGATTTCTGTGCACAGTTCACGGACGAAACATTGGTGACGTCGTGTTGGATGTACAAAAGAGACCTTACTAATAGACCGAGCAGAAGCATATTCCACCAGAGAGGTGTGATTTATTGGATACAAACCTCTTAGGAAAGACCAGCCGCTTTTTGTCAGAAAAACACATTCTAATTACAAGACTGTCACAATGTGCCATCTTAAAGAGGCCTGGCCGAGCGAAAACCTGTAAAAGCGGATGCTAGGAACATTTTTTAATGTGTGCGTGTGGTGGTGGTGGTGGAGGGAGGGGGGGGGGGCAGAGGACCAATTTCAGGCCTGGCTACGTTGCATACTTAAGAAATGCGTCTTTAAGCTTCCACAGGGCAAACCAAAACTCGGGTTGATGTAGGTGTCGTGCAAAAAAAAATGGGAAATGTGGAATCTTGAGACCTCTACTACAATCTGTCCCTAACCTTGAATGTTTTTAATGTTATTAACAAGACTACAAATCTAGAAAAAATAATCTGAATAAAGTTGAAAAGCCTTCTATTCTATGTTTTTGCTTTGAAAATTGATATTTATTTTGAATTTTATCTTGTTTGGCTTTAAATTTAGATCTGATTATCTTTTTGGTGGACAGAAAACCTCCTCAGGGTGAAATCTGGTTGGACATTAAAGACTGCCACGAAGGGTGTTCGCAGACTTTAATTTACAAATAGATCACAGAAAATGGGAACCTGAATGTTTCTGTCCACTTCTGAATTTGGTGACTTTTCGATTACACTGTAATCAGTTTTAAGATTGTGGTAACATTTATTCTGCTGGCGCAGACGTGATTGTTCCCAGAGCCTGAAAGCAAAGGACACCCTAGAGGAAGGAGGTACTTGGAGCTGCAGGAGGTGCTCACAGACAGTCAGCTATTTATGATGCATCAGAATTCTGCACAGGAGTAGAATGGAAGCCACTTCCTTTCAAACTCTGGGGCATATTTACGAAGAAGTGGCGGAGCGCAGATTTAGCCACCTTGGCGTAACATCGCGCTCCGCCACTTCCAAAACACTGAGCTGCACCGTACTTACAAGGATACTGTGCAGCCCTGCATTTCACCCTGCGCTGGCGCTAATTTTAGCTGCCTAGCGCCAATGGTGCAAGGGTGCTTGCATTGTAGGGGAAGATTGTTTATGAGCATAAACAATCTGAAATGGCATTTTGAAACTTCTATGTGTGTGCTGCATAATGCAGCACACATAGAAGTTGCAAAACTTACTTCATTTTTTTAATTGATTGTTTATGTGCAGGAAGGGGGACCTTCCTGCACATAAAGAATCAGTGGGCTTTTGCTGTTTCTATGTGTGCTGCACAACGCAACACACATAGAAACAGCAAAAAACAGGAGAAATACAACATTTCTCCTTGTTGCGTCTGTTTAAGACCAGGTTTACCCTGGTCTTAATTTTGGTGCGGCCCCATATTTACGCTTCCCTTGTAAATATGGGGCAGTGTCAAAATCAATGGGTGTTGAAGTGGAACGCCCACCGCAACACTCATTGCCCACCCCTTTCACGCTAAGTATAGCATGAAAGGGGGCCTTATTCACAAGGCGGCGGTAAGCCACATTAAGTGGCTTAATGCTGCATTGTGAATAAGGCGAAGCCCCTATCGCCACCACAACATCAGAAATAGAGATGTTGTTGGGGCAATAGGGGTTGTAAATATGCCCCTCTGTTTCAGGGCAATGTCACAGAGGAAAGAAGGGACACAGTTAGAAAAGGCCCGGGAGGGTGTTAAAGAAATAAGCATTGGCAAATGCATAAGGCCTCCTATTTTGAACTTATAGACTTTGCCAATGCTTCACAATATCGGTAAAAAAAATAAGAAAAAAAACACTGCTGTTGCCAATTGTGTCATCCAGTAGGCATGTGCAAAAGTCACCATGTATGCAGTGCCTACTGCATGACGTAGGCAACATGTCCTTTTTCTGCATGATGAAAAAAGTAGTTCTGTACAAGGAGAGAACAACACAGAGTACTTGACAGGGACATTTTAGGTAAAAAACATAAGGGAGAGCGAGGGAACGGTAAATGAACTAGAGAAGAACAAGGGCAGTGGGAGGTGAGCACACAATGTAGAGAGCTGAAAACCACATGTACTCTAATTTAGTTCTTAAACAAAACAAAGTAGTTCCCTAAAAGTAAGTAGTGGAAAGAAATAAGTCAGCTAATCAAAGGGATAGTAAAGAGGCTATGCTATGGGAGAGGCAAGAAGAGGAAGGCAAGCCATTAAATCAAAAGAAAGCCAGTAATTGAGAGTGGCAATAAAGTCATCAAATAGTGAACAATGGGCGGCTGTAAGTCCACTGTAAGTTCAAAATAGATTTTTCAAAAACAGACAACTTGTTTTGTCTTGTGTGTGAGACCTAAAAGCAAAATCGATATACAGAGAACACATCACTATCTTTTATATAACTGTCCATATGGGCCAATTTGATTTACCTTAAAAGGAGGAATGATTATGATCAAGGTTTATTCCTTTATCGATATGAATTGTTCAATCCTGAGGTTCTGCAGATAAAAAATTAAATGCAAAAATCTATGCTTTGTTTACAAGCTGCTATGATTACTTAGGGCCTCATTTAGAAGTGTGAGAAGTTTGTCTCAACGGTTAGAGGCGGCAGACCCGGAGGCAGAGGTTGGCCCGGGACCAGGGTTCAATTCCCCACGTGGCCGGGTGCAGGACCAATGTCAGTGGGCCTGATAAGTCTCGCCTCTGTGCCACTCTAACCATGGGGTCCCATGCTGCAACTCTGGGCAATAGCTTGCTTAATCTCCACTCCGGCCCCATCAGCGCTGGGGATGCCTGGCTGCACCTTGGGGATGCCCAGTAAAGGGACCATCTCACAGGGAAAGCCAGGACGGGTTCCCCAGTGGTTTAGCGCTGGGATGCCTCAGAGTAACCACGCGCTCTATAAATCCAACATTCATTCATTCATTTAGAGTTTGGTGAACAGGCTATGTAACATCTGCATGGGGTAGTACTGTATTACCACCATGCCGAGGATATTTAGTGGAAAAAGAGGGCTTCTAGGAGCATAGACAGGATATGTGGAATGCAGCCGACTGCACCCAGGAAAATATCTTTTCTGACAGTATGAATGGTGAGCCATGTGATCTAGGGGATCTTTGTTGCACCCCAGAGTTATACCACATCACACCTCACCTGAGAGACCTATACTGGCTCCCCGTCAACAAGAGGATAATCTTCAAACTCCTCATCCACGCAGACAAAGCTCTCCACAAGACCGGCCCAGCATACCCCAACAGACGACTCAACTTCTACTCCTCCACCTGCCACCTCCGCTCCTCCAGCCTCGCCCTTACCACTCTTCCCCGCATCCGAAGAACGGCCGGCGGCGGCAGATCCTTTTCAAACCTCGCCGCCAAGACCTGGAACACCCTCCCCACCAACCTGCGGCAGATCCAAGACCTACCGGCCTACAGAAGACTCCTCAAGACCTGGCTCTTCGATCACTAGCAGCAACCCCCCCCCCCCCCCCCCCAGCGCCTTGAGACCCTCATGGGTATGTAGTGCGCTTTATAAATGGCATGATTGATTGATTGATTGACCTGTGACGCTTTGGTGCTCATAAATATTGAATCCCGTCAGTTTTCCCAGCACAGGTTTGCATGCTTGTGACTGCAAAACCATGACTGCAAATAGGTGATCACACCAACAGAAGCCTAAAGCACCAAGAGAGGTGGGAGCTACACCAAGATTGAATTCCATATCTGTGGTTCTTCCTGACCATTGTTTGATCACTTCCTGGGTGGGCTCTTCAGTTTGTTTGGATGGAAGGTTTTACTGCTGGGCCTGAGGAAGACTCTCCGGCTTTGGCAATGCAGCATCTGACAACAAGTGGGCGTGACTGGGCACAGCCTCTTTAGTTGGAGTGCATGCTTGCTTATCAACGTGCAGTCAGAGGAGCGGTTTCTGGTGGGGCATGCAGGAAAGCACAGCACTGGATCCTGCCTTCAGCCAGTAAAAACGTGCCAACTTGGAACGCACACACCAAGTACAGTTCACAAGTGTGAAGGTGTGGGGAGGACTGTGAAGGAACTTGGAGACTCAGCAGTCGAGAACCACTTGCTTCTGAAATTGTGTCCCAAGTAGGTCCCTGATCGCAGCCACTGATAACATCAGATCCCTGCTCGATAATGGAGAAACAGCGGCCCTCATCCTCCTGGACCTCTCTGCAGCGTTCAACACTGTCTTCCACCTCACCCTAGAACAGCGCCTCAGCAACATCGGAATCCAAGAGAAGGCACTGGAGTTGATCATCTCGTTTCTCGTCAGAAGAACCCAGACAGTCCGCCTCCCCCTGTTCAGATCCGAGGCCACCGAAGTCATCTGCGGCGTACCACAAGGATCTTCACTCAGCCCAACCCTCTTCACTGTCTACATGAGCCCTATCGCAGCCATCGCACGCCAACACCTCAACATCATCTCCTACGCCAACGACACCCAGCTGATCCTCTCCCTCACCAACGACCCCGCCACCGCCAGAGCCAGCCTACACGAAGGGATGAAAGACATCGCCGAGCGGATGAAGAACAGCCGCCTGAAACTGAACATCCTGGGATCATCGCCCTCTGCCTGGGACGACTCCTGGTGGCCTCCTGCCCTGGGCACCACTCCCAAGCCAACAGACCACGCACGTAACCTGGGCTTCATCCTGGACTCCTCCCTCTCGATGACCAGACAAGTCAACGCCGTTTCATCATCATGCTTCAACACCCTGCGCATTCTCTGCAAGATCTTCCGATGGATCCCCACCGAAACCAGGAAGACGGTCACCCAGGCACTAGTCACCAGCCGACTGGACTACGGGAACACCCTCCACGCGGGAACCACAGCCAAACTACAGAAAAGACTCCAGCGCATACAGAACGCCTCTGCACGACTCATCCTGGACAACCCCCGACACAACCACATCTCCGTTCACCTGAGAGACCTGCACTGGCTCCCCGTCAGCAAGAGGATCACGTTCAGACTCCTCACCCACGCACACAAGGCTCTGGGCCCCAAGTACCTCAACAACCGCCTGACTTTCTACACGCCCACCCGCCAGCTACGATCGACCAGCCTCGCCCTCGCCGCCGTACCACGCATTCCCAGAGCCACCGCCGGAGAAAGATCCTTCTCCTACCTGGCAGCCAAGACATGGAACTCCCTCCCCATCCACCTACAGATGACCCAGGACCATCTCTCCTTCAGGAAGCAACTCAAGGCCTGGCTTTTCGAGCAGTGATGCCCCCCTCTCCCCCCCCAGCGCCTTGAGAGCCCTTTGGGTGAGCAGTGCGCTATACAAATTATGTGACTGATTGATTGATAGGTAGTGGTAGTTTCCCCCTGTACTGGGATTGACATCCAAATAATACCTGTGTGCTTTTATTCTGCCCTCTGAATTTTGTAAGCATAGTATTTTGTAGTGTGCTAGAAGTAAACAATTGTTTCTTTTAAGTAAAAGCGCAATCTGGACATTGGTTTATTGACTGCTATTATATGTTTAATTGGGGCATATGTATGAGGAAGTGGCGGAGTGAGGTGTTAGCCATCATGGGTGTTAGCCATCATGGCTTAACACCTCACTCCGTCACTTCTGAAACGCAAGGCTGCACCATATTTACAAGGATAAGGTGCAGCCTTGCATTTACCCCTGCACTGGCGCCACACTGCTAAGTGTAGCGCCAACGCACACACCCTTGCACCATAGTGCAAGGGTGTCTGCGTGCAGGGGAGGATTGTTTATGTGTAGGAAGGTGTTTATTTTACAGATTGTTTATGTAAAGGAAGGGGGACTTTCCTGTACATAAACAATCCATGAAATAATGCATTTCTCCTCGTTTTGCCAGGTTTCTTAATTTTGGCGCTGCCTCCTATGTACACTGCCTTTGTACATAGGGGGCAGCATCAAAATCAATGGGAGTTGCAGTGGAATGCCCACTGCATCACCCGCTGCCCACCCCTTTCGTGCTAAGCATAGCGTGAAAGGGGGCCTTATTTATGCGGTAGCGTTATGCAACGTTAAGTGGCTTAATCCTGTCTTGTAAATAAGGCTAAGCCCCTATCGCCACCACAACATCGGAAAAAGTGATGTTGTGGTGACGATAGGGGCTTGTACATATGCCCCATTGTGTTCTGAGCTAGTACCCTACCCCAACTCTCTGAGTAAAACTTGGACTGCTCACCTTTGCTAGCCTGAGGGTGTAGTGCTAAAAGGGAGTACTGGGGGTTCAGTTTAATCAGAGGGTAGAACACTAGGAGACTAGTGGAAAAAGGCTCAAATAGTTACAATCTGAGCCAAGTAACCCCTATCTGCCCTGAGACTCCTGAAAATTGTGTTTGCCTATAAAACGAGGAATAGCTCAGCAATCTTAGTAAGCAAAATGTTTGAGTGGCTCAGCTCTCATTCCCTAAAACTGAGAGATAGGATATAAGTACCTGTAGATGTAACACATATGAAATCATTAGTATTCATAATGAAAATGTTTTCTTCAAACATAAGTATTTCAAACATAACACAAACAAATCCAACACACCATGATCTTATTAAATCAACAGGGGCGTCTGGAAAAGTCTAGAGCAGGTTTTCATGACAGGTTTTTGGGACCCACATCTGGGCATACCCGACCCAACGTAGGGTGACACGTGGATGATGAGCCCATAACTAGGGTGAAACTGGTCGTGGGTAGCTTGTGTTCCGGTGCAGGGAGGGCCAGGCTTGGCAGTTCCGTTTGGATTGTTCCATTTGGAGAAAACGGATTTGCATATAGCTGGGTCCAAACTGAGGTGACATGGTGTGCAAAATAAGGATGGATTGGCATGAGGCCCGAGTAATTATCAGTGTCTGAGATTAATTCAAGCATTACATCCATCACTTTTTTGTATACTTTAGTGTGTCACTAAGTGAGACGGGTATACCCAGATGTAATCCTGTGCACACCGTGTCACTGGAACCAAGTTGTACCTGACTGATGAGCCCATAACTAGGGCAAAACTGGCACTAAGTTGCTAGTGTTCCGGTTCAGGGAGGACCTGGTGTGGCAGTCCTGGCTAGACTATTCAGAGCAGGGTGAAGACTGATTTGAATTTACGTTGGTCCAAACTGAGGTGACATGGTGTACAAAATAATGATGGATTGGGACGCAACCCTTTTAGTTTATTTATACCCTTGGCCTGGAGTTCTGGACTTTTTGGTTCCGTCCAGAGGTGTCAGGGTACAACACCCAAAGACCCCGGAGTTCCACCTGCCTTGGTGCACAAATGAACAGAAACACGGGCTTCTCGATGGTGGCGTCAAAGACCAAAGGTTTATTACTGCAGGGACACAGAAGTCACAGAATCTACACACGGGCAGAAACTAGGAGCCTGTTCGATTTGTACAAAGTGGGTTGCTCCTTATATACTAAAAATTGTGCTCTAGGCAAATATTTCACATGTCGGTACATTCCCAAACCTTTGTGTCTCTAAACAATAAATATTTGGTGTTACACAGGAACCGTTGATAAAATCTGATACCAAACATCTACGAAGAGGGGTTCCCACTAGTTCATCACAATCCCCTGTCAATATTGCTTTCAGGACCCGGACCGCCTCATCGTAAAGTTCGTTACCTCCCCCTAATAAAGATTCAGAAAGAAAGAAACAGAGCCAGGTGTGGAAGATAGAAAAGTGGGATAAGGGATGTTTGTGGGTTGTAAATGGGCAAGGCTACCGGCTTCGGCCGCCTAATCATGATCAGGTACAATGGACACGAAGACCAGTTTGGCAGGATTGGCCTCGGGCAGAGGAGGCAGCCTTTGTCGAGTCATGCAGCTACAGCGTGATCTGGTTTAAGGTGCACGTGTCATGTAAGAGGTGAATCTCCGGCTAAGGCTACGTGTCCTTAATCAAAGTGGAGTGAATGAAGTGATCCGAGGCTATTGCATATGTGAGGGCAAGGAATCACAAAATGGCGGCCATGGTCTAAGATGGATGCCATGGGTATATCAGAAATATGTTTACAGAAGGAGTGCTCTTGCTCGTAGCGTAGCGAAAACACTAGGATATACTAAATGGATCATTTGCGGTTCACTGATACCAATATTATGTATTTCCGACAAACTTGAAAACACGGGTTCAAGTCGTCACGGAACCGTCACGGAACCGTCACGGAACCTCAGACCCTCCTTTTGCCCTTACATAGGCAATTACTCAGTCTATGTCAGAATCTAGTTCTATGCTCATCAGATCAGTGACATGTTGTTGTATCATCATCCTTTCTCGTGTCTTTTCTCCAAACGCAGGTGGTTTTCTGAGACAAGTCGCAGCACAAAGACTACACAGAGCAGGACCACACTGGATAATCAGACAACATGAGAATAGGAATACTAGGATGACACCAATGACCATTAGAACTTTCCATCCCCACGCTGAGATCAGAGTCCAAAACCACTCCATGAAGGACCAGTTTCCCTTGTCTACATGTATGGAGTCTGAAATCTTGTGCAACTTAGAGATCGCCTCGTAGACTGTTGGAGCATTATTAGGAATAAAGACACAGCAGCTCGATTGGATCATTCTGCATACCCCACCTCGATCTGCAAGTATAACGTCTAGAACCATACGGTTCTGCAACGTCATGAGCCTATCCGCCTGAAGCTCAGCTGTCAGATTGCTAAGGGCACCAGCAGTTTCAGTAATAGTAGATTCAACTACCCGTGTTAGCTGACGTATGTTTCTACTATTGGCCATAGGTCCCCAGAACGGAAGGAAGCCTTTGAAGAAGTCTCCGGCTTCCTGACCAGCGGTATCTTCCTTGCTAAAGACACCTCTCGCTACTCTTGTTCTGTGGTAATCCGATGAAGCAGTGTATGTCGGAGGCAATAATCGAGCAATATAACATGATCCTGAGAAGTCGGCAGGCAACCATGTATAAGCTCTGTCTCGACAAATGAAATAGGTACCCCTAGCAGTAAGAAAGGCAGGGGAAGAGTTAGCCGGAAACACATAAGTCTCTACGCACTCACTCCTCCCTAGCTGAGCTCTCGGATTTCTCCCATTACCTTGCAAACAGACCTGACCTCGGTGAGGTACGACCCAGATTGGAGTTGAGCTTTTACGCTTGCTTTCTCCTAAACTAAGGCGATACTCTGAAGTATTCCAACTTAAATATACTCGCAATTCGTCTCTAGGGTATGATGGAGTATTATTGACGTCCTTGACCATGTCAATAATTCCCTGGACTAAAGCTTTGTTAGCAGAGTTATATTTAGTGGAACGTGGGGGACGTGGAGGATAGGTTTCAAGGGCATAAGCAAAGATGGTTTGGAAGGCCTGAAATGATCCATTATAGCTGTAAGGCAAAACCAGATATGGAATACCTTTATCCATAGTGTGAGGTATCAAGCCACATACCCAGCAGTCTGTAGTGTTAACTACCAGTTGGTGTTGGTGCAAGAGCTGTACAAAAGTGTTGTTGGTGAATTCTGAGCGTCTGACTTGCTCATGTTCCGGAAACGGGTGAAAAGAGTGTATAGAAGAAACAGTAGAAATAGCAGGGTCAAGGGGAGGTACTGTAGAAACTGGCACAAAAATCAAATTTATGCTAAAGACGATTCCACCCACCAATGTTGCTAAAACAATCAAAAATGTAACAGCACATTGCATCAAGAAACATTTGCTGTGAAGAATTCTATTAAGTCTGTTTCTGCGAACGTAAATCACATTCTTTCGTTGCAGCGCAGGAAGCTCCATCTTCTACAATCCGCTCGCGACCACTGATGATGTGTACGTAGATGAAAATGCCTCTATCAGCCCTGGGAGTTCCCAGAACTAACAGAAAGATCGACCTTGTGTCAGACCCCTGCAAATTCAAACTAGGCACACAGCCACGACCCTACGGCTACCCAGACGGCAAGGCAATTTTAAAAAACAATAAACAATAGCAAACTTCCTGGCTGAAGGCAAAAGTTCAATATATATAAATATATCAAAATCACAATATGCAGTTGCCTGCTTTATTAGTCCTTTTTATGGCTTCTAAGGTTGTATCTCTTCTTCGCTGGTACTGTCTGATCGGAAAATAGTGTATTACTAGCAGCTGTTGCAGAGTTTAAGTTCGCAGATGGCAAAGTTTCTTCTGATGCTGGAGACAAATGTTCAGTGTTCAAAGGAGTCCTTTCAGGAGGAGAGTCAGGTTTCACAGTGTCAGTAATCAAATCGGCATCGCTGAAAGGGACAAATTTCGGAGTTGTTTCAGCTTCGGAGGCACCAATTCCCTTCTTCACCCAGTCGTCGTAGGGCAGTGGCAAAGGAACACGCTTTACGTGGGAGGCGTGAATCCAATGCTTACGGCCAGCGACACGTACGGCTGTCCTCGTTGCCAGTAGGACCTGGAAGGGGCCGATGTAGCGAGGTTGAAGATTCTTTGTCCTCGCAAAATTTCTGACCACCACGTGGTCGCCGGGTTTCAGCTGATGCCCTGGACTCTCCGGAGGTTTTGGCAAAGCATCGAAGACCTGTTGATGAATAAGACTCAATTTAGCAGTCAAGTCGTAAAGGTAGTCTATCAACATAGGATATTCAATGGAGCACAATTGTTTAGGCCTTGGCACACCCCAGATATTTGCCGGGCGGCCAAACACAATCTCATATGGAGAAAGCCCTATTCTAGAATGCACTGTTGCTCTCGTTGATAACAAGGCCAAAGGAAGTGCATCTGGCCATGTCAAACCTGTGGATGCTTGTATTTTGGCTATCTTAAGCTTCAGAGTGCCATTATAACCCTCGACTAAACCAGCAGACTGGGGATGGTTTGCACTGTGGAATTTTTGTTTCACTCCTAGACCAGCACACACACTCTGCATAACTTTCCCTATAAACTCACTTCCGTTATCTGACCATACAATCCGTGGCATTCCAAACCTAGGGAAAAATTCCTTGAGAAGAATTTTGGCAGTTGATAGAGCAGTGTTGTCTTTTAGTGGGTATGCTTCTATCCACCTGGAAAAAGCACAAACTACCACCAGGACGTACTTTAAATTGTTGCAGCGTTCCATGTGAATGAAGTCTAACTGAATCACTTCAAAGGGGCAGGAAGGAGGAGCAAAATGACCAGCTGGAGTTGGAGTTCCCTTGCCAGGATTATGCATCAAGCATACCATGCAGTTTTTCACCACTCTCTCTGCACACTTACTGATTCCCTCATTCTTCCAGACCGGAGCTAACATCTTACATATCCCTTTAGAACTTATATGCGCAACTCCATGTGCCATCGTCACTACTGCAAGCACATATGCATCAGGCAACATCCAACGCTGCTGTTCTGTTAAATCAATCCAACATCCATTCGAGTCCAATTTGCCCGTACTTTCTCTCCATACACGTTTCTCTTCCTCAGTCGCTTCTTTCTGAATCTCTTTCACACTTTCCATAGTGTCCTCACACATTCCAGACTCAGCAATCCATCTTGCAGACGTAGCAACATACATTCTACTCATCGTGTCTCTAGCTGTCTGTTTAGCAGTTTCATCAGCAAAGGCATTCCCACGACCAACATCATCCGTGATTGCTTTATGAGCACTGCACTTCACAATCGCAACTTCAGTCGGCAAGGTTAGAGATTCCAACAAGTCGTTAACTAGCTGACCATGTTGGATCTTAGTCCCATGGGACGTAATGAAACCTCTTTCTCTCCACAACCGGCCAAAACTATGGGCCACGCCAAATGCGTACTGACTATCTGTAAACACATTCACTCTCTTTCCCTTAGCTAAAACACACGCTCTCGTTAGAGCTATTAATTCTGCAGCTTGGGCAGAATTCTGACTCACTCTCGCAGTCTCCACAATCGTCTTCAAAGTCGTTACCGCATAAGCAGCAGTCACATCACCATTCTCCAATTTAAAACATGACCCGTCCACATACAGCGTACCATCTGGGTTGGATAAAGGAGTATCTTTTAAATCGATACGTCCTTTTGTCTCTTCCTCCGTTTTGAAATAACAGTCATGTGGTTCAGAATCACTCGACTCTTGATCAGTCGGCAACAATGTTGCTGGATTCAATACATTGCATCTTTTGATCTGAATATGACTCGCTAGTAATGTCAGCTCGTAACCAGATAATCTCGCACTAGTAAGGTGTTGTGTCTTCGTTCGGTTCATGAGTGTATCCACTGCATGAGGAACCATGACCACTAACATATTGTTCATCACCAAACCGGCAGATTGTCGAATGGAAGCTGCAGCTGCCGCTGTAGCCCTCAAACAACTAGGTAACGCTCTGGCTACCGGATCTAATGTTGATGAAAAATACGCACAAGGGCGTTGTTTATCACCAAATTTCTGTGTCAGAACACTCAACGCGCAACCTTCTCTTTCGTGAACGTAGAGCGTGAATGGCTTGCTGTAATCAGGTGTACCCAATACAGGAGCTGAACACAATGCTTTTCGCAATTCAGTAAAACTCTCTTGACATTCATCAGACCATGGCACCGGACTCGGAACATTTTTCCCAGTCAAAGCTACCAACGGTTTTGCTAAAAGAGAAAAATTTGGGATCCACTGCCTACAGTAAGAGGTAATACCTAGGAAGGCACGTACCTCTCTCTGTGTGCGTGGAACACTCATCTGCGTAATTGCTTTTATTCTTTCTGGGGTCAACTTCCTTCCCTCCTTTGATAAGAGGTGACCTAGGTAGGTTACTTCTTGACAGCAGTATTGCATTTTGGAAGGTGACACCTTATGATTTAAATTAGACAAATGATGCAATAGGGAAATTGTAGCTGCTTTGCAAGTTTCCTTGTCATCGGCAGCCACTAGAAGATCGTCTACATACTGCACTAGAGCCGAACCTGGAGGAAGGACAAAAGAATCTAACTGACTTTTTAAAGCTTGACTGTAAATGGATGGACTTTCACAATAGCCTTGTGGAGCGCGTTTAAATCTGAAACTGCGACCTCCTAGACAGAAGCCGAAAATATCCCTACTTTCTTCGGCTATCGGAATGCTAAAGAAAGCATTCTTTAGGTCTATAACTGAGAACCATGTAGCTGTAGCAGGAATCAATGTTAACAAGGCAGTAATGTCTGGCACTACAGGAAACTGCGGAATTACAATCTTATTAACTTCTCTAAGGTCTATGACAAATCTATAAACTGGAGGTTTTGTAGGGTCAGTTCGCTTCAGAATCGGTAATACAGGACTGTTACAGACATTTCCTCTAGTTTCCTCAACCACACCCTTCTTGATCAAATCTTGCACAATCAATAAAAGTGCACGCTCACCTTCACTCGATATTTTATACTGGGGAATTCTTGGAAATTTCACATTTGCTTTCAAAGTTACTACATACGGTGGAATTTCTAGGAGACCTACATCATTAGGACCAGTCGCCCAAAGAGAATCAGGGAGTGAACGTAGCTCCGGCGGGAGTGCGTCCATTGACAAGTACATCGGAGAGGTGATATTTTTACCCAGTGTAAGCTGTACCCCTTCCGGAGAACAGTATAATGTCGCATATAGTCGTTTTAACAAATCTAAACCTAGCAGATTTTCATTACAACCTGTCGTCAAAATCAGGGGTGCTTTCAATTGACACGGTCCAACAGAAATAGACAAAGGACCAGATATCGGGTTGTACACAGGGGCGCCTGAAAAACCTACGGAAACATTTGTTGAGCCAGACAAAGGTGCGCCAGGGAGTTTCGCATGCATGATAGAACTTTTTGCGGCACCAGTATCCAACAGAAACGGTTCGACTACACCTGATGTTGCTACTGCGACATAAGGCCCACTCTGATCCACTGGAACTGATACTACTCCCTCTCTCTGTCCATGGCTGTCCTAGTACCCATTTTGTTGAAAACCCTCTTCTACTTCACAATAATCTTCAACAAGATATTGCTGAGATCTATTTTGCTGAACAGATTGTCCATTTCGTTGATCAAAGTGATTGGAGGGACGATCATTCGTTTGTGGAGGCATAGCACCTCGTCCTCGTCCTCTAGAATTCTGCACAAAACCACCACGACCTCTCTGAGCTGCTGCTGCATTATTCTGCGCTAAGATCGGACATTCATTTTTATAGTGACCCTCTTTCTTGCAGTACGCGCATTGATTCCACTGATATTGAGGCCTTGATGTACTATAATCTGTCCTTTGGTATGAGTTCTGCTGCGTATTAGTCTGGTTCGTGCGAGGCGGATACGCCTGCTGCAAAAGAACTTTAGTTTTTAAATCTTTTGTTTTCTTTTCTGATTTTTCCTTTTCCTCTTTATCTCTATTTTCGTAGTATTGCGCAGTCGCAAGTATTTGCGCTGTCGTAGATACAGCCCACGCACTTTCTGAGTCTTTTAATTTATTGCATAATTCAGGTAACAAATTATGCACAAATTTATCGACAAACAATCTTTGTCCTCCTTCTGTACTCATGTCCTGACCACTATGATCCACAAAAGTTTCTTCGAACCTCGTGAAGAAGTCCGAGACACTTTCGTCTTTCTTTTGCTTACATGCTGACAACTTGTCCCAATTAACACGCAATGCTGGCATCAGAGTCTTCATTAGATCAATTATTCTACCTGGCAGATTAGCGATCAAAGGTTCAGGTTTCGCACCACCTATTTGTTGACCATCTGCTGCAGTGATAGCTGCCCAATCACCACCTAAAGCAACTTGATGATCTTCTCTACGAATTTTAGCCCACACTGGTTGCGGAACTACGTTACCAAATAACATATCAATGTCGGCTAAGTTCATTATACAAGCCTCAACTGTCTGTGTTAATTCTTTGTAATACCCGGCTGGATTCTTACGTGGATCTGGCAAGGCCTGTTTCACTGCTAATACTTCTGCTCGCTTCCATGGAATGTGTATCCACACTCGTTGGAACTGCGCTGGAGCACCTGCAATACCAGCATTATCATCACGTGGCACCGCTTCGCGCCAGATTGGAGGAACTTCCCTCATAGGATATTGGCGACTTAGCTTCATTTTACCTTTCTCTAAATCTCTTGGTGAACGAAGAGATGGTTCATTCCTAAAACTTAAAATGAGTTCCATCGCTTGCTTTATTTTCTCACCCACTATCATTCCAGCAGCAAACTCCTTTTGAACCCTAATTAAATCTTCCAAATCTGATTCGACATCGTCTTCTTCTATCTCTTCACGTAACAACGAGCACATCTCATCAAAGACGTATCGCTGCGTTGGTTCTCCCCACTGCATAAATGTGTCTAGCACATCTCTCGTACTATATCTTCTACCCTTCGAAATCCATCTGAGAGCCGTGGAGTCTAAAACTCCCCGTTCTTCAGTACTCGGAAGCTGACTCCGTCTCTGTACAGAGTCAGGAGTAGGAGTCTTAATCAAAGTTTTATATATAGGAGACAGCATATTAGTAACCGAATCAGTGATTCTTCGACGAACAGAAAGTGGAGTTAGTACACTCGCAGACATAGAGAATGCAGTGGAGGTAGGAATAGATGAGGAAGCAGTAGGAGTATCGAGGAAAATAGTTTCTGGAGCAGTAGGTACAGAGGCAGGTATAAGAGCTGGCAGTGTAGGAAGAGGAGGAGCTGTAGGAACATTTACATTCATCACAGGAAGTACAGGAACTTGGTTCTGAGGGACAGGAGCAGGAACACCAGGTTGTCCAGCAACCGGCAATTGAACATTCGGGACTAGTGGAGTCGTAGCACCTTGTGCATACGGTGGAGGTGACCGTAACAGATAAGATAGCAGAGGATCGTTTTCGGAGTCCTCCAGTATCTTAGCCATTTTCGATGGCAAGGCAGGATAGCACTTGTCAATCGCTAAGTTATGTTCTCTAATGGCTACATCTATGACCTTCTCACACTCGTTAGCTTGCAACTGTTTAGTCGCTTGCTCTAGAGTTAACTCTTCTTGTTCTTTCTGTTCTTTCTTCAACCTTTTCATTTCTCTCTGTTTGGATTCTTTCCGCCAATAACGGAAGGAATCAAACATTGCCGGCCGGGCTTTCTTCTTGAACAATTTCGCTTCTAAATTGTCGAGAATCTCTTGTTCAAAACTACCATGCAGTGGCCAACTAAGGACACCATCCTTCTTACAATAGCGAACCCATATCTCATTATAAGTTATAGGACCCACGCCATACTTACAATATAAATCATATAGGGGAGTCCCAATCGGAGGAACCAGACAAGAGTCCTCCAATCGTGAGTCACTGTTGCAACTAAAACAAGACAACATTTTCCGACTTACCATTTTCAGTCCGGAACACAAAACAAACAAAACACGGAACAAATATGTGCACTCGAACCAAGAACTTAGGCCTACCAAAACGAACTGATGTATCGATACCCAAAACTAAACCAAATAGATTATCGTTACTAGAACAACCAGTGATAATCTGACAAAACCAAACCAAACCAAGAACCGATCAAGGATTTTTAATAATCCTCACAAAGTAACCAGCTAGCTATCACTAAATACTTAACTGAGTCACTGAAGACGTCACCAAGGAGAAACCCGTCACGTTTCGCCGTACTAAGGACTGCACCACTTCGGGTCCAAGACAGGGCGACGGTCAAGGCAACGGCCCACTGCAGCCGTCCTGAACGGGAAACCCTCGTGGAAGAGAACTTCGGGCCACTTTTGCGATATGCCGGGATCGATGAAGTGGGGCGCCTCCCTCAGGAATCTTCACACGAAGCTTCTCGAACTCTTCAGGCTTTTGGACCGGTACCGAATGACGTCGCCCCACGTTGGGCGCCAATTGGAGTTCTGGACTTTTTGGTTCCGTCCAGAGGTGTCAGGGTACAACACCCAAAGACCCCGGAGTTCCACCTGCCTTGGTGCACA
The DNA here is from genome assembly GCF_964263255.1 of Lissotriton vulgaris. Classification (NCBI taxonomy): domain Eukaryota; kingdom Metazoa; phylum Chordata; class Amphibia; order Caudata; family Salamandridae; genus Lissotriton; species Lissotriton vulgaris. Next base: position 1,138,512,810 of record NC_141695.1, on the reverse strand, counting down.
AATGAACAGAAACACGGGCTTCTCGATGGTGGCGTCAAAGACCAAAGGTTTATTACTGCAGGGACACAGAAGTCACAGAATCTACACACGGGCAGAAACTAGGAGCCTGTTCGATTTGTACAAAGTGGGTTGCTCCTTATATACTAAAAATTGTGCTCTAGGCAAATATTTCACATGTCGGTACATTCCCAAACCTTTGTGTCTCTAAACAATAAATATTTGGCGTTACACAGGAACCGTTGATAAAATCTGATACCAAACATCTACGAAGAGGGGTTCCCACTAGTTCATCACAATCCCCTGTCAATATTGCTTTCAGGACCCGGACCGCCTCATCGTAAAGTTCGTTACCTCCCCCTAATAAAGATTCAGAAAGAAAGAAACAGAGCCAGGTGTGGAAGATAGAAAAGTGGGATAAGGGATGTTTGTGGGTTGTAAATGGGCAAGGCTACCGGCTTCGGCCGCCTAATCATGATCAGGTACAATGGACACGAAGACCAGTTTGGCAGGATTGGCCTCGGGCAGAGGAGGCAGCCTTTGTCGAGTCATGCAGCTACAGCGTGATCTGGTTTAAGGTGCACGTGTCATGTAAGAGGTGAATCTCCGGCTAAGGCTACGTGTCCTTAATCAAAGTGGAGTGAATGAAGTGATCCGAGGCTATTGCATATGTGAGGGCAAGGAATCACAAAATGGCGGCCATGGTCTAAGATGGATGCCATGGGTATATCAGAAATATGTTTATAGAAGGAGTGCTCTTGCTCGTAGCGTAGCGAAAACACTAGGATATACTAAATGGATCATTTGCGGTTCACTGATACCAATATTATGTATTTCCGACAAACTTGAAAACACGGGTTCAAGTCGTCACGGAACCGTCACGGAACCGTCACGGAACCTCAGGCCGTGCCCGGCCATAAGAGTTGAGGTGAGACATTATCTGGGTCATGGGGCAGTCCATAGTGGCTGGGTGGATTACTACATCCCTTCCCCACTTTACTCTGGCTCTCTGGACTGTGTCTGGCATACAAAGTCATTCAGTCTTTGACTGGGTTGGGGTTTGGGGTGTAGGTTATAGTGTTGGCTCTGAGAATATTGATCAGCTCCTCTTGGCTCATGTTGCCCTCTGGGACAAGATTGTGTTCTCCTGATGGCTATGATCTTATGACTCCTATCCCTCCGGTTACTAGCTATTGAACCTGTCTCCCGTTGTTGTGGCTAGCTCAGCACGGCTCCTATTATCATCTTTACCATGCCCTGTGGGGGCATCCATGCTTTTGAACCATGATGTGTTCCTGGTTATCATTTCTTCACCTCTACAACCAGTCACCATTGTGCCGAATATGCAAGTTACCATCCATGCCCCTGGCTCGTAGTGTATGTGAAACCTATCCCTGGACGATAATCCCTCAGAAGTGCATGTTGTTTTGGATCTAGCCAGTGATGGCAGGCTCCCTGCTGCCGGTTAGCTCTTGTATTGGTCTGTTCTCTTCTTGCCTGCATGCTTTCCAAGCCAGAGCCCTACTCAGGAGGGGACCACTCAGGGTGCACCTGGATGGTGTCTCACTGATTCCCGTTCAGCATGAGGGTCCACGGGGCGCACGTGGTTGTGCATTGTGGGGTTCCTTGATATTTCCATGGGAATTAGTTTAAGCTTTCCTCTGGGTCAGCCCTTTCATGGATGATGATCCGTAGCACCTTTTTAGGTCCCGGGCCTAGCGTACACTGCGCAGCAGTGTCGCGCAGCCAGAGTCCTTTTCTCAGCGTTTTGAAAATGGACCTGGAAATTCCATGTAGCTCGTGCGTGTTATTTCCTAGGTCAATTTTCATTGGCCTTCGCGTGCGTGTGTTTCTAAAACAGAACACGCAATAGGCCATGGGCAGTCACGTAGCTCCACCCATGGCCTATTGGTGTCTGTTATGCGCAGCAGAGGCCATATATCTCTTCAATTATCGCGGCTGTCACGGCTGCGATAATTGAAGATATATGCTCGCAGTGGCGCGCGCGCACCACTTGCTGGCTTTTTTTTGTAATAGCGATCGCGAAAGCGATCACTTTCAGTGCTGATTGTTGTTTCTTATCACTGATTTAAAAAAAAAATATTTCTGGTTGCGTGCATGAATCTCGGTTAGTTACTTCACTGGTGCATATACAACATATAGTGATATATGACCGAAAATACCAGGCGGAGTAGTTTATGCCGGTCTATGATTTAATGTTCCAGCAAACTAAAGTTTTTCAGCAGTCTCTCGATAGTTGATGCATTTAGTTGTAACAACAAGGGGTGAGGTTTAGAGTTTAGCTGCTGTTCGTACGTTAGGACAGATGTCTCAAGATTATTGTACCGTGTGTTCTGGTCATTGCCTGTCACCTGTTGCTGTAAACTTCTTTATGGTTCTGAATATTATTTTCTACGAGTCGATCTTTGTGCTTTTGTTTGTCTGTTGACACGTACGCATGTGTAAATGGGTGTCTTGGACTGGCCCGGCTGCCTCTAGATTTTTCTATCATTTGTTCCCTATTTTTTGTTTCCTCTTTATGTTTTAATGCTATCTTTCTGCCTCCTTTTCTTGCTTACTCTTTTCGTGTCACTGTGTCTCACCATCCATCCTTCTCATTTTCTTTTTCTCTCTTTTTCCTTATGTCGCACTTTCTCTCCAGTTTTCTTTTTGTTGATTATTTTTCTCGCTCCATCTTAGTCAAATAATTTGTTGATTTTCTAGCTAGAGTGCACGTGTAGCATAAAACCCACCCAGAGGCAGGCAAGTTAGACTGGTGTGACCTGAAAGTTTTACCACTTGCTCCTGTTGACCCCTGTCCAAGTGCACAATCTACGTGTATTGTTATGAACTGACAAGGTAATTGAGCACGAACTGACAGGTTCTAAAAAAAAAGTAATTCTTGGTTGTCAGGGCAACCTTATGCTTTACTTTACATTACAGTGTGCTAAAGTGGTGCGTAGCCGCAAATATAATTTCATAAGTTGAATTGACTCGTTCTTACTTTTAGACTTTTTTTTACAGACGTCTCATAACTGCGCTTTTCATGCTTATGTGCACATTAATATACTCTGTTTGCAACAATGTGACAAAATCGCTTTGTGGCACTGCTACATTGAAGCAATACCCAAACAACATTTTGTGGACATCAAACAATTCTAAATGTCCTTCTGCACGACCAGGTTAGGTGAGTTTGTGTGCCACAGTAAAGGCAGCAGCGTGAGGAAAACGTATCTCGCTCCCATCTGAACACTAGATACGATTGATTAAAACACATTAACTCCATATTGTACATGAGTAATTTTGTCCTGGTGACTGGCCGTCTTCACATCCACACGAGGGCATTATGGGGTGATAATATGCTGCTACCTGTTATGTATACTTTCGTGTATTAAAATTATAAAGACAATGCTGTGTTTCCTGCAGAATTTCTGCCGGTCTCGGAAAATTGCTGTTTTGCTATGGCCGCCGTGCTCTCACAACGGTGACCGGTCCTCCGAAGACTCACGCTGGGTTCTTTGTATTTCTGCAGCTGGGCAAGCAGTGTGTGAGCGTGCAGGGTGAGCAGTGTGTGAGCGTGCAGGGTGAGCAGTGTGTAGTGTGTAGGGTGAGCAGTGTGTGAGTGTGCAGGGTGAGCAGTGTATGAGTGTGTAGGGTGAGCAGTATGTTAGCGTGCTGGGTGAGCAGTGTGTGAGTATGCAGGGTGAGCAGTATGTTAGTGTGCTGGGTGAGCAGTGTGTGAGTATGCAGTGTGAGCAGTGTGTGGGTGTCCAGGGCCAGCAGTGTGTGAGTGTGTAGGGTGAGCAGTGTGTGAGTGTGCAGGGTGAGCAGTGTGTGAGCGTGCAGGGTGAGCAGTGTGTGAGCGTGCAGGGTGAGCAGTGTGTGAGTGTGCAGGGTGAGCAGTGTGTGAGTGTGTAGGGTGAGCAGTGTTTGAGTGTGTAGGGTGAGCAGTATGTGAGTGTGCAGGGTGAGCAGTGTGTGAGTGTGCAGGGTGAATGTTGCGCAAGTGTACAGGGTGAGCAGTATGTTATTGTGCTGGGTGAGCAGTGTGTGAGCATGCAGGGTGAACAGTGTGTGGGTGTCCAGGGCCAGCAGAGTGTGAGTGTGAAGGGTGAGCAGTGTGTGAGTGTGCAGGGTGAGCAGTGTGTGAGCGTGCAGGGTGAGCAGTGTGTGAGCGTGCAGGGTGAGCTGTGTGTGAGCATGCAGGGTGAGCAGTATGTGAGTGTGTAGGGTGGGAAGTACGAGCAGTGTGTGAGTGTGCAGGGTGAGCAATGTGTGAGTGTATAGGGTGAGTAGTATGTTAGTGTGCTGGGTGAGCAGTGTGTGGGTGTCCTGGGCCAGCAGTGCGTGAGTGTGTAGGGTGAGCAGTGTGTGAGTGTGCAGGGTGAGCAGTGTGTAGGGTGAGCAGTGTGTGAGTGTGCAGGGTAAGCAGTGTGTCAGTGTGCAGGGTGAGCAGTGTGTGGGTGTGTAGGGTGAGCAGTGTGTGAGTGTGTAGGGTGAGCAGTGTGTGAGTGTGCAGGGTGAGCAGTGTGTGAGTGTGCAGGGTGAAAGTTGTGTGACTGTGCAGGGTGAGCAGTGTGTGAGTGTGTAGGGTGAGCAGTGTGTGAGTGTGCAGGGTGAGCAGTGTGTGAGTATGCAGGGTGAGCAGTATGTAGTGTCCAGGGCCAGCAGTGTGTGAGTGTGTAGGGTGAGCAGTGTGTGAGTGTGTAGGGTGAGCAGAGTGTGAGTGTGCAGGGTTAGCACAAATGACGTGCTTTGGTGCCAGTGAAGCCCAGTGCTTTCACTGGTACGTTGTTCTAGGCACCTAGAAGACCTGGCACATGTAACTTGAGGGGGTGGTGATGGACAGAGCACCTGAATCAATCAAACACTCACACCCAGTCAAAAGATCTGGGTCTAATCCATCACCGTTCTTTAGCCCACTCTGCCACCCCAGTTCAGACATGGCTATATGCAAGTCAGTCTGACCCTGTGCCTCATGGGAACAGTCCAGCCCGAACTGCCAAGCGATGTCTTCCCTGGACCCTAAACAAGCTTCCAAGAACTGGTTTCTGGCATTCCAGCCGTCTTCAGCCCAGCTTGCCTGAATCCAGTGGCAAAGTGAGCAAGGGACTCACGTCTGAGCATACCCTGCCACACTTATGGCGGCCAAAAGCGGTACAAAAGGGGGTGGTGATGGACGGAGCATCTGAATCAATCAAACACTCACACCCAGTCAAAAGATCTGGGTTTAATCCATCACCGTTCTTCAGCCCACTCTGCCACCCCAGCTCAGATATGGCTATATGCAAATCAGTCTGACCCTGTGCCTCATGGGAACAGTCCAGCCCGAACTGCCAAGCCATGTCTTCCCTGGACTGGAAACAAGCTTCCGAGGACCGGTTTCTGGCATTCCAGCCGTCTTCAGCCCGGCTTGCTTGAATCCAGTGGCAAGTTGAGCAAGGGACTCACGTCTGAGCATACCCTGCCACACTTATGGCGGCCAAAAGCGGTACAAAGGGGGTGGTGCTGGATGGAGCATCTGAATCAATCAAACACTCACACCCAGTCAAAATATCTGGGTTTAATCCATCACCGTCCTTTACCCCACTCTGCCAGCCCAGTTCAGACATGGCTATATGCAAATCAGTCTGACCCTGTGCCTCATGGGAACAGTCCAGCCCGAACTGCCAAGCCATGTCTTCCCTGTACCGGAAACAAGCTTCCGAAGACCGGTTTCTGGCATTCCAGCCGTCTTCAGCCCGGGTTGCTTGAATCCAGTGGCAAAGTGAGCAAGGGACTCACGTCTAAGCATACCCTGCCACACTTATGGCGGCCAAAAGCGGTACAAAAGGGGGTGGTGATGGACGGAGCATCTGAATCAATCAAACACTCACACCCAGTCAAAAGATCTGGGTTTAATCATCCATCACCGTTCTGTAGCCCACTCTGCCACCCCAGTTCAGACATGGCTATATGCAAATCAGTCTGACCCTGTGCCTCATGGGAATAGTCCAGCTCGAACTGCCAAGCCATGTCTTCCCTGGACCGGAAACAAGCTTCAGAGGACCGGTTTCTGGCAATCCAGCCGTCTTCAGCCCGGCTTGCTTGAATCCAGTGGCAACGTGAGCAAGGGACTCACGTCTGAGCATACCCTGCCACACTTATGGCGGCCAAAAGCGGTACAAAAGGGGGTGGTGATGGACGAAGCATCTGAATCAATCAAACAATCACACCCAGTCAAATGATCTGGGTTTAATCCATCACACACACACACAACACCACACACACACACACCACCACATACAACACCACACACACACACAGACACACGCACACTCACACACACACACCACGAGCCCTCGGTGCACACTTTCAACAGGCAAACACACCAGCCGTCACTGCACGCTTTCAACAGGAACACACAAACACCACCAGCTGTCAGTGCACAGTTTCACCAGGCACACAGACCTCCAGCCGGCAGTGCACGCTTCCACCAGGAAGGCGCACACACCACCAGTCATCAGTGCACAATTTCTACAGGCACACACACCACCAGCCATCAGTACACCCATCAATTGTTAACGCATCCACAATTAACTATTGTAGCAAACGCAGTATGGCACACTTCACTTTTAAACATATTCATCTAAAGCACAGCATGCCACCATTGCTACAATTCAAATCCAACCCACATAATTCCACTACACACCACATGCACACACTCCATAACGCATGGCGAAAAGACATTGCCATTTACAATGCCATTAGCCCAAACTCAAATAAATCCGAGACCTATTGCATTTCCAATGCTTGTTTGGGTTTGTCATAAAATGCTGCACATTGCAGTTAGCTTGCGGCTAGTGAAGGATGATTTATATGTGCTATGTGCCAAGATATTGTAGGAAGCTTTGCAATTTGAGACCATGGAATGGCGGGCCATTATCTGTCCTAATCTCCTTCGGGAGAACAATCAGGGCCAGGACCTTCTCTAGCATCAGGCCAACATTGGGGAACACTGTTGACCCAGCTAGTTCAACTATGGGGCATTTAGAATGACTGTCTACCATCATCAGGATCATGTACCCACCTGGGAAGCTGTCAAAGTCAAGGCTGACTTTTGTCCTTGGAGCCTCACTTTGCTCTTCTATAATGATGGGTGCTGGGGCTTCCGGGCTACGTGTCATTTGACAGGCCTCACACTGTTGTCATGACCTTCCATGGCTGGTTCCAGGCCAGGGAACCACATCTTTACTCTCAAATGGTTCTTTCTCCCTCCACTTGGTGTGTCACCCTATTGGTATGTCTATACAGCACCCTTGTAGCACAAGGCCATCTGGGGTGAAGCTTAGTTCATGCCTGACACTTCAGAGTTTCTTCATACTCTCCTTCTCTGTGCCTCCCCACTGGTTAGCATAATGTGCTCCAGTCACCTTTTCGTATCATCAATGTACCTTTCCTCAGTACCACATCTTCCACTGTGCCTTGGCTAATTTCCTGGAGGCTCAAGGCCCGCAGCACGCTCTCCTGCTTATGGAATACCTCAACTGCGGACGAGATCCCAAAGTTCATACGATTTTTACCGCCTCAGACCTAGGTGCATGGAGAAAGTTGTAGTTTGCTTTCATGGAGCTGTAATTGGTGGTATCCGATGTTAAGGTCGAGCTTTGAAAACTACTGGGCACTGTTGAGATCGGCTATGATGTCGTCTATTGTGGGTATGATGTGCCACTCCCGTCTAATCGCTTTGTTGGGGAGGAGCATATTTATGCACAGGTGGATCTTGCCCGGTTGTTTGAGTTTTTCAGCAATGGCCATTGGCGACACCCACAAGGGAGGCCCAGATACCTTCTTGTTGACATCTAATTTCTCCAACTTCTTCAACTCCGGCTCACCCAGTGGTCATAGGCGGAACTGAATTCTCAGATGTCTCAATACCACTGGCTTGATGATTTGGTTGATATGTAGTTTTATTCGGGTGCTTGGAGGCACCCAAGCTCCTGGAACAGGTTGGGGAACTAGTGGAAAAGTTAATCTATTTGGAAGGTCTGCGCATTCTGGGCGGACACCGGGCCAAGGGCATCCACCATGCAGCGCCGAAGGAGGGTCTCAGCTTCCTCTTAAATGATGTAGAACATTGCCGGGATCTCGGTGCCATTAGACTGAAATGGTGCCGTCATTGACCCTTTGGGAGGCTGGAGCCTGTGTCCCAGTAGGTGCAAATTCAGATTATTGTCATTTAAATTGCTGGCCTTGGGCGGAGGCGTCTGTATTGGTGGTAGCACATGACATTGACAGATGCCCCTGTATTGATTATGGCTTGCATGCTACAATGACTTTACAAGTTGGTTGTCTCTTAAGGTGCTCTGCAAAGGATGTGTGGAAGTCCTCATCTTCAGGGTGACTTGTCTAGGGGGATGTTTGACAACGTGCACCGTGGGGAACGTCTTGGTCTCCTGGGTCAGTCGGTGAGAGATGTCGGACAGGTTGCGACAACTGGCAAAAAGAAGGGGATATGTGCCCCGAAGAAACAAGACTCTTCTTCTTGAGAGTTTGCAATGGCACAGCAAACTGCTCTTGCATGCCATGTGCACCCCAAATTTATGTGAAGCAGTATGAGGTCAGCGTATGTGGATTCAAAGTCCAGCTGTAGACTGAGCACAGCCCTGGAAGATACTGAAGGCCCAACAGAGGAGCACGTTTCGAAAATCCCTCCCAAGTTGCTGGTAAGGCTGAAAGAAGAGATAAAGAGATGCACCATAACACAGAGCCCTCATCCATGCAAAACAAACACTAAAGGCAGTGATAACCAGGTACGAAAATCAGAGACTTACTTACCGACATAAACTAGCAAAGCTCTTTACGGCCTCTGAGCCGACCTGGAGCCGACCTGGAGACCCAAGGACAAACACACAGTTTGTGTTTGCAGGTGCTATTCCCCATTGCAGTTGCCCAAACGTCACATGCCAAAACAAAGTCGGCAGAGGGGAGCGCGAAATATATAGAAGTCATGTTCTTGACAACACCACAACCATTCGACACGACAAAGAAACAGAACTTTGGTGCCAGGTGCGCTGCATGGATTGAAACATTTGATGACTTCACAGATGCACTAGAAGAAGATGATAAGAAGATAATTAAATACTTATAGATACTTGTTGGTGATGGAGTGAAAGAAGTGATAAAGTAAGTCTTGTCAATTAAAGTAAAATCATACAAAATATAAAAGAAGTGCTGGAAGCCTAGTATAATCCAATGCAGAGCTTTGACTATGAAAGATACATCTTCAACCAAGCACAACAACAGGTTGGTGAAACAATCGATGAGTTTGTTGGAAGACTTCATACACTCATCAAGCACTGCGAGTTCTGTGATTTCACCAACGCAGAATCCATGCATCTTAGAATCATAGATGGCTGCCTTTCTGATTTCTTTATGTGGATTTTCTTTTTTCCATGAAAGTAAATGTCCAGTCATAGGACAGACATGTAAAGGTTGTGGGAAAGAAAAACACTTCATATCAGCCTGCAAAGCAAAAAACAAATCAAATGCATCACTTCGAGAAGAGAAAATGGAATCCAAAATGTTCCAGAAATATTCTCACCACCCTACCCAAAATCAAAAAGCAACACCTATGACAAATGTAAGCAAGGCTAGATCAATCATTGTTAAGCTCTTTGCACAAAGGCTCCTCAACTTTGCTGTCGAGTACAGATGAGGTAGATGGATGTGCGTTAATGGTAGCTACCAGAGAGCGACGTGCATATGTAGGATTAGCTGCTTGTAATGAAGACCGCATTTCAAAAGAAATGAATCAAATAAAACAACAAATTTATTTTGGACATTGTTCCAAAATCACACTGAAAGTTAATGATCAACCTATAACTTTCATCATAGACAGTGATGTCTGGATCAATATTTTAAGTAATAATAGTTCTTAGGCAACTAAATACCTGAAGTCAGGTGTAACACATGAAACTTAATAAACAAGACCTCAGTGTACTAACAAACAAGAAATTTATATTACAAATCTATTTTCATTTTATTAATACATATAAAAATTATAAAACAATTTCAATATCAAGTACATATCATGAACTGACAATACATAAAAATAATTTCATCAAATCAAGAATATTCACATCAATTAATAAAATATTGCAAGGGTTTCAAAGAATGAAGTAGGGGAGATGACGTTCTCTACGCGGTTTCGGCGTAACATACGCCTTCTTCAGGAGAACCTCTTGAACTTCTATGCATAAGAAAAATACATACATAAGTTCACAAATTCAATATAACAGATGAAGTACACTGAGGCTGTTAGCAGGTATCCCAAGATGTATGCTGTGGTAATACATCAAAAACCATTCAAGCAAGAATAGAAAAAGGAAAGAAAGTACAAATATCTCTCCAACCACTTACGAGAGAATGCATTTGAGGTAAGTGAACTCAGGAAGATTTTTATAGAAAGAATCATAGAGCTCACTAAACCAATAAAACTAAAGAAGAGGTGCAAAGTGGACCCCCGGAAGAGTGATAAAAGAGTTGACATCTGACAAGAAAAGAACGATTTAAAAAGAGCCAAATAGTATTGCGTGATTAATTCAAAAGTAAAATGTGACCAGAAGGTGTTAAATAGAGGTGCCCCTAATTCAGCAATTGCTAGGCCTTACCTAGAGGTTTAGATAGTTTGAAACAAGGCGGGAAACTGGAAAACGCACTTAGCAGGATGAAAGCAGCTGTTGAGTGAAATAAACAAAATAAGTTTAAAACAACCTCGTCAAGAAAGCTTCTAGGTCCAGAGGCTGTATTGATAATAACTAGTTACCAATTTGTTGCATTAAGGGTACGATGTAGAGGATAAAGAGCAGTGCATAAAGCTTCTCGCAGTACTGCAACAGGAAGGACCTAAAAGAATATGTATGATACAACCAAATATCTGGAAATGCAAAAATGTACTAAATTAAATGAGACAGGTCATGTAAATGCAACTACCTGATCCTGTTTGATAAGACAATCAGGAAGAAAGATGGACCGCCAAATATATGAGGCTAGGTCTGTCCAGTTGAAGAAATTTAAAAAGCCGTATAGTAAAAACATATCTGGCTGAAATACATAAACAATGCGAAAAGTGATCAATAAATTGTACTACAGATAATGCTACCTTGCTCAAGCAGTAGAACCACAGTCCGTGTGAAGTTACCTGGGCTAGAAAAGGGCAGTGGAGATCCCAAGTCTTGGATGAACTGTAGGGTATCTAAGTTTTGGAAGGGAAGAGACCTCAAAGGCGCCTACAAAATATGATCTGGAACAGAAAACCACCAAAACTGTATTGTAATAGCATGTCCGAGTTGATGTCATGATACGGACATAAATAATGAATTAAAATGTGAAGCCTGGGAATATATTTGCAGCTGACCTATTTACTGAGTAAACACAATGAAACAGAGCCAACTGCAAGTATGAGAATATACAATACTAAATGCAGATGAAATGCAAATTACGTGCCCAACAAGATAAAGGGGAAGCTATACCAGATAAAGCAAGCTTGAAAACATATACCATACTAATGAAACGCAGGTACTAAAAGGCGGGGACTTGATTAAGTACGAGTTGGAAAGAGTGATCCTGTGGTATAACAATGATGATATATACGGGGGCTAAAAATTACACCTACAGGTGGCCTCGCGTAAGTAACTCTGCCCAAGGTCTGCCGCCGGAGATAGAAACTCGAAAATAGCGTGAACGCAGTATTTAAATCAGTCCCGGTCTAAAGCTGTCAAGACGCAATGCGCTGAATGCCTGAAGGATACTGACGTTACAAGTGGGTGTAGCGGGAAGGTAAATATGGCAGGCAGCTAGTACGCTAACCTGAACAGATCCTGGTCTATATGTGGGCAATCATGAAAAGAAAGAACAGACTTCAAGGCGCGAAGCGCGCAGTGATGATATTGCAAGTGTGATAAAAAAGAATACCAATAAATGGGACTCATATGGTACTAATACGGAAACCTGGCGATAATCATGGCATAAAGTTGCAAAATAGCAAGGGGAGTAATGACTGAATATAAAAAGGATTGTAATGAATATGTAAAAGAATACAACAATAATTACAAGTGAAGAAATATATATAAAGTAGAATAAATCCTAGAGGAGAACTAAAATATCATGCAGTACCAGGGGGATGAAACGTCTAGTAAAAAGGAGTAATTACTCCTTTTACTCCATGGAAGATGAACTTGAATAGAAAAGACCCTGAAAGAGGAACTGCAGATATCTTGCAGCAATATGGGGGCCAATCATCTGGTATTACACTTAATGGCATTCTCCCACAGGATGTCGTGATTCAGCCCTTTAGTATTTGCTGCCAAGGAAAAGATCCAAAAGACCTAGCTTTTTTTGTGGGTATCCTCCATTCTGGTGCTGCCATCAGTGTTCACATTTTCAATAATAAACCAACGTGTTTCAGTGGGTTTATGATGACATTCCAGGTAATGTTTTAGCAGGGGCGCATTCATTTTGGAGGTATGAATGGCTGAACGATGTTCAGTTAGGCGGGTACAAAAGGATCTGGCTGTCTCACCCACATACCCAAGACCGCAAGGGCAAACCAAAAGGTAAATTACATTATTGGTCTTGCAATTAGACAGCTTGCGGGCAGATAGTATAGCCTTGATATGAAAAATTAGTACCAACTATGGCCGTTTCACAAGCTTTGCAAGTATTGCATTTGTATGTGCCTGTGATTGGAAAATTGCCTTCAATTGTCTTTTGGACAAATGGAGTTCCTTCAACAAATCTTGAGTGGGTGATATAATCCTTAATGTTCTTGTTTCTTCTGTGGGCAAAGATGGGTTTTGGCATTTTATCACCTTCCTCTAAATTACTATTGAGGATATGCCAATTAGAATTGACAATCTGGCGAACCATGTTGTTCATGTCTGGTAATGCATACCAGTTGATTTTTAGTAACTTTGAGGTTTAGGCTGAAGGAGATAGTCACGGTCGTAAAATCGTGCATGTTTGAACGACTATCGAATGAGTCTAAGGGGGTATCCCCGAGCCAAGAATTTAGCTTTAAATTAACCTGCTTGGATATCAAAATCCTGAATATTAGAGCAATTCCGTCGGTGACGGAGACATTGACTAAAAGGAATCCCTCCCTTCTAGTATGGTAACTATCAAAATGAAGTAAAGTGTTCCGTGTGGTATTTTTAATGAACAAATCTACTTTAAGGGCCCCTCTTTGTGTCTGATAAGAATGTCTAAGAACTCTACTTGATTTCTACTGGTGTGTGATGTGAAATGAAGGTTGCTATCACACACATTGAGCCACTCCAAGAATTCAGTGAGTGCCTGCTCTGTGTCGGTCCAAATAAAGAAAATATCATCAATGTAGCGTGACAAGGTGGAAATGGATTCAAAGAAAGGGGCCACTTCATTGTGTATATGTGTCATCTCAAATTTGGGCATATAGATGTTGGCCACTGATGGCGCAACAGAGGTTCCCATAATAACGCCCTTTGTCTGCTTATATAAACTTCTGCCAAACTCGAAGGTGTTCTCTGTTAGAACAATTTCTATACATTGGAGCAGGAAAGTTTTAGGGCAGGGAACCTGATATTTATCAATGTACCAGGCAACAGCTGTGAGAGCTTTATCTTGCGGAATGTCACTATATAAAGCCTAAATGTCAAGAGTGACAAGAATACTAGTGACCTGATTGAATGGAAGGTGTTCAACTTTATTAATGATCGCTCGCTGCAGTGTCCATAATATATGATGGTATTTTAGATATGAACTGTCTTAAGAGAGCATCTGAAAAGAGGTTCTGTAATAGAACCAATTGTGGACACTATTGGACGATAAGGAGGGTCTAATATATTTTTATGAATCTTGGGGATTCCATATATGCATGGCATTGTAGGTTGAGATTGGTTAAGATAGTCAAACTCTTTGTTGCAAATATCGCCATCACCAAGAGCTAGTTTTGTTAGAATCTGAATTCTCAACTTAATTAAGGGTGTAGGATCTTTTTGTAACAAGGAGTAAAAGTTGGTATCATTCAGGACGGACTTCATTTTATGTTCATAAATGCAAGTATCAATGACAACTATGCCACCCCCTTTGTCACAACTTTTGATAGTCAGGGTCTTTTCAGTAGATAATTTTTGAAGAGATTGGCATTCTTCATGGTTCAAATTATACAGGGGTTTAGGTACAAATTTGGTCGCTTTCTTCAAACAGTTAAGAACAGTGTGTTAGACACCTGAACTTCTGGTCCTAATACATCTAAAGTCGGGGTAAACACGGAAGGATTAGACATGCCTGAAAGATTGGTGGTATAATTACCGAACTCTTCTTTATCCTTGAAAAAATTTTAAGTCTGACTTTCCAAAAAAATGTAATGATGTCTTGATACAATTCGAAGATGTTAGCAGTGGAATGAGGAACATAGGAAAGACCTTTAGATAGCAGGTTGGTGCTAGCTATGTCTAAGGGTTGAGAGGAGAGGTTAAAGATCAGAATTATGTTCCTCTCCTCCAATATTGGGCATTGCAAGTTTCCAACATTTGGTTGCTGTTCTGTGGGTGATATGCATTCTGGTAGTTGCCACGAGTCTGGTTCTGAAATCTGACTCTGGGTCTTCTCCTTCGGGAGCTGCGCTGCCCTAAAAAAGGCGGTGGGGCATTGTGGTTGGGATTCGAATTTCTATGTTGCCCTGGTTGCTCATGTTGATGTGCAATATTCTCTCCCTCGGAGTCAGAGGTATCAGAAAATGTATGCACCCGAGATTGCTTTAAATTATCCTCATTCCAATAATGATTTTGTTTATAAAAATCATCTGCTTGATAAGGATACGTTTTTTCTTTAGTATTGTATCTAATATCTTTTTGTAATTTTTCAAGTTTATGTTTAAGTAAATAATCCTTAAAGGATAAAAGTTCTTTATCTGCTTGTTCTATCTTCTTTTTCACTTCTTCTAGAGCATTATTTTTTCTAACTTTTTCTTCTACTTCTAAAAGTTAATCTTTGAGGTCCGCCATGATTTCATTAGCTGTTTCCAGAATTAATATCATGAAGTCGCGTGAACATCATGTCCATCGGAAAGTTTAACAGATTGTCCCCTGTGCCTTGCCTCACTCCATCAGGCACAAAAGTATACTCTTGGGCTGCTTCTGAACCATGCACAATAACCATGCAACACAAAACAACGTCAGTGCAAGCGCCAATCCATTTCCTTTAAGGAACTTCATCCAGTGCATGCCTGCATAGCTTTGCCACTGCTACTGACATGGGACTGATATCTCTCAATTACAATCTTCATACTCAGTCTGAAATTGTAAGTCAGTTCCCGTCGTTGCTTCATGGAGGAAAACTCGATAATTAAAGTGCAACTTCATATTAATGAGGACATTTGCCCTATTGTACAACAGCAATGCAGAGTCACTTTTCATTTACAAGAAACCGCTGAGATAGAGCTAGAAATGCTGTTGAAGCATGATATCATTGAACGCTCCACCGGTCCCACGCCATGAGTCTTGCCCATGGTGTTGCCAAAAAAGGACAGTGAATGTGCACTGTGCATTTGTGTTGGTATGTGCCAAGCTAACAAAGCTATTTAGAGAGATAGACTTCCTGGTCCCCACATACCAGACATGATCTTGCAATTTAACAGAGCCAAAGTCTTCTACTGCCTTACCTTGAACAAGCGATACAAGCTAGAAGAGAATTTCAGGTACATCACTACTTTTTCGACTCATGTTAGTTTGTTCAGATACAAAAGACTGAGTTTTGGAGTGTCGTCAGCTGCGGAAATATTTCAGGATGGTATACGCTGAGTAATTCAACCTGTTACACATGCTTTAAATTAAAGTGATGATATCATTGTATTTGAGACAACACTAAAGGAGCATGACAAGGCTCTTACA
This sequence comes from Lissotriton vulgaris, assembly GCF_964263255.1. Lineage (NCBI taxonomy): Eukaryota > Metazoa > Chordata > Amphibia > Caudata > Salamandridae > Lissotriton > Lissotriton vulgaris. The sequence goes on along the minus strand of NC_141695.1, from coordinate 1,138,496,902 downwards.
CTAGTGTGTCAGATACGTGCTAATGCAGGCCTCACTCTGAATGCAGCAAAGTGTGAGTTTCACAAAACCAAACTTAGGGGGGTCATTATGATAGCGGATTTTCCGCATCCTCGGGGCCGGCGGTGGCTTCCGCCGGCCCCGAGGATGTGGAAAATCCGCAGCGGACTGACCAAAGACCCACCGCCAGATTAGGATGGCTGGTGGGTCCTGGTTTCCGTCCGCAGCTTTTCCGCCGCGGTCGGATTACAACCGCGGCGGAAAAGCTCTAATATTGGTGACGGTGTCTTCCAGACACTGTCCACCATATTAGGATGTGCAGTAAAGTATGCTTTTCCGCGGCGGGTTTTCCGCCGCGGAAAAGCATACGGAACTTTACTGCGGGGGCCCGTTGCGGGCCCCCTAGGTGAAGGGGGGGTGGGGGGTGCACATGGGGGGTACCTATGGTACCCCCCTGCATTTGCATGCAGAAAGCGGCAGGCACCGCGCGGTGCCTGCCTCTTTCTGCATGCAAATGCAATGCGTGCCTTTTTAACATTGCCGCGGGTGCAGCTTGAAGCTGCACCCGCGGCAATGTTAAAAATAGAGGATGTGACCGCCAGGGTGGCGGTCACATCCTAATTGCACAAGAGGGAACTCCGCATGCCATGCGGAGGTTCCCTCCTGCTCTGGGGTCGCGGACGGACGCAAGTCCGTCCGCGATCGTAATCGACCCCTTAAATTCTTTGGGCACATACTTTCTGATGGGGGAATGGCTCCTGGTCCAGATATGGTGAAAGCACTGTCATCTACAAGATGTAACCTTGCTCCGATCCTTCTTAGGCATGGCCTGTTACTATTCAAGATACATTCGTGACTTTGTGACAGTGAGTGCCCCATTGAGAGATTTAGGAAGCAAAATATTCCATTCCAGGGTTTTCCTGAAAGTGACCAAAGGTTCAAAACAATAAAACATGTGATTAAAAATGCAACTAAAATGGCCTATTTTGACCCCAAACTCATACTGAGATCACACTAGATGGAAGCCCGGTGGGGTTAGGGGCAATCCTTGATCAACACAATGATCATCCGAATGCTCAGAGACACATTGTGGCCTTTGCCAGTTAAAGCTTGTCTTAAATTAAACATGCATATTCTCAGCCGGAAAAGGGGAATCTGGCTGCAGTGAGGGCCTGCAAACATTTTCATGTGTTTCTATAAGGAAAATGTTTCGCCATTATCACGGAACACCAGGTGTTCCTTATTATCCTAGGAAATCCAAATGTTAACATGCTCCCCCACATTGAGAGGTGGGGGTTGAAAATGCAAGAGTATGAATATGAAATTGTGCTCAAGTCGGGAGAGATCAAAACCCTGCTGACTACTTTTCACGAGTGCCACTACATTGCCAAAGTTCAATATCCAAAGCAGCTGAAGAGTATGTCATCTTCATTGGTCTTTAAACCAATAGAGCGCTCGCATACAGAGCGCTGCACGCCAAGATTAGCGAGGGAGACTCCACGTTCCCAGTACCCCGGTAAGATATAACGGATACATTTTTTTCACATAGAAACGAGACATTTGTGTCACGTTATATATTGACACCTAGATTCCATTTACCTTATTACAGCTAAACACCCGGAACGAACAATTCCATGCATTAAGGTCAGTACCCAGCTATTGGGTCTCCATTATATTTTATCTGTCTTTTTTCACCATTCGGACATGAGCACTATTTTACAAAAGCACCATGAGTATTTTTTCACGAGTTTCACTACAGCACGTGGGGCATCACTGATGTACAATGTTAACATAAGAACGTGTTTCTATTTAGGGACCATTCCTTTTTGGATACTGATTGTGACTTATGATTATTGTTTCTAGAGTTTATGAAGTCCCCTGAGGAAGGGCGTTACGCTTGAAATGCATTGGGCAACTACAATTATGTGAAAAATGTTTCAGAGACATGGAATATGTTGAATAGTCATGAACATAATGATATACCTTGAACAAAATGAGAAATAAATGAATCATTCTACAAGAAAGTAAAATTTGTATGAAAATCTATGAAAGTTTGAAAAGGAGTGCATGGATGGAATGCATCTTGTGTTCACAGGATACATAGTTTAATGGTGATATATCTTGATCTTGGAAGCCCAGCAAGATTACCATCCATTGCACCAACGAAAGTACTACACTCAACTAACAATTTTCTAAATAACTACCCAGGAGTGCGGGACCCATAATAAACCATTCGAAGTCCAGCACACCAGCAGCCCTATCCATTGAAATGGTTGTTGCTGCTACCAATACAGATAAGAACCTGATTATCCTCAAAGACCTTATTTCAACTCAAGAGTGGGACAAAAGCATTCAACCCTTTCTGACTATTTTGTTGAATAAAAAAATGCTAAAATATACATTACGATCTATCTGTCACCCGAGAGGGTATCATATTGAAAGGCTCAAGAATCATCATCCCTGAGATCCTGAGACAGCAAGTCATTGAGCTGTCCTATGAAGAATATTGTGGCATTGCAGCTACCAAACGAGCACTAAGACATCGTGTGCGGTTCCCTCACCTCGATAAACGAGTTGAGAAAGAACTGAAAGCGTGCCATCTGTGTCACTGTTTATCTCCCAAAGTGACGCAGCATCCATTGACCAGTCTGATGTTCCTGTGCATGCATGGGATAGGGATGCTGTTGATTACTTTGGACTCCTAGAAAATCAACATCATCTCATGGTAGTCATTGATGAATACTCACATTTTCCTTTGGTGGAACACTTATCATCTTCAACCCATGACAAAGACATTGAGCGGCTTGATGACATCTTTGAAGTGTGCGGCATCCCCACTCTTCGTAAAACTGACAAAGGCCCACCTTTCAATAGCAAAGAGTTCAAGGAGTTTCTTGTTCGACTCAATGTCAAGCATCAAAGGAGTAAGCCTCTCTGGCCTCAGTCCATCATTGTCGAATGATTAATGGACAACCTCAAGAAAGTGATTCAGCGGCATCAATGGAGAGAATTGATCTAAAAGAAGCCATTTGTCAAGCCCTTTGTGCCTATCGCTCAACTCCACACTCCACCGCTGGTGAGAGTCCTGACACCTTGCTATTTAGGAGACCATCGGAACTAAACTACCACAATGGACATTGGACCGATTGATAAACAACTACAAGGTTCATGTCACAGACACTTCTTGAAAGAGCAAGATGCACAAACACAAATATCATAATCCAAAATATTGAAGATTATAAGTAAACATAGTACATCTCAAAAATATCGATAACAAAAATATAGACATCAATATTATCGACAATAACAAAATATCGACAACTCAAAAATACATGGAAACTAGTATTTTCCACTCTATAATTTAAATAATTAATATATACACTGATATCACATTTAAAATATGAAACAAACATAACTATCACAAAATATACAACATAAAATAAATAAAAGCTACTACAGAAACGAAAACATTTAAAACAAATACACTCAACATCTACAATACTTAAAATAAATAAAATATATTTTTTAAAACAATATACCTTCATAATGTGCTTCATCAAAGAATAAAACATACAAATTCTCAATGTTGCCAATTTACATTCAACGAAAATGATTAACAAACTAAAAAAAATCAAACCAACCAATAGAAACACAAATAAATAAATCTGACCAATAACATACAACAACTAATTAAATACTCACTATATAAAGAACTAAACTGAAAACTATTAAACCTTCAACGGAAGGAGAAACTCTGCCAGATTTTTTACACCCTCAAAGACTCTTCTAAAATAAAGCAAACTAGAAATAACAAAAAGTAAGTAAATAAACATTTTTAAATAAACTGTCAATTTAAATGTAACCTCCATTTTAATTACTTACTCAAAAAACTAAATTAAATGTTTTATCTCTTTATATTTCCGCAACAGATCTAATTATAAAAAAATAAGAACATTTTCAACTTCCAAAAATAGCTAACAGCAAAAGTAAGTATACTTTGCATTTTTTTTAGTATAACTAAAACAGAACAAAACACCTAAAATATCTAACCATCATACCAACTCCAATAAGACTTTTAAATCTTGTAAAAAAAGTTTATAAAATATATTTAAAACATAGAGAATGTAAACTTAGTCCTAAAAAACACCACCACCACATATAAAAAAAACATAGCATTAAATATACTTTCCTTTCCTTCCACAGACCACTTAAAAAAGAACAGCAGCAACAAATTAAGAAAACAACTACATTCAACTGCAACTAAATAACAGTTGGTAAGTATATAATAAATGTACATTTACTATTATTCATGCATACTGTATAACATTGTTTAAGATAAACTTTTTTACATAGCTTTCCAACTTTTTTATAACTTGTAGAAAATGTTTATAAAATAAAAGTAAAACATTCATGATAAAATACTGTGTGCCACAAAATGCCAACACCACATATAAATTTGAAACATAGACTAAAATATACTTAACTTTATTTTCACAGACCACTAAAAAACAGAACAGCATTCACCAAATAAGGACAAATCTACATTTAAAGTCAACTAAATTATAGTTGGTAAGTATATACTAAAACTGCATATATTATTACTCATACCTAAGGTCTAAAATAGATTTTCATATCATTTTATATACATTTTTCTAGATTTTAGAACACAATGACTGAAGATACCAAATTCATTACATCTCAGAAAGGGACATTTTTGTTATGCTATATGGGGTATGTTTATACCCAAGAAAAACAAACAGGGATTAAAGTAAACAAACTCATCCCGAGCACTCTGTTAATTAAATCTTTGATTGTAAAAGTTCATAACACTCTTATTTATCTTGATTGACACAAGCACCAAGTCCAAATTCAAATTTCCATATCCCTTCACATTGGAGTTGAATCATAGACAAAGGATATCTTCACACGATGGCTGCATCGTGTGAAGATATCTTATTTATCTGTCAATCAAGATAAATAAGAGTGTTATGAACTTTTACAACCAAAGACTTAATTAACAGAGTGCTCGGGATGAATTTGTTTGTTTGTGGTTCTATTGAGGTAGAGCTTTGTGGATGTTGGTAACCACATCCTTTCCCTGGAAGCACCACGTGACAGTGGAACTTTACTTACCCCGGATTTGCAGAGTGCCCTTTTTTTTCTGAGTGTTACCAATCTCTTCTAGGGATTAAAATAAACTGGAAATGTTCTAAGTATTACTCAAACAAATGTTATGGGCGTCTAACAACCAGGGAAACAAGTGTAATACATACAAGTGAGCACAACCATGCACCAAATATCTCAGAAATAGAGGTTAGATCTACTCTAGAAAACATTAAAGAATTAAGTAGCACCTCAGAACTACCAACGAGTGTAATACTTAAAGAACTGCTACCTAAAGTACCTAGAGAAGCAAGAAGGCAATTACCAACAATATCTTCTATTAAAAGAACTATAGCTAGAACAAAAAAATCTACAAGATCAACAATACCTACACCTAAAACTTTTCAAGAGGTTACCATACCTCATAATGATGAACCTTTCATCTTCTATGACAACAACAATAAAGATAAAAGGATAATTATGTTTGCTACAGCAAACAATATAAAGAAATTAAAAGAAAGCCAAACATGGATGATGGATGGCACTTTTAGCAGATGCCCTAAGCCATTCTATCAACTATTTACTATACATGGGCAATACCATAACACTTGCATTCCATTTAAATATTGTTTGTTACCAAACAAACAAACTTCAACATACACAGAAATGAGGAATAAAAATAAAGGAAGAAACAACAGACTTCTTTCCCCAAAACATAGTGATCGACTTTGAACAAGCCATGATAAACTCTGTCCTCAAATATACCTTCACACATCTATACAAGGATGTTATTTCCACTTCAACCAATGTCTGGGATATTTACAAAAATCAACACTTAGGGGTCCATTAGGATGGCAGGCGGTGGCACCACCGTGGTGTTGGTGGGGTGTAAAAACACCTTTTTCCGCCCGCGAGCAGCGGTACTCACGTCCGCCATATTAGTACTGCAAAACATAGGTAATTTTCCATCTGCCGTGGAGCTCCACGCACCGCCATCAATGTGCACCCTCCATCATGACGATGGGCGCCAATGGAGACTCACCGCCTAAGGAATGACGTCCGCCCCGCTCCACAAATTAGGATGTCCCAAGCAGGCAGACGCACCGCAGCGGAGACATCACCCAACCAGAGACGGCGTAAACTCGACAGCGTAGCGCAATAGCAGATACCCGGTCACGACCGCCATGGACCCAGCTCTACATGTGTTTCCAGTGCTGTACCTGCTACACCACTGTTATCTAATGGGCCGCTGCGAACGCCGCGGCAGGTACGCAATTACACAAATACAACACACAACACACAGGCTGACACAGGGTCCATAACCATAACAGACACCCTGCTGGGGGCAACAACACATCCACAAGGGCACCCACACATGACCTACCTGCCACCATGTCACCCCACTGCATCCTGGATACACATCGACCGCGAACCTGCAGCAACGTCCGGGTCACGTCACCGCAGCGGTCAACACATGCACGCAATGCACAAGGCAGGGCCATTCCAAGGCATGAGCAGGGCACAGAGACCACAGGGACACACCTCCCCCAACCACACATCAACACACCCCATCAAGTCACAGGCCAGGTGCCCATACTGTGCACCACCCTGCACAGCAACAAGCAACAAGCACAGCAACAAGCAAGCACAATACACACCCTGCACCACACAACAAACAACAAGGGAGACAGCCACTGCAGGAGTGGCTAAAAAGGAGCACACAACACCAGTGCCTCAAACACTGAAGGCTGCCAATACATACACACACAAACAAACACACAACCTGGGTGTAGCCATAAACAGAACACACACACAGGGATGCCTGAACAGATGCCTGCCCAAAAACAACACACAAACACTGCAGGAACACACACAGACCCACAACAGAAACAGACATACCCTGTCAGACAAACTGTGGAAAGGCAATCGGAGCACAGAAACAACAGGAGTGCACAACCTCTTCACACAGGAACAAAACACACACAACATACCACAAATCACACAAGAGGAGCACCAGCACATAACTACACTGCCACATGAAACCAACGACAGATGCACATGAAATAAAAATGAACAACCACCACAGGACATCAGGGGATGCCCATCAGGCAATGCCAAGGCCATATACACACAGCACTGTATGCACAACAAGCAGTGTGTGCACAACAAGCAGAACAGTCACACACAGACATGACTGACACAACTCAGCACACACAACACCAATCAGCACAGAACAAATAAATCAGCACACCCAGGAAGTGAAGCAATACCACAGCCAACACACATACATCCAACACAACAACAGATGTACCACTCTGGGACACAAGAGCAGAACCATCTTGACCAGAGCACTGGGCAGCACACACAGCTGAAGTGCACATGAGTAATCCTCACTGATTAATAGCACAAGAACACCACACATAAACCATTGGGGCAATGTCCAGAGTTGAACATATGCCCGGGCCCAAGAACTGCACCACAAGGAACAGTGTCAAAAATGAAGTGATAGGGAGGCACACACACATGGAAACCAAGGGGACAGCTGACATCAAAGTTAACTCACTTGCTTGTCAGTAGTAGACATGGAAGGGGTATACCATACACTAAAAGAGGGAGTGCAGACCCACAATGGGTAGCCATAGGTGGCACAATAGGGGATGGCATCACACCACACACATCATGCCACACAGGAGGAGAAAAGGCACCATGTACATGCAATGCATGAGAAACAAAACCACAATGGCAGTGTAGAACAGCAGGGCCACACAGTCCACACAAACACACTCAAGACACATTGATGCTCAAACAAGCACAACACTGATGTGCAAGGCACACACTTTGCACACTCATAAGTGACCAAAATAACAAGGAGGCGTCACACAGAACAGCACGGACACACCAACACACTGCACAGTGCACAACAGACAACTCACACATGTGCATACAACCATATCCACAGGGCACAACAATACAAACAACAGGCACATAACTCCAGGGTGACACATGTGTGTCTTTCACAATCCAGGGGCACACACACATCAACACCCCCTACAAAGCCACACCCTTCACACTGCACACCTCTTGGCTACCCAAGAGCACAAATCTCATGTAGGCCATGGGACCACGACTAAGGGCCAACACAGGATGATCATTTACATACACAGCTGGGCACACATAAAGGAATAACACACATACATCGTGACAGTGCCCAGCCTGCATGCAAACCTGTGCACAGCATCACACCCTGTGCTGGCAGTGTACCCCAACCTGACATCTGAACAATGTACCCAACAATAGAAAACCACCAAAAAGAGACCTGCATGACAGGTAAAAGAACCCTCACAGATAACACTAGTATCAGAGTCTGAATGGCCTGAAGACCCTGTCACCCCTGTATAAAAATGTGATGCGGGCAAAGATCTTGGCAATGTTGAAGTGACACATAGAGCATTGGATCTCCTTTTCCAACGGCTGCGGGACGCCACTAGATTTATCAATCGTGACGCCCGCGGGTTGATGTACATGCAGAATTCATTTTAATTACCGCATTACAATACAACGCTAAGGGAACGAATATTTCAACTGCGGTCCAAGGTCATCTGAACGTGCAAAATTCTTTTTAAGTATTGTATTGCGAGATAACACGAAGGGAGCAGATATATCAACTGCGGTCCCTGGTCATTTGAACACGCAGAATTCATTTTTACTTATCGCATTAACAGAACAACGCTAAGAGAGCAGATATATCGACTGCTGTTCCTGGCCATCTGAGCATTATAGATTCTATCCAATACTTTTGATTTTAAAACAGACCCTTCACAGAAAAAAGCGCTATACCAACAGCTGCTGCCCCGTTTCGGCAAATATAAACAACTGCCGACTTAGATTGTGTATGTGGCTCCTGAAGAAGGCGTTCCAGTGAAAACGCTGAAACGCGCGTCGTGAAGAGGACTAGTAATGTCCGCCACTGTTTTAGGAATTAAGAATTAATGATGTCATTTGTAATGTTGTATTGCGTTGATGCCTTAGAATAGGTCACAAGTCTTATTTTATTACATGTCAGAAATTTTATGTTTTTATTCTGAGTATATATACTTAATAAATTTTGTACTTTTTAATTGATTGTTGTGCTTTTCACTTGTCGTTTTCTCCCTGATGATATTACATTTTGTGCCTCTTTTTACATTGGCACAGGAAACCAAATGCACACACCAAAATTACTTTATTCAGCAAGGACACTGACAAAACAGACAACAGGAGTAACTGTCGATATTCACATAGTGTACAGATGTTACAGTAGAACAACTGTAGACAAGAGCAAGGCACAAAATGCTGGTCATATGCAAGAGAATCTGCACAGGGAAACTCCAAACAGGAAGACCATTGTCCAGGCAAGTGGCACAGCAAGTACATGAGAGGCTGCACAGGGGAGGGTACAACACAGCAGAGTAACAGGGCCAGTGTCCATGGCACTGGGGAGAGTACAACACAGCAGAGCAACAGGGCCAGTGTCCTGGGCAGGTGGCACAGCAAGTACGAGAGGCTGCACAGGTGAGAGTACAGCACAGCAGAGCAACAGGGCCAGTGTCCATGGCACAGTGGAGAGTACAAGTATTGATTGCTAGGGCAAATGCACAGCTGTTTTAGTTTGTGTTTGTCGAACAGTTTAGTTGTGTTTATTGGTGCTCCAAAGGTGGCGTCGAGAGTCCCACGACGTCTGAATTACATAAATTGGAAGTGAGGCTAGTGAATCACTAGTTTCATCCCTTTAGGCACACATCTTCTTCGTCTTTTCTGGATCCAAAAACTCTCTACACAGAAGCCTTTTGGCTTAAATGATAGGATCGAACTGTCATGCTATCTTTAGGATTGCTCCAAGGACTAAATTGTAATTACTGTGACTGCTCACACAGATATATCATAATGTAATACTGTTGATTTACAATCACCAAATGTTGATATGCATCTCAGATAACCTTACTTCAATCATCATTTTCTAAACAGACCTATATCTCATCCGGCTAAGGGTAGACATAGGATCAATCACGACCCAGGGGTTCATATCCCTACAGGGCGCGCGCGCATTTTCTCAAACTGACTTTTTTAACACATCACTATTTTTAAACACACTGTTATTCTTCAATTTTTATTTTCCCTTATTGATCCCACACATTCTACTTTTAGCAGGATGCATTTCAATTCCATCACCTAGGCAGGCAACCAAACTACTGATATACGAGTCAGCGCATTCCCATGTAACCTTGTCCACACTTTGGGCCCCATTAGGATGACGGGCGGACATTGTCCGCCCGCCACCCTATCGTAGAACGGGACCACCCGCCATAAGGGCGGGGGTCCCGTGGGGGGAATTAGGATGTGCCCGCCACAGTGGCGGGCATATCCTGTAGTTTTTGCATTGTGGCGGGCGGTGCACTCTGCACCGCCCTCCACAATGTAAAAAATGCTGTTTTGCATTTGCATATGCAAAGCGGCAGGCACCGCGCGGTGCCTGCCGCTTTGCATATGCAAATGTGGGAGGGGTACCATAGGTACCCCCATGTGCCCCCCAGACAGTGGCGCCAACCTGGGGGCCCTGCAGGGGGCCCCCCGCAGCAATCACCGCATGCCTTTCTGTGGCGGCATTGCCGCCGCGGAAAGGCCTCTGGTTTTTGCCATTGTAATATGGCTGGCGGTGTCCATTGGACACCGCCACCATATTAATCTATTACTGCTGCGGTCGCAAGCCGACCGCGGCGGTAAAGTGGCGGACGGGCTTTCCGTGCCGCTGTCCCCTCCGCCATCCTAATCAGGCGAAGGGGAACACGAGAGTGGTTGTCGGGCGGATTGCCTCCGCCTGGGTGGCGGTAGCCACCGCCACCCTGGTGGAAGCAATCCGCCCGATATCGTAATGGGGCCCTTAGTCTGTTGTCCATATCTACGATCACGTGATCGCAACTTTTTTGAATTTAAAATACGCGGCTAGATTCGTTCTACGCCGGCGTTAGTAAGGAAGCCAGGACACCAGAAAACGCTACGATTTTTGCCCCAAGGTTAGTCAATCATTTTTCTATTCAATTCCAACCTGCACTCTTACGATACTGAACCTGTAGCATACTTATGTCGAACTTTCCTGCCTGTTTTTCACAGATACATGCCCATATCAAGACGAAAGACTCGTAAGTGATACGACGTTTTTCTTACATAATTACAAGTTTCATTTAGGAACCTCATGGGTTTAGGTGTTAGCGCAAGCGATTCAATAGCTACAAGCACATACGATGCCTCGAGATGCACGCAACTATTGGTTAAACAATGTTTCTACTTTTGTTTTACGTATGATTGTTTAAAGAACAATAATGAAACAGTATCCTAATGTTCTGTTTATATACATTTTTGTAGTGTCTGTTCCCTGACGAAGGGCATCGAGTAATGCCTGAAATGCATTGGATTTGGCCATAAGACATTGTCTGAAGTTAAAGATATGCTTAAAAATCCAATACCGTGATTGAAAACAAACAGAAGGAAAATCAATATAAATGAATAAAGAAACACAATGAACTAACAAAAAAACTGAGTGGAAGCCTTTTTTTAACAAAAAGACGAAGAAGATGTGTGCCTAAAGGGATGAAACTAGTGATTCACTAGCCTCACTTCCAATTTATGTAATTCAGACGTCGTGGGACTCTCGACGCCACCTTTGGAGCACCAATAAACACAACTAAACTGTTCGACAAACACAAACTAAAACAGCTGTGCATTTGCCCTAGCAATCAATACTTGTTACCTACCCTAGCGTCCACAGGACAGATAGCACGCCTTCAAACCACTACGAGTAACCATAATGAGTAACTATGAAGAAATATCCAAGAGCACCGAGGCCAGAGCCTCTACTTTTGCATTCAAAGCAGACGAAGCAGACCGTATATATTCATTCATCAGGGAAGAACTAGCACAGGAAACTACAAGCAGGTCCAAGGAGCAAAACATAAGACAATTATTATATCTCACCAAAAGAAAAATTAACAAACAGCTCCATGCGAGCACCCTCATCAAATATCACCGTAACCAGCGCATACCCCGAGGCCTAAGAATTGCCCTGAAACCATCCCTTTGCAAACACTCAAAATAATTTAAAGAACAATTGTTTGAAATACTCAACAAATGTTCGCTGGATCTTATTTTACTAATTATCGAGGAACTATCAACAATTCTTGACGATTTAACTGCAGAAATTGAAGAGGTATCACTGAGCTATCCAAAATGATGACAGAAGATGAATTAAAAACTACTCTAGAAGACATACAAATCCAAATACAAAAACACTCAAAAGAAATCAATGAACGCAAAATTTGAAAATTCAAGAGGGACACCCTCGATTATAGACTAGGAGAAGTCTATACTTGGGCTGACATATATGCACAAAAAAAAGGAACCGACCATATAACTCAAACACGGACACATCATCAACGGATACTGAAAGCAACCAAAGATCACGAAAAACACAACCCAGAGAAAAAACACAAGATACCACCCCAGCGGAACAACCTACTACAAGTGCACCCACTGAAACTAATCCTTTTTTAGAACAAGGCCAATCACAAAAAGGCGACCCCGGAGAGGACAAAGGAAAGGAAAAAGACAGGGACCCACCAATCACAAGCAGCGTGACAGGAACCAACAAAGAGAAGGAGAAGAAAACGAAAAAGAATCAGACATAGAACAACTTGTGATCAACATAAGTGACTATCATCTTAACCCTTATGAACTACGACTTCTACAAAAGGGAATATCTTTTGTACCCACGACAACCACGGACAACTTGGAATTAGAAGTTAGCTTCTTTAAACTTATGCGCAAACTGAGGTTAAGACACTTCTTTGACAACGTGCTTCCAGAACAACCAAAGAAAGAACAGGATCAATTATTAGGTCTACGAGCATCCAGCAGCTTCCAAGCACCCGTAAGCCATAAAACACTTGATGTCTTTGAAAACGTGGTTAAACAGTATCTAACAAAACTAAAACATTTCAAAACGAAAAAGAAGAACGTAACCCAAAAGGACCTTGACACGCTACGGAAACTAGCAGCCAACGAAAATATCATTTGCACAAAGGCCGAAAAAGGCGGAGCACTTGTCATCATGAACAATTCTATGTACCAAATGAAAGTGATGGAGCACATCGCAGACACCAACACATATATGGAACTGGAGAATAATCCTACAACTGAATTCATGAAACACCTACGAGTCATCATTGAAAGAGCCCACCAACAGGGTACCATCACAGACAGAACAAAAAACGTTCTACTTAAATCCAACCCGAAGAGCCCGACTTTGCGAATGGTACCCAAGATACACAAGAACATCATGGATCCACCGATGAGACCTATTGTATCCACACGAGGAAGCCTACATGAGCCTATTGGACAACTTCTAGACAAGTATCTCCAACCTACCGTGCAAACCATGAAAACATACGTTAAGGACACCACACAATTCTTACTCAAATTACAAGAAGTGACATTCGAACCTCAAGATAACATCATACTCTGTACCGCAGATGTTCGCTCACTATATACCAGCATACCCTACATGTTGGGGATAGAAGCTATGGAAGAAGCATTAATGAACACAGACCTTGACTCCAGTTTTCAGACCTTCTTAATGGAACTCATGCTTTTTACATTGTATCAGAGCTATTTCAAATATCAGGACAAATGGTACCAACAATTAACTGGGATGGCCATGGGCAATTCAGCGGCGCCGGTCTATGCCAACATTTTTATGCAATGGTACGAGAACAAGCACATCTTCGCCAAAAAGAATGGACAGACAATCTGAAAATGATTATCAGTTATATTGATGACTTATTCATCATCTGGACGAACTCAAAAGAGGCGCTACAAGAGGTGCTTAAAAAATTCAATCAAGCAGATGAACGCATACAGTTAACTTGGGAAATATCTGAAACTTCAGTCAACTTTCTAGACGTCAAAGTTTCTATAACATCGGAAGGATTCTCCACAGACCTGTACGTAAAAGCCACAGATAGAAATAACATGCTGCACTATACAAGCTTTCACGAACCTAATCTCAAAAGGAACTTACCATTCTCACAGATGGCAAGGGTAAAACGAATTACCTCAAATCCGGATATGCTGAATCAAAGAATTAAGGAAACAGCAAACAAATTCATCAACAGAGGGTACCCTCAAAACATAATAGAAGAATCCAAAGAAAGGGTTGAAAACCTAACAAGAACCAAACTCTTATCAACAAAAGTCAAGACAGAACAAACACGTATTGTGGTGGTTTCGAAATTCTCAACCTCCAGTAGAAAATACAAAAAAATCATCATGAAACATTGGTCACTATTAAACATCGAACCAGACTTCAAACAAATTTTCAACCTCTCACCAATATTCGCATTCACAAGAGCACGTAATTTGGGAGAAATCCTCCAGAATAAACCTGCACCAACATTTGATTATTCAGGAACCAAACCATGCTTAAACTGTGGCAACTGCAACAGTGTAATCAAGGGGAATAAGATAAACCACCCCATGAAGGAAAATGAAATCAAGCTCAAAGTCAATGCCACATGCGACTCGAGCAACTTGATATACGCGATAAAATGCCCATGTGGAAAACTATACGTGGGAAAAACGGAATGACACATGAAAGTACGATTGACTGAACATAAATCGAACATTCGCTTATAAAATATGAAATCATCCCTATCGGCCCACTTTGTGGAAGAACAACACAATATTTCCCAACTCAAATTCACCATCCTAGAAACCGTACAGAAGATAGAAGGGAGAGATAAATATTTACTGAGAAGAGAAAACTTCTGGATCCAAAAACTCTCTACACAGAAGCCTTTTGGCTTAAATGATAGGATCGAACTGTCATGCTATCTTTAGGATTGCTCCAAGGACTAAATTGTAATTACTGTGACTGCTCACACAGATATATCATAATGTAATACTGTTGATTTACAATCACCAAATGTTGATATGCATCTCAGATAACCTTACTTCAATCATCATTTTCTAAACAGACCTATAGCTCATCCGGCTAAGGGTAGACATAGGATCAATCATGACCCAGGGGTTCATATCCCTACAGGGCGCGCGCGCATTTTCTCAAACTGACTTTTTTAACACATCACTATTTTTAAAAACACTGTTATTCTTCAATTTTTATTTTCCCTTATTGATCCCACGCATTCTACTTTTAGCAGGATGCATTTCAATTCCATCACCTAGGCGGGCAACCAAACTACTGATATACGAGTCAGCGCATTCCCATGTAACCTTCTCCACACTTAGTCTGTTGTCCATATCTACGATCACGTGATCACAACTTTTTCGAATTTAAAATACGTGGCTAGATTCGTTCTACGCCGGCGTTAGTAAGGAAGCCAGGACACCAGAAAACGCTACGATTTTTGCCCGAAGGTTAGTCAGTCATTTTTCTATTCAATTCCAACCTGCACTCTAACGATACTGAACCTGTGTCATACTTTTGTCGAACTTTCCTGCCTGTTTTTCACAGATACATGCCCATATCAAGATGAAAGACTCGTAAGTGATACAACGTTTTTCTTACATAATTACAAGATTCATTTAGGAACCTCATGGGTTTAGGTGTTAGCGCAAGCGATTCAATAGCTACAAGCACATAGGATGCCTCGAGATGCACGCAACTATTGGTTAAACAATGTTTCTACTTTTGTTTTACGTATGATTGTTTAAAGAACAATAATGAAACAGTATCCTAATGTTCTGTTTATATACATTTTTGTAGTGTCTGTTCCCTGACGAAGGGCATCCAGTAATGCCCGAAATGCATTGGATTTGGCCATAAGACATTGTCTGAAGTTAAAGATATGCTTAAAAATCCAATACCGTGATTGAAAACAAACAGAAGGAAAATCAATTTAAATGAATAAAGAAACACAATGAACTAACTAAAAAACACAGTGGAGAGTACAACACAGCAGAGCAACAGGGCCAGTGCCCATGACACAGGGGAGAGTACAACATAGCAGAGCAGCAGGGCCAGTGTCCAGGGCAGATGGCACAGCAAGTACATGAGAGGCTACACAGGTGAGAGTACAACACAGCAGAGCAACAGGGCCAGTGTCCATGGCACAGGGGAGAGTACAACACAGCAGAGCAACAGGGCCAGTGTCCAGGGAGAAGTGCAGAGTCAGGACATGAGAAGCTGCACAGTGAGTGTGTTTGACTGTACCCTTCTATGGCCCGCAACACACCTAGGTTGTAAACAATGGGCAGGACTAGCACACCTGTATGAGAGACAGGTGTATGAGGGGGACTACCACTCACTCTTGGCTATCAGGTGGACTTGGAGCTGGCTGTGTGTGCGGGACAGCAGGACCACTTGACTGGGGAGACAGAGGCCCATGTGATGTAGGGCTATCAGTGGCCCTGCAAGCTGGAGGGCTATTTGGACCAGGTGGTATAGTGGCACGTGGAGCTGAGTCATGCAGACCTGTGACACAGTGTGGGTGGGAAAGTTGGAGGGGTGCCTTTCCACTTCTTGGGAATGCAAAATGGCTTCCCTATACTGGGGTTAATGGGAACTGGTTGGGACATAACAGGCACACACACTAACAGAGCAGTTTCAGGTGCAGACACTGGCACTCCCTCTGGTGACGTGCTGGATCCTGCGGGACGCTTTGTCTGGCTACGCCTCTGGACCACCTTCTCATATTTGCCAGGTCTCCCCCCTACAGTACCCTCCTTTGCCTGTTTGTCAGGGGTAGCCCCTACAGTGCCCTCCTTTGCCTGTTTCTCAGGGGTAGCCCTATAGTGCCCTCCTTCGCCTGTTTCTCAGGGGTAGCCTCTACAGTGCCCTCCTTTGCCTGTTTCTCAGGGATAGCCCCTACAGTCCCCTCCTTCACCTGCTTCACTGGGGTTGGAATTTGAGTTGATGTGGCGGGGGAATGTGGCCCTGAGCCCTTCCTAGGTGTACCCTTGCGACACAACACCCCCTCAGTGGGCATAGACACTGCACGCCTAGCTCTGCGTGAAGTTTTAGTGCCTAGAAAGTCCTTCGCTGGTGATGCCTCCGAGGCATGGGATCCTGATGCCTGCTTCCTTGTTTTTTCTGCTTTACTCTTCCCTGACGGGCTCTTGTCTTTGCATTCTGGACTGGCTCTGCTCTTCTGTGGGGATGGTGTCTGTGGGCGGGACCACTTGGGTTGCTTCTGCTGGGTGCTTCTTGTGCTGTATCGTGACTTGGAACCGTGGTCACTATCATCTGATGTGCCCACTGACTGGGGGGTGGAGAAAGGCACTGGAGCAGGAATGGGAGTTTGTGCCTGTTGAAGGGCAGACGTCACAGTAGACGACAAAGCCTGGACTGTACGGTGTAGCCCACCCACGTCAGAGTGTATGCCCTCCATGTAGGCAAAAACTTGGCCTAATTTTTTGTCATGGCCACTGAAGGCATTGAGCAGGGTGTCTGGCCCACACAAAGCTGACGCAGGAGCTCTACCGACTCAACACTGAGGGCAGCAGGGGGGACAGGTACAGGCTCAGTGGTGCCAGGTGTGAATATAACTCATTCCCTCTTACTGACACAGACATGGGCAGCACCAGAGGAAGTGGATGGGAGGCTGGGCACTGGCCGCTGTGTGGTAGTAGATGATGCAGATTCCCGATTCCCTGTGCCTTCCAACATGGATGCATCCCCGCTGGCATCAGATGATGTTGTACTCTGTGTCTCAGGCAGGGATTCCTCCTGCATACTCCGGTTCCCCTCAGATGCACTGGTGGGCTCTGTGTCACTGTCCTCCGGTGCAGCTGTAGTGCTACCCTCACCACCACTGGTTTCCGGCTCCTGTTCCTCCATGTCCACTGTCGATTCTGCATGAGAGAGAGATGCAGGGTTGTGTCAATGTCATCATCAAGACAAAGCAAACCAATCAATGCAGTACAGGAGATGCCCAAATCTACATGGTGACCACCACACCCTGCAATCACATTGCAACTACACACTACATAGGCCACAACAGTGCCTATAACCCTGACTATCTGCCATGTTGAGGCCACACAGCACAACACCCTGCCCGTGGATGAAGTGTACCAGACACACAACTTGCTCTGCACACACCTAGGGACATGATATGGGGACACCACTTATTACCACTGACAGACCTTGAGGGAACAGGTGGGACAACACACACACCTATTAGGACATGACAGTCCACATTAGCAAGTAGGCCATACCAAAGACCATGTGGTACTCTGGTGCACATTCTTGTCTGATGTGTGTGCCTCAACGATCATGGTGCATGCAAAGTAGGCATACATGCAGTCACACTCAGATAGTGGACACTACTGTTCACACCCTAATAGATTCCCCACACCATCCCAATGCTGAATGACCATGTAGATACTAACACATCTGGCAATGGCAAAGCACAGCAGGGAGTCTCACCCTTGTAAGGGCCAATGCATGACACTGGCACCAATCCCAGTAGCCACTCACATGACACAGCACAGCACCATCCCACGAACATTACATGGGCCACCGCTGCCCCAGGACCTGTACACATGCATCTGCTCACAGGCAAAGTCACCCTCCCCAAATACTCACCCCTGCCTTGCTGCAGGTGCTCCTTCAGACGTGCACCCAGCCCAGGATGAGTCACAACCAATATTCAGCCCATCAGTGGTGTCATGTTGCGCTGTGCCAAACGCCCAGTGCGTGGTAGCAGCCCCAATGTCATCTCTGCCACGTTCGTAGCCAAAGCAGTACAAGAGGGGGTGGTGATGGACGGAGCATCTGAACCAATCAAACATTCACACCCCGTCAACAGATCTGGGTTTAATCCATCACTGTTCTTTAGCCCACTCTGCCACCCCAGTTCAGACATGGCCATATGCAAATCAGTCTGACCTTGTGCCTCATGGGAACAGTCCAGCTTGAACTGCCAAGCCATGCCTTCCCTGGACCGGATTCAAGGCTCTGGAGGCAGCTGCAGGAGAGGGTTCCAGGCAGCAGGCTCTGGGGGCAGCAGCAGGAGAGGGTCCCAGGCAGCACGCTCCGTGAGCAGTGGAAATGTGAGGCTCACTCCCACAGATTTATAGCCCCCTGGGATCGTTCCTTAGGTGCCAAGATGCAACAATTGGTTGTCCAGGTCTGCCTTTTTCAAACCCATCTAATGACCGCCTCCACCTTGGCGGAGCAAGCCTTCCGCGATTTTTAAAACTGCTTCATGCCACCACAATCATCGTTCCCATTGGCTGTAGGCAATGCTCCATGGTGGTGATGCACCGCAGGGGCCCGGGGTGCGCTACCCCGATGGTGCATCTTTCAAAAGCATCCAATGTCCACCTCCGCGGTGGCAGAGCACGCCTTCCGTGATTTTCAAAACTGCTCCATGCCACCACAATCATCGCTCCCATTGGCTGTAGGCAATACCCTATGGCGGTGTCACACCGCTGGGGCCAGGCGGTAGCTACCGCAATTTGTGTGGCGGAGCATGCCCACCGCCACCTACCCATGACTCCATGTCAATGACTACCGCACTTGTGAAGGGGGTGGTGCTGGTGTCACACCGCCGGGGCCAGGCGGTAGCTAACGCGATTTGGGTGGCGGAGCATGCCCACCTCCACCTACCCATGTCTCCATGCCAATGACTATCGTACTTGTGAAGGGGAGGTGCTGGTGTCACACCGCTGGGGCCAGGCGGTAGCTACCGTGATTTGGATGGCAGAGCATGCCCACCGCCATCTACCCATGTCTTCATGCCAATGACTACCGGACTTGTGAAGTCACACCGCCGGGGTCAGGCAGTAGCTACCGTGATTTGTGTCACCTGCCATGGCAATGTCCATTGTGAACACTTCTACAGTACACAGTGGCGACATGGTTAAGGGCACATCATCGTGCACACAATGCCATTGTTCCATCAAATCCACAGGTGGACAAACATGCCATGGTTGGCTATGTGTGACATACATTGGTCTGTGCTCCCTGCCATGTCACTTATGCATTTGATGGTTGATGATGCGTGACAGTGTTGTAGTGGACTCAACAATGTGTAACAAATCAATGTGTTGTGTGTCATTGCTGACTTTGGCAAGGCTTGTCTCACTGTATGGTGTTGTTACTTACTTGTGCTTTCATATCTGTTCATGCACACAAATGACAGTTCGCCACCTACTGTGATCATTGTGTTGTGGATGTGTGCCGAGTTTACATGATGCATTGAGATGTGACAGGTACAGCAGATGAATATGAGACAGTCATGTTAATTTTACACACATTGGCTGGATGGTACGCCTCAAGGCGTGCACATGTGAAATGTGGCGTTCAGTATGTGTGCATTCACATTGACCTATGTGTTGTTTCCGGCACTTGTGCATGGGAAATGGAGAGGTGTGCCCTCTGTGTGTCTCAAATGTACACCCATGTAACCTGGAGTGTCACGCATTTCACATGGCAGTCTTTCTTTTTCCGTGACATCCTTGACAGGATGTGCTGTGGGCATCTCATGAAGGTTGTCATTGACATGTGTCCATGTTCTTCTCAACTAGGAGGTGGCCTAATCTCCTACATCACTTGACTCTGCTGGAGGACATGGAGGATATTGTGATCATTTGAAAATGCTGCCTCGAAAGACCCACTCTGAAGACCGTTTGTGATCTGTTGGAGCTCAACCTGCAGCCTTGTCGACACTACCCAACTGCTTTCACACCAATGTACAAAGTGATGGCAGCCCTCCGTTTTTTTGCAACTGGTTCCTTCCAGGAGACTGTGGCCAGCACTGCAGGGATGTCACAACCCATGTTCAGCCTGGTGCTGAGGGATGTACTTGCAGCCATGATGATCTATAAGGATAGATTCATACATTTCCCCCAGGGTAGTAGAATTGGCCGTTGTGAAGGGAGACTTCTATCCACTTGGGAACATCCCCAATGTTGTTGGTTCCATCGATTGTACCCATGTTGGTCTGGTACCACCACAGGCGAGTTAACACATTTTTAGGAATCGAAAACATTATCACTCGATCAATGTGCAGGTGGTGTGCCTTGCATGTGTGTACCAGATTCTCCGGCTCAGCCCATGACTCCTACATCCTGAGGAACAGCATTGTGCCCAAGCTTATGGCTAATTTGCTTCCTGAACGTGCTTGGATTGTGGGTGAGTATGCCTAGTGATATGGTGTGTTGTGTGTGTGACCTGCTTTCCTCTGCCTGTGCAACATTGCAATGCGTGTTTGTCATTCACAGGGGACTCTGTATATCCCAGCCGTCCATGGCTGCTGAGCCCACTACGGAATCCCAGGACCCTGCCTGTCGTCAGGTACAATGAGGCCAATGGTAGGACCCGTCGTGCCATTGAGCGGACTTTTGGCCTGCTCAAGTGAAGATTCTGCTGCCTTGACAGGACTGGAGGTGCACTGTCATAGTCGCCTGGGAAGGTCTGCAAGCTCATTGTGGCATGCTGTATGCTCCACAACATGGCTATTCACAAGGGGATTCCCCTGCTCCTGGATTAAGGATGAGGACCCCAGGCCCCTGCCTGTTCAGGGCCCTGAGTCCAGTGATGAGGACAGTGGAGAGGAGGAAGGAGTTGACATGCGTCAACAGATCATCACCGGCTACTTCACTTGAAGGTGGGTGATGAGGTACTACTTGTACATTGTCTGGTGTGATTGCTGTTGCTGTGAAGGGCTATGTGCGAATGGTACAGACAGGCACATGTTGAGTTATCTGTGTGTGGAAATATGGCAGTGACATTTCACATGTGAACGTATACAGAACTCTGTCTGTTGAAACCTGTTGCACATTGTGTTGTCTGTCTGTAGACTTATGTGGATGTTTGGTGTAGTGCTATGTCTGTGATGCCACACTGACTGTTGTTCTGTTGTGTCTCCCTAGGTGTCTCTAAATTATACAGGCCTACATACTGTACATCTTTTGGATACATCATGGACATTTTGAACACTATAAATATTGCACTATTGACAAAGCTGCACCAATTGAAGTGTGTAAGGTATTTTATTTACAAAGTTGACATGTGAGGGGTGCGGGCATATTTACATGAAGGTAGTAATTGAGCAGTGTGTTGACAGTCATGGTAAATGAGATGTTAGAGTAGACACCACATCGATGTGGTGACACAATCCAACAGACAGGTGCCATTCACAAGGCAGTTTGGGGAAGGACAGTCCAAACAGTCAATGCAGTGGGTAAGAGGGTTGCCATCAGGGCTGGCTCCGTGACTGGCGTGTGGCTGGTGCTTTGCCTCCAGAGACTTCGAGGCTCTTCTTTGGACTTCCCCCTGATCGCTTTGGCGGGGGGGCTGCTGCATGGCCAGCGGCGTATGAGGACTCTCCCCTCTGTGTCGCCGCAGGGGAGGATGGTGCACTGTCATCCTGTAGCACAACAGAGGTGGGCGGAGGTGTTGTTTGTGACACAGGCCTGTCCCTCAGTAACGCCACTTGCTGGGCTATGAGGTCCACCATTTGACCAATGCGTGTGTCGATGGACCTCATCAGCAGGATGAGCTTACGTAATAGTTTGTCTGACCGGCCACTTTGTCTCTGGACCTGTTCATATACCCCGATGACTCTGGTGAAGTCGTCCAGGGATGGTGTGCCAACCTCCTGAGGTCTGGGGGTGACCCTGGCACTCCCATCTGCCCTGCTGCCACTGACCTGTTGCCTCGCCACTGTGGTTCCCCGCACATTCTCCCTGCCTTCCACAGTAGTTGGTGTGGCCTGCTCATCCCCTGGGACAGGGAGGGTACTGCAGGTGGTACTGGTGGTGGTGGCAGCGATGGAGGCACAGGCCATGACTGCAGGGGTCTGCTGTGCTGTTGGTGTTGCAGCAGATATGGTGGTGGGAAGGATAGGGGCCTGGGACCTGTTGGTCCCTGGCACACCAGATGGGCCGGCCTGGAGCTCATCGTCCAAACTATCCTGGGAGTCAACATCCGAGAGTCCATGTACTGGGGTGGAGACTGGCTCTGCTGGTCGTTGTTGTTCAGAGCAGTGAGTTCTTCATCACCTGTGGATTAGATGGGGGATGGTCAGTGTTGGGCACTGTGAAAGTATTCTGTTAGCTGCGTGTCATCCACTGTCTGTGCACTACACAATTGAGAGATCTTCACTATCAATATTAAGTGCAATACTGTGCCTTATTACATGGTGCAGAGGTACATCAATTACTCGTACATGTCAGGTATCGATGCATTGCATGCAATTGGTGCTGTGTGTAGTGATGCATGTCTCCCACCCACAAACAGCCTGCCCAGTGAAGATGGCTACCTACCTGTAAGCTTGTTTGGTGAACAATGCAATGGCTTCCAAGTCCTCCTGGGAGGGGAGGGCTCTATCCTGCTGGGGTGTAGGACAGAGGGCATGGTGGGAGTAGTAGTGCAGGCCTCCCTACCACATACAAGTCTCCCAGTGAAGATGGCTACCTACCTGTAAGTTTGTTTGGTGTACTGCAATAGCTTCCAGGTGCTCCTGGGAGTGAGGGAGTGCTCCATGCTTCTGGGGCGTGGGACAGGGCGCATGGTGGGAGTAGTGGTACAGGCCTCCCTCCCCCAGTCAGGCTTCCCAGTGAAGATGGCTACCTACCTATAAGTTTGATGAGGGTGATGCAATGGCTGCCACATGCTTGTGGGTGGGAGGGGGGCTCCGTCCTGCTGGAGTGTGGGACATGGTATTAGTACAGGCCTCCCTCCCCCAAAAAGGCCTCCCAACTAAGATGGCTACCTACCTGTAAGTTTGTTTGGTGAACAATGCAATGGCTTCCATGTGCTTCTAGGTGGTGTGTGGGGAGGGCTCAGTCATGCTGGGGTGTGGGACAGGGAGCATGGTGGGAGTAGGGGTACAGGCCTCCCTCCCCCAGACAGGCCTCCCAAACAAGATGGCTACCTACCTGTAAGTTTGTTTGATGTACTGCAATGGCTTCCAGTGCTCCTGGGAGGGGAGGGCTCTATCCTGCTGGGGTGTGGGATAGTGGGCATGGTGGGAGTAGTAGTGCAGGCCTCCCTACCACATACAAGCCTCCCAGTGAAGATGGCTACCTACCTGTAAGTTTGATGAGGGTGATGCAATGGCTTCCAAGTGCTTGTGGGTGGTGTTGGGGAGAGCTCCATCCTGCTGGGGTATGGGACAGAGGGCATGGTGGGAGTATTAGTGCAGGCCTCCCTCCCCAAAAAGGCCTCCCAAGCAAGATGGCTACCTACCTCTAAGTTTGTTTAGTGAACAATGCAATGGCTTCCATGTGCTCCTGGGTGGTGTGGGGGGAGGGCTCCATCTTGCTGGGGTATGGGACAGAGGGCATGGTGGGAGTAGTAGTGCAGGCCTCCCTAACACATACAAGCCTCCCAGTGAAGTGGCCCACATTCAAGGGGTTTGGCCCACAAATAGGGGGCGTGGCCCACATTCATGAAACACCATTTGGTTACACATGTCAATGTCCTTGAATATTAGATGTAAATACATTAGGAATTTGGACAAATATGGTAGTGCACTGTCCAGTGACCAGCTGAAAGAGGGCATCAAAGATCAGAAATTGGATTATAAATTCAAACCTGTTCCGAACAGGGGCCCAAAAAATATGTTTGGCCCAGGGCCCCCAAAATCCTTAAGATGTTTGGCACAGAAATTAATTAAAGTGAGAGGATACTGTTCTTGCACAGGAGACACGGGGGAAAGGTGACAATGGTGCCATGCTGAGCAACTAAAAAAAACAGCAAGGCCCCTTTCTGTCACAAAACTATTCGAGCCCTTCAGGGAAGGAGCACTTAATAAGCAGCGAAGCGCCTGCTATTACTAACCTACTCAGCCCTCCCCAGACCTTCAGCTCAGGAGCACATGAACAGCAGTGAGGCCCCTGCAATTAGTAAATTAATCAGCCCTCCCCAGCCCTCCAGGCCTCAGGGCAATGTCCTGGCAGGGGAGCACAAAACACAGCTGCTGGCTCATCCATGGTGGCCCGGGGGAGGCTGAGGTGAAGATGGTGCAAGTTGCAAAGATCACCTGGCCCCCACAGCGAGCGAGACCCATTCTTCCTCACCCACTATTTCCTCGGCCGTTTTTCTCTGGACCCCAACCCGCCATCTTGTCCATTCCCTCGTCTTGTACCCTTCTCCCTCATTTCCCCCTTGACGATCCTCAAATGTTTCTTCCCTTTTCTCTTTTGCCTTTTCTCCATACCCTTGTATCTCTCCAACCCTCCCTTGGTGCTGTGACTGCATCCCCCTCCAACCCCACTTAATGGAACTCTGCCTGAGAAAATCTACTATGTGTGTATATATATATATGTATATAGAGAACTCTAATCACTAGTATATCGAGTAGACCTTTGTACTATCTACCATTCCTATGTGACTCTTAGAGTATATCGATTCGTATCCCTTCCTTAGGTATTTAGAGATAACTCTAATCACTAGTATATGCAGTGGACCTTTGTACTCTCTACCATTCCTATGTGACTCTTAGAGTATGCCATGTGTTTATCTTCCTTGAGTGACTTTACTACTTGTACATTTGCAATTTTTTCACTCTGTTTGTTTCTCTTCCTTGTGTGACTTTACATCTTGTACATTTGCAATTTGTTCTGCTTGTATCTTTTATGTAAAGCATGTAATCCTAAGTCCTTATGTTTCGCAACTGATTCTTATGTAAAGCGCTCTGACACCTTCTGGTAAAGTTCGCGCTATATAAAATCGCATTAAATAAATAAAAATAAAAAAATAACACTGTTTATGTGCTGCGTGGGCCCCAGGGGGGCCGAGGTGAAAATGGCTCAAAGGCCTGAGCAACACCTGGCCCCAGGGAGGCCAATTTTTGCAAACAATCACCCCCTCCCCAGCCACCCTCAGCCTGATTGCTTTGCTGGACAGGGGGTTAAGGACAGGCCACAGCAGATAATCACTTCACAGTGAATCTGCATTCATTTCTCTGTCTCTGTCTCCGTGCCCTCTGTGGGCTGTTTTTTTTCTCCCCTTTCCTAGTCCACAGAGATCACGGAGACAGCGACAGAGAAATTAATGCAGCTTCACTGTGCGGCTGAGAAAGGAGAGAAAAAAAAATGGCCCACAGAGAGCACGGCGATACCGGCCCTTCGGCCGATGCCCGAATGCCCGCATTGGCAATCCGTCCCTGGTGGGAGTAGTGGTACAGGCCTCCCTCCCCCATACAGGTCTCCCATGGAAGATGTCTACTTACATGTATGTTTGATTAGGGTGATGCAATGGCTGCAACATGCTTGTGGGTGGGAGGGAGGGCTCCATCCTGCTGGGTTGTGGGACAGAGGGGATGGTGGGAGTAGTAGTGCAGGCCTCCCTGCCCCATACAGGCCTCCCAAACAAGATGGCTACCTACCTGTAAGTTTGTTTGGTGAACAATGCAATGGCTTCCATATGCTCCTAGGTGGTGTGGGGGGAGGGTTCCATCTTGCTGGGGTGTGGGACAGGGGGCTTGGTGTGAGTAGTGGTACATGCCTCCCTCCCCAAACAGGCCTCCCAAATAAGATGGCTACCTACCTGTAAGTTTGTTTGGTGAACAATGCAATGGCTTCCATGTTCTCCTGGGTGGTGTGGGGGGAGGGCTCTATCCTGCTGGGGTGTGGGACAGAGGACATGGTGGTAGTAGTAGGAAGGCCTCCCTCCCACATACAGGCCTCCAAGGCAGGATGGCTACCTACCTGTTAGGTGAGGGTGAACACTGCAATAGCTTTCAACTGCTTGTGGGTGGGGGAGTCCTCTTTCCTGCTGAGGTGTGGGCCAGGGAGTATGGTGGGAGTAGTGGTACAGGCTGCCTGTGCTCATGCTCCCATGGTAATATGGGTGGCTATGTTTAGGGTAAATGGGAGTGAGTGAAGGTTAGATCTGTTAGACAGGTTTTTGGTGGGTGTGTGGTGGGATTTGTTTTGGGTAGTGTGGGTTTTTGTCTGTGCAAGACAGTACATAGTGGTGTGTTGGTTAGCATTTATTTGTACTTACCAGCCTCCAGTCCCCCAGATACTCCTGTGAGACTCTCTGGATGCAGTATGGCAAGCACCTTCTCTTCCCATGGTGTGAATGTTTTCTTTGGGATGGGAGGGCCACTGCCAGTCCGGTTAGCCAGCTCCCAGTTCTTGCTCCTCCTCTCTTTGACAACCATCTTCAGATCATGTCACCACATCATGATCTCCTTCTTGGATCGTGGTGTGGACCCTACTGCATTGACCCTTTGATCTATCCTTTCCCACATTTGTGTCCTTGTGGCTAATGGTGTCTGTTGGACCAGGCTACCAAACAGTTGTGGTTCCATTCTCACTATCTCATTTACCATGACTGTCAACTCACTCTCTGTGAATTTGGGCATTTTCTGTGATGCCATGGTGTGTGGTGTTTGAAGTGTTTGTGGATGCAGGTGTGTAGGTGGAGGGTGTGATGTTTTGGTGTGAGGTGTGTGCTGTGCTTGGGGATTGTTGGTGCTGGTGTGATGGTGGTGGTGTTTGTTCTGTGTTGTCTTGCCTCTCCTGTCAGGTCTGATGTGTGCCCTTCGCTTCTGGAGTGTTGCAAAGGATTGTGGTCAGTGAAGGGGATGGTTTTATACTCAGCTGTGTGGGTGTGTCATAATGGGGTATTGCTGTCAGGTGTGTTGTGGGAGTTGTCCTGGAATTCGCATGTTTTTTCTTTTCTTTTTTTTTATTTGGAAGTGTTTTGTGTATTTGGGGGCATGGCTAAATTTTTTGCCTTTGTTGTGGTGTTTTTGCATCGTCCGCCATGTTTTATGAGGATTGTCCGCAGCGGGTCCCATGCTGCAGCTCTCCCGCTGGCTTTCCCATTCACTCCAGTGTGCGACTGCGGCGGTCGGAAACAGTGGTTTGCACGGCGGGACCATTGGGGATATACTAATTTCCCGTGCGGTGTTTCCGCTTTGCTTGCGGCGGGTTGTAGCTTTTCCGCTGCGTTTCCGACCACCGCGGTCGGTTTTTGGACGTCACCGCCCACGTAGGGTGGTTTTTGTTGGCCCACTACCGCAGCGGTTGGTCTTTTTTGGCAGTTGTTCCTAATCTGACTGCTGGTTTATCCGCGGTCCCGGTAGGCGGTTGTTTCCTGCCTCCATGGCGGTCGCCCTTACCTGACGTGGCCCGTACGAATCGCGTCCACATACCCCGGTCCGGATCGTACTCTTCGGGTCGTACAGCATGTTTACAAATCGAACGGTTCACTGTGAGGGTCCGTGTCGTATGGTTTCACCCTTGCAATTCGTACGCTTCGCGACGATTCGGACGAATTGATGAGATACGGATCGTACTACGCAATTCGGACGGACGTGTACGATTCATACGGAGAGGGCTCTGGATACGATTCGGTCGGACACTTTTTTTCCCGAATCGGAATCGGCCCCTAAATTGGGGTCGGTGCTGGACAATAAATCTAATTAATTTACTATTCCTACTCCAATCTACATTAAATTGGGTAGATGCTGGACAATAAACCCAATTAATTAATTATTCCCACTCCAATCTACATTAAATTGGGTTAGGTGCTGGACACTGAACCTATTTAATTTACTATTCCGACTCAAATATACATTAAATTAAGGTAGGAGCTAGACAATAAACCTAATTAATTTACTATTTCCTCTACAAGCTAAATTAAATTGGGATAGGTGCTGGACACTAAACCTATTTAAATTACTATTCCCACTTCAATCTACATTAAATTGGGGTAGGTACTAGACAATAAACATAATTAATGTACTATTCCTACTCCAATGTAAACTAAATTGGGGTAGGTGCTGAACAAAGAATCTACTATTCCCACTCCAAATTAAAATAATTGAAATACCTCCTAAAATATAAACATAAATATTTACAATTTTTTTATAATTTTGAAAACTAAAAAAAGAATTTTAATACAATTTTTTAAATATAAATGTTAATTTCTAAATATATGTAAACACAATATCAAATATTATCCCATATAAACTCAACATCCCACTCCTAAAATGTTATATAAAATTCTAAATGTATTGAATTAATTTCCTACTATTTTTTCAAATTGCAATTAATTGAATATAAAAATGTTATAACACTTCCCACATTTTCCCCGATAAACCCAAATTCTAACTCTTCAAAATATTTAAATTCAAAATTTCTAAAATGAATTTCGTATTGAAATTTGAAATTTGTTAAAAAAATTATAAATATTTTAAAATACTCCCCATCCTTATCCCCTATAAACACAACATCCCACTCCTAAAATGGATTTAACATTTTTACATTTATATAATGATTTTCTTACTTTATTTTCAAATTTTTATTAATTAAATATAAATATTTTAAAACACTCCCCACCCTTATCCCCTATAAACACAACATCCCGCTCCTAAAATGTATTTGTAATTTAGAAAATTAAAATTGAAATTTCCTATTTTAATTTGAAATTTTGAATATTTAATTATAAATATTTTAAAACACTCCCCACCCTTATTCCCTATAAACCCAACATCCCGCTCCTAAAATGTATTTATAATTTAGAAAATTTAAATTAAAATTTCCTATTTTAATTTGAAATTTTGAATAATTAATTATAAATATTTTAAAACAATCCCCACCCTTATCCCCTATAAACTAAACATCCCGCTCCTAAAATATATTTATAATTTAGAAAATTCAAATTCAAATTTCCTATTTTCATTTGAAATTTTGAATAATTAATTATAAATATTTTAAAACACTCCCCACCCTTATCCCCTATAAACCCATTCTCCCGTACCTAAAACAATTATAAAAATAAAACTTTATTATATATATCTTAAAACAATATTATACTTAGAAATTACTAAAAATTATCATAAAACACATACTAAATGATATCTTTACATATCGATATTTTTAATTTCAACATTACTTACCTCAATATTTCACACACTAAGCAAAATCGATATTTTTACATCGATATTTCTTACATCCGATATTTACAAGTCGATATTTCTGTATGTCGACATAAAAGACTCGATATTTTTACTGTGTACCATTTATACTTTTTATTTAACAAAGGGGGAGGTAGATTCATTAAGATTAGAGTGTTAGGACTCTTGTGGTTCTAGGAGGACTTTAAGAGGAATTACGTAAGCTGCTGGGAGGTGTTAAGGTCCGGTTATTATGTCATGACTCAATGCGTATAGGGCAGTTGGTGATCGTGTGCGAAAGAATAGGATTTCTGTTACAGAGCTCTGTGTGTGGAATGTTTCGTTTGCATGTTCCTGGGCTGGGGAGGATGCTACAGTGGGATTGCGCCAGGACTAGGATGTTGTTAACACTGATGTTTGATTGCACAGGATCAACCCCCGGAGAGTCTTGGACTGGCATCCCTGGATAAACTGTGCCTGGATATCTTTAAGCTGGTCATCTGATGTGCAAGAGCTGGCCAATTCGCGGAGACTGGAATAGAAGTTATCAATAGACTCCCGTTTTCCTTGGTGGGCTTGGCGCAGTTTAAAACGACTGAAATCTGGGTTCAAATGGGTGTAGAAAATGGGCGTCCAAGGCCCTCACCACAGTATTGAAGTCTTCATCTGCGCCAACACCAGGGAGGTGTTCGAACAGTTTGTAAATCCCCTCCCCCACATAATGAAAGAGGAGGGAACAATTTGCGGTGCCTTCAGTTCGCGAGTCGCCCTGAAATAGGCATTGAGGTAGCAAACACATGTCCTCCAAATGGCGGTGGTGTAGTGGAATGCTCTAGCTTGCTGAATGGCTGGAGCGGTTGTGATACGGGGTGCAGAAGCACGTGCAGCATTGGTATCATTTGCCATGTTGCCCAGGATGCTGGTACAGTGCTCACGGGGCACAAGAGTCTTCTGTGTGTCCTTGACTAGGTATATTGTGAAACCTTATCTGGGCTTCTGTAGGTTGACCTGGGGCTGCGGTTAGGCTATGAGGCCTCATTGCAGGTGGGTGCTGCTGAGTGCAGATATTATTTCTAAAACCGCATTTACACTTGTCTTTTAACCTTAGGGACTGGGAGACACTAATAAATCCTTCATTTTCTACCCAGCTCACCTCATTTTATAATCACTCATCTTTCACCCTTTCCACATTCACTGCTTTTTTCAGTCGCCACTAAATCATGTGATACTCTCCTCTCACATCTCCATCTCGGCAACGGTAACGTCTGACCGGCCGTTTTGTTTTGTCTCCTGGGCAAGGAGATCCCAAATGATGCAAAAGAGGGCAGTACAGTATGGCTTCTGATGGGAATTTTTCCAAATGTCCTTGAGCCCTGACTTGGCCAATTCTTTATTTTGAAAAACGTGCATGGTGTGTTCCCTTGGGTGTTATCTGTACTGCATTTATGTTGTGATTCCAGACGATTAACTCTCTTGACTACTAGGTACCACTGGGTGTTTAGACATTGTTTTCTGGGGCATGTACCTGGGTAGTCGTTAAACTTGCCCTTGGGCCCTCTTAAAAATGTTGTTGTGTATGGGTGCTGCAATAGCCTATCCTTACTGTGCAAGGCTGGTTGGCAGTCGAGAGATCACCGGTACACTGTGGAGCGATGATGCCACGGCAGTAAGCAAGGATGCGGGCGCTAAAGGCCAGGTTCAAGGTCTGCGATGCAGCTGGAGGCTGAGAAGGTCTGGGCATCTGTGCCTCAGGTAGAGATAGCACATGGGTTCAGGCCTGGGAGAGAAGTCGATGGGGCTAGCTGCCAGCAGTATTAGGAGGCCCTGCATGCTGCTGCAGGGGCAGGATCAGCGGGGCATTGGCACCTGAAGCAAGCGCCGGGCGAGGCGTGTGGAGGTGCTGCGTGGGTAATGCCCCAGGCTGTTTTCGCCCATGTTCAAGCTCTGGCCAGGTACGTGCAGGAGTAGCTGTAGGTGCTCCAAGTGAGCCACGGGGGTGGTGCTGCTACCTAAAGTCATGGGCAGTAGTGAGCGCGAGGGTTCACCTCTTCGCCAATGTGCTGTCAAGCTCACAGTGAAGAGCGGACACCGATGCTGGATAAATGAATGACACTAGCACGCAGTACATTGGGTGTGTGCATAAGACCTTGAGCGGTCTTACAAGCCTTTATTTATATTCTCAACTGCGCTCAGCCACGAGGGTTGGGGTGATACAATATCCGGGTCACGGGCTAGTCCAAAGTGACTGGTTGGTTCACTACAGCTGGCTGCTTTGATTAGCTTTGTTGGTCCCTTTATTTAGTTGACAGTTTTTATTTCATATTCTCAGAGTTCCTATGCTGGTTGTGGTAACATGTTCATGGCTTTGAGCAATGAATTACAACACAGACCGATGGGAGGTCAAAGGTCGTTTTTATTTCAGCAACAAACAATTCAATAACAATAATGCAAACAAGGTTGACACAACTAGAATGTAACCCCACCCGCCACCCCTACCCCATGAAATATCACCATATTGATCCCCCATGAATTTTACCCCATATCGACCCCCCATGACTTTTTCCCCCATATTGATCCCCCATGAATTTTTCCCCACATTGAACCTCGTCCCCAACCCCTTAGTTTGTTACCTCCTGCCTCATTACTCTGTCCTCTGTTTCCCTCTGTCCTAAGCTATTCTGCCTGCCCCAACCCTTCCTGCCTGCCTATATCCCGTCCAAATCTGCCACCACGAAAAAAACCCTGAACAGGCATTTTTCCTGTTCCCCCCTTTCCCCCCGCCCAACATGAATTTTGAATTGGAACAAAAATATTCTCTTTAGTAAGCATAAAATCACCATCACCACCCACATTGGTAACCAATAGAGAATTTTATGAAAATTCCACATCAACTTAGGTCAACCACCAAAAGAAAGGAGGCTGTCGCTAATACAGCCATTAACCCCATATGTGTAAACCCAATATGTTAGATAACTTTTCCTTAATGTTTACTAGATATATGTAATTAGCTATTAAAGAGAGATGTACCCCATCATGCCTGAAACATTGAAAGTCATCTTTGCCAATATCATCTTGAGATAGCCAACTGATTCCATTAATAATGCAGAAGCGATGTAGCTCACTATTGAGCTTGTTCCTGGCTTGGTAAATTGCTGAAAACTTTCCAGCATCCCTCCAAACCCGCCTTGATACCAGAACAGTGAAGATGAGTTTTGTTGAAGGGCAAGACCTGACAATCCTCTCTAAGACAGCTTTGATTTCGAGAAAGAGACCCAGGCCTGACAGTTAAACCCAAAACATTCTCCCTCAAAGGAATAAGTAGTATAGCAGGGCATGGCATAGCAGAAATTTACTCTTACCACACCAGTTAATCTTAATGTCCTTAAAGCTAAAACCTATATTAGGTCCATAATGGTTCCTCCCAGCCTATTTGGCTGCCCATTTAATAAAGGAATGTCTGACGATCCAGAAGCACACCATGGATGCCGGAGACGAGAGTAGTAGACCTTAAAAAGAAAAAGATGTTAGCAAGGCCAAAAATTATATCTAAAGCTCCATCAAACCTCTAACATAATTTAAACAGCAATTAGGGGGCCGATTCCGATCCTGGAAAAAAAATGTCCGTACAATTGTCATCCGGAGCCATCGTCGTACGATTCGTACCCGTCCGTCCGAGTCACGTAGTACGATCCATATGTATTGCAAGGCTGAAACAGTGAACCGTACGACTCGTACACATGCCGCACGACCCGACGAGTACGATCCGGACCGGGGTATGAGGACGCGATTCGTACGGTCCACGTCAGGTAAGGGCGATTCGTACAGTGAAGCACACAATCACTTACACACCGTACGGTGCGTACACCACATGATTGCAGGGTTACGGTGCGTACCCTGCGATCATGGGGTGTACGCACCGTACCCCGCGATCGCAGGGTATATGCAGCATACACCCAGCAAACATGGGGTACGGTGCGTACACCCCAAGATCGTGGGGTACGGTGCAATCACCCCGCGATCGCAGGGGTACGCACCATACCCCTGCGATCATGGGGTGTACACACCGTACCCGGGGGGGGGGGCGTTTTATACCTGTTTTGGGGCAAACTCTGTTTTTACGGCTGTTTTCAGCTCCCATAGAAAAAGGGTCGTACGGTGCGTACCCGACACGAATCGTACTTGCTGGGTCGGAAAAAGCAGCAGCGATCCATACAGATGTTGCGTACAGCGGGTTCTGAGGGAGGTTCGTGCGGAGATTCGAGTCGTACGGTCTTTGTACGATTCGTACGGAGTCCTGCTCCTGGCATGAATCGCACTTTGTCGTACGTACGGGGGACGTTGCAGGGTATGATTTGTACGGGAAAAATGCTCCGAACGGCTATTCGGAGCGGTTGTTCCCGAATCAGAATTGACCCCTAGATGTCCCGTGGCCCAAACTTCTTAGCTGCCGTTAAGAAAAACCCATTCTGAAGGCTTCTGAAGCCGTACCTATTCTAAAAGAATGAGTACCAAATCCATAGGGTTAAGACTTAAGAAATGCAAAGATTTCTTCAAGATTACTAAGAGCTGTAAAGCGGTTAAGGCTGAGCCGTCTTGATGCTGAGAAACAAAATCCAGTCAATAAGCTTTAAATTCTCTGAATTGGAACCAGGCTGACCACGGGCGAAGTGAGCCGCTTAGCTTCCGCAGTAGCCCCTTTACCTTTTTGATCTGTTTTAGATTATGCCAATAAAATAAATAAAGACTGTGGGTTGACTGAAACATTGGAGTACTTAAGTTCTTGAAAACTGGCTTACCTGACAACTCGGATATCCTAAAGGCTTCAGAATAACCATAACATGCAAAATTATGAATAATTAGACTTCAAATTGGGAATAGTAAATTCTGGGTAAAGTTGCTATAATGTTGCCTAATAAAGAAAAGGAAATAGGTTTCCGCAACAAGGTGCAGCGCTTCTATATTCTAGACCATCCTTGTGAAATTCTCCTCCCCAATTCATCTAAGGAAGGGTCGTAACCCAAAAAGCACTTACCATAGAAAGACATGCCTGAAGGATTCCCAGTGATTGTAGTGGGTGATATATTCTTATCAA
Organism: Lissotriton vulgaris; assembly: GCF_964263255.1. NCBI lineage: Eukaryota > Metazoa > Chordata > Amphibia > Caudata > Salamandridae > Lissotriton > Lissotriton vulgaris. The sequence goes on along the minus strand of NC_141695.1, from coordinate 1,138,461,796 downwards.
TATTGTTCATGACAAAATGCATAATGTCATTGTTACGATATAAACAACCTATTTGATCATTGCTGCGGTAGGCAGCACCTACCTGTAGAAAATTCAGCCCAGGCCCTTCTGTAACCTAAACGTGTGCTGTAAGCAAGAGAGTGTCAAACCAAATGCAAACGCTGTATCTTCAATCTGTTAGCTCCCATACCTCTTGAGGAATCTGAGTTATTCTCTGGTTCCACTCTGGGTGCCAAACCATGAAAACTTTGCCACTGAGAACCAGATAACCCATCCGCTATATTATTGTCCAAGCCAGGGATATGCTCAACTTTAAACGTTATATTAAACATCAAGGAACCAAGCATGAATCTCTGCAAAAACTTGAGCAGACGCTTATCTTTCGCCTTTGCCATTGACCAGATCAAGCACAGTTATGTTGTCAACATGAAAAAGAACTGTTTTGCTTGCCCAAAAAGTACCCCAAACAGCCAAAGCTACAATCAAAGGAAAGAACTCAAAAATTGCTATAATGCGCTTATCTATATCCACTTCTGTTGCCATATTTCAGCACACCATTTGCCAACCCAAAAAAGTCCAAAGCCAATAGCCCCTGATGCATCAGAAAAAATATGAACAGACCATAAAAAATTCTCATAAAAAAATCAAATGTGGATGCCGTTGAAGACCTTGAGGAACATAAACCATACTTCGAAATCAGCTCTCATGGAAAGGACACCCTTACTCTGTGATGAGGTAAGTAAACACCTGACATAGTAAAACCGGATCACTGACATAATATTGAATACAAAAATATAGACTTACCAGAATATTGATGACAAAATATAGAATGCAAAATTATCAAATTCCTATCTAGAAACAGGTAAAGTACAAAAATATTGAATCAAAAATATTGTTGTAAAAAATATAGTTAGTCAAAATATAGATTTTTTTATGTAATTTAAAATTAATGAAATAATAAATATAATTAACTTAAACAACTTAAAAATACTTAAATAACCTTAAAATTATTAAATAATAATGTAAGTTATAAAAAAATACCATTTTATTTTTTGATACATATATATATATATGAAATGCAAAACGGCGTTCCAAGCGCGCACTCAGGTACAGCAATAATCCACACTAGAATTGCAGGTCTGTCAAACAAGTAGGGTTTATTCACGCCATAAGCCCTACGTGACGCGTTTTGTACTCCGTGAGTGCTTGTTCACACAATAGTTCTCACAACATTTGCTGGTTTTACCGTGTGTTCACAATAAACATCAATGATGGACTCACACGCCTAAACACAGTACTGAAGGCGCCATCTTAGAGTGGGTCTGACAACATAACAATAATGGCAATTGTTCAGATTATCACCTGTAATCATGTCATAAATCAATTACCCGGTATGTTGACCAAAATTAATATAAATGTACAAAAATTTACATGAATGTAAAGTCAGACAACATAAACATTGGCAATTCATATTATACATCGCCCTTGACTGGTATCGTAACATTTGAATATAAGAAGTTGATACGAAAGGTATTGCCCTTGATGGTCGTATTGTGAGCTGACATACACCGGCATGCATTGTGGGTCATGTGTCTGTATCATCCAATCACGTACTCACATTTTTACATTACTTACCTTCAATTCAATATTTTTCACCACTATATTGTGTCCATTCGATATTTTGTACATTTTATATTTTTACTTCGATATTATGGCTATTCTATATTTTGAATTCGATGTTATGTCTAGTTACCAGCAAAACCTAAAATCAAACAGAAGGATCTTCCAGCTTTCACCACCTTGCAAGCAAAGTTCAAATGTCCTAGCAAACGTTGCATTTCAAACAAAGTGAGTTTCCGAGATAGCCTAGCATGCTCCAAAAGTTCCAAAATCTCGTTCACTTACGCTAACGGCAATTTGGCCTCCATTTTTATTGTGTCAATGTCAATGCCTAGAAAATGAGACGTGTGCAGGGCCCTCTGTTTTCTCTCTCACCAGAGGCACACCTAACTCGTTAGTCAACAACTGAAAAAACTGAAGTGCTCTGTTACACTGCTGAGAATCTTTAGAACCAACAAAAAGAAACTCGTCCAGATAATGTGACACTTGAACGTGAGCCGACATAATGGAGAAAACACATTGCAGGAATGAGCTAAAGTCCTCAAAAAGCTGACAAGAAATTGCCCAACCCACAGGCAAAACTTTATCAACAAACATTTTCCCCGAAAATTAATGTCAAGCCAAGCAAAATCATGTGAGTGTTTTGGGAGTAATCGAAATGCAAATTATAATGTCACATAATGCCAACACGGCTCCTGAGCCAGCCTTCCTCACCAGTTCAAGAGCTACATCTACGGAAGCAAACTGTACCATAGTGTCTTCTTTAGCAATGAAATCATTCACCGACAAACCTTGCGGCCATGACAAGTTTTGTATCATGCGAAATTCGGCCGAGCCTTTCTGGGAACCACTCATAATGGAGAAATGATAAGATTGGAAAAAAAAGCCAAGTAGAAAAAGGACCAGCCATCCTGCCCTCAGCAACTTCGGAATGCAATTTCTAAGCGATGATGTGTGAAAATCAACTAGCCTACTTCAAGATTGAAGCAAACTTGTGGCATCTAGGACTTTGATAACCAAGACGAAAGCCCTCTCTGAACCCCCATACCAACTTTAAAGTGTTTCCCTCCGAAGATAAAACTGAAGCCAATAACAAAGTTTGGGAATATCAATTTGGGGTAACTGCTCTTGAAGTGAGGCCGGAATGGAGCACCCCGCCCTCTACCCTGACTGGCAGAAAAAACCTGGGACTTGCTCGCTGAAACACTGCAACAAGGCATGCTTACCACCACATTTTGAAGATTCATGTATATTCTTCTGGCAGAAACATCGGTTAAAACTCCAGAATGCTCTAGACATGAATGTTTTAGGTTTGGACCAAGTACCCACCACCCAACGATCTGGAATTTGTTTGCAATAAACACTTGCAAAAATCAGAAATGCCGAGGTCAAAGAGTCTATGTTGGTAGGAACCCCAGGTCTTTAAGCTAATTCCCAGGCCTTTTCCCTGGAACCTTCTTTACACTGGATTTCCCTATGAAGCAGCTTAAAGACATCAGTAAACGCACCTTTCCAGATTTTCTCCTTGGTATGTTTGTTTAGACAAGAACCGAAGGGCATGAATACACCCATAAAGGAAAGTCTTTTAAAAAAAAGTTCTACCTTTTCTTTAGCCCCTTTGTCATTCTGAGGAGGCTTGTCAGATAGCGGTAATTCTTCTTGTCTTTATCAGGACTCATAGATAATACCTGTTGTGAATTAGAATGTGACTAGCAATACCAGCAAACCATAGCATCTGAATTTTTACCTTGTACCAACACTCCACCTGCTTTGTGTTTTTTAACATTGGCAGTATTGCAAGGGGGATTAAATTGTAACTAACCTGATTGAAAAAGGTTTGTCCAGCGCTGGATGCTTCCTCTGCTTGGGGTTGACAGTGCCCTTAGGGCAGGGGTCTTCAATCTGTGGGGCGCGACCGCAAGGGGGTTTGTGGAGTCCTGGGAAGAGGGTGGCAGATTGTCAGTTTGCCTTTGTAGCGTCGGGCTGATTGAGGGTGCTCACAGAGGCCTAATTCACCCCAAGGGTTGAAAAACAACAAAGCCCCATTAACAGGTAAAAGGTCTTTTAACCGCATGCTCGTCATGCGCGCAGCGCAGGTAACGCCCATGACGAGCTGGTTTTGTCACCCGCATCGAAGGGGTTAAAGACCTGTGAAGTACTCGGGCGGCTTTGTGTGTGTCCCTGAAGGTGTTTAAGCCCGGCTCACATACACGAGGAGGGGAAGAGATGGGGGAAGGGGAGGGTGGCTGGGGGAGGGAGCTGTAAAGCACACAAGCCCGAACCCTCATACCTGGCGCCTGTGCGGGAGAAATGTGCCTGAGAGTCTGTTCTTCAGGTGAGATGTTGTTACAGCCTGTCCGCCCCCGCCCCCAGCAGGGAGGCACAGAGATGCCTTCCCTTGAGAGAGGAAGATGAAGATGCAGAGAGATACTGACCCCCCCCTTCCCACTCCCCCCCATGAGAGAGGCACAGAAAAGGTGGGTGGATGAATGGATGAAAGGATGTATGGATGGATAAAAGGTTGCATGGATCATGATGGATGGATGTGTGAAAAGGTGGGTGGATGAATGATGGGTGAATGGATGGATGAAAGGGTGGATGGATGAAGGATGAATGTATGGATGTAAGGATGAAAGGGTAGATGAAGGATGGATGGATGGATGGAAGGGTCGATGGGTGGAGGATGGATGGATGGAAGGAAGGATGAAACGGTAGATGGATGGAGGATGGATGTATGGATGGATAAAAGGTTGCATGGATGATGGATGGATGAAAGGGTGGATAGATGAAGGATGTATGTATGGATGGAAGGAAGGATGAAAAGGTGGATGGATGAAGGATGGATGTATGGATGGATAAAAGGTTGCATGGATGAATGATGGATGGATGGATGGATGAAAGGGTGGATAGATGAAGGATGTATGTATGGATGGAAGGAAGGATGAAATGGTAGATGAATGAAGGATGGATGTATGGATGGATAAAAGGTTGCATGGATGAATGATGGATGGATGGATGGATGGATGGATGGATGGATGGATGGATGGAAGGGTCGATGGGTGAAGGATTTATGTATGGATGGAAGGAAGGATGAAACAGTAGATGGATGAAGGATGGATGGATGGGTGGATAAAAGGTTGCATGGATGAATGATGGATGTGTGAAAAGGTGGGTGGATGAATGATGGGTTGATGGATGGATGAAAGGGTGGATGAATGAAGGACGTATGTATGAATGAAAGGGTGGATGATGAAAGATGGATGTATGGATGGAAGGGTGGATGGATGAATGATGGATGTATGGATGGATGGATAAAAGGTTGCATGGATGAATGATGGATGGATGTGTGAAAAGGTGGGTGGATGAATGATGAATGGATGGAAGGGTGGATGGGTAAAGGATGGATGTAAGGATGAAAGGGTGGATGGATGAAGGATGGATGTATGGATGTAAGGATGAAAGGGTGGATGGATGAAGGATGGATGGATGTGTGAAAGTGTGGGTGGATGAATGATGGGTGGATGGATGTGATGAGGTCTAACAGGCGCATTTATGGTTGTCGATAGTTAATGATGATGAGGAGTACCAGTTTCTAGAAACTTTTGTTGGAAGGGGGTCCTTAAGCCTTAAAAGGTTTTACAAGGGGGTCTCGGCATCAAAAAGTTTGAAGACCTCTGCCTTAGAGTAACAATCAAAGTCTTTCCAGCTCCTTTCAGATTCCTTCATCTGCAAAATATGAGCTTGGAAAATCTTATTAGTGACCCCCCCCTAGGCTGGTACAGAAAAAGGCTGCTATAAATCTCCCTATCACCAGCGTCAAGTTCACCCTCTCTAAATCAGAAAATCATCCTCCCCATTATCGTGAACCCTTTGACGAGCCCCAATGCAGGATTGTTGGGCTCCATCCCCCACACCACAATCAAAATGTCTCCAGTTCACCGCTTTTTTTAACTTTGCAAATTCGTGGTTGGACAAAGGTGTTGGGAAAACCCGCTCTGGGATATTCCTTCTGCTGAAGAGGAAACGAAACAGGACGCTTGATACCTGTTCAAATGTGCATTACTGCACATGATGTCCTTCTGCAGACTCGGTCTATTGTTGGCCTGCAAGACGGCAGAACTCGCAGACATGGGAACCCAAACTAGCTCGGACGAAGAGGCACCCTCCCCTACCCTCAAAGCCCACCCACATTCACTGTCCCTGCCCCCCCACGCTCACCACTATCCCTGACTGAAAAATCACTGACACTGCCAACCTCCAAGCCCGTAAGGAGAATACAATAAAGGAATATCACGCTTAGCAGCAGAGCCCAAGCAAGCAGTGTCCTGAATGATATAAAAAACAGCCATATACTAATTCCCCACAGGTGGCGCCATCACCCCACCTTCTACCAAAAGCACATCCTTTCAAAGCCTGACCCAGCACCCCCTGGGACCAACAAATCCTCCTACCCTGCGCAACAAAGCATCCCAAAATCCTCCCCAACGTCTGCAAAGGACTCAGCCACAATTTAAACAAACAAACAACAAAAAAGCCACAAAACCACCAGAGCCAGCACCAAAAATAAGGCGTTCCACAACACTACATATCACATTACGGTCAACAGGACCTCTGCACAATAGCCGCAACTTCCATCCCCAAACCCCATATGTAAACCACAAAATATTTAATTACACGTTATAGAGCCAACCACACTATCACTGTGTCAGTCACCCACCCACAAGCCCCTAGATAAACAAAATTAACACAATCATATTGAATTTATATCACTCACACCAAAAATGTCAAAGGCTCACAATAAACAAGAACCACAAACAACGGTTCATCCACAGTCACCTGAAAAGCATTCTGTCAAAATACCCTCACTATCTAATGTGCAAAACGCGCTACATCCACTAGGTGGCACCATCACACCTCTCACCAAACCAAAACTCCTATTTGATCAAGTGAAAAGACTCACGCTCCCCCAAACCATCAATAATCACCAAACACAACCATCCAAATTACAATAAAGGCAAGCGCTGAGCCCATAAACAGCACCAATACCAGTGGTAGAAGTGGAGGGGGATCGGTGGGCACGGCGTGCCCCTACTTCTAAAAAATTGTTCAGTCCGATCCCCTACTTCTTGCTTTGAAAAAAGAGTCCCGGGACGGCAAGAATAGTCCAACTTTAAAACTTTTTTCATTCGCTTCCAGGGGCTGCTTGCACTTCTCTGTGAACTCCAGAGGCTGCAGCAGTCCCTCCCTGAACTCAAGCAGACCGAGGAGGCCCATTGTCATTCCGATTGAGGCTGATTACCTCTTTCGAATGAGAATGCGAAGCCCTCTGCCTTTAGCATATCAAGTGGCCCTGAGATTAGAGTTGATGATTAGAGATGAGCTTTCCCCAATCAGGGTACTGTGGGGAACTTGACACCAGTGGCTATCTTGTGACGAGTTGTGAGTGTGTGTGTGGTTAGTGGATGGAGGCGGCAAACTCAACCCCGGAATCTAGCCCCTGGCGCCGTTAATGTTCTACAGATAAGTGTGAATGCATGGCTTGTTATCTTCACGATCTTTTTTTTTTATTTAATGCATTTTTATGTAGCGCGGACTTTATCCGAAGGTGATTGCAGAACAACTTCCTCAGCACCGATCAGCCTCCCCAAGTGAGCTCCGTCGATATCTTGCAGACAGGTTGCTGTGGCACAATTGTATCAGCAACTCCTGGCACATACTTTTAGTAGGGGGCTCACATGTGCGAATTTAATTACGTGTTACCATAGTGACTACACATCAGCCACTATGTCTGTTTTCCTTCTCTCGCTTCATGGTGCTGCTGTACGCTAACATTTATTCTAGTCAGGATTTAATTTCACCAGTGAAATGGGTTTCAAAACTTAGAAACAGATGCACTGGTGAAGTGCCACCGCGTGGTGGGCGCAGCCTGCTGTTTCCTTTAGCAACCTGTGGAGGTGCATTAGAAGAGCCAGGAGTGCAGCAAGGACCGTCACCCAGGCCCTCGTCACCAGCCGACTGGACTACGGCAACGCCCTCTACGCCGGTACCACCGCCAAGCTCCAGAAGAGACTCCAGCGGATCCAGAATGCCTCAGCCAGACTCATCCTCGACATCCCACGAACCAGCCACATCTCCGGACATCTGAGAGACCTTCACTGGCTCCCCGTCAACAAAAGAATCACCTTCCGCCTCCTCACCCACGCACACAAGGCCCTACACGACCAAGGCCCGAGCTACCTCAACAGCCGAGTCAACTTCTACGCTCCCAAACGCCACCTCCGATCAGCCAACCACGCCCTCGCCGCCGTCCCCCGCATCCGAAGAGCGACTACAGGAGGAAGGTCCTTCTCCTACCTGGCCGCCAAGACCTGGAACTCCCTCCCGACCGACCTGCGCCTGACCCAAGACCACCTCTCCTTCAGGAAGAAGCTGAAGACCTGGCTGTTCGAGCAGTAGCGGCACCCCCCCCCCCCCCCAGCGCCTTGAGACCCTACGGGTATGTAGCGCGCTTTACAAGTGTCACTGATTGATTGATTGATCTGTATACCATTATAAGAGAAGGGTTGGAATTGTCTGTATGACTGCAGAACACCATGCAAACCTTTTTACTGTCTTTTTGTGCTTGGCTGCAAGTCAACATATGCAGGCCCTGGTGAGTTTAAAGTATTTGGCATTGCCCTGGCTGAAATGTTAAATGGCTGTGTGTGTGTTTTCAAATGACGTGATTTGAAAGACTTTCTTCTCATCGCTTTGCAGAGCAAAAGAGCGAGAACTGCGTTAAAGACATGAAGTGCAAAATAATGTTTCTTTGTGAATAATTTGAAAGAGCTAGCAATGACACGTTTTGACCTGTCAAGAGTATTGTGCTGGTAGACCCATAAGACGTATCATAAACGTACCCAGCACCAAGCTTTTTTAACTTTTTCTCTTTTGTTTAATAACACTGTTCATTTTACGCTACACTATTGGTACCAGGCTTATCCTGTCCAGTCAACAATATACCATGCCTCCCTTCCTCTTTAGCTTATGCCTACTTATGTTTGCTCACTAATTGATAATTGGTGTCTTCATTGTACACCTCACCACTTTCAAACTTTACCAGCCAGCACTGCTTGACACCTTTGTCAATGTTGTACACAGAGTGAAGTGAGCTGGGCAGGAGCAGTGACTGGTCAGGAGAGGTGACTGGGCAGGAGAGGTGACGGGGCAGAGAAGGTGACGGGCCATGAGCTAGAGCAGTAACCGGGTGTGAGCGGTGAAGGGAACAGGAGCAGTGAAGGGGGCAGGAGCAGTGAAGGGGGCAGGAGCAGTGAAGGGGGCAGGAGCAGTGAAGGGGGCAGGAGCAGTGATGGGGCAGGAGAGGTGACAGGGCAGGAGAGGCAACAGGACAGGAGAGGTGACCGGGCAAAAGAAGTGACGGTCAGGTGACATGACAGGCAGGTGACATGACAGGCAGGTGAGGTGATGGGGCAGAAGAGGTGATGGGGCAGGGGAGGTGATGGGGCAGGAGAGGTGATGGGGCAGGAGAGGTGACGGGGCAGGAGAGGTGACGGGGCAGGAGAGGCGACGGGGCAGGAGCATTGAACAGGACAGGAGCATTGAACAGGGCAGGAGCAGTGAGTGGGGCAGGAGCGGTGAGCGGGGCAGGAGTGGTGAACAGGGCAGGAGCGGTGAACAGGGCAGGAGCGGTGAACAGGGCAGGAGCGGTGAACAGGGCAGGAGCAGTGAACAGGACAGGAGCAGTGATAGGCAGGAGAAGTGAGGGGCAGGAGAAGTGGCAGGCCCCCAGACCCCCTGGCACCTGCACCTCCCACCCCTCCCGTATTTCATACGACACCTCTTCCCTCTCAGCCCTCAACTCCGGCCGACCACCAAACTGCTACCAAGCCGCTCCTGGACTCACCCATGGACCTTTCACCTGCAAGTTTGCCTGCATTAGGACCCTCACCAAATCCACAATCACCAAACAGAACACCGGCTCCAACCACCTGAAATACATCCTTATCAACACCCGTTCTGTCCACAGTCACGCCATCCAACTTTGGAATCTACTTGACACCACAGCTCCGGACGTGGCCTTCCTCACAGAAATCTGGATGAACGCCTCTTCAACACCCGACATCGCCATAGCCATCCCTGACGGCTACAAGATTATCCGTAAGGACCGCACCAACCAAACAGGAGGAGGCATTGCCATTGTTCATAAGAACACCATTCGCATCTCAACCAGTTCCTATGACAACCTCGCAACCCCCGAACACCTCCACTTCCAGATCCACATTGACCCCAAGACCACACTCAGAGGCACCCTCATCTACAGGCCACCAGGACCCCGCACACAATTCTGTGATGACATCACTGACTTCATCAGCCCACACGCCCTCCCCTCCGAGGACTACATTCTACTAGGCGACCTCAACTTCCACCTGGATAAGAACAACGACAACAACAGTACCACCCTTTTGGACAACCTTGCAAATCTTGGACTCAAACAACTTGTCGACACCCCCACCCACTGTGCCGGACACGTTCGACCCAATCTTTACATCCAGTAAATACATCTCCTTCAACCACACCACAACTCTCCATTGGACAGACCACAGCTGCATGCACTTCAACTACAAAAAGACTACAACCCACAACCACCCACAACAAATTCCCCGCAGAAACTGGAACAAAATCACCACCGACCAGCTTCTCACATCGCTCCACCAATACCCCCTTGCCTATTCATCAGACCCAAACCAAGCAGCCACCAACCTTGCACAATGGATCACCCGCAGCGCTGACAAATTAGCATCACTAAAAAACAACCCTACCAAGTTAAACCTCAAGAAAGCCCCCTGGTTCAACGATGAACTTAAAAATTCCAAGAAGACATGCCGCACCCTCGAGAAAGCCTGGAAAATAAACCCATCCACCGAAAACCTAGGCACTTATAAGAACACCTCCTGTACACACCATCAACTAATACGTTCCACTAAGAAAACAGCATTCAAAGATCGACTCGACAACAACGCCCACAGCAGTAAGGAACTGTTCAACATAGTAAAAGAGTTCACCAACCCCTCAGCCGGCACCAATGACATCACTCATTCCCAGTACCTTTGCGACTCCCTAGCATCATTTTTCCACAACAAAATCGCCGACATTCACAACAGCTTCATCAACCAGTCTGGTGACCAGACCACCCCACCCACCTCAAAACCTAATCCCCCTCCTAACAACCTTTGCAACTGGAAACCAGTCACCACTGAAGACACCATCCGCCTGATGAACTCCATCCACTCAGGATCACCAACCGACCCATGCCCCCACCACATCTTCAACAAAGCAGACTCCATCATCGCTCCCCACCTTCGCGACATCATCAATAGTTCCTTCAACTCCGCTACCTTCCCGGAAAGCTGGAAACGCGCCGAACTCAGCGCCCTCTTGAAGAAACCCACAGCAGACCCCAATGAACTTAAAAACTACCGACCGATCTCGCTCCTCCCATTCCCTGCCAAAGTCATCGAGAAAGCTGTCAACAGTCAACTCGTCGCCTTCCTCGAATCCAACAAATCCGTCGACATATCACAATCCGGATTCCGTGCCAAACACAGCACCGAGACCGCCCTCATTGCAGCAACAGACGACATCCGAAAACTACTGGACAATGGAGAAACAGTTGCCCTCATCCTTCTCGACCTCTCTGCAGCTTTCGACACAGTCTGTCATAGCACCCTTATTCACCGCCTCAGCAACATCGGAATTCAAGGAAAAGCACTGGACTGGATCGTCTCATTCCTCGCCGGAAGAACGCAGAGAGCCCGCCTCCCCCCTTTTAAATCAGAGGCCACCGAAGTCATCTGCGGCGTACCACAAGGATCATCACTCAGCCCCACACTCTTCAACGTATATATGAGCCCCCTCGCATCCATCGTTCGCAAAGACAACCTCAACATCATCTCCTACGCAGACGACACCCAGCTGACCCTCTCCCTCACCAAAGACTCAAACACCGCCAAAACCAATCGACACGAAGGGATGAAAGAAGTGGCCGAATGGATGAAGAACAGTCGCCTTAAACTGAACTCGGACAAAACAGAAGTCCTCATATTAGGATCATCCCCCTCCGCTTGGGATGACTCATGGTGGCCACCGGCTCTGGGAAACACCCCCAAACCTACGGACCACGCACAGAATCTGGGCTTCATCCTAGACTCCACCCTATCGATGACCAGACAAGTCAACGCCGTCTCTTCCTCATGCTTCAACATTCTACGCATGCTCAGAAAAATCTTCCGATGGATCCCCACCGAAACAAGAAAGACAGTCACCCACGCACTGGTCACCAGCAGACTAGACTACAGAAACACCCTTTATGCCGGAACAACAATCAAATCACAGAAAAAGCTACAACGTATCCAAAATGCCTCAGCCAGACTCATTTTAGACGTCCCCCGCAGAGCTCACATCTCCAGTCACCTGAAAGACCTCCACTGGCTCCCCGTCAGCAAAAGAATAACGTTTCGTCTCCTCACCCACGCACACAAAGCACTATACGACCTTGGACCCGAATGCCTCAACACACGCCTTTCCTTCTACACCCCCTCCCGCAAACTCCGATATTCCAACCAAGCCCTCGCCACAATACCACGCATCCGCAGATCCACCATGGGGGGAAGATTCTTCTCCTACCTTGCGGCCAAAACCTGGAACTCCCTCCCCACCCATCTTCGCCTTACCCCAAACCACCTCTCCTTCAGAAAACAACTCAAAACCTGGATATTTGATAAGTAATCCCCCACCTCCCTCAAGCGCCTTGAGACCCTATGGGTGAGTAGTGCGCTATATAAATGCCAAACTTGAACTTGAACTTGAAGTGATGGGCCAGGAGAAGGGAGGGGGCGGGGAATTGACGAAGCAGGAGTGTTGATCGAACATGAGCAGGAGTACTGACTGGACAGGAGCAGTGAAAGGGCAGGAGCAGGCGTTTCCCAGGGCGACTGGAAGGGTAGGGGGCCAGTTTACTTTGGGGGGACGGGTTTTGTACAAGTGCAGGAGTTTTAAAAACACTGCAAACTTATTTGTATATTCAGCAGGTTTCGGTCAACAATACAAGTGCCAAGATAACTTTGGTAATCAATGTACCTGCAGGAGAGAGATGGGAGCATGTTTTGTCTAGTGGCTGTTTTACTCATCTAAGGTAGTGAAGAGGGGTAATATGCCTGCTGCAAAGAACATGTACCATGTATATCAAAGAGCAATATGTTATGTGTATAGTTCAGTGGGTACTGCTTTGTGTTCACTTCCCGAATGAAAGGACACTTGAATACATATGGCCTGGCAGTTCGGGCTGGACTGTTCACATTGGGCGCAGGATCAAGACTGATTTGCATATGGCTGGGTCCAAACAGGAATGGCATGGTGAGCAAAAAACGATGGATTTAAGCCCAGATCTCTGAACTGGGGTGAATGTATGACATTGTTCTGCATTCTGTCCATCAATTGTTCTTTTTGCATTTGTTAACCCGAGTGGGACAGGTATGCTCAGACATGAGTCCCATGCTCTCCATGCCACTGGAATCTGGATATCCTGGCTGATGAGGGCTGAAAGCCCGAAACCGGTCGTAGGATGTTGTTTCCAGTCCAGGGAGGACCTGGCCTGGCAGTTCGGGCTAGACTGTTCTCATTGGGCGCAGGATCAAGACTGATTTGCATAAGGCTGGGTCCAAACTGGAATAGAGAGCAAATAAACAATGGATTTAGGCCCAGCTCTCTGCACTGGGGTGAATGTATGATATTGCTCTGCATTCTGCCCACCAGTTGTTCTTTTGGCTATATTATGATTGTGCAGCTAGCTGGCTGACATGAATATGAAGGAGCCTTTGTGGGTTTCCGTGAGTCTAGATTCTCCTGAAGAGTCCCTTTCTCTTCTGAGCCCTGCTTAACACATTTGTATAGGAGGAGCCCTGCATTCATGACCTCAATGTTTGAGACAAAAAATAATCATGGATTTCTGAATAATGAGCGTAAAAGCATTAAGGTAACATGTTGTTCCTGATTATATTTCACATGCTTTACATAAACCTGTGTTCCCTATGAGTGTTTGCTTTTTCCTGAATTAAACCTCAAATAAACATATCCATTCTTTTAATTAAATAACGTTATAAGCTGTAACGGGTCAGTGAAATGCTAAATGTACTAAAAATTGGTATGTTTTGCTATTTCTAGCCACACCCCTGACTCCGCCCACTGATTCAATCTTCGGTTATTCCCGCCCCCTGATTCTCCACCCACAGTTCCCCTTCTTTTTTTTCCCCACTTCGACCACTGACCAAAACTGCAGTGCTGCTACCTACCTCACACAGGCACCCCCAACTGACAAGCAAATAAGAACGCAGCGTTTGAAACCGCCGCGATCTAAGGCCGGCGATTCACTTGGACGCGCTCGGTCTGGGCAATACCACATGCTCGAAGCTGCCCGGGGGTGGACATTCTCTGAATGCCACCCCCAAGTCCCCCATTGGCAAGTTAAGAACACAGAATGCTTTCTGCAGCCATTGTGCCCCATGGTCATTTCGAAGGTTTAAAGGACAGAGGTTTGCCTATTGTTGTCTCTTCGTATGCTTTGCGCGTGGAGTAAAGCCTCTTTGGTGTCACCAAGGTCAACTTCATCTGAGTGTTTAGCCGCTCTCTTTTCCCCGTAAAAATATGTAGCGCACGTGCGCCCTCTTGTGACTGATAGAAGAAATATGCATTTTAAATTGTCTAGGAGTCATCAAGTTTAATTTGCATTGAAAATCTTTCTATTCGTATAGTTTGTGTTTGTGAAGTGTAAGTAAATATGCATTAAAATTCCCCTCACATGGGAAGGTTCTGCATATCGGGCTTGTACCAGACGATAATACAAAGGTAGTCAAGTTATACATGGTGCTGCGATATCAGATAACAGCTTCTGTGCAAATACAACTTAGATTTTTTTATAGAGTGCTTCAGACCACACTTCTGCCATTTCTAAGCACTGTGTATAACAGATGCCACGGTTACTCCTGTTTATCCTCAATCTACCTTCCCCCGAAGTACAGACTGAAGGGTCTTGCAAATTCCTCTTGACACTGCTCCCCATTGGTACAGTCCAGCCCAAACTGCCAGGCCAGGTCCTCCCTGGACCAGAAACAAGCATCCTGGGAACAGTATGATATTATTCAGCATTCCGTCCATCATTTGTTTGCGTAGAAATTGTGTCTGGAAAGCGGCACATTTTGTAGGTATCCTGTTATTCTTCAGGAAAACATTGTGGATTCCTATTTCCACACATGCTTTAGCATTTAGCATGTCAGCTGCCATAGCTGTTCATACTCGGGGCCCTGGAATTATGCGGCAGGAGAAGACCAAATTATATGACAGGATTGACTAAATTATTCAACAAGAAATGGCAAATTATGCAACTTAATGTGACACATTTTCAGATAGTATTACTTTGGTATTTTGCCATGTTTACACTTGTTAACACTGTCTGGGCATAGGTTTCACCTCATTAGTACCAGTTTAACTCACAAACATTGCAATAAGCAACAGAAAGGTGATCAGTCAACCTATGTAAAGGGCCTTCCACTGAGTGGCAACACGTGTTCTGCGTTTTAGTAACTTTTTTCCGTTTGAACTATAAAACCTTTTTTTTGTTACAAACTGCAGATTATGCAGCAGAAGATAGATTATGTTGCAGATGTGGCAGATCCATAATTTTGCCAAAAATTTTGCGGCCACACAATCGCAATAATCGAGTGGCCCTGTACATGGTGCACAGTTCTCCCTGGTGAAATGTCAAAGCCTTTCGGAAAGGGGAGGGTTTCTTTGCTTCTTTTTTCTCCATGGGGAAAATATTTTTCCCCGACACCGCCAAGATGTATGGTGGTGTTCAATTTATCTGCCCATCCTTTTGTGGGATTTACTCCATTGTCAGGAGTACACTTCTGTCTGAAGTAAGGAAAACTCTTCTGTCCTTTTGCAGGGTAAAAATTGAAGATGAGTTTGTGAATGGCCACAAACTTGCCTGTTTGCAGTGTTCACAATCTTTCAAGGCTGAAAACAGCTTGAAATGTCCACTAACCACCAACAGCATAGGACAGTGGTTCCCAAACTTTTGACTCCTGAGGACCCCCATTGAGTCACCACTGGAAGCCGGGGACCCCTAAGCAATTTGTATGAGTTAAATTACAAAATAAAAACAGTAATTCGAAAAAAATACACAAAACAAATACTCAAAGTACTAAGGATTTTGGGGCCAGATGTACGACCATTTAATTTAGCGCCTCGCAATTGGCGACACATTGCGAGTGGCAAATTGCGAGTCGCTAAATGAAGTGTACAACAGTGTGTTTAACACTGTTTGGGATTTCCAATGGGGTCGCAAATTGCGAGGTTCATTAATATTAATGAGCCTCTCGCAATTTTCAAGCCCATTGGGAATGCCAGCCCTCCCAGGGATGGTGGCCTGCTGGGCTCTGCAGGCCACCATGTCTCGGGCTGCTTTTAAATAAAGCAGTTAAAAAAAAATGCAGCCTGTTTACCATGCATTAAAAAAAAAAAAGAAAATGAAACGTTTTCGTTTCATTTTCTAAGGGCAGGCAGAGGTCCCTGGGACCACTGCCTGCCCTTAAAAAATAATTTTGCATGCATTTGCAAAGGGGAAGGGTTCCCCTGGGGACCCCTTCCCATTGGCGCATGCCTTACCCTCTACTTGAAGTAGGTGGTAATTGCGACTGGTTTGCGACCGCAAAACATTTGTACATGGTTTTGAGACTCCCTATTTGGAAGGGTATGCCCCTTCCAAATAGCAAGTTGCAAAACCTATTTAGCGAGTCGCAAACAAATTGTGACTCGCGAAATAGGCGATGTACATGGCTCAATAGGTTTTTGCATGCATAAACGGGTTCGCGAACCCGTTCGCGCATATAAAAACAGATCGTACATCTGGCGCTTAGTATTTTATATTGAAGTAATATCCCCTCTGTCACATGTATTTCATTTGTTTTATAGCATCTCTCATACCATTGTAGGATGTCAGAGCACTTTACATCACACACATGTAGAGAAATGGAATCATACATGTAAATCAGTGTGTATATAAAATGTTCAAAGAGTGCCCGGTCTGGAAAAGCACAAATTCAGAATTCAGAACACAACACAGTGGCTAGCACTGACTTTAACATTAAAAATGTATTTCCACCCAAATAAATCTTTTTAGCAGCATCAGGATAATGAATACTTGGGAAAAAATATAAGTTACTAACTGGTACCATGCAGTTTGCAAGGAGCTCTTTGATGACAGTTTATAGGTCCCTCTGCTAGATTATGATTGTCACTTATGAAGTACACAGTAACAAAATAATGTCTGTGACAAAAGCAGTAACCACAAACCTATGCACATAAAATACTGCTTTTTTGAGGGGAGCAACCTTTACAACGAAGGTTTTACAACGCGGTACTGTTATCATGCAACTTTTACAACGCAAGTCGTTACAACGACTTGCGCTAGGGGGCGCTCCAGGATAGTAAATAGTTTAATTTACTATCCAACTCCTTCCCTACTATCCACGGGGACTGGAGTTGGAATAGTAAAGTAAAATATTTACTATCCAGCACCCCTCAACGCAAGTCGTTGTAACAACTTGGTTGTAAAAGTTGCGTAGTAACGGCACGCGTTGTAAATGTACGCGTTGTAACGTCGTACATCCCTTTTTTGATGCATGATACACATTCTTTGCAGTAGGCACATTAACCCTCTGTGCTACATTAGTTCAATCAAAGCTGCAACTGAACAAAACTCTCCTCAGCTCCAGCAGGTACATTAATCACTGGCATTCTCTTGATAATTTTATTGTTGCTGGAAAGCTGCTAATTATACAAGAAATGTTTCTATTCTTTTAAAACTGTTGCCTACGGACCCCCTGGGAATGTGTCACGGACCCCTGGGGGTCCACGGACCACAGTTTGGGAAACACTGGCATAGGACACCTTATCAGATAGCCCCTGCTCACCCTCTTGGTAGCTTGGCACGAGCAGCCAGCCGTATCTCTAAGGCAAATTTGTAAAGTATTTTCAATCCCGCTCTCAGTAACCCAATGATGACACCACAAATTGACTCCACACAAGTTTCATAACAAACAAGTATATTTTTATATAAAAAGATACACGATGAGAGCACATGATAAAAATCCACCATATGTGTATTTGTAATATTTCACCTGGCCGGTTATTAGGCCAGCAATCCCTTGTAGGGTGTTGCAGTATTAATGAGCGATTCTAGATGATCCAATGCAGTCCTAATGCAATGCTATGCAGTTCATAAGGCAAGAATCAGGCACTTAGCAATATAAACCTAATGCAGTTTGTTATTCAACAATTAGGCAGTTCGTAATGCCAAAATAATTCAATTCGTAGTGCAACAATCAGGTAGGTCATTATGCAAAATAATGCAATGCGAAATGCAACAATCAGGCAGTTCATTATGCAAAATATTGCAATGTGTAATGCAATAATCAGGTAGTTTGTAATGCAAAAATAATACAATACATAATGCAACAATCAGCCAGTTTGTTATGCAGAAATAATGCAATGCGTGATATACAAATCAGGCAGTTTGTTATGTAGAAATGATGCAATGCGTGATGCACAAATCAGTCAGTTCGTAATACCAAAATTATGTACTCCGGCACAGATCACGGTGCCCGGGACGGTCTCCAGGCCACTCCTGCTGACACGTGGTCAACTACTGCCAAAATATGCCCCCAACACGGGTATGGTTTAACACAAGGGGGCCGATTCCGATTCGGGAAAAAAAGCGTCCGTCCGAATCGTGTTCGGAGCCCGCTCCATACAAATCGTACACATCCGTACGAATTGCGTAGTACGATCCGTATCTCGTCAATCAGTCCCTCACAGTGAAATGTAAGATTCGTAAACATGCTGTACGACCCGACGAGTACAATCCGGACCGGGGTATGAGGACGAGATTCGTAAGGTCCACCTCAGGTAAGGGCGATTCGTACGAACAACCGCACATTCACATACACATGGTACGGTGCGTACCCCTGCAATCATGGGGTGTACGCACCGCACCCCTGCGATCATGGGGTGTATTCACCGTAGCCCATGATCGCAGGGTGTACACACTGTTCACCCTGCGATCATGGGGTACGGTGTGTAGACCCCATGATCGCAGGGGTACGGTGCGTACAACCTATGATCGCAGGGGTACGCACCGTACCCCTGCAGACAAGGGGTGTACGCAGCGTACCCAGGGGGGGGCCTTCCGTGCCTGTTTCGGGGCGACCTCTGCATCTCCGGACGTTTTGGGCTCCCGTAAAAAAAGTGTTGTATGGTACGTACCCGACAAGATCGTACTTGATGGTCGGGAAAACCTGCTTCGAACCATACGGATGTCGCGTACAGTGGGTTCCGAGGGAGAATCATACGGAGATTTCAGTCGTACGGTCTTTGTACGATTCGCACGGAGTCCTGCTCCTAGTACGTACGGGGGTGTTGCAGGGTACGATTCGTACGGGAAAAACTATCCGTACGGTTATTCAGAGTGGTTTTTCCCGAATCGGAATCGGCCCCAAAGTGTAGTTATACTCTCCGGTCCCGGTACTGCCACTCCCCGGCAAGTACGAGCCTTGATATGAGCTTGAGCGGAGGCTCGTGCTGCAGGAATGGGAAAGGCAAAAACAAAAGTTAATAGACAGAATGCAGAACAATGTCATACATTCACCCCAGTACAGAGATCTGGGCCTAAATCCACCGTTTCTTTTCTCACCATGCCATTCCAGTTTGAACCCAGCCATATGCAAATCAGTATTGACCCTGTGCCCCATGGGAACAGTCCAGCCCGAACTGCCAAGCAAGGTTCTCCCTGGACTGGAAACAAGCATCCTAGGACTGGTTTTGGGCTTTCAGCCCTCATCAGCCAGGATAGCTTGATTCCAGTGCCATGGAGAGCACGGGAGCTAAAGAACCATTATGGATTAAACCCAGGTCAGTTGACTAGGGGTGAGTATTTGATTTGCTCAAACGCTGTGTCCATCATCCCCTTTGGTATCGCTTTGTTCGCCCTAAGTTGGCAGGGTATGCCCAGACGTGGGTCCCTTGCTCACTTTGCCACTGCATTCAAGCTATCCTTGCTGATGATGGCTGATTAGCCAGAAACCGGTCGAGGATGCTTGTTTCAGGTCCAGCGAAGACATGGCTTGGCAGTTCGGGCTGGATTGTTCCCATGAGGCACAGGGACAGACTGATTTGCATATGGTAATGGTTGAACTAGGGTGGTGGAGTGAGCAAAAGAATAATGGTGGACTAAACCCATATCAGTTAACTGGGCGTGAGGGTTTGAATTGCTCAAACGCTCCGTCCATCATCCCCTTTGGTATCGCTTTGTTGGAACTAAGTTGGCAGGGTATGCCCAGACGTAGGTCCCTTGCTCATTTTGCCACTGGATTCAAGCTAGCCTAGCTGATGACGGCTGATTAGCCAGAAACCGGTCCCAGAATCCTTGTTTCCAGTCCAGGAAAGACATGGCTTGGCACTTCGGGCTGGACTGTTCCTATGAGGCACAGGGTCCGACTGATTTGCATATGGCCATGCCTGAACTGGGGTGATGGAGTGAGCTAAAGAATGATGATGGATTAAACCCAGATCAGTTGACTAGGGGTGAGTGTTTGTTTTGGTCATACGTTCCATCCATCATCCCCTTTAGTATCGCTTTGTTCGCCCTAAGTTGGCAGGGTATGCCGAGAAATAGGTCCCTTGCTCACTTTGCCACTGGATTCAAGCTAGCCTGGCTGATGAAGCCTGATTAGCCAGAAACCAATCCCATGATGCTTGTTTCCGGTCCAGGGAAGACATGGCTTGGCAGTTCGGACTCGACTGTTCCCATGAGGCACAGCGTCAGACTGATTTGCAAATGGACTTGTCTGAACTGGGGTGGTGGAGTGAGGTAAAGAATGATGATGGATTAAACCCAGATCAGTTGACCCCTTTGGTATCGCTTTATTCGTCCTGAGTTGGCAGGGTATGCTCAGACCCCTTTGGTATCGCTTTATTCGTCCTGAGTTGGCAGGGTATGCCCAGACGTGGGTCCCTTGCTCACTTTGCCACTGTATTCAAGCTAGCCTGGCTGATGATGGCTGATTAGTCAGAAACCGGTCCCAGGATTCTTGATTACGGTCCAGGGAAGACATGCCTTGGCAGTTCGGACTGGACTGTTCCCATGAGGCACAGGCTCAGACTGATTTGCATATGGCCATGTCTGAACTGGGGTGGTGGAGTGAGGTAAAGAATGATGATGGATTAAACCCAGATCAGTTGACTAGGGGTGAGTGTTTGGTTTGCTCAAACGCTCCGTCCATCATCCCCTTTGGAATCGCTTTATTCGTCCTGAGTTGGCAGGGTATGCCCAGACGTGGGTCCCTTGCTCACTTTGCCACTGGATTCAAGCTAGCCTGGCTGATGACGTCTGATTAGCCCAAAATTGGTCCCAGGAGGCTTGTTTCCGGTTCAGTAAAAAAGACATGGCTTGGCAGTACGGGCTGGATCAGTTGACTGGGGGTGTGTGTTTGGTTTGCTCAAACGCTCCGTTCATCAACCCCTTTGGTATCGCTTTATTCGTCCTGAGTTGGCAGGGTATGCCCAGACGTGGGTCCCTTGCTCACTTTGCCCCTGGATTCAAGCTAGCCCGGCTGATGATGCCTGATTACCCTGAAACCAATTCCAGGATGCTTGTTTCCGGTCCAGGGAAGACATGGCTTGGCAGTTCAGACTCGACTGTTCCCATAAAGCACAGGGTCAGACTGATGTGCAAATGGCCATGTCTGAACTGGGGTGGTGGAGTGAGGTAAAGAAAGATGATGGATTAAACCCAGATCAGTTGACTGGGGGTGAGTGTTTGGTTTGCTCAAATGCTCCGTTCATCATCCCCTTTGATATCGCTTTGTTTGCCCTAAGTTGGCAGGGTATGCCCAGACGTGGGTCCCTTGCTCACTTTGCCACTGTATTCAAGCTAGCCTTGCTGATGATGGCTGATTAGTCAGAAACCGGTCCCAGGATTCTTGATTACGGTCCAGGGAAGACATGCCTTGGCAGTTCGGACTGGACTGTTCCCATGAGGCACAGGCTCAGACTGATTTGCATATGGCCATGTCTGAACTGGGGTGGTGGAGTGAGGTAAAGAATGATGATGGATTAAACCCAGTTCAGTTGACTAGGGGTGAGTGTTTGGTTTGCTCAAACACTCCGTCCATCATCCCCTTTGGAATCGCTTTATTCGTCCTGAGTTGGCAGGGTATGCCCAGACGTGGGTCCCTTGCTCACTTTGCCACTGGATTCAAGCTAGCCTGGCTGATGACGGCTGATTAGCCAGAAATTGGTCCCAGGATGCTTGTTTCTGGTTCAGTATAAAAAACATGGCTTGGCAGTACAGACTGGACTGTTGCCATGAGGCACAGGGTCAGACTGATTTGCATATGGCCATGTCTGAACTGGGGTGGTTGACTGAGCTAAAGAATGATGATGGATTGAACCCAGATCAGTTGACTGGGAGTGAGTGGTTTATTTGCTCATACGCTCTGTCCAGCATCCCCTTTGGTATCGTTTTGTTCGCCCTGAGTTGACAGGGTATGCCCAGATGTGGGTCCCTTGCGCACTTTGCCACTGGATTCAAGCTAGCCTGACTGATGACAGCTGATTAGCCAGAAACCGGTCCCAGGATGATTGTTTCCGGTCCAGGGAAGACATGGCTTGGCAGTTCGGGCCGGACTGCTCCCATGAGGCACAGGGTCAGATTGATTTGCATATGGCCATCTGTGAACTGGGGTGGTGGAGTGAACTAAAGAATGATGATGGATTAAAGCCAGATCAGTTGACTGGGGGTGAGTGTTTGATTTGCTCAAACGCTCCGTCCATCATCATTGTAGATTTGTTCCCCCTGAGTTGGCAGGGTATGCCCAGACGTGGGTCCATTGCTTACTTTGCCACTGGATTCAAGCTAGCCTGGCTGATGATGGTTGATTAGGCAGAAACCGGTCCCAGGATGCTTGTTTCCGGTCCACAGAAGACATGGCTTGGCAGTTCTGCCTGGACTGTTCCCATGAAGCACAGGGTCCGAATAATTTGCATATGGCCATGTCTGAACACAGGTGGTCGAGTAAGCTAAAGAGTGATGATGGATTAAAGCCAGATCAGTTGACTGGGGGTGAGTGTTTGATTTGCTCAAACGCTCCGTCCATCATCCCCTTTGGTATCATTCTGTTTGCCCTAAGTTGGCAGGGTATGCTCAGACTTCGGTCCCTTGCTCACTTTGCCTCTGGATTCAAGCTAGCCCGGCTGATGATGTCTGATTAGCCAGAAACCGGTCCCAGGATGCTTGTTTCCCGTCCAGGGAAGACATGGCTAAGCAGTTCGGGCTGGACTGTTCCCATGAGACACAGGGTCAGACTGATTTGCATATGGCCATGTCTGGACTGGGGTGGTGGAGTGAGCTAAAGAATGATTGTTGTGTGGTGTTGTGGGGATCCTAGTATAATTTTCCCAGTTCATGCCCATATATAGGTATAAATCACCCTATCCTTATATAGGCAAAGAAATCATAACCTTATTTAGACTTAGCCTATGCAGCCCAAATACGGCATGGCTACTTCCACTAGTTCCAAAAATCCACAACGATTTCTTGGAAAAACCTGCCTTCAGCAGTCAGGGACTTCCCCTTGCTTGAGTATTGATTTATCCAAGAACTCATGGAGTTTTTAAAGAACTGAGTCTTTGATGATATTATTATGCCCAACCTTACGTCAAAGAAGGCACCTTCAAGGTATAAATATGCCCACACTTACCCAAGCAAACACACAGTGGTTTGGAGCAGTTCAACTATCTACTTGCCCGACGCCCTGCTGCTGCAAGTTCCGAAGGAAGCCGACCCTCCAGCTGACGCACTGAGAGAGAAGCTGTCTTTTCTCTTGCTGAGAAATCCAGCTCCAGTGTTTCCAGGCTACCCTTGCGGGTCACTGAGAAATCGAGTCCTGAGAGAGAGATACAAGACCTCCTTTATTCTAAACCAAGGTACGGAGCTGATTAGACCCTTAGAGAATTCTTGGAATAGATTCTTGGCAAAGAATACTTAAACTAAGCTACACTTCACGTACTTCTTCCCTTGTACAAGACCTAGGTTAGGTACACCAGGGTAGGCGTATTTTAGAAGCACCAGTTGAGTACTTTTAGTCTTTATTTATTAGTGTATGTATTTTATGGTTTAGAAACCACATCATGCTTTTACAGTATTATTTTATAATACTCTTCGTACTGTACGCATTGTACTTTGCAACCAGTATTACGATTGTAGCAGTTCATTTCTTCTGCATGAGAAAGAATACTGTTTAATAAATACCCTTTTATTGGAAACACCTGTCTCTCTATTTCTCTGCACCACTGGTAAAATGAAGCATGCACGATTGACTGAGTCAAATAACTATCTATTGTTTCCGCGACTCTAGAGATAGATTTCTTACTCTTGGGAAACAAAGTTGTCATGTTTATGCGGTTATCAGAAACTAATCCCTTCTTGTGTATTTGAGAAAGTTTCTAGTGATCTCTGAGCTAGCTGGCACTCACAATTAAATCTAGTATATTCGATAGAGACCTAGTAGACCTCAGTCCTACTTCAAATCTATAGTATATATTATTCCAACGCGCAGAGCCTATTGGGAATATAGGAACTTCACTACATGATGATGGATTAAACTCAGATCAGTTGTCTGGGGTGAGTGTTTGATTTGCTCAAACGCTCCGTCCATCATCATTATAGATTTGTTCCCCCTGAGTTGGCAGGGTATGCCCAGACGTGGGTCCCTTGCTCACTTTGCCACTGGATTCAAGCTAGCCTTGCTGATGATGGCTGATTAGCCAGAAACCGGTCCCTGGGATGCCTGTTTCCGGTCCAGAAAAGACATGGTTTGGCAGTTTGGGCTGGACTGTTCCCATGAGGCATAGGGTCCGACTGATTTGCATATGGCCATGTCTGAACTGGGGTGGTGGAGTGAGCTAAAGAATGATGATGGATTAAACCCAGATCAGTGGACTGAGGTTGAGTATTTGTTTTGCTCAAACGCTCCGTCCATCATCCTCTTTGGTATCGCTCTGTTCGCCCTAAGTTGGGAGGGTATGCCCTGACGTGGGTCCCTTGCTCACTTTGCCACTGAATTCAAGCTAGCCTTGCTGATGACGGCTGATTAGCCAGAAACCGGTCCCAGGATGCTTGTTTCCGGTCCAGGGAAGACAAGGCTTGGCAGTTTGGGCTGGACTGTTCCCATGAGGCATAGGGTCCGACTGATTTGCATATGGCCATGTCTGAACTGTGGTGGTGGAGTGAGCTAAAGAATGATGATGGATTAAAACAAGATCAGTTGACTGGGAGTGAGTGTTTGATTTGCTCAAACGCTCTGTCCATCATCCCCTTTGGCATCGCTTTGTTCGCCCTGAGTTTGCAGGGTATGCCCAGACGTGGGTCCCTTGCTCACTTTGCCACTGGATTCAAGCTAGCCTGGATGATGACGGCTGATTAGCCAAAAACCAGTCCCAAGATGCTTGTTTCCGGTCCAGGGAAGACATGGCTTGGCAGTTCAGGCTCAACTGTTACCATGAGGCACAAGGTCAAACTGATTTGCATATGGCCTAATCTGAACTGGGGTGGTGGAGTGAGCTAAAGAATGATGATGGATTAAACCCAGATCAGTTGACTGGGGGTGAGTGTTGAATTTGCTCAAACGCTCTGTTCATCATCCCCTTTGGTATCGCTTTGTTTGCCCTAAGTTGGCAGGGTATGCCCAGACGTGGGTCCCTTGCTGACTTTGCCACTGAATTCAAGCTAGCCTGGCTGATGACAGCTGATTAGCCAGAAACCGGTCCCAGGATGCCTGTTTCTGGTCCAGCAAAGACATGGCTTGGCAGTTCGAGCTGGACTGTTCCCATGAGGCACAGGGTCAGACTGATTTCCATATGGCCATGTCGGAAATGGGGTGGTGGAGTGAGCTAAAGAATGATGATGAAAGTCCATAGGTCGCACACTGCTCCACCCACCAGCGGGTATACCCCATGAGCATCATGGTAAATGCAGGTCTTTGAAGCGTGTGCGCTTTTCGTAAATTCTCAAGTATAAATTCAAAGTTGCAGGCAAACTCTGGACACCGGTGTTTCAGGATTGTTATCCTTCATCAGCAGAGTATAGGCAGTTCTTCAGGGTTTGCTGTGCAGGCTGCCAAGTTTTATCGGGTCTGGTACCTCTCACGGCACGCAGGTGCGTAACCTGAGCTCGCAGGCTCGTGTGGCTCAAGGGAGCCATATTAAGTGAAAGTCAATAGGTCGCACACTGCTCCACCCACCAGCGGGTATACCCCATGAGCATCATGGTAAATGCAGTTCTTTGAAGCGTGCGCGCTTTTCGTAAAGTCTCAAGTATAAATGCAAAGTTGCAGGCCAACTATGGACACCGGTGTTTCAGGATTGTTATCCTTCATCAGCAGAGTATAGGCAGTTCTTCAGGGTTTGCTGTGCAGGCTGCCAAGTTTTATTGGGTCTGGTACCTCTCACGGCGCGCAGGTGGGTAACCTGAGCTTGTCAGCTCGTGTGGCTCAAGGAAGCCATATTAAGTGAAAGTCCATAGGTCGCACACTGCTCCACCCACCAGCGGGAATACCCCATGAGCATCATGGTAAATGCAGTTCTTTGAAGCGTGTGCACTTTTCGTAAATTCTCAAGTATAAATGCAAAGTTGCAGGCCAACTCTGGACACCGGTGTTTCAGGATTGTTATCCTTGCTGCCGAGTTTTATCGGGTCTGGTACCTCTCACGGCGCGCAGGTGCATAACCTGAGCTCGTGTGGCCCAAAAGAGCCATATTAAGTGAAAGTCCATAGGTCGCACTCTTCTCCACCCACCAGCTGGTATACCCCATGAGCATCATGGTAAATGCAGTTCTTTGAAGCGTGTGCGCTTTTCGTAAATTCTCAAGTATAAATGCAAAGTTGCAGGCCAACTCTTGACACCGGTGTTTCAGGATTGTTATCCTTCATCAGCAGAGTATAGGCAGTTCTTCAGGGTTTGCTGTGCAGGCTGCCAAGTTTTATCAGGTCTGGTACCTCTCACGGCGAGCAGGTGCGTAACCTGAGCTCGTCAGCTCGTGTGGCTCAAGGGAGCCATACTAAGTGAAAGTCCATAGGTGGCACACTGCTCCACCCACCAGCGGATATACCCCATGAGCATCATGGTAAATGCAGTTCTTTGAAGCGTGTGCGCTTTTCGTAAATTCTCAAGTATAAATGCAAAGTTGCAGGCCAACTCTGGACACCGGTGTTTCAGGATTGTTATCCTTCATCAGCAGAGTATAGGCAGTTCTTCAGGGTTTGCTGTGCAGGCTGCCAAGTTTTATTGGGTCTGGTACCTCTCACGGCGCGCAGGTGCGTAACCTGAGCTCGTCAGCTCATGTGGCTTAAGGGAGCCATATTCATTGAAAGTCTAAAGGTCGCACACTGCTCCACCCTCCAGCGAGTATACCCCATGAGCATCATGGTAAATACAGTTCTTTGCGTTGTTGGATGACTTCGGTTAAATATTTCTACATTTGAAAGCAGAATAATTAAGCTGTTTTTGCAAGGCATTGGGTTAATCAAATAAATATATCTTTTTTTCCAGACAAATTTAAATGTATTATGTAGACTAAGGATGGAGGAAGCCTCAATCTCTAATGAGATTGACAGGAAGAAGTATAGAGGAGAATAATTCCAGTTCTACCAATTCTAGTTCACTCACCTGTTAAGGAGCAGTGAGTTCTATTCTTCAGAGAAAAAAATAGATGTCAGATCCTAACGATGATGATAAGGATGAGTTTTGGTCTTCAGAAGCGGGAGACATTAAGGAGAATATTGAGGGCCTGATTGTGTAAGTTTACAATTTTTTTGCATTCACAAACTACATGTTTAATTTTACTAATAATTATTTTACAAGGGGTGGGTGGAATGTTCTGTTAATCATGCTGAATTGGCAGAATTTTGGCAATCCACATTACTCTTTAACACGGAGTTCTGGCCAAATTCTGCCAATCACCATGTGGTGGATTTTCTATCCTGGTACGCTCCAGAATATGTAATCTGGAGATGCAGAGAGAGCGTTGGCATCCCCTAGCGTGATATTCTAATGTGTGCAGTCGCCAGCATTCATGAGCAGTTGCAGTCAGAAGAATGCCATGCGAGTAGATTTGCTGTTGCTCAAGTAGATTTTCTACTTGAGTGGCAGCAAAATCAACTGGAATGGCAGTGTGCTCTTGTGGAATGCATTGTGCTTTGCGCTGATTTTCAGTGCTTCTCATTCTCCCGACGCTAAATTGCAGTGCGAGCTGCATTTTTTCTGCCCGTTGACGAAATTTTACAGAATCGTAGGGAGTTTTTCTGTAACTCTGTGGAATTCTGCTGAGTGAAACTGTGTGAGTTTCGTCCACTCCTAAATCTTACAACTGTGGAGCGTCCACACTTTTGGCAGAGATTCAGCACATAAAAAGAAAGGCCTATCTTCTTATCTGCTGAGTTCTCTGCCACGACTGTGAAGTCTCCTTGGTCATAAATTAAAATTGGTATGTTTAAATTTGTAGTTTGTGAATACTAAAAAAATAGTAAACTCACACAAAGGTGTACATTTATCTTTGTGAAGCAGGCCCTAAAAGTGGTAAGATGAAGATAAAGAAACAAGCAATAATTTATTATTAAATAAGTGGTTGTTTAGAGGCGTGGCCTAAACGCCACAGAAATAGAAAGTGTCCTTTGTGGCACACAGAAAGGTGTCCCAAGTGGTACAAAAGAGATTCAGACTAGACCTAATTATATAAAAGGAGATCTAATGGATATTTTGAGTTGGGGTGGAAATGGATTCGACAAATTTGTTTTATATATTACACAGGATAGTAACTGGGATTTGGATGAGGATAGGAAGAAGTCAGTCAATAAGATTAGAGGGATGGTGACGGACTCTCAATGGCAGAACATGTTCTGTCCTGAAATACTAAGACATCCTAGAAGTGGATACTGGTGGCCTTTACATCATGTGTCTGCATTTATTATCATTTGGAATCTGAGACTACTAAAAAATTAAGCCAGGGGGGTGAAGAGAGTAGAATGTTTGTGCCGTGTCACACTTAATAAAGCTTGCACTACTCCTGATCTAGAAACAGATCTAATACTTTTCTTCCTTAACCTGGGACAAGGCCACAGGAAAGGTCTTGTAGTGCATTAAACAACACCAGGACAAACTCCTGATGTGATTGGTCTATTTATTTATTTATGGATTTATATAGCGCTAGAATCGACTCCCGGAGGAGTATCTCTGCGCTCAAACAACAGAAAATGAGTAGGTGGTCCTGAGGTCCTAGGGAGTTGCTAAGTTTGAAACAGAAACTTTTTTAACAGTTTCCTAAATGCAAGGTGATCCGTACATAACGTAAGAGTGGCAGGGAGTTTGTTCCAAAGGCAGGGGCCAAGGTAGGAAAGAGCCTTTCCCATCAGTCTTGCCCTTCTAATGGGGGGAACTTGAAGAAGAGATTGATTGCTAGAGCGGAGAGCACGTGCTGGGACTTAAGGGACAAACTTCTCCGTTTGTTTTAAAATTGCTATTGTCGTTTTTTAACCTGCACTTTGAATTTTTTTTATTGAATTTTCACTCACTCATCCATTGCCTAAACAACGCTGTGTAATAGCGGGTTACTGTCCCTTCTGACGGACTTGTGCTGAGCTTAATCGGCCCACTTTGCCCTGATTTCATCCCCGGACCGCCCCCACCGCAGCCGAGTAGGTGCTGCTTGGGGTCCCGCCATCTTGGGTGAGGAGCAGGAGCAAAGCTAGCAGACTAGTGCCAGGCCCCTCCCGCCCTCCCGCCCTCGCCAGTACAAAAAGCCTGCAGAACCAAACCCCCACTGATTGCTAGTGTGTGTGGTGTGTTAATTTGAGTGTCCTGAGGCGGAAAGCCGGGACTGAGAGTGAGAAATTGCTGTTTGTTTTAAAAATAGCTATTGTCGTTTTTTAACCTGCACTTTGCATTTTTTTTATTGAATTTTCACTCACTCATCCATTGCCTAAACAACGCTGTGTAATAGCGGGTTACTGTCCCTTCCGACGGACTTGTTCTGAGCTTAATCGACCCACTTTGCCCTGATTTCATCTAAGCATGGGCGGAAAATCCGTTACGCTCGCGGATTTTGCGGATTTTTGGGAAATTCGCAATCCGCGAGATTTGCGAATTTCCCGCAAAATCCGCAAATTCGCACGCAGCGGATTTTTTTGGCGGCGCGCGGCGTTGGTGATACAATTTTTGCGGCGCGCGGCGTTTATCATCGTTTGCCGAGTTGTTTTTCTCGATAGTTTGCGAGTGCTGCGCCATTTTGGATCTTGCTGTGTGATCCCGCGGGAATTGGCGAGCGCGATTACGTCATCGCGGCTTGCCAGCGATAGTTTGTCAACGCGAGTACGGCGAGATCACGTCTTGCGGTACTTCGCAATTGCGAGATTTGAGATGCGGCGAGCGAAAATATAAAATTTGCAATTCTGCACAAGAAATCCACCAGCAAGCAGCATAAACCTTCTAGAAATGATGATTTTTATCTGAATAACTCCTTAGTTTGACATTTGCCTGCACTTTTTTAGCGAGGAGTCCATTTTGGGGAGGGGGGCAGGGGGGTGGGAGGAAGGAAGTGCCCCACAGTCTTCAACTTCCTGTTCCTGTTCAGCAGGCTCCTCCCAGTGCTTTGTCCATCTCCTGGTCACTTTTCATTTGGGTCTGGAGCTGGAAGGATTACTTTTTGTGGATGCTGCTGGATATTTGGATTTGAGGCCTTTTTGACTTTCTTTGGATCACTGTTGGATTAGAAATTTTACAAGTAAGTTTGTTTGGGGCATTACAGTTGCTGCAATTAAAATTTTGGAATTTTCGATTTTTGGGCTGTTTTGGGGCCTTTTGCCCAGGGGTACTCAGTGGTGGGTGGACTGAGTCTTTCTGTGGGTTGTCTTGAACTTAAACATCATGGAGGCCATGGATGGATTGGGATTGTGCTGATTTTTCAGTGATTTTCGTTTTTTGGGGCTGTACTTGTGGCCTTTTCACCAGGGGTATTTGAGTCTAGCATGGGCCTAGTCTTTCTGTAGGTTGTCTTGAATTTAAACATCATGGAGGGCATGGATGGAATGGGATTGTGCTGATTTTTCAGTGATTTTCGTTTTTTGGGCCTGTACTTGTGGCCTTTTCACCAGGGGTATTTGAGTCTAGCATGGGCCTAGTCTTTCTGTGGGCTGTCTTGAACTTAAACATCATGGAGGGCATGGATGGAATGGGATTGTGCTGATTTTGCAGTGTTTTTCGATTTTTGGGGGTGTTCATGGGGAGGGACAGGCCATGTGGCTGGTGGCCATTTTGAGTGCAGCTACAGGCACTGGCCATGTGCTGGCAGGCAAGTGGCCATTTTGAATGCAGGCTTTGTTGTTAGGCCTCCAACCATTTTGCCTACTTTTCAACCTTTATTTATGCCCAGGGGTAGTGAGTCTTGCATGGGCCTAGTCTTTCTGTGGGTTGTCTTGAATTTAAACATCATGGAGGCCATGGATGGAATGGGATTGTGCTGATTTTGCAGTGTTTTTCGATTTTTGGGGGTGTTCATGGGGAGGGACAGGCCATGTGGCTGGTGACCATTTTGAGTGCAGCTACAGGCACTGGCCATGTGCTGGCAGGCAAGTGGCCATTTTGAATGCAGGCTTTGTTGTTAGGCCCCCAACCATTTTGCCTACTTTTCAACCTTTATTTATGCCCAGGGGTAGTGAGACTTGCATGGGCCTAGTCTTTCTGTGGGTTGTCTTGAATTTAAACATCATGGAGGCCATGGATGGAATGGGATTGTGCTGATTTTTCAGTGATTTTCGTTTTTTGGGCCTGTACTTGTGGCCTTTTCACCAGGGGTATTTGAGTCTAGCATGGGCCTAGTCTTTCTGTGGGCTGTCTTGAACTTAAACATCATGGAGGGCATGGATGGAATGGGATTGTGCTGATTTTGCAGTGTTTTTCGATTTTTGGGGGTGTTCATGGGGAGGGACAGGCCATGTGGCTGGTGGCCATTTTGAGTGCAGCTACAGGCACTGGCCATGTGCTGGCAGGCAAGTGGCCATTTTGAATGCAGGCTTTGTTGTTAGGCCTCCAACCATTTTGCCTACTTTTCAACCTTTATTTATGCCCAGGGGTAGTGAGTCTTGCATGGGCCTAGTCTTTCTGTGGGTTGTCTTGAATTTAAACATCATGGAGGCCATGGATAGAATGGGATTGTGCTGATTTTTCAGTGATTTTCGTTTTTTGGGCCTGTACTTGTGGCCTTTTCACCAGGGGTATTTGAGTCTAGCATGGGCCTAGTCTTTCTGTGGGCTGTCTTGAACTTAAACATCATGGAGGGCATGGATGGAATGGGATTGTGCTGATTTTGCAGTGTTTTTCGATTTTTGGGGGTGTTCATGGGGAGGGACAGGCCATGTGGCTGGTGGCCATTTTGAGTGCAGCTACAGGCACTGGCCATGTGCTGGCAGGCAAGTGGCCATTTTGAATGCAGGCTTTGTTGTTAGGCCTCCAACCATTTTGCCTACTTTTCAACCTTTATTTATGCCCAGGGGTAGTTAGTCTTGCATGGGCCTAGTCTTTCTGTGGGTTGTCTTGAATTTAAACATCATGGAGGCCATGGATGGAATGGGATTGTGCAGATTTTTCAGTGATTTTCGTTTTTTGGGCCTGTACTTGTGGCCTTTTCACCAGGGGTATTTGAGTCTAGCATGGGCCTAGTCTTTCTGTGGGCTGTCTTGAACTTAAACATCATGGAGGGCATGGATGGAATGGGATTGTGCTGATTTTGCAGTGTTTTTCGATTTTTGGGGGGTGTTCATGGGGAGGGACAGGCCATGTGGCTGGTGGCCATTTTGAGTGCAGCTACAGGCACTGGCCATGTGCTGGCAGGCAAGTGGCCATTTTGAATGCAGGCTTTGTTGTTAGGCCTCCAACCATTTTGCCTACTTTTCAACCTTTATTTATGGCCAGGGGTAGTGAGTCTAGCATGGGCCTGGTCTTTCTGTGGGCTGTCTTGAACTTAAACATCATGGAGGGCATGGATGGAATGGGATTGTGCTGATTTTGCAGTGTTTTTCGATTTTTGGGGGTGTTCATGGGGAGGGACAGGCCATGTGGCTGGTGGCCATTTTGAGTGCAGCTACAGGCACTGGCCATGTGCTGGCAGGCAAGTGGTCATTTTGAATGCAGGCTTTGTTGTTAGGCCTCCAACCATTTTGCCTACTTTTCATCCTTTATTTATGCCCAGGGGTAGAGAGTCTAGCATGGGCCTAGTCTTTCTGTGGGCTGTCTTGAACTTAAACATCATGGAGGGCATGGATGGAATGGGATTGTGCTGATTTTGCAGTGTTTTTCGATTTTTGGGGGTGTTCATGGGGAGGGACAGGCCATGTGGCTGGTGGCCATTTTGAGTGCAGCTACAGGCACTGGCCATGTGCTGGCAGGCAAGTGGCCATTTTGAATGCAGGCTTTGTTGTTAGGCCTCCAACCATTTTGCCTACTTTTCAACCTTTATTTATGCCCAGGGGTAGTGAGTCTTGCATGGGCCTAGTCTTTCTGTGGGTTGTCTTGAATTTAAACATTATGGAGGGCATGGATGGATTGGGATTGTGCTGATTTTGCAGTGTTTTTCGATTTTTTTGTGCTGTATAACTGAACTGATGTTCCTCTGTCTTCCATTTTTTTTAGGTGCACAAGACTCAAGAGAACCACCAGTGCCAGGAAGAAGTCCTGCAGCGGTGTGTGTGTGCAGCATAACGTCACGCGACGTCACGTCTGGCCTCAGACAACTCTACAATTCGTGCAACTGCGGCCTGCTGTCTGACCTGCTCTGAAGAAGATGGCCCCAAAGAAAGGTCTCCGTAGCTCCTCTAGCAAGAAAGTTGCTAGTAAGGAGCAGAAGAAGCAAGTTACCAAGGAGGCTGGTGTGCCACCCGCCACGTTTTTTGGGAGAAAAAAAAAAAGTACGCCTGCAGCAGCAGGATCTGCTGGGGACCAAGCTGGGAGCAGCACCCCTGCTCCATTGGGTTCAGTGCCTCCACCACCACGCCAACTTAAGTCAAAGCCCTTGAGTGCTTCAGAGGCAGTCAGTGTACTTCTCCAATCACCATCGACCAGTGATGTTGGCTCATCGCAAGAAAGTAGCAGCAATGTCCCTGAATCAACACAGGTTGTTGTAACTCATCTGACAAGTGTTGAACAACCACAGCCGCAACAACAACACCATGTGCAAGTACACGCCCAAGTACATGTGGAAGGAGAGGCAGCAAAAGGAGATGCGCAAGCAAAGGTGCATGGAGGTTCACAAGTGCCCACAATAGTTGTTCCTCCCGAAGTAGGGGCACATCAGGAAATCGACAATGAAGCCGAGGTATCATTGGAAGCCACTCCTCCTGATGATCATTCATTGTCTTCCACATCCCTAGCAAGGAAAAGATCAAGGGGGGTGTCTACATCTTCTTCAAGCCCACCTCGTTCTGATGCAAGTGATCTGTCTTGGGAACCACAACTGCGGTCTGACAGTGAGGCACACCATGATCTGACACCGGTACCTAAGCGTAAAAGGAAGGTCGTCCAAAAACTCAAACCTATGGAGTGTGATGCGGCTCAACAAGAAGTGACAGATACTGCTGGTGATGAAGCCTCTCACGATGACGACGAGCCAGTCATCACAAAGGTCACTGCAGCCCCACCGGGCATGCAGCAAAGAGACATTTTGACCCTATCCCGAGAAGCTGCTGAGCGTGATGATGATGTCGGCGAGGAGGCAATGGAAATGGAATCATTAGATTTGGAGTTAAGTAGTACACCAAAACCTACCGCTTCCATATTTCTTCCTCGCAAGAAGGTACCCACCTCGTCCTCGACCTCAATTCCTGGTGGTGAAAGTGCAAAACGTACTGAAGTTCGGCAATCCACATCCTCCACTTCATCTGGCATTAGCAGCAGGACCACCACCACCAGTATCGCCGCCTCCTCCGGCCCCCAAAGACATTTCAAGTCTCCAGTTTGGGACTTCTTTAGTGTTTGCCCAAAAAAGGAAAACGTAGCCATTTGTAGCATTTGTAAGCTTCGAGTTAGTCGTGGTAAGTTTGGTACCAACTATGGTACCGGAGGCCAGAGAGGTCATCTTAGGAGAACTCACGATGTCCAATGGTTTGCGCACCTACACGCGATCAAGGAAGCCCGAATTGCACGCAATGAAAACGTTGATTTTTCATCTGATGATAACGAGGAGGAAGAAGACGATTCAAACACTTCACTTACACCCAGTACCCCTGTCAGCAGCACACCCCATGTGAGCCACACTAAGAGTGTGGGAGAGAGTGAGACATCAATGCGGAAAAGTTCATCAGCGAGCGTAACTGGGTCGAAGATATCATCATCATCCCGTAAATCCTTGGTCCAGGGCAACATTAAAAAGATGTTGTTTACAGAAGCGCAATATGAACGCAACCACCCAATGACGCGTCTGTATAACACTAAGCTGGCTAAAATGCTAGCTCTGGACCTTCTCCCTTTTTCTTTTGTAGAAGGGGTTGGTTTTCTAGAATTAGTGGCAGCGCTCTGCCCTAAATGGAAGGTTCCTAGCCGGTTCTATTTTGCCCGAGTTGCGGTTCCAGCACTACATGAAGATGTTCTGAAGGTGATTGGGGCAGCTTTGCAGAAGAGTGCTGTTCACACTATACATCTGACAACAGACATGTGGACCAGTGGCGCAGGCGCTGATTACATGTGCATCACTGCACACTGGGTCTCTTTTTCAGGGGCTAAAGCAAAGCTAAACACAGGTGTTGACACGAACATTGTTTTTAAAGCTGCTCGGAAACATGCAACACTAGCCATGTTTGGTTTGGAGAAACGTCACACAGCAGAAAACATTTTGGATGTCTTTAACACAAAGGTCCTTAACTGGCTGTCCCCACTAAAACGCCGGGTTGGTTATGTTTCCACGGACAATGGTGCCAATATAGTTAAGGCCATGAGGGACGGTGACTATTTCAGAGTGCCGTGTTTGGCGCACTGTATAAACCTGGTTGTCCAAAAATTCTTGGCTAATAAAGCCAGTGCAGCGTACAGTGTATTGGACAACTGCCGAAAAATGTGCAAGCATTTCAGCCATTCTTTTAAGGCCCGGAAGCAGCTGAGGAGCCTGCTATATCAACGTAAAATGCCAGTGAAAGCACTCATCCAGGAGGTGGTAACACGTTGGAACTCAACCTTCTACATGCTTGAGCGTCTGTATGAGCAGTATACGGAACACGATCAATATTTCCTTACAGAGGGTACAGAGGAGCTGAGGATGGGTGGGCCGCAATGGAACATAGTTCAAGGCCTGACACGCATGCTTCGTCCTTTTGAGTTCTTCACGCGTGCAGTCAGCAAGGAGGACTCTAATTTGGGAAAAGCTATCCCATTGTTGTACATGCTGGAGGACCAACTGAAGGAGGTGTGTTCTGTGTTTGAAAAAGATGACAAAAACCAAGACTCTTTGCTTCTGGCTGAGCAATTATTAGAGCTCCTACAAGGTGATGAACGTCTTAAAAAGATCCACTCAGAACAGCATTACATTTGTGCTACTATTCTGGATCCACGCTACAAAAAGGCGCTGGCAGGCCAAGCATTCTTTCCTTTTGATGATGAACATGTTCCAAAGTACAAACGTTGGCTAGCCTTGTCAGCCAAGAGGTTTGAAAGAGAACGGCTGGAAATTGAAGGAAATGGCAGTACATCAGCAGGCCATCCCCAGTCAAAACAATCCACTTCTGCACCTGTGGCTGTGGCACAAGTGACCTCTTAGCCGTTAAAGACACCGGCAACCGGATCATCTGCACGAAACACAACAGAAACATTGGAGGCTGAAGAGGATTGGCTAGCTCTGCGTGGGTTTGGTTCTCAAAAGGTCAGAGGCACAGCAAGAGCTAAGCAAAGTGGAGGAACCTTGGATGAGGACCTTGAGTCGATGGTGAAGGACTATCTGAATGACTCAACAGAGGTCTATGTTAATTCTGACCCATTGGCGTATTGGCATGGGAAAAAAGAATTGTGGCCACAGCTCACCAACCTGGCTTTAAACTACTTGTCTTGCCCACTCGCAAGCGTGTCTTCTGAACGGGTTTTCAGTGCTGCTGGTGGCATTGTAACTCCCAAACGGAGCCGCCTCTCACCCAAAAATGTGGAGAGGTTAACAATGATCAAGATGAATCAGCACCTCATACCACCAGATTTCAGAGTACGAGAGAGCGTGCCGGATGAAGAGGAGGTGGCCTGCAACATAGATGAGGGAATTTCTACTCTGTCAGGTGACACTGAGCTCACCCTGCCTGAATTCGCAGAGTATGATGACGAAGCCTTATTCTCATTCCTGGACCGTGATACCGAGCCCTGAAAATGAGACAACGAATCAATAACTTTCTTTTTCGTCCCTATTCACTTTTATTCCTGTGTGTCTGTCTTTCTTTGTTGTGCACAGTTAATATATTTCAAACTTTAATCAGATAATCACAAAATCAAGCCCATCAGCAGAACTGTCTTCGCTGGTTTGCTAATTGATTTGAAGTTGCCGCAGTCTGCATTCCTCAGGTTCACAAGTTCAGAAGAACATGCTCCTCTATCCTCCTCCTCCAGACTCCTATTTCCATCAAACCAGAGGGCTGGTTTACGCCCAATGAAGAAAGACTCAGCACTTGTGGGGGTGTTGTTGTACCTCTTTGCAGGTGAGTTGACGGCTCTGGGACCATTGTTGGGAAGCTCTAATACCGGATAAAAGTGTTTTGGACCAAATCCCAGGCGGAAAATTTTTTGTGTTTTTGATGACTTGCTTGCCTTTGAGGTGCTCTTAGGGGGGGTTCCGTCTGTTTGTGGGTGAGTTTCGTGGTCTGGGAGCACTGCTGGGACACTCTAATCTTGATTGCATTTGCTTTTCAGGAAATCCGTTGTGGCAACCCCGACTTATGGCCTAGCTACGCAGCGCGTTTGGACCGAAGGCCGAGAAATATTGCAAGTATGAGATTTTGCTTTTGGCCTGTTTGGGGGTGTTATGCTTCTTGGTGGGTGGGTTGGCGGGTCTTGGGGCATTCCTGGGAAGGTCTAATACCGGGTAGAAGTGGTTGGGACAAAATCCAGGCCGATTTTTTTTTGGGCTATTTCTGACATTTTGCTCAATGTAGCGTTTTCGGGGGCCTGTTTGGGGGGCTTCCTGGTGTTTGTGGGTGGGTTTCGGGGTCTGGGCGCACTGCTGGCTATATATACTTTACTTTGCAAGAGGTTTGAAGCAAATCCATGGTGGCAGAGGGGAGTTAGGGCCTAGCTGGAGAGCGCGCGCGGAGTGATTTGTGAAATTTGTGAAAAATTTACTACGTCCCCATTTTTGTACTTTTGCTCTTTGGCTGTTTGGGGGTCTTCTACTCGTTTTCTCCTGGGTTGACGGCTCTGGGGCCATTGCTGGGAAGCTCTAATACCGGATAAAAGTGTTTTGGACCAAATCCCAGGCGGAAATTTTTTTGTGTTTTTGATGACTTGCTTGCCTTTGAGGTGCTCTTAGGGGGGGTTCAGTCTGTTTGTGGGTGAGTTTCGTGGTCTGGGAGCACTGCTGGGACACTCTAATCTTGATTGCATTTGCTTTTCAGGAAATCCGTCGTGGCAACCCCGACTTATGGCCTAGCTACGCAGTGCGTTTGGACCGAAGGCCGAGAAATATTGCAAGTATGAGATTTTGCTTTTGGCCTGTTTGGGGGTGTTATGCTTCTTGGCGGGTGGGTTGGCGTGTCTTGGGGCATTCCTGGGAAGGTCTAATACCGGGTAGAAGTGGTTGGGACAAAATCCAGGCCAATTTTTTTTTGGCTATTTCTGACATTTTGCTCAATGTAGCGTTTTCGGGGGCCTGTTTGGGGGGCTTCCTGGTGTTTGTGGGTGGGTTTCGGGGTCTGGGCGCACTGCTGGCTATATATACTTTACTTTGCAAGAGGTTTGAAGCAAATCCATGGTGGCAGAGGGGAGTTAGGGCCTAGCTGCAGAGCGCGCGCGGAGTGATTTGTGAAATTTGTGAAAAATTTACTAAGTCCCCATTTTTGTACTTTTGCTCTTTGGCTGTTTGGGGGTCTTCTACTCGTTTTCTCCTGGGTTGACGGCTCTGGGGCCATTGCTGGGAAGCTCTAATACCGGATAAAAGTGTTTTGGACCAAATCCCAGGCGGAATTTTTTTTGTGTTTTTGATGACTTGCTTGCCTTTGAGGTGCTCTTAGGGGGGGTTCCGTCTGTTTGTGGGTGAGTTTCGTGGTCTGGGAGCACTGCTGGGACACTCTAATCTTGATTGCATTTGCTTTTCAGGAAATCCGTCGTGGCAACCCCGACTTATGGCCTAGCTACGCAGTGCGTTTGGACCGAAGGCCGAGAAATATTGCAAGTATGAGATTTTGCTTTTGGCCTGTTTGGGGGTGTTATGCTTCTTGGCGGGTGGGTTGGCGTGTCTTGGGGCATTCCAGGGAAGGTCTAATACCGGGTGGAAGTGGTTGGGACAAAATCCAGGCCGATTTTTTTTTGGCTATTTCTGACATTTTGCTCAATGTAGCGTTTTCGGGGGCCTGTTTGGGGGGCTTCCTGGTGTTTGTGGGTGGGTTTCGGGGTCTGGGCGCACTGCTGGCTATATATACTTTACTTTGCAAGAGGTTTGAAGCAAATCCATGGTGGCAGAGGGGAGTTAGGGCCTAGCTGCAGAGCGCGCGCGGAGTGATTTGTGAAATTTGTGAAAAATTTACTAAGTCCCCATTTTTGTACTTTTGCTCTTTGGCTGTTTGGGGGTCTTCTACTCGTTTTCTCCTGGGTTGACGGCTCTGGGGCCATTGCTGGGAAGCTCTAATACCGGATAAAAGTGTTTTGGACCAAATCCCAGGCGGAAAATCTTTTGTGTTTTTGATGACTTGCTTGCCTTTGAGGTGCTCTTAGGGGGGGTTCCGTCTGTTTGTGGGTGAGTTTCGTGGTCTGGGAGCACTGCTGGGACACTCTAATCTTGATTGCATTTGCTTTTCAGGAAATCCGTCGTGGCAACCCCGACTTATGGCCTAGCTACGCAGTGCGTTTGGACCGAAGGCCGAGAAATATTGCAAGTATGAGATTTTGCTTTTGGCCTGTTTGGGGGTGTTATGCTTCTTGGCGGGTGGGTTGGCGTGTCTTGGGGCATTCCTGGGAAGGTCTAATACCGGGTGGAAGTGGTTGGGACAAAATCCAGGCCGATTTGTTTTTGGCTATTTCTGACATTTTGCTCAATGTAGCGTTTTCGGGGGCCTGTTTGGGGGGCTTCCTGGTGTTTGTGGGTGACTTTCGTGGTCTGGGAGCACTGCTGGGACACTCTAATCTTGATTGCATTTGCTTTTCAGGAAATCCGTCGTGGCAACCCCGACTTATGGCCTAGCTACGCAGCGCGTTTGGACCGAAGGCCGAGAAATATTGCAAGTATGAGATTATGCTTTTGGCCTGTTTGGGGGTGTTATGCTTCTTGGCGGGTGGGTTGGCGTGTCTTGGGGCATTCCTGGGAAGGTCTAATACCGGGTAGAAGTGGTTGGAACAAAATCCTCGCGGAAAAGCCTTTTGGCACTTTTTGTAACTTAGGGTTCGTTAGGGTTAGCCCTAGCAGCAGGATTGCATGTGTTTCGGGGTGTTCTAGATTTTTGCAACTGAGTTCTGGGGTCTTAGAGCACTCGTGAGAATGTGTAATTTTGGTTGCAAGTCATTTGAAGAAAATCCATGGTGGGAAAGGGGGGATTTGGCATAGTTAAAGAAA
The DNA here is from genome assembly GCF_964263255.1 of Lissotriton vulgaris. Taxonomy (NCBI): domain Eukaryota; kingdom Metazoa; phylum Chordata; class Amphibia; order Caudata; family Salamandridae; genus Lissotriton; species Lissotriton vulgaris. Next base: position 1,138,421,236 of record NC_141695.1, on the reverse strand, counting down.
GCCTTTGCCACTATTCTTAACTTAGGGTTCGTTAGGGTTAGCAGTATTTCTATTGCATGTGTTTGAGTGGGGGGGATTTCGAGTCTTGGAGCGATGCTGGCTATGGCTACTTTTGCTTGGTTGCTTGCAAGTGGTTTGAATGCAATCCACGGTGGGTAAGGGGTAATTAGGAAGGGGGTACTTCGGCCTACTTTTACTTTCAAAGTAAGTTTTGTCACCAGTTTTCTGCTAGGCCTCGTTTTTTGAGATTTGATTGGGGGTCTTCTACATTTTTGCGACTAGCTTTAGTAAGGGTCTGGGTGGGAGCACTGCTAGGAAGATCTAATTTTGTTCTAAAACACAGTTTACAGTACACCTAGCTTGAGGGGCAAGATCCGCTACATTAATTTGCCCATACTTATTTATCCTTCAAAAGGTGACTCAGAGTACGCACTTTCAAAAATATTGTACTGTCTACTAGGAAAATCAAATTGTGACTTTTTGCACTCCACAGCCTACATACCTTATATTTATTTATCAGTGGTGTTGTAATATTATATCACTTCCTGTTTTTCGTTGAATAATTACAGGCCGGGTTTCAGTCTCTGCAATGGGGAAAAAAGGATGGAGTCAGGCTTCACAGTAGCGAGCCACAATTCAGCATCAGGCAGGCAGTGGACAGGGTGTCTTCTGGTGACCAACATCGATGGACGAAGTGTCGGCTGCAATGGAGGAGTGCCGCTAATAGGAGGATTTTTTTTCTGCAGGCAACTTACTTACCACTTCCAACAGGACCACTACAACCACATAGATACAGTATCCCTTGCCTTTTTCTCTGACTGTGACTGCATTTCTTGGATCTCTCTCTGCTTCTAAATTGATCCCTTAACACATCACTTAGTCCACTCCACTATCACATCTGCACCACACATAGTCATTTGTAAGTGCTCCTACGTAATTCGCAAGCCGCAGCACGCCCCAGGCCGTAGAGGACTGGGATGGCCCCAATGATGAAGCATGTCACCAAGGGGCAACCCTGGTGAGTGAGGGGACACCTAGAAAACAAGCAATTTCTCCTTTTCTATCTACTATACCTTCCAGACCAACCCCACTGAGTGTTGTTGTGAATGGATTTATAGTGACCAGCAAGGCTCTCGGGTATCTGGCTAAGTACCGAGACCTTATGTTGAATATCGTTATCAATAATTCCACACAGGCCCTGTACTGTTGCATTCTTTCTTCCACAGTTGTCGAATGTACTACTTACTTTTCACTGACATGCATGCAGTAGTGCATGCACTTTCAAAGATTGATGGATAGGTTTGTACCCAAAGAATTGTTTATGTTCCATTGTTTGTCTATGCTGTGCTTTTTTTTACAGGGTGTCTTCTGGTGACCAACATCGATGGACGAAGCGTCGGCTGCAATGGAGGAGTGCCGCTCAAAGGAGGATTTTTTTTCTGCAGGCAACTTACTTACCACTTCCAACAGGACCACTACAACCACATAGATACAGTATCCCTTGCCTTTTTCTCTGACTGTGACTGCATTTCTTGGATCTCTCTCTGCTTCTAAATTGATCCCTTAACACATCACTTAGTCCACTCCACTATCACATCTGCACCACACATAGTCATTTGTAAGTGCTCCTACGTAATTCGCAAGTCGCAGCACGCCCCAGGCCGTAGAGGACTGGGATGGCCCCAATGATGAAGCATGTCACCAAGGGGCAACCCTGGTGAGTGAGGGGACACCTAGAAAACAAGCAATTTCTCCTTTTCTATCTACTATACCTTCCAGACCAACCCCACTGAGTGTTGTTGTGAATGGATTTATAGTGACCAGCAAGGCTCTCGGGTATCTGGCTAAGTACAGAGACCTTATGTTGAATATCGTTATCAATAATTCCACACAGGCCCTGTACTGTCGCATTCTTTCTTCCACAGTTGTCGAATGTACTACTTACTTTTCACTGACATGCATGCAGTAGTGCATGCACTTTCAAAGATTGATGGATAGGTTTGTACCCAAAGAATTGTTTATGTTCCATTGTTTGTCTATGCTGTGCTTTTTTTTACAGGGTGTCTTCTGGTGACCAACATCGATGGACGAAGCGTCGGCTGCAATGGAGGAGTGCCGCTAAAAGGAGGATTTTTTTTCTGCAGGCAACTTACTTACCACTTCCAACAGGACCACTACAACCACATAGATACAGTATCCCTTGCCTTTTTCTCTGACTGTGACTGCATTTCTTGGATCTCTCTCTGCTTCTAAATTGATCCCTTAACACATCACTTAGTCCACTCCACTATCACATCTGCACCACACATAGTCATTTGTAAGTGCTCCTACGTAATTCGCAAGTCGCAGCACGCCCCAGGCCGTAGAGGACTGGGATGGCCCCAATGACGAAGCATGTCACCAAGGGGCAACCCTGGTGAGTGAGGGGACACCTAGAAAACAAGCAATTTCTCCTTTTCTATCTACTATACCCTCCAGACCAACCCCACTGAGTGTTGTTGTGAATGGATTTATAGTGACCAGCAAGGCTCTCGGGTATCTGGCTAAGTACAGAGACCTTATGTTGAATATCGTTATCAATAATTCCACACAGGCCCTGTACTGTTGCATTCTTTCTTCCACAGTTGTCGAATGTACTACTTACTTTTCACTGACATGCATGCAGTAGTGCATGCACTTTCAAAGATTGATGGATAGGTTTGTACCCAAAGAATTGTTTATGTTCCATTGTTTGTCTATGCTGTGCTTTTTTTTACAGGGTGTCTTCTGGTGACCAACATCGATGGACGAAGCGTCGGCTGCAATGGAGGAGTGCCGCTAAAAGGAGGATTTTTTTTCTGCAGGCAACTTACTTACCACTTCCAACAGGACCACTACAACCACATAGATACAGTATCCTTGCCTTTTTCTCTGACTGTGACTGCATTTCTTGGATCTCTCTCTGCTTCTAAATTGATCCCTTAACACATCACTTAGTCCACTCCACTATCACATCTGCACCACACATAGTCATTTGTAAGTGCTCCTACGTAATTCGCAAGTCGCAGCACGCCCCAGGCCGTAGAGGACTGGGATGGCCCCAATGATGAAGCATGTCACCAAGGGGCAACCCTGGTGAGTGAGGGGACACCTAGAAAACAAGCAATTTCTCCTTTTCTATCTACTATACCTTCCAGACCAACCCCACTGAGTGTTGTTGTGAATGGATTTATAGTGACCAGCAAGGCTCTCGGGTATCTGGCTAAGTACAGAGACCTTATGTTGAATATCGTTATCAATAATTCCACACAGGCCCTGTACTGTCGCATTCTTTCTTCCACAGTTGTCGAATGTACTACTTACTTTTCACTGACATGCATGCAGTAGTGCATGCACTTTCTGGCTAAGTACAGAGACCAGTCTTATTCTTCTTCTTGTCTCTTGTTTTGGAAAATTGGTACGTTATCTTCTGCAAGCCGGCATAATGCCAGCGCAGTAAACTTGCACCCGAGAAAAAGAGACGCACGCCATGAGAAGTGACCTAGACTTGCGTTGCGTTACTGTACCCGTCCAGTACATGCAGGTGGTGAAGCTCTTACTTTTCTATTACGGGTGGCACTGAGAATACTCTGTTACAACTCAAGGGCTACTGCTTAATTAATTTAACTTTCACCCTACAGTGGAAATGAGTACTAGAAATGGAAAATTGAAGAAGATAAATAATCTGATTATCTATCACTTCACATGGGATGTTTTTGCTTATATATGGGATGACTTTAGGTGCTTTGCTTTTTATTGAGTGACCAGTGATACATCCACACATGAATGACTGAGTACTACTAAACTTATTAAGAGAGGTAGGGAGTGGCCACCGTAATAACCGGATCTATGCAGTGCTTGCAATACAAACTACTGCTACTATTGATGGTAGTATTTGGACAAAATTAAAAGTTCTTTTCCTTGCCTTTCCTACACTGGAACGGACGTGCGGGTGCAGTGTTACATGCTCTTCAAAGTTACACTTAGTTCATCCACTGACCGTCTACTCTCTCTAGATCATGGGTACTCACAAACTTTCTCTCAGGGGCTACATTTACAGTGTAGTTTGGGGCCGAGGGCCGCACTGGTGGGGGCGGAGTCAGAGGGGGCGGGCTAAAGCAAAACGATAACTTGTGACCATGAGGTTGCACACAGGTCCCTGCAGCAGATGCCCTCACCCACTGAGCCACCAGACCCAGCATTTACATACATCTCTCTCCCTCCTGCTCTCCCTCCTGCCCTCCCTCTCCATCTCTCTCTCCCTCCTGCCCTCCCTCTACCTCCCCCTCTGTCATCTCACTGTGTGTGTGTCTATCTGTGTCAGCCTTCAGCCCGGGTTGAGACCGCTTCCTCAACGCGCACACACAGACAACAACACCAAAGTACTTAACAGGTCTTTAAAAGACCATTAACATATTATTGAGGCTTTGTTTGTTGTAGCGCCCCTGCTTCTCCACCCTGACAATCACTGCTTGCCCGGCCCCACAGAGGCTTTGTTCTATTTCACCTCTTTGTGGCCTTGCATCTCCACTCTGCTCTGTGGGGGCCGGGGGAGCAGTGATTGTCAGAGTGGAGATGCAGGGGCGCTAACAGGTGAAATACAAAAAAGCCTCTGCTCTGTGGGGGCCGGGGGAGCAGTGATTGTCTGCAAGGTCTGCGCACCGCCAAGGAAGGCTTGCCGGGCCACCACCGGCCCGCGGGCCGTACTATGAGTACCCCTGCTCTAGATACACATATGCTATCTAAGAGTCAGATAGTAGCATGATCCAGGTATATGGACACATACAGTTTCTGTGTCACCCACCCAGGCTGTTGTCCTTCCACCCATCATTGCTTCATCATTCACCCAGCCATGCATCTCATATTCTTGCCTTCCCAGCTAGTCTTCAATCTCAATAAGTAAGGAATATATAAGAGCTTACCTCTGGCCGCCACCACCACCGTCTCAACTCTCACAGCCGCCGCCTCCTCCCCTGAATAATCGCCCTCCGCCTCCGTGTCGAGCACCACCACCTCCACACTGGCCCCGCCACCAGATGTTCCACCTACAAAGTACATTTAAGAATGTTAGAATAAAGCACTCACTAGTCTTTGGTCTAGGAATGAAGACATGTGAAAACAATGTAATTTGTGACTGTCTACGTTAAAGTTAAAAAAAATGTCCCTTTTTCCAGGGAAGGTTGTCTTGCTGCACTTTTTGGCACAACTGATGAAGGCTGTTTTTTTAACACGCACCATTTTTCTCCACACAGACAGAAGATGGACTTCTAACAACAAGATCAAGTTGAAACCAGGTGAGAGCTCGGCTCGACCACAAGAAATGTCTTCAATTAATCGTCAGCACTAACCACTTTTCCATTATCAGTTAAACGTTTAGTTTTATTATGACTTCATTTTAATAAATGTGTTTACTTTTAATAAAGCTTTTAAACTTAAATACAATCTGTGTATTTTGGTCCAGACTAGAGTGACTGAGTGAAAGGTTTTACAATTTTTGCAAGCATGAGTCCAGATAGAACACTTCAAAAGACATTATGGACAATCCCAGAGGACTGCACTAAGTTGATAGAGCTATTGCTGACTAGAATCATGGGAGTTTCGCCAACCGTGCAATCTTAGTTAGCTACACAGACAGACTAATAAGAATAATCTAGTAATACCACAGGGAGTCATAGTAGAGGCAGGATAAGAATTTAGATACAGTCTACAAGAAGAGCAAAGACAATTTTGAAAAAAGTCAAATGAGGAACGCTAGGAAAAATAGGTACTAGTCTAAAATGAAAACTTACTGGGGCCAGCAGAGGAGCCCTCGCCTGCCCGATCCTGGCCCTGTTGAACAGCATCCGCCGCCTGCTGCTCCTGTGTCCTCCTCTCGCCCCTGGGGGGAGCTGACGTACAACATGAAAGAAAGAACAGAAAACATGGATGATTGTTGCTTGTCAATGTCAACCAAATCAAACATTTCAAAAGAACAATAACAAAATATTTCCGCGAAATTATATTGATTAGGGTTAGTTTTCATTTATTTGCGGACCTGTGACTTCGAAAGTCACGTAACTCACTAAACAAAGTACTGAAACGTTCACCTAGGACTGGCAGGCAGCAGTCCGCAGGCAAGACGCAAAGTGACAGACAAACTCCATTGTGATTTCAGTCAGATCAGTGACAACACTAACAGTTGCCTGCTACATTACCAGTCATTTAAATAGTCAAACTATCAATCCACCGCCACTATTTTTCTTATTGTCAGGGGTACAAAGGAAGGGGCAGATTTAAGCCCCTTGCGGCTCTTTTGCGCCGTTCTTGCGTGACTTTTGTGACGCAGCAGCTAAACAAAAAAGGGCGCCATGGTGCGGCGTATAATATTATAACAACCTGACGCATTTGGGAGATGCATCCCGTTATAAAGCCCTGCGCCATCAGGGGGCGTTCCGGCGCAAGGGAGGGCATTCCTGCGCTGGAACACATCCTAATAGTGGCTGAGGGAAATCTACAAAATTTCAATCAGTCACCTTTAGGACAATGATGCGTCACACAAACCCTGCACCTGCTTGAAGCAGACGTACGGCTTGACCCAGCATTGGGGAGATAGGGTACCCCAGAGCATTGCTGGAGCTGCGCCATCGTTGCGACGCAACTCCAGCAGTAAAGCTTCGGTGACGTTTTGGGCCCATGGTGCGCCGCATTGCAAATACGGCGCACCATGTTTGGTGGTGGTAGCGGGCCGCACAATTAATGGCGCATCCCTGCTACTTTGCAGGGATGCGACGGTAATTGCAATTCTGCCCCTTAGGGGCATACTTACTTACGCGTTCTGGCGCATCTCCAGAGATGCGCCAGATCAAATGCGTCACGCAAAACTACCCTTGCGACACGGCAGATGCACCTCATTTACAATGCGGCGCACCCTGGCGCAAGGGTAGGCACTTGCGTGACGCATCTCGTCACGTAAGAGCGGCGCATCGCTGGAGTCACGTCGCCAACGCAATGCAACTCCAGTAATGCTCAGGGCCACCCAATACTTAACATGCTGTGTCAGTCCTTTCGCCTGCTTCGAGCAGACATAAGGAATTGAATTGACGTAGCAGCGTCGCAGAAGTGCCTGCGTTAAATCTTGTAGATTTCACGCAGGCAATTTTGCGAGGCGCACAGCCGCCGGACCGCCCACCCTGCGTACTAGGAACGCACCCATTGTGGTGCAGGCCCATGGCTTTATAACGTGACGCATCTCCCTAGATGCGTCATGTCGTAAATGACGTTTACGCCGCTGTTGCGTCACGCAAGGCAACGTAAACGTGGCGCAAGGGGCTTGTAAATGTAATCTGCCCCCTAGTGTCTAGCATTACGCAGTTCTGTAAAGTACACTCATACATAATAGTTACTCAGGCCAATGAGACCACGAAATAGAAAACAAATCAGCATAGTAGCAACGCCACTGAGAAGGAGAGCAGTGCACCTGAAATGCACAGAAGATTTTGAAATATAATTTAACTACAATGTAATCGTCATCAGCGGCATTATTGGCTTGCTCCATGTAAAAAACAAATATTTGCAATACAACAACACAGAGCAGGAGAAAACATCATAGTAGTGAGTGATTAAATGGCTACTACTACTCACCAAGCCCGGGGATCTCCAAGCCGAGCTGGTCCAGCAGGTCGCGCTCGCGGTCCAGGAGGTCCGTCCAGCGATGGGTGACCTGGCTGTAGGTGCGCTGGACCCCGTAGAGGTGGGATATGGCCCAGCACACCTTCTCCCACCGCTTCCGGCGCTCCCGCATGTTGTAGCCGCCGGCCGCGATCCTGCCGCCTCCCGCGATGGTCCTGGGCAGGCGGCGCTGGACGAAGTAGACCAGCGCGCCCACTTCCTCCGGGCTGAATATCTCCCGTTGCGTCACCTGCTCCCCCCTCAATCTCCCGCATGCTGTCCTGGCACTGGGTCCAGCACTACTCCCCGCCGCCGCTGCGGCCCTCAAGTGCCTGAGCAGCTTCACGGCGCCTGGCTTGACCATGGTCTGGGCAGGTAAGGTAGGAAGAAGTAGAAAATTAAGAAAGAATAGGATAGGGAAGAAGAAAAGAAAAGAGTTTAAAAAAGTAGTTTAAAAGTAAAGAAAAATAGCAGAAAAGACAAAAATATACAGCTAGGAAAAGAGAGGGATAGATAAGAAGCAAAATCGTAAAAAAAAAACTGAAAACAAGCAAAGGATGGCAAAGATACCAAGAGGATTAAACACCATGCCCAGACACAGGAAATGAATGAAAAACAAGATGGCCGGCGCCCGTTCACGAGCGCGAAAGTAAGTTCGCGCGAGATTTTCCACGCGATCTCGTGCGAACCTCTAGATTTCCCGCGCGATCTCGTGCGAACCTCTACTCGCAATGCGCTTACTGCGCGAGATTATACATAGCGGGCGGAAACGGAAATACGTCACGCAAACAAAATGGCCGCGCCCGTACTCGACCTTGGGGTAAATTTGCGTGTTGCGCTGCAAGCGGCTCGCGAATACTGCAAAAAAACTCGCGAAACAACAAGCCGCAAAAAAATAAAATGCTCATTCGCACGAATTGGCGGCTTCCGCGGTCGGTTTCGCACGACGCCGCGCCCCGCGAATAGCGCGAAAAAAACGAAAAACGATTTCAGCAAAAGCAAAAGCAATGAGCAGGTGCAAAAGGTCAACCTCATGATTTGTAACGATTCTCTGTAGTGCTTCCTGAGGGGGCCCTCCAGAATTCGGTTGCCTGCTTGCAACTATTGTGTGACCCTGCTCTGACCTTAACTGTATGCCACAAAGGTCCTGATTTACAGCTAAAGGAGCAGACAAGCAGGTGCCAGGCTGGAACTTGAAATTCTTTCAGTGACACATTAACTAGCCCCTAATTCATTATTGTCAGTTGGGGCAGGGCAGGTGTTGTTAATAAACTAACCCCAGATTAATTCATGTCAGTTCAAGCAGGGCAGGTGGGCTTGCTTTCCCCCCCATCTTCTACAGTGATGATGAACCAGAGGGTGGCATTGATGTAACAGAGGGTGGCATGGGTCAAAGAGAGGGTGCCAGTGGTGAAACAGAGGGTGCTGGGAGGCTGTGATGATGAACCAGACGTAGAAACAACATAGTCGCGACCGTTGCGAGCCGACAAGTAAGTTCGCAAATGCGAACTAGTACCAAATCCTCGCGAACTGGTAGAAACACTTGCGAACACAAAAAAAAAAAATCCGCAAATTCGCAAGAATTCGGAGATTTTGCGGATTGCCAATTCGCAAATCCGCAAAATTCGCGAACGCGAGATTCGCAAAATTCGCCCATGCTTAATTTCATCCCCGGACCACCCCCACCGCAGCCGAGTGGGTGCTGCTTGGGGTCCTGCTATCTTGGGTGAGGAGCAGGAGCAGGGCTAGCAGACTAGTGCCAGTCCCCTCCCTCCCTCCCGCCCTCGCGAGTACAAAATGGTGCCCTTTCCCAGGAACAGCATTTTGACTACACAATGGATGCAGGATCCTCCGTTGATCTTGCAGTCAATCAACTGCAGAGCAAAATCATGAGTGCTCTAGATCACTGTTCATCGACCCGCTGCAATTATAATCCCAGACGAACCCTCTCTGAAAAATGGTACGGCCCAGATTTAAAGATACTGAAGAGGAAATGTATAACACTGGAACATAAATGGAGACTAACAAAAATGCACGACGCCCGACTCACCTACAAAAAGGACCTTAGGAAATATAATGCAGCCTTAAGGAATGCAAAAAAAGAATATTTCACGCGGAGAATAACGGACAATAAAAATTCATCTAAAGATCTATTAAAAATTGTCAAAGAACTGTGCAGCCCTTTAAGCCTTTCCTCCAATCTGACTCCCTCACAAGAGGGCTGCGATAACATAAGTGATTTCTTTTGCGAGAAAATAGAGAAAATCTATACCTCCTTCTCAAATAACAATTCGTCCCAAACCAATTGCGAGGTACTTTCCACTCCCCTGGCATGTTGCACCACTTTTGGTCCCTTTTCAAAGGAGGAAGTAAGAGACGTGTCATGCTGGTAATTAAATCGGACTCCCCGCTAGACCCCTGCCCACATCACATTTTCTCAAAATTTACCCAGGTAATATGCCCGGCAGTAACACAAATACTCAACCACTCATTGAGTCAAGCCGAATTCCCATTAAGCTGAAAGAACGCTATAGTCACCCCATTAGTGAAAAAAGCTGGACCGGATATCAACAACCCCACCAATTACCGGCCCATTTCACAACTGCCATATCTGTCAAAAGTATTGGAAAAATTGGTCAACAAACAACTTACAAATTACAAATTTCCTGGAAACAAATAATTTATTGGACATTTCCCAAACAGGCTTCAGGGCAAACAATAGCACCAAGGCCACACTCTTGGTAGTACTGGATGACATCAGGATTAAGGTGGACCAGGGGAAAACGGTCGCCCTGATACTATTAGAACTTTCAGCGGCGTTTGATACCGTACCCCACCACCTTCTATTAGAAACCCTAGCCGACAAAGGAGTTCGAGCCAAAGCACTAGGTTGGCTGGAGTCATTTCTATTTGACAAACCTCAGGTTGTGCGTATGGGGAATTTTTCATCCTCCCCTCAGACTATCAAATACGGGGTCCCACAGGGGGCCTTGTTAAGCCCAACACTTTTCAATGTATATGTGTCATCCCTGGCGACTATAGGGAGAAAGTGGGATATCAACATCTGCTCATACGCCGATGATGCCCAGCTAATGGTAGCCTTAAATGAAGAAGACGATCCAAAAAACAGGCTGCTTAACTGCCTCACTGAACTATCAGACTGGATGGATAGCCACTGCTTGAAGTTAAATGCTGATAAATCAGAAATCCTCCTGTTTGGCGGATCACAGCATTTATGGGACAACACCTGGTGGCCCACGGCCTTAGGCACACCCCCCAACCCCACACTGACTGCCAGGAACTTAGGAGTCATTATCGATAATATGCTATCCATGAAATACCAGGTATCGTCAATCTGTGGTAAAAGTTTTGCCCTGCTAAAAATGCTGAAAAGAGTGTTCCCATGGATTCCCATTGAATGTAGAAAGATCTTGGTCCAGTCACTGCTGATGAGCAGGCTGAACTATGGGAATGCCCTATTTGTTGGCATGGCCGCCTATTTATTTGCAAAATTGGAATTGGTGCAAAATGCTGCTACAAAGGCTATTTGCAACAGGAAAAAATATGACTCAGCCAAGAGCTGCCTGCTGGATTTGCACTGGCTCCCAATGAGGCAGAGAGCCTCCTTTAAGATGCTATGTATAGCGCACAAGGCATTGTACAACACCGGTCCAAGCATCCTAAAAAATAGGATCAAGTTTTACGCTCCCAATCGTAACCTTCGCTCGCAATGTACAGCAAGAGCGGTTACTAGGCGAGTAAAAAGAGTCAGGATGGGAGGGCGGGCTTTCTCCCACCTGGCAGCTACTATTTGGAATGATCTGCCCATCGATCTTAGACTTACGTTCTGTCATCTAACTTTTAGAAAAAAGTTATAAACTACACTTTTTCCAAAACTGGATTAACATTGCTTTACTCAAATTGGTGCCCCCTGCTATTCACTAGCTAACTCAGCACCGTGATATCCTTCCAGGATGAATGTTGCGCTTTACAAGAAACATTAACATTAACATACGTGGGACCCAGATTATGCAGACCCTTGTGAATGACACAGTAAGTTTTAAATTTAATGTTTTCCAAAAGGGGGCGTGATGATGATCTGGGTGGTGCATTCAAGACTAACCTCGCAGCAGTGTTTTGGACCACCTGAAGTCTGCTAAGTAAGTTGTCATTCGCTGAGATCAGTAGCCCATTACAATAATCCAGGCGACTGAGCACCAGAGCCTGGACAAGGGTTTTTCTGGTTAAACTCGACATGGCTGAAGAAGCACACTCTAAAAGGGTGAGTGTAGATACTGATCTTTCGAGGGTTGGAGCCAGGGTGCTGCGTCTTTTTTTAGAGAATGCTTACACTGCTTTATCCATAAAAAAGATGCAAAGCGATTCTAATGAGAATTAAGTCTTAAGTTAGTTAACTGTGCTAATAACTGGGGATGCAAATGGTTAGTTCTCAGCCGATAGCTTAGTGAAAGGTGTAGTAAAATACATTTCTACATTTACAGCCTTGAATAAGGCTCAATCTATCTTGCAAAGAGTGTTTGGAGGAGGAATTTTTTTATAGGGCTTGAGAAAGGGGGTGTTTCTTTGCCAAACTATTCAAGTCCCTTTATAAAACACAAGGAAGTGGATTGCTTAGATGTTTGCCCTCTATCTATGCTCAAAAAGTGAGGCTAGAGGGTCTCTAGTCTCATCCCTTGCCGGCACACATGTTGTCGTCTTTCCTAAGTGACAAAAGACTTCCACTCAATGTATTTTTGTTTACGTTTCTTTATATTTCATTGCAGTTTAAACTCCAGTTCTTCAAAATTGTATCTTATATCTTCAAGATCATTAGGAAATATATTTCTTTCAGGCAAGGTCTGGTGTATCCAATGCATTTCGGGCATTTACATCATGCCCTTCATCAGGGAATCAACACTAAAAACAATAAAGTAAACGGCCATTAGCATGGCTCTTAGCTGTATGAACAGATATGCAAATTGAATAAACATTTCAATAAATGTGGTCTTCTGAGTTATTGTGAAAAACTGTGATCATGCAGTAAAAGAATTGTGCAATCATGCGTGGTTCAAAATTAAATTCCGGGATGTGTGGGGACTGGTCAGGGTGTTTAAACACTGATGGTAAATATGAGCGGAATCGGCATGTCACTTACAACCCTGCCTGCAAGGGTTATTTGGAATCTGTGGAGAGATTCAAGAAGTGGGTCAGCGCGTGTTTACTGAGGGCTTCAGTAAAGCGCACAGGGATTAAGTCTATCGATGGTATGAAACTGACCTGGAGTATGATGGAAAGGAGTTCTGCTCTGCTGTTCGTCTTCAAGAACGCCGGCATAGGATGCTTGCCGCGTTTAGATATTTTGAACTTGGCCGATCACGTGATGCGTCACGTGTTGGGGGAATGTGAAAAAAGACTACAGCGGTCTGGGTCTGATCGAGTGGGGAAGTAATAAAAGAAATACAATATATTCAAAAGACTGGCTAACCGGCATGTCAATAGTAAACATTACATAAAGGTTGGAAGGTGACAATATGGTGTGGTAGTGAAGAACCGGTATAAAATAAAAAACGGGTAAAAAAAATTGCGGGAAAAGAAGGGGTTTGGGATTGAACTCTTAGAGTTTGGCATGGGAGTGTGCTGGTGCTATCAATGTAGCCACTATTGGTGTTGGTGGAAAATGAAAGAAAACGGGTGAATTGTGGTGTCGATGTCAGTTGGTGCAACATGAACAAACACAGTAATAACGAGTACAGTCTAGTTGAGCAATTCTTTACAGGTAACAGGAAAATTCAATTCTGTCATTCAAACCCATCGGTTTTTGAGTCGACAGTTTCTGTATCCAGTAGTTCTCTCTCCTCAGGAGGTGTTTGTTGTTGTCTCTCCCCTCCATTTTGTGGATGGTTTCAAGAACGATAAATTTAATTTGTGAAACGTTGTGTTGTTCTTCAACAAAGTGTGAGGATAATGCTGACTTCTGGTTCTTGAGGCGAATATTTGATTTATGTTCTGTTAGACGCACCTTAATGCGTCGTTCAGTCTTGCCAACGTACATTTTGCCACAAGGGCATCTTATCCCATAGATCAGATTGCTGGTGTCATAGTTTGATAGGATTGCCTTGCCTAGGATGGTGGATGATGTTTCCTCTAGTTATGTTGTTGCAGTTTCCGCAATTAAGGCAGGGTTTGGTTCCAGAGTATACTGTGTTCACGGTGGGTTTGTTTTGTAACCTTTCTCCCAGGTTCTTTGCCCTAGTAAAAGCGAATAAGGGTGGTTGGCTAAATGACTGTTTGAAGTCAGGTTCAATGTTCAATATTGGCCAATGCTTTAGAATAATTTGTTTGTATTGTTTGCTGGCTGTTGAATATTTAGAAACCACCATGGTCCGTGTTTGGTCAGATTTTACTTTGGGAGTTAGGAGTTTGGTTCTATCCATGTTGTGGATCCTCATTTTGGTGTTTTCAACTAAGGTTTGTGGGTATCCTCTGTTCGTAAATTTGTTGGTCATCTCATTGAGTCTTATGTTGAGTGTGGTTTCGTCAGAGGTAATCCTTTGAACTCTGGCCATTTGTGAGAATGGTAAGTTCCTAATCAAATTCGGTTCATGAAAGCTGGAGTGTAAGAGCATATTGTTTCTGTCTGTGGGTTTGACATATAGATCTGTTATGAAGCCTTGTGGTGTTACAGATATTTTCACATCCAGGAAGTTAACTGAGGTATCTGATATATCCCAAGTTAGTTGGATTCATTGGTCTATTGCGTTGAACTTTATGAGTTCCGTTCTCAGTGTCTCCTCAGTGTCTGTCCAGATGATGAAAAAATCATCTATATATCGAATTATCATTCTTAGGTTGTTGGTCCATGATGTCTTCAATAGGATGTGTTGATTTTCATACCATTGCATGAAAATGTTTGCGTACACGGGTGCGGCTGAATTGCCCATGGCCATCCCGGTGAGTTGTTGGTACCAACCTTCTTTGACTTTGAAATAACTGTGGTACAAGGTGAAGTACATTAGTTCCATTAGGAACATCTGAAAATCTTGGTCCAAGTCTGTGTTCAAAAGTGCTGCTTCCAAGGCTTCAATCCCCATGTCGTGGGGTATGCTCGTGTATAAGCTGCATACATCTGCTGTACATAGAATCAATTTCTCATCTGGATTCCATGTTATTTGCTGTAGTCTCAGTAAAAATTGTGTGGTGTCTTTGATGTAGGTTTGCATGGATTGTACTGTCGGTTGTAGGTATCTGTCAATCAGCGGTCCAATCGGTTCATGTAGGCTTCCTCGTGTAGAAACGATTGGCCTCATTGGTGGGTCCCTGATGTTTTTGTGGATTTTCGGTACCATTCTCAAAGACGGGCTTCTTGGGTTGGAGGTTATGAGGAAGTTCTTTGTTCTCTCAGTGATGGTACCCTAGTTTTGAGCTCGGTCAATGATGGTCCGTAGTATTTTCTGATACTCTAGTGTGGGGTTGTGTTCTAGTTTGCAATACGTGTTGATATCATTGATATGTTCCATCACTTTGGTGTCGTACATAGTGGTGTTCATGATCACAAGTGCTCCGCCCTTGTCCGCTTTGGTGAATGTCGTTCGGTCATTGGCTGCCAATTTGTTCAATGTGTCAAGGTCTTTTTGTGTGGTATTCCTTGATTTGGGTTTGGTGTGTCTAATTTTACTGAGATCTTGTTTGACTATGTTTTCAAATAAATCCAGTGTCTTATGACTTGTTGGTGCTTGAAAGGAGCTCTGGGGACGTAGTCCCAGCAGTTGGTCTTTCTCTTGTTGTGGACGCTCCAATACTACGTTGACAAAGAAATGTCTGAGTCAGAGTTTTTGCATGAGCTTAAAAAAGCTCACTTCTAGTTCTAAGTGGTCCGTAGAAGTGGTTGGTACAAAGGAGGTTCCTTTTTGGAGTAATCCCAGTTCATAAGTGCTAAAGTCTTGGTCACTAATATTGATGACTAGTTGTTCTGTGGTTGGTTCTTTTTGGTTCTTTTCTCCTTTTCCTTGTCCTTGGTTATTGCTGTCGTACTCCTGGTGGTCGGAGGGTCTCTTTCTTTGTCCTTTTCCCTTCCCTAAACTAACTAAATCAACATTACCTTACACTGTATACTCACCTCCTAAAATCCAGAGCTGTGCATCCATCCGACCTCAGTCTCATTATCCCAGAAAGTGTCCCCTGGAATGATAGCACGCACCGTATAAATTCCACAAACAACAACATCATGAGCAACTATGAGGATATATCGAAAAGTACAGAGGCAAGAGCCTCCACCTTTGCGTTCGAAGCCAAAGATGTGGACCAAATCTATTCACTTATCAGGGAGGAACTCACACAGGAAACCACAAGCCGGTCTAAGGAGCAAAACCTAAAACAGTTACTTTATCTCTCAAAAAGGAAAACCAACCAACAACTTCATGCCAGTACTCTCATTAAATACCACCGTAACCAACGTATACCACGTGGCTTAAGAATTGCACTGAAACCATCCCTTTGTAAGCATTCTAAAAAATTCCAAGAACGCTGGTATGAGATTTTGAATAAATGTTCGCTGGACTTGATCCTTTTAATCATTCAAGAATTATCCTCCATCCTTGATGAACTCACAGCTGAAATTGAAGAAACATCAACAGAACCATCTAAAATGATGTCAGAAGATGAATTAAAAACAACCTTGGAGGACATCAAGAACCAAATCGAACGCCACTCAAGAGAAATTAATGATCGCAAAATCCGGAAGTTTAAAAGGGACACCTTGGATTACCGACTAGGTGAAGTCTACACATGGGCTGACATCTATGCCCAGAAACGTAGGAATCGTCCATATAATTCCAACACTGACACATCATCTACCGACAGCGAACCCAGCAACAAACCACGCAAATCTCAACCAACCCGGACACCACAAGAGCAAATACCAGCTGAAGAACCCACTACCAGCAAAACACCAGACACCAATTCTTTTTTAGAACAGGGCCAAGCCCAAAAAGGAGACCCAGGAGAGGGAAGGGAAAAGGACAAAGAAAGAGACCCTCCGACCACCAGGAGTACGACAGCAATAACCAAGGAAAAGGAGAAAAGAACCAAAAAGAACCAACCACAGAACAACTAGTCATCAATATTAGTGACCAAGACTTTAGCACTTATGAACTGGGATTACTCCAAAAAGGAACCTCATTTGTACCAACCACTTCTACAGACCACTTAGAACTAGAAGTGAGCTTTTTTAAGCTCATGCGAAAACTCCGACTCAGACATTTCTTTGACAACGTAGTATTGGAGCGTCCACAACAAGAGAAAGACCAACTGCTGGGACTACGTCCCCGAGCTCCTTTCAAGCACCAACAAGTCATAAGACACTGGATTTATTTGAAAACATAGTCAAACAAGATCTCAGTAAAATTAGACACACCAAACCCAAATCAAGGAATACCACACAAAAAGACCTTGACACATTGAACAAATTGGCAGCCAATGACCGAACGACATTCACCAAAGCGGACAAGGGCGGAGCACTTGTGATCATGAACACCACTATGTACGACACCAAAGTGATGGAACATATCAATGATATCAACACGTATTGCAAACTAGAACACAACCCCACACTAGAGTATCAGAAAATACTACGGACCATCATTGACCGATACTCCTGGTCAGCGTAGGACGTGACATCCTGGTCACGTCCTACGCTGACGACACTCAATTGGTCGACACCATTGACAAACAGCGTTCTGACGCAGATCTCCGGTTCAAAAACTGCCTCTCTGATGTCTTTGAGTGGTTAAATACTAATCATCTTAGATGCAATAGCGCAAAGACAGAGATCATCCCATTAGGTAAGAATCTTTCTTTTTGCCCGAAAGATTGGTGGCCCACAGGATCAGAGGCCCCTCCTAGTGCAGTCACATCAGCCAGAAACCTGGGCGTACAATTCGATTCTTCCCTTACTTTTGATGACCACGTTAAGATCACTGCCGGTCGATGCTTCGGATTAATAAAATCTCTGAGGAAATTTTTTGATTTCCTCCCAATTGCAGCCAGAAAGTCAGTCGCGGTAGCCCTTTTACTTTCCCGACTTGACTACTGCAACGGCCTTATGGCTGGAGTGAAAAAACTCTACTCTCAGAAAGCTGCAGAGCCTACAACATGCTGCAGCTCGACTGGTTTTACAACTCCCCAGAAGGTCATCTGCGTCTGCAGCCCTGAATTCACTTCACTGGATGCCACTGCATAAAAGAATCCTTTTCAAACTGCTTCTCACAGTCCACAAAACCATGCAAAACACAGGACCCCGTTACTTTGTAAACCGTTTTAAGCGCTATAACCCCTCGCGTTGCTTGAGATCCTCTGGGACTAACCTGGTTCAAATTCCCAGATTCAAATATAAGACCAAAGGCGGAAAATCCTTCAATGTTCTGGCAGCTAAAGCCTGGAACACCCTACCCGCCAATCTTAGAGCCATAGACAATGAGAACAATTTCAGAAAACTCCTCAAGACATGGGTCTACAAATTACCAGACTCCTCTGTCCTGGCTGCCATTTAGTTCTCTCTTCCATCTACTCCACTCTTTCAGTTATTCCTCTGCAGCTCGCCCAGCGCCATGATGCTCCCCTGGGAGCGAACGCTTGCGCTTTACAAATGCTCATAAATATCAAATATCAAATACCGAGCTCAAAACCAGGGTACCATCACTGAGAGAACAAAAAACTTCCTCATAACCTCTAACCCAAGAAGCCCGTTTTTGAGAATGGTACCGAAAATCCACAAAAACATCAGGGACCCACCAATGAGGCCAATCGTTTCTACACGAGGAAGCCTACATGAACCGATTGGATAGCTGATTGACAGATACCTACAACCGACAGTACAATCCATGCAAACCTACATCAAAGACACCACACAATTTTTACTGAGACTACAGCAAATACCATGGAATCCAGATGAGAAATTGATTCTATGTACAGCAGATGTATGCAGCTTATACACGAGCATACCCCACGACATGGGGATTGAAGCCTTAGAAGCAGCACTTTTGAACACGGACTTGGACCAAGATTTTCAGATGTTCCTAATGGAACTAATGTACTTCACCTTGTACCACAGTTATTTCAAAGTCAAAGAAGGTTGGTACCAACAACTCACCGGGATGGCAGGGGCAATTCAGCTGCACCCGTGTACGCAAACATTTTCATGCAATGGTATGAAAATCAACACATCCTATCGAAGACATCATGGACCAACAACCTAAGAATGATAATTCGATATATAGATGATTTTTTCATCATCTGGACAGACACTGAGGAGACACTGAGAACGGAACTCATAAAGTTCAACGCAATAGACCAACGAATCCAACTAACTTGGGCTATATCAGATACCTCAGTTAACTTCCTGGATGTGAAAATATCTGTAACACCACAAGGCTTCATAACAGATCTATACGTCAAACCCACAGACAGAAACAATATGCTCTTACACTCCAGCTTTCATGAACCGAATTTGATTAGGAACTTACCATTCTCACAAATGGCCAGAGTTAAAAGGATTACCTCTGACGAAACCACACTCAACATAAGACTCAATGAGATGACCAACAAATTTACGAACAGAGGATACCCACAAACCTTAGTTGAAAACACCAAAATGAGGATCCACAACATGGATAGAACCAAACTCCTAACTCCCAAAGTAAAATCTGACCAAACACGGACCGTGGTGGTTTCTAAATATTCAACAGCCAGCAAAAAATACAAACAAATTATTCTAAAGCATTGGCCAATATTGAACATTGAACCTGACTTCAAACAGTCATTTAGCCAACCACCCTTATTCGCTTTTACTAGGGCAAAGAACCTGGGAGAAAGGTTACAAAACAAACCCACCGTGAACACAGTATACTCTGGAACCAAACCCTGCCTTAATTGCGGAAACTGCAACAACATAATTAGAGGAAACATCATCCACCATCCTAGGCAAGGCAATCCTATCAAACTAAGGGTTAATGCAACCTGTGACACTAGCAATCTGATCTATGGGATAAGATGCCCTTGTGGCAAAATGTACGTTGGCAAGACTGTACGACGCATTAAGGTGCGTCTAACAGAACATAAATCAAATATTCGCCTCAAGAACCAGAAGTCAGCATTATCCTCACACTTTGTTGAAGAACAACACAACGTTTCACAAATTAAATTTATCGTTCTTGAAACCATCCACAAAATGGAGGGGAGAGACAACAACAAACACCTCCTGAGGAGAGAGAACTACTGGATGCAGAAACTGTCGACTCAAAAACCGATGGGTTTGAATGACAGAATTTAATTTTCCTGTTACCTGTAAAGAATTGCTCAACTAGACTGTACTTGTTATTACTGTGTTTGTTCATGTTGCACCAACTGACACCGACACCACAATTCACCCGTTTTCTTTCATTTTCCACCAACACCAATAGTGGCTACATTGATAGCACCAGCACACTCCCATGCCAAACTCTAAGAGTTCGATCCCAAACCCCTTCTTTTCACGCAATTTTTTTTACCCGTTTTTTATTTTACACCGGTTCTTCACTACCACACCATATTGTCACCTTCCAACCTTTATGTAATGTTTACTATTGACATGCCGGTTAGCCAGTCTTTTGAATATATTGTATTTCTTTTATTACTTCCCCACTCGATCAGACCCAGACCGCTGTAGTCTTTTTTCACATTCCCCCAACACGTGACGCGTCACGTGATCGGCCAAGTTCAAAATATCTAAACGCGGCAAGCATCCTATGCCGGCGTTCTTGAAGACGAACAGCAGAGCAGAACTCCTTTCCATCATACTCCAGGTCAGTTTCATACCATCGATAGACTTAATCCCTGTGCGCTTTACTGAAGCCCAGAGTAAACACGCGCTGACCCACTTCTTGAATCTCTCCACAGATTCCAAATAACCCTTGCAGGCAGGCATGTAAGTGACACGCCGATTCCGCTCATATTTACCATCAGTGTTTAAACACCCTGACCAGTCCCCAGACATCCCAGATATAATTTTGAACCACGCATGATTGCACAATTCTTTTACTGCATGATCACAGTTTTTCACAATAACTCAGAAGACCACATTTATTGAAATGTTTATTCAATTTGCATATCTGTTCATACAGCTAAGAGCCATGCTAATGGCCGTTTACTTTATTGTTTTTAGTGTCGATTCCCTGATGAAGGGCATGATGTAAATGCCCGAAATGCATTGGATACACCATAAAGACATTGCCTGAAAGAAATATATTTCATAATGATCTTGAAGATATAAGATACAATTTTGAAGAACTGGAGTTTAAACTGCAATGAAATATAAAGAAACGTAAACAAAAATACATTGAGTGGAAGTCTTTTGTCACTTAGGAAAGACGACAACATGTGTGCCGGCAAGGGATGAGACTAGAGACCCTCTAGCCTCACTTTTTGAGCATTGTGTTTGACGCCGCTTGGGCCCTCGACGTCACCTTGCTGAGCACCTTAAAACTAAATCAACATTACCTTACACTGTATACTCACCTCCTAAAATCCAGAGCTGTGCATCCATCCGACCTCAGTCTCATTGCCCTCTATCTATAACATCTTTTTCCCCTCAGCAGAAAAGACCGAGAAGAGGCAGAGTTCCTAGAGGGGGTGTACAGCAATTCATCCAGGGTCAAGGTAAGTACTAAGACATTCATTGCTTATTCTCTGTAAAGGTTGGGGAGATTTGAGAAGTTTCAAAGAAAAATGAGAAACTTTAACAAAAGACCAATAAGCCCTTCAGACAGTAAAATCTTATACAGGGGAGGGCAGGGAGTTACCCTGTTAGGAGACAGAGCCAAGGGAGATTATTTTTCCAGAAAAACAGAGGGGCATATCAGCAGCAGCCTGTGTTAATTATCGCTAAGCGCGCTTAGCATGAGGATAATTATCACAGGCTTTTGCTGATTTTATCGCTTCGATAGCGCGCTATCAGCGGCGCTTATCACCAAAGCGATAAAAATCAAAGCAATAGCTGATAAATGTGCGATTATCGCTGGAAATCCAGAGATAATCGCACAGCCATAGGCGATAGCTTGGTGATAGGGCAGTGCAGACTTAGCCATAATATCCACATTCCATTGGATATAATGGCTAAATCAGATTAAAAGCAGGCGTAAGAAAAGTAGCGATAAGAGCAGTTAGCGCTACTTTTCTTATCGCTCTGCAGGTTAGCGTTCAGATTGATGATAGGAGAAATGTCGGTTAGTGACATTTCCCATGTTATTTTGGGGTGGAACGCCCACTTTGTATCTCATTAGAGATGCAAAGCTGGGCGTTAAGGAAACAGGCGCTGAGGCGTGGATTCATGCAATAGCATTACCTTGCTGATATTAAGATAAAATTATATCTGCTTTTCGCCCGAAAACGAACCCTAAAAAGGCGATAATTATATTGCAGCGCCTTGATGATATGCCCCAAAGGTCCTTGGTAGAATTGGAGGTAAAGGGAATGGTGAGGAATGGAGCTGTTGAGAGGATGAAAGTAGGCCTGGGTAGCGAGAGGCAGACAACCAATAAGGCTAAAAGCACTCACCTTTTTTACCCTGGCTGGTGCCTGGCAGCAAGGTGGGCAGCAGCAGCAGGCAGGATCAGACAGCCATCTCCAAGGCCCCTAGCAGCAGTAGCCTGCAGTCCCCAATGCATGGCAGGCGCCAGGCTTTGTTGTGGTCATGCCTGCTGGTACCTCTCTGGCTTCCCTACCATCTACCCCCACTTTCAGCTGGAGGGAGATGACAGGAGAGCCGGTTTCGGGGAACCAAACGTTCAGTAGTCGCCGGGGCCATGAGAGCGGTTCTCACAATGGAAAGTTGTGCCATGCAGTGCTACTGTATGCTCCACCAGTCTCACCTTCGACTCCTCTCCTTGGCTTCCTGCTTCTCCTTCTAGCATCAGTCAGGCCATTTTCAAGCTTTAAATAACTTCTGCTTTTCCTTGATCTCTTTAACCCCCAACATCTCCCACTGGATCTGCTAAGCGTGTCTCCCCTTGCACTTCCCTGTTTCTGTCGAACCCCCAGCCTTGCATTACAGAATAACCTGTCACTGCAGAGTGCACAGAGGCGTTATAACATGACATACCATAACATGACATAAATGGCATAACATAATCATGTTAGCAAAAAGTCTGTTCACACCTTGAGATATCCTGGCGCTAATCTGCATGTCTTTACTCTTATTTAACTCAATAATACTCCTTTTATCATCCTCATAAGGATAAAGGCGGAGTAACCTAATTAGTTGTGCCAGGATTAAAATGCATTAAACTCTACTTAAAGGCCAGAAGGGCAAGGCACACATTGGTTAGGGTGACCAGATTCTCAAAACAAAAAACCAGGACAGGTCATAGACATAGATGTAGGACTGGCAGAAGTACCCAGGGCTTTAAGTAGGATGAAAAAAGCGGGGGTCTCTCAGGGGGAGGGCCGAGGTAATTAAGGGTGTGGCTTAAAACACATTTGCTAAAAAAATATGTGCTTAGCATAGTGTCCCGCCAAAAATATGTGCTGCTTCTGTGTCATTGTATCAAGATAAATAATACGAGTGACAATACACATACAGCAAGCCTGGACTATTAGCTTTGCCAATTGTTGTTAACTGTATAAGCTAAATAAGCAACAGCTTTGGCTTTGCTGTACATAACATTGAAAATGTTTCAGTTCCAGAATGAAGAGACTGTGATGAACTATAATGGGTCTCTTTGAAGCCAGTAGAGGGTGGTACTGCTGCAACCGTAAGATTTGTTTTCCACCGTGAGGCCCAATAGAGACACATCTTTGGAGCAAAGTGTCGGGACACTGCTCCAAAAACCAGGACCGTCCGGGGAAAACCGGGACGTCTGGTCACCCTAACATTGGTATTTGGACCCTCTGGGTCAGAGATGCCCAGGAAAACACATTTGGGGCAGATTTACAATAACTGGCACATCCCCAGGGATGCGCCAGTTATTGTGCGCCGCATTTACAATGCGGCGCACCATGGGGCAAAAACGGCACAGATGCGTGACGCATCTGTGCCGTAAAGGTGGCGCATTGCTGGAGTTGCGTCGCAAGCGCGACGCAGCTCCAGCAAGGCTCGGGGGTGCCCTATCAGTCCAATACTGCGTCAAGCCTTACGCCTGCTCCAAGCACGCGCAGGGTTTTGACGCAGCATTGGCCTAAAAGTGACTGAGTGAAATCTTGCAGATTTCACTCAGCCACGTTTGCGAGGCGCACCTGCCCCGGAACGCCCACCCTGCACCGGAACGCCCACATGTGGCGCAGGGCTTTACAACGTGAAGCATCTGCCTAGATGCGTCACGTTGTAAATGGGTCGCAAGGTTGCGCCACATTTACGCCGCCTTGCGTGACGCAAACGTGGCGCAAGTCCAACATAAATCTGCCCCTTGGTGCGGCTCAACATATGATAACAGAACAGATGTGTGTCAGGAACTGACCACGGGTTGGTGTCATCCACACCCTCTAGCCGTTATCTCTTATTTGTGCTCCTAGGGTGCATGAGTTTCCAGATTCTTGAGCCCAGTCCCCACTCTCAGGGGAACTCCCATGCCAGCCTCAACTCAATCTGGATCTGGAAACTAAGAGAGAAATTCCCTAACAATAGTTTCCATGCCAGCTCCTGCCCATACCTGTCCGGGTGAACCCCCGTGGTCGTTTCTCATGGACAGGTGTGGCAGGAGGGTGGCCTAACTGGTTATACAGGGAAGGCAGCATACTCACTGTCACCTCACTAATGCACATTACCTCACAGGGCCTGGGAACAGCTGCTCGTCCACCCAGAATTTATAAGACCCATGAAATCTTTACATCACCAGCTCGCTGCTGAATCCATTCACGTGGGGGAATTTAGGAGCCTGCGTCACCACTTATATGTTTGATGAAAAACTTTGTATGTTTCATACATCCCCAGCTACTGTGCAGAGTAGAGAAATCCTTCTTCACCACATATTTTATTTACGGGTTGGTGGCGCCGCCAGTAAACTCCGCCGCTCAGCCAGGTGGAGCTTTTTGCCTAACTCTGCATTTCCAAGCGTAGCGCGGAGTGGCAAAACATCGCAAACTCCGCCAGTGGAGGGGAGTTTGCCATTATACCCAAGATGAAAGAGGATGTCAAAATCTTTGTGAGTGCAAACATTATGGTGAGAGAGAAAGACAAAGGTGGGCACCCAGTAATACATTTGCAAGAAATAAATAGGTTTGGGGAGGATTGTCATTTCAAAATGGAGGGTTTTCACCTACTGTGAGATTTTTCAAGAGGGGGGTTAGTTAGCTTAACTGGATGTTAAAATATTTACTTTATAATTCCTACTTCAGAGAAAAATCAGAAATGTCTTCACTTCAGATGGTAAGGAGTCCTATACTATTTTGGCTTTCATTTGAATTAGCTGCTGCTTTTTGGCAGATTGCAAAGGTGTTGAGGCCGGTTGCTGCATTTCTCAGAGAGAGAGGGTTTTGCATGATAATATACCTAAATGATTTTTTGTTTATGTCACAGACTAATTTGGAGTCAGAAGGCCAGCTGTTGCCAGCAGTACATTTGTTGGACAGTCTATTCAAAATAAACGAGGAAAAATGGATTGTCATTTCTGGGGTTACAGGTGGACAAAAAGAAAAGTACCTTGAGTTTATCAAGATCAGAAGTGTTTTGAACAAAGAAACGTCTGTTACTATGGTCTTCGGCATGAGTGATTGGCCTTTTTCTTCTGCGATTCAGGTAACTTTCCCATGTACTTAATATTACAGTGCATTACAATGTTTGCAAACAACTAATTTAGGTAAGGTTAATGGTATGCAGACTAAGTGCATCTTTTGGAAGAAGCTAGGTTGGAGCTAATTTGGTGGCCTTACAATTTAGAAGCCTGGGACAGTGGAGCATTATTTGGCATGGTGCAAGATTTTGTCTTGGAGACAGATGCAAGTTTGAATGGTTGCACTGATGAGTTTTGAAAGGTCATTGGTCGACCGATGCATTATTGAAGATGGACAGTGTGTCGGTGATAGTAAACAGATCACGTGGGGGTAAACAGATTAGGTGGAAGCAAGTCACGTACATTGTAGAAATTACCAAAGGAATTATGGTATTTTTGTCTTGAACACAAAGAGTGGAATATTTGACAGGTTAGAGCAATTGTGTAGCAGATTGAAATTCAAGGTACTTGAGAAACTATAGCGATTGGAGTCACAATCAAGTGATTTTTGAGAGAATACAGATTTGTTAAGATCCACTGGAGGCATATTTGCTTGCCTCTCATCTAACTTGATAAGGAGGCCAGATATTTCAGTTGGAGACCTCCCTCTCAGGCAGGCTGTTGGTGCTATTTTACAGAATTGAAGGGAAGTAAAAGGTTATGCTGTTCCAACATTTTCAATGATCCAAAGAGTACGTCTGTTAGTATGCAGAAAGAGATGTTGAGTGGTTCTTGTGACACCCTTTTAGGTGAGACAACCTCGGTACTCAGTGGCAATGGAATTGGCACCAGAGGAGCCTCATTTAGTTCCAGCACGTTAAGGTTTGTTGGAAGGTCTTGAAGGGAAAGAACATCCTTTGGTGACCAATGGAAATCTGAGCCTTCTTGCTTGAGGATATCAGGAGAGGAGAGCAATTTGAGGGACTTCTAAAGGAGACTTTCAAGCTCTTCTAGGAGTTGGGCTCCGGGAACAAGGAAAAGATTCAGAAGCATGGAAGATGTGGATATGTTGGTGTGGAAAGGGCGAGTTTCCCTTTGGAAACTGCTACTTTAGAATTATTGAATTTTTAGACATCCTGTTTGGGAAAGGTTTGTTGTATTTTTTTTCTTTCTATTTTTAAATTTTATTTAAAATTTTTGTTGACACACATCATACAACAATTGTCATTTGTATAAACAGAGATCACAATGCAGAATATAACCCAAATAATTACTGTATATACAAAATTATAAACAAAACACACATACAGGTGGAAAACTTGAACAAGCCTTATAAATTATTAACCAAGGGGTACCCTTACTCTCTCTTTCCAACCATATACAGGTTTCCAAATTTTTAATCCTAATTTTCTTGCTCTTTTACCCTTCCTGGCATATATACCTTTTTCAAGGTTAAATATCCCCAATAGCAAAGCAATCCATTGTTGTGTTGTGGGGGGGGGGGGGGTAGGGTCCCGCCATGCTCTAGAAATTAGTAGTCTGTACACTGCCATCGCTAGGAATACAAATTCAGTATTATCGTCCCTATATCCCCTAACCCCTAGCATGATAACAATTGGTGTTAAGATCTCATTTACACCCAGAATATGCCTCATAAAATCTTCAATACCCTTTCGTAAATTCTCAAATTGGTGACAGAGTGCGAAGATATGGATACTGTCTGCTGCTGGAGCATTGCAACGAAAACAAGTTGTCCCTATGGTCGCCCCCCACTGTGCAATGCGGTCCGGCGTGTGATAGAGTTGAAATACAGTTTTAAAGTGCTGCGATTGAAGAGGAGCAGAACACAGCACAGAACATCCTAACTCGAGTGAATCCAGAAAAAGTTGACTCTGTACCCCTAGTTTCCCTGCCCATTTATCTCCAAATTTCTCAGTATCATCTTTTTTTAAACCTGCAAGACTGGCATAAAAGAATCGTATAGAACACTCTCCCCCCTGAGCTAGAGACTCCATAAGGTTACTCTTCTGAAATCCACATTCTCCCCCCTTTTTCTTACCCAGGAAACTCCTGATTTGCAGATACTTAAAAAAACTATTTCTTGTAATGCCATATTTTCCCATCAAATCTGAAAATTGTAATATATTCCCATCCAATCCCATCAAATCCCCTATTTTTTTTATGCCTTGCATATCCCATTCCGCCATTATAGAATCCGAGAATATCAAGGGGGGTAGTGTTCTATTCCTGTACATTCTAGTATACCTATTGTATCTTCCTAGTCCACATTTCTTTGCTACTGCTATCCAGATGTTATATGCAGCTTTAACTGTTTTAAAACGTGTATGTTTATAGTAAAGGAAATCAGCGTGATTTAGGAAAGCGTTTGCGGCATCTGCCCCCATTACAATTGAGTATACCATTGTCAAGCAAGATCTAACATTCAGCTCTAAATTACCTGCCCCCAGCAAACCCTGAGCGTATTGTAGTACAGATGCCCAATAATATAGCCTAAAGTCTGGGACCCCCCACCCTCCACTAACCCTTGGTAGCGTCATAAACTTATAGGCCCTTCTCGTTTTCCCATATGACCATATAAATTTATTTAGTATTGATTCTAGTTTAATAAACCAAATTGATTCAAACAAAAGAGGAATAGTGCGGAAAAAATAAAGGAATTTAGGGAGAATAATCATTTTTATCACATTTGTACGTCCTACTAACGTAAGTTTAAGCTTATCTATTCTGGCCAACTCTGCACTTACATCTTTAATTAAAGGAGAAATGTTCCGTCCTACCACTGTGTCCAAGTTAGGTGATATCTCAACTCCTAAATACGTTGCTGCAGGAACCACCCGATTATCATTATATTGGACCATTGCATTTTTAATGATTTGTGTTTTGCGTTGTTTAATTTATACCCGGATATTCTCCCAAATTTACTAGCCTCCAACTCGACCTCCTCCAATGCTTTGGCTGGGTCTGGGGAGATTATGGCAACGTCGTCTGCATACGCTAATACATTAACCTCCACTCCATTTGATATAAGTGGAGGGATATTCGGGTTAGATTTTAAATAACGCAAATATGGATCCATATATAATGCGAAAAGGAGGGGAGAGCTAGGACAACCTTGTCTAGTGCCTCTTTTTATTTGTACAGGTGCAGTTAAATCACGATTTATTTTAATTCTGGCTGTAGGTGCCTTATATAGAACCTGAATTGCCCTTATAAATTTATCGCCAAAACCATATACTTTCATTATTTCCCATAAGTATAACCATGCAACCCTATCAAAAGCCTTCTCGGCGTCGAGGAATATGGCTGCCAGGGGACCACCAATAACCTCCATAGCGTCAAAGCAAGTGATTACTGTTCGAACATGTGTAGTGGTACCTTTTCCTGGAATAAATCCATGTTGCTCTGATGTGACTAGTTTTTCAATGACGGTGGACAGTCTTGTTGCCAGAATTTTAGAATATAATTTCACATCCGCATTCATAAGGGCAATTGGTCTATACGACCCTGGGGCTGTAGGAGGCTTACCCTTTTTAAGAATGACAATAATCTCAGTGCCCCCCCATTAATCTGGGACTGACACTTCCCTCTGTGCTTGTAAAAGAGTATCTAGTAGCTCTGCACTTATAGAATAAAAAAATGTTTTATAAAATTCAATTGGAATGAGATCTGGTCCTGCGGCTTTAGATGATGGGAGTTCCAATAATGCTGATGTTACTTCCTCTAATGTTATATCGGACTCTAGCTTAGTCTGATCTTCTATTTCCAACATATCTAGCTGTATATTTCCCAGATAGTCTCTTATTTCAATACTTATTTCCTCAGAACCCATCCTATTGTCGCTATCATATAAGTTTGTATAGTATTCACAAAATTCATTCCTTATACCATTAGAATCTAATATCACATTTCCTAAATTATCTACCATGCTTTTAATATCTCCAGCATTGGTTTTCTGCCTCGTCCCAACCGCAAGAATATGCCCCACCTTCTCGCTGTATTCAAACACCTGTTCCTTTTTTGCGAAATAGTTTACGGCTGTTTTATTTGTAGCCATTTCAGCAATGTCGTTCTTTAAAACCAGTATTTCTAATATTTTTTGATCCAGCGGACTCCCAGCTATAATCAATCTACTAAGTTCTGCTTCTGCAGCCAAAAGTGAGTTCATCTGCTGTTCGGTCTTCTCTCTTTCAACTTTCCGTTGAAATGTTGTAAAACTAATCGTCTCGCCTCTTATCCCTGCTTTAAAAGCATCCCAGATGTTTCCACTACTTGAGCTACCCTTATTATTAAGCCAGAATTCGGTTATCCATTTCCTCATATGCTTACAGTAGCTCTCATCTTTTAACAACGCTCTTTCAATTTTGAATTTGAATTTAAAAATGTTTATATAGCGCTCTACTACCAAGCGGTTTCTTGGCGATTTTGGACTGCGAGGAGTGACAGGAGCAGGGGGGATCAGACCTTGTAGGCTTGGGAAAAGAGCAGAGTTTTGAGGCCCTTCCGGAACTCAGTGTAGGAGGATGTCATCCGGAGTTCCGTCGGGAGGGAGTTCCAGAAAGCAGGAGCAAGAAGTGCAAATTTTGTTCCTCCAGCCTTTTTCTTTCGGAAACGGGGGGTAGTTAGCAGGGCCAAGTTGGTGGATCGAAGCTCTCTGCCAGGTATGTAAGGTTTGATGGCGGAGCAAATAAACTCCGGGGCGGTGCCCATTTTGGCCTGGAAGGTGGTACAGCCAAGTTTAAACAAGGCTCGCTCTTTCACCGGCAGCCAGTGCAATGCCTGCAATAAGGGGGTAACCCGATGGAATTTGGGCAGGCCGTGGATCAGGCGGGCTGCCTGATTCTGCACTAGCTGCAAACGGTGAATAGCGTAGGCTGGAGCGCCATTGTAAATGATGTTGCCGTAGTCAAGGCGCGAGAGCACCATGGCCATCACTATAATTTTTAATGCAGGCAGAGAGAAGAAACGAGAAATCTTGCTGATGGTTCTCAGGGAAAAGAAGCAGGACGAAACAACCGAGGAGATCTGTGAATGAACAGAAAGTGAGGAATGGAGAAAAATACCAAGGGTTTTGACCTTGGGAACTGGGAGCGGGGGAGCACCAAGTGAGGAGGGCCAGTGGGAAGGGGACCAGGGGCTGCAACCACCTCCAGTCAAGACTAACTCAGTCTTGTCTGGATTGAGTTTGAGGTGGTTGCAGTTCATCCAGTCCTGGATGAACAGCATGACGGACTGGACGGTCTGGGAGGAGGAAGAGGAATGGGAAAGGTTGAAAATTAGCTGGGGGTCATCGGCATAATTAAACACCGTGACCTCGGGCTGCTGTAACATAAAAATGAGAGGGTAGATGTATAAATTAAAAAGAAGTGGGGAAAGTGAGGAACCTTGGGGGACTCCACATACAACCTTACGAGGGGCAGCGGTGAAGCCAGCTAGATGAACCGCCTGAGCCCTGTCGCTCAGAAAGGACTCAAGCCAGGCGAGGGCCAGGCCCTCGATGCCCGCCGCCTTGACACGGGTGAGAAGGATGGAATGGTCCACCGTGTCAAAAGCGGCGGACAGATCTAAAAGAATGAGGGCCTGTGGACTATTAGTGTCAATGCCCTCGCGTAGGCTGTCCATCACTGAGGACACCACCCTCTCGGTGGAGTGGAGAGGGCGGAAGCCGGCCTGCCTGGAAGAGAGGCAGTGGTTGGTCTCCACATAGGTGCTCAAGGTACTGGTCACGTGGGTTTCCAGAACCTTGCCCAGGTAAGGAAGGAGGGAGATGGGACGGTAATTGGAAGGGGAGGAAGGGTCAGGCCCGGGTTTTTTGAGAATGGGAATGATAGCCGCAAATTTGTGAGCAGCAGGGACCGCTCCATTACTGAGCGAGTCGTTCAAGAGTGTGAGGGAGGGAGTAGGGCAGTTTAGGAAGATATCTCTTAAGATGTGAGCAGGGGCAAAGTCAAGGGGAGAACCTGACTTTACCTTTTGGAGCAGAGGGAAGAGCGTGGCCTTAGTTAAGGAAGGAATGGAAGTAAGTTTGGACGTGACAACAGGCGGGAGAGGGTTGGTAAATGTGGGGGAGGGAAGAGGAATATTAGCTTTGATCTTTGCGACCTTGTCAATGAAAAAATCGTTGAGTGAGTCGCAAAGCGGTTGGGAAGGGGGAATTGAAGGCGCGGCTCTATTGGACGAAGCAAGCTCATGTACTGTGGCGAAGATCTCCTTAGTTTGGGAATCCGCTGCCATTATCCTGTTTGAGTAGAACAGGGTCTTAGCATCAAGAATACCTTGCTTGTATGTCTTGAGCACGGAGAGATAGGTAGTTTTTTTTAAGGGGCAATATTCTCTTCTCCATGCACGCTCTGCTCTACGGGCAGCCAGTTTCATTACCTTGAGGTCAGGAGTGAACCAGCGGTTAGCGGCATGAGCTCGCTTAACCGTGATCCGCCTCAAGGGGGCGAAGTCTTCGCCAGCCTGGGTCAACCACCCATCGATAGTGGCCAACTGGTCCGAGGCGGCGAGGCCAGAGAGATCAGGGCAGGAGTTAGCTAGGGATGAGTGGAAAGATGGCATATCTGCCTTACCCCATTTCCTAACCCAGGTGTTCTTGGGAAGGGGAAGTTTAACCACTGGGGCTAAGGCAAGGGAAAAGGAAATTAGAAAGTGGTCCGACCAAGGGCAAGGGGAAATGGTAGGGGAGGAGGTAGGGATGTTCAGAGTCCAGACCTGGTCAAGTGAGTGGCCGTGCACGTGGGTAGAGCTGTGAACATGGGGGGTGAAATTGAGGCTAGTCATGAGATCCGTGAACTCTTTGGATTGGGAACTTTCAGCGGGATCGTTAGGTCAGAAGTTGAGGTCGCCCAGGACCAACACTGATGAGTTATTAACGACCAGGGTTGCGAGGATGTCTTGGAAATCAGAAACAAAAGTGGGTGTGGGGTGAGGGGGACAGTAAATAAGAACAACAGTTAGGGGGGTCGCGTGGGAGGTAGCGCGAACTATCAGACAGTCGACTTCGGGAATGAGGGGGCAGGGAAGAGTCTTAAAGTGGAAATCAGTGTGAGCTATTAGGGCCACCCCACCGCCTCTTCTGCCCTCCGGTCGATCTGCTCGAACGATGGAATATGAGGGAGGGAGTGCGGCTAAGACGTTAGGTAGGGAGTCAGCCTTGAGCCAGGTCTCTGTTAGAAACAGAAGATCTGGGTTGTGGGTGTCAAGGTAGTCATATAGCTCGTACTGGTGACTGACAGCTGATCTGGTGTTGAGAAGCGCTGCAGTGGTGTTGAAAATCGGTTTGTGAGGGACAGAAGGGGGGGAAGAACAGGGGAAGTGGTACGGCGCAGAGGAGTGGGGCTTAATATGGCAGTGGGAGCAATAGATGGAGGGGAGGAGAGAAGGTTTAAGTTTTGCAACAGGCATGATAAGTGTGGGCTGATGGTACCTGGAGTCCAGTGGGATAGGAGTTCAAGGGTAGAGTAGGTCAACGAATGGGCATAAGGGAGTGCCCCTTGCCCCGGCCTGCCGCGGACGGGCGCAGACGGGCTGGACTCTGGCGCCACTCCGGCGAGCCTACGGCGCGCCCGCTGCGCTCGTCCGCTGCGCTGACACATGGGGGACGTTTAAGTAGAGGAGCAGTGTGGGGGGAGTGGCGTGGGTGGGGTTGGGCGAGCCAGCCCGATCCAAGATGGCGGCCACTACCGCTAGGCGCCTGGAGTGTTATCAGCTGCCAGCCAGCCCCGCTGAGCCCCTAAAAGATAAGGTAGGATGTTAGAGGTACCTGTTGATTTTCAGGTGCAGGTTAGAAAAATAAACGCAATTTAAAAATCAATGCGTGTCGCCGCTTTTGGTCAGGGGGACAACGCGCTAAAAATAGAATACTCAGTCGCAGCCCTCAGCTCCTGCCAGCAAGCCCACTGCCACCGGGCTGCTCGCAATCGCTGGGGAGACTGGGAATCACTCCTAAGTAGAGGAGCAGCGTGGGGGGAGTGGCGTGGGTGGGGTTGGGTGAGCCAGCCCGATCCAAGATGGCGGCCACTACCGCTAGGCGCCTGGAGTGTTATCAGCTGCCAGCCAGCCCCGCTGAGCCCCTAAAAGATAAGGTAGGATGTTAGAGGTACCTGTTGATTTTCAGGTGCAGGTTAGAAAAATAAACGCAATTTAAAAATCAATGCGTGTCGCCGCTTTTGGTCAGGGGGACAACGCGCTAAAAATAGAATACTCAGTCGCAGCCCTCAGCTCCTGCCAGCAAGCCCACTGCCACCGGGCTGCTCGCAATCGCTGGGGAGACTGGGAATCACTCCTAAGTAGAGGAGCAGCGTGGGGGGAGTGGCGTGGGTGGGGTTGGGCGAGCCAGCCCGATCCAAGATGGCGGCCACTACCGCTAGGCGCCTGGAGTGTTATCAGCTGCCAGCCAGCCCTGCTGAGCCCCTAAAAGATAAGGTAGGATGTTAGAGGTACCTGTTGATTTTCAGGTGCAGGTTAGAAAAATAAACGCAATTTAAAAATCAATGCGTGTCGCCGCTTTTAGTCAGGGGGACAACGCGCTAAAAATAGAATACTCAGTCGCAGCCCTCAGCTCCTGCCAGCAAGCCCACTGCCACCGGGCTGCTCGCAATCGCTGGGGAGACTGGGAATCACTCCTAAGTAGAGGAGCAGCGTGGGGGGAGTGGCGTGGGTGGGGTTGGGCGAGCCAGCCCGATCCAAGATGGCGGCCACTACCGCTAGGCGCCTGGAGAGTTATCAGCTGCCAGCCAGCCCCGCTGAGCCCCTAAAAGATAAGGTAGGATGTTAGAGGTACCTGTTGATTTTCAGGTGCAGGTTAGAAAAATAAATGCAATTTAAAAATCAATGCGTGTCGCCGCTTTTGGTCAGGGGGACAACGCGCTAAAAATATAATACTCAGTCGCAGCCCTCAGCTCCTGCCAGCAAGCCCACTGCCACCGGGCCGCTCGCTGCTAAATGTCCATTTATACACTTTTCTGCTTATCCCATTGAGATTCAATGTCAATAACAATGGGTTATGATCTGACATCATACGTGGTAGCTTTGTAATAGATGCATTGGATAACAAAACATTAGAAATTAAGAAATAATCTAATCTAACAGTAATTCTATGAGGCGCTGAAAAAAAAGTGTCCCCATCACTCATTGGATTCAAATTTGCCCATACATCTGATAAAGCATTATGTGTAGCCAAATCTACTATCGCCTTATGTACCCTCTTCTTACGCCCAGTATAACCGTGATTCCTTTGAAGTTCTACGCTGGCAGGTCGATTAATATTGAAATCCCCACAACAAACGATAGGATCCACCCAAGTTGTCAATTCCTGATCCAAAAATTCAAATATATCTGGTTCATCGGATGTTGAGCCATAGACTGAGACCAGAGTGAATCTAGTTCCTCTGAACACTACTTCCACAATGACACATCTTCCCCACTTGTCTACCTTCTTCCTAATCACCGTGCACTCTCTCCCCCTTCCCAAGATTGCCACCCCCCGTGTTTTTGAAGCTTGTTTAGTATAAGCTAATACTTCGAACCCCAACTGTCCTAGCAAAAAACCTTTACCTCCCTCAACGTGGGTCTCTTGGAGACAGATCAAGTCTGGATTTAATGCCTTACAAAAAGCAGAGACCCTTAATTTCTTCTGGAGGTCATTAAGGCCACACACATTCATTGAAATAATTCTACATGCCATTAAAAAATCTCAAAAATGATATCCATCTTACTCTCCCCGTTTCCTTTTTCTCTCTTTATTTCCTTGTTCCACCATCTACTTAAAAGCAATACCAAATTTTTGCAAGAGCTCTGTATGTAAACTACTACAAATGATGTGTGCCATTTCCCCCCCCCCCTTGTGTTCCCCTCCCTTCTCCACCCCGGACTAACCCTCCCCCACCCTCCCCTACAGGCAAATAGGTCATGCATGACCTATGTGTGATCGCCAGAGAATCAGCAGTCTCCACTCCTCCCCACCTT
This sequence comes from Lissotriton vulgaris, assembly GCF_964263255.1. Taxonomy (NCBI): domain Eukaryota; kingdom Metazoa; phylum Chordata; class Amphibia; order Caudata; family Salamandridae; genus Lissotriton; species Lissotriton vulgaris. Next base: position 1,138,385,909 of record NC_141695.1, on the reverse strand, counting down.
CATACCCCCTCTATGTCAAATATACAGCTTCATTATTCTGGTTAACTCTCCTTATACCCCAAAACTTCAATCATAAAGGCCTTTGCTTTGATTTCGGAAAAAAAAAACTTAACCTGGTTTTTAGTTACTATTTTCAGCTTTGCTGGATACAAAAGGTAAGCTTCTGAACCCAGAGATTGTATACTCGGAATCAACTGCCTCAATCTCCATCTACGCTCTACCGTAGCATGGCAAAAATCGGGCCTTGCAAAAAATGAAACATTGTTAAAAGACTTTCTTGACTCAGGTTTGGCCTTATCTAGGATCAGCTGTCTTAACAAAAAATTCCCAACAAAAATCAAAATTGCCCTTGGTTTACCCCCTTGGGCTCCTTCCTGCCCTCTTTTGAAAAACGGAAAGCGATGGGCTCTTTGGATTTCATGTTCCCATTGCCATGATGTTAGTTCTGGGAAAGCCCCTTTTAACAAATTTACCACAAACATTCTGATGTCCCCTCCTTCCAGTCCTTCTTCTATTCCTAGCAGTCTGATGTTATTTCGACGCTGTCTATTCTCAAAATCCTCGAGTTTCCAGTTTACATCCTCAGCCACCTTCTGATGCTCTTCCTTATATGATTTAATCTCTCTCAGATCGCCCTCCACTTTCCCAGTTCTTTCTTCCACGTGTGCCACCCTTTCCGCCATCTCGTCCTGTCTTTGACTTATCTTCCTCAGTTTGTTCTGGACCTTTCTAGCCTCATGTCTAGCTCTCCTACTTTCCCCTCTAGCCTCGGATTGCATCAATTTCAGAGTGTTGAATAATAAGTCCAGAGTGACTGGTGGTTGTGTGGACTGCAAAGAACCCTGCTCTCCAATCATTGTAGCCGGGCTATCCTGCTCTAAAAAAGAGAATGTAGTAGTGGAGTAATCCCAGGCTAGCTTTTTAGTGGGGTCTGTAGTGCTGCTTGCTGAAGAAGGTTTTCTGTTGGCTAAACGCTTTTTTTGAGTGAATTTCTGAACCGGAGAGCTACTACCTGTATCTCCTCCAGTTGACTCATCAGAACTCTCTCCAGTAGGAAGTGATTGTGACTGGGAGTCTTCTTCTACCGAGTAAAACCTCTCCGCAGAGGCTGCCTCAGACATAAAGTGCAATTCAGTGGAGTTGGAAGCAGAAGCTGAGGATTCACCACCTGATTTAGCTCCTTCTCTTTCCATGTTTAAATCTACTTCATTCTCCCATAGCGGAGGCATTGCTTGTGCATCAGCATCTGTTACCAGACCACTCGCCAATCCTGTATCACAATCCATAGATAGTATCAAGCAGCTATCCTTGTTTGGCAATTGCACATCCAAAGTGCCAACATCAAGCACTTCATTACCAACCTTGTGCAGTGAGAGATGCTTTCCTGTTTCCGTTTTGTTTGAAGATTGTGTATGGGCTGAAGTGGCCACTGCAGTAACCTCACCTGCCGTAGCTCCCTCAATCGTCTGTCTTACAACGCTATCGGTGGATGCAGGCATCGCCTCAGCCGGCTTCCCTGCAATGGGTCTTTCTCCTTGTTGCTTAGCTACCACTATTCCAGCGCCCGCGCTGGCGCCCTTCACGGCTTTCTCTCCCTCTCCCAATGCCGGGACCACGCTGACAAGATCCGCATCTCCTTTGGCGTCTGTGGCAACTGTAGCAGCAGACACTGGGCGGACATCAGACTTGGATTCAAACTTGCCGCTGCAGATCCCGCCTGGATTCGAAGGTATATTTGAGAAACTCTCCGTTACCGAGGGTTGGCGCATAGCGCTCTCCTTTGTTTTCTTGGTATTTCCACTGTCCTTAGCCGAGGCTGAGATGTCACCACCCGGCTTTCTCAAAGTTGGTTTCTTAGGAATAGCACCGGCTTTCTGTGCCGCGTTCTGTGATACTTTTGTATCCGTCTTTGTTTCCTGTTTAGCATCTTGTTTCGTATCAGTCTTGACTTTCTCTTTGGCATTTTGAGCTTTGTTAGAGTCAGTTTCACAAAGCTTCCCGCTTTTGTTTTCTTTGCCATCTTTGCCATCTTTCGCGTCGTTTACTCGTTGCAACCTCGGCGGCATTTTAAACCAGGATCTCAGGATCAGCCTGGTGCTTGCTGTAAGATTCCTCCAAAGCTTCAGGGCAATTCGTTTAGTTATGCTTAATTCTTGAGATAGGAATCCAGCGTCTTTCCTGTTACTCCTGTTGCAGTGAAGCTGTATATCATACTGTAAAGTACTCCTTCCCAAGCCAGGTTCCACCATCGATTCCACCAACCATTTGACCGGTGGCAGGGAGAAGTGAAGTGTGTGACTTACTCGCTGAAACCCTCAGCGGCCATCTTGCCCCGCGGTGACTGCCGGGAAAGGTTTGTTGTAAACGATAATTTATTGTTATACGCCAAATGTGGCAGCTGATCGGGGGTTGATTGATGTAAGGTCTAGTGGTAGAGATGATTTTGATGTAAGTCATGAAACCTGCTAAACTGCATAGGCCACACAGACCAAGGTGCAGATCAAAATGGGATGTTAATTTAATTTCAGGAAATTGCAGATGGTCTTTCAAATAGGCTTCGATCATTGAATCAATTTTCAGGTTAATGGCGATGTTACTATGTATAATCTCTTTTAAGAGAGCATCAAGTGTGAGGGTGCTAGAGGTAAGCAATTGATTTAATAACCCTAACAGAGTTTAATTTCACATTACTCAAAGAACCAAAACTTTGTAAAAAACTATGGGGCATATTATCAAGGACAGGCGATACATTATCGCCACTTTTATCGGCAGGAAACTGCCGATAAAGGGGCGATAATGGCCTTGATAATATGCTCTATGAATTCCAATCGAAGTCCATGTTAGATATGTTCACATCTAACATGGGCTTCGATTGGAATTCATAGAGCATATTATCAAGGCCATTATCGCCCCTTTATCGGCAGTTTCCTGCCGATAAAAGCGGCGATAATGTATCGCCTGTCCTTGATAATATGCCCCTATATTTTACCCAAAGTTTGATGAGCATCCTCAATTATGTGTAGTGGGGAGTCTGAAGGAGTAAAAAAATAGAATTAGTTAATTTATAGGTGATGGAGTTGATCTAATATTGATTTCTTATGTGAAACCTTTTAGACTTGTTAATTCTTCTACAATTACAAGATGGTCAATATGGTTATGAGTGTAGCAGGTGTGAATAGGAGTGTTTTCAAGGCATATTCAATCAGAGGTACTAAGGCCAACAAATGTGTTTTGTTTGGAGGTGGTTTGAAAGAAATCCTGAGAACAGCTAACTCATGACATGCAGGGGTACCTTTGAGGTTTTATTTGAAATCCATAGAGCATGCGTCTGCAGTGGATCTGAGGAGTTTGAACATGCCTAGAAACAAAGGTAGGAGGTGCACAGCTAAAGAGTGAACATAGAGTTTCAACTAAGTTGTAAAGTTCTGGGTGCACTCGTGGGAAGTGTTTCCATCAAGAACACTGGTTATACAGAGTAAAGTAGTGGAGGCACGAAGGTGCTGCTACATCCCCAAATGAGGCACTCCAAGGGTGGTCATGAAATGACTCCAAAAATGGTTGTATGGATCTTGTAACTCAAATATTTATTTCGTAATTCAAAGTTTATGTTAATCTTTTCATCGATATTGACAGCATATCAATCCAACATGAGGAAATTCCTTAGAAATACAATGGTTGCGAACTCCTCCTATGCATTTCGGGCGGGAAAGCCCTTGGTCACGGAGAGCTGAAAGGAAGACAAGTTGAGAATCAGAATGGGGTATAAAAGAAAGGGTGAAAAACTACTAGTTAAAGTGCCGATCAATGAAGTAAAAAAAATTTAAAAAGTGAATGAAAGTGGGTCAACACTATGTGGTGGAGGGTAAAGGTAAAGCTAACGTATACTGATATAAAATTAGGGTGAAGAAAAATAGAAGGTGAGATAGAACGCAAGAGATGCTCGCTGGGTTTTCTAACTTACTTCATGTCCAACCGTAGCGGCGTGCTACTTCCAAGGATTGTCAGAGTGCTCGGCTAAGTGGTGCTGTCGGCGGGTGTTAGTTGGGAGGTGAAGGGGATGGTTATAAGCTGAGGTGCTGATATAAAAGAAGGACTAATGAGGACGGGGTAAAGAAAAATGAAGAAGGACTGGAGTACAAAGGGATGGGGGCCATCTTGGAATGGGGATCGTTAAAGAAAAAGTAATATGAACAAAATAAGAATAAAGAATAAAGAGCAATGTGAAATATATACAGATGCCAGATATTTACAAAAAACTGCAGAGTTGCCAGGAATATATTTACAAGTAACAACTGTATTCAATTCGATCGTTAAGACCGTTTGGTCTAAGAGTCTGTAAACGATATATCCATTCAAGGTCTCTTTTTAGAAGGAGTTTGTGGTTGTCAATTCCTTCTGTTTTGATGATTATTTCCAAAACGATGTATTGGAGTTGTGCGATGGTATGGCGAGCTTCCAGAAAGTGCATGGCTATGCTGGATTTCTCATGTTTTAAACGAATGTTCGGTTTTTGTTCGTTTAAACGTGTCTTTATTTTGCGCTCATTTTTCCCAATGTATAATTTGCCACAAGGGCATTTCAGAGCATAAATCAAATTTGCAGAATCACATGTGGCGTTGACTTGAAGCTTAATCGCGTGGCCTCTCATGGGGTGCCTGATTATGTTGCCCTTGATAACAGAATTGCAATGGTTACAATTTAAACATGGTTGTGTTCCTTTGTATTGTTTGGATGTCGGGGTGGGTTTGGAGAGAATCTCTTTTATATTCCTGCTTCTGGTGTATGCGAATAGTGGAGGATTCTTGAAAATATCCCCGAAGTCGGGTTCCATTTGTAGAATTGGCCAGTGTTTAAGGATGATTTTCTTGAAAGTGGTGCTGGTGGATGAAAATTTTGAAACTAGAACCATGCGTTGTTGGTCTGTTTTAGGAGTTTTTGAAAGACTTTCTTGTCGAGTGATTTTTGATACTCGGGTTTGTGCTTCCTTAAGGATGGGTTCGGGGTAGCCTCTGTCCAAAAAGCGGTCATGCATTTCTTGAATACGAGTGTTCAACATGTGTTCGTCTGATACAATGCGTTTAACGCGTAGCATTTGGGAAAAAGGCAGATGTTTTTTAAGTGAACCTTGGTGGAAACTGGTATAATGTAAGGTATTGTTTCTAGCCGTACTTTTTCTGTGTAGGTCGGTGATTAATCCATTTTGGGTGACTTTGATGTTTACGTCCAAGAATGTGATTTCTCTGTTGCTTGTTTGCCAGGTGAGCTTGATTCGTTCATCCTTGGTATTCAGGTCATTGAGAGCTTGGATGAGAGACTCATTAGTGTCAGTCCAAATGAGAAACAGGTCATCTATGTATCTAACATACATTTTTATTTTGTCATGAAAAGTGGGATTTTGGTATATGTAGAGATTTTCAAAATGTTCCATATAAATATTGGCATACGTGGGAGCTGCGCAGTTTCCCATAGCCATTCCAGATAGCTGAAGGTACCATTGGTGATCTTGTTGAAAGTAACTATGGTATAAAGTGTATACCATTAACTCCATGAGGAAGGATTGCATCCTAGCATCAATGTTACTATTGAGAAGGGCTTGTTCAATTGCTTCAATGCCTCCTTGGTGAGGTATCGAGGTATAAAGGGAGCTGACATCGGCAGTACACAATGTGAGGGGATCATTGACGTTGATGTTAATTTGAGACAATTTTAGTAGGAAATCCGTGGTGTCTTTGATGTAACTGTTGGACTGAATGACGAGTGGTTGGAGATATTTGTCAATGAATTTGCCGGTGGGTTCGTGTATGGATCCTTTGGTGGAAACAATGGGTCTGAATGGTGGGTTGTGGAGATTTTTGTGTATTTTTGGACTCATATGTATAGTGGGGCTTCTCGGATGTTCTTGTATCAAGAAATTCTTAGTGCGGTCTTCGATAATGCCGGCTTGATGAGCTGTATTCACAATGTGAAATAAGATGATTTGAAATTCCCTGGTAGGGTTATTTTCAAGTGGCATATAGATTGTCGTATCCTGGATATGTTCGAGTAGCCGTTGGGTATACATAGTGGAATTCATGATGACAAGAGCCCCGCCCTTGTCCGCCTTGACGCATTTGATCGAGGGATTATTTGCCAACGCTTTGAGAGTGTCACGATCTTTGGTGGTAAGATTCTGGTGTTTCGGTTTTGTTTTGAAATTGTTTTTAGATAGGTCGTTGCGAACTAAATTTTCAAATAGGTTGATGCACTTATGACTGCAAGGAGCTTGGTACGTGCTGGTTGGTCTTAAACCTCTGAGTTCGTCGTCTTTGGTTTTAATAGAAGGTGGCAAGATGTTGTCGAAATAATGTCGTAGTTTGAGTTTTCTGGTGAACTTGAAGGTACTTACTTCGAGTTCCAGTAGGTTGGTGTTTGCCGTGGGGATAAATGATGTGCCTTTCTCAAGTAGGTCGATTTGATGAGGAGGGATGATAGTGTCAGAGATGTTGATCACGAGACGTTCTTTTTGAGTTTTTGATCCTTCTTGGTGACTGTGCTCCGTGTGGTTGGAGCGTTGTTTCTTTTTCTTTTGTTCTGGCTCCGCCGGGGTCTTCGACAGTTTCTTGGCCTGGTTCTAAAAAAGGAACCGCAGATGGTAGTTCATGTGCGGTTGCAGAGGTACTGGCTTGATTGTCGCTGACTGTGGGTTCCGAGGTGGGAGTTTTGCGTGGCGGACGGTATGTGGAATCGTTGTCTGATGATGAAGTATCAGTTTGTGTATTGGGAGGTTTATTACGATGTCGCTGGGCGTAGACGTCGACCCAGGAATAAACTTCATCAAGCTTGTAATCAAGCGTGTCTCTTCGGAATTTTCTTATTTTTCGTTCGTTAATTTCTTTTTGGTGTTTATCAAGGGTTTTTTTCAAATCCTCTAAGGTGTTGGTGAGTTCCTCGGGAGTCAGCAAGTTTTTCAATTCTCTGTCGATTTCTTTGATTTCATGTTCGAGTTCTTTCAGTATGCCAGCTAATTCTTCCACGATTAACAGAATAAGGTCCAAGCTGCATTTGTTAAGGGTTCCGTTCCATTTTTCCCTGAATGATTTGGAGTTCTTACAGAGGGAAGGTTTCAAAGCTATCCGTAATCCGCGAGGGATTCTGAGCGCTCGGTGGTATTTAAGTAGTGTGCTCGCGTGGAGCTTCTGGTTGATGTGCCGTTTCGATAGATAGAGTAATTGTTTTATACATTGCTCTTTATTGCGTGATGTGTTGGTGGAGCTGATGTCTTCCTCAATCAGCGAATAGATTCGTTGACATTCATCTTCATTGTAGGCTAAGGTATGTGCTCTGGCTTCTGTGCTTTTTGTGATTTCTTCGAATTGCATGGTTTTGGGTGTGCTACCGTCCGTTGGCGGATTTGAAAAATGACTAGAAACAAAGGTAGGAGGTGAACAGCTAAAGAGTGAACATAGAGTTTCAACTAAGTTGTAAAGTTCTGGGTGCACCGAGCGCTCAGAATCCCTCGCGGATTACGGATAGCTTTGAAACCTTCCCTCTGTAAGAACTCCAAATCATTCAGGGAAAAATGGAACGGAATCCTTAACAAATGCAGCTTGGACCTTATTCTGTTAATCGTGGAAGAATTAGCTGGCATACTGAAAGAACTCGAACATGAGATCAAAGAAATCGACAGAGAATTGAAAAACTTGCTGACTCCCGAGGAACTCACCAACACCTTAGAGGATTTGAAAAAAACCCTTGATAAACACCAAAAAGAAATTAACGAACGAAAAATAAGAAAATTCCGAAGAGACACGCTTGATTACAAGCTTGATGAAGTTTATTCCTGGGCCGACGTCTACGCCCAGCGACGTCGTAATAAACCTCCCAATACACAAACTGATACTTCATCATCAGACAACGATTCCACATACCGTCCGCCACGCAAAACTCCCACCTCGGAACCCACAGTCAGCGACAATCAAGCCAGTACCTCTGCAACCGCACATGAACTACCATCTGCGGTTCCTTTTTTAGAACCAGGCCAAGAAACTGTCGAAGACCCCGGCGGAGCCAGAACAAAAGAAAAAGAAACAAGCGCTCCAACCACACAGAGCACAGTCACCAAGAAGGATCAAAAACTCAAAAAGAACGTCTCGTGATCAACATCTCTGACACTATCATCCCTCCTCATCAAATCGACCTACTTGAGAAAGGCACATCATTTATCCCCACGGCAAACACCAACCTACTGGAACTCGAAGTAGGTACCTTCAAGTTCACCAGAAAACTCAAACTACGACATTATTTCGACAACATCTTGCCACCTTCTATTAAAACCAAAAACAGCGAACTCAGAGGTTTAAGACCAACCAGCACGTACCAAGCTCCTTGCAGTCATAAGTGCATCGACCTATTTGAAAATTTAGTTCGCAACGACCTATCTAAAATCTATTTCAAAACAAAACCGAAACACCAGAATCTTACCACCAAAGATCGTGACACTCTCAAAGCGTTGGCAAATAATCCCTTGATCAAATGCGTCAAGGCGGACAACGGCGGCGCTCTTGTCATCATGAATTCCACTATGTATACCCAACGGCTACTCGAACATATCCAGGATACGACAATCTATATGCCACTTGAAAATAATCCTACCAGGGAATTTCAAAACATCTTATTTCACATTGTGAATACAGCTCATCAAGCCGGCATTATCGAAGACCGCACTAGGAATTTCTTGATACAAGAACATCCGAGAAGCCCCACTATACATATGAGTCCAAAAATACACAAAAATCTCCACAACCCACCATTCAGACCCATTGTTTCCACCAAAGGATCCATACACGAACCCACCGGCAAATTCATTGACAAATATCTCCAACCACTCGTCATTCAGTCCAACAGTTACATCAAAGACACCACGGATTTCCTACTAAAATTGTCTCAAATTAACATCAACGTCAATGATTCCCTCACATTGTGTACTGCTGATGTCAGCTCCCTTTATACCTCGATACCTCACCAAGGAGGCATTGAAGCAATTGAACAAGCCCTTCTCAATAGTAACATTGATGCTAGGATGCAATCCTTCCTCATGGAGTTAATGGTATACACTTTATACCATAGTTACTTTCAACAAGATCACCAATGGAAACTTCAGCTATCTGGAATGGCTATGGGAAACTGCGCAGCTCCCACGTATGCCAATATTTATATGGAACATTTTGAAAATCTCTACATATTCCAAAATCCCACTTTTCATGACAAAATAAAAATGTACGTTAGATACATAGATGACCTGTTTCTCATTTGGACTGACACTAATGAGTCTCTCATCCAAGCTCTCAATGAACTGAATACCAAGGACGAACAAATCAAGCTCACCTAGCAAACAAGCAACACAGAAATCACATTCTTGGACATAAACATCAAAGTCACCCAAAATGGATTAATCACCGACCTACACAGAAAAAGTACGGATAGAAACAATACCTTACATTATACCAGTTTCCACCAAGGTTCACTTAAAAAACATCTGCCTTTTTCCCAAATGCTACGCGTTAAACGCATTGTATCAGACGAACACATGTTGAACACTCATATTCAAGAAATGCATGACCGCTTTTTGGACAGAGGCTACCCCGAACCCATCCTTAAGGAAGCACAAACCCGAGTATCAAAAATCACTCGACAAGAAAGTCTTTCAAAAACTCCTAAAACAGACCAACAACGCATGGTTCTAGTTTCAAAATTTTCATCCGCCAGCACCACTTTCAAGAAAATCATCCTTAAACACTGGCCAATTCTACAAATGGAACCCGACTTCGGGGATATTTTCAAGAATCCTCCACTATTCGCATACACCAGAAGCAGGAATATAAAAGAGATTCTCTCCAAACCCACCCCGACATCCAAACAATACAAAGGAACACAACCATGTTTAAATTGTAACCATTGCAATTCTGTTATCAAGGGCAACATAATCAGGCACCCCATGAGAGGCCACGCGATTAAGCTTCAAGTCAACGCCACATGTGATTCTACAAATTTGATTTATGCTCTGAAATGCCCTTGTGGCAAATTATACATTGGGAAAAATGAGCGCAAAATAAAGACACGTTTAAACGAACACAAATCGAACATTCGTTTAAAACATGAGAAATCCAGCATAGCCATGCACTTTCTGGAAGCTCGCCATACCATCGCACAACTCCAATACATCGTTTTGGAAATAATCATCAAAACAGAAGGAATTGACAACCACAAACTCCTTCTAAAAAGAGAACTTGAATGGATATATTGTTTACAGACTCTTAGACCAAACGGTCTTAACGATCGAATTGAATACATTTGTTACTTGTAAATATATTGCTTGGTAACTCTTCAGTTTTTTGTAAATATCTGACATCTGTATATATTTCACATTGCTCTTTATTCTTTATTCTTATTTTGTTCATATTACTTTTTCTTTAACGATCCCCATTCCAAGATGGCCCCCATCCCTTTGTACTCCAGTCCTTCTTCATTTTTCTTTACCCCGTCCTCATTAGTCCTTCTTTTATATCAGCACCTCAGCTTATAACCATCCCCTTCACCTCCCAACTAACACCCGCCGACAGCACCACTTAGCCGAGCACTCTGACAATCCTTGGAAGTAGCACGCCGCTACGGTTGGACATGAAGTAAGTTAGAAAACCCAGCGAGCATCTCTCGCGTTCTATCTCACCTTCTATTTTTCTTCACCCTAATTTTATATCGGTATACGTTAGCTTTACCTTTACCCTCCACCACATAGTGTTGACACACTTTCGTTCACCTTTTTAATTTTTTCTACTTCATTGATCGGCACTTTAACTAGTAGTTTTTCACCCTTTCTTTTATACCCCATTCTGATTCTCAACTTGTCTTCCTTTCAGCTCTCCGTGACCAAGGGCTTTCCCGCCCGAAATGCATAGGAGGAGTTCGCAACCATTGTATTTCTAAGGAATTTCCTCATGTTGGATTGATATGCTGTCAATATCGATGAAAAGATTAACATAAACTTTGAATTACTAAATAAATATTTGAGTTACAAGATCCATACAACCATTTTTTGAGTCATTTCATGACCACCCTTGGAGTGCCTCATTTGGAGTTTGAACATGCCTCATGCTAGCCACTAGTCTTGACATGAAATGTAGATTCTCCAAATGAACATAATAGGAGAATATGGATTTCTATAAAGATACAAAGTCCAGCCATTTATTTTCTCAACTTAACCTTTTGTTCAATCAATCAATCAATCAATCAATCAATCAATCAATCAATCGGGCAATTGTAAGCCCACTACTGACCCATGAGGGTCTCAAGGCGCTGAGGGGGAGGGGGTCCTCAGATCTTTTCAGCCAAAGAGCCAGGTCTTGAGGGTCTTCCTGAAGATGTTCAGGGAGGGTGCGCATCTGATGTCTGCCGGTAGCTCGTTCCAGGTCTTAGCTGCAATGTGAGAGAAGGATCTTCCGCCTGCTCTTGCACTGTGGATGCGCAGGGTTTCGGTCAGTGCGAGGTTGGAGGATCAGAGGTTTCTTTTACGTACGTGGAAGTTGAATCTGTCATTGAGGTATTTGGGTCCGTTGTTGTGTAGGCATTTGTCGGCGTGGTGAGGATTTTGAAGGTGACTCTTTTCCCCACAGGGAGCCAGTGAAGTCTTCGTAGGTGTTGGCTAATGTGTGTATGCCTGGGGATACCGAGGACGAGTCCGGCGGCTGTGTTCTGTATTGTCTGTAGTGTGCGGAGTCGGGACTTGCTTATGCTGGCATAGAGTGCATTTCCATAGTCTAGTCTGCTGGTGATGAGTGCGTGGGTGACTGTCTTCCTTGACTCGTGGGGGATCCATTTGAAGGTCTTGCGGAGGCTGCAGAGGATGTTGAAGCAGCTGGAGGTGATGGTGTGGACCTGTCGGTTCATGGTGAGTGATGAGTCGAGTACAATGCCGGGGCTTTTGGCGTGGTTTGAGGGGGTTGGTGGGCTTCCGAGGGCGATCGTCCACCAGCTGTTGTTTCGTTCACTTAGCACTTCTATTAGAATAAGGTTTAAATAATTTATAAGTTATTTAATGTTGGAAGATATTTAAACATTGAAGTGTAGGTTTGTTGTTAATAATTGTTTTTTCCCTATTCGATTGAGAGAAAATCACTCTTGATGTTATGCACCCAAGTTTTATCAGCACAATTCGAACTTTATATCTCACAACCTAAACAATTTTTTGAATTAAAAGATAGTCAGTTTTGAGTATTTCATATGAGATTAATGCACAGCCTGTGACGTCCTCGTGCAAAGAACTAAATAGGCTGTCCTTGACTATATAAAGCTGTTTGTTAATGTTTCACCTCCTTAACCAGTTACTAACTTCATTTGACATATTCACATTTTTTAGGCAGACTTAAATTAAATGATATAATGAGAATCATGCATTAGTCGTGAAGTGATGAAGCCTGTATTAGAAACCAGTTCCAGGGTTGAAAAAACAAAATCTGTATGGATTCCGATTTAGGACCAAATATTTGGGCGTCAGGAGACCTACTACGTATCTTATCAGACGGCAAAAGGTTTATTTCCTGATTACAATCTATCTGGTATCCTCTACATCTCTATTATATGGGTATGGATGGAGCATGTATGTATTTACTAAAATAACTAAATATTTAAGAATTGGAACATACAAATATGTTCATGGAGATGACCCAAGTGTGCCTGAATAACAATATATTCATTTTCGATCATGTCACATAGAAACAATTATGTGGTACTGCCATGGGCATTTCATTTTCACCGAGCTACGCCCACTTGTCCATGGGTTGGTGGGAGGAGATAGAATGTTATGCTGGAAAAAAACAGTTCATTGAGGAGATTATCCTCTGGACCAGATATATAGAAGATCTGGTTATACTCTGGATGGGATCTGAAATTGAGTTTCAGAGATACTTAGCAATTTTGAACAATATTGAAATAAGTCTGAAATTCACATGTACTAAACTAAGGTGAATTTTCTGTACAGAACAATATATATCAAGAATGAACAAATAAAAACTACTCTATTTAAAAGTAACATTTGCGAACAATGTGCTCCATGTTACAAGCTTTCACAATAAACCATTGTTAAAAAGCATTTCGCATCGTGAATTTTTAGGAAAGAAAAGAAATTTCTGTGAAGAACATGACTTGGAACAAACAAATTCAGAGAAGTAGAGCAACGATTCCTGTTGTTTTCCATATGAACCAGCAGGAGGCAGTACTACATAAGAAATGTATTCACCACCATTAAAAAATATGAAACGAGTGCCGTCGAATATTTAAAAACATATCACAGTATTGAATTAATAGAATAGCTTAGAAAAATGTATCTCCAGTTTGCTAGTCGTATAAATGATGATATCCATTCACTGTAGCCATGACGAATGGCCAGAAGAGTGACTTTCTTTCAAGAAGGAGTATCATAATATAGTACTCTCTGATGAAGCTTTGCGAAGGTCCACATTTCGTGAAGTTTTCCTCACTCTTCAGGTAAAGCTACGTTTTTCCAGAACCGCGGTTTTAGTGGGGTTAATAGCCACAAGATATGCTGAAGCCAAACATTCGATGTAAATGTTTTGTTGCAGAAACTTCAAAAGGACACTGCATGATTTTCCCTTGCTTAAACACTCTTGTATAATAAAGAATGTGAATGTATATATATATTTTTTTAATGCAGTACTATTTTAGTTTAACGCTACCGGAGATAGAGAAAAGCTGCAATGTTCCTCGTATGTAAACAGGCATTGCTTTGGGATCCAGTTAGTGGTGCCCGGTGTCTGCCACTGTTGAAGGCATTCCCAAGACTGGAAGCTTGGGAAAGCACCGCGTTGGAAGGTGCGCCTGCCTATGAGGAGTTCACTCCAGTGCCGGGGCAGGTGCGGCACCCACTACACTACTTTGCCCGTAAACTTTTCTCCATATCATCCTTTTTCCATTTGTCCATGAGGTACCACCTGTGTGGGAATATGGAGCTAAAACCAGCTGCATAACTAATGATGCGGGCGAGTTTATGAATCAGGGTGGGCACCTGGCAAGGTGAAGTAGTGTCTGTGGCCCTGGGCGCGTCTGAAACCGAACAGCAAGCGCTGGGAGACTGGGCTGTGCTACTTATGGTGCATCGTGATGAGGTGAAGAAGGCAGTAAGCACCAAACTCTGAATCTGGTACTACTGCAGGGCAGCCTATAAGCTACGTGTGACCTTGGAAGTCTTACATCGGTGTGTACAAAGCAGCAGGTAGGTAACCGTCACACAGTAGCAGCACCATTTCGAGGCACCATCAGCACTGGAGCAGGCCCAGGTGGTCGTGATCCAAGTGGACTTTATGACCAACAGGGGCAGCAGGGTCACCATGGAACTGTCAGATCTGCAGCCGGGCTCCTCCTTTTAACTTCTCCCCTCTGCTTTGGGTTCTTTCCATGTAGTCTGGTCTCCTTTAAACCCGCCAGGCCCTCTTGCCTTCCCTTCCTCTCCATCTAGAGCTTCCTGATAAACTGCTCTATCGTGCCCACCCCTGTCCAGTAATTGCATCCTGGTAGCCCGGTATGAACATCTTCCGGCCGCCCCATTTCTATCCAAGGGTGATGCGTGGCCCTACAATGTGACACTGCATACAGGAGGGAGTGCCTGTGAAGAATATCCCTCTGTAGATCTACCAGGCGTCTGACCTATTCTGGAGTCCCATTATCTCTAACTGTCTAGGTGTCTTCTTCTGGTATATCTAGGGGGTTTACCCAAACATAGTCACTGGGACCTGGGTCATAACAGTACTGAGAAGGAGGGGTCCCAGTGTGAAATAGCAATAACCACAAAATCTACAAAATAATTTGAAAATACAATGAATGGATCCGCATTGTTTTTATTCACAATGTGGATATGTTTATCAAATATAGTATCAGGTAGTACAAATTTCAATCGGTTGTACAGTGCCCCATTGGGAAGAGGGGGAAGTGAAAAGGTGAGGATAGTGTGGTAAAGGGAATCGTGACAGTAAAATCAAGTATCAGAGATGCATTTGTACGTCAATTTCCATATACAAAACAAGAGACCATAGGTTCAATGCATCACTAAATATGTATCATACTTCACAAGATACATTAATGTTGGAATATTGGCGTGAAGCTGATGTACAAGGAACAACGTGTCGATGTTTCGACCCTCAAATTGTTGCAGGGATTAGTGGTGCCCTTGCTGTGGGGTCTTCATCAGGACAGGGTGCGGGGCAAGCAACCTAATCAATATATATCACAGGAGTTATTAATTATACTTGATCGTCTGGTTATGAGTCACAACACGAGGGCACCACTAATCCCTGCAACAATTTGAGGGTCGAAACGTCGACACGTTGTTCCTTATACATCATACTTCGAGCAGACGCTGGTCTGCGAGGTTTTCTTTTTCTTTTTCTTCGAATTCATTTCACTTCAAGCACACCATGGTTGAAAGAGAACCTCTGTCATACTCAGAAGAATACATTGATAAACTTCTTAAGAATCCCGACAACATCTTTTGATACCGGCCATGAGCTGTATTGCCATGCCAATAATGACATGTCCAATTCCCTAATTCCAGACAATTTGGTCTGTACCAATTTAATGTATTATTCATTTCCAGACCGATGGGTCTACATCAGTTTTATGAACCCTTTTATTTCTATTTTTATTTCTTTTTCTTAAGAAATGAACAATTATCCAGATGCTCTAAGCCTGCCCTTGATTTACTAGACGAGCAACAACTAAATTGGTACGCTCTTTCCCTTAATGTGTGCTCATTTACTTAATGAATCGTGTTGTGACTCATAACCAGACGATCAAGTATAATTAATAACTCCTGTGATATATATTGATTAGGTTGCTTGCCCCGCACCCTGTCCTGATGAAGACCCCACAGCAAGGGCACCACTAATCCCTGCAACAATTTGAGGGTCGAAAGTCGACACGTTGTTCCTTGTACATCAGCTTCACGCCAATATTCCAACATTAATGTATCTTGTGAAGTATGATACATATTTAGTGATGCATTGAACCTATGGTCTCTTGTTTTGTATATGGAAATTGACGTACAAATGCATTTCTGATACTTGATTTTACTGTCACGATTGCCTTTACCACACTATCCTCACCTTTTCACTTCCCCCTCTTCCCAATGGGGCACTGTACAACCGATTGAAATTTGTACTACCTGATACTATATTTGATAAACATATCCACATTGTTGTGAATAAAAACAATGCGGATCCATTCATTGTATTTTCAAATTATTTTGTAGATTTTGTGGTTATTGCTATTTCACACTGGGACCCCTCCTTCTCAGTATATGTGTCTTCTTCAGCACACTGTTCCTGTCATACCAAGCAGGTGCCAGAAGGCCACCCAGATGCTGCTGCTCTCACTTCAGTGTTCCTGCCTGTGACCACCTGTGAATCTCTTGTGCAAGGCCACGTGCTAGTCTGACTATACCCACCAGCTCTGCATGTGTAATCAAGAACAGCAGTGGATATGTATGTGGACCTGGGCACTCACAAACCAGGATGCCAATCCCTGAACTTTCACTGACCACCTCTCACCAACCATGGATGGAAAAAGGGAAAACACAACTGGTAAATTCGCAAAGCACTGCCCAGTCTGTGGTGAGCATTCTGTGTGAATATAGTACAGACAACATGAAATTCGTGAAACCGCCGAAACCCCCCTGTTTCTGTATTTTGCAATTAGAGAGGATTTTTAAAAAAAATCTTTTTATTCAAGAGATAAAAACAGGGAAAAAAACAATAACAGGTGGTTTACATCGCAGAATGCAGGAGTAATAATATACAATCAGGAGATATAGACGGAGAATCATCAATAATGTACGATCATGAGTTACATCTGGCATGTGGCCGTGCTACAATCAGGATAGTCAAGCAGCCGCCTACCGCCAACCCCACCTCCCCAGGAAAACAGGATAGACATTGAGTAACAGCCCAGAGTAGGAGGGAGGGGGAAGGGTGCAGCGACAATAAGGTTACGGTGTTACATCCACATACCGAACACAGTAACAAATTATGTAGCAATTGAATGACTAACGCAAATTATATCCCCACCAGAACCCGTCTATCCCTAAACACAACTCCGCTACTCAATGAGACCACCTATGTCAGGATTATGAAGGATTTCAAACATATAAACTACAAATACAGACTAAGCAAACACCCCTACCCCCACCCTGCACCCCAGCATATGGCTAACGCCCTATCCCCAACTAGCTGTGAGCCTGTCGCCCATATCTAACTAGGTACTAAATGTAGTAAAACTTGGAGGAGGACATCTCAATACGGGCCCCCGGTCCCCCCTCCACCCCGCCAGAACCAAGAATCCCCATAAGAAACACACGACACCATTAAGAGGCAAAGTTCAAACTAAACAGGGGAAACAGCAGCTGCCACCCTACCTCCCGTAAGCACAATGGTAACGAGTCCCACTTCATAAAACCCATGGTGCCAAACCCCAACAATTAGTGTCATCCTTGACCCTTCCGATCAGGCGTACGAGCCCCCTCCAGGAAGGTTTTCACCTCCGCAGGATATTTCGAAATGTGGAAACAGTTCAGTAAAGTTCTGTATGAGGCGAGGCAAAGTTGCAAAGACTCTGGGAACCAAGCCGGCATCAATGATGACCCTCATCGACATAAGCTCCCAACATCGTTTTCTCTGTGAGGATAATGAAATCGTCGAAGAGGGAATACACATTGAATCGTTCCATAGATAGCTCCCATCAAGAGTGTACGGAAGGGGATCGACAATTAAACCATACTTAGTAGACGATATTGGTGGGTTTGGCAGTCCGTCGAGCACGTCGAGTACACGATTGTCAGCCATCACATTGCCATGAAGCTCCGATACCTCTCGTGACACAGGGCACACTACCGTTACAGAGACCGCCGTGGGTGGTATAAGCTGATCAGGAAATTGAGACGGCGCTGGGTCCGGTCCCACTTGTCCGAGTCCGCCTGCAGCCGCAGTTGCTTTCCGGACAATGGACTCCACATGGGAGTGTAGTGCCCCGATGGCTGCCAATACAGATCGTATCGACGGTTCATACTCAGTCCATCCCGCCAAATCTTGTTCCAAGACACCCATGATTGCGTCCCCCCGA
This sequence comes from Lissotriton vulgaris, assembly GCF_964263255.1. Lineage (NCBI taxonomy): Eukaryota > Metazoa > Chordata > Amphibia > Caudata > Salamandridae > Lissotriton > Lissotriton vulgaris. The sequence continues at coordinate 1,138,367,750 of NC_141695.1, read as the reverse complement.
GGCCCGACCTACCCCGGGGGAATCGACAAATTTGGGACGGACTGTCGCAGAGGGAGACCGAGAACTTACCAAGGTCGCAATCCAGGCTCCGGTGCCACAAGCGTAGATCCCAACCCGGCAAACACCGGCGGAGGCAAAGTGGGTCTTCGGGCCAGGGACCCTCACCCACAGCGCACTGTCGTGCCTCGTCAACCCTCCATCTATGGTAAGCTAGAGCAGCAACCGCCGTCTAAATTGGGCTTAAAATTTTTTCCACGTCCAGGGACCGGACCCTGATGTTCACCCACAGCCGATGTTATTCAACTGAAACCCGGCTGGGCCAGTACTCGAATCCCTGTCTCACAAGCTGGTGTAGGCCCCAAACTAAAACTCAACGTAACTTCATCCACAAAGCTGAGAAAAACACCAGGATCGCACCAAAGTACAGCGTAATGGTTCACACACCCGGAGGCAGGGCGGAATTTCAGGATATGTAGCAGGATTATCGAGCGGGGGACGGAGGTTGGCGGAGCCGGGAGCCTAAGCGGCCATCTTGGCTGCAAGCGTAGCTCCTCCGGGAATTTTTAATGATTTGGCTTTTTTTAATCCGAGTGTGCTTCACGAGTGAATTTCACTGTTGTGAAATTTGCTGAATATTTTCACACAATCTTTTGCAACATTCGCAGAGGCTATCAGAACTTGTCATGGCACTTAGTACAAACACATGGCTCCCAGGGCAAGTGCAAAAGTTCAGGGCACAGCGCTGGTCACATGATAGCACAGCAAGAAAATAAGCACGGGGTACACAAGAAAAACACTTGCTATCCAGTTCCCGACGAAACACTCTCAGTATTAGAGACTGCTCTCCCCTTCGTTTACACACTATTCTAGGCCTCCAACGGTACCAGTAATCCATGCAACCAGATCTCAGGAGTCTGAGCAAACACATCTCCACTATGCCGCCACTTTGTGAAGCAACTGTTTCATTTAGACCCCCTTCTACTCCCCTAAGAAGTATCAACAAGTTGTGTACATGGCACTAATATGAAAAGAGCACACACACATTTGCTGAATTTGTAGTCTAAGCGTGGTGTGTGTTTCTGCGTTTGGGTCACTTGAGGAGTTTGTGTACATGTGTATGGGAATGCATGCATTTGTGTGTTTGTGATTAAGAATACCACCTGCATCGACACACACATATACGCGTGTGTGTGTGTGTATGAAAGGTGCATGTTTAGCCTAACCAGTCTTCATAGGATTGGTAAACCAAGAATATATATGTATGGCAGTATATATATATATATATATATATATATATATATATATATATATATATATATATATATATATATATATATTCATTCACAAAACTGCCCAAACAGTGAAGACGCCACACAGCAGAGAGTTGAACGCCTTTAATGAAAGGCTGTAGCATGGCAGGGCAACAATCTCGCTTCTCAGTTCGTCAGAAGCCCAACGCGTTTCAAGCAACGTGGTGCTCTTGTTCACGGGCAAAGCGGCAGAGATGACTGCTGGCGATCAATCAGGAACAGCTGATGTGCAAAATAGTCCCGCCTATGTAGGCGTGTGCATGCAGAGCATGCCGGTATTTTGAGTTCCTGTTGTTTTTCCCCAGTGAGCGCCTTGTCATCACTCATATTAATCCATGGTATTACCCCAGTGGGTTGTAAGGGAGCTGGAAACCGCTGCGTGCTATAATTCCAAAGTCCAATCACACGGCACTCCCTGCGTCAACAGGTTCGCAAGTACGAACCCGAAATCTGTGTGAAAACAGCAGGGCGTCTTCGCGACCAGGCCGGCCGCATTAATTCATTCACAAAACTGCCCAAACAGTGAAGACGCCACACAGCAGAGAGTTGAACGCCTTTAATGAAAGGCTGTAGCATGGCAGGGCAACAATCTCGCTTCTCAGTTCGTCAGAAGCCCAACGCGTTTCAAGCAACGTGGTGCTCTTGTTCACGGGCAAAGCGGCAGAGATGACTGCTGGCGATCAATCAGGAACAGCTGATGTGCAAAATAGTCCCGCCTATGTAGGCGTGTGCATGCAGAGCATGCCGGTATTTTGAGTTCCTGTTGTTTTTCCCCAGTGAGCGCCTTGTCATCACTCATATTAATCCATGGTATTACCCCAGTGGGTTGTAAGGGAGCTGGAAACCGCTGCGTGCTATAATTCCAAAGTCCAATCACACGGCACTCCCTGCGTCAACAGGTTCGCAAGTACGAACCCGAAATCTGTGTGAAAACAGCAGGGCGTCTTCGCGACCAGGCCGGCCGCATTAATTCATTCACAAAACTGCCCAAACAGTGAAGACGCCACACAGCAGAGAGTTGAACGCCTTTAATGAAAGGCTGTAGCATGGCAGGGCAACAATCTCGCTTCTCAGTTCGTCAGAAGCCCAACGCGTTTCAAGCAACGTGGTGCTCTTGTTCACGGGCAAAGCGGCAGAGATGACTGCTGGCGATCAATCAGGAACAGCTGATTAATATGAGTGATGACAAGGCGCTCACTGTTTGGGCAGTTTTGTGAATGAATTAATGCGGCCGGCCTGGTCGCGAAGACGCCCTGCTGTTTTCACACAGATTTCGGGTTCGTACTTGCGAACCTGTTGACGCAGGGAGTGCCGTGTGATTGGACTTTGGAATTATAGCACGCAGCGGTTTCCAGCTCCCTTACAACCCACTGGGGTAATACCATGGATTAATATGAGTGATGACAAGGCGCTCACTGGGGAAAAACAACAGGAACTCAAAATACCGGCATGCTCTGCATGCACACGCCTACATAGGCGGGACTATTTTGCACATCAGCTGTTCCTGATTGATCGCCAGCAGTCATCTCTGCCGCTTTGCCCGTGAACAAGAGCACCACGTTGCTTGAAACGCGTTGGGCTTCTGACGAACTGAGAAGCGAGATTGTTGCCCTGCCATGCTACAGCCTTTCATTAAAGGCGTTCAACTCTCTGCTGTGTGGCGTCTTCACTGTTTGGGCAGTTTTGTGAATGAATTAATGCGGCCGGCCTGGTCGCGAAGACGCCCTGCTGTTTTCACACAGATTTCGGGTTCGTACTTGCGAACCTGTTGACGCAGGGAGTGCCGTGTGATTGGACTTTGGAATTATAGCACGCAGCGGTTTCCAGCTCCCTTACAACCCACTGGGGTAATACCATGGATTAATATGAGTGATGACAAGGCGCTCACTGGGGAAAAACAACAGGAACTCAAAATACCGGCATGCTCTGCATGCACACGCCTACATAGGCGGGACTATTTTGCACATCAGCTGTTCCTGATTGATCGCCAGCAGTCATCTCTGCCGCTTTGCCCGTGAACAAGAGCACCACGTTGCTTGAAACGCGTTGGGCTTCTGACGAACTGAGAAGCGAGATTGTTGCCCTGCCATGCTACAGCCTTTCATTAAAGGCGTTCAACTCTCTGCTGTGTGGCGTCTTCACTGTTTGGGCAGTTTTGTGAATGAATTAATGCGGCCGGCCTGGTCGCGAAGACGCCCTGCTGTTTTCACACAGATTTCGGGTTCGTACTTGCGAACCTGTTGACGCAGGGAGTGCCGTGTGATTGGACTTTGGAATTATAGCACGCAGCGGTTTCCAGCTCCCTTACAACCCACTGGGGTAATACCATGGATTAATATGAGTGATGACAAGGCGCTCACTGGGGAAAAACAACAGGAACTCAAAATACCGGCATGCTCTGCATGCACACGCCTACATAGGCGGGACTATTTTGCACATCAGCTGTTCCTGATTGATCGCCAGCAGTCATCTCTGCCGCTTTGCCCGTGAACAAGAGCACCACGTTGCTTGAAACGCGTTGGGCTTCTGACGAACTGAGAAGCGAGATTGTTGCCCTGCCATGCTACAGCCTTTCATTAAAGGCGTTCAACTCTCTGCTGTGTGGCGTCTTCACTGTTTGGGCAGTTTTGTGAATGAATTAATGCGGCCGGCCTGGTCGCGAAGACGCCCTGCTGTTTTCACACAGATTTCGGGTTCGTACTTGCGAACCTGTTGACGCAGGGAGTGCCGTGTGATTGGACTTTGGAATTATAGCACGCAGCGGTTTCCAGCTCCCTTACAACCCACTGGGGTAATACCATGGATTAATATGAGTGATGACAAGGCGTTCACTGGGGAAAAACAACAGGAACTCAAAATACCGGCATGCTCTGCATGCACACGCCTACATAGGCGGGACTATTTTGCACATCAGCTGTTCCTGATTGATCGCCAGCAGTCATCTCTGCCGCTTTGCCCGTGAACAAGAGCACCACGTTGCTTGAAACGCGTTGGGCTTCTGACGAACTGAGAAGCGAGATTGTTGTCCTGCCATGCTACAGCCTTTCATTAAAGGCGTTCAACTCTCTGCTGTGTGGCGTCTTCACTGTTTGGGCAGTTTTGTGAATGAATATATATATATATATATATATATATATATATATATAATTCCAAGGAAAACAGGTTAACGTTGCGCTCTCAGGAAAGAGACAAGCGAGTCCAAAGTGTAATAGTAGCAGTTTATTACACAACGCGTTTCAGCATAAAAGCCTTGTTCACGTGAACAAGGCTTTTATGCTGAAACGCGTTGTGTAATAAACTGCTACTATTACACTTTGGACTCGCTTGTCTCTTTCCTGAGAGCGCAACGTTAACCTGTTTTCCTTGGAATTATTTGAATTACCGGACTGCTTCGCCGGCATTTGCGCCAACTCCCACGGGTCCCAGCACTCCAGAAGAAGCGTTTTCTGGTCCTCTATATATATATATATATATATATATATATATATATATATATATATATATATATATATATATATATATATATATATATATATTTATTTATTTATTTATTTATTTATTTTTTTACATTTATATGGTGCACAGCTACCCAAAAAGGGTTTCCCGGCGCCTGTGGCATATGGATGAGCACAGGTATATGATGAGCATGATTTTAGCGTAATTGTTTCTGGAAAAGCCAAGTTTTAATATTCTTTCGGAACCTGGCGTAGTTTTCTTCTTTACGGATGTGTAGTGGAAGTGTGTTCCACAGCATAGGCCCTCTGACAGAGAAAGATCTTCCACCCATTCTAGTCAATCTATATATATATATATTCACTGAAAAAACCATAGGTTTTAGGGGTGTTATAGTTAGCTGGACATATCATTCATACAAAACCATTGAAATTCCTCTGTTGTAATTAGTTCTGCTAACTATAACTCGCACGCCTGCAATCCACTGCTGATGATGTCACATATTACATCATTCATGACATGGTCAGTGACATGAGCACACAGAAGGATACAAAGTTCCCCAGGGAACTTTGTATCCTTCTGTGTGCTCCATACTTGGACATGTACACTGGACCCCATTAAATATCCTCCTATCCCCATTCCTCTTGTTGTTTCAAATGGTCAGTGACATCACTGATGACATCACTGATGACATCTCAAATGACATCACTGATGACATCATCCAGTGAATGTGGTTTGGTTTGTTATTTAAACATGAATTATAGATATAGCAATCTGCATTGGAGAATGAGTAGATATATGAGTAGATATATAAATATCTGGCTGGAGGATTTAGTAGCAGTGTGATTGACTGTTTACTTGACTAATTTATAGTGTCTCACTAAATATATTGGATGGTGACTAAACTGTGTGAATATCTGTATCACTTTGTCAGTTGTTGTGTAAACTGCTGCACCAGATGGTTACTAGCTATGTGAAAGTCTATATTAGTTATTGATTAGTTAAGTGAGTATTTGTATGGGACAGTGAATGTGTGTGTGGTTCAGTGTGGGGGGGGGGGCGGGGTGTGACTGCCCAAAGATTTGTGAATAGTTGATTCAGTAGGTATATGAGGTTAAGACTACATGTTATAACAGTTGTTTGAGTAAGTGAATATCTTTATGGGTGTGGTGATGAGCAAATATATCTCTCAATGGTACATTTCCAACAAGCTAGAAAAATAAAAGGCAGTGTATTTGACAGTTGTTGTATATAAATAAGCCTCAAACCGAGTAAATCAGCAGATAACGACTCCTGCTCTGCTGGAAAGACACCTCGGACACAGACCTTGTATATAAATAAGTATACATAAGACTCAGTGATTGTATGAGTGACTGTATGGATAACTGTATACTTGTAATAGTGATTTTATAACACACTAAGTATGAGTTACTATCTATATGAATACATGAAGTGGTGTTTGTATAAGTGTGTAGCTAAGTAAATGTAAGTATGATCCATTGTTTGGATAAGTGAGTAGGATGACTTCATAAGTGAATAGGATATGTGCTGGTGTGTAATGTCGATATATTTGTATAAGTATATTTGATAGTGTTCTATTGATCATTGAAAGCATGTATGAGTGAATCTATAGGTAAGTGATTAGATGTGTTTGTAGATCTAGGAATCACTGAGTGGGTTTTTAGAAACTTGTATTGGTGTGTCAATGGATTCAAATATAACAATCTGTATTTTACAGTGAGTGATGAAAGGTTATATTAGTGTATGATGAGGTATATATGAATGTCACGTGGATGATGTCATCAGTGATTTCATCAGTGATGTCATTTGAGATGTCATCAGTGATGTCATCAGTGATCTCACTGACCATGTCATGAATGATGTAATATGTGACATAATCAGCAATGGGTTGCGGGTGCGCAAGTTATAGTTAGCAGAACTAACTATAATGGAGGAATTTCAATGGTTTTGTATGAGTGAAATGTCCAGCTAACTATAACACCCTAAACCTATGTTTTTTTCAGTGAATTTCTAAGGTTTTTTAAATGCTAATTCCTAACTATAACATGTCTGAAACCTATGGTTTTTTGAGTGAATTTCAAAGGTTTTTTAAATGCTAATTCCCAACTATAACATGTCTGAAACCTATTGAGGAAATGTGTTCTTCTGATCGGCATAATTTGTACCTGGACTCCATTGTTTTTTCATTGCCATCTCGTGTCAAACACTTCCACACAACCCACCTGGTCGTTTCTGCTAATGCCTAAGGAAAATCTAACTAACACGACAACAGCCATCTTGCAGCCTGCATTTCTGCCCAGGAACTGTCGCACCTCCAACCCCCCCCCCCCCCTGTTCTTTGAAGTTCAACAGAAAGCCATGACACACTCACTCCCGTGTAAATGATTTGTTTTTTATATCCCCTGCTCCCAGCCTGGTAAACATCCTTGACACCGTGATCAGGTTATCCAGACAATGGTCTGACTGGCCTTGATCAGGGTGATTAAACAATGACCTGAAAGACCGGGCTTTGATCAAGCTGAGTGAACAATGACCTGAAAGACTGAGCCTTGATCAAGCCGAGTGAACAATGATTTGTGTACCAAGCCTTGACCAGGTCACCATCTACAAACACCGTCTGGATCTGGTTATCAACTGCAAACACTGCCCTGATTGAACAATGAACTAATAGCCAAAAGACTAGAATGGAAAAGTATAAAAGGCTTGTAAGCTACGGAGTAAAGCAGCAGTCTCCTCTGTCTTGTTTCTAACAGGCTTGGGACTCTGTTCCATAGCCCGGGCTATTCGAATAAATCTGGGTTCCTCCTGCAGACGAAAGCTCCTGTGTTTCCTTTTACTATGTATGGAGGGTATGGAAGACTTGGGCGGTTCCCCCGCCGGTGAGACCCAGTACGTGGGTTATTCCGGTTCTTCATTATTGTTTTTTCAGTGAATTTCAAAGGTTTTGTAAATGACAATTTTTAAATGTATTAATTGTTATATTTATTTTTTGATACTGATTTACTACATTTTTTTAAAATATTTATATTTAGATATATATTCTTTTAAATTACGTTATAATTACATTATACATTTCATTACAAAATATACTTTCTCAGAATGAATTACTTTCGTTTAAATACTTTGCAAATAGGCAATAGACTTTTAAGTACAGTAGTTACAGTTGTTGCAATGGGCAACACAATTTCAAACACTATGCAACATTGAGCTCAATGGGGATTTCTAGTTAAATGCAATTAGTTACTTTATGGATTACTTTTCAAACCATAGGACTGGATCCTAGATTCAGTCCTGGGACATCTCCTGTAAACAGTTTAGTAAAAGCGTTTTGGTTACAGTAGTGATTTTAAAGGAATATTATTGTATTATAAAGGTTGACACAGAAACCTTTTCACATAAAATCACCAATGTTATCCTATGGGAGGAAATTCCCTTAGAAAGTAAGTAGTGTTATCGTTACTTTTTCTCACTCAGTGGTGGATCCTGGATCCAGCACTGGTGCACCTTCTGTAAACAGTTGAAAGAATGTGTTTAAGTCATTCAGGCGACTTTTAAGGAATATTTGTAGTTTGTGGAAATCGACACTTAGAAACTTTTCGGGTGAAAGCAGACAATGCGTTCCTATGGAAGGAAGTACAAGTTACTGGTAAGTACGGTTAGAATTACTTTTCAGGGTCATGCTGGGCTAAAAGATGAAGCACTGAGTTCTCTCCTGATAACAGGTGAGTAAATCGGAATTCGTTGTTCGGATGAATTGAGGTGAATATTTTAAAGTTCCAAAACTCCACACTTAGAAGAATTTCCAAGTGAAACCAGTCAATGTTAGCCTATGGAAGGAAATTCAAGTTACTGGTAAGTACGGTTAGAATTACTTTTCAGGATCAGTACTGGGCTCAAAGAAGCAGCACTGAGGCCTCTCCTGATAACAGGTGAGTAAATCGGAATTCATAGTTCGCCTGATTTTAGAGGAATATTTGTAAGTTCTAAAACTCCACTCTTAGAAGAATTTCCAAGTGAAACCAGGCAATGTTATCCTATGGAAGGAAATTCAAGTTACTGGTAAGTACGGTTAGAAATACTTTTCAGGATCAGTACTGGGCTCAAAGAAGCAGCACTGAGGTCTCTCCTGATAACAGGTGAGTAAATCGGAATTCGTAGTTCGCCTGATTTTAGAGGAATATTTGTAAGTTCCAAAACTCCACACTTAGAAGAATTTCCAAGTGAAACTAGTCAATATTACCCTATGGAAGGAAATTCAAGTTACTGGTGAGTACGGTTAGAATTACTTTTCAGGATCAACACTGGGCTCAAAGATGCAGCACTGAGGTCTCCTGATAACAGGTAAGTAAATTGGAATTCGTAGTTCGGCTGATTTTACTTTGGTCCACTATATATAGAGCCACTTTCCTACACCATACCCTCCCTTCACCACTGTGTAAACGCGCCCTGTGTCCGTTTTAATTTGGGAGATTAAGTCCCCTTGAATCCTGAGGGTCCCTGGGGTCCAAGTAGGCCACTAGGTGCCTCCAGGAAGTGCCACAGAGCTGCGTTGCAGAGAGGTGTAAAAAGGGGCACGGCCTGGGCCACCTCTCTGCAATGCAGCGCAGTGGCGCTTACTGGAAGCATCTGGTGGACTAGTTAACCCCCAGGGGCCCTCAGGATTGAAGGGGAATTATTTCCCCACCTCAAAACATGCCACAGGGCGTGTTTGCACTCTTCACCTCAGGCCACGTCCCTTCCCTTCGCCCCTGTGTAAAGGCGCCCTGTGTCCGTTTTAAGTTGGGAGATTAAGTCCCCTTGAATCCTGAGGATCCCTAGGGTCCAACTAGCCCACTAGGTACCTCCAGTAAGCGCCACAGAGCTGCATTGCAGAAAGGTGTAAAAAGGGGTGGGTCCCTGAACACCTCTCTGCAATGCAGCTCCCTGGCACATACTGGAGGTACCTTGTGGACTAGTTAGCCCTCAGGGGCCCTCAGGATTGAAGGGGAATTATTTCCCCACCTCAAAACAGGCCACAGGGCGTGTTTGCACTCTTCACCTCAGGCCCCGTCCCCTCCCTTCGCCCCTGTGTAAACGCGCCCTGTGTCCGTTTTAAGTTGGGAGATTAAGTCCCCTTGAATCCTGAGGGCCCCTAGGGTCCAACTAGCCCTCTAGGTACCTCCAGTAAGCGCCACAGAGCTGCATTGCAGAAAGGTGTAAAAAGGGGTGGGCCTCTGAACACCTCTCTGCAATGCAGCTCCCTGGCACATACTGGAGGTACCTTGTGGGCTAGTTGGCCCCCAGGGACCCTCAAGATTGAAGAGGAATTAATTCCTCACCTTAAAATGCACCACAGGGCGCGTTTGCACAATGGTGAAGGAAGGGGGAGGGGACTGAGGTGACATGTCTGCAAACATGCCCTGTGGCGCGTTTTAAGTTGGGGAATTAATTCCTCTTTGATCCTGAGGTCCCCTGGGGGCCAACTAGCCCACCATGTACCTCCAGTATGCACCAGGGAGCTGCGTTGCAGGGAGGTGTTCCGAGGCCATGCCCCTTTTTACAACACTCTGCAACGCAGCACCCTTTACTGATGTGAACCACATTGGTGGTGATAGTAGTTTAGGCACTTTTAGCCAATGTATAAAAAAATCACAGAGTTCCTCTATATAACATTGCCCAGCATCAAGATGCGCGTTGCGTTAGAACTGTACATTATACACTCTGTTATGATCAATGGTTTGTATGTGTGTGTGCATGCATGTCTGTGTGCATGTGTGTGTGTGTGCATATACTCTTCCCAAACCTTAGTGCTTTTCTACATTAGTGCCTTCACCTGAATATTGAAATTAGGGTCACAAATCCATTAACAAAACATGTATTGGCATAGCCAATAAATAGGTCTCGCCTTTGGGACCTTATAAGTGTTTAGCCAGAGCTATTGGCTTTGCCAATTTTCTGTAAGCTACGTTGTGGAGCAGAGAGGCTGCTGTGCAGCATGTTGACAAGTTATAATAAATCAAAACGTTATGACCATTTTTGTTACCGTATATATTACCATGAAGACATTATGTACAATTTTGAAATGATTATTTTTTCACACAGTAATTCCCCTGATGAAGATGCAGATGCATCGAAATGCATTGGGAACCAACGCAAGCACAGATGAAACTGCTGTTATGCTTTTGTATTAATCAGACATTCATCAGGAATATTTGAACTATATTTGCAATGAGAATTAATTGTTAATAAGTTTGCAAGACTTAAACAATCACGTACTGTTACAAACCACAGTAAACAGATAATAATGATTTCTCAGAGTGTTGAATTGTTGTCGTGTTATCATTATGACATTTGAGAAAGTGGAACCCATGAGGATTTAAGTGTATATGCTCACATTCTGATACGTGATTTGGAAAAAAAAGTTGAAAAAAATGTGTTGCACCTGAGCAAGTTTGAACAGTGCACTCCTGTATGAGACACAGTTGTGTCTGTTAATTCAGTTACTGTAGAGACCTGACGGGTTAGTCAGGAAGCAGGTCTGCACCAATTTTTCCAAATTAGGAAACCAAACATAGATTTCATAAATTGTGGTGTGCAGGTTACACACATACCGTTCAATTTTGAACTACCCCATTAAAAAAGAATTATCATGAAAAATGACTTCTAGATTTTTTGTCCTTGCAATGCTGGCAACTTTTACCAGCCTGTTCTAATGCTTGTTTGTAATAGCATTTTTGTTATGGGGGGATAAAAATAATGTGAGGGTGGAAGTTGGGAAATAGTACAAGAATTACAACACGAGCAGTGGATGAACACTAGAAGAGCATCAACAGATGCCAGATTTCGAGGGCAGACTGATGTGGTGCTGAGGCAGTGGTGTGCTGGTGCAGAAGTGATGCTCAGGTGATGCTGAATGATACTCGGGTGGTGCTGTGTGATGCTGAGGTGGTATTGTGCTGGTGCAGAGGTAATGCTCAGGTGAAGCTGAGTGGTACTGAGGTGGTGCTGAGTCCTACTGAGGTGGTGGTGCTGTGCTGGTCCTCAGGTGGTGCGGAGTGATGCTGAGTTGGTGCTGTGCTAAGGTGATGCACTGATGTTGAGTTGGTGCTGAAGTGGTGCTGAATTGTTGCTGTGGTGGGGTTGCGCCAGTGCTGAGGTGAGGCTGCATAGGTGGTGGTGCACTGATGTGAAGGTGGTGCTGTGCTGAGGCTAAGATGGTGTGGGGCTGATGTAGAGGTGATGCTGCGCTGGTGCTGAGGTGGGCATATGCTGATACTCAGTTGGTGCTGCACTGGTGGTGGTGCACTGATGAGGAGGTGGTGCTGTGCTGATGCTGAGATGGTACTGTGCTGATGCTGTGGTGGTGCTGTGGTTGTGCACAGGTGGTGCTGTGTTGATGCTGAGGCAGAGCTCTGCTGATGCTGAGGTAGTACTGTGCGCGTGCTGTGCTGCTGGTGAGGTGGTGCTGCGATGATGCTGAGGTGGTGCTGCGCTGATGCTGAGGTATTAGGCTCTGTTGCTGAGGTGGTGCTGAGTGATAATGAGGTCGTGATGACGAGGTGGTGGGTTTGTATAGAGGTGATACCCAGGTGGTGCTGACTGATAGCAAGGTGGTGCTAAGTGATGTTGAGGTTGTGTTGTGCTGGTTCTAGGGTGGTGCTGTGCTGGTTCTGGGGTGGTGCTGTACTGGTTATGAGGTTGTGGTGCTGTGCTGATGCGGAGTTGCTTCTGCTCTGGTGGTGGTGCACTGATGAAGAGGTGGTGCTGTGCTGATACTGAGATGGTGCTGTGTTGATGCTAAGGTGGTGCTGTTGTGGTGCTGAGTTGGTGCTGTGCTGATGCATAGGTGGTGCTAAGTGATGCTGTGGCAGTGCTGAGTGATACTGTGGTAATGCTGCACTGATGCTGATTTGGTGCTGCGACGATGCTGAAGTGATGCTGCATTCATGCTGAGTTGGTGCTGAGTTGGTGCTGCACTAGTGGTGGTGCTGAAGTGGTGCTGTGGTGGTGCTCAAGTGGTGTTCGGCTGATGCGGTGCTGATTGATGCTGAGGTTGTGCTGAGTGATGCTGTGTTGGTTCTGAGTGATGCTGTTGTGGTGCTAAGCCATGCTGCGGTGGTGGTGCTAAACTGGTGCTCAGGTGGCGCTGACTAATGTTGAGTTGGTGCTTTGCTGAGCTGATGCTGTGGTCATGCTGAGGTGGCGCTGCACTGATGCTGAAGTGGTGTTGCCTTGCTGCTGAGGTGAGGCTGAGCCGGTACCGAGGTGGGGCTCGGCTGGTGGGGGTGTACGGATGCATAGGTGGTGCTGTGCTGATGCTGAGGTGGTGATTTGCTGATGTTGAGGTGGTGGTACACTGATCCTGATTTAGTACTGCACTGGTGGTGCACTGATGATGAGGAGGTGGTGATGTGCTGATGCTGAGGTGGTGCTGCATTGATGCTGAGGTGGTTCTGAGTGATATTAAGGTGGTGCTACAATGATGCTGTGCTGGTGCTGCACAGGGGCTGAGGTGGTTGTGAGTGATACTGAGGTGGTGTTGAGGTGGTGGTGTACTTGTGCGAAGTTGGTGGTCAGGTGGGGCTGAATGATACTGAAGCGGTGCTGAGTGATGCTGAGGTGGTGCTGAGTGATGCTTTGGTGGTGCACAGGAATTGCTGTGATGGAGCTCAGGTGGTTCTCTGCTGGTGCTCAGGTGGTGCTGAATGATGAGGAGGTGATGCTGCACTAATGCTGAAGTTGAGCTGCATTGGTGCTGAGTTGCTGCTGAGGTGGTGCTCTGCTTATGCTGAGGTGGTGCTGCACTGATGCTGTGGTGGGGTAGCACTGGTGCTGAGTTGGTGCTGTGCTGGTGGTGGTGCCCTGATGCAGAGGTGGATCTGTGCTGATGCTGAGGTGGTGCTGTGATGGTGTTCAGGGATGCTGAGGAGATGCTGTGTTGGTGATAAAGTGATACTGAGTGATGCTGTGGTCGCGCTGAGTGATGCCGTGCTGGTGTTGTGCTGATGCAGAGGTGCTGGTGATGCACTGGTGCTGAGGTACTGCTGCACTGGCAGTGAGGTGGGTGTTCCACTGGTCCAGAGGAGGTGCTGAGCTTGTGCTGAGGTGGTGCTGTGCTGGTGCTAAGGCTCTGCTGTGCTGCGCTGGGGCCGAGTGAAGCTGAGGTGGTGCTGCGTCGGTGTTGTGGTTGTGGTTGGGTGCTGCTGAGTGATGCTCAGATGGTGCTGCGGTGGTGCTGCTGAAGTTGTGGTGAGTGACGCAGACTGGTGCTGAAGTGGTGTTGTGCTGAACATGAGGTGGTGTTGAGGTGGGGTTGCGCTGAAACTTTTCAGACACTCACCCCAAGTCACAGATCTGGGTTGAATCTATCATCATTTTTTAGCTCACTTCGCCACCTTAGTTCAGACCCAGCTATATGCAAATCCGCCTTGACCCTGTGACTCATGGGAATAGTCCAGCCCGAACTGCCAAGCCAGGTCTTTCCTGTACTGGATGCAAGCATCTTGGGATGGGTTTTGGGGCTTGAAATAGTCCAAACTGTCACACATTTAGGAGTATGATGGTGAGTATTTGTGTTATTGGCAGTGTTAATAGGGGCAATAGGTGGTGCGTGCAAGCTGCAGTTGAGAGCCCTGACACTGTTCTGTCACAGATCAATGAGGAGGGACTAGACCAACCTGTAGCCTTCATCAGTAGGAGGTTACTTCCCGGGAACAGAGGTGGAGTTCAAATGAGAGTGAGGCATTTGCTGTGGTCTGGGCACTGGAGAAGCTGAGACCATACCTGTTTGGAACTCACTTCCGGGTTCAGACAGACCACAGGCCCCTCAGATGGTTGATGCAGATGAGGGTTGAGAATCCCAAGCTGTTGAGGTGGTCCATTTCCCTACAGGGTATGGATTTCACAGTGGAACACCGCCCAGGCACAGAACACGCCAATGCTGATGGTCTGTTCAGATTTTTCCGCCTTAGTGAAGAGAACCCTCAAGGAGATGGGTAGTTCTCCCCACATTTCAGATGGGGGGGACACGTGTTAAGACCTGGCACCATTGGCGTGGGTCTCCCTTTCATTTTTCAGAGTTGTCTCCTCTGTTTTTGCTGGTATTAGATGCTCTGGGTGCTGTGCCACTGCCATTCAGTGCCACAGCGCAAATGCAGTCTGTGTAAATATGACTGTGAATTGGTATATCCCTGATTGGCTTATTTGGTTGACCTGTTAGTCCCTAGTAGTGTGGCCTGTGTGTGCCCAGGGCTGGTAACCCAAATGCTGCTGGTGGGCCTGCAGCGCTGATTTGTGCCACCCACAGAAGCAGTTGGTAAGTGTACCTCAGACCTGCCACTGCAGTGTCTGCGTGCAGTCCAGAACTGCATTCTTGGCAGTGAAGTGCCCACACTTCCCAGCCCCTGAACCTTCCCTTAGCATCACGTCAGTCACCCCTATGGTAGGTGCATTGTGGGTGTAAGGTAGGACATGGCTTCATCTGTGTAGCATGTCCTGGTAGTGAATTACCCTCCATTTTGTTTTTCACTGCTGCAAGGCTACCTGTTTTCCATAGGCTAGAATGGGCAGACTGGCTATTACCTCTTATAGTCCTATCTGACTCAGGGAACAGGGTAGAAATTCGAGTTTAGTATGCCTGAACTCAGAATGATAAAATACATCTTTTAGTGAAGTTGGTTTTAACATTCTTTGTTTGCAAATACCACTTTTAGAAAGTAGGTATTTTCTTGCCTAAGCCTCCAGTGTGCTCTGCTGTTATGTGTATTGGCAGTCTGGGTTTAGAGGGACAAGGCAGGGACAAGGCAGGCTGTGTCAGACCTCGGTTGAATAGAGATATCTGTTCGTGTTACTGAAGGAATCTGCAGGAGAGGACTGTCCTTTTGCTTGTGTGCTGTTTCTTGGATTGGCCTACAGTAGTTCCCCTTGGACTTGGAAGAAGAGGGAAAAGGACCTTTGAGAGACTTTAATGTTTCTAAGCAATCACCCACGGGCTAGAAGAGAGCTAGCCTCCTGCTGGAGTCACAGGCCCATCTGACTCCCCCACCAGCCTCCTGATTCCTCCCAGCGAGGATTTCTATCTGCTGGTGAGGCCCCTGTTAGTTCCAGGGCCTCTAGTTCTACTACAGAGAAGAGAGTGCTGAAATCGTAGCTAGCGCCTGTTTGCGAGCCGCCGCAGCTGAAGAGTGTAAGACAAATCATTGCGCTGCTGCCGCCGAGCGCTCGCAAACCAAAGATCTTCGCACCACACGCTTGCGGGCCACAAAGTGCTCGCTAACCCCCGAGATCATCGCATCGAACGATTGCGGGTTTTTTGAAGGCTCGCTAACTCGGATCATCGCATCGAGATCATCGCATCACGACATCGCAGAGCGGGCGCTGTGCGTCCGCCATTTTCCTCGCATCGCACCCGGAACGTCGCTCCCTCGCGGGGCGTCATTTTCTTTCATCGCACACGCAACAGGGTCACCGCATTATCCTCTCTTGCGGCAAGGATTCAACGCATCCCTGGTCTAGCGTGAAGAAGTCTGTCACTTTGTCCCTCATGCACCCGCAGACCAGCGCATCAACCTCCCTTGCGGTCAGGATTTATCGCATCGTCAGCCTAGCGTGGGAAAAATCATCTCTACAGTTCGTTTGCAACATTTTGAATGTTTTGCTATGAAATCCAGGTACTTTGTAAGTAAAAGGGTCGCAGAGACCCCTGCTTTGAACTGAACCCCTATTTGAACACTTTGAACTCTTTTTTTCCAGCTTTTTAAGAGTACCCCCTTTTTTCAGTATTGTGGCTTTTTACCATTATTGGTCTTGTGTTAAGTCTTTATATAAAGATACTTCTTTTTTATAACGACTTGAGTGGTGTCCCTTTGTAGTGTCCTTCACTGTGTTACTGTGTATGATCATAAATGCTTTACACACTGCCTCTGAGATAAGCCTAGCTGCTCGTGCTACGTTACCACAAGGTTAAGCAGGGGTTATCAAAGGGTGTAGCCCCCTTACTCTGACTTAGGAAGAAGGGTCCCTACTTGGACTGTGGCCAGCCACTGCCAACTAGAGATCCCCATTTCTAACACTTGGTTAATCACTAATAGCAAGAGTACAATCAGGTGATGCTAACTGAATGTGGAGCAATGTACCAAATAAAAAGCTGTCTGGCCCGTTCCCTGGCCTCTTGTGTAAGCCACGCCACTCATGTAATGCAATGCAGCACTACATGATGTAAAGGGTGACAATCAGTTTTCAATGAGAAAAAATAATCTTTTGTGTTGCAGTGTTGACCTGATCATAAATTCAAATGGCAATGCTTAAGCCTTTATAATGAATGCAAAAGGGACATATTGAATAGCACAATCCAGACGCTACGAGGATTTAATGCAAAGTAGGGTCTACTAGAGTATCCTGACCTGGCTTTACTTGAAATTCTAGTGGCAAGTGAATCTAGCTGCAAGCAATGATCAATCAGAATATTGTATGATACTCCCACGTGTAGCATATGAGTTCATGAAATTTCACATTTTATGTGACTTACCCATGGTTGTTTGTCATTAATTTTGTACCTGAAGATGTACCTCGAGTACAAATGTCATGGAAAACTCTGCAGGTCTTGCCTTTGCGCTATGGTGCAAAGCTTAGTAGAACGCTCAAACAAAATATGTCATCGTCGGCACATGACTCTTAGGAAATGTAGTGCTCTGCAATTTTTATCCATTTGCACAATGCACCATTGGAGCTTGCGACACATGGCTGCCCTGCCTCTTTGCATCTCTGGGCCTGTGTGTTCCGTATAAAGGTCACCCTGATGTAGGTGAGAATGTTTGACTGACAAATTTCGTGCCTACTGTTCAACATGGAACACATTTTTTGCTGGACAATTCCTTCTACACGCCTAAACTTCCGGCACACTCCGACCTGGCGTTTATTCATTCAGACTTGAAAAACGGAATTCTGGAATTACATGTCCCAACAGACGGACTTAACTTTATGTAAGAACCTTAATACTTCGTTGATTCTTAGCTGCCCTGGGCATGCTACCGGATAGAATCTGATGGTTTAGCTCTCTGCTTATGTTTCTTGGGTTCACGATTTCTCTGCGAGACGAAGCCTTCCGGTATGTGCACATTTGTAAATGAATGTAAAAAATGAGGAATTTCATTTGCCTTTTGATTTTGGAACTCCGTCAAATCGTCCCTTCAGATGAAGGATCTTCATGGAATGTTTAAAAATAACTCACATTGTTGAGAGGGGTCTGGACAGAAAACAACAAAAACACAAAATAAATAAGTGAAAGGAATCAATTTCCTCCCCGGTTAAAGTTCAGCGCATAGCTCGGGAGCCTCCAGGCACCACTTCCTCCATGCGCCACTCAAAGTCAAGACGACGTTTGTAAGATACCGGAAGCTTTCCCCCTAAGGCCTTGCGCCCGCCCCCTTTCACGTGCAGCTATCTCCTCTACCCCACAACGAGCCTCCCTGTTGTTGCTCCAGCCCTGTCCTCGCCCGTCAGGCTGTCACATTCCCGGCATTCCTGGCCAGTGAGGTATGAGAGCACGAGGCCATGTGAGTGTTATGGTTTTCATGCCTAAATGAGCGACGTTTCGCATTGACCAGCAGAAACAGGCCATGGATATCACTTGCATAATGTTGTTATTTGTAGAGCAGGAGGCAAACCCTTTCAAAGGGAGGGAGGAGTGGTGATGTACAGTAGCAAACACGCACACTTAATTGTGTTGTTGACAGTTTTTTTCACAATTTTCTATTAGTTCGCAGCTGTTTATTTTTGCGGGCATTTCAGAATTTAGCATTTTTCTTCTATTTCTACACTTTGCAACTCTTACACTGGCTCTAGGATACACATGCAAATTCTTCCTGTAAATGCCATTGGGAAATTGAAAACTATCCCTGTTGCTCCCTATTAAATGTAATTGAACCTATCATTTATGTGCCAGTGACAGTTCAAGATGCAAAGCACGCTAGTAAAATGGAGTGTAATATTGCTATAAAAAGCCTGAAGGAGTGCATGTGAATCTCTGTAACTGCCAAATAGCAGAACCAATCTTTCCAGCATTATTTTGGTCAACAAATAAAAATTGTTGAGTACTGCACTCGTAAAAACCCAGGCAGAGCGCAAGGCCTGGACTCAGCAGAAAGATTACCTATGACAGTCCAGGCGAAACCACCCTTAATCCACCTAGTAATTTGTGTTGCGAGACCTCTACTAGTCCGAATGGTCTTGGGTACTGGTTACCGAATGCCACGAGTGGTGCTACTTTTAAAGTGGGCTAGAAGTTGTACCTAAGGGGAAAACCCACTTACAGAGTGTATCAGTCAGTCAGTCAAAGTACTTTATTTTGGTAACATACCATACAAAGGCCATACATACACAATAAGCATAACACGATAGCAAAGGGTAAAACAAGTAAAACCTTGTATTAAAAATCACATACAAACAGTTCCTGAAATATTAAAAAACATCGGATATTACACCAAGATGTCAGTATATAAAATATCTAAAAATTGTATAAAAAGTGTGGCACCTCCTAAAAAGTAGCCCTTAGTGCGAAATATGAGCTTCCAGCTTTAGTATTGCACATCTTATGTACCACATAGATTGGCGAAATCTTGCTGTGGCGAAAACTATCAGGGGGGAAGTGTTGTATTTAAGAATCCTGAAGACCTCCCTGTAATCCCTAAAGCCCCTAGCCCTACATAGCTGCAAAATTCATTTCTCCCTAGCCCTAGCGTAAATGGGGCAGAAGAGCAGAACGTGCAGATCTGTCTCACTGCCGCTCGAACACCCCGAGCCTGTACTTGCCATTGAGGAGGCATTCCGCCATTTGTGCGTTACCGCCCTCAATGGCAGTGTGCTGTGTCTGAACTGGGTGTAAAGTTTCTTAGCAAAGGAGGGCTGGATATCATCCAAAAAGACTTCAAAGCGGGGATAAGCCTTGGTGTTCAAGAAAGTGTCCGTTAGCCTACCCGTCGAGGGATTACTTGTTGTAGACTCCGTGCGGTACCTCCTAAGAGCTACATTCAGTAGTTTTTTAGAAAGCAAAGAACAGGAATCTTGGGGAAACGACCACATGTCTCCTCTGCCTAAAGCATGGCAGAGGTGCTTGATGTAATTCAACCAGGGTATTTTCCCCGAGGTCCCCCTCTGCACAATGTTTCTCAGGTCATCCCTATAGCTCGAAAGCTCAGGAGTCGCCCAAAGACGCCTCCAATACAGGAGAGGGCAATTTGCTATGATCTCCTGGATTGGTACCAGGCCCAGGTCCAACCTCAGAGGGATCAAAGGGGAGCTCACAGGGAGACGGAGCAAGCGCCTAATAAAACTGTTTTCCGTAAGCATCAAAGGGGCAGCTGATGTATGGCCCCATAGCTCTACGCCATAGAGTGCGCCCCCTCTTGCTTGGGCCTTATAAATCTCAAGAGGCGGGCTCAGGAGTTTCAATGAGGTGTTTTTAAAAACCTTTAAAATGCCACCCAATGATTGGGCCAGCTTTAAGTTGGCCCTAGCCTTATGGGACCCCCAGTCCATCTTGTCATTCAGTGTGACCCCCAGGTACTCAAAGGTGGACACACGGTCCAGCACTGTTCCATTCATATGCGGGCGGGGGCAATTGGCCGATTTATAGTTAAAGACCATGAACTTTGTTTTCGAGATGTTGATCTCCAGATTTCTCAGATGACAAAAGGAGCAGAATGCCTCTAATGTGCGCTTTATACCCCCTGCCGATTTTGACACCAGGAGAGTATCATCGGCGAACATTAGGGCCGGTATCCGTCGCCCCGCTAAACTGGGAGAGTCCAAATCTTTTGCTCCCAAGAGATGGTCTATTAGCCCATTAAGAAAGAGGGAGAAGAGGGTAGGAGCCAAGACGCACCCCTGCCTTACTCCCCTCTCAACCGGGAAGGGGGCCGCCAACTCCCCACTCCTCCCATACCTCACCCAAGCATATGTGCCCTGGTGCAGTCGTTTAAATAGGTGGCACAAGTAAAAGGGGGTACCCATCGCCAGCAGTAAAGCCCACAACTTATCCCTATGGACCAGTCAAACGCGGACCGAAGGTCCACAAAGATCAAGAACAAGCTACCCGCCACAATAGTGACCGTCTTCCAGTAGACCAACTGTAATCTAAACAGTTGGTCTATGGTAGAAACCTTTGCTCGGAAGCCCGCCTGAAGGGAGATTAGGATATGTTGGTCATCCATCCAACTCTGCAACCTTGATAACAAAAGACGCGCAAAGATTTTCTGGAGGACGTCGATCAAACTTATGGGGCGGTAGTTAGCCGGGTCGAGGGGGGAAGCTTTCTTGTGAATGGGGAATATTTCGGCTCCCAACCAGGTTTCAGGGATCTCCAGACCCTGCAAAATGGCATTAAAATAAACACAAATGTAGGGAGCCCATACCTTTTGTTCGCTACAGTAGAGGTCGCCAGGGATCCTGTCCAGGCCCGGGGCTTTTCCTAATTTCAGGCTACCAAGGGCCACCCGCACTTCATGGACAGAGCAAGGTGGGCAGACCGGGGCCGGGGCTTCCAGGAGAGCCAATTCTGTAGGGCAATTTTGCAATACGGCCTCCTCGTGGTGGTCACTATGGCCAGATGAATACAGGGGCTTAAAATGATCTAGCCACACGTCTTCACTCAGATTAGGGATGATGGCAGATTTCCCCTCGGCCGACCCGACTCCCACAAGGTTCCAGAATGACCTGAAATCTCGGGTTCCCAATGCCACTCGGATATTGTCCCACCTGGCAGCTTCCCACTCAGCCCTAGCCTCCTTAATCAAAGTTTTATACACCTCCCTCGCCGTTCTAATGCTAGAAATTGAGCCTGATTTGACCTCCCTGATCAAGCACCTCTTCACGTAGCTACATGCTTTATTAAACCAGTGATCCAGCCTCTTTGTCCCACCGCTCCTAACACCCGAAGAGTAGAAATAGCAGGCCAGGGAGCCGAAAAGGTTGTTATGTATGTCTTGGAGCCCCTGAGAGTAGGAGGGGAGAGATTCGCAACCTGCGCCCAGGAGGTTAGAGACCTCCGTGAGAGAGCTTACAACGAGTTGATATAATTCTGCCAGCCTCTCAGGAGCCAGTGCAATCCTCTCCCATCTAACTCTTCTCCCTCCCGCTGCTATGACTAGATTACAGTCAGTAGCCGTTTCCTCACGTCCTGAATCATTGTGACAACCAAGGGGAACAAGCAGTTCTAATGACAATAAATTGTGATCGCTGTCAACCCTTGGGATCACAGAAAAAGTTCTGAGGCAAGCCCAAAACTCTACATTCACCAATATATAATTTATGGTAGAGCTTCCCCGGGTCTATTAAATGTACTAGTCCCTGGAACATCTGGGGCCAATCTACCATTACAAGCCCTTAGTGAATATAGAAAGACCAACTTGTTAATCGCAAGGGCCAGTGGTGGTAGGTGCTTTTCTGGGTACATGGTGCAGTCTGGAATGAACCAACTTTCGTCCTCTTCCACGGATATAGAGGGAATCCACGAAAGTGGCTCAAAGTGACAGTTGAGGTCTGCACCAATAATTTTATGAGCAACAGGGGGACGAGATTGTAAAAGAGCATCCAGTGCTTCCAAGGTCGATAGGCCCAGCTGGAGCGGATGAAGGCACAGGTATATATTAAACACTGCCAGCACAGGCCCCTTATTGAAATTCAATATAACACAGAGAATGTCCAGGCAGTGGGAATCTACGACCTTAACCGTACATCCCAGATGAACAGCAACCCAAATACATAACCCCCCGAATGTCTGCCCCTCAAGCCCTGGACTGCTGGGATATGGAAGGACGCATATCCCTCCTTGACCGGAGGGGACAGCATCCAAGTCTCTTGGAAGAGACATAGATCATAGCACTCCATCAACTCTCCCCACTCCGGTTTTAGCAGCTTTCTCTCGCGTCCTGCTACATTCCAAGAGCCTATAAGTGGAAAGTAAGTTGAAACAGGAACCGGGGGGTCCGCCGGTTGTAGAGGCTCGGTAGAGCAGGAAGGTTTAGAATGTAAATGGTTACCCACTTCCTCTACAGAACTAACTAACCCCTAATTAGAAGAGGGCGGGGGAATACTACAATTTGTCCCTTCCAGACCGACACTCTCACCTGAAACACCCTTCACTCTGCTAGGTTTCCCCCCACCTTCACACACCGTGTGGGGCAAAACAGATCCTACGGGGAGCAGATTGATAGCGATCAGTCTATATTGCTTAGGGCAGAGTATCTATTACCCACAGCAATGTTAAATTTGTGATCATAACCAGCAAGAAAGGGGCGGAATGGGTCGTACCCCCCTGGAGCTGGAGGTTGTGAATAGAAATACCCCAAATGGACGGTGTTAATAGAGTTCACGTGGGGAAAACCCTCCATTGTGTAATACATGTTCAACAGCACTTGGATCCCGAAAATTCACAATCACACAGTCACCACCAATGTCCTTAGGTCTCGTCCCCAACCAACTTACTCTACGTGCAAACATAATTTCCCCCTGCCCGGCACCCATTAAAGGTCTGTGCCTACTTAACCAGAAGATAACTTTGTTCTTCAATTCCGGAAAAGATTCCCTTGTATCGACTGGGAGGGCAGAGACTCCTGTGAGCATCACCACATAGGGCGAGGCTTCCGGTGGGAGCTGGGGTAGGGGAGTATATTTAGAAGAGCCCAGCATATTGATATTTCCTAGCGGGTACTCTAAGAGCCCGGTTGGTTTTGGCAGCCCTGGTGGTTCCTGTACTTTACATCCCGGGACAGATGGAGACGCAGTGGGGCGACCAATGGGACCTGGGCCATTAATAGTTAGTGTGGGAGTCGTGATCTTAGGAGGGATAAGTGCAAAGGTGGGGGGATTAGGGCAAAGACTATTGGCCGGAGGCTGGTCCTTCGCAGCCACGTTGATGGGTCCTTTAGCCAGTGCCGAGATAGTATTCCCCGATGCGGTGGCTGTCTGTGCTTTCCCTGAGCCTTTACTATTTATCAAAGAGACCATTCTGTCAATCTTAGAGGACAGAGATTTAAAATGGGTATTGATGGCCAGTTCCATATGGGCCTGGAGATCGAACAAAAGGTCAGTAGCCCAGAGAGGGGGACCAGAGAAAACATGAGGACCGGGATTAGGGTCACCAAAGCCCTGCTTGGAATCTCCACAACAGGAGTAGGTACTGGTGCCTTAGTGGGTTTCCCCTTTTTCTTAGATTTTTTGGGTCTGGCACCACGCACGTGCTCCTGGGGTTGGGCCCGGTGGGGGAAGAGGAAGGTCGGGATTGCGTGCTCTCAATTGCAAAATCTGAGTCAGACACAATCTGAGCACCGGCTAGGTCTGAGAATGAGGGCATAAGGGAGGTCATAAAATCTGTAGGAAAAGCTGTGGCTACTGAGCAGTCTTCCAGAAGAGTTGAGGAGGGCATAGCAGGGGTAATCGAAAGACGCCTTTCCGTATTTTCTGTAGCGTTGGCCACAGCCTCTATTGTTTTCTGAAGCATTTTATCAATAGCCGTAAGGCTAGGTAGGGGTTGCGTAGAAGCCGCTAATAGCCTGGTCTTAGGGCGGTGGGCAGTCGGCTTGTCTTCCTTGCCGATGCTGTTGCTCTCAGCCACTTACAGGCAATTGGGGGGTGAAATAAAATACCTAAAATACAAAATTACACCAAGAGCAGGAACACAGTAAACTATAGCAATATAACAAAAGTGGCCAAGTAAAAATATTTAAACAACAAGAAGTGTTGTTAGTCACTTCAACTGCATATTACTGAATAACATTAAAACGAGGTACCATTATAAAGTTCACCCAAGATGTCTTTTGCGGAAAGGTTTAGAGGGGTGGCCCAGCCCGGCCTCTTTCGGCCCCGGACGGCCACAGACGGTCCCGCCCTTGTCCCGGGCTTCTTCCGGGAAGCTCCTGCATGCTCCCGCGTTGCGTGAGTTCTAACCTCCTTTATATCACGTGGGGAAGCCTGGGAGCGGGGCTGGCAGCAGGACGGTGGACCAGGTGTTTGATGTCAGCCCTCCTTTCCCTGGATCAGCAAGTGGTATAGAACAATCCTCACTCCACGCTCCTTTAGCAACAAGGTGTCCAGAGAGATGTTCCAGTGAGGAGGTTAAATGCGTGGGGAAGCCTGGGGGCGGGGCTGGCGGCAGGACGGTGGACCAGGTGTTTGATGTCAGCGCAGCGACTCCTGGTACAGCAAATCCCTGCGTGCGTCCAATGCAGTCTCCCCTGCCGTTTGCAGCCATCTTAAACCACTAACAAACAACAGTAGCGCTCAGCACTTTCCCCGGATCCACATGCGAAACGGCACCCGCGAAGCGGGTGCGGCGAGTAGTTGATGAAAGCCCACCTTTCCCTGGATCAGTAAGTGGTACAGAACAATCCTCACTTCGAGCTCCTTTAGCAACAAGGTGTCCAGAGAGATGTTACGGTGAGGAGGTTAAATGCATGGGGAAGCCTGGGGGCGGGGCTATCGGCAGGACGGTGGACCAGGTGTTTAATGTCAGCGCAGGGATTCCTGGTACAGCGAGTCCCTGCGTGCGTCCAATGCAGTCTCCCCTGCCGTTTGCAGCCACCTTAAAGCACTAACAAACAACAGTAGCGCTCAGCACTTTCCCCGGATCGACGTGCGAAGCGGCACCCGTGAGGCGGGTGCGGCGAGCAGTCGATGAAAGCCCTCCTTTCCCTGGATCAGCAAGTGGCACAGAACAATCCTCACTCCACGCTCCTTTAGCAACAAGGTGTCCTCAACCAGTGTGGGCTAGCAGGTTTTAGCTCCTCCCTTCACGAGGTCGAATGTTTAATAGAGAGAAGTCTCTGTTGTCAATTCAATGGTAGGGAAAAACAGTTTATCACCTAAATACTAGTGCATCTTATAAACAAAAACTGCATTGTAACCCTCCAATGATGAGTCGCCTCTTCACTTGTACATACCATCGTTGCCCAGCTACCTGGTCTATCTCAGCCTACGCAGAGGAAAAAAATTGATTAATTTGTTTGACAACTTCTTATCTTTGAGCAATAAATTAGAATAGGAAATATTTTATGTATTATAGAAGGATTGTTTTTGAGTATATGCTTGTAAAAATGTTTTGTTATTAGTGTTATTAAAATGATTTTAAACTTTATGAGAATAAAATCTTGAGAGACATAAGCAATTTCAGTGTTGTGCAGTAATAATTACCTAAAGTCACGTTTTGAACACTAGTATAGTAAGATTAGTGTGTAGACCAGTTGGTCACAAAGTGAAAGTTAATGACACAGAAAGGAATTTCTTTTGACACAATAATGGGATTAACTATATCCACTAATACCTCTGTTACATGTACATATTTGAATGTATTAGAGACAATAAGGGGCCGATTGTGATGGCATCGAGACCGCCACCGACATGCTGTCGGTGGTGGTCTCACTGCCATCGGGACCACCTTCACCACCCACCACAGGATGGCGGGCGGTGTGATGGCGGTTGGAAATACTGACAACCATGCATCCGGCGGGCTGCCTGAGCCCGCTGGTGTGGTGGGGGGCCTCGCAATCTCTGCAATGGTGGTGGTGCCTACTGGGCACTGCCGTAGGGATTACGATGTCCCTACCCGCCAGCCTTTTCATGGCGGATCACCCGCCATGGAAAGGCGGGTGAAAAGGGACATTGGGGGCCCACGGCAGCCCCCCTTACCTCCTGGCCCTCTGATGTGGGTACTACATGTCCCTACCCCATATGGCAGGCACTGCATGGTGCCTGTCATGAATACAGGGATATCCCAAGTGACCCCTTTTTGTCTTGCCGCATGTGCTGCAGCCAGCAGCACACGCCGCTATACAAAAGATAGGCATTGCGACCACCGTGGTGGGGGTCGCAGCATAATGCCTATGTCGTGACTGCCGACACGCTGTCTGCCGGTCCTGATTTCTGATAGGGTGACGGGCGGACGTAAGTCCGCCCACCATCATACTCAGTCCCTAAGTCTTCAACAACAAACAACTAAGGGGTCGATTACGATGGCGGGCGGAAAGGCTCCGAACGGGATTTGGATTCCGCGAATCAGATTTAGAACCTATGTTTCCAACCGACTCGGATACATGTACGACCGACCGTTTACAATGCAACCGTTCAGGCTGTCTAAATTGGATCTGATCAGCATTCGGACAGACCGAGTCGTTCGGAGCTGAATCGGACAGCTCTATGGACACTGTTTCTGCATGAGCAATTACGATTTTCGATTCTGACAGCCGTTCCGAATTGGTTTGTCTGACACAAAACAGCTGTCGGAATCTGATTATGGATGCCCGTAGCAGTCCCCTCTACCCCATGGGCCTCCGGTTGGGGTCTTTGGGGGTACCCATGGCACCCCTCTTTACAACCCATGCACAGTGTGGCAGCACAATGGGGTGCCTGTCACAGGGTGCAAGGTTTATTTCTCCCAACCACCCTTTTTTTCAATGGGAGCCTGTGTTCTCATTTGGAACACAGGCTCCCATAGAAGTCAATTCGAGTAGGACCAAATGATGTTCGGAAGCATCGTAATTGGCGGTCGGACTTGCAGAACCGGATTCGGTTAGAAACAATTCAGAAACCGATTTGGTCGGAATAGTTTCCTAACAACATCGTAATCGACAATTAAGAATTAAGATGTCTGGAGCAAGGACTATAGAAACATTATTGAAGGTGCAAATGAGGAAAGATGTCCTATACACATCTTGTAAATTCAGACCTTTCAATGTATAGTGATTTTAGGATTTGCAAAATAATTGCACAACCTGCACTTTTGTAAGTATTCTGGAAGTTTTTACAAAAGCTCCTGCACATATTTTGATTAATGTGTCCTATGTTCATTTTATTGACTCTGATGTGCAACTGTGCCAGTAAAAGTTCACTGTTTCTCCTAAATGGGTGCACAAGCATGGAACCTACTTTTGGTAGTTATCTGTAGGGTTAGCTCTAAGTGATCTTTTAGGAGAAATATTAAAACTGGCCTATATGTTTTGGCTTAAGCTGTGCCAGTTAATACTGTTAGTCTGTACTGTGTTTGGGAAATATATAAAATAAAAAATATTGTGATACAACAATATTGTGTCAGGAATATCAGGATTTCACAAATATTGTCAACAAGAATATCGAAGGTAAGAATTTTGCTTTAAGTATTGTTTTAAAATAAAAAATATCGATATATTGAAAATATTGCTGTATATAGTATCATTTGTAAGTGTTGGTTTGTATGTATTTTATTGTAATGTGTTTGAATTGAAATTATTTATAAACTTTTTAATTGTGTGTTTAATAAGATAATGTACTAATTACGACTTCTGAAATCAGAATTTTTAATTTTAGTACTCTCGTGAGCATGGTCTTTGTAAGACTGAAACGCGTTGGGCTGTGCTGTATCGCCCCAGCTATGTTGTTTCCAGAAAAATAAACTAGATTGGATACTAACTACATCTGTGAGTGCTTTTGGAATCCTTTCCGTTGGGAATATCATATATATATATTCACTGAAAAAACCATAGGTTATAGACCATATATAGTTAGGAATTAGCATTTACAAAACCTTGAAAATTCACTGAAAAAACCATAGGTTATAGACCATATATAGTTAGGGATTAGCATTTACAAAACCTTATTTTACTCACACAAAACCATTGAAATTCGCATATATAGTTAGTTGCACTAACTATATATAGCGCACCCGCAATCCACTGCTGATGATGTCACATATTACATCATTCATGACATGGTCAGTGACATCACTGATGACATCACTGATGACAACATCCAGTGACTGTATGTTTCTGTAAAGTTAAAATATGTCTTACATATTGAAGAATGCGTGGATGTATAAGTGTCTGGATGAAGGATTTAGTAGGTGCATGACTGACTGTATGAGTGAGTGATTAAATGTGTCTCACTGAGTGCATGGGTTAGTGACTAAACTGTCTTAATTTGTGCATCATTATGTCTGTTGTTCTGTAAACTGCTGCATGTGTTGATCAGTAGCTATATGAGTAACTATATGGGTTATTGATTGGTTGCCCAAGTATTTGTATGGGAGACTGAGTGTGTGTGTGGGTGGCTGGGAGGTGTATGACTCTGTGCATAGATGTGTGAGCATTTGATTCACTAGATGTATGGGTTCAAAAGTGCATGTGGAAACAGCTGTATGGGCGGTTCACTGTGTGCATGAGTGTATTGGTGAGTGAATGGATATCTCAGTGCTACATGTCAAAGTAAGTACATATGTAAAACACAGTACATGTGAGAGTTGACATATATAAATAACTGTGCATAAGAGCCAGTGAATGTGTGAGTGGCTGTATGGATCATTGTGAACTTGTATCAGGGATTGTATAAGAGAGTAAATGTGTGTTAGTATATGTTTGAATAAGTAAGGTGTGTATAACTGTATAGTTGAGGAAATGGAGGTGTGATTGATTCTTTGCATGACTGACTATGTGTGTGAGTAACTCCATGGATGAGTGGCAGTCTGTGAGTGTCTGTTTACACTGATTGTATCTAAGGTTATATTAGAGTCTGAAGAGGTTCATTGTATTATCACATAAATGATATCATCAGTGATGTGATCAGTAATGTCAAATGAGATGTCATCAGTGATGTCATCAGTGATGTCATTTTAGATGTCTTCAGTGATGTCATCAGTGATGTCATTTGAGATGTCATCAGTGATGTCATCAGTGATGTCACTGACCATGTCATGAATGATGTAATATGTGACATCATCAGCAGTGGATTGCGGGTGCGCGATATATATTTAGTGCAACTAACTATATATGCGAATTTCATTGGTTTTGTGTGAGTAAAATAAGGTTTTGTAAATGCTAATCCCTAACTAGATATGGTCTATAACCTATGGTTTTTTCAGTGAATTTTCAAGGTTTTGTAAACGCTAATTCCTAACTATATATGGTCTATAACCTATGGTTTCTTCAGTGAATTTCATTGTTTTTTTATAGCAAATATCAAAATCTGTACAATTTATTATTCTTTTAAATGAAAAATATATTTTATATGTTTTTAATAGAATTTTTTTATGCATCTGCCAAGCCCTGACCTCTTAATAGTGCACTGTGGTGGAAATGATTTTGGGACTATGACTGGGGTTGGTCTGGGAATGCTTTTAAAGGACACCTTGCATCAATTGATGACACTTTTTCCCCAAACTCCCTTGGTATATTCCAATATATGCCAAAGACAGAAATGGAAGTGGTCCAACCAATTTTTTCCACAATTTGAGAAAGCACAGAAACGTGAATAAATCTGTTTCTGCTTACGTGAGAGACTTTAGAATGGGTTTAATATACAACAATAACTTGCGTTACAACATGCAAGACATCTACAGAGGAGATGGTGTGCACTTCTCCGATGAGGGGAATAGAATATTCCACCTGAATTTAAAACTGTGCATTTGAACCTACTTGTAGGTACCTAAATTAGCCACAGAACCCAATAGCTCTTTTCAGAGCTACCCTACCTCTGATCATTCAAAACGTTTTTCTTTTTGTAACTTTTTTCACTATTTTTCACCAAAGTACGCTCCCCGGTTCGCTTACCGGTGCGCGTACCGGGCGCTCCCCACGCGATTTTTTTATTTTTATTTTTTGCCTATATGAGCGTCCTAAGCCCCCCTCAGAAAACCTAGAGGGTCAGAAATTGTCTACCGTGCCCCCTTCTACCCATTCCGAACATTGTTTCCCCTCCATCTTGTGTCTCAATTCTACCGATACACAAAATGGAGGACTCCCGTAACGCTGCCGGTACGCGTACCGGGGCGCGCACCGGTGAGCGCTCGCTAAAAAAAGGTGGGAAAGTAATTTACAGAAAAACCACTGCAGACACTTTCATCAAATATAGAATAGGCCCTACTACATCGCAGTCCCTACCATTTACCCAAATTTGATGGAATTCCATTAAGAAAATTATGCTGTAGGCCTGACTAAATATCCTGAGGTAAATTACATGACAAAAACACATATGAAGTGTTAGAATTGACAACCAATTAAAATGTTACTTTCATTTTCTACTATTATTTCAAGACATTTGATTGGTTATGTACCTGAATATATATAAAGAAAGAGAGAGAAACACAGCCATTTTGACTACTACTTCCTGAAGTACATTTCAAGAGCATTTTCACTGTCAACTTTAACTTCTTTTTCAAAGGTAAGATATAATTAAAAAAATTTGAAAGGAGAAGTATGTTATGCACTTTAAATTAATTTAGGAAAACGTTTTCAGATAGTTACATACTGTCCCTCTATAAGAGTTAGTCATTGAGAAAGACTTAATTATTTAAATTATTGATTGAGTTAGGCTTCTGTGGTATAATTATGAATTTACTTAGGCTTCATCACAGGCACTTTTTAATAGTTCTACTTCCTTCCTGAAACCATGCACTGCCCAAAGATTACTTCACTGTTAAAAACTCACAAGTACCTGTCTGAACTTAAACCCAACAGTGCCCTATCTCCACTGATATATTTTTTTTAATGCAATTTACAGCAAGAAAATGGAAGCACAGCAAAAAGAAAATACAATTTAATTTGAAATTAAGATTGAAAGCAATCCAAACCAAGAAAAAGAAGAACTAGACTTCATGGAGGAAACAGTAGACCAAGAATTATTAAAATGTGCTGAAGAATGTGATTCTTGGAATGAAAAGGAGGACATTCCTGATGATTTAATGTTACAAATTCTCTTAGATTTTGTAAAATCAGAACAATAAATTTAAATTTTAAAAGTTAAAATTGTTTGAGACATTATTCTTTTTAATATGAAAATTATGAAATAGTACCCAAAAAGATAAAATATAAACTGAGACTTAAAATATACTGTGCAACTTTTTTGCGTTACATAGTAAGTTTGCTCATAGTTACTTCCTTTCTCCCACTATATTATCTCCAATGTGTATTTAACATCTCTTTATCATCTCCTGCCTCCATGTTCGTTCTGCTTTCCTCACAGACTATGCTATGAATTCCATATACCACAATAACTTCTGAAACAACATGCAAGATATCTACGAAGGAAACGGTGTATATTTATTTTTAGACTCTGCATTGGTACCTACATGTTGAAAATACAACAAAAAGAACAATCAATAAACATACAATATTTGAACATTCTTTAATTCTTTTTTCCCTATATCACGCTCCCCGGAACGCTTCCTGGTGCGCGGACCGGGCGCTCCCCCCGCAAAAAAACGATAATGAAAATTTTTTTTTTTTGCCCCGCGGGGCCCTTTTAAAGCCTCCTCATCAAACCTAGGGGGTCAGGGAGGATGTACTCTGCCCCTTATGCTCATTTCCCCCTTTGTTTTTGCCACCTCTTGTGTCTCGATCCTACCGAGACACAAGATGGCGGCCGCTCCGGACTGTTTAGAATGTTCACAGTCACCGGGGAGCCAATCCGCTTCTCCTCGCGAAGTTCCGTTACGCGTCAGGTACGTGAACCGGGGCGCTAACCGGGACGCTGTCACAGATATATATATTTTTTTGAACGTTAATTTCTCAAAATCTACTGGAGCACATATCTTGAGACCTAGCAAAGGCACATCGGGCTACCAGTCCCTACAATTTTACCAAGTTTCGTGTAAATCCATTCAGCCGTTCGAGCTAAAAGTGAGTCCAACCGCCCTATGGAAAAATTAATGGGAAAAACGCGTTTTGGGACCCCCCTTTTTTCTCAGCCCCCCCTTGACGAAACCCCCCCAAATTTTCATGGGCTGGTCAGAAACAAAATGTGCCATTTTCCTGAAAATTTCAGCCAATTCCGTCCACAAACACCAAAGTTATTCGACATAGAATTTTCAGAAATCCCATAGGAAAAAAATCCTAACTATATATACCTAACTATATATACCTACTGGCGACCCCCAGTAGGATATATATATATATATATATATATATATATATATATATATATATATATATATATATATATATATATATATATATATATATATATATTACCTACTGGCGGTCGCCAGTAGGTAGTTATAGTTAGGATTATTTTCAATGCAAAATCTCAACATTCTATTGTGAATAACTTTGGCGCCGGTTGAGGAATCTGCCTGAAAATTTCCTCAAATTTGCCTCGTGGCGCTCCGGTCCTTCCTTGAAAGTTTGGGGGGGATTCGTGAAGCGGGGGCCGAGATAAAAGGGGGGTCCCAAAACATGTTTTCCCCATGTTAATTTCCATAGGGCGGTCGACCTCACTTTTAGCCCGAACGGCTGAATGGATTTCCACCAAACCTGGCAAAATTGTAGGGACTGGTACCCCGATGTGCCTTTGCTATGTCTCAAGATATATGCTCCAGTGGTTTTTACGAAAATTAACTTTGAAAAAATATATATTGGGCTACATTGGGCTATATATATGTTAGAGCCCAAATGTAGCCCAATGTAGCCCAATGTAGCCCAAAGATGGCCACCAGAGACAAAAAAAACAAATGTAGCCCAAATATCAGCCAGATGTAGCCCAACTATAGCCCAATGACAGAATGTCCCAGAGTGTTCTAAAGAACAACTAGAGCTCTAACAGTCTTACTTATGGCACAGTTTTACTGAAAGTAACAGTAGACTCACCAAAAATCAGTCCGAACAACTAGTAGTAAAGATCAATTCCAAATGGCAATTGCTCCTCAATTATAAAGTGGAACTAGAAAAGAAGAAGATGTTCAATTAGGGTCCATACTTTTCTACAGATTCATTAATGACCTCCGCACTACTATATATGGAATTGATCTTTACTACTAGTTGTTCGGACAGATTTTTGGTGAGTCTACTGTTACTTTCAGTAAAACTATACCTCTGAGGAGAGGTTGTCCTATGTTAACTGGACAGGGCAGTTAAAGATCTAAAGACTGATACTCTGCCCTTATAAAAATAGGTTTTGTAACATGTTCACTTGCCTTTACACTTCCCATGATCTTATTCACAACTTTGGGTAATAAGGTTTTTTCTATATACGCTTGTATATATACTGTTCACGCTGTGGTAACTCATCATTCTTGGACTCTCTCTCTTTTCTATCTGTAATTTGGTACCTATACTTTAAACATGTTCACTCATTCTTAGTATTATATCTGATAGGTGTGCTGTAGATCCTCATGTGACTTCTTTCAGTATCTGTACAGATCTCCACTTTTTGTAAATCTTTATAGCTTTAACTCTTGTATCTTGTTGGAATACATATTCACTGGTGAAGGATCATTTGTGTACATAAAGAGAATTGTATACATTATGGATTTGTTTATTCTGTTGTAGCCCTGAAGAAGTCATTTGGGTGACTGTACCCTCTGACGAAACACGTGTTGGCTACCTCTGTTTGAACTAGATTAAGACTATGAAGAGATTTCATGTTTTGAAGAGAAAAGAAATGGAAATTAAAGGAATTTAATCTGATGAACTGTGAAAGGACATTCATTTGATTGTGGTTATCTTTTCTCTTGGAATAACTTAAGAATTGGCATATATGTGCTCGGGGACAACTTACCTTTTATAACTATATGGATGAGTATTAGTGTGTAACAGGATGTATAGGTGTATGAGTACATATGATGAGTAAGTACATGCATGAGTGACTATATAGAACTGTTGGTGAATGAGTGGATGTGTATTTAGATGTTAGAATTACCTAATAAGTTGTTGTAATTGGTATTGGTTTCTCCTTTTTTAAGAAAATGTTAGTTTCTATTTTTGAATGTTTGTGTCAAAGGTTATTTTATGCTGATAGGAGGTCTGCCACTTTGTCACGAGGATGTTGTCATCAGTGATGTCATTTGAGATGTCATCAGTGATGTCATGAGTGATGTCACTGACCATGTCATGAGTGATGTAATATGTGATGTCATCAGCAGTGCATTGCACGCGCAAGTTATAGTGAGTCCAACTAACTATAACGTGGGAATTTCAATGGTTTTATGCAAGTAAAATTTCCACCTAACTATAACTGGTGTGAAACCTATGGTTTTTTCAGTGAAATATATATATAAATGCAGCAATCCATAGCTTGTCCTCAGCATCTCAATCGGCGCCACTCCTTAGCAAACACGGACACAGACCAAAGGATTCAGATGCCAATTATTTTATTTGTGCTTCTCTGCCGCCATAACGTTTCGGCTCCAAGGTGCCTTGATTACATGATAACATGAGTAAATTCACCAGCCATTTTTAAAGTGACTGTGCATGGGATACAACTGATCATGTGATACACTGGGTAATAGACATTGAAGACATACTGGTTTTTCGCTTTGAGGCATAAACAGTAAGGAATGTTAAAACAATACTGATTTCTTCCAATTCTGACCGATGGGGAAATGTACAGTATTAGCAGCTACATCACTGTGCAAAATTACAAAAATGTGTGCAAATATGCAAGTTTGTGCAAATTGTTGCTATAAATACCACTGTATAATAAGGTGTAAAAATATATATATACATGGTTGAATCCAAAGTTAATATACAAAACTCTTAATGATGCTGAGTTTGAATGCATAAAAAATAGCAGAAAATCCTTAATACATGTCTAATACATGTCAAATCCTGGTAATAACATGATCCACCATCCTCTATCCAATGGTTAAAACAGATACCCCTCAGAATAGCAAACACCAGTGTTGCGTATGGTCTAATCGAGTGCATATTAACTGCCACTACTGAATACGATTACCAAAACAATTCTGGGATAAATCCCCATAGTGTAACCTGTTACTGTCTTCCTCAATAAATTTAAATACATACTACATGAACAAAATCCTAAAAAGTTGTGCAAAAAATAGTGCAAGTGTGAAAGTGCAAAATGTTACTTAAAATAACCGTTATACATACCGTTAGTTAACAACATACTCGTGGGTAGACTGAACCCAGTCATACCCCTCCAAGATATCAGAACTTCTTATTGACTCATAGTATGCCGTAGATAAAAAACAATCATCATTAATACGACATGTAATATTTCATCATATTGAGTTCAATGAAGATTCATGAAAATAATTTGCTATAAGCAAGCATGCGTTTCAAAAGTAAGTTACATGACTGGTTACCGGGCGATAAAGGGTGGTCAATCCAAATCTACAGCTGATTGTTTATCCTTGCCAATAGGACTGCACTCGGGGGTTACATCCAACTCACTTGTATACCAAACTCTATTACGATATTGCCAAGAAGCTGATATCAATAGAAAACAGTATGTTATGATTTTCTGTTTTTAAAACAATAAATAATTATCAAAATTTATTAAATATATATATATGTATTAAAGCTCCTTTTCTTTCTTTTTCAAAGAAAAAAGCACTCACAGGGGCGGTTGTGACCGTAGTTTATTCACAACGCAACAAACAGACGCGTTTCGGCTAATGCCTACATCGATGTTATCGGACACACCAAAAGCGGATACTTTAAAACAATCGCATAATGCAATGAACATTGAAATGGACATCATTAGTACAATGCAAAAGAGAACCGCCATCTTGGCGTGGTTTAACCATCAATGCATTATGAAGCCCTGAATGGGCATAAATGTTATGCTTGGATTTCTAAGCATTGTATTGATCATGTAATTAAGCCGTATATCGGCTCTTCGCATTACTCAAAAAACACTTAATTTCAATATATATTAACATGATTGTAACTTCAGTGAACGATATCAAGCTGTGTATTGGCACATTTCATTGTTTTCAATGCATATTTTATCACAATTAATGTTTAGACATTTCATTTGTATATGTAATGTTTAATCACCAAGGTGAACTGCTAGTTCTTCCCCACTATTCATCCTTTGGGGGCTTTTGTTTGTAGATCAATAATATATTGTGACTCTAGTCTATGAAGTCTTGAGATCCGGTAACCTCCTCTTGTATTTACTAGCACATGGTCGATACCATAGTATCGCAACAGGTATCTGTTGTTCTGATGCTTTCTCTCAAAATGCCTGGCCACTGGATATGAGGTATCTTTCTTTACTATGGCTCTCAGATGTTCTAGAATGCGGGTCTTGATAGGATGAATTGTACTCCCGATATATTTAAGCCTGCATGGACAAACCAGACAATAAACAGTATAAGCTGTATTGCAGGTCAGAAATATAGTTATTATTCTACGTTCCCGCAAGCCTGGTATTTCATAAGTCAGTGTTTACTTGCCATTGGTGCCAGCCTTGCGCTTGCTGCAAGGAAAAAAGCCTTTCATTTATTTTATAGTGGCACTCTAAAAGAGAGCCATAGCAAAGAAAGATACCTCATGGCTTGGTGCCATGGGAAAGGGGGCACAGCAGGCTAGGTGCTTCTGAGGGAGGGATGCATCCATGAAACTTAGAGGCTCACAGTGTGGCATGCAGAGGCTAACAGGAGGGCCTAGTCCAAGTTCCTTTGCCACTGGTGAACTAGACAGTTGGAAGAAAAGACCTCTTGTAGCTTGTTGTGTCCCTGTAGCTTTAACTGGAAGTCTGTCTAATGACCCTTGGAGTCCACTTTTTAGTCATGGGTACTAAAGGAAGAGCAGGTCCAGTCTTTAAGTGTCTTCTCAAGTCTCAGACAGCAGGTTCAGTCCTCCTTTGATCTTCAAGGGATCCAAAAGTGTTGTAAAGTGGGTGCTTGGAGATGCCTCATTTATGCCTGGCACGAGCTAGTGGAAATTGAATGGCCCGTTGGAAGACCCTAAACGATGAGGAAAAGGCTCCCCAGGCTAAACCTACTCACTTTGGGTATTTCCAACATGGCTGAAGTGCTTAGTCATACTAAACTTGGCTCTGAGGTCTGGGTGTGCATGTGTGGAGTGTACTATGGTAATCCTAGAGTCCTCTCGCATCTAACATTAAAATGCAGTTTTAGGCAGTCTATGTACCCCCAACAAACTCATAGACATACGTTCTGGTAGAACAAGGCTGAGATTTCAGCAATCAGAACATGGACACACTCAAGGGGGCGCAAAAGAATGGTGCAGGCCTGGGTTTTAGCTACATCTGTTTAGTAGGCCTCTTTCAAGTTAATCAAGCACTTGGGCCCAGCCCACAGAACATCCTGTCAAGTGTACAACAACACCTCCCATACCAAGGCTTGTGTCCCTGTGCTAGGAGCAAGTTAACATCTCATTCACTTCCATTGAAATGCTAATTACTGGCTGGCAGAAGGGACAGAGCAAAATGAAGATTGGTCTTCTAGGGACCTCAGGCAGGGCAAAGGTGACTTTCTAAAAGTAATCTTTCCAAAATATTTATGACAAATTAAACTTCACAGATGAATTGAGCTTGTAATAAATATTTCAAAAAGTCTATACATTTGTAGCTGTTTCCTAGGCAGAGATAACACTTTTGAAACATAAAATTGTATCCCAATTCTTTCCTATAGAACAACCAACACTAGTATAGTGAAAATAACTTTGAGGTACTAGTCACTGTAAGTACATGTTTAAAATTAACCTTTACATTTCCTACTTTTAAATATCATGCACTCTGCCATAATGAGCAGCTAGGCTTACTTAGTGATGTTTTATAAATATTTAAAAAGAGGGTTTTAGGCCTTTGAAAAGGGTCATTTTGATAGGTAGAATTTACAGCTAGAACCTACACAGCCAGCCTAATAGTGGTAGGCCTGCAGTCATGTTTACATTGTCACTGCAGTAGATGGTACAATGGGTGCCTCATTTCACTGCTGACATTTAACTTACAGGCCCTTGGTATAACTTGATACCATATACCAGGGACTTATAGGTAATTTAAATATGCAAATGATGTGCACCAAATGTACCATTTTGAAAGAAAGAACACAATCACTTAACCACTGGTTAGCGTGGGTAGAGTGCACAGAGTTTTATAGCCAGAATATATAGGGTTCAGCAAAAAGGCAACAAATAGGGGGACCCTACAGATAGGGCAAAATGTTCAACATCCTCAAAGTGACATATTAACTATGGGCCTCCAAGGGAACACAAAAGGGAGACGTACCTGAGGAACATTTCAAGTACAGTGAGTCGCTTGAATTTAGCAACTGAATTTGTAAAAGAAGGAGCTTGTGTCTTAATAGCTATGTGTGACAGAACAATGTATTTTCTTGAGCAAGACAACTTCTAATAAGTACCAAAATGCTGACTAGAATGCTTGAAAAGCACAATTAGATAAAATATCAATGAATTAATTTTGATCTCCTAAATTGTAAGATAAAAGACTTTATGGCAGCAGTGATACTCCAACAATACATGAGCCTTACCACATTGATGATAATGTTAGAATTGAATGTGTGGATATGGTTTGAAGGATATTTTCAGTCTTGATAATGAATTAGGGGATCATTATTAATATTTTTAAATGTCTATTCTATATTAAAAAAAAGAATTAAAATTATATAGTGTTTCTAAAATTTTTCATTAGACTCTTTTCAGTATTTGTGGTATAGCGGCCCATCGATAATCCCCAAAGTAGATCAGTATCAATGTTAAGCTATGAGTAAATTAAAAACTGTATATAATACATTAGAGGATCTCCATCTAGAGAATATATTTACAGCACCAATAGGGAGCTTTGTTGTTCATAGAAACATGCCACTCAATGCTGCATGGCTGGTTGCTGTGATAATATGCGGTAATGGACGCACTGTGCAGATGCACAGTAGACCTAAACATCCTTTTGCAAAAAAATAAAACACCTTGAAAAAAGAATGACTTCCTTACATTTTCTAGATAAACTGGATTTGATTTATTTAGTGGTTCAGAATTTGTGAATTTCCAAGTGAATGCCCCGAGCCCAATGAGGAATAAGTGGCTCCTGTCACCCCAAGCTGATGGGCTTTTAAATGTCACTGGTTGGCTTTAATGTCGAGACAGCCTTGTAAGCATCCCAGACAGACAGCAAAATGTGACATGGAGGGTGGACTGGAAGATCCCTTCTAAGAAGGTTATTATGAGCAATGGCGCTTCTGAAAGGACCTTTTTCAGGGAATGTCAGTGGATAAACATGCCAGCTGGTTTGCTCATGTCCCATAGGAGTGCCCCATGAACAGAGTCTCTGTTTCGACCCCATGTGCCCCCCAGGGCACATTGGACAGTACATACCTTGCAGTAGAGATTGCTATGGTAACGGTGTGCGCCTTATGTAACACATGCGCTCATTGGACTGTGGTGGCAGCCAGCCACTGACACACTTCTGTTTAGCTTTCTCGTTTACGAGTCCATCTCCAGGGGTCTGCAGCTGGCAGATTCTCCAGCTGCTCAAGAAGCAATATTTTGAGTTAATAGAAATTACATTTACCTGGTAAAAGAGTGCTTCCAATGCTGTACGGTCAATATATAGTTTGTCACTATAAACAACTACGAGAACCAACCCATGCCATAGTATTATTAAATAGGTCTAAACCAAGCATTCATAAATGTATTGATAAGGACCAGAGACGAGTTTTATAGTCTGACTTTAGTGCTCCTATTCAGACCAGGGCCAAAGAGATCAGAGACATGCATTGGTACTTTGTTGATTTCTAAAGAAACCCAGCTATCACTAAGGCTGTTGGACCTAGCCCTTTTTCAGGGTTACCCCAAACGTTTTGCATTACTTCTGTATTTCTGCTGACCTGTTTTTGTTGGCTTTAGGACTATGGACACTTTACCACTGCTATTCAGTGCTAAAGTGCATGTGCTCTCTCCTTTAATCTTGGTATGATTGACTTACATCTGTTTGGCATATTTAATTTACCTGTAAGCCCTTGTTCAGTGGTTTCCCACATACCCTGGGCCTGTAAATTAAATGCTACTATTGGGCCTGCAGCGCAGTTTGCGCCACCAACAAAAGTAGCCTTTCAAACCTGTCTCAGGTCTCTGCCACTGCAGGGCCTGGGTGCGCAGTTTACTTGCCAAGCCTGAAACTCCCCTTTTTCTATATATAGGTCACCTCTAAGGTAGACACTAGGTAGCTATATGGGCATGGTGATGTATAGGTAAAAGGTAAGGCATGTGCCTTTATTGTGTGGCATGTCCTGGAAGTGGCAAACAGCCTATTTGGTTTGTCACTGAAGTTACTACTCTCATAGTTTTGCATTGGAAATTCCCTGATATATTTTTCAGTGGTAATTTCTGATCTGAAAGGATTAGCATTGCCATGTTTGCAATGGTGGTGATAAATCCTGCTTATTGGTGAAGGTGGATTTTTTTTCATGACTAATTTAGAAATCCCACTTTTAGAAAGTGGGCATTTCTATGTGCTTATGACTCTTTGTGCTTTACTGCCTTACTCCAATCAACATTGGGTTTAGACTGATAGGAGCCTGTTTGTGCATTCACACTAGACAGTCACACAAAGTGAGCTGAGGTGTGCCCTGCATATTCTGATGGCCCATCACCAGGCAGATGGCTCTTCCTGAGCTAGAGTGTTGGGAGAAGTTGTCACTGTGCCTGTCCTCTCACAATGCTGTCTTCAACCCTCTGTCGCTAGGGCTGGGATTGAATGAGGGTGTTGGGCACTTCCAAAGTTCTTTTAAAGGTACCTCCACATCAAAGTAATTTTAAGTATAAATACAGGGGCTCTAATACCATGATTGTAGACACTGCGTGTGACTTGCAACTAGACGCTGCTGGCTCTACATTCTGCACATTGCCAGGAGGAACTGCTGGGCTGTCAAGAGAAATCATAACTTGGACTTTGCTTTGTTGTGCTGACCTACTAAGAAGGACTGCCTCTTCACCTACAAAGGATCCTGTGTTCTGGATTGCTGCATACATTCCCTGTGTGCCCCATATGTTCTCCTGGGACTGGACCGCCCCAGAATTGGCTATGGGTCTCTGCATCTGGCCATTGCAGTCCTTATACATAGCATGTGTTGGGTGCTGCATTTGCAGTCTTGATTGTCAGCTGGGGCCTGAGCATGGAGTTTACGTGCCCTTCTCGCACACCCCCACGGAAGTGAGCCTACGGTATTGGTGTCCTCCGGCAAGTTCACTGCTTAGTTTTTAAGTCCCTGCACCATTCTATGAGGAGCGGGCCACCTCTTTGATCACCCCTGGTGGGTGTGATACTTTGCTCAGTTCCCTCGACGCTTGACCACGAGGTGGAAGCCCTCTGTTTGGATTTGCTGGTTGCTGAGCACATTCTGGGTTGAGCACAGTGCTCCCTTCCATCTGGAACTCTTTGAGCAGTCCCTGATCCTCCTTCGACGAGGTGCACTCATTGGAGACCGGCTGCAATGAGTCTCCGGTGGCACCATAAAACACTAAGTATACATGCACTAAGTATACGCGCACCTCAGCAGGATGGACATATACAGTAGTATGTGCAAAGAGGACCAATGCTTTATGGTATCAGCCCACGGGCACAGCAGTGTACCCTCGATTAACTACTTTGGACCCGAGCAGACCCAAAAACAGTACACAGCACACCTTGCTATTTGGGCGACATACAGTGTCCTTGTGTTTTCAGCGATCATCCAGGGGAGATCATGATAGGTCTCACGCGCCTGCAAACTGACCGTCATCCCCGCAACTCCAGCAGCTGGCCTGCACGCTCACCGGCAGCTGCACATGGCGAACGTGCATCCAGGGATTTCCAGTTTGTGTGCCCACACTGTGCTTTGGCCATACCATGGGGCACTGGAACCCCTGTAATTCTCCGAGGGTAATCCTCCACGGAAACCCCATTCACCACCAGGAAATGACTCTGCTGTATATAGGATCTTACCCTAATTATCATATTCCCTGTAGTGGGCACACAGGTGTCCCTATGCCCCACTACTTCTAACTCCCACCTTTTCCAGGCTCACACAAGATTACTGTACCCCCTGCAGTCGGGTTCATGTACCTAGGGGGGGTTCTTGTTTCTTAAGGGATCATGGTGGCATTTGGTGACATAGGCACTACAGTGATGTTGGAAGATTTATGTGTCCTACTTCTAACCTAACTGCTGCATTTCATACCCCGATGATTTCTCACATTTGTCGTCTTACCTTGCCCTGACAGGATAATGAGTATTATTTCAGTATTGGCCTTGTGTGCGCAGTAATGGTGTTTTTATGACGTGTGCAACATAAAAGTCTTTGTCTTATTGCACTCACTGTGATGCTATGAGAATTGCCTAGTTGGCAAAGTAATTACTAGTTTATGTGGTTTTGCTTTATGTTTATATGCAATACAGATATATGTATTTTTATTTACTACTGTGTGATGTCTCTATTGTGGTGTTTTTATTGTGTAACTGGTGTGAGTGTGCGTTGCGCAAATGCATTATTCATTGCCTCTGGGATAAGCCTGACTGCTCTGCCAAGCTACCAAGGGGGCCTGCAGGGGTCTTGGGTGTGTAAATCCCTAACCCTGACTAGAGTGGTGGTTCCTGCCTGGCTTAGGTGCATACTCTAGCCAACCAGAAACCCCATTTCAAACAACCGCAATACCAAGCTGAGCCCGGGACCTGCAGCTAATCTATGTGGTATCGCTGACTAAAGAAAAGCCAGTTTTGCCATGCATTAATTTAACTGGCCTCACCTAGAGTATCAGCCTTTGACAATAAAGATCACAGCAACGCCTGTGCCATAGGCCT
The DNA here is from genome assembly GCF_964263255.1 of Lissotriton vulgaris. Lineage (NCBI taxonomy): Eukaryota > Metazoa > Chordata > Amphibia > Caudata > Salamandridae > Lissotriton > Lissotriton vulgaris. The sequence continues at coordinate 1,138,324,467 of NC_141695.1, read as the reverse complement.
ATAGTAACGTCGAAACAAGCTTATCGTAATACTGACTGAAGCAATGTCTGTAGTGTTACACAGAGAATGGGGTGTACCATTTGCCTATAATAATACCTAAAGAATGTGTTGGCCGTGCAGTCACCAGACATCAATAGTGACCAAAGGGAAGCGCCGTTGAGTCATAATATAGTAAATCAAGGGCCATGCAATCATCTTACAGAAATAATGACAAAAACTTTGGCTGTCTAGCCATTGTACTGTAATTCTAACTATAGCATGGGACGTGCAATCAGTGTACAGTAATTCTGATCAAAACAAAAGCAAGTGGGGTCAGCCTGTGGTAATCCTGGGGCACCTGAAATGAGTGCCTAAATGATATTCCATTTAATGACATAAAAAAGCTGTGAATTTCAGCTGGGCTAATCATACATCTTTCACCAGACACCTTTTAAATGGTTTGCTAATGCTAAGACACCACACAGTTGCATCTATGGCTTCTCAGTCACCTGGGAGCCACAGAACCGTAATACTTTGCAGGGTCCCATGGTTTCTGAGGCCGGAAGAATTTCTCACCTGAATCTGTTTCCTATTGTGCTCCTGGGCTCTTCGCTGCTCCTCCTTTTCTCTTCAACTCGAAAATGGGAATCCCCTGCCAGAGGGTTAGCAGCTGCCTTTGAAGGCGACTGAACAGCTAGACCACTGTATGTTTTCGCTCTATTTTGCTTTCCTTTTCCATCATGGAATGTTCCACCCTTTGCTTCTTTTTGACTTTCCCAATCGATTATGTCTTCAGTCATGTGGTGTTTGATTTAATTTCTTTATCCTGTTTTTTCCTTTTAAAGGCCTCAGTCCAGTTCGAGGGTGCGTTGCAAAAAAGCCATGTTCCTTTGCTTGTTTCTTTGCTCCTTCCATTTGTTGATCCAAACTCTTCACTCTTGGGACCTCCTTATCTAGATTCCCGACTTCTGGTTTTCTCCAACCCTGTGAAGACTTCATCAGCAAGAGGTTTTTCACACCTCTGGCTTTTTCCTCCTGAGATGGAATCAGCTTCTCAAGGTCACTTGCCTACCACATATTCCAATACTGGGTGACATTGTGGCTCCAGGAAACAGTTTCCTTTACCTCCGATAATGAAAGACCCGGACCTGGTTTATGGGAAAGCGTTCAGCTCTGAACACACGCTTAAACCCATAAAACATTTACTAGAAAATGTTTATGAGGTTAGAGGGGACATTGACAGTCAGGAGTATATTCAATAAAAACACTGCTGCCATGTTTTGTCCAATTAGTTTCTATGAAAGTCGGAAAGCAGCTCACTGTTGTATTCCCTCGTTGCCTACGGGAGCTCACCTCAATGTATTTTACTAAAACAACCATCTTTTTTGTTTGTGTCTGAGTAGAGTTTTTGGCCCAGCCTCAGAGCTCTTGTAATCTAGTCTGGAAATCGTCTGTGATTGGTATGCAGTTTTAAATGTTGTGCTTGGTCCTTTGGAGGCATGCAGATTTCATGCGTGACATGAAGACTGTAGCTTTTGCACCATAATCATATGACTATTTGCCCATGTGTAACATCAGGCACAAATAGCATTCAGAACCGAAACCATCTCTGACAAGATTTTTCAAACCAGCTGCACTGAGTTTAGCAAAGAAATGGTTTTGAGAACATTCAGCCTGATTCATGATCGGGCCGTTTTGCGAGGCTCAAATAGCGAATCATAAGGAATCGCTATTTGAGACTCGCAAAACGGTATTCATGTAGGAATCGCAATATTAATTGCGATTCCCACTGATTCCTTATTTGCGATTAGCTAATTGCTAATCGCAAATAAGGAATAACTCCCCATGCATTCCTATGGGCCAAAAGGCCCATAGGAATGCATGGGGAGTCATTCCTCATTTGCGATTAGCAATTAGCTAATCGCAAATGAGATTGCGAGTACAAGGGTGCCAGGGGTGTCCAAAGGACACCCTGTAGCACCCCTGCAATGGAAATTAACACAGGTGTTGCACACACACATGTCCAAAGGACATGTGTGTGTGTAACGTGCAACTCAGAAAAATGCATTTAAATGCATTTTTCTGAGTTTTCGCAATTTACCACGAGGTTTGACCTCGCGGTAAATTGCGGCCCGAAATTGCGATTTCGCAATTGTAAAATGGATGATGATTTACATTTAAGGAATCTCAAATAGAGATTCCATAAATGTAAATCCTCGCAAATATGCGAATTAGCAAATAGCGATTTTTGCATTTGGGATGTTGAATCCCAAATGCAAAAATCGCACTCGCAAAGGGCCAGATTCTCAGAATCTGGCCCTTTGCGAGCGCAAATATGAATGATGAATCAGGCGGTTAGTTCCTGGGCCTGTGCAACATTCCAAAGTTTTTTCTAGCACATATCATGCGTAAATGTCACAATTTGTTGCATTTTATGTGTTTGCGTGTGGAGGTTCATTCTCATGAAACTGAACACAAGGTATTCAATTGCATACAAAATGCACGAGACACCAGCTCAATGTATTGGGTATATGATTGCTGAAGACAGGCAATAGAAATAATTAATTAAGCGAATACCGCCATGTCACACATCCAGCATCAAAGAACCTGCAAGACATTTTCTACTTGCCATAACCCATAAGTTTCCCGCATGCTAACATTTTGTGATCAGTGTGAGTGAAAAAGTCCAGAAATTACGTAAAATGCAGATCACCCAATATTCTTAAATTATGCATGATTTCACATGTAACAAACAATTTGCAGATCTTTCATTCCTTAAAGCGAATAAAATAATAAAATTGGCCTAAATGAGGCATATTAGGTCAGAAAATAATGACCAAAAAGCTACAGTAGTTGCAGCCAGATGTGGTGAGGAACTAGTGACATATTGTAATACTTGAAGTTATCATCACATCCCTTTGAAGAAAGGGAGAATTTAGACACCACATTTCCCCCTGAGACACATCATAAATCACGAGTGCACTGCATCTATTGACAGGACAGGTAATTCCTATTTCTAACTCCTTCTTCCCAGGTTATTGGACCCCTTTTGGGTCACAAAAAATATTTGGGATAAGGTGGTTCCACCCACCTAATGTGTCATGCTTCATTATTGGCCACCTCATCCCATCCTGCTTAGATGGTACTGCCAGGGTGGACCGGACCGTAATCAATGGGGGAGTTCTTAAGATATATTCTTTTCCTGGATAATACAGGGATCCTGTTTATAGTAAAAATACCTTAAGGTATACCACCGGTATATCCTTTATTATGTGGTATCTGAGGTATGACTAAAATGTGAATAAATAAATTACTGGATCCGTAGGGGTACCATGGCCTCATCATCCTCTGAAAGTGCAGTCATGATTATGGCCACTCTAAGAGCCAGATAACAGGCGAGAGGCATTCCTCTGGGCAAAAAGGGTCCTTCATTCTAATTCTATAATTGTACGTTAGTTTATATAAATATATGTATACTAGCAGCCCGTCCCGGCGTTGTCCGAGTATGAATTGCTGCCGGCCAGTAGTATATTGTTTGTAGGATTTCGTTTTGATAGAATTTCTTATCTGTGACAGACCTGTGAAACGCTCCGATTCACAGTGCACTGCTGATGCACTTAAGAGTGCGCGTTCAGTAGTGTGTGAACTCGAGTTTCCCTACTTCATTTTTCCTTGCAATATTATATAGCGCGAACTCGACAACATGGCATAAGCACAATTTACATTACGGAAGAACACATTAATTTTGTGGTAGGCACGGGGAGAGAAAGCGATTTGCCTGGTATCACAGGATGTTGAGCTGATGCCGAGATTTGAACGTAGCTCCCCAGCTCTAAAGTTCGCAATTCTAGAACTTGTGGCGGGAGGTGTGTCTAAAAGTGTATGTCGTGCTGGCCATCAATGAGAGAGACCTGCGCATTTTTCAAATGGGTGGTGAAAAAATATGAGTATGTTGCTGGAGATGTGGGCCGCCGTGCCACCAATGTACTTATCGGGGTAGGGTAAACACTTATCATTCCGCAACTTTCTTTCCGCATACCATCACTCCGCATACTTTCATTACGAAAGTACCATGACTCCGCAATGCCATTATAATGCATGGCATTACATTTTATATGCTTTTACCACGCATACATTTACCACGAAATTCGTTGTAAATGCATGAATGGTAAAAGCATGTTTTTTTTAAATGTTTGTATAAGGTATCTATGGGTATAGGGGTATACGTTTTGGGGTACTGAGGTATATGTTTTGGGGTGTTTGGGTATTTTAAGGGTTCAGATATAGTTTTGGGTTATGGGGTACAGAGGTAGTTTTAGTGTTTAGGGATAGGTATGGGTTTGGGGGTACAGGGGTATTTTTAGGGTTCAGGGCTAGGTTTGGGTTTGGGGGTATAGGGGTATTTTTAGGGTTCAAGGGGTAGGTTTGGGTTTTGGGGTATTTTTAGGGTTCAGGGCTAGGTTTGGGTTTTGGGGTACAGGGGTATTTTTAGGGTTCAGGGCTAGGTTTGGGTTTTGGGGTACAGGGGTATATGAGGGTTCAGGGGTAGGTTTGGGGTACAGGGTTATTTTTAGGGTTCAAGGCTAGGTTTGGGTTTTGGGGGACAGGGGTATTTTTAGGGTTCAGGGGTAGGTTTGGGTTTTGGGGTACAGGGGTATTTTAAGGGTTCAGGGCTAGGTTTGGGTTTTGGGGTACAGGGGTATTTTAGGGTTCAGGGGTAGGTTTGGGTTTTGGGGTACAGTGGTATTTTTAGGGTTCAGGGCTAGGTTTGGGTTTTGGGATACAGGGGTATTTTTAGGGCTCAGGGGTAGGTTTGGGTTTTGGGATACAGGGGTATTTTTAGGGTTTAAGGATAGGTTTGGGTTTTGAGGTACAGGGTATATTTATAGGGTTAAGATGGGTTAGTGTTCAAGGGTGGTGCGGCATTTTAAGGAGTAAGGGTGGGTTATGATTATGGGGTGCAGGAGTATTTAAAGGGAGCAGGGTGGGATTAGCACACAATATGAGACATGGCATGAAGGGCGGAATGTAGCACACGCCCCCAGCATTTGTCACGCCCCCAGCACACACCCACAGCACAACGCAGACACGCCCACAAGGAACTACTTTGCTGGCACGGTTCTTTTACCTTTTAAATGTATATGGGGGGCGTTTGCATAGCCTATGTCCTTCTGCTGCAACTGCTCTTTCCAACTCTTTATTGGGTTTTTGTGATTGGTGCTGTGGTTCCTGAGATTACCCGCCTCAAAGGTTTGGGCTCTCTATTTATTATATTAGTATAGATAGATATTGGAAAGACCGAAATTTTCTACCTCTCCCTATTTAAATTTCAAGACCTACGCTACAAAGCCACATAGGTTTACACAATACGATATGATCCATCATGTTGGGATGGTGATGATTCATGGAAAAAGCGTTCAATGACACAGCACACATGATAGGGTGGTACTGTAAATTTCAAACACAACATGCTTACCACACCTACAGCTTCGCAACAGTCAACAGCCATGTTAGTGTGTCTTTGCTTACCCTATTTAGGGCTAGTCTTTACTTCATGGTTTGGCAGGGATGAGCCGCCCCTATAGCCACATACATATATGGAAACATTGTGATGCTGTGTGCCTTCTTTATATGAAAGAGCATTATTTGTTACTAGCGCTATGGTCACAAATTGAAATAGCCATAGTCATGAACCCATGTGCTACATTTTATGGTAGCACAGGTGCAAGTTATCACTAATGGTAATATACATCCAGTTGATCTAGTGCAGCAGTCCAGATGATCTCAGAATCAGTTTAGAAGTCAAGTACTTATTTCGTCAAGGAGAACGGGCCCACGTAAATACCTATTATCTCCCCTCATGGCAGCTGTTCTCTCACGCCCTCAAAACCAGGTTCTACTGGCAATTTTATGCTGGTGGGTGCCATCTTTGGGTGGGGGTTGGGGGGCGCACTTGGGGGGTACCCATAGTACCCCCCTACATTTGCATGCACAAGGTGGCAGGCACCACGTGGTGCCTGCCAAGTTGTGCATGCAAATGCACAACATGAATTTTTCACATTGCGGTGGGTGCAGCTTACAGCACCGCCCGCCGCAATGTGAAAAATGTGGGATGCGACTGCCATGGTGGCGGTTGCATCCTGATTGGCATGGCGGAACCGCGGCACCTATGGCGGGCTGTCCCTTTAATCGTTGCGGAAAGTCCGCCCGCCATAGTAAAGAAGCCCTGAGTCTCAGGATTTAATTTGCCCAATCAACAGCCTGAGTAGGGTTGGGCCGTGCACTGAGTTTAGTGTGTAGCTAGCACAGCTGCGAGCCCACAGCTGAGCTCTTACCTCAAGGCCCACTGGTAAGATTCAGATCCATGTCGCCACTGCGGGAGAGCTGGGGTGCAGCCGTTATTGGAGTTGGAGTCCTGGACTGTGGCACTGCTCAGACTGGCGGACCGAATGTAAAGGTGCTCACTGAAAATAAGTGTCACAAAACTAACAGTAAACCAGGCCGGGCCACCAGGCTCAGATTTCCCCTGCACTGCCTGCAGGCCCATCCATCCTCATTGAGCACCGGGAAGGGTGGCGGGGGGGGGCACGATTAGCAATCTGGGCAGTGATTGAAAGGTGATACAGCTTCCCAAACCCCTCGTGGCAATCCAAGGATTTGGCGGGGGCACCAGCCCCTGCATGCCACCCACTGCATAGGTTAAAGGCGGCTGGTCCTTGTGGTTATGCCTCTCCTCTGCCCTGCGGTGTGTCCTGTTCGGGGCCTAACAAACATATAATGACTGGCAGTGCTATCTTGGGAAATCAAGCTGGGACAGACCACTGTTATAAAAAGACACCCTCTGCCAATGCTCCCATCGTACCCCAACAGCACACAGCTGCCTGACCGTTCAGGGCTACAACCAATAAAATGAAAACCACCCTTTTACTCCATTTTGTCAAAACGCTCACAGTGGTAAATATGTCAGTCTAACAGTCCAAGATGTAAACACGTTGCCTCCACCTTTGGGGTGTAAGTCTCATGCTCACTTGGAGGAATTGGTGTAAATGTCCTGTCCCTCCTGAGCTCTGTTACCACCCCATCAGAAGTCTCTGTATACTGCTTTCCAGTCTAATTATTGAATTTGCCCTCTTCAATGAGTATGAGTGATTGAGACACTGAGAAGACCACAACCATTGCTATAGACCTCAGCTATTTCATTCAGAGAAGTGTGGCTCAATGGTTAGAGCGGCAGACCCTGATGCAGAGGTCTAGCCTGGGACCAGGGTTCATTTCCCTGCCTCGGCGGGTCTTGGGCTCAAAATTCCACGGACCTGATAATTCTCGCCTCGGTGCCTATTCTAATCATAGAGTCCCACTCTGCAACTCTGGGCAATAGCTTGCTTAATCTCCACAATGGCCCCCACAACGCTAAGGATGCCTGGCCTTCACCCTGGGGGTGCCCAGGAGTGGACGCCTCACAGGGAAAGCCAGAATGAATTTAAGACTAAATCCTAAACTTACTACTATTTGATATTCACAGAATGCACTTACTACTTTCGGGATTCACAGAGTGAACTTACTACTTTCGGGATTCACAGAATGAACTTACTACTTTCGGTATTCACAGAATAGATTTAAGACTACTAACTTTACGTCCGCACTCGGGCCGTAAATTCCGGCCCGAAGGCGGAGTTTCCGGCTTGGGGGCGGAGCTTATGGCCCGGAGGCGGAGCTTCCGAGCCGGAGGCGGAGCTTGCGGCTTGGAGGCGAAGCTTCTGGCCCAGAGGTGGAGATTTCAGCCATGGCTAAATACCCACCTCTGAGCCTTTACGGCCCGAGTGCGGACGAAAGAGCTTAGAGGGACGACCGGTGTACCGACGGAGAGTGCGGTGCATCCACTACCTGAGCTCGTGCCAGGTGAGGTGGGGCTGTTCCTTCTCATCAGTTGGGATGAGAGGATGATAATACATACACCTTCAGGTGATATGATTTATTTTATTTAACCTAGCAGTAGCTCAAATGGTCCTGAGGAAGCAGCAGGGGATCTTTAGACCTCATTCGTCTGCAGAAACATGTCGACCTTATATCCTTTTATAGTGGATATTTGTTAAACCACTATTTAGCACTGTTTTTATTGACTTAGGAGTGTGAGGGTGCTTATTAAATTGTTTTCCCAATCACGACCTAATTTTAGATCTCTTTATCTTTTTTCTCACAATTCACTTTTTTCTCAAGCACTGCTATTCAGTTCACCACTAGAAACGCTATCCTATTCACATTAGCATTTCACATCAGCATTAAATACTGGGTTTTTCCTGTGTATGGGAACTAAGCACCAACACAGGTTTTTTCACCCCTGATTGTGAATTATTCATGCCAAAGAGATCCCAAATGATGAAGGGCGGTCTCGATGGTGGACTGATGGGAACTCGTTTTAGTTAAAACTACTTCCTTTCCTGTATGTAAAGGTACTTTGCTTTTGTTGGACTCTCTGTTAATCTTTTGTTGGTGTCAGGGCATCACTGGAGCCTTGCTAGTGATCTGCGGAGCGGGGGCGATCGGCGCTCTCACATCGCCGGCTGTGACTGAGGAGGCGGGGCGGCCTGATCATCCCCCCGGGACCCATCGGAAGCAGCGGCGCGGCCGCTGAGGATCTACTGGAGCACCGCGCAAGGTCGGCCCTAGGGACGCTGAGCCCCATTTGGAAGCCGGCGGAGGGGACAGTAGGCTGCCTCTGTCCCCCCCTGTACTGTTGCCCGACCCGGGGCGAGGATAGAGCCTTGGGATTCCCCTGAGGGAAGGCAGAGTTTGCTCCCTGGCCCACCTGCAACTGGGGTGTGCGGCTCGGGCGGGGGCGCCTCGGAGCACCGTGCAGGACCTCTTTGGCCACCTCAGATCCTTGCTGGCCCTGATGAATCATCAGGGGGGACGAACCTAGGGAGGTGGCACTGTACTAGAAGACCCCAGGGCATTGGGAACCGGACATAAGGCGACGATCCTTCTGGCACCCCCCCCGGATCCTCGCTCCTGGAGAAGGAGGAGCACATCGTGAAAGAGATGGTTTGCGGCTGGCGGAGAGGGGCTGGAGACTGCGAGAAATACATTGTGGAGCGGAGGAGAATTGGCCCGACACGACGCCGCAGCACGGCTAACGGAAGGGGATCTTCAATGATTTCGTGGGGGTATGCCTAGAGCGGATAGGACACTGTGATAAGGTCATTGAGTGGCTCCCTGGCGGACCTGGATACCAGAGTGGACTATAAGGAGGTGAGAACGGGCAAGTGCCCTGGAGTGATCGTCCCTGCATGAGGGAGCGAAGAGGGGCCTGTCTGCGGCTACAGCGGAGGGAGTAAGTGGACGGGGGAGACCTGGAGGTGCTTGTTAACGCTCTGAAGTGCCTATGTGCACTCACTTCCTCCTCTCCTCCGACACCCCTGATCTCCGAATTACACCTGAGTAGATGGGAGGTGAAGGAGCGGGGCAACACTGGGAAACGCGATCCTCTCAGCGCCACCACTAAGAGAAGGCGGAATGCTACACTGGAATTGGGGGCCACGCTGCGAGTGCCCTGAACTACATCTGCTCCGGGACGAGCGCTGTACTGGTGCCCAACCGATTATAGTGCCCAACGAGGGAGCCGATACCTGTCGCAAGACAACAATGCTATAAACTTGGGGCATCAGGACGCTGTCCAGAACCAGTTTGCCCAGCTTGGATGTGCTACAGCTGCTGCTCGCGAGATTGGGACCTTGGCGAGCCCCACCCGAGGTCAATTTATTAGACTATTGATGGTGGCCTCCTATGCTAGTCGTGCCTGAACTGCGACTTAATCAGTAGAGGGGGTAAAGAACTGGAAGACGACTAGTTGAGCAGAGTTCCTTGCGTTGGGGTCGCTCTGGCTTCTCCACCTGCGACGAAACGATTAGCAATCCCCCAGCATGGGGAAACCTAAGGGGAACAAGAGTGGCGCCCCATCAACGTCAGACACCGAGGCACCCGATAAAGGGGAACAAACTGACTCCGGACAATTGTGAGACCCCCAATTGCAACTTCACTTGGATAGAATCCTGACCGCGCTAGCGGACACCCGCACAGCATTGCAGCAAGATATTGCACAGGTGGCCACGGGACTGGGACTACTGAGGGCAGACCATGGAAAATAGACTGATAGGGTCAAGATTGTGGAGAACACGATCCATACCCTCGAGCCGGCGCACAAATACCTTAAAGCCAACATGACCAATGTGTTAGACCGTGTTGATGCTCTAGAGAGGAGAGTGGAGGAAGCCGAAGGGCGCAACCGACGGAACACCATCCGAATAGTCGGCCTGCTGGAGAAAGTGGAAGGCCAGGACATGGTATGCTATATCGAAAACTGGCTCCTAACAGTGGTGGCGCCGGAGGGCTTATCCAATTTTTATAGACTGGAGCGGGCGCATAGGGTCCCGACCAGGCCACCGTTACAAGGTCGGCCTCCGCGCCCGGTGGTAGCCCGGCTGCTACATTACCGGGATAGAGATCTGCTACTCCAGCAAGCACGAATGAACGGTCCCTATCAGGTGGAGAACAGTAAAATCAATATTTTCCCTGATTACACGTATGAAACGCAATGCCGGCAGACCTCTTTCCTGGCAATCTCGAGAGAACTAAGAATCGAGGGGCTACAATACTCTCTTCTCTTCCCGGCTACGAGTAATACTAGATGGCAAAACTAGCTTCTTCGACACTCCGGATGAGGCATGCGCCTGGCTAGAACTCTACAAATCCGAAAAGACTATCCAAGAACAAGGCCCAGGAATGAGCTCGGGAAGCTTACCGCAGCGGAAATCACGATGGCTACATAATCGGCGGAAGGGACTGAGGGGGCCTTCACTGTCGGAGACGGCAGCAGAGCGACGAGGGGTCCTAGAGGTGGTGAACGCCCTGTCAGGGGCTCACAACTCCCCATCGCAGGACGAGGTGGAGTCGGAAAAAGGTGATGATCAATCGGACACTGAGGGCTCAGACACGGACAGTGTTCCTTTACCTGTGGTTACCCCGGCGACAGCGGAGGGAATGCTAGATGAAGGATAGAAGCACCCGGTGAGCTGTATAAGTTTGCTATAAGACTATGTCAACCTGTCTGCTGCGACCTTTGGGGGGAATGGCTGCTTATGGATAGGAAATGGGTGGTTATCGAAATGGCTATTATTTAGGGCTCGATCGATCAGCAGGGAGCTTGGGGATTGGGCGACTGCCCGTTGGTGAATGACCCTCCCTCAGTGCCTTTAAGGCACTTCCACAGTGACCACTGTTGGATTAGTCAAATGTTAGTATTTGAATGTGTTTGGATGGGAACTAGCCGGAGGGTACTAGGTCCTGTTCTGGGGTGTGGGGTGGGGGGTTTGGGGCTGTTTTGGGGCGTTAAAGGGAGGGTACACCATTGATGTTGACGTGTTGACATGCTTAAGACGTCTAGAGAGCGGTTGGAGAGTAGTGCACAGGACATTGTGGGACAATGGGTGATTCAGTTAATTTGAAGTGTATAACCTGGAATGTGACGTGACGCCATAAGATCCACGCTTACCTGACGCGCAGGGGAGTACAGGTTGCATTACTTCAGGAAACACACTTGACGAAGGCCGAAGGGCTAGCATTGCAGCGAAGATGGAGGGGTCAAATATATAACACTACATACTCAGCATTTGCTAGGGGCGCGTTGATTTGGATTAGAGCGGGAATCCCATTTCTAGTTACCAAGCAGGTCATAGACCCGGAAGGGAGATATGTAGTCATAGAGGGGAAACTATGAGGTAGGGACATTGCCTTCTGCAGTGTGTAGGCGCCCAATGTTGATCAGTTGACCTTTCTAGCGAAGCTCTCCGGGTCCCTAGCACATTTCCTCGATGGACCATTATTGATGGGCGGTGACTTTAATTCAGTGACTGATGTCTCTCTTGATAGATCCCCCCCCCCTCTGGCGGACTCTTCGACACACCGCACGGCCAAAGGCAGGTTAATATGGCAAACGCGATGGGGCCTGGTAGACGCCTGGCGCACACAACATCTGCATGATCGGGATTACTCCTATTTCTCAGATATGCATGAGCTCCATGTGATAATTAGACGCGGTGCTGTGCTCCCCGTTGCTGATGTCAGCAGTGGTGCGGTCTGAGTATCTGGCGAGGACAATATCAGATCATAATCCTCTCTTAATTGCTATGCAATGGCTGCCTAGTTTCTCGAGTGTCTCCACTCGGAGACTGCGCCCAGAGACGCTGGAGGATCCTCTTTTTCATAATGCGCTAGAGGAGAGGATTATACAGTATTTCGAGGAAAATTCTGGCATGACTGCGACAAGGGCATCTGAATGGGACGCCTGCATGGTGGTCATAAGAGGAATATGTATAGGAAAGTACGTAGGGGTGAGAAAGGTACTCCTAAATGATCTAGATAAAGCTGATAAGACACTCCGCGAAGTAGAACCTTTGAGACCCGGTCACCCTGAGCTGCAAGAGAGGGTTAACATGGCGAAAGAGGCGGTAGCGGCGGAAACAGAGCGCTTGTGTAGCTACGATTATAAGGCGTACAGAGCGCGGGCCCACACAGAAGGCGACAAAGCAGGGTCCTTATTGGCTTGGCTTGCTAACCCTGCGAAAAGGGGCTCCCCCATAGTGACCATGCGTACAATGGGAGGAGATGAGGTCTATACTCAGGATGAGATATTACAGTGTTTTACGAGGTATTATGAAAACTTATACAAAAGTAAGTTAGTGGCCGGCACACCGGCCATGGATATCTTCCTGGAAGGACTCTGCTTCCCAGAATTAGATCGCGAACAGGCGAATTCATTGGGTAAAGACGTAGAGCTAGATGAAATACGAAGTGCCATAAAACGCATGGCACGTAATAAAACCCCGGGTCTGGATGGGTTACCTGTAGAATTTTATGGAACATACGCTGACCTTCTAGCGCCTAGACTGCTGGAGGTTTATAGGGAAGCAAACCAACTGGGGCAATTGCCACAATCTATGCGAGAAGCCTTGGTGATACCATTGTTAAAACCGGGGAGAGAGAGCGGAGACGTGGCATCATATAGACGACTATCGATGCTAACCACTGATTATAAAATACTAAGTAGCTAAGTAGGTTCCTAGCATCTCGACTACTACCGTACAAGACTACACTGGTGCACAAGGACCAAGCTGGCTTCATTCCGACGCGAAGCATGATTACGAACATACGGCGATTGTTGCGGATAATAGAGGGGGACCATTTAGAGGCTCGACAACCAATGATACTGTTGATAGACATAGAGAAAGCGTTCGACAGCCTTGAATGGGAATATCTTTACAAGGTGATGGGACGCTTCGGAGTGGGGGAAGATTACCTGAAGTGGACGGCGGTACTATACACTTTGGCGGTAGCCAGAGTGAGAACGGGAACGATAATATCGCCTCAATACCCAGTGGAAAGAGGCACGAGACAGGAGTATTCACTGTCTCAGTTGCTATTTGCATTGGCAGTGGAACCCCTCGCTCTGTAAATCAGATCGGGAGACGACTATGGGGGACTGAGAAGTGGGGATGGTCAACAATGTATTTCATTATATGCGGATGACCTCCTACTTATTCTCGAGAACGCCGGTGAGGCACTAATAGGAGCCGAAACTTTACTCACAAGCTTCAGCGAAATATTTGGCTTGAAAGTGAACTGGTCCAAACGTGCTTGTTCCCGGTGCGACGTGGGGAGTCCCACCCCTCCGTGAATCGGGAGATTAGATGGGAGCCCACCTGCATGAAATACCTAGGCGTGTATATCTACCACACAACAGCTGACTTGCTGGAGGGTAAAATTGGCATGGTATAAGGGCGACGAAGGGCAGTACGACATTCTGGGCTACTCTCCCGCTGTCGCTAGCAGGCCAGATAGCTCTACTAAAGATGGTGGCGCTTCCAAGGCTCTTGTATTACTTTAGAATACTGCCAGTATGGATACCTGCCACTACCTTCAAACTCCTCAAGTCAATGATAGTGTCCTTCCTTTGGAGGACGGGACGTCGACGTGTCGCACAAACAACGTTGATCAGACCTAAAATGGAGGGTGGATTGGCGGTACCGGACTTTGAGCTAAACTACTTGGCAGCTCAACTTCAGATTTATACACAAGCAATAGCGCGCAAATTCAGGGGACCGTAGCATAAAAGGGGCCAAGGCATGCCTCGACACGTCCTCTCTTTCATAGCGTTACAACAGAGGCTGGACCTCAAGGAGCTGGTGCAGGAAGAAAGAACGATTATGCTGGAACCGTACGCAGCGCAGAGCGGGCGTACTTCACCTGTATGCCCCCGAAATCCCCATAGGGATGCTAACGGCGCTGCCGCACGGTGGCGACGGGTCGAAGCTGCAGGATTGGGAAGAGGCGGGATTCCAGGTGCTGGGGGACCTATACGAAGATGGAACGTTGCTGCCATATCCGACACTTTCAGAGAGGTTCGACCTGCCAAGAGGGGGCTTTTTGCTGCATGCAGCATTGACAAGAGCTATACAGATGCATTGGAGGGAAGGGCTGAGGAACCAAGAACAACAATGGCTTGCCAGTATGCTATGTTGGCAGCTGGTAATTTTAAGGCAGTTACGTGCTTCTATTCCAGAAGGATTAATGAAGGGCTACCACCTCTGGAGACACTGAAGGGGAAATGGGAAACAGACATAGGGAAGGATATTCCCGAGGCGGCATGGGCGCAGATAATGCGAAGGGCCTGGAAGAGCACACGGAACGCAAGATTCCAACTTCTGTATTTCTATATCCTCCACCGAGCATATCTGACACCAGGGAAGATCAAGAAATACTTTGACATAGAAACCGCAGCATGCCCCAGATGTGTGGAAATTGGTGCAGAATTAGATCATATGCTCTGGACATGTCCGATGTTACAGCTATATTGGAAGGAGGTGGGAGACGCTCTAAATGCGATAACAAACAGGGGCTTGGAATTTGATATGGCCGTGGGTGTTCTGCACTGGTTCCCTCATACTCCCCGAAACAAGGTCACAAGACACTGGAAAGCGACAGTGGGGCCCAATAGCGCTAGATTGAAGAACGAGTTCCTTAAGTGGGTAAGGGCTGGGAGCGAATTGAGATTCCGAACTGCGCATAGACAACGCAATGAGAAGGCACTAGAAACGGCTCAGGCGTGGGACGCACTTGCGCAATCACTGCATGATTACGGGACACAAGAGGATGAAACGGAATAGTACCCAGATTGGTGACTATCCCCGAGACATGATAGGTACATCACATGGAACACTATCTGATCATTCCTGTGCACACAGATTGTAGCGACTAGCACTACATGCAGGCATCGATGATGGGGTTCCAGGGTGGTGGGTGGGAACAAGGGGGAGTTCATTAGTGAACTATGGTAGGGCATGTTGGGGCCAGCCTTTAATGGGGTTTATAAATATAGTCTGGATTGTAACCTAGCTCTCTACTGAATATGTAAACGGGGGGACTGTATCGTGAGCTTAGGTAACATGGGAACTGCAATTGATTTTGTATGATGTGTGAAATAAAAACCCAATAAAATTTGTTTAAAAAAAAAAATCATTTGATCGCATGGTTTTTGAATCCCACCTGTAATCAATAAAAAGAATTTGAAAAAGAAAACGATATAGAACGGCACATTTTTTTACATATATGCATTCATTTTGAGCACCACCCTTAAAATACAATTTAAACACATATTAAAAAACAAAAAATAGAAATGCATCGGACATTAGTGAAGTAGTGTGGCTCACTGGTTAGAGGCGGCAGACCCGAGAGCAGAGGACGGCCCGGGACCAGGGTTCGATTCCCGACGCGGCAGGTTTCTGGACCAGGGTCAGCGGACTCGATAATTCTCTCGCCTCGGTGCCCACTCTGATCAGCGATCACACTAGGCAACTCTGGGCACTAGCTTGCCTCATCTTCACTAACGGCCCCACCAGACCGCTGGGGATGCCTGGTCTCACCCTGGAGATACCCATTAAGGGACCATCTCTCAGGGAAGCCAGGAAGGGTTTCGCAGCGGTCGGAGCGCGGAGGTACCGCTTCGGGAGTGATTCCTGCGCTATATAAGCACACAATTAATTAATTAATTAATTAATTACAATTCACCATTCAACATAATTCACCTCATCACTTACTCCTATTTAAATAGGTGGTTTCAGCTCCCCTCTTAAGCTGTCCGAGAAACAGATCCCAGTACATACACTTCTTCTTTATGGCATATAGTATAATATTGTTTTCCCAAATGAATGAAAGTGTTGCTGAGCTGTGAAAGCTGTCCAGTGAGCCAAGTGGTTGCCCTTAGGCCCTGCCTAAAAGCCGCACATCATATTCAAATGACTTGACTATGATTCCTGCAGGCAGCAAAAACCACAGTACATTATTGTTAATCCCTATAAATCACATACTTAAAAACAGAACTTTCCAAAACGGTTTCCAAACCCAGATTGTGGTGTTATATAAACGATACAATGTGGTTCAAGGGTAGGCAGGTATTTTGTGTATTTACCTCTAAATGCTTCTGGCGCACCAGGCATCACCCTCGTTTTACTAGCAAGCTGGGAGAGGCCAGTCATTGCATCTCTCTAAGCACTAGAAAATGTATTCTGCGGAATAATGGCAACTGTGTTTCACAGGAGAGGAACCACCAATAAACTACCATTGGTTGAAACCAAACTCTCATAGGGACTTAGATCCAACTGGTCGGCACACATGAAAACAGACTTTATTTCCACAATGTAGGAAGGAACGTATCTCACACTACTCTCATGGTGTAGTGCACATAACCAGGCCAACTACAAGTATGTTTTGAACTCATCACTTTATCCTTTCCTGTGTATTTAACACACATATTTAAAGCTGAAAGATTTGTTATTAGGTAATGTGAGACTTCAGGGGAGAACCAAATGATATACCCTGTTTTAGCAAAACCTCTATCAGAAGATTTCTTTTTTGGGAGGGACAAATCCCAATACAGGATGGGTGTTTCAGTGCTGACAACTAAAGGATACTGATACAATTTGTCCGACATTGTACCTAATATAAATAGTGCTTTAGGTACAGAACTACACACTGGACAGATTATGGTCAAGGAACTCAAAGTGTGATCAACAAAAATGCTACATCCTTGGGGACGCTTCCCACATGTGTCACAGCTAGTTGGTTCTCTCCGGCCCTGCCCCTCCCCCAGAAGTGAAGTCGGAAAGACGAAGATGGAGGAAAGTGAAGGTCAGAGCCGTAGTATCTGCGGCGCTCCAAAAATCAACCCATAGAGGGGCAAAATCCGCTTAAAGGGCTGCGTCACCCGGATCCAAATTGAGACACCCTGAAGCTGCAGCGCGAGTTGAAGCGCCCGCTTCTAGGAGCAGCACCGACGCTTGTAAAGGAAAACGCATTGGAGTACGAGACTCAGTAACAACTTGTCAAGTGGAGGTAAGGACGCACAGCCACGGGGAGCCGTGTTGGTGCGAATTCCTTTGTTTCCTTCACTCAGTGAGCCTGCTCTCTTGTGCAGATTCAATTTTGTTTCTACTGGACACAGAGGTGCGGCGGCTGCCTAATCAGGGGAGTTCCCTACTAGAATTAGTACATGGGGGCTCATTAGGATTATGGTTAATCCGCATCCTCCGGGCCGGCGGAAGCCAATGCCGGCCCGGTGGATGCGGATTAACCGCTGCGGACTGAAAAAAGACCCTCGCCAGATGAGGATGGGTGGGGGATCTTTTTTCCGTCCGCCGCTTTTCCGCCGTGGTCGCCTTCCGACCGTGGCGGAAAAGCTCTAACATGGCTGGCGGTGTCTATCAGACAGCGCCAGCCATATTAGGATGTCAGCGGTCCTATGCCTTTCCACGGCGGCATTTCTGCCGTGGAAAGGCATACAGACTTTTCTTTGGGGGCCTGTTGCGTGCCCCCAGGGGTGAAGGGGAGGGTGGGGGGTGAACATGGGGGGTACCTATGGTACCCCCCTGCCTTTGCGTGCACGAAGCGGCAGGCACCACGCGGTGCCTGCAGCTTCGTGCACGCAAAGGAAAACATGTTTTTTTAACAGCACCCGCCGCAATGTTAAATATACAGGATGTGACCGCCAGGTTGGCGGTCAGATCCTAATCAGCACGGAGGGACCGCCGCTGCCCCTGCGGACGGTCCCTCCTCCTCTGGGGTGGCGGACTGACGCAGGTCCGTCCGCCATCCTAATAGGCCCCTTTGTTAGGCAGGTGCAAGCCTAGTACAGGAGGCGGAGAAGGAAAAGAGGAGGCAAAGAGAGGGGAATATGGAGCAACCGCTAATTTGAAAGTGAGAGTTAATAGAGGATATCATGCACTTTTTTGCTCTCTGTGGAAAGAAGGGAAGGGTGATGGAGGAAAAAAGCTTAATGAGGAGGGCGGATGAGGGGAGCTCAAAAGAAATAAGAAAGAAGGGGGAGCTTAGAAGTATGCGCATGATTAAGCACAAGAATCTAAGTTCAAGTCCTTTACCCGGCAGTCAGACTGGTAATCAGCCGATTTTTACACAAAAAAAGCTTTGTAACAAATCAGGTGCCCGACAAAACAACCGGTAGCTCATGTGTGGATCACTGACTGAATATCGACGGACTGAATATCGACCTACAAGAATATCGAGTACAGAATATCGATGAACAGAATATCGACATCCCATCTCTACAAAGGTAAGTACAAAAATATTGAAACCAAAATATTGTTGATTAAAATATCGCTGTTTAAAATATTGCTTTTTTAAACAATAATATATATAATTAATAAAAACATAGAATTATTAAGAAAAGTAAAAAATAATAAATAATAAATGTAATACATAAAAAATTATTGTGTAGAAAAGACAATTGATAATATAGCCAGGGAAAAGAACAGTATGAAAAGCACAACAACCAATTAAAAAGCACAAGTTGGATTTATTCATAAATATACATCGTCATATTAAAAAACAGTTAATGCAAAGTCATATAAACTGAATATTTATAAAGAGAAAAAACAATCAATCATATATAAGAAATATATTTGTAACACATTTATACGAGAAAGCATATATAAAAAAATGGTGGCGAACAATATAAAACATGACGCGCGTTTCGGCGTTAACAGAACGCCTTCATCATGAGCCACAATCAATCTAAAGACCAGGGATGGGTGTTCTCTATTTGTTCTTGTTTAATTCCGACATCTATTGTCTGGGCAGAACTATTTCTCGCCTGACTAGGAGTGTTTATCCGATAATATTAAACAAACGACTGATGCGTCAAGTTACGTAGAAAGACAACCGATGTTCAATTGGGGCATTAGCAAGTTCAGGTAATGCCTAATTCAATTTGAAGGGCGCCGCATTTAGAAAGTCTGCTGGCAATCCATAATATTCACCAAAAAACGTTTCTATTCTAAAGTATGTCGTATCGTCAGCACGCAAGAGAAAATATCCAAGAATTCCCTTGTTGTCACGGTGTGGTTATTCCCGTGCAAAGAATAAAATCGTCAGCACGCAAGAGAAAATATCCAAGAATTCCCTTGTTGTCACGGTGTGGTTATTCCCGTGCAAAGAATGAAATAAGGCGAGCCGTAGCTTCAACCAGACGAGAGCCACAGTTAATGATTTTTACTGGCGTCTCGCAGCCGTTGGTAAACGCGTACTCGATGCGGGAAAGGTGAAACCAGGGCTGTATCATCAACCTGCGGGCGCCGCGTTCTGTACTCCAGTCAGCGTCCCGCAGCCGTTGGAAATGGTGATTGCTTGTTGTTTACATTAATACATAAAAAATTAAACATACATATTTAAAAATATTATATATATATATTAAACTAATATTATTAATATATAATTATTTTATTTCATTATAAAATGTTAGAAACATAATAAAAATTATAAATACATATATTTAACCCTGGGCGTAGTTCGGGTAGTAGCACTACGCGTAGCTACGTGAAGTGCACTTCGCACTACGCGGGCTGCGGGTAGCTACGCGAACTGCGTAGTGCACTGTGCAAAATGCTGTTCGCACTGATTGCACAGTGCCGGATGCTTGTCCGCACTGTGCAATCAGTGCAAACCGCACATCTTGCACAGTGCAAGCAGTCGTTTTCTGCCGCTTGAGTAGATTTGTACTCGAGCGGCAGCTTTCTCAATGCGGACTGGTAGTTTCTCATTGCGAGCGGTCCCAAGCATACGCAACCACTCACAATGAGAAACCTGACCTCCCCACGTTGAGAATCACGCCAGCAGGTTTATTTTCCATGCTCGCGATCGGCAACATGCGGCTCGATTCGGATCCGGTAAAAAGCGCTCCGAATTGCTGTTCGGAGCGTTTTTCCCCGTACGAATCGTACCTGAAGGCGTCCCTGTACGAATGTGCAAGTACGATCACAACCTAATGCGTCACTCCGTACGCCACGTTAAAAACGCCGTACAAATCGAAAGTCCATACGAATAGCAGTCGGCTGACGCTCAACGCTACGTCCGAACGTAAATAGACCGCGTCTCCCGAACCACAAAGTACGATCCGTGTTCTACACACTCCGTACGGCTCTTTTCCTACGAGAGCTCAAAACTACCGTAAAACCACACTCCGGCACGACCCACACCCCGGTACGCGACAAGCAGGACATGGACGCCATCGTCCGTGTAATCCCTATCCTGTACGCCCACCACCTCGTACTGAGAAACCGACGACGGCACAGAAGGTGAGTACAACGAAGTTCTACATACCTGTACGTCTTGCAACACGCGCACATCTCCATTTCACGATTGTAATGTCTGGGCATGTTGCGCCACACACTCCCGCACATCACCAGTGAAAAACGGTGACCGGACGCACCTACGTCATCGACGACGGGGTACGGCAGGTCACCGCACTACACCAGTGCAATACGGAGACCGGCCGCACCTACGTCATCGACCACGGGGTACGGTACGTCACCGCAGTACACCAGTGCAATACGCCGCACCTACGTCATCGACCACGGGGTACGGTACGTCACCGCAGTACATCAGTGCAATACGCCGCACCTACGTCATCGTCCACGGGGTACGGCAGGTCATCGCAGTACACCAGTGCAATACGCCGCACCTACGTCATCGTCCACGGGGTACGGCAGGTCACGGCACTACACCAGTGCAATATGGTGACCGGCCGCACCTATGTCATCGACCACGGGGTACGGTACGTCACCGCACTACACCAGTGAAATACGGAGACCGGCCGCACCTACGTCATCGACCACGGGGTACGGCAGGTCACCGCACTACAGCAGTGAAATACGGAGACCGGCCGCACCTACGTCATCGACCACGGGTACGGTACGTCACCGCACAACACCAGTGAAATACGGAGACCGGCCGCACCTACGTCATCGACCACGGGGTACGGCAGGTCACCGCACTACACCAGTGCAATACGGTGACCGGCCGCACCTACGTCATCGACCACGGGTACGGTACGTCACCGCACAGCACCAGTGAAATACGGAGACCGGCCGCACCTACGTCATCGACCACGGGGTACGGCAGGTCACCGCACTACACCAGTGAAATACGGAGACCGGCCGCACCTACGTCATCGACCACGGGGTACGGCAGGTCACCGCACTACAGTAGTGAAATACGGAGACCGGCCGCACCTACGTCATCGACCACGGGTACAGTACGTCACCGCACAACACCAGTGAAATACGGAGACCGGCCGCACCTACGTCATCGACCACGGGGTACGGCAGGTCACCGCACTACACCAGTGCAATACGGTGACCGGCCGCACCTACGTCATCGATCACGGGGTACGGTACGTCACCGCACTACACCAGTGAAATACGGAGACCGTCCGCACCTACGTCATCGACCACGGGGTACGGCAGGTCACCGCACTACACCAGTGCAATACGGTGACCGGCCGCACCTATGTCATCGACCACGGGGTACGGTACGTCACCGCACAACACCAGTGCAATAGACGTGTGGCACATACGCCTGCCATGTGATTGTAAGTGTAAGTGGTGTGCAGAACACCCACCAGTGCCCAGCATCAGAGTGTGTGGCTAACACCCCCCCCCACCTGTGCCCACCAGTGCCCAGCATCAGAGTGTGTGGCTAACACCCCCCCCACCAGTGCCCACCAGTGCCCAGCATCAGAGTGTGTGGCTAACACCCCCCCACCAGTGCCCACCAGTGCCCAGCATCAGAGTGTGTGGCTAACACCCCCCCCCCACCTGTGCCCACCAGTGCCCAGCATCGAAGTGTGTGGCTAACACCCCCCCCACCTGTGCCCACCAGTGCCCAGCATCAGAGTGTGTGGCTAACACCCCCCCCACCAGTGCCCACCAGTGCCCAGCATCAGAGTGTGTGGCTAACACCCCCCCACCAGTGCCCACCAGTGCCCACCAGTGCCCACCAGTGCCCAGCATCAGAGTGTGTGGCTAACACCCCCCCCCACCTGTGCCCACCAGTGCCCACCAGTGCCCAGCATCAGAGAGTGTGGCTAACACCCCCCCCCAGTGCCCACTAGTGCCCAGCATCAGAGTGTGTGGCTAACACCCCGCCCACCAGTGCCCAGCATCAGAGTGTGTGGCTAACACCCCCCACCAGTGCCCACCAGTGCCCAGCATCAGAGTGTGTGGCTAACACCCCCCCACCTGTGCCCACCAGTGCCCACCAGTGCCCAGCATCAGAGTGTGTGGCTAACACCCCCCCACCAGTGCCCACTAGTGCCCAGCATCAGAGTGTGTGGCTAACACCCCCCCACCTGTGCCCACCAGTTCCCAGCATCAGAGTGTGTGGCTAACACCCCCCCACCTGTGCCCACCAGTGCCCAGCATCAGAGTGTGTGGCTAACACCCCCCCCACCTGTGCACACCAGTGCCCAGCATCAGAGTGTGTGGCTAACACCCCCCCACCTGTGCCCACCAGTGCCCAGCATCAGAGTGTGTGGCTAACACCCCCCCCACCTGTGCCCACCAGTGCCCAGCATCAGAGTGTGTGGCTAACACCCCCCCACCTGTGCCCACCAGTGCCCAGCATCAGAGTGTGTGGCTAACACCCCCCCCACCAGTGCCCACAAGTGCCCAGCATCAGAGTGTGTGGCTATCACCCCCCACCAGTGCCCAGCATCAGAGTGTGTGGCTAACACCCCTCCCCACCAGTGCCCACCAGTGCCCACCAGTGCCCAGCATCAGAGTGTGTGGCTAACACCCCCCCACCAGTGCCCACCAGTGCCCAGCATCAGAGTGTGTGGCTAACACCCCCCCACCAGTGCCCACCAGTGCCCAGCATCAGAGTGTGTGGCTAACACCCCCCCACCAGTGCGCAGCATCAGAGTGTGTGGCTAACACCCCCCCACCAGTGCCTACCAGTGCCCAGCATCAGAGTGTGTGGCTAACACCCCCCCCCCCCACCAGTGCCCACCAGTGCCCAGCATCAGAGTGTGGCTAACACCCCCCCTACCAGTGCCCACCAGTGCCCAGCATCAGAGTGTGTGGCTAACACCCCCTCCACCTGTGCCCACCAGTGCCCACCAGTGCCCAGCATCAGAGTGTGTGGCTAACACCCCCCCACCAGTGCCCACCAGTGCCCAGCATCAGAGTGTGTGGCTAACACCCCCCCCCACCTGTGCCCGCCAGTGCCCAGCATCAGAGTGTGTGGCTAACACCCCCCCCACCTGTGACCACCAGTGCCCAGCATCAGAGTGTGTGGCTAACACCCCCCCACCTGTGCCCACCAGTGCCCAGCATCAGAGTGTGTGGCTAACACCCCCCCACCAGTGCCCACCAGTGCCCAGCATCAGAGTGTGTGGCTAACACCCCCCCCCCCACCAGTGCCCACCAGTGCCCAGCATCAGAGTGTGTGGCTAACACCCACCAGTGCCCACCAGTGCCCAGCATCAGAGTGTGTGGCTAACACCCCCCCACCAGTGCCCACCAGTGCCCAGCATCAGAGTGTGTGGCTAACACCCCCCCCCACCTGTGCCCACCAGTGCCCAGCATCAGAGTGTGTGGCTAACACCCCCCCACCAGTGCCCACCAGTGCCCAGCATCAGAGTGTGTGGCTAACACCCCCCCCCACCAGTGCCCACCTGTGCCCACCAGTGCCCAGCATCAGAGTGTGTGGCTAACACCCCCCCCACCTGTGCCCACCAGTGCCCAGCATCAGAGTGTGAGGCTAACACCCCCCACCAGTGCCCACCAGTGCCCAGCATCAGAGTGTGTGGCTAACACCCCCCCCCCATGCCCAGTTGTTACACAAAAACACATACCATTGTGAACCGCATTACCATCTGGAGATTGACACATATGAACATACCTAAATTACAACTTGACACCAGCTCCCAGGCACACAGCAGTCACAGACATTATCACACAAAGTCAACTTCAGAAAATAACAAGAATTTCTTTATTCAGCTGCTCCAAAAAAGAAACGCAAATAAGAGTCCCTGCTCATTAAAGGCCTATGTCCAGTCCAAAAAAGTCTGAGCAACAGTTTGTACCTCCATGGGTGTGGGCACACCCAAACTTGCCTGCACATGGCATTTAATCCGCAGTGGAAACGATGTGGCCACCATCTGTGGAATCCTCCGGCACCGCATGGACAGGAGAGGGAAGGACAGGCGGAGTGGGTGCAGGTGTAGTGGATTCAGCCACACTGGCTGGTGTATTGCCAAAAGTAGCTTCGAAAACCTGGCTGCACACCTCAGCCAGTGCGGAAAAACTACCACCTGAACCCGGGGACACATTGGGGGTGGAGGTAGAGGGCTGTGAGTCTGTACTCCTGGGTGTGTGGATGCGTGTGTGCGTTGTGTCCCCTCTCCCTGTGGGTGTGCCTACATCCCCTTGAGATTGGGTGCGTGGAGCTTTGAGCTTTGTCTGACGTGTGGGTGTGCTGGGTGTGTGTGACCTGTGGCGTCTGCGTGTATGTTGTGTAGATATGGGAGAGGCAGAGGTGGATGGGTCAGAAGGATGGGGGGGAGACAGATGCTGCTGGGTGTACATTGCTGCCATCAGTGTTGACTCTATGGCAGCCACACTCCGACGTAGATCAGACATGGCCGATGACATGCCCTCCATGAACGACACCAACTGTGTAATCAGTTGTGTATGTCCATGGAGGACAGTCAGTATGGATGTCTGACCTACTGCAATCTGCCGGAGTAGGTCCACAGTCTCAGCACTGAGGGCAGCAGGGGACACAGGGGCAGGGGCTGCGGTGCCGGGAACAAAGGAGACACGGGTGCTAGCACGGACCCTAGGGACACTACCGACTGGGAGGGTGGAGATGGTACTAGAGGAGGGGACGCCAGCCAAAGATGATGGAGTGACCATTGCTGCATATTCCCCCTCCTCCTGAGAGTCTGACTCGGAGTCGTCGGCATGGTAAGATGTGTCAGTCACATGTCGTCCGGCCTGCAGACTCTCGTCACCCTCCGTGCCACTGCCTCCCTCTGACTCCTCAAAGCAGGTGGCACTGTCGGTGTGTCCCTCTTCCTGGTCCGCGCCTGTGTCCCCTCCAGATTCAGATGATGATGCTGTGGCCAAGGAGAAGAATAAAAACATATCAGTCACCTGTACACATCAGACATGTCACATGAGACTGAACACTGCACAATGATAAGTGTAGTTGTGGCCAATTGCGAGAGACACTACGCATAATGTATAGTAGGATACAAGCAACAGTGAAGGGAAAAATCTATCATGAGCGACACAATGATGATTGACTGCCTGATGTAGGAAGGGGGAGGCTCTAGTTGGCGCAGTGTAGCACTAGCGACAAGCAGGGACTCTCTCTTCCTCGTCAGGGCTGAGGGTTACCTTCCAGACAACCTCTGCTTACCCTCTAGGTAGTGTGGCTTAAGCAGTCGCAGGCTAATCTTTGGGGCACATAGGGTTAAACACTTGCAACAGTACACCTTTACAACCAACCCACCACACAACGAGACCAGACTGTATTCTGTAAAAATATATATCTTTATATAGATTTTAAGCAGGCTTGTGAATACAGTCAATATACTTTATGGAAACGGTTGCAGATTACTTGATTCGGGTTACCACAGTTCTTATGCAGTTCTCTTGAGGCCCGTAGGCCGGGGTTACTCAAAGTTCTTGTGGAGCCGGCGGCTTCCAGGGGATCTGTCCCACGTCGCGTTGCCTTCCCGGGGTCGTTGATCGTTGCGGCTCTTCAGCCGAGCAGGTCACTGGTCCTCCGGGGCAGCGGTGTTCTGTGGCGGCAGGGTCCTCTCCTCGTCGTCCGCTCCGACCCTGGAGGCGGCGGCTGTGCGGTGGTGACAAGAGGCAGTACGGTCCCCAAGTGCAGGACGTACCCAGCCAAATGTCGGTGCAGCTGTGGGCTCACAGCTGGGCTGTCGGGCAGACTACCGACTTTGCGGATTCTCGTAGGGCAACTGTCCGTCTTTGCAGGTGAGTGGCTGCTCGTTATGCAGTCACCTCGAGAGCTCGGACCGGACGGGTCCTCCTTTGCTTTGCTCTCGGGCTCCCGGTGCAGTTGCGGTCACGGTGTTCGGGCCAGCGGCGGCTGGTCCTTACTTTGCTCCCGCTGTTGCTGTGGGCCCCGGTCACGGTGGTCAGGTGGATGTTGTTGCCTTGGAGGAGATTCCTCCGTCAGTGCTGCGGCGATGGTCAGCACCCGCAGTCGCTTTCTTCCAAGGGGGTAGCGTCCACTGGTCCTGGGACGCTGGTCAGGGGGCAAGTTCAGTTGCAAGCCCTTGGAGATCTCTTTAGCAGAGTTTGGCACAAGTAGAGCAAAAGTCTTTTCGTAGTCTTTTCGTCTTCCTCTCCTTCAGCAGCAAGGCACCAGACACAGGCAAGAGTCAGCACCCTTCCTTGTCTCTCACGGTCCTTCTCGTAGGGCAGAGTCCTTCTGTGGCCCAAACCGGATCTAATTTTCAAGGAGCAGGGCTCCTTCTTTTATAGGCCAATTCTTTTGTTCTCGCAGGCCAGGGGGGCCTTTGCATAGCCACTCTCAGTTCTGGAGTACCCCGGCGGGTGTACTCCGGCTTCTGCTTTCAGTGTGAGGGGCAGGCGCATCAGACGCCCCACAGGAGGTGGAGCCAGCATTGTCCGGACAGGGGTGGCCAGAGTACCTTGTTGATGGGGGCTTCGCCCTTCCTGGGCCAGGTGCCGGCAGAGTCATCCGCCGCTCCCCAGGAGGGTGGAGCCAGCATTGTGGTGGCCGAGCACAGTGACAGTTCGAGTCAAGAGGCACTCCTACCTCCCACTAAGGTGTAATCTGCGCATTCACCACCTGTCATCCCTCCAGCCCTGTCACTCACACATCCCAGACAGACAGATACACATACCGGCAGAGGCGGCTGAAATGGTTAAGCAAGCACATGCTAACTTTCTAAAAGTAGCATTTGCAAACCCAGGATACTAAAATAAACTTGACTACAAGAAATATCCCATTATCCTGAGTTCAGGCATACTAAACATGACTCACTACCATGCTCCTTGAGCCTGCGGGGATTATAGGGTGTAATAATCCTCGCAGCTCAGTCTGGCCTAATGGAGCAGGTAGCCTTCAGTAGTGAAATACGGTCTTCGTTGTAAGTCACTACTAGGACATGCCACGCACATCAGGGCTTGTCCTACCTTACACCTACAACGCACCCTGCCCGCAGGCCTACCATAGGGGTGACTAATATGTAGTCAAGGGAAGGGTCGGTGCGGGCAAGTGGGGACACTTGCCCAGCTAGCGTGACAGTACGAGACCGCACGCGGGTTCTGCGGTCGCAGTTCCCAGACACATCTTTACGGCTGCTTCGGTGGGTGGTGCAACCAGCGCTGCAGGCCCACCAGCAGTATTGGCATCTACAAGCCCCAGCACTCTCTCGTGCACTTTACTAGGGACTAACAGTAAATCCAATGCACCAATCATGGATACCAATCGTATGTACAATTTACAGTAGGGAGCACTTGCACTGCGGCACGGATCAGCCGTGGCGCAGTGCCCTGAGTATCGGAAAACCAGCAAAACATCGGAGGCACATCAGCAAAAAGTGGAAGGGAGACTCACGCCAAGGAGCCAGGTCTAACATGTGTCCCCTCCAGCTGAAATGTGGGGGGAACTACCCTTCCCCAGGGAGTTCCACATCACTAAGGTGGAAAAATCTGGACAGACCGTCAGCGTTGGCGTGATCGGTGCCAGGGCGGTGTTCCACCGTAAAGTCCATACTCTGTAGAGAAATGGACCACCTCAACAGTTTCGGGTTCTCACCCCTCATTTGCATCAACCATCTGAGGGGCCTGTGGTCCGTCTGAACTCGGAAGTGAGACCCAAACAAGTAGGGTCTTAGCTTCTTCAGCGCCCAGACCACAGCAAATGCTTCCCGTTCTATTGCACTCCACCTACTTTCCCGTGGAAGTAACCTCCGACTTATGAAGGCTACGGGTTGGTCAAAGCCCTCCTCAGTCATCTGTGAAAGAACAGCCCCTACACCATGCTCTGAAGCGTCTGTTTGCACAATGAACTCCTTGGAGAAATCGGGGGCCAGGAGCACGGGCGCCGTGCACATGGCAGTCTTCAGGGTGTCGAAAGCCTTCTGACAGGTGTCAGTCCAAATCACATTCCTGGGCTGCTTTTTCGAAGTCAGCTCTGTCAAGGGGGTCACGATCGTTACATAGCCCTTGACAAACCTCCTGTAATACCCAGTGAGCCCCAGGAAGGCTCTCACTGCAGTCTGGGTCTTGGGGGGTTCCCAAGCCAGGATGGTTTCGATTTTGGGCTGCAAGGGGGCTACCTTGCCACTCCCAACTTGGTGTCCCAAGTACACCACTGAACCCTGCCCAATCTGGCACTTGCTTGCCTTGATTGTGAGGCCTGCTCTGCGCAGGGCCATCAACACTTCCCAGAGGT
Source organism: Lissotriton vulgaris (assembly GCF_964263255.1). Taxonomy (NCBI): domain Eukaryota; kingdom Metazoa; phylum Chordata; class Amphibia; order Caudata; family Salamandridae; genus Lissotriton; species Lissotriton vulgaris. Next base: position 1,138,295,622 of record NC_141695.1, on the reverse strand, counting down.
GTCGCAGGTGTTCGGGCCAAGTGCCGCTGAACACCGCGATGTCATCCAGGTAGGCGGCACTGAACTCGTCCAGTCCAGCCAACACCTGGTCGACCAATCTCTGAAAGGTGGCAGGGGCATTCTTCATTCCAAATGGCATAACCCGGAACTGGAAATTCCCATCTGGGGTTGAGAATGCCGACCTCTCCTTTGCCCCATCGGTCAAGGCGATTTGCCAGTACCCAGACGTTAAATCAAACGTGCTGAGGAACCGGGCAGCCCCTAGCCGATCAATGAGCTCGTCAGCTCTGGGGATGGGGTGCGCATCAGTCTTCGTGACTGAATTGAGTCCTCTGTAGTCCACACAGAACCGGAGTTCGGGTGTGGCTCCCGGCGCAGCAGCCTTCGGAACCAAGACCACGGGGCTGGACCAAGGACTGCTGGAAGACTCAACCACCCCGAGGGCAAGCATCTTGGAGACCTCCTCCTTGATGCAGGCCCGTACCCTGTCAGTTACCCGGTAAGCCTTATGCTTCACCGGTAAGCTGTCTCCAGTGTCCACATCATGGACGCACCAATCTGTGACACTCGGAACCAGGGAGAACAGGTCTGGAAACTGCCCCAGCAACTGGCGGCAGTCCTCCTGTTGTTCGGTGGTCAGGGAGGGTGAGAGGTTAACTCCATCCACTGACCCATCCTTCTCACAGGCCACCAAGAGGTCAGGAAGAGGCTCCGACTCCTCCTCCATTCCGTCATCGGTTGCCAACAACATGCCCACTTCGGACCTTCGCAAGTGGGGCTTGAGGCGGTTGACATGTAGGACCCGCAAAGGCTTCCTGGCGTCTTCATGTCCACCAAGTATGTCACGGGGCTCTTGCGCTCCACAACCTCAAATGGTCCTGTCCACTTATCCTGAAGGGCACAGGGCTCCACTGGGGCCAGGACATACACCTCATGTCCAGGCTGAAGCTCGACCAGAGTGGCATTCTGATCGTACCACCGCTTCATTTCCTCCTGGCTCGCTTCCAGATTTGCCTCGGCAAGTTGTCTGAAGCGTCTGGTTTGGTTTCTGAAGGCCAGCATGTAGCTATATACATTCTGGGGAGGTTTCCTGGGAGATTGCTCCCAGCCTTCCTTTACCAAACTCAGTGGTCCTCTCACGGGGTGGCCGTACAGCAGTTCAAAGGGGCTGAACCCTAGGGACTTCTGTGGTACCTCGCGATATGCAAAAAGCAGGCATGGCAAGAGGACGTCCCACTTACGCCTCATCGGACCTTCCAGGCCCATGATCATGCCTTTGAGGGTTCGGTTGAATCTTTCAACCAACCCGTTACCTTGGGGATGGTAGGGTGTGGTGAACTTGTACGTTACGCCACACTCCTGCCAAAGGGACTTCATATATTTCGATATGAAATTGGTCCCCCTGTCGCTCACCACCTCTAGAGGGAATCCTACTCGTGAGAAAATTCCCATCAGTGCACGCCCCACCACGGGAGCCGTCACTGTCCTCAGAGGGATGGCTTCAGGGTACCGGGTGGCATGGTCCACCAAGACCAGGATGAACCTGTTGCCCATGGCTGTCTTGGGGTCCAGAGGCCCAACGATGTCAATACCCACTCGCTGGAATGGCGTACCGACCACAGGGAAGGGTTGGAGGGGAGCCTTGTTCTTCCCTCCCGTCTTTCCACTTGCCTGGCAAGTCGGACAGGTTCTGCAATAAGCGTCTGAGCTCTTATGCATTTGGGGCCAGTAAAAGTGGGTGACAAGCCTGTCATAGGTCTTGTCCATCCCCAAATGTCCTGCTAAAGGCACATCATGAGCCAGACCCAGTAGGAAGGCTCTGAACTTCTGGGGTACCACCAGCACACGGGCTGACCCAGGTTCAGCAGCCTTAGGCTCCGAATACAGGAGGTCGTTCTCCCAGTACACGTAATGTGTTTTGGCCTGAACACCATTGGCCTGGTCTGCAGCCTGCTGCCGCATACCCACGAGAGAAGGGCATTCTTTCTGCTCCCTGCAGAATTCCTCCCTGGAGGGTCCTCCTTCTTGCTGCCAATGGGTCAGCTCAGGCAGGTCCCCCAGTTCGGCGATCTGTTCCCCTGTAGGCTCCAGGGCATCCCCCTCAAGGTCTGCCTCCTCCTGGACCGTAGGAACTTCAGGGGCCGGCTTCCCGCGCCCCCTGCGCCTTCTCCCTAAGGCCGGTTCCTGGGCCTCTCCTTCAGGCCCCAGGACCTCTCGATCACCCCTACTGGCTGCCATCGACCGGGTGGTCACGCACGCCCAGTCAGGCAGACCCACCATCCGCAGGTGAGTCGTTTTCTCCACCTTTTCCCAAGGGGAGTGCTCCAAGTCGTTCCCTAGCAAACAGTCAACAGGCATGGTTTTTCTCACACAGAGCTGCAGAGTACCAGAGACCCCCCCCCCACTCGAAGGGAACTTGAGCCATCGGACACTGACTCTCAGAATTATCAGCGTTGATAACCCTACAGTAGGCATGGGGTACAACCTGCTCTTGAGACACCAGGTGCTGCCTCACTGCAGTCACACTGGCTCCTGTGTCTCTAAGAGCCTCGGCTTCCTTACTATTGATGATCACCACCTGCCCATATTTTTTAGTGTTAGAGGGCAGGTAGTTCGTAGGGATCATCTCGCTGTCTCCTAACGAGACCAGGGTCATGTGAATGGGATCTCCACCCCCCCGGGACCATCATTTCTTCTCCCAGGTGAACGCTAGTCACTTGTCGGGGCGGAGCACCAGTGGGTGCGGGTTTTCCAAATAGGCGACACTTGGGGTCACTGGATATGTGCCCAGGCTCGCCACATTTGAAACAATTGAAGGGCCCCTTTGGAACAGGTTTACCTGTCGGGGCCCCATTCTGCTTCGGGGGTGGGGGAGGCTGAGAACCCTGCTGCGGATTCCCTTGGGAACTACTTTGGGGGCCTTTTTGGAACCCTTTCTGTTTTCCCCCCTTGTCCCCCCCACTCTTCTGCTGGGGACCCTGCCCACTCTTGGCGGAATCTCCCACGGGACCCTTGTGGACCCTGGTGCTGAGCCAGCGGTCCGCCTCCTCAGCAAGCTTCCTCGGGTTGGACAGCTTGCTATCGATCAGGTGTTGGCGTAACTCAGGAAAACAGTGATCAGACAAGTGCTCCCATGCAATTAAATCAAAGAGACCTTGAAAATCATTAACTTTGTTACCTTTCACCCAACCATCCAGTGCTCTGCAAAAGTAAGTCACATACTCCACATACGTATTCCCCGGCCGCTTAGTACATCCCCTAAACTTCTGTCTATACATTTCAGGGGTAAGCCCGTACCTGTTCAATAAAGCTTCTTTCATGTGGGCATAGGATCTCTGATTCTCAACGGGCAAATCTAGCAAGGTATCTCTCCCTTCGCTAAGGAACCTTCCCCACAACCCCGCTCCCCAATCCTTGTCAGGGACCCGGTGGGAGGACATGGCTACCTCGTATGCCCTAAACCACTGTCCTATGTCATCCCCCTTAAAGAACTCCTTAACTACGTCCTTCGGGATGTGCACTCTTGACTCTACCTGCACTGGCGATGTGCTGCCACCAGAGGGAGGCCGATCCAAGTCTCTCTCCTTGAGACTTATCTCCCTCATTTTTATTTCGTAATCCATCTGGTGCTTTCGCTCTTCCAGCGCCATTCTTTTGGTTTCAAGCTCCAGCTGGATTTTCATTTCTGCCAACTTTCTCTCGTGATTCCGGGTTTCCTTCCTGTCCGCCAGCTCCTCTGGCGACAGGCCTTTACCCAAGCTGTGCTCGCTGTCTTGCCTCTCTAGATCGATCAGATCCCCAAGCGCATTCTGCTCCTCCGTCGTATTCTGCTCAGCGAGGACGTCTTGCTCTTCCGGGGTCTTTCTGGACTCCACCCAGGCTTTCAGGGCCTTGTAGAATTCCGGTTTGTTTTTGCAACCAGCGTGCGGAACCTTGAGTTTTCTACAGAAAAACTTCAGTTCCATCTTCGAGTATTTGTCCAGCTTTGCGGCGTCCCACTCTACCTCCAACACCTCGGAGGTCGTGGACTCCGCTCCATCCAGGCTCTTTGTGCCCGGCATGGTTTCTGCACTCGGAATCTTCTTTCGGCAAAATTCAAAAAGCAAAGTCTGTGGCTAAGTAACTGGACCGTAATCCTTGTGTAGTGGTCAGAAGCTCAGGTATAGATATCGCAAGTGTAAATTCGAAATCCCACCGCTGCGTCCAATGTAGGAAGGGGGAGGCTCTAGTTGGCGCAGTGTAGTACTAGCGACAAGCAGGGACTCTCTCTTCCTCGTCAGGGCTGAGGGTTACCTTCCAGACAACCTCTGCTTACCCTCTAGGTAGTGTGGCTTAAGCAGTCGCAGGCTAATCTTTGGGGCACATAGGGTTAAACACTTGCAACAGTACACCTTTACAACCAACCCACCACACAACGAGACCAGACTGTATTCTGTAAAAATATATATCTTTATATAGATTTTAAGCAGGCTTGTGAATACAGTCAATATACTTTATGGAAACGGTTGCAAATTACTTGATTCGGGTTACCACAGTTCTTATGCAGTTCTCTTGAGGCCCGTAGGCCGGGGTTACTCAAAGTTCTTGTGGAGCCGGCGGCTTCCAGGGGATCTGTCCCACGTCGCGTTGCCTTCCCGGGGTCGTTGATCGTTGCGGCTCTTCAGCCGAGCAGGTCACTGGTCCTCCGGGGCAGCGGTGTTCTGTGGCGGCAGGGTCCTCTCCTCGTCGTCCGCTCCGACCCTGGAGGCGGCGGCTGTGCGGTGGTGACAAGAGGCAGTACGGTCCCCAAGTGCAAGACGTACCCAGCCAAATGTCGGTGCAGCTGTGGGCTCACAGCTGGGCTGTCGGGCAGACTACCGACTTTGCAGATTCTCGTAGGGCAACTGTCCGTCTTTGCAGGTGAGTGGCTGCTCGTTATGCAGTCACCTCGAGAGCTCGGACCGGACGGGTCCTCCTTTGCTTTGCTCTCGGGCTCCCGGTGCAGTTGCGGTCACGGTGTTCGGGCCAGCGGCGGCTGGTCCTTACTTTGCTCCCGCTGTTGCTGTGGGCCCCGGTCACGGTGGTCAGGTGGATGTTGTTGCCTTGGAGGAGATTCCTCCGTCAGTGCTGCGGCGATGGTCAGCACCCGCAGTCGCTTTCTTCCAAGGGGGTAGCGTCCACTGGTCCTGGGACGCTGGTCAGGGGGCAAGTTCAGTTCCAAGCCCTTGGAGATCTCTTTAGCAGAGTTTGGCACAAGTAGAGCAAAAGTCTTTTCGTAGTCTTTTCGTCTTCCTCTCCTTCAGCAGCAAGGCACCAGACACAGGCAAGAGTCAGCACCCTTCCTTGTCTCTCACGGTCCTTCTCGTAGGGCAGAGTCCTTCTGTGGCCCAAACCGGATCTAATTTTCAAGGAGCAGGGCTCCTTCTTTTATAGGCCAATTCTTTTGTTCTCGCAGGCCAGGGGGGCCTTTGCATAGCCACTCTCAGTTCTGGAGTACCCCGGCGGGTGTACTCCGGCTTCTGCTTTCAGTGTGAGGGGCAGGCGCATCAGACGCCCCACAGGAGGTGGAGCCAGCATTGTCCGGACAGGGGTGGCCAGAGTACCTTGTTGATGGGGGCTTCGCCCTTCCTGGGCCAGGTGCTGGCAGAGTCATCCGCCGCTCCCCAGGAGGGTGGAGCCAGCATTGTGGTGGCCGAGCACAGTGACAGTTCGAGTCAAGAGGCACTCCTACCTCCCACTAAGGTGTAATCTGCGCATTCACCACCTGTCATCCCTCCAGCCCTGTCACTCACACATCCCAGACAGACAGATACACATACCGGCAGAGGCGGCTGAAATGGTTAAGCAAGCAAATGCTAACTTTCTAAAAGTAGCATTTGCAAACCCAGGATACTAAAATAAACTTGACTACAAGAAATATCCCATTATCCTGAGTTCAGGCATACTAAACATGACTCACTACCATGCTCCTTGAGCCTGCGGGGATTATAGGGTGTAATAATCCTCGCAGCTCAGTCTGGCCTAATGGAGCAGGTAGCCTTCAGTAGTGAAATACGGTCTTCGTTGTAAGTCACTACTAGGACATGCCACGCACATCAGGGCTTGTCCTACCTTACACCTACAACGCACCCTGCCCGCAGGCCTACCATAGGGGTGACTAATATGTAGTCAAGGGAAGGGTCGGTGCGGGCAAGTGGGGACACTTGCCCAGCTAGCGTGACAGTACGAGACCGCACGCGGGTTCTGCGGTCGCAGTTCCCAGACACATCTTTACGGCTGCTTCGGTGGGTGGCGCAACCAGCGCTGCAGGTCCACCAGCAGTATTGGCATCTACAAGCCCCGGCACTCTCTCGTGCACTTTACTAGGGACTAACAGTAAATCCAATGCACCAATCATGGATACCAATCGTATGTACAATTTACAGTAGGGAGCACTTGCACTGCGGCACGGATCAGCCGTGGCGCAGTGCCCTGAGTATCGGAAACCAGCAAAACATCGGAGGCACATCAGCAAAAAGTGGAAGGGAGACTCACGCCAAGGTGCCAGGTCTAACACCTGACAACAGGATAGCTGATGAAGCATCACAGCTCATTTACACACCCTGCCACCCAAACCCAGACCTGCACATGTTGAATTTCCTTACACCTTGTGCCACATGGGAAAAGTCCTTCCTGAACTGACATGTGATGCCATCCTGGGACCTGAACCAAGTGTAACATCACCTCACACTGGCATTACAGCTGTTGACACCCCAAGCCTCATTGTGTGACTGACCATCAATAGTAATTACAAACAACATTCGACTTATTTGGCAACTATGCACACACGCACTGCCCAGTGTGAGTATGCATAAGCCCAAAATATTGCACATGTACATTGTGCACCTGTAGCCAACACATGACTATTTGAAAGAGTACCATGGACAAAGGCCACTGAGGCTGACTCGTGCAGAAGACACATGTTTAGACTCAAGATCAGTGCCTAAATAGGAAGAACGGCAGACACAGTGCACATGTGGTGCCACATGTAAGGTTCCAACAGGTGTCACAGACCCCCCCTCCAACATGATGATGTGCAAAGGAAGATGCATACAGAGACATTGCACCATAGGAGTACATGTGAAAAACAAACATCATCCAAAGCGCAGGTCAAATGTGGATTAGGGCAAGGCATGTAAAGAAGCAGCTGCAGAAACTGGGACATTCTGATGCCAATGCATGGAGTGCCTGTCTGACCACAACACTCAAACTATGGGAGTGTAACCATGCCTTGGAGCACTGCAGGGAGCATGTGACACACATCACAACAAACAGACATAAACCTGCCCACTACTTGCTGCTGTCCCTCCTGCAACTGCCTATGGAGGTCTGGGAACACCACTTCCAGGACCCGGAGCATGTTGGGGGTGAGGTGGCGGGTGCCGCCATGCCGGTGTGGAGCTTCCAGCTTTAGCTGTACTCTGGCGATGCGGCGGGTCCAGCACCGGATGTCCTGCCACCTCTTCTTGATGTTCCGAAGCCTCCTGCGAGCCCCCCCCCCTCACTCCTGACAGCCCTGGCGATGTCCAGCCAGATTTCACCCTTCTCATAGGCAGATACCTGTCACAAATGTAAAGTAAAACAGCATCAGTACACCTGGTCCATGTTCCAAACACACACATATGTGCACAAAAAACTTGATGATAACAGGGCATTGTAAGCTAAACACATTAGCATTTTTGGCCACGAGTATGTGGCCTGTGAGCAAACACCACTGCATGAAATGCCCTTGAAAGGCTACAGATGACATGACGGGTGCTAAACACTCTTCGAGCATGGCACTCACAGACCTATGTATGCAACATCTGGGTGCACTGCAGCACGTGACACGCTGTCACACACCCCACTGCAACAAAGAACCCTCTAGAAACAACACTGTACACCCTGGCACTCACTCCCAACAACATTGCATCTAGACACTATACATACACAGTGGCTATAATGTCACACACACACCAGGTGCACACTCCAAGGTATTGCACACATCACTCACCTGATCCTCTGGTCTCCCATACAGCTTGCTGTAGTTAGGCAGGAGGGCATCCAGCAGGGCCTTGTTCTCACCATCAGTGAATGCAGGTGCCCTCTCCATGCTAAGCCAATCAGGGTCCAGAGGATTCAGAGACAGCAGCTGTGGTTACCACACCAATGTTGTGCAGGCAAGTGCCCTCCCACAGCCACATGCTGCCTTATATATGTGCTGCAGAGGGGCTGTGAGTCCAAGGAGTAGTGTTTGATAGGCCACCATAGTTAGCATCCTACGCTCCATCCAATCACATCACACATAAGGAGATGACACACATATGCATGGTTTGAAAACTGAGCCTGAGCTGAACAACAACTTTTGCAACATTGTATACTTTTGCCCAACTGACTTTTCTAGAACACCTGTAGGAGGCTCAAAAAATCTGTATCCATGACAACCTGGTTGCATTATGATCAGTCCACTGTTCCCCTAGATGTTCCCTATGTATTTAATCAAATACCCACACAAGTAAGGTGACATTGCCGTTGCTAATGAGACCCATTCAATGGTGTAACGAGGCGTACACACGTACGTACCATTGGGGTACACTTTGCTCGCGTATGGCTGAAATGCAATAGGGAAACGAGGCGTACACACGCACGTACCATTGGGGTACGCTTTGCTCGCGTATGGCTGAAATGCAATAGGGAAACGAGGCGTACACACGCACGTACCATTGGGGTACGCTTTGCTCGCGTATGGCTGAAATGCAATAGGGAAATGAGGCGTACACACGCACGTACCATTGGGGTACGCTTTGCTCGCGTATGGCTGAAATGCAATAGGGAAACGAGGCGTACACACGCACGTACCATTGGGGTACGCTTTGCTCGCGTATGGCTGAAATGCAATAGGGAAACGAGGCGTACACACGCACGTACCATTGGGGTATGCTTTGCTCGCGTATGGCTGAAATGCAATAGTGAAACTAGGAGTACACACGCACGTACCATTGCGGTACGCTTTGCTCGCGTATGGCTGAAATGCAATAGTGAAACGAGGCGTACACACGCACGTACCATTGGGGTACGCTTTGCTCGCGTATGGCTGAAATGCAATAGGGAAACGAGGCGTACACACGCACGTACCATTGGGGTACGCTTTACTCGCGTATGGCTGAAATGCAATAGGGAAACGAGGCGTATGTACAGTGCGTCAGACATGCTCAAGTGAACGATTGTGTAGGCTGCGTTCCTGACCTCCTTCATGTCACCATTGGGAGAGTGACTCCAGGAAATCACATAGCAGGGATGTAGTCTACCCTCATGTTGACGATGTGGATGCATACATCAGCATGGCATCCTCACATCAGCATGCCCCAGGTGTGGCAGACATTGAAGAAGCACAGGGACTGTGACCTAGTGCCTCAGTTGATGTGTGAAGAGCTGGCAAGACTTGTCATTACTCCTTTAGCACATGTGCATCACATGCATACAACACTTTGCACCGGCGTAACATCTACAACTTATTGTGATGCACATCAACACTGGACTGGCACACCATTCAGTACAGGGAACTGGCACATGATGACAGCAACATGCCCACTGTGACAGAGGTGTAATAGATGCACAGCATGACCCTGAGTCACCACGTCATGTGTGTGCCATATGTGACATTGTGCCTGCTGTTTGCATATGAAATGTTCAGGACAGTATCATATTACTCACCTTAGAATATCCCCATGTGTCATCCTGGACATGACAATTTCCGCTCAGTAGTACACTTGTGTGTCGGTAGGCATGTCCTGCGGCTCACCGTGTGCTGTTGGCGTTGTGTGTGCCGTGATGACGTTGTCTGGGTACTCATACGTGACCTCAGCGTGCTCACGTCAGGTCCTCTGTATTAACAACACCTGCGCTGGTCCCGTATAAGTGTAACCTAACTCATTTTTGAAACAAGATCATAGTACGATCACTTCTGACCATTTCACTTGGATTGTCTGACTCAGGCCGGTGCCAATAGGGATGTCCGTTTCAAAGCCTGTGAGGATTGCAACCCTCTCATGTTGGTGGCTGACCCTCACCGTCGGTGTCTCCACAGTGTTCACGTCAAGCAAGACAAGTAGAGCTGCTCCGACTGCCGGGACCAGACATATGAATCCAGGTGTGATTGGTCACACAAGCCGCTCAGACTCCAGCAGTTGTCCCTGCACCACAATGGCTCATGGTCTGTACGTAGGAGGAGTGCCTGGGTGTGGGTGTTGAGACATCATAGCCCCTGGATTTGGCATCAGTCCTCCAGGGCCAAGTCGTCAGGTGTATGTGAAAGAGATGTCATCACACTTCCAAATCACCACAATGCACGCGCAATGCTGCATGGGATTCGGGTGACACCGCCCACGCGGCTCTGTCAGATTTGCAGCCGTCGTAGCCTGCACCACGACCTGTGGTCCTCATGTCCATGATGTCCCTCACACCACCAAAGGCCTACGCGGCGGATTCTGGCCCAGCGGACCCGTCTGGGGGCACTAGCGCGTCTGGTGATTTGCCCCTGACGCCAATACTCACTTTGTCCCTGACGCAGGTGGCGCATTTGTGCCAGACCCGCTGGGACAGAAAGGATCTGAATGTTGATCCTGGTCCTCGCTGGTTCACCTCACAACCTCACTGGCAACTGTCCCCCAGGTGCCAGCCTTGGCGCCGTTCTCGGGTGGTAGTGTCCCCGATACCACACCCTGTACGGCACTGGCGTGGGAACAGTGCGGCAGTATACCGCCATTAATGCTGCAGGGGGGGGTTCAACTCCTACGAGCCGGGCACAGCACATGACAAGCCTGATTATCAGGGAATGGGTGTCAATGAGTATTGGGAGGGTCTTGAAGACCCACTGACACATGAGTGTCGGTCCCAAGGTGACAGGACAGGTGGACTGGGGCATGCAAGTGGTCTGGACACCTAGCCAGACACTGGTGAGGTCTCTACTCCAAACGTGTTAATGGATGAGCAGCCAACGTACAGTGTAATGTTTATGTGGGCGGCCAGAGCCTTGCCCATTCATTTCCCCATTGCCGCGGTGAGGACCAACCTCCTCACTGAGGTCCTTCAAGTGCAGTCACGCTCCGCTGAGCCTCTGCAGGCCTATCCTAAGAAATGTACTGTATCTATATTGTTCTGCATGTACAGGCACGCTGCATGTTTGGCTGTAGATAGGCACGTTGTCAGACGACCACACCCCTCCCCGGACTGACCATGTTCCCTGTCCTCCCACCCCACTCCAGAGAGCATGGCCATCCAGCCCGCCAAATCACAGACCATATTCCCCGTAGCTCCGCTGTAGAGGGTATCCAAGAGGTCTGAGCAGTACAGACAGATGTCATCATCCTCCCTGAGTCTGGGACTGAGGTCTTCCAACATCACATGCCTCTTTGTCCGCTTCCCACACTGTCTGTGGGACATGGTTGTATAACTGCTGGCAGAGTGTGCGTTGTAGATACGGGCAATGCTTGGCCAAGCACTTGTAGGATGCCAGTCAGCGACACCGTATTTCATCCAGTGATGGCTCAATATCCCCGACTCACATAGATGGCATCCAGGGAGGCAAATTTGTCTGAAGATTGGTATGTATTCAAAGTCAGGGATATGCTACTTACTACTGTTCCATTATGATATTTTGTTACAAAAGGTAAGTAACCAGTTCATACATTTCAGTACATCAGCTGTAGGAGCATCCATATTGTGTCCTTGCCGTGATTACAGGGTTTCTAATGTACGCACACCATGCCACTTGTGTTAATGAAGCCCTCATATGTGTGATTGCATCACAGACCATTTGTGACTAATCAAACATTAATGCAGTATGATGATGTTCATGTAATAGTTAGGGAAATATCAAACCGCAACATGACTATGTCAGAACTGTGCAAATGATGCCACATGTGGTGTGTGTGTATTACTGTAAGCTGTCTGGATGTGCAGACAACCTCCTACTGACATTCACATACCGTGTGTCACTGACATGATACATTGTCATGCTCAATAAGACCTTTCCATCAGATATTTTGTATGCATGTCATATCCATGCCACAGACCACAGGTCTTTTACTGTTCACGGAGGAGTGGCTGGGAGTTGGAACATGTTACAACAGTGTGTCTCCCACGCCACAATCACACTTGTCTAGATTTGTTGAAGCAGTGTTCCTTGTGCCATGTACATTGTTATTGTCTTAGTCAGACAGTTGAACACATTTTCTAATATTTGTGTATTGCAGGGCACCCCCTCTGGAACAGCCGTTACCTGACTTGGAAGCCATGAGGGAACGCAATTGCATCCGTCGTTATCGCTTCACCAGACAGATGATCAAGGACCTGACGGACAGACTGGAGGCTCACCTGCAACCACGACACAGGTATCCAACGGCGCTGACACCCAAGGTAAAGGTGATGGCAGCCCTCCATTTCTTTGCCACAGGTACGTTCCAATTGACCATAGCTGATGTGGGAGGGATGTCTCGGACCATGTTCAGCCGTGTATTGACAGATGTTTTGGCAGCGATGTTGCTCCACCTTGATGAATTCATCACATTCCCTACTCCAGAACAGTTGACAGATGTAAAGAGGAAAATCTATGGCCTGGGACGCATGCCACATGTAATTGGTGCAATTGATGGTACACATGTTAGTCTGGTGCCACCACAGGCTCTGGAGCAAGCGTATTGCAACAGGAAACACTACCACTCAATAAATGCCCTGGTGGTGTGTCTTGCCAACATGATTATCTCACATGTCTCTGCACGTTTTCCAGGACCGTGCCACGATGCTTTCATCATGAGGCGTAGCAGGGTACCACAGATGATGCTGCAGCTGCACAACCACCGGGCATGTCTTGTTGGTGAGTATACTCTGTCAGCTATGTATGTCAGTATGTCACACCTTCTTCTTCTGAATCATATTACACACTCATTTCCATGATGTGGATTTGCAGGAGACGCTGGATATCCAAACATGCCGTGGCTAATGACTCCACTATGCAGCCCCAGGACAGCTGCAGACCAGCGGTACAACAATGCTCATGGGAAGACCAGGCGGGTGGTTGAGCGGACATTTGGAGTCCTGAAGAGCCGGTTCAGGTGCCTGGACAAGACAGGCGGAGCCCTCCAATACAGCCCACGCAAGGTGTGTGACATCTTCACTGTGTGCTGCATGCTTCACAACATGGCAGTGGAGAAGGCCGTGCCGCTCTACCTTGACCCTGATGAGCTGGAACATCCGCCCGTAGAGGATGAAGGCCTTGCCCAGGATACCAGTGATGAGGAGGTAGAAGATGATATCCGGAGTCACCTCATCCGCAACTTCTTCTCATAATGGTGAGTCATAGCTGCTTTTATGTAATACATGTACTACAGAGTTGCATGGGTAGCATGATGTGTATGCAGCAGACTGTATGCAATGTCACTTGGATGTCTGTAGTGCTGTGTCACACAGGTGCAGATGTAATGCAACACACATACGTGCTATGTGTGTACTTGGAATGTACAGGTGTATTACAACATCTGGATATTCAACAGGACATTGTCTGAATGACATTGTACAGAACTTGACCCCTTGTGTGCCACTCTCATCCACAGCTCACCCTGCCTGTTGTCCGTTTGGGTCATCGTGGTCACCCTGCTATTGCTCATTATGAATGCAACGTCAGCCTAATCAATGGAGCATGCATGGACATGTGGAAAAGTCATTTTGGGTAAGGACTCATACGAGGCTGTTTACCGTTGGTATGTGTTGAAACGTGTGGTACATGTTCATGTGCATGTAGTGCGACCATGAATACATGCAACAACAATATGTTACTTATTACATGTATGCCCACTCCCATGACAGGATAGTCACCCCATCTGACAGTCATCTGTTGTAGTTGTATACTCTGGTGGATGCATCAATGTGTGTAGACATTGACACTGCAACATTGCATATACCATGGTTTGACATTGTGTCAGAGGTCTCAAACACGGACTCTGTGGGGGATTACAGCATCACTGCGTGCATTTGAATGTGACTGGATCCTCACCTCCACCTTGTGGGACAGTCCAGTTTGGTTGCCATTCTACCATGTCGTGTAGGTGTTGCCCACTGTATGTTCCACATGTCCTGAGAACTGTCCTGTGAATCTGTGGACATGGATGCATTGCCCCTTGTTGCACTATTTCATGTCACTGGCATGTCGTTACCTCCGTGCAGGTTGAAAGTAGTGCTCCACCAGCCTTCATAGTGAGTAGCACTTCTGTTTTGAATCACATGATGCCCTGTATGTTTTGCTTGAGACATGACAATGTTGGGATGATGCATATGTTAATTATTGTGTTGCACCAGTGGAGTGCGTTCATTCACATGATTCTCGAGTCCCGTGCAGCATTTATGTGCAATGGTAGGGTATCATTTTGTGGTTTGGTTCAACTTCACTTGCAGTTGATATTTCTTCTAACAGCATCTCATGTTTAGCTTAGTAATGCTATGTTGATAGATCAAAAGACTGGCTACAGAGTGCCTTCATTGCATGTAGGTCATTAGCTTCCTCATCATATGTGATTCTTACAGCTGTTGTGGGTGAAGTAAATTTTGCCTACATGGCCCTTATGGGTACACATGATCAAAAACAGATATTACAGTCTGCCTAAGTAGCATTTCCAACTGTTTTCATTTGTTTGTGACATAGGTCTCATTGCATGGTCACTTGTGAGCGATTCACAATACTCTAATGGATCACAGACTGTCCTAGGTTTTATGTGTCCGTGTCATAGCATCGGATCTGATGTGATAGCATGAAGACTAATGTAATGTTGTCTCCAGTCACTTTACTTCACAGGTGTGACTGGTACAGTGTATCACATGAGGTTTTTGTATTAGCAGTGACATGAGAATGTACTCCTAATGGTTATTTGCCTCTGTTTCAGGTCTCCCCCCCAGCAGTTCCCATCCTCTCCTTCCGTCGCCTGATCACCCTTTTGTGTCTGTCATTTGTACTCAGACCAAGGGGCTATTTGGAGGTGGAACCCTTTGAGCATCACACCACTCTGATGAAGAAAGGTACGGCCAGTCCTTGACAGGCTTGTACCCAATATTACTGCTGCATTACAGGTGACATCATTAATAGTGTCATTTTGAGTCCTTGCCAATGCACATGTGTGTTTGACAGTGCTCCATGGGCTCACAATATAAAAAACTCATGTTGTGCATGATGTGTGTTTTTTTTAAGATTCTGCCGCCTTCATGTCAACGGACATGTCCTTCTAATGTTTATGTTTACTATTTGGCATGTAGTATGCTTATGCTTGTTATGTGTTGACGTGTCCAGCGGGCACATGCATGGTGTTTGGGAAGGCTGTAATACTATATTTTGTGTAAGGTCGATGGCTTTGTAGCAGCTGTTTAGCTTTCCACACACTAGCTGTAGTCTACACCTGCTGACGCTGTGTGTCCTGTGCCCCACTTGTCTGTAAGGGCCCTGATACAGTGACTGTGATCTTTCTATTTCTATTTTCTATGCGGAATTTGTTAAGCGCGCGGACACCCAGGGGTTTCATGGCGCTAGAGAAAACAGAAGGGAGGGGTCAGAAGATGTAGAGTTCTTTGGTCATTACTGTGCCATTTTATTTGCAGTGACCCCGAGTGAGTCAGACACTCCTGCCTTCACATTCACATGTAACTCTGTGGCTTGCAAATGCCCTTGCGGTATGTGCCCATTTGGCAAGTTGTCACACCCCTCCTGCCGTCATGTCTTCACTCATTGCTGCTGCTGCATGCACAGGCACGATGCAGCACACACGATCCAGGTACACAGACACCTACAGGATGACCCTCCTTCCATCCTTTTGTAGAGCATGCTCCTGCCACCCTACACACAGACAGCACCATACAATCACCCTCCTGGTGTCACAATGCTTCTGACTCAGCCACTGCAGCTTATGTGTCTGTGTGTGCAGCACATACTGGCACAACTATGCAGATTCACATGACATTGGGTCTACGTACCACCAGGTCATGTGCCGTGTACAGCACACACGCACCTTCCATAGGCACAATATTGTACAGTGTTACCTTGTCAACACTACAGCAGGAAAAATCATCTTGCTAACAGTCACGTGGCAGTACACAACCTGGTCACACCACTTCGACATAGCTGTCACAGTCAGTCAAGTTGCCACAGGGGACACACACCATGACCACGTCTCTTGGGTGTGGTGTGATTTACCCAGTCTGGTGTAGGTATGTGTCAGACGTGGGTAGTTGTTCTGTATGCGTTGCTCCCATAACAGGAGTCTAGTACTTGTAGCTACATAGGGGTAGGTCACCTAGTCAGGTGTGCTTGTGTAGAGTGCAACAGCCCATTGCCCACAGTCTGTCCTGCCACCCTTGTCCTGTGCGCCATTCATGACATCCACAGTACTGCATCATGTTGATGATAGTTCACATAACCCTAGGACACAATTGTAGGTACTCCCTACGTGGACAACTAGTTTTGTCACAATGATCTGTACACCTCAATGTGACCTGTGGGCCTGGCTGTGATAGCAGTTTGGCATCCAAACCCCCCTCCAGCATTTACTATCCCACACAGGTGTGTCTTGCCATCCATGTATGTAGTTGTTAGTGATTTCTGACCGATGTGTGTCCTCACACGGAATCTGATACAAGTGTGTGGATTGCTGCTGTTTGTTGGATACCCTTGCATTGTATACATTTGCACACACATATCATTTTATGCTGTGGTTCAAAGATAAATCGACAAATGCGTATGAGGTTCAGTGTATTTATTTGGTGATCTTGTGCAGGAAACGTGAATAGGTGCTGTACATAAAGGGGTTGAATCCAAAGTTCAGTGGTGGAGATGAGATGCCTTACAGTTACTGTCAACATAGTCCAGGCCACAGTGCTTGGCATCATCGGGTAGACTGTGACCAGCAAGTCCATGTGGGAGAGTCGCATAGGGGATACTGTTGCACCCAGGGGCAATATGCAAGGTCCTGTGTCCTGGGAGTTGTACATGGCACACTGCCACTCAACGTCTTAGCCGTGGACGACCCACCTTCCTTGGGGGACCCTCAGGTGCAGGCCTGGACGATGCATGGGACGCTACGTCAGAGAGTTCCTCCTCCTCCTCCTCCCCCCTCCCTGCGGCTGGTGTCACACTTTGCCGTGATGTTGCTGGCCTTGTGACACAGGGAGGGTGCTGCATGTTGGCAGCTATCTGACGTAGCGATTGGCTCATTTCCCGATGCACCGTCAAGAGCTGAGCCAGACTTTCCTCCACCCGTCCATAATGTTGTTGTTGCCTGGCTATTTGCTCTGCCTGCTGTTCTTTCACCTGGTTGAGGACCTCCGCAAGCTGTCCTACCTCCCTGGTGTCCCGCTGGTATGCCTCCAGGATGTTAGTGATTTCAGGCATACCGGTCCCTGCAGCTGGCTGGCCAGATTCCCGCCTCCGCCTTGCACCTCTCCCACCACCCTGACCCACATGAGCACCGCCTGCGCTTGTGGGCACATCCGGTCGACGGGCCCCCCCTCGAGTGCTGGCAGAGTGGAGGTTGTCTGCCACCTCAGGGGCGCCCGACAAAGGGAGTCCCTCATCTTCAGACAGGCCCTCTGATGGATCATGTGCAGGGCTCTGACCTGTCTGCTGTGATGTGTTGGGAATGGTTCCGGTGGTTGGCAGAGATGTAGCTGGTACAGTTGCTGCAGGTGTTTGGATCCAGAGGTGCCAGGTTGGTTGGGGTCATCCACAGTGCGTTGAGTGGCGTGGCTGTCGGTGGGGTCTGTGTCCGGCTGAGCCTGGGACTGGGATCCTTCTCCCCCCAGGGGGGGGGCTCCACACGTTGCCCTGTGTGTGGGAGAGAGAGACACTGTTAAGGCACTATCAAGTGACATCTTGTTTATTTATCCATTATCTGCATCACAGTTCCACATGCTTTAGATTGTTGTCATTGTTCAGTTGTGCATGTAGTGGTAGTAAATTGACATGTACTCAGGGGTATTTTCATTCTTCCATTCTCTTGACAATGACTGACACAGCCATTGCTGTGTCTTGTCTTGCCGGCACTACACATGTTAAGCATTGCTCAGGTTCACACAGCATCCAGGATACGGTGAAAATCCTTATGTCTGCGTCAAGCATGCACAGAGTTTAGATGCAGCATGTTGATGTAAGAGACAGGGCATCATTAATTTGCATGACATCAACTACTTTGGATGTATTTTGCTGTTCCGTGATGGCCACACAATGCCAACACCCCTGGACCTGTACACACACTTATCGATCATGGCTTTTGAACGTGTCACTTCTCTAAGACGCATCACCTTGTCAATACCCATGTCCATGTTGTTACTTACGTGCATCCACATCAGTCATGAGTGGAGAAGTGTGGCTCAATGGTTAGAGTGGCAGACCTTGATGCAGAGCTCTGGCCCGGGACCAGGGTTCGATTCCCACCTCGGTGGGTCTCGGGCTCAAAAATTCCTCGGACCTGATATTCTCGCATCAGTGCCTATTCCAATCATGGGTCCCACGCTGCAACTCTGGGCAATAGCTTGCTTAATCTCCACAACGGCCCCAACAGCGCTAGGATGCCTGGCTTCACCCTGGGGGTGCCCAGGAGTGGGCACTTCACAGGGAAAGCCAGGAAGGGTTCCACAGTGGTATGAGTAATAGCGCCACGAAACCGCTTGGTAGCAGTGCGCTCTACAAATACTTTACATTTACATTTACATGGGGCACGTGCATTGTTTGAGAGGCACAATAGACTGGAGCTTCTGCAATGTGCATGTATTACTTGTATGCGTATTCATATGAGTGAGTGTTTAGTTGTGATACATGACAATTGTGACATTGTTGCACTCCTATGCTTGTCCCCAGGGGATGAGTTTCTGTAAGGGGGGTGTATGACAGGCCATGTTAGTAGTTTGCGTGTGATTTGCAAGCGTCCATCGTTCATTATTTGGCTGCCCCCTGATGTGGCATGTTGGCATATTTGTGATTTTGGGTTCATGCACAGGATGTGTGACCTTGTCCTGGTGTTTGTGTTTGCAGTGATCACATGAGAGACTTGTGGTGCCTACACTTGTGCCCATTGTGTACTACAGATCATTCCCAAATGTGTGTCCTGACACAGTACATTGTCCACTGCAAATGGTGGGTGTGTTGCAGGCAATTAGTAGATGACTGCTATCCCTGCACATTCAGCTCTATGGTGTTTTGAAGGCCTGTGCAGTGCTTGGGTGCAACTGTCTGCGTGCCCAGGGGGCTGAGGTGAGGTGACTGAGGCAGGTAGACAGAGGGATGGAGGGAGACACAGGGAGGGAGTGCAACAGGGGGAGGGGGCGACAGGGGGAGGGGGCGACAGAGGGAGAGGGCAACAGAGGGAGTGGGCGACAGTGGGAGTGGGAGGGAGAGGGAGACAGGGATGGAGCCAGGTTGTTTGTGCTTGCTTGCTCGCTACACTGCCTTACTGTGCCACAAAATGTTGCTTCTCTGGAAGGTGTGTCCAACACATGAAATTGTTTGGCAACTGTAGTATACTATCTTGTGTGGTATTTCCCTATCTCTGTGCATTGGGCATGGTGCTTGGGTGTGTCCCTGGGACATATGGGATGTGAGTAGCCTCCTACCCTCCACCTTCCACCCTTTGTGCCTCCCTCTTGCATCAATCCCCATGTTGTTTAGTCATGCTGGGACTCATGGCCACCCACCCCATGCTGCTGGGCACTGTTGTAAGTCCACCCCTGTAACATGTTTTTCTTGTACACTCACCAGGCTCAACGGCTCCTCCTATTCCGTGTACTCCCACCGGTGCCAACAGCTCCATGACTTTCTGCTCCCAGGGATGGTATACAGGAGGTCTGCGGGGACCACCACCTCCAGTGTAGTGTGCATTGGCGTAGTCCTGGTCCATCTTCTTCTTGACCATCCTCCGCAGATCATACCACCTGTTCTGGCATTCTCCCCTGGTGCGCCTGATGGGTGTAACAGCATTGACCCGGTCTACAATCCTCTCCCACAGGCGAGTTTTTTGTGCCATGCTGGTCTGTCTGACCAATGCGCCAAACAGCTGTGGCTCGACTCTGATGATTTCATCTGTAAGGATCTCCATCTCCGAGTTAGTGAACTTTGGATTCTTGTGTGGGGTCATGGTGTGGGGTGTATGTGATTGAGGGGGTGATGGTGTGTATGGATGAGGGTGTGTGGTTCTGATTGTGAAGGCGGTGGTGTGGGTGTAGATGTGATAGGGTGTATGTGTGAAGGTATGTTGCTGCAATTGTTGGTGTGCTCTCAGTTTCTTTGCAATAATGGGTATGTTGCAAAGGATGATGGGTTGTATGTGTGGACCCTTTTATTGGTGAAAAAGTGGGTGTGGCTTATTTTGAATTGGTTGTGTGTGTCATATATGGGGTGGGTGTCAGTGTTGACCTCTGTTTGCCTGTTTAGCTGTGACCAGTACATTCTTACTCAATGGTCTGTACACAGGAGACATGTTTGGTGTTGTTGTGCTGGTTTGGGTGTTGGTGTTGTGTGTGTGCGGTACTTGTGGGGGCGATCGAGTTGTACAGGCCGTTGGGGGGGGCTCGCGCACGCTTGTTGGGGAGGTGGTGCGTACGGTACTTGTGCGTGCGATCGAGTTGTACGGGTCGTTGGCGGGTGGGGGGCTTGCGTACGCTTGTTGGGGGGTGGTGCGTGCGGTACTTGGGCGTGCGATCGAGTTGTACGGGCCGTTGGTGGGTGGGGGGCTCGCGTACACTTGTTGGGGGGTGGTGCGTACGGTACTTGGGCGTGCGATCGAGTTGTATGGGCCGTTGGCGGGTGGGGGGCTCGCGTACCCTTGTTGGGGTGGATGTGTGCGGTACTTGTGCGTGCGATCGAGTTGCTTGGGGTGGTGCGTGCGGTACATGTGCGTGCGATTGAGTTGTACGGGCCGTTGGGGGGGCTCGCGTACGCTTGTTGGGGGGGTGGTGCGTACGGTACTTGTGTGTGCGATTGAGTTGTACGGGCCGTTGGCGGGTGGGGGGCTCGCGTACGCTTGTTGGGGGGGTGGTGCGTGCGGTACTTGGGCGTGCGATCGAGTTGTACGGGCCGTTGGCGGGTGGGGGGCTCGCGTACGCTTGTTGGGGGGGTGGTGCGTATGGTACTTGTGCGTGCGATCGAGTTGTATGGGCCGTTGGCGGGTGGGGGGCTTGCGTATGCTTGTTGGGGGGGTGGTGCGTACGGTACTTGTGTGTGCGATCGAGTTGTACGGGCCATTGGCGGGTGGGGGGCTCGCGTACGCTTGTTGGGGGGGTGGTGCGTACGGTACTTGGGCATGCAATCGAGTTGTATGGGCCGTTGGCGGGTGGGGGGCTCGCGTACGCTTGTTGTGGGGGGGTGGTGCGTACGGTACTTGGGCGTGCGATCGAGTTGTACGGGCCGTTGGGGGGGCTCGCGTACGCTGTTTAGGGGGGTGGTGCGTACGGTACTTGGGCGTGCGATCGAGTTGAACGGGCCGTTGGCGGGTGGGGGGCTCGCGTACGCTTGTTGGGGGGGTGCCTGCGGTACTTGTGTGTGTGATCGAGTTGCTTGGGGTGGTACGTGCGGTACATGTGGGTGCGATCGAGTTGTACGGGCCGTTGGGGGGGGCTCGCGTACGCTTGTTGGGGGGGTGGTGCGTACGGTACTTGTGCACGCGGTCGAGTTGTACGGGCCGTTTGCGGGTGGGGGGCTCGCGTACGCGTGTTGGGGGGGTGGTGCGTACGGTACTTGGGCGTGCGATCGAGTTGTACCGGCCGTTGGCGGGTGGGGGGCTCGCATACGCTTGTTAGGGGGGGTGCGTGCGGTACTTGTGCGTGCGATCGAGTTGCTTGGGGTGGTGCGTGCGGTACATGTGGGTGCGATCGTGTTGTACGGGCCGTTGGGGGGGCTCGCGTACGCTTGTTGGGGGGGTGGTGCGTACGGTACTTGTGCGCGTGATCGAGTTGTACGGGCCGTTTGCGGGTAGGGGGATCGCGTACGCGTGTTGGGGGGTGGTGCGTATGGTACTTGGGCGTGCGATCGAGTTGTACGGGCCGTGGGGGGGGCTCGCGTACGCTTGTTGGGGGGGGTGCGTGCAGTACTTGTGCGTGCGATCGAGTTGCGTGGGGTGGTGCGTGCGGTACATGTGCGTGCGAACGAGTTGTAGGGGCCGTTTGGGGGGGCTCGCATAGGCTTGTGCGAGGGGTACACGTGTGGTATGTATTGATTGCGCTTGCTGTGAGGCATGGGATCCCGTACGAATCCATCTTCATGCGCGACTACTTTGGCCCGTACGAATCGCGTACTGGGTTCCCAAACTGGATCGTACTTGTGTGGTTGTACGGCAGGTTTACAAATTGTACGGTTTGATTTCCGACGCAGAGTCGTACGGGGCTTTGACTATTGTTCGTACGGATGGCTGATATTCGTACGGGAATAGGTGCAAATGGATCGTACTACGCAGGTCGGATGTTTTTTTTCTATTCGTACGGATTCGGCTACGAATACGAATCGTACCGGGGATTTTTTTACCAGATCGGAATCGGCGCCCTGATGTTGCTGAACACGAATGAGGAAAAAGTCTCGCCGGGATGGTATTTTGCTTGCTTGCGGTTGCCATCTTGACGTTGAAGACTGCGAGCAAGCAAAAATGTGCCACTACGCTTCGCGTTTTTGCACTGTGCTACGTGCAATTCGCGTAGCGCATAGTTGCGTAAACTACGTAGTTGGATAGCGCAGGGGATAAAATTACTATTCCCACTCCAAAGAGTGCAATAGTAGAGAAAGTGTTGGATAGCAGAGGGGAATCATTTACTATTCCCACTTCACGGAGTATAACAGTAGTGAAAGTGTTGGATAGCGCAGGGGTTAAAAATACTATTCCCACTCCAGTAATTGCAACAGTAGGGAAAGTGTTGGAAAGCGCGAGGGTAAACATTTCTATTACCACTCCAGTGAGTGCACTAGTAGGGAAATGTTAGATAGCGGAGAGATATACATTAATATTCCCACTCCAACAAGTGTAGCAGTAGGGAAAGTGTTGGATAGTGAAAGTCTAAAATGTACTATTCCTACTCCAGTGAGTACAACAGTAGGGAAAATGCTGGATAGCAAGTGGGTAAAAAATACTATTCCCACTCCAGCAAATGCAACAGTAGGGAAAGTGTTGGATAGCGGGTGGGTAAAAATTACTATTCCCACTCCAGTGAGTGCAACAGTAGGGAAAGTGTTGGATAGCAAGTGGGTAAAAATTACTATTCCCTCTCCAGCAAATGCAACAGTAGGGAAAGTGTTGGACAGCGGGTGGGTAAAAATTACTATTCCCACTCCAGTGTGTGCAACAGTAGGGAAAGTGTTGGATAGCAGAAAGGTATAAATTAATATTCCCACTCCAACAAGTGTAACAGTAGGAAAAATGTTGGATAGTGGAGGGGTAACATTTACTATTCCTACTCTAGTGAGAGCAACAGTAGGGAGCGTGTTGGATAGTGGAGGGGTAACATGTTCTATTCCTACTCCAGTGAGTGCAACAGTAGGGAAAGTGTTGGATAGTGAAGGGGAATAATTTACTATTTCCACTCCACGGAGTGCAACAGCAGGGAAAGTGTTGGGTAGCGGAGGGGAATAATTTACTATTCCCACTCCAGCAAATGCAACAGTAGGGAAAGTGTTGGATAGTGGAAGGGTAAAATTTACTATTCCTACTCCAGTAAGTGCAACGGTAGGGAAAGTGTTGGATAGCAGAGGGGAGTAATTTACTATTTCCACTCCACGGAGTGCAACAGTAGGGAAAGTGTTGGATAGCGGAAGAGATACAATTACTATTCCCACTCCAGCGAGTGCAACAGTAGGGAAAGTATTGGATTGCGGAGGGGAATAATTTACTATTCCCACTCCCGCAAAATATTTAACATTAATTAACAAATACTTAAATAAAAAATAATTTACCTCTCACCAAATACCCCTATAAATAACACCACCACTATTGTAAATCATGACACAATTAACATAATTGCTTAACAATTACATAAGAATAAACAATACAATTCAAAACAATGAGTAATACATCAATTCATACTATTAAGACTACAAAACAACAATAAATACATATCTGAAAAAATGAAAAATTAAATTAATGTTTAATTACTTGCCACACTACTCTCCTCTAAATACACAACTCACTCATACAAAATTGACACAATTTACATATTTACCCATTAATTATTATTAATTAATAACCAATTAATAATAACACACTATTTAACACAATTAACAATATGAAAAATAAATACAAAAATATAAATTAATAAAATTTAAATTACTTCCCACCCTACTCCCCTATTAACCCACAACCCGCTCTTAAAAAAAGAAAACAATCAAAATAGTTATCAATGAATTATGAATTATTAATATCCAATTAAAACCTAAATAATAACAAAATATTTAACACCATTAACAACATAAAATATTAAATACATAAATATTGATTAAATTATAATGAAATTTCTTCCCACCCAACTCCCCTATAAACCCACAACCCCCTCCTAAAAAAATGACACAATTAACATATTTACCAATTAATTATTAAGAATTATTAACCGATTAATATCTAATTAATAACAAATTAATTAACACAATTAACAACATAAATTATTAAATAATTAATAATTAATTAATTTAATTTAGGCTGGTGGCAAAAAGGATTAAGGCTGGTGGGGGATTTTTTTTTAGTGATGGTTGTCTAAAATCTTTTGAGCAACTCCGTGAGCAATGTCAGCTTCCCAGGGAGAATTTTGCGAAGTATCTGCAAATTAGGAATTTTTTATCTCAAAAAGCAAGCAATCTACAAGCTAACCCTCTGATAGAAGACAATATTAAAGCTGCAAAAATAGGAGTGCTATATGGCCATTTGTTGAATACCAAGTTGAATGATCTAGAGCAACAAAATGTTAAATGGGGGAATAAACTTGGGAGGCAGGATATTCGGATAGAAATTTATTTGGAGATGGCGATAAACTTATTTCTTTCGGCAAAATTATCTGCACAGCATTATAAATCCATTTTTAATTTATATTATACACCCGACAAGATTTCTAAATGGCAGGGTGATACTATTGGGAAATGTTTTCGATGTGGATATATATCTGCGGACGACCTTCATATTTTTTTTGGGTGCCAGCGCTTAATATCTTTACTTTCACAGATAGAGAATTATTTAACAGCCATTTTGGGTTTTCCAGTTAAATTAAGCGCTACAAAGATAATGCTAGGTGCAGAAATGGGGCCGGGAATACCAGATTTACTCCAACAACATGTAAAGTTAATATTTTTGGTCACAGCTGTATACCGGCTCCTAATAGCATCTTGGTGGCTACAGCAGGAACCCCCTTCCTTTGAATTATGGAGGGCACTTTTTTTGCGGTACATATTATGGAGCATAGTCTGTATGCCCTTAAGGGGCATAGTAAAAAGAAGCTTGGTCAACAAATTTGGGGTAAGATTACTAACCATCTAGAGTCTACTGTCGAATGGTTTGTTACTGCTAATTGATGTTTGATGTTTGTTGGTTTTTGTATAGCGCACATACACTCCATGGAGCATCTTGGCGCTGCTGATTTAATTGCTTTTTTTTGTAGTTCCATATACATCCATTTTATTGTATAGTTAATGGCATTTCTATGTATGCATTGTTACTACTTTACAATCTTTAATTTTTTGTATATTATGTATTTAGCTGCAGGATTATTGATGTTATGATCTTCAATAGTATACATGTATTGTGTAAATTATGACTCTCTAACGACTAATTCATGTATTTCGTAAAAATAAATAAAATGTAATTTAGGTAAATTACTTCCCACCATATTCCCCTATAAACCCACAACCCGCTACGTAACTGAAACGCAATATTTAACTTCTTTTAAATAAAAATTCTAAAAATGTATTAAAAAATATATTATAATTAAATTCCAACCCTATTCCCCAATAAACCCACAACCCTCTACGTAACTAAAATACTCAAAAATTACTTAACATCAAATTAATTACTTCTAAAAATTTCAAAAATACATTACAAAAATAAACTAAACATTTAACACATATACTAAAATATACAACACTAAAATACATTTCGATATTATTAACAACAATATTTTGACTAACGATATTACGAACTTCGGTATTTAAAAAAACGATATTTCTTACCTGCATGTCGATATTCTGGTTGACGATATTGTTGCAGATCGATATTGTGTCACATCGATATTTAAACATTGATATTATGGCATATCGATATGAAAACATCAATATTATGATTCTAAACCCTCACGTGTGCTGGGGAAAGCACAACAAAGAATGGACTTGAAAGTACAGCACCTGCTAGCTGCAGAAAAAGCACAGATTTTGGAGACACATGCTGCTCTGCCCTAGAATAGACTTACTGGTAATCAACAGATGATGTCAGAACTCAGTCAAACACAGGGAAGATCCCTCTGAGACAAGACTGGAAGATGTAAATACCAGTATGGAAAGGGAGCCCCCCCTCAGAAAACACTTGTGGTAGAATTTTTCTCCACCCCCATTTTCTGCAAACAGTTCCCGCTGTTTTACAAGTCTCATTTTGCAACAACAGAGACAGCTTCTTCTAGTCAGCCCTTGGCTCCATCGCTAATGTAGGCTACTCCACCTCTTCTGGTACGTAAGAAAAAGTTTTTGTCACGTGATGTCGTTGGTGGATGGAAAAGCCTAGTGTGCAATGATGTCTACAATGGCATTGGTGAGTTGGTGCCCATGGACCGGGGGCCCTGCAAATGAAGGTGCCATAGTGGATGTTGTTGTGCTTGGTCCGGGTTTTTAAATTGTGTAGTATCATGGTCACTGCTGGGTCATTAGAGTGCGTGGTTAGCCGGAGTGTTTTTCTTTCTTGTAGGAGATGGTAATGCCTCCTCCTAAATGGACGTGGTGGCCCTTGCGGGTAATTAAGTAGCTGTCACTGATGGCGATGGTGATTTCTAGTCCAGAACTGAGGTTGGTACATGTGTTTGTGATGTAGGTGACATATGAAGAGGTTTCAGCAAGGAGTTGCCACATTTCTGTAGTGTGCATGTGTAGGGACTGCAGGTTGTGCAGGATGCAGTTGAGCTGGTTGTGTGAAGTGTTGTTTGGCTGGGTGGCACGAGGCACTGGTGTGTTGATGTGGCAGAAGGTTTGTTTGGAGTTTCGACTGGCGCAGGGTGCAAGATAAGCATACCGTGTTGCAAGATGGCAGGCTGTGTTGCAGCGGAGAAGTGTACAAGAGGAATGGTCCTTGCTGGTGAGTGTGGTCCAGGGCAAATGGACGCAGGCGGTCTTATCCTTGACTTGCCTTCATCATGGGAGAAGTACATTGAAACACAGTTATCACATAGGAATGCCAATTCAAAGTAACTTCAGGCATGCAGTTGCCTTCACATTGCATTTCATATCAACGCATTGTGATGCAAATAATGGAGATTAATCATTTCCAGGTTAGGTAATGCTTTCTGGTGTCAGATAAAAATGTAAGGGAGTGTCTTTGTGATCAAATATAACATTTAGGGGGTCTTCTGGGATAAATAATGAAATATAGTGTCATTTTTGTTTGGATAAAATCAAAATTGATTGCTAATGGGGTCAAAAATGAAAATTTGTGTGTCTTTTGGGGTCAAAAAAGGAAATTAGGGTGGCTTTTGGGTTCAGAAATGAAGATTAGGGTGTCTTTTGGGATCAAAAAAGGACATTAGGAAATTAGGGTGTGTTTTGGGGACAAAAAATGAAATTAGGGTGTCTTTTGGGGTCAGAAATGAAAATTAGGGTGTCTTTTGGGGTCATAAAATGCAATTAGGGTATCTTTCGGGGGCAAAAAATGAATTAGGGTGTCTTTTGGGGAAAAAAGGAAATTAGGGTGTCTTTTGGGGTCAGAAATGAAGATTAGGGTGTCTTTTGGGGTCAAAAAAGGACATTAGGAAATTAGGGTGTGTGTTTGGGACAAATAATGAAATTAGGGTGTCTTTTGGTGTCAGAAATGAAAATTAGGGTGTCTTTTGGGGTCATAAAATGCTATTAGGGTGTCTTTCGATGGCAAAAAATGAAATCAGGGTGTCTTTTGGTTAAAAAAGGAAATTAGGGTGTCTTTTGGTGTCAGATAAGAAGATTAGGGTGTCTTTTGGGGTAAAAAAATTAATTATGGTGCCTTCTGGGCTCAAATGTGACATTTAAGGTGGTTTGAGATGAATCTCAGGGATCAGGGGTTGTTATGTGTTACAAGTGTTCCTTTTAGGGTTGCACTCACTGTAGTGGGAACTGTAATTTACAATGCTACCCTATCCAGCTCTTTCTCCACTGTTGCAATAAGAGACCTATTGGTATGCATTGTATTGGAATGCAATGTAATGGTATGCCTTGCAACCAAAGATTTTACTTTGGTATACCACTAGTCTGCCTGCTGTGCATGGCTGAACAGCATCCGGCATTGAGAAATTATGTAGGGGGCACTGGACAGCTGGGAGGTGGAAAAAGCCTGAAAAGACACTTGGTGTGTGTGAGCAGGTTTTGGCATCACATTGCAAAAGGAAAATTGCAACAAGGCTTGGTCCTGCGCATTCTGTGCTCCTGCTCCTATGAGTCTGCTTCAAGGAACAGGAATCAGCTAGCCAGGCTCTCTCACCTTAGTCAATTACAAGGCTGCAATGTGGCGTTGTGATTGCTCATGCGCATAGGGAAAATGCATTCAGACAGGGGCTTGAGGGGTGGGCATGTCCTCCCTGCATGCTGTAATGCTGCCTGCATTGTAAGCAGGGAAGTGCACATGACTGTTCCGGGCGGACTGAGAGGGCCAAAGAAACAGTCATTGTGCATTTTAGTGGGCATACCACTGAGCCCTGGGCCTACTTGTGAGTAGAGAAGCCCCAATCACTCTCCCACCCAGAAAGGAAACATAGCATGAGTACCTCAAAAATTAACCTTCATGGTATTTGTTTCACCATCTTGCACTGCTCTAAATCATTGGGCCAATGCTCCAGCACCATAGTGGATTATCCGCCACTGTGGGTCCCTAACCCACAGGTGCTACCCCTGTGCCTCACTATACCCTTGGCATCCTCTCCTACACATCACACCTTCCACTCACTTGGACATCGACTCAGTGGTCTTAGCCGATGTACTCTCTCAAAGTCTGTGACTCAGCCAGCATGAGCCTGTACCAGGTGGGCTTACACAAGTCTGGGCATAACATTCACAACCAAGACAGCTGGGTAATCACACGATGAAGGAGATGCAACACGCATCCCTTAGCCTCATAGCTGCTATGGAACGTCCAGCTCCAGTGCTGGACGTTCCATTGCGCAGGTGAGGTTCGAACGTTCAACGGCCGACGGCAGCACTCCCGAGGCAGTGGTGCCGTCGGCCGCCGAACGTGCGCAGCACCTAAGGGGCTAGGCGTGTAGTTTCAGTGCTTGTGCAACATAAGTTTGCATCATCTCAGGGTCCTCACTCTCCACAGCGTATGGCCAGTGACCCATCCTCTGGCCTCTGATGCAGATATGCGTTGGTCACCATTGGCAATATCCTTTGTGCAGCCCAGTGTACTGTTGGGGCATGGTATGCAATGTGTACCTCCCTACGTTGTTACTCAGAAGGACATGTACCATTCACGGCTACAAGGGGGACCATGGTGTCTTCTCACACAAGTCTGCTGCATGCCTCCATGAGACCTGACTGACTATACCACCAGGTAAGGGTGATCACCAATGCCTCAATGCCTACCACCACAGACCAGCAATTACACTACACCTCCGCATCCCAGTTCGGCTCACAAATGACGGGCCACAGATGCCACCCTGAGCCGGGTACTCATAGGTGCTTCCATGGGTTTGTATAACATTGTGTAGCAGGAGTGCCCAATGATAAGTGATGCACACTGGTATTGCTCAGCAAAGCGCTTGTACTCAGTAATGTAGCCCAGGTTTTCTTCTTCCCCTGGGTCTCTGGATGGTCATCATGGCTGTTGGGGGGTTTAGGGGAGTTGTTGATCTGTGATGTACTGGGGCCAGGCTAATCCATTCTGCATGATAAATATTTTTTGTATCCTTGTTCTCATTGTAGGTTGACTCATAGGCTTGTTTTCACAGTTGATGCCATTAAAAATAGGGCTGACTAATTTGATTTCCTTTGCCGCTAATCTGCTTTTTGTCAGTCATTGCTTGCTCAGGTCGGAATTACTAACGCATTTACAGCAGTGTTTCTGGCTGTCATCATTGCAGCCAACTGCAAATCTCACCATGTCACAACGTATTGTAATAACATCACTAACAGTAAGTTCTTTGTGAGCGATAGGCCGGCACACAGCAAACTTCCACTAACTATTGTTGAACTGAAATGAAATGAAATGAAATACCAGTATTTGTAAAGCGCACAGGTACCTCTGAAGTGGTGTCCTGGTACTGGGGGCCGTCGGGAAGATTAAGCGAGCTATTGCCCAGAGTCACATGGTGCTGGTCTAACCTGCCGCCGTCACCGGGTATCGAACCATGAACCCTGTCGTCCGGAATCAGGCACCCTGGCTGCTGCGCCACAACTCTTCCACAATGGCGGTAGTTTGAGTGAGTACTTGTACATATGAGCCATAATGTTTCCAAAATGTGCATGGAAACATATCTTTAGGTTGGCAGTATGTTGTGCTTGAAAGGAGGCCAATACTAAATTTACAATTGCAATTCCAGTGTTGCCAGAAAAGTGCATCTACCACTAAGAGCAACATTTCCAACGAGTGTATGTCCACAGGTCAGTAACAATGAATACCAATGACTAGCACCACTACTGTAACAATAAGTGGTGCAATGTCCATGCAAGTAGGTATAAGTCTTGAGCATCAGTCTGCATCAGGACATAGATCACTTGACCGTGACACAGAGATCAGCTTTTATAACCCACATGTGAATCCTCTTACTAAACCTCACTCCAGTTTAACATGCAAACACAACTAACACATTTCCACCTTATTTTTCAGAGGATGCACCTTCCGCATCACAAAGGGTGGATGACACCAATCTTGTTGAGGAAATGGACGATACCCTGCCCTCAATTTACAGTGATACACTGGAGGACCTCATTACCATCATATGGTCACCTACAGCACATCCTGAGAGTGACAAAAGTTTGTTAGCTGCTCCTGCTGAAACCCAACCAACAACGATAACAGAATCTGCCACAACAAATATAAGCCCGGATTTGGAGAACACACAGTAGAGTTCCAAAGAACCGCTGTAGCTCTACAATGGGAACTCCTCAGAGAGGTTCATGTGACTGTGGAGACTGTGGGTGGCATCCTGCAAGCAACACTCCAAAGCCTGAATCCAGATTTGGGGAACATTAGTACAGAACAAGCCACCAACAACCAAACACCAGGATGTGCACAATCTCTGGCTAAAATTTCCAACATTATGCGTCAGAGGCATGTACAAATGCTACCACAAAGTGGCCCAAGGATGTTGCTCAACACCTCCAAAATATTGATGACACAATGATATACATGCAGCAAAACCAGGACATGTACATGGCAACTATGATTGCTTTTCATGGGGAATTGCTTACGTTTGTTAAAAATCAGCAAGTAATGTTGAATGCCTTAATGGCAAACTTCATGTTAGCAGAATACGTTGTTCCCTCACACCTCCGCTGCCACTGCTAGTGGTAGCAGTGATACAACACACCCTACAGCTACAGAGCCAACGAAGGCCCAATCTGACAACTCTGAGGAGGAGGAAGTGTCAGCAACACAGTTCACAAGGACACTAAATTGACACAAAGTCACAGGTGTTGTGTATCAACGAAAACAATTTACCTTGGATGAGAAAAATGTCCTACAGACCATATCATTTAAAAAACGGTAACATCTGAGCCACACATCTTTTGTTTCTCACTCACTGAAGTAGAATACATTGTGACAACAACAACGTATTCATCACAGGGCAAAATACAAATAAAATATCTTTGTTTCAACACTCACAAACATGTCAACATGAGTGCTGCTTCACTACTTGTGTTTCTAGAACAATGTACCCTTGTTTCATGTTTGTTCCATTCCACAATATCACTGGGTATTAGGTTTGTTGAAGAATTAGGACACAGGTAAAAGAGTGTGTAAGTACTTTATCAATGTCTGTTTGGTATGAAAATGCAAATGTGAAAATACATGTCATATGGAGATTTAGGGGGACGATTTACGTGAAAGTGCTGCAGCGCAGCACAACAAGACCTTTGTCTGTGTCCCACTGTGTAACTTTCTGAGCACAGGAATGCTACATATATCCAATGAAATGTGGCATTCCTGTTCTCGTCTCTTTGCTGGCGCTGAAACAGCTGCCATGCACTTGTGCTTTCACCCTTGAACCATGGGAAAAGGATGCCTGTTTCACGGGTAGATTATTTGTTGTTCATGAAGGGGTGCCTTCCTGTACAAAAGCGGTCACAACAGGCTTTTTCCAAACTCCATGCATGTTGTAGACTCCAGCACGCATTGAAAGTTTAAAAAATGTGGAGAAATGAAAAGCTTACTCCTCATTGCTCCTCTCTATGCGACCCCTAGTGGGGCTTAGTATACTGACGCATTGCCAGGTTTGCGAATCCTCGTAAAGCTGGAAATATGTCTGGTTCCATGGGTGTTAGGTGTGAACACCCTCAGCAACATACATGGAATGCCCCTTTCACAAAAAAAAGCTGTGTGTAAAGTGGCTGTAGTTACAAGGACATGAAAGGCCAGGCAGGGTGGCTATTCACGTCCTTGTTAATATGGGGGCAAGAAAAGAGCTGCCAGTGTGTCACAAAAAGTGACGTACTGGCAGCGCAAGGGGATTATAAATCTGCACATAAAATATTAATGATGTAGTGTCAAAATAATGAACTTGTACAGCCCATGAAATTATACATACCAGCAAACAAGATGTGGTCGGTAAACAGACATAATATCGAATCCAAAATATAGACTGGACATAATATCGAGGAAAAAATATAGACTAGACAAAATATCGACCAGACATAATATAGACTACAAAAATATCGAGTTATATCGATATTAATAGCCAAAATATTGAATAAAAATTATAGACTAGACATAATATCGACTAGATACAATATAGACAAAAGAAAATGGAAAATAAGGTAAGTTTTTACAAATTTTTAATAATTTTGAAATATAAATCTGTAGCGGGTAGTGGGTTTATAGGGGAATAGGGTGGGGAGTAATTTAAATATAATTAATTAATTATGTAATAATTAATAATAATTGTAAAATAATTAATAATTGTTAAGTAAATAAAAAATAATTGGTAATTAATAATAATTGATCAATTGATAAATAATTAATTTATAGTAAATTAGTTTCAGTAGCGGGTAGTGGGTTTATAGGGGAATAGGGTGGGAAGTAATTTAAATATAATTAATTAATTATGTAAATTAATAATAATTGTAAAATAATTAATAATAGGTAATTAAATAAAAAATAATTGGTAATTAATAATAATTGATTAATTGATAAATAATTAATTTATAGTAAATTAGTTTCAATAGCGGGTTGTGGGTTTATAGGGGAATAGGGTGGGAAGTAAATTAATAATCAATAATTTAATTAAGTAAATTAATAAAATTGTTTAATTAATTAATAATTGTCCATGAAATTAAAAATAATTGGTAAATACAAGTTATTGGTATAGGAAATTAAATTTACTTGGTACTGATATTTCTATAAATAATAATTAATTATGAAGTTTTGCCTTTTTTTACTGTTGCACTCACTGGAGTGGGAATAGTAATTTTTACCCCTACGCTATCCAACGCTTTCCCTACTGTAGTACCCACTGAAGTGGGAATAGTAATTTTAACCCCTACGCTATCCAACGCTTTCCCTACAGTTGCACCCACTGGAGTGGGAATAGTAATTTTAACCCCTACGCTATCCAACGCTTTCGCTACTGTTGCACCCACTGGAGTGGGAATAGTAATCTTTACCCCTACGTTATCCAACGCTTTCCCTACTGTTGCAACCACTGGAGTGGGAATAGTAATTTTAACCCCTACGCTATCCAACGCTTTCCCTACTGTAGCACCAACTGGAGTGGGAATAGTAATTTTAACCCCTACGCAATCCAACGCTTTCCCTACTGTTGCACCCACTGGAGTGGAAATAGTAATCTTTACCCCTACGCTATCCAGCGCTTTCCCTACTGTTGCACCCACTGGAGTGGGAATAGTAATTTTTACCCCTACGCTATCCAACGCTTTCCCTACTGTAGCACCCACTGGAGTGGGAATAGTAATTTTAACCCCTACGCTATCCAACGCTTTCCCTACAGTTGCACCCACTGGAGTGGGAATAGTAATTTTAACCCCTACGCTATCCAACGCTTTCGCTACTGTTGCACCCACTGGAGTGGGAATAGTAATCTTTACCCCTACGCTATCCAACGCTTTCCCTACTGTTGCAACCACTGGAGTGGGAATAGTAATTTTAACCCCTACGCTATCCAACGCTTTCCCTACTGTAGCACCAACTGGAGTGGGAATAGTAATTTTAACCCCTACGCAATCCAACGCTTTCCCTACTGTTGCACCCACTGGAGTGGAAATAGTAATCTTTACCCCTACGCTATCCAGCGCTTTCCCTACTGTTGCACCCACTGGAGTGGGAATAGTAATTTTAACCCCTACGCTATCCAACGCTTTCTCTACTGTAGCACCCACTGGAGTGGGAATAGTAATTTTAATCTCTACGCTATCCAACGCTTTCCCTACTGTAGCACCCACTGGAGTGGGAATAGTAATTTTTACCCCTACGCTATCCAACGCTTTCCCTACTGTTGCACCCACTGGAGTGGGAATAGTAATTTTTACCCCTACGCTATCCAGCGCTTTCCCTACTGTTGCACCCACTGGAGTTGGAATAGTAAATTTTACCCCTACGCTATCCAACGCTTTCCCTACTGTTGCACCCACTGGAGTGGGAATAGTAAATTTTACCCCTACGCTATCCAACGCTTTAGCTATTGTAGAATTCACTACAGTTGTTACAATAAATTTTAACCATTTTGCTATGCTACTGTAAAATTATTATATATGTTTATTTAATAATTTTTTTAATATAAATATATATGTATTATTTTTTATATTTTTTTAATTTAAAATAAATATTTATTAATATAACATTAATTTAATAAATTTAAGTAAGTTTGTAATAAATATATTTATTATTACATTAGTTTTAACTTAATTTAAAGACATTTAACAAAAACGATATTTTTACAGTCTATATTTTAGTAACTCAATATTTTAGAGTCGATATTTTAGTACTTACCTGTTCAAAGATAGCCAGTCGATATTTTGTCCATCAATATTTTATCAACGATATTATGGTAACTCGATATTTTTGAGGTCGATATAATTTCAGTGATCCGATGTGGTCATAGTTTGACCAGGGTACTTCATACACCAGCTGTGCCACAGAACTCTGCCTGCATACAGAGATTGGGTAGTCCAGTCGTATGAATTAGCCATTCGTAACACAATGACTACTTGTCCATTAACATGTAATAGCTATGACAACACCGAGAGAGATTGTAGGAAAGTAGGATCTGCTTCTTATGGTTACCCTCAATTTTTGCTGATGTATCACTGTATTTGGCCTAGTCTGACTTGGATACTGCTATCCAGGATGCCAATTGCAATGTAGGGACTTTAGGTACACTCCAGATTGGATACTGGGGTACCCTTATCAGTCCCTAGTATATGGTAGACCATGTACCCTGGCCATAGGTACCCCAGAGGGCTTCCATGCGCTGCAGCATGTATTATACCACCCCTGAGAGGCCATTCAAAATGACATGACAGGCCTGCTACTGCAGACTGTGTAAGATGGTGCCTGCACCACTTACTGAGCTGTAGGTTCACTATATCTATCTAAATCACTACATTTAAATACCTATCAGTCACCCCATGGCCTGCCTTATCAATCCTGAATGCAGGGGGCTGTGTTTTACGTGAGAGGGTGCCCATGCATGAGCAGAGTCCCTCTGCAGCCTTCGGAGACCATTCTCCAGGGTTGTCTGTGATGCAGCCAGTCATATATGTTTACGTGCATTATAACCTCGCAATAAATGCTAACTTTAAAACGGCTGCTTGGAAACATGTAGTGTTTGGTGTCAAACACCTTGGACTCATAGCTCTACACCAGTAACTGGTCCACCTTTCTAGAACTACTTTTGTGGGTCACCCGTCTACCTGGTACCAGCTTTCTCGACCTGGGCATCACAAAATGGTTGCTGCCAACCACAGACACGGGTCTGCCCTCCTGCTGCTGAGCCAAGCTCGAGCAGAGGTAGGCATGACAATAGTCATCCCGTCACAGGGAGGTGTAACCACCTCCCAGACAGAATTTAGTGTATTGGGGATGGGTGGGTGCACTCTCTGAGTGCCAGAAAGTCTGCACTGGGGGCACATTTGGTGTTCCTGTGCATAGTCCAGCTCAAACTAGTACTGGGAGCCATTGGCTCCTGCTCTGGCGTGAAACTGGACAAAGGACATGGATGTAGCCACCCCTCTGTCCTGCCCCTCCCCTAGGAGGGTCCACAGAATCTTTCCAACACCTTCCCATGGGTATAAAGTGGGTTACCTGACTACAGGACTTTAGATTTTATCTGGACAAGATTTTGCTGAAAAGAAACCAAGTACTTCAACTGCCTGCACGATACTGGACAAATGAAGAATCTCCCTTGGAGTAAAGGAGTTTCTCCCCTGCAAAAGCACGCACCTAAATGCATCTGACCGGTTTGTTTCTCCCGAGCTCCCAAGGACTCTGAAAAATTCAGCAATACAGGAGGTGGGTTCCCAAAGGTCCCTTAGGTTGATCCTCCCTCTCAGAGATTCTGAGACCAGTATCCCTTGTGGGGACCATGCAACCCGAACCCCTGTGCACTGCGTACATTTGCAGTAGCATATGCTTGTCGATGATTCCGGAGCTTTTGCATTGGACTCCATGTAGTCCTGACCCTGAGCAATATTTGCACTGAAGATTTCCGGCCTCCACTCTCTGAGTGTCCTGTGGGCGGGTACTTTGCAAACTTGCTTGAGGTCTCCTCTAGATCCCTGGTCCGTTGGCGTGTGAGTCCTGGCGAGGGTCACCTTGTTTGTTCTTGGGCTTACCTGATTGCCATAGATGTGCCCTGACTCTCCATTGCTTGGAAAGTACCCTGGACCTTGCTGGTCCACTCCATAACCTGTTTTCTCTGACTGTGTGGGTTGGATTTGCCAAGGCGTATTGGTGTTCCAGCCAGACATCGACCCCTCAGCACTTGACATTCTTAGTGGCACAGCTCACCTCCGGATCCTGGTCATCCTCGACATCTCCTGGTCCCCGTGGCTGCTGAGTCAAGCAACCCTTCTTTGCACCTGAAGCACCCGACATCGATGGGCATTCGACTACTGAGCCCCTGGTCACCTGAAGTGACCCAGACTCTGTCCCCTCTGTTTTCAGGTTCCTCTCACCTTGAATCCAGGCTTGGATTCCAACGGACACTCTTCACCTTCCTGGCAGCAGTACTTATTTGCAGCTCTCCATTGAAAACAATAAAGGTTTCCGACACCACTTGACCCCTATGCACTCAGCTCCTCTGGGATAGGTAACATGGGTACCTCGGGACTCACTGGTGGGTTGACAATGAACCTCCTATGTTCCAAAGGGTTTGTGCGAAGTCCTCGTAGAAGTGTCCTTAAACTTTAAATTTGCAACCGCGACTTTCTCATAGAGTTGTACGGAGCACGTGGTCCTGTTTCCTCACTGTACCCATCCTCCGTGGGCTCCCTGTGTCACTCCTCTGGGTGGTTCCTTAGGGTCCCAGCAATTCTATGTGCTCTAGGCACTGTGTCCAGTCAAGTCTTTGTTGTTATACAATTTTTTTAAATATGGTTTTGTCTCCCCCTGGAGCCCACTGTATATTGTGCTATTTACGAATGTTCTATTGATTCAGTATTGTGTGCTTTGTTATCTTTGACCTCATACATCATAAGGATCATATGGACTGGCACAAGCATATACCAGGCTACCTTCTCACATTGGTGGCAATGGTGGGATTCAAGCCTGCTATTGTTTTGCCAGATAACTCTTATTGGAAGATTAAAGTGGCTTTTCCTGTCCTTGTTAACCCCTTCGACGCGGATGACAAAGCCAGCTCGTCATGGGCGTTACCTGCTCTGCGCGGATGACGAGCTGGCTTTGTCACGTTACGCGGGATTTTTAAAAATGCCGCGCACAGTGGGAAAAGCCGCCGCGGCGAAGCGGTTAATAGGGCCCCTTCATATGCAGCACTTTCTGTTAAAGGTGCTTACATGGGTGTTGCTGTGGGTGTTCTCACCAACACCCATGGAACAAGAAACATTTCCAGATTTAAGAGGATTAGTAAATCTGGATATGCGTCAGTATGCTACGCCACCCTTGGGGTGGCGTACCAAAGCGCTACGAGGATAAATGTTTACATTTCTCCTTGGTTTTTTTCTCTTTCAATGTGTGCTGCATTCTACAGCATGCATTGAAAGTGGAATATGTCTGTAGTGATAGTGTTTGTGCAGGGAAGTGCCCCTCAAATGCAATCTCCCCATGACGCAGGCATCCTTGCACCATGGTCAAGGGTGCCTGCACTGACACATGGCATCTGTTTATGCAACAGTGCAGGGGACAGCACAGGAATGCAACATGTTATTGTACATATGTTGCATTCCTGTGGTTTGGGAGTGTCACAGCGTGGCACAGCCAAAGGGCTTGCAAGTCCGCACTGTGGCACTTCCTCGTGAATCTGCCCCTGAGTTTCCCATTGTTTGTGACACCTGTCACTACACCCGCTGTCTATCAATTGCTGGGCATGACAAGGGATGGTGGTTAACAGTGCATGTTTTTTTTGACTGAGAAGTGTGTGGTGTTGCAATGTGTGAGTGATACATGTGTAATGTTTTGGTTGGATGCACACCTTCCAACATTGTGCATTGCACATCTGGGCACATTTCAATATGGGAGTACGACACAAGTTTTTTCTGTGCAAAAGAGTCTGTTGCATGGCATAGTGTTCCTACACATTTTGTTGACGTTATCGTTTGATGTCTTTGGCCCTGCATTATCACTCATTTGGTTGACATGCCCTTGAACAGGTACCTTTGTCACATGCTGCACCGATACATGCATCCTATGTGTAATTGATATGTACACTTATATACACATAAATGCACATGCACATTCTATTTGGATGAGTTGCTATTTCCAAGCATTCCATACAATGCATTGCACCTTTCAATAGTTAATTTGTGTTAGATGCCATGTGTGCATATGTCCACAGTGTAACATAGCTACACAACTTTAAGTAGGATATTTGCATGCATTCCTATCTGGTGTCTCTTGGAACTTTAGGTTATGCTGCTATGTATGTATGCAGCTTTGGACTACATGTTATGTGGTTATAGTGTGTATGTGGTTTTACATTGTCACATTGCCTTCTTGCATTATTCGGACATAAGGGTATGTAATGTGGCAGAGGGCCAGCTATTCTTGCAGAGTTTATTTGTATGCAAATGTATTTATGCTTACCTACAACGAGCCCATCACCATATTGTCCATTTTGGAAATGGTCATTGATTATGCTGTTTCTGAATATATATGAATCATGCGCACTCCCAGAATATTTGGCAAGTACACTGATGTATAGTCTCCTATGGTCCACAATTGCCTGGACAATTGATGGAGTATGTGTGCTTTCGGTTGAGGTATAGGTGTAAAGTTGCTGCAGGTGGTACCAGCTGAACATGTGTGCCGTCCATTGCACCAAGTACATGTGGCATGTGGGAAGCCAGGAATGGCTTAGAAGCCATGTTTAATGTCCATCTGCTGCTGGGGTGTGGTTGGGAAATGGATGTGCTGTGGTGTGAGCTGAATGATGGCATCCAAGACAGAGGGGACGAAGGCGGAGAAAGATGCCTGTGAGATCCCTGCCACTCTTGCTGCTGTTGTTTGATAATATCTGGAGGCCAGCATGTGTAAAACCGCCAGTAGCTTTGTCAGCGGTGGGATGTTGCTGACCCTTTTATTTGGAGTCTGTAGCTGTGGTGTGATCTGCCGCAGCAGGGTCACAATAGAAGCTTTCCTAAGGCGATACATTTTAATGACTTGTTCATCCCGAAGTCCAATGAGGGTGGTCCTTTGGTGTTAGATGTGCTCCCTTCTCCTGCGCTGCCTTTGTGTTAATGGTGGAGGGTGAGGATGTAGGATTTGCTGTGGGGGTGGTTGTCGCCTTCTTGGTGCAACTCCCAGCTGCAGGATTAGGAGGTCGATGTTGCCTGCTCTGCTGCACTTTTTTTCAATTTATGTGGTACTTGTGTCATTTCCTGCACGTGGGTTTCTGAGGCATAGGCTTGCAAGCGCATTTTCAAATTTGCATGGCACATTTTATAGATGCTTTGCCGTGGGGGATTGTTGTAAATATGCCTGTGTCAAAAATGCGTTGGTTTTTGAGTGGGAACACCTACCTTGAAAAGCTTAATACTTAAGTGACACAGACAAATCTTGTCCAGCTCCATTCCATCGCATCTCCGTTTACGTGACGCAGCTCCATAGATGCGTCTCCTTGTAAATTTTGTGTAAAAAAACCCCACAGATGCGTCACAAAAAGTGACGCAGCGGTGGCGCAAGGGGCTTGTAAATCTGCCCCAGCGGTTCTTGAATCCAAATTGCAGGACATGGAAAATTACAACAGAAGATCTCATCTACGGTTGGTAGGCATTCCTGGGGCAATAGAAGGGACTCAGGTGCAAGAATGGGTTGAGTCTTTATTGAAGAAAGCAATAGCCGAACTAGAAGGGGTTCTAACTATCACTAGAGTCCATAGAGTCTCTTTTCAGCGCCCAACAAATGCTAAATTTCCTCGTACCATCTTGCTAAACTTCGCTGACTTCCAAATAAAAGAGAAGATCCTCTCTAAGGCCCTCAAGAAAAGAACATTGTCAACACAAAAAGTGCCACATTTTAAATTTTCTCAGACATGTCAGCTGTGGTGGCAAAGAGGCTCAGAGAATTTGTAAGAATGATCAATTTGTTTAAATCAAAGGGAGCTCAGGCAAATATTGTTAACCAATCAAAACTAAAAGTCTTGGTAAAGGGGAAATTGTATTTGCTGGACAATGTGGTAAAAGCAAAAGAACTACTACAGCAGATCTCAAGTCTAGCCTGGGGTTATTAGAAAGCAATATAATGTAATCAGTTAATGGTAAGCTTGTGGCAAAAGGAATCGTTAAGCCTTTGATATCGATGATCTTATTTAAGAGTACTTAGGTGAAGTGGACGTCGTGAGATGTGGGCCCAGAGATAGTTCAGTCTCCGGTAGTAGAAACACACAAGGGAGGGTTGCAGATACATGGCACCCAGATATCTACAAGGGGGTTGGGAGGAGATGTGGGCTAATCTTCCACACACACATGGTGGGGAGTTCTTCAAGGGCGGGGGGTTCACAGGGTGGGAAGGGGAAGCAAATTGGAAAAAAGGAGATAGTTCTTCTAAATCTCAAGGTATCCACATGACATCAGGGAAAAACCTATAACAATCAAGCTAGAGCCTCAGGTATTACTGTAACTTCTCTATGCACTTTAGCTGCTATTTGCACCGCACGTCCACTTCACTTGGATTATTTGCACAGACACTTTAATCTAGATAACTAGCTAAATCTCCTGGTACCACAATGCATCTTAGTCATCTTTTAACTGACTCTAAATGTGAAGGCACTGTTTTGAGGGACCTTAGGTTCCCGTCAAAGTTTTTTAGGACAAATGGTGTGCATTTCTTCAGGAAATTATAATATTGTTCAATTAGGCTATGTACTTTATTTGCACTGTCACTTTATATATTTACTATTTTCACACGCTGGGCCCGATTCACAAAATTAATCTGAGACAAAATCCTAACTTTACCACTTTCGGTATTCACAAAAGGCATTTATGAGTAGTAAAGTTAGGATTTTGTCTTATGTTTTGGTTTTAAGACAAAATCCTAACCTAAGTTAAACTTAAGTTAAACTTAAGTTAGGATTTTGTCTTAAGTTTTGGTCTTAAGACAAAATCCTAACTTAAGTTTAATTTAAGTTAGGATTTTGTCTTAAGACCAAAATTTAATACAAACTTAAGACAAAATCCTAACTTTACTACTCCTAGATGCCTTTTGTGAATAACGAAAGTCGTAAAGTTAGGATTTTGTCTATGATTACTTTTGTGAATCGGGCCCTATGTTTTTAGCCCAGTCTTGTATTATTATGTGTAAATCGCCTAAAATAATCAAGAATATGCAGATACAAGCTATGGTGAATATTTGTGTTATTATTAATGACGTCTAATCAACAGGCAGCTAAATAATCTATTGGAATTCTCTCTTTTAAAGCTAATGGTTTGAAAAATAAAATTAAAACTCTGGATTTGGAAGAATGGTTAAAGGTAACCCCCCAGACATCATTTTGATACAGGAAACCGATTATAATGCTAAGAGGAAACTCCCATTCAACATGTTTCAGCAGTTGGCAGGGAGTTGCCATCTTTCATCATCAGGTTTGGTTCAAAGAGGGGTAGCAATCTTGTTTAACACATGTTTTCCCTTCCAGACAATATATTCCTAGATAGACAAATAGGGCTGGTGGGGATTAGTGAATGGTTTAATTAATAATACCAGGCTGACTATAGCCATGATATATGCCTCAATAGTAGATAACCCTGAACCCGTATTGGATTTGAATCATGCATTGCTGCTACTTCCCGGGTTGATCATTTTAGGTGGGGATTTTAATTATTTACAGAATCCAGTTTTAGATTAATCTTCAGGGGTCTGAAAACAAAAAAGATAGTTGCAGCACTAAATTAATGTATGGAAATTCTAAACTTAATAGATAGCTGGCGGACAAGATTCCCAAATAAAAAAGAGTGTTTGTGCTATTCAGCAAAATACAACTCAGTCGCCAGACTTGACTATTTTCTAATCTCCAGGGGATTAAACCTGGCCAATTGTACTTATACACAAAAGCTTTTCAGACCACGCATTATTAAAACTTGAGATAACTGGAATCAGGGGCGATAAAAACACCCCAAATTGGACATGTAACAAAAATCTGCTGGAAGATGAAGATTGGTGTAAGAAAATACAAAGGGAGATTGAAAGTTTTTTCCAGATAAGTAGGGATACAGCCTTGGTAGAGAATGTCTGGGAGGCCACATTTCGCGGCGTCATATCATCTAAGCAGATTGCTACTAGACGTGTGCAAACCTTAGCGAGAAACCATCTTGAAGTTAAAGTTAAGCATATGAATGAACAATACTTAAGGGAAAAAAATAGTAAGAATAAATCTGCATTAGAGTCAGCCCACCAGGAGATGCAAGATTACTATTATACCACTGAACACAGCTAACTCCGCTTATCTTCAGAGAGTGTATGAAGAGAATTTTGGTAGATTTTTAGCTTGGCAAATAAAAGACACACATGCCCAGAATAGAGTACATCCACTAACCAATAACTTTACTAAAATTCGCATTACAAACGAAAAGGCAATACAAAGTGAGTTTTTAAAACATTATGAATCTATCTTTTCTGTTAGGCAAGAGGTGGACAGTCGGAAATTAGATTACTTTTACTTTTTTAATGGGTTGCCAATTACAAAAATAACCCCAAATCAATGTACAAAATTAATGGCTAATGTTTCAATGCAAGAAATTGAAGGGGTGGTTTAATCCCTGAGTAATGGTAAAGCATGAGGGGGAGGACGGCATTCCGATAAAAAATTTGAAAACATTTAGTGCAAGCCTAAAAAATAAACTAATTTTGCTAGCTAATCATATTCTACAGGGCGGGAGAATACCATC
Source organism: Lissotriton vulgaris (assembly GCF_964263255.1). Taxonomy (NCBI): domain Eukaryota; kingdom Metazoa; phylum Chordata; class Amphibia; order Caudata; family Salamandridae; genus Lissotriton; species Lissotriton vulgaris. The sequence goes on along the minus strand of NC_141695.1, from coordinate 1,138,251,683 downwards.
CTCCTTTCAAACAGCTGTGGTAGTCAGGTTTTTTGAAAAGAATAAAGATAAGGAGGTCATACATTTGTATAGACTCATTAGCCTATTGAATACAGACTACAAAATCATAGATAAACTACTAGAAAATAGAATAAGCAACTGTACAGGGTCAATAATTCATAAAGATCAATGCAGATTTGTTGCAGGACGACAACTATCTTTTAATACTACTTTTCTAGTTGAAGCCCTCGATTACTTTACTCCAAATTAGATCCTAACTCAAAATATGCTTTTAGATGCTGAAAAGGCTTTTGACCTCTTGTGTTGGGAAAGCCTGTATTATTCACGTGCTAAATTCGGTTTTCCCCCAGAGTTGATTGGACTAATTTCCAAATTTTATGAGGGAGCAACGGCTCAAATAATCGTAAATGCCAATAAGGTGGGCATCTGCAGAGTAGTTAGAGGGACAAGACCGGGCTATCTCCATTCTCCTCTACATTTTGCATGTTTCATAGAGCCCCTTCCCATAGCTATTCGCTCTATTAGTAGTTTAACATTTCCAGTGCCCGATATGACCAACATCAAACTTTATGCCGATGAAATTGCTCTTTTTTAAAACCTGATAATGAAATGAAAATTCTCATTTTTAATTTGTTTCAGGAATTTCAATTCACTGGGGGTTATAAAATTAATACATCCAAGGCTGAGATTCTGCTTTGTAATTGTACATCTGATTCACTATTGGCAGAACTGATTCCACTGGGTTATACTCGACCAAAGAGATATTTAGTTGTTTCACGGAAAATGTCAATGATCTTTATGCCTTAAATTATTTTCCTCTTTACAATAAAATAAAAGATACATTAACAAAATGGAAAGATTTCTCAATATCAATAATAGGTCGAGTAGCCATAATTTGCATGATGATTTTACCTCTATGTAACTTTCAATTTTTAGCCATTCCAAATGCTGTCCAACTGAAATTTTTAAGGAAGTTCAAGGTCTGTTTTCTACATTTATATGGGCAAATAAGGTGCCTAGGCTTTCAATAGCTGCACTTTTTAGACCGGTGACAGAAGGGGGACAAGCTCTTCCTGACCCGAAAGAGTACTATTATGCTAACTTTGCACATATCATATAAAGAACAATGAAGGTTTTAAATATTAAGAGATACATTATTTTTTTTAGATCTAATTACAAAGAATATCTAATCCAAGACTTAATGCATTTAATAAAAACACCCAAAAGAGTTAGATACAAAACCCTACAATGGAGCATCAAGCAAAAAAAACTGCTTTTTGGGCACTATATGATCCCCGATATAAATGGAGAAACATTCCTCTCTGACATATACATAGGTCAAAACCCATTACTAGACCCAGTGATTATAGTTGACTGGTGAAGGCAGGGCTTTTTTTTAAAATAGGAGACTTTCTATTGGGAGACTGGAAACCTGGTCCGAAATAGAACCATTCATTAAACATAGCATAATAATTCTACAATGGTCTTTCACCAGGGTTAGAGGCTTTCTTTTGGAACTTAACCCTACACTTATCACCAATGCCAGTGAGCTAGCAGCGCAACTAATAGATCCTACTCATTGTATCTCAATAAGTGGCTGGGCCTCCCTTTTCAGAGCTCGAGAGGCAGGCAAATTATATCAGAAAGCACAGAGAAGATGGGAAAACCAGAAAGAGCTCCAAATCTCTACTACAGCTTGGAGCCAGATAAATAAGTTGTATAGCTCCTTGCTGAAAGCAGCCATCTTTAAATAAATGCAATACTATTCTAAATGGCTGCTCTATCGATCACCGGACTTTCTGCATAAAATAATCTCCCAAATCTTGTCAAACTAAAATTCGGTGCAATATGGAGGGAGGGGGGAACTGGAACCATAATATTTGTGGGTGCTTGAAGCTAAATAGATTTGGGAATATGATTAATAGATAGTACCACGATACATTGAAAGTCCCACAGATGTTAGATACCCTGACAATGGTTTTAAGATACACTCCTGATTTAACAGCAAACGCTCTACAAAAAAATCTTATATAAATATATGTATTGGTCCTGGCTGCTAGGTCGCTGATCCTTCAAAGGTTGGAGGTCGGAGGATATTCCAACTTTTTCACAGCTACTCAGTAAACTAGACAGGATTAAGGAGCATGGAAGAAAATATGCCCTAATATCAAACTCCCGCTCTAATATCAGACTCCTACAGAAAGTTCAAGACTTTATGGGAGAATTTGAGTTAAAATGTAGTAAGAGGTTGTTATTCTGCTGGATTGGGTATATTTATTTGTATAATATTGATGATTATAAATCTGACTGTACTATTGCTGTTTTGGAATATTGCACTTTATAAATCGTGTTGGTTTTTACTTTATATGGTTTTAATAATTGCTCAAATCATGTGGATGGTAGGATGTGATATTCATGTATTTGTTTATTATAATATTATTGTATTAAGTATTGATAAACTATCTCTAAATAAAACTATTTGTTTTTAAATACTACATTTTTGAATAAATAGGAAGTATCAATGAGCAAATTAATCAAACCACAACTTGTGATCAACATATGTAAAAGTATATAGCACACCTAGAGCACAGAGTGCTACCTCACATGAACCCTATTCCAGAACCATAACATATTCTAGATCACCTCGGGTTCAGCCCAAGAAAACTTTTCATCCTGGGGAAAATAAAGATGCTGATAGGCTGGCTGCAATGGTTAACATGATTAAAGCAGGATTCTGGTGAAAGACTTCTTTAACAATAACAAATGACTATTCCACGCTCATCTATAAAAGTAATATTATCCTGGGTATTTCTTCCCACACGTTTGATGGAGCCCTACATATTTCTGTTAAGTACTTGCTTTGCATTATCACCATATTGGCCATTTAAAACGGTTGTTTACCTGTTTTGATATTATAGTTTTGTTTCTTTAATATTTTTGCAGAAACTAGTTCATAAATTCATCCCATTTGGTAAAATTATTCATCTGGCCATCATGAGGCCCAATGTAGGAATGTACAAATTAGTGAATCATATTCGATGAATTTTAATCAACTACAGTTGCCAACTAGCACATTTCTATTTATTTACCATTAAAAGGACCAAAAAGGATTTCATAATAGTGAATATTTAAAATACGCTGTTAGTGATTTCCAATTAGGAGCATTGACACCTCTCTATTGTGAGGAAGAATTTGCTTACCATATGTGTGCAACTTTTGATGCTCAAGTGGTAACCATTCTGACAGATTTGGACAGTGTTGATGATAACCCGGACTCATGCTGTCAAATGGGAGCATTAGAGCGCAAGATACAGTATTTGAGCAATGTTCCCTCTTGGGGTTTTATGGCAAATCAGGCTTGCTGTGTGCACATACATTATAACATGCATGCAGCAGCAATTTGGGTTCGTCAGGATTTTAAATTATTAGGTGCATGCTCAGTTTGACTGATGTTTGGGGTCTTTTAATGGCCACATCTGTCAGTTGCCTCAGGCATTGATCAATGTCTCTTGGGAAAGCAATATTTCGAGAATTGGCTATAGGAATTGAAATTGTGCAGTAAAATGTGGATGTTTTGTTGTATTCCATTTGGTCTGTCTTAGGCTAGTTGGTTTTTCCCAAGGAGTTGAGATCGATATTTTCATGGCTGAGAGAGAGAAGTATCAGACTTATCGTTTACCTCAACTATATTCTTATTATAGCTCAGGACAGAGATAAATTGTTACAAAAGAGAGATGTGAAGGTAAGATTATTAGAGGGCTTGGGATTTGTTGTGATCAGAAAAGAATCAAGTTTAGTTTTAAGTTAGGTTTCAGGGTTCATACAGTTGAAAGGGCCATTAAACTTCCCTAGGGGGAAACTGAGGATCATTCAAACAATTTTTGAGTTTAGCCCAGATTTCTTCAACAATGTTGGCAGTAATTTTTCGTCTGCGGCCATCAGTAATTTAAGCAATTTTTCTGGACCTTTACATTATCAGTTGTTACAGAGGTTGAAGGTGAGTCATTTGAAAGTGAGTATTATTTGTTATTCGGAAGAGCTCTGTATAATGGAAGAGGTGAAATGGGGAGTTGCAGTGAAGGCTATGGAATGTTCAGGCTTGGAATGGCTGTGTCATCTTTCCTATTTTGTTATCAAATCAGATGTGAGTTTAGGGGATGGGGTGCCAATTTTGGTTATTTGGAAATGGGTGGTTGTTAGTCCATAGAGGAAAAAACATTGCACATAAACAGGCAAGAATTATTAGCGGGTTCCTTGGCAGTGAGATGTTTTGTAGAGGGCAAGTCAAATTGTTCCATTATGTTGGGAATAGAAACTAAAATAGGTGGTTCATAGTTTGAAAGGGTTGACTGAAGCTACAAAAAAGTCTGAGAGTTTCATTTACTGAGGAAGATTTTTGTACAGGTGAGACATATTCCGGGATTAAACATTGTTGGGGCAAAATGAAATTCAAAAAATTCCCAGCAGTTGAATGTTGAACAGAGAAGTATGTTTGAGAGTAGGGAGTAGATGGTGTAAATTTGGGCTGGAACGTTTTGCAGACAGGTTGAATTTTCAGGTAGAAAGATCTTTCAATTGGCATCTTGATACAGTGGCTTGGGCAGTGAATGCATTTCTTCTAGATTGAAGGGATCTCAGTCTATATGCTTTTCCACCATTTGCAATTATAACTAGAGTGATGTTAATGGTGAGGTGATGTTTGGAGACAGTGGTGGTAGTTACATTCCTGTGGGAGTCTCAGGCATGGAATCCTATCATGCTGGAGGTATCAGTGGATTTTATTTTCAGAACATGAGCTTAGGTCTAGCAAGAGAAATTCATAAATTGATACAAAACAAGACAGTTCGTTCTGGTGGCATGCACAATTTCAGAAGCACCTAGGAGGTGGCAGGTCTTTCCCGAGAGACTTTAAAGCTTATTCAAGAATTCTGGGATGCAGGAACGTGGAGGGTATATAGATTGGCTTGGCAAAATGGGTATGCTGGAGTGTGGAGAGGAACGAAGATACTGTTTTTGCTGATGTAGTACAGGTAGTGAACTATCTGTCTCATTTGTTTTATTAAGGTCTGTCCTATAGCACAATTCATGTGCATAAAATGGCCATTGGTGGGGTACACCTTTTAGTGACTGGATGTTCAGTTGATCAGGATATCTTACTGAGGGCATTGCAATGTAGTATTTGGGTCTCAAAACCTCGGGTTTTAAATTACAATTCTTTATGAAAAGTGAGTGTAGTATTGAACTTGTTGGATAGGTGGGGATCGAAGGAGTGTCTGACTCTGCGTGATCTACCTATGAACTTGACAGTGTTGTATTGTTGCTTATAGGGTATCTGATATAAGGATACTGGATGTGTCAACTGTAGATTATAATCTGGAAGTGGTTGTTTTTAATTGGTAAATCAACCAAGACTATGGAGACTACTATTTCCTATCCTACCTTCTTGGAGAATTGTGGGTTGGGAGATGTCTTAAGGAGTATGAAGACCTTTGAAGTTGTGTGAAGTGACTCATTTGATTATCTCTTACAAGTATTTTTTTACAGCAGTTTCTGTTGTTCCCTTGTCCAGATGAACAAAAGAGTTGCTATGTAATGCGGCAGTTGATATAAGAGTGTTTGTTCTAAATTTGTTAAAGGTGCTGCTGAATAAATATCAGACATTACAACCAAAGTCTTTATCTTGTCATATATTACAATGCATGCATTTCGGTGCAAACCATAGCAACATGTAGTAATGTAGCACATTGTAAAATACCTTTAAACACAAGTCATTAAAACACATATTTCTTTTACAGTGCATTGTTGTAATTTCTTTTTACACATATTGACTATCGATAATATGTTTTTACAATAAAATGTGCTATATATATATACGTACAAATATACATGCGCACACATATACAGATAGCTAGATAGATAAGCTAGATTAGCTAGATTAGCTAGATTAGCTAGATAGATAGATAGATAGATAGATAGATAGATAGATAGATAGATAGATAGATAGATAGATAGATAGATAGATAGATAGATAGATAGATAGATAGATAGATAGATAGATAGATAGAACGGGGAACCCCTGAAAACCCCACTTTTCTAATTTTAAAAAATACACTTTTGAGTTTTTTCATCATTTAACCTCTACCTGCCCCTCAACTCTAAAAATCCATTATGTCCCTTTACCTCTACCTGCCCCTGAACTTAAAAAAAGCCTCACCTCCTTTTATCTCTCCTGACCCCTTAACTCTAAAGCCTGTTATCTCCCTCTACCCACCCATGAACCTTTAAAAATGCTTATGTCCCTTTACCTTTGCCTACCCTTGAACCATGAAAATCTTACCTCCCTTTATGACTACCTTCCCCTGAACCTTAAAAAACCTTTTTTCCATTACCTCTACCTGCTCCAGAGCCCTCAAACCCCTTACCTCCCTTTGCCACTATCTGTCTCTGAACCCTACAAACCTTTACATGCCTTTATCTCTACTGACGACAGAACCTTAACCTCTACCCACCTCTGGACCCCAAAAGCCTCTTATCCTTTACCTCTACTCACCTATGAACCCTAAAAAACGTCTTACTCCATTTATATCTACCCTGAACACTAAAAACGCACCTCTCTTTATTTCTACCCATCCATGAACCTTAAAAGCCTGGCCCTCCATTTACTTATACCCGCCCCTGAACCCTAAAAAAACCTTACATCCCTTTAACTTTACTCATTCCTGAACCCTAAAAACACCCTTACCTTCCTTTACCTACACTTGCCCCTGACCTCTAAAAACCTTTACCTCCCTTTACTGCTACCCATCCAGGAACCCTAAAAAACTTTTCTTATTACTAGGTACTTACTTTCTCATGCTTACATGTGTTGCAAAGGCATATGTTGTTAACGCATCAGTTGTAAAGGCTCATGCATTGTAAAACGTTTTTTTTTGTAAACTTAGGTCGTTGGAAAAATGTGTTGTGAAGGTGACATTCTGATGCTGCTGTGAGTATGGGCTTTAAGGAGATTCTGCATTATTTTAGCCTCCCTGTCTTTTTTTAAATCCAGATTTCTGCTCAATAGGCTTTGAAAAATCTACATTTCTTAGGAAAAGGTTTTGAACGATATGCGGCTTCACAAGTTTTTATTCATGTGCAATCAAATAATCTCCTTGGCAAATTCCAGTTGTGGTTGCGGCTGGTCTGCAGCTTGGATACCGCTCTTCTGCAAGTTTTCGACAAAGCACTCTGCTTCCGTGAATCAGTAAAGTACCTCATAATTATGATTATAAGCTGACTTTGACACAATTGACTATCCATCTTCTCAACACCCTGAAAGATCAAATGGGCATCAAAGGTACGGTGCTGAACTTTTTCACTATCTATTTCTCTATCTATCTATCTATGGTCCCAGACCCAAGCAGTTAAAATAGCTAACTCTGTATCCAGTCAGGTCAGCCTACAACAAGATGTTCCCCAGGGCCTCTTCTGACTCTGAGACTTTTCAAACTTCATTTGGAACCTCTCAGGGCTATCCTCATGAACTCTGCAATACTGTAATACTGATGTGTAGATGACATGACTCCACATCTAGCTGGAGATTTCATCTTCAAATTGTGTTTCTCTAATATCCTGGAAAATGTTAAAATACGGCTGTACAACCATCACTTAAAACTCAACATGTGTAACACAGAGATTTCATAAAACAACAAGACCTAGACCTGGGAAATGTTAATAGATGGCTGTCCAATCCGCTTAAAATTCAGCCCTCTGACACAGATATTCTGTCAAAGAATAAGGCCCGATTTACTAATATTGTGCAACAGGGTTGAGCCACTTATGTGGTGCAGCCCCAACTCAAAATCCATGTTGGGATTTTCCAAAACATGCACATAAAGATTTGACTGGCTTTGCTGGATTTTAGCCCAAGAGTAATGCAAGGCCGCTGCCTTGTGCCACCTTGTGTCGAGGGAGGTGTTACACAGGTGGAGCATGGGCGTTCCCCTGCGTCCACCCATGAATTTTGGTGCAAAACCATATTTACTGAAGTCAGTGAACATGGATTTGTGCCAACCCAAGGCGGGCGTAATGAGGAGAAATATCTTTCTTTTTCTTTGCTACTTCCTCTTTGCAAGTGTGCAGCACATATACAAAGAGGAATAAGCCTGTAAGAATAATGTTTTTTTATATACAAAGGCATCCCTTACTTCCCAAAAACATTTTTGATCACAAAGCAAAAACCCTTGCAACATGGCCCATGGGTGCCTGCATTTGTGCTAGGTAACCAGAAGTGCATCAGTGCTATGAGAGAGCAGCACTGTGCCATATCTTCGTTGTTATAGTGCATTTCTGTTTTTTCCTTTTGACACAGAGCTTCCAGCAACCTCACTTGCTGTGTTCTGTTAAAGTTGAGGAAATCTAGCCCTAGACCCATTGGTTCCAACTTTGATAACAGACTTAACTAACTAGGACAAATCTCTGCTGTGGCCAAGAAAACATAAGCTGTACTGGAGTATCCAACTGTTTCTTCCAGATTAATATTTAAAGATCTTAGTTCAATTGCTTGCCCTTTCCAGACTGGATTATGGTCATTTCCCCCCTGTCTGAGGTTTGAACTTGCTACATGCAGCCACTCACGTTGCCTCTGTATCCAAGAAATGTTATCACATCACACAGCTTCTATCACCCAAAAATCTCTTAAAACATCCACTCTTTCCTATGTGTCTGGCAAATATAAAATTTCTAGTGGTCAAAGGGTCCAACAAAAGTGTCATCCTCTCTCTTTGAGCCTCCATCACCTAAATTGTAAGAAATTGGGATATTGGTTGAGGGGGAGTAAAAGCCCCACTTGGGTAACAACCACTAACCTTCTCAGAGTGAACCACAAACGTTACTAAATTAACCTGTGCTATATAAATTTCCAAATCAAATAAATAGAATGATACAAGAATGACAAAAATCAAATCAGTAGAACCGAAGATAGACAATTTTAAATTTATTTGTGAAAATAGTTCCCAAATGCACTAATTGCCACTCATGATGGAGGCCTAATATTTATACCTAGTGCCAACGTTTGTGTGAGGGGGGGACTCCTTGTCCGACCACTACATCTGGTTCTGGAAAGTTCTTCCCCTTACCTTGTGAAGACTAAAAACAGCCCATCCTGTCCACACCTAAGCCTGCCTGGAAGCAATATACGAACCTCAACAGTAGCAACCATTCACAGTCATGTGACCCAGAACTCTGTTAGAAGGCATGAGTTCTTGGATCAAAAAACTGCCAACTTTCTAAATGTACAAATATCAATTGTGGGGAATGGATCACTTGGAAGTACGTTGCTAGGGTTTTTCTGGTGCTCATTGACTCTCATTAAAAACCCTCATTAACGCACGTAGATGGTTGGGTGGTATATCTTGGTTCTCCCCCAATATACGTCGCGTTTATGCATCATCGTAGGGTCTTTATTTGTCAAATGCTATCCTCCACCCAGAGGAAACCATGGTTACCGTGTAGTGACCAAATAAAAAAGTGTGCTCAAAATTGGAAAAATTAAATTCTTTGAATCCTCTCAATGGAAACTTTATTGATAACAGAAGATTCAAGAAAGTTAAAACATGTGTTATGTAGATGAGGACCTAGTTACTGGATCCTCTCTACAAGACAGGACAACATGTTTCAGCCCCCCTGCGCCTAGCCGGGTCTAGGGGGCTTTCTTCAGGACCAATAGAAATTTAAAACAGTACTCACACAACTTGTGCAGCACCTGGAGGTGGCATTGTACTCCACTCTCTTACCTCTGAGGCCAGTCGTACCTGTAGATAAAGAACTTTGAGGTATACGAAATGAATATAGATATAGAGATATCTGACAACCCTTCTTAAAGTTACAACATAATTCATGTCTCACTTAGTGTTGAGTCTGCTATTATGCACTCATAAATATATGTATCCTAATGTGATGGAGATTTCTGGAATGTTAACACTGAATATGTCTCAATTCTTTTCATTAGATTGCGATGAAATGTGCAATGTTGTTAATTCACCTTTAGAAGTGCTTAGTCTAAAAGAGTGTGTTTGTCTCTTACAGATTCTTATTTCACCATGTGGTAACATTAATGAGGATGTATATCACACCTTAAATGACTCTCGTGTTCGATTGTTTGTAAGTAAGTGGCATTCAGTAGAGTGAATGAAACGCTTTGCCGGTCTTGCGCAGCCTGTGCTATTTATTCTGCGCGCACTTCTTACTTTATTAAATACGTTCATTATTAGTTCGATTTAGCGCAACCAATTTCTCGTGTCGCATATTACTATAGCGTCAATGCGTGCTGCGTATTAGTTTCTGTGCATCAATATGCCCCCTTAATTCAGTGTAGTTTTTACTTCGATAACTTGGTTGTTTGTAGGTAGCAAGGTGCTCACATGCCTGGCACTGATCTCGCTCGTCTTTTGTTCTTGAGACCGCCCCTCGCATATAATAAAATTACTTTGAGGTCTTATGTTACGCTCTTCCTTCGGGGATCAAAGAAAGTTTCTCAATGTCCTACAGTAAGGAGAAAGGACCTAGTTAATTACTTATCTCAATTCCGATGGCGTGTATGGCGTCCTCGTGTTTCTCCTTACCAGCAGCCAGGGATTTCCTTGCTTGTGCTTGCTCTGCCCCCGGAAGTCAGGTGAGAGTAAGCTCTTGGTCCCTTTCTACTTTTAGTTTCAACATCGAAAAAAGACTATGCTTTTCTTAACGTGCGTGATTACAATGAGTGAACTACTTCATGAGATATATGTTGGTTCAAATTAAAAAACGAATTTAGAGGAAGTAAATAATTTGAAAAATAATGAATTTGAAAAATAATTGTGTTAAATTAAAGGGAACTCATACATTTTTAAAAAGAGATTTTTTTAAATGAATTATGCTCTGAAAATGTGGTAATAAATTTAGATTTTTCTTCCTAATTAATTCTAGTTAGGCCGGGTGTTTTTATTTATGTTTCTATTGTGAAACTCAGGTGGGCATTACATCAGTTTTTATTTCCATTTCTAGTTTTTCAGTTCTTTTTGAGTATGTTATTTATATCAGTAAAGCTGATGCCAAGGTACATCATCATTTAATCCTTCGCTGCTGGTTTTTAGACGGTCCACCCATCTCTGTTCTTTTTCGAATAGAATTCGTTCAGCTGTATGGTTCTTTAGGGTTAACATCTCTATGATTGTCCACTTCATGTCGTCCGCAGTGTGGTTGGAATCCAAAAAGGGTTTACTCATCTTTGTAGTTCAATTCTCAAACCATTGTCACAATTTGCGGACCCGTTATTAAAACCACTGGTACAAAAAACAACAACATATTTTGAAGGACACTAGAGACCTGTTGAACCAACTTATGGATGTAACTTATAATGAAGAAGAAATGCTCCTATTGAGTTAGATATAGAAAGCCTCTACACCAGCTTGCCTCAGTAAAAAACTCTGGAAACTTTGGGAAACATCTTGTTCACAGAGGAATGGCAATATAAAACACAGAGACATTTTGTCCTAGAGTGTTGCAGAATAGCATTGACCGAAAACTTCTTCGAATATAATGGGACACTCTTTGTGCAAAACCATGGTACATCCATGGGGAGCGCCTTCGCGCCTTCGGTGGCTAGACTCTATGTCATTGATTTCGAAATGCAACATGTCCTGAACAACAACAATCCTTTCTTTTCTCAAATTTTATTGTGGAAACACTTTATAGATGACATTATTGTCATTTGGAAGAGAGATAGTGACAACTTACAAGAGTTTATCAACTGGCTTAACACTAGAGATGATTGCCTGAAATTCACCTACACAGTTGATAGCAAAAAACACGACTTCCTAGATATCACTCTATATGTAGAGAATGATAAGATCCATACAAAGACCTATTACAAGCCGACGGCTAAGAACAGTTTGTTATCATATAAAAGTTTTCATCCGAGATCCTTAAGAGACAATTTACCTTGTAGCCAACTTTTAAGGCTCAAAGGAAATTGTAGTAAACTGGAAGATTACAAGACACTGAGAAATTGAAGAAGAGAGATTACCAAATGAGAACAATATGCAGATGTCAAAGAAGAGCTAGACATCAACCACAAGAGAGTCTTTTGGAAACCATCCCGAAAGAACCTACAGAAAATTTCATTACATGAGTCACCACTTATAATGGAGCCACCAATACAGTAAAAAAGATGATCAACAAAAATTGAAAATTTTTAACATCAGTAAAGTTAAATTGGCCTAAACCGAGGTTCGCGAATCGTAGAACAAAAAACCTGAAGGATCTACTAGTCCATACACGACCACAGATGAGGATGGAGCCAGAAGGTATCAGGAGAGTCTGAAATAGGAATCCAGTTACTGGACACTTTCCATGTTGGTCCTGCACAATATGCCCATTAACAACAGCCATCAAAACTCTGACATTGTTTGAAAATCTAATCTGGACACAACGTCAACCTACAAATTGTAATTCTACCCACATAATTTATATGACAACATGCCCATGCAGGCTCAGATATATTGGAATGATTTTCCGGAAGGCGAAAATAAGAATAGGAGAACACAGGAGTAACATCAGGACAAAGAAAGTAACAACAAAGATGAGTAAACACTTTTTGGATTCCAACCACACTGCGGATGACATGAAGTGGACAATCATAGAGATGTTAACTCTTCAAGAACCATACAGCTGAACAAATTCTATTCTAAAGAGAACAGAGATGGGTGGACCGTCTAAAATCCAGCCGCGAAGGATTAAATGACGATGTACCTTGGCATCAGATTTACTGATATAAATAACATACTCAATAAGAACTGAAAAACTAGAAATGGAAATAAAAACTGATGTAATGCCCACCTGAGTTTCACAATAGAACCATAAATAAAAACACCTGGCTTAGCTAGAATTAATTAGGAAGAAAAATCTAAATTTATTACCACATTTTCAGAGCATAATTAATTTACAAAAATCTCTTTTTAAAAATTAGTGAGTTCCCTTTAATTTAACACAATTATTTTTCAAATTAATTATTTTTCAAATTATTTACTTCCTCTAAATTCGTTTTTTTACGTTGAACCAATATCCCATGAAGTAGTTCACTCATTGTAATCACGCACGTTAAGAAAAGCATAGTCTTTACTCGATGTTGAAACTAAAAATAGAAAAGGACCAAGAGCTTACTCTCCCCTGACTTCCGGGGGCAAAGCAAGCACAAGCAAGGAAATGCCTAGCTGCTGGTAAGGAGAAACACGAGGACACCATACACGCCATCGGAATTGAGATAAGTAATTAACTAGGTCCTTTTTCCTTACTGTAGGACATTGAGAAATTTTCTTTGATCCCCCGAAGGAAGAGCGTAACATAAGGCCTCGAGGTAACTTTAATATATGCGCGGGGCGGTCTCAAGAACGAGAGACAAGCGAGATCAGTGCCAGGCATGTGAGCATCTTACTACCTACAAACAACCGAGTTATCGAAGTAAAAACTACACTGAATTAAGGGGGCATATTGATGCACAGAAACTAATACGCAGCGCGCATTGACGCTATAGTAATATGCGACACGAGAAATTGGTTGCGCTAAATTGAACTAATAATGAACGTATTTAATAAAGTAAGAAGCGCGCGCAGAATAAACAGCACAGGCTGCGCAAGACCGGCAAAGCGTTTCATTCACGCTACTTAAGGCCACTTACTTACAAACAATCGAACGCGAGAGTCATTTAAGGTGCGCTATACATCCTCATTAATGTTACCACATGGTGAAATAAGAATCTGTAAAAGACAAACACACTCTTTTAGACTAAGCACTTCTAAAGGTGAATTAACAACATTGCACATTACATCGCAATCTAATGAAAAGAATTGAGACATATTCAGTGTTAACATTCCAGAAATCTCCATCACATTAGGATACATATATTTATATGTACATAATAGCATACTCAACACTAAGTGAGACATGAATTATGTTGTAACTTTAAGAAGGGTTGTCAGATATCTCTATATCTAAATTCTTTTTTTATACCTCAAATTTCTTTATCTACCGGTACGACTGGCCTCAGAGGTAAGAGAGTGGAGTACAATACCACCTCCAGGTGCTGCACAAGTTGTGTGAGCACTGTTTTAAATTTCTATTGGTCTTGAAGAAAGCCCCCTAGACCCGGCTGGGCGCAGAGGGGCTGAAACATGTTGACCTATCTTGTAGAGAGGATCCAGTAACTAGGTCCTCATCCACATAACACATTTTTTAACTTTCTTGAATCTTCTGTTATCAATAAAGTTTCCATTGAGAGGATTCAAAGAATTTTATTTTTCCAATTTTGAGCACACTGTTTTATCTGGTTACTACTAGTAACCATGGTTTCCTCCGGGCGGAGGATAGCATTTGACAAAAAAAGACCCTATGATGATGCATAAACGCGACGTATATTGGCGGAGAACCAAGCTATACCCCCAACCATCTACGTGTGTTAATTAGTGTTTTTTATTAGATAGAATGAGCACAGGAAAAACCCTGGCAACATAGTTCGAAGTGATCCATTCCCCACAATTGATGTTTGTACCTTAGCTTGGAAGCTAAATGGATCGTAACTTCTACCTCCTTCCAATTTGATAAATAACTTTCTAAAAGTGGTATTTTTAGAATTGTATCTCAAAATTATTTTTTACAATTAAAGAGGATATTAAAATACACATAATTTGAGTGTGAACAGTGTGTTCCTATCTCCTCCCAATCTAAAGTTAGCACTTATTAAATGTTATAAGGTAACTCAGTGTTAGTCAATTGGGGAGATAGGCCTTACAGCAGCGAAAAATGACTTTAGGTGTTTTTGACTGCTAGGACATATAAAACTTAGGCACACATTTCCTTTTTTTTAAAATACAATGCACCCTGCCATGTAAGCTTTTAGTGCCTACCTTGGGTGATTTATACATATTAAAAATGAAGGTATAGTCTTGGAAAAAGGATTATTTCCCCAGGTTGAAATGGCAGTTTACAATTACCTTATAGGTTGCAGTGGCACATTAGGTAAACACTTTTTCAGTTATATCTCAATGTGTATGAACATCATTGGCCTGCTCACCTGACCTGCAAGGTTTTTTGCTCCAGGATTTTGCCATGGTGATAAAAAAAACAAGAACAATACAAATGGTCTGAGAGGGAGCCAGAGTAAATATACATTGAAACAAAACAATGGTTTATTAAGAAGAATAATGGAACATCCGAAGAACATTAATAAAATCATAATAAATCCTGTCAACAAGAACGGTGTCATTATTATTCAAAGTACAGTCAACCACAAGAGTGAAATCACTTGGACAATTAGCTGACCAAAACACTATTAAAAATCCATCCCAGAATCCACTTTGTGGACTCTAATCCACAGTCCTTGAACTGACCACAGATGGCAAAATAAAGTTTTAATAAGCATAACTTCAAAAAGTCCAGAATGCGGCAGCCAGACTTATGCTGAATATCCCCAAAAGGCAATTAATTCAGAATGATCTAAAACGTTTTGGGACACTCAAGGGAAATGCCCTGTGTACATCCGCAATAAAATCCAAAGATATCTGCCTTGCAGAGCCTTACATTCAGCCAATCACAATCTACTCAGCATCCCCAAGATCAAAAAGGCTAGAATAGGTGGACGTTCTTTCTACTTCTTGGTCCCAAAGCTCTGGAACCTCTTACCGGATCATATTGTAGGTGCGACTTCAGAGAATTCATATAAGAACCCTTTGAAGGCCCAACTCTTTAGAGAGACTTAATGAGGGTAAGTCCCTCTTATGCCCATTCTTCTATTTCATCGTACTTTTTAACTAGCACTTTCAAAACTTTTTCATTCATTCATTCATAATGAATTTATTTTTCTGTTTAAAAGAATCCATGAAAGCCAGTGCTTTGAACATTGCCACCAAAAATTGGCAAATGGAAAGTTGTCTTAGGGTTTGGCACCATCTTGGAACCCCATGGGCACTACATGAATTCCTTCATTAAATGGTTTGTTTCCGATGTTCACTTTTATATTAAGGACAGCTCACATTTCATCATTTTATTTAAAGGCTGTCCTCTTTATTCTGGGAGTGAGTTTCTAGTTATTGTATCTGTCTAGTTAAATATTCCCTAAGAAGGCAGTTAAAGGTTTATTGAACCAATCCTCGATGCCAGACTGAGCCTCAGGGGAGTGCCATCTCACTTCATAATTTCATGGCTTCACTTGACATTATCTAAAAGCTACTTCTACTTTGATGGCTAATATTAAATGCAAGAAAAAGATATGTCAATAAAAGAAGTTTCTTCTCCTTACATGGCCATCCTTTTTGTTGATTCATTCTTATAAGAATGTACATACAGTGTCAGCAAGCATTCCGTTTTTCAAACACATTAAACAGATGGAAAAAAATACTTTGATGATGTATTTATGGTTTGACTGGCACTGTTACACTACTAAATAACTTTGGCCATTGATTGAGCAATACTAGTGAGGATCTCAAATGTTCTCACAAATGAAGCAATAAGCTACTGTATACTATTCTGTTCAATATTCCCACACAGAGAAACACTCCCTTTTTCTCACACAAGCCACCAACCTAAAGCACACCAGGATGGCCTTCAGTTTTACCAACTTTTACCTCTTAGACAAAATTACAATTTAAAAAAAGAGCAAACAGAATTATTAAGTGTTAAACTAATATAAAGAGACTATCCTAAATGTTTTTTTACATCAATTCATTAAATGTGCATTTCCCGTAGGTATAGCCCACCAAGAGACTCACCTCACTCCTAAACCCAAAACACAGAATGACAAAATGGTTTGTGTCACAACATTAGGTTCAAAGTATAACCTTGTGATAACCCTGCGCCCCACCGCAGCCGATCAGGCGCTGCCGGGGACTCTAGCGGTAACCACCATCAGGTGAGGAGCAGGCGAGCGGCACAGTACTCGGCCCCTCCCACCTCTGGTAACATAAATACGCCCAGTTACAGCGCGTGCACCGATTGTCAGTATGCATGCAACGTTGAGGTCTTGAGGCGGAAGCCGGGACCTGGTGCGAATGAGCTATTGATGCAAAGCTAAAACTGATTTTTAAACTGTGACATAGATCGCTTTTAAAAGATTTAATTTTTAAAAGTATATTTGTTGTGAACGCTTACGCCTCTGTTGGGCTTCACCTTCTTTCCTCTGTTCCCGCCCCACCGCAGCAGATCAGGCGCTGCCGGGGACTCTATCGGTAACCACCATCAGGTGAGGAGCAGGCGAGCGGCACAGTGCTCGGCCCCTCCCACCTCTACGGCTACTAATGAACCCCCCAGGAAGCGCAGCGGACGAGCGCAGCGGGCGCGTCGACGGTGCGCCGAAGACGCGCCTAGGACAAGCCCGTCTGTGCCCGTCCGCGACCTGCCGGGACCAGGGGCAGACCATGCTGCCCGTTCTTTTGTCTACTCCAGGTCCGTCCTCTTGAGCTACAGAAACAAGGAACAGGGCTTGTTACCAAGGGACACTCTTAATCGACTCTGCGCATCTGGTATTTTGTCTCAGGGCTGTCATTTGACTACTCCTGCCTTAGAACGCACTCAAAGAGACCCACAAATTTCATCGCTCACCATCTTCTACTTAAACACTCGCTCCCTGGTAAAACATCAGTTGGATATTTTCCTTCTGCTGGACACGGAGAAACCAGATATTCTAGTACTCACGGAGACATGGTTAACTCCCAACTCCACCCCTGATATAATAGCGGCGCTCCCGCCCAACTATTATATCATCCACGCAGATCATATCAGCGGGAAAGGGGGAGGAGTTGCAGCTATCATCCGTTCCAACTTGATTGTCACCTCCCTCACTGGCCTCTTACTGGATAACACAGACAACCTTGTGCTGAAAATTACTACCTCCCACTCGACAATTGCGTGTGTACTATTGTATAGACCCCCGACCCTGATGCCATCATATCCTATGAATCTGGCTGACCAACTTGCTAACCTAGCACTTGAACATCCTAAGATTTTTCTAATAGGAAACTTAAACTACTGGTACAAAGACCCCTTGAAAGGCCCACAATCGGCCGAATTGACTGACCTTCTATCCAACCTAAACTTCAATCAATTAGTTTCCTCCGCCACCCACTGCAAGGTCCACATCCTAGACCAGGTGTGGTCCAATACCACCTGTAAAACTGCCCGACCATACTACCTTGCCTCTGGTCTGACCACGCACTCCTTCAATTTAAACTATGTATCGCCCCTGCCACTACTACCGCACTAGGCGGAGGCGGGTTAGTCAGGAACTGGAATACAATGAACAAAACAGCCTTCCTAGAGTCATTAGCCAACACCATCCCCCCCCTCAACATGAGATTAATTCCTCAGTATCCATGCTCACCAACTGGCTAAACACGGCCAGTGATCTTCATGCCCATTTTAAAAAAATCAGACTGGCACGACGTGCCGACGCCAACCGGTGGTTTTCCACTGATCTAAAAGCGAGGAAACTGGCCCTACGGCAATCAGAACGTCACTGGCGTCGCAACTACGACCCTGACTTAAAAAGGATCTTCATAAAAGCAAGGAAAGAGTATATGACCGCCATCTCTGCTGCAAAGGCGTCCTACTTTTCTTCCAAAATCCTGGAATCCACAAACAAATCTAAGGACATCTTTTCCATTCTTAACGAACTAACAAATTTAGATACTGTTCGCCCTAAGGTCATTCCCACCCAGCCTCTTTGTGATTCACTCAACGTCTACTTTATTGATAAAATACTGGACATCAAAGCCAGTATTCCTCAACCGGTGTCCCCCCTCACGTCTGGTATGACAATCAAGCCTAACCACAATATCCTTAGTAGCTTCCCACCTATTACCCAGGTCCAATTTCGGGAATTACTGTCAAGAGTAAAATCCGGTGCACCCTCGGACAGTTGCCCGCCCCACATCTTAAAAGAGTGCTTCCTGACACACCCAGCCCCTGCCCTTACACTCCTGAACAATTCTTTGACTCTTGGCATAGTTCCCTTCAGCGTTTAAAGAGGCCATAGTCATTCCGCTGCTAAAAAAACCTGGGGCAGACCCAGCTTGTAAAGCCAACTTCCGACCCATCTCGCTGCTGCCCTATTTGGCAAAAGTTCTGGAGGCGCACGTGGCCAAATGCCTCTCTAACTTTCTTGAGGAATCCTCCTGCTTCGACCCCCACCAGGCAGGCTTTCGGCCTGCACACTCCACTGAAGCAGTAGTCACGACAGTTCTGGACACCCTGCGTGACTGCGCCGACAGACGCTCCCCACAGGCCCTGGTGCTCCTGGACCTCTCTGCCGCTTTTGACACGGTCGACCACAACATCTTGGTCGACCGTGTCAAACAGGCCGGCGTCCGGGACCTAGCAGCCTGCTGGCTGAGGTCCTTTCTGACAGACCGTAACCAAACACTACGCCTTGGTGACCTAATGGGTGCTAAACAGGCCATCTCCTGCGGAGTGCCACAAGGCTCCTCCCTGTCACCTCACCTATTTAATCTTTACATACTTCCCCTGATTCAGACCTTAAGAGACAAACAGGTGAGAGTCTTCAATTACGCAGATGACTTACAATTGCTTTTTACCATCGACAACACTGAAGACTCCATACTGCACTTCCAGTCTACCATGAGCTTTATTAAAATATGGATGGACCAGAACCAGCTCAAACTAAACCCGGAGAAAACCGAGTTAGTCCTGACCGGCGACAGCGCCAAGTATTGGGGCCCACACTACTGGCCTTCAGAACTGGGCCAAGCTCCAACACCTTCCTTGTCGGCCAAAACACTTGGAGTCACCGTGGACTGCGACCTATCACTGAAAGCGCAAGTAGGTCAGGTGGTCTCCAAGTGCCTCTTCCAACTAAAAAAAATTCGGAAGGTACGCCGTCTGCTTACACCCGAGGCAATCACCCAGGTTGTGATCTCAACTGTACTGTCCCATCTGGACTACGCGAATGCTATCTACCTAGGTCTTCCCAACTACCTAGTTAAGCGACTCTAGATGGTACAGAACCATGCCTCAAGGCTAATCCTGAACCAACCAAGGCGACATGCAACTACCCCCCTACTAAGGAAACTACACTGGCTCCCAGTAACCCAGCGCTGTGCCTTTAAAACTGGTTGCATAATTTTCAAGTCCCTCTACTGTAAAAGCCCCTCATTCATTAACCAACTGATCTCCAGATATACTCCATCTCGCAACCTACGCTCACTCCACCTGAGTCTCCTGCAGACGCCCTCTTTCAAACTTAAGCGCGCAGGAGGCCGTAGGTTCGCCACCCTTGCCTCCTGCTTGTGGAATTCCCTCCCCCTGGAGATCCGGAATTGTCAAGATCTCCTCTCTTTCTGGAAAGCCTTGAAGACCTGGCTCTTTAGACAAGCATTTCAATAACTCAACCCTCCTCTATGTTCATGTTACTGCTGATCACAGCGCCAAGAAACCAATCGGTGATAGCGCGCTTTAGAAATATTTTAATAACATTTTAATAACATACATTGTATTAAAGAAACAGGAAAGTTCTGCAGGTCAGTCACCAATGATTCGATGTGTGCCTCTTTTTTCTTTCAAATAATTCTTCTACTTAAGAAACCATCTTGTTCACACTTGTAATAAAAGTCCTTTTCCATTAGATGTGCTTGTGAACTGTCTAAAGCTGCCTCCTGTGCTAGGACACTTAAAATGCAGGTGGTCTTAGGACACCAAAGTTTTGATGGATAAGGAAATTGTGATCACATTGAAACATTTTCCTAAATGTGACATCAGTAATGTAATTTACTGCATTTGGCATACATAGAAATTGATTTATATTGGCCAAATGTGGCATAAAACTTGAATTTGCCAACATTCAAACTGAATCCAATACATCTTGAATGCCACTCAGTTATCTCACGTCCTACAAAAGGAGCATGTTTAAAATGACCTCAAGTGGTCAAGTGATAGAAGCTATTGACAAGCCAACGAGAGATTTGAGCCATCCTAGCAAGTTGAGAATTACAATGAATTCTATAATGCAACTTCATCATGGAGGGCCTGCCTACTTCTGAAAACTGGAATTCATTTGATTTTACATAAATCTTTCTGCCTATTTAGCTGCATGGACAAAAAATGTAATTCACTTGTCTGTTTTTCTTATTGCCGCTTTTGCATTGCTTCAAATTACCAAATTAGTTTTTCACTAATTTTTGTAAATACTAATAAATTAATCTGCTTATTTGCTCCATCATGCTGGTTCATCTCTAAGTGCACCTGAAATGAAAATCTCTTTTTTCCTTTCTCCCTACACGTTTTCTTTACTCTTATCTTTTCTGTCTCCCAACAGCTTCACTTAGCCCCACACGTCCCACACTCCTCCCTCTTCACCTGGTCCCCCTCTCTTCTGCAGACTCCAGCTTTGATGCCTTTTTAGGTCTCGCCTGCCTACATATGCCTGGTCTTCACTGCATTATCTCTCTCTCTCTCTAGAGAGAGCGTGACAGAGAGAGATATTGTATACAAAATGGAGCTTGCAGCCCGCCCACTGCTTCACATTTGCTGTCTTCATTGTCATTCTTATTTACGGCCTTGAAGTTGGACAATGTGTGCTGGCTTCCTTTCTTCTTCTTTCAACCAGAGCATGTACCAACAGTAGCGGCTCCTGGAGGGAGTGCTACGGGTGGTGGGGCTGGGTGGGAGAGGGGCAGTGAGGGGGGAGTAAACTACGTCATACAGTCGAACAGAGGTAAGTAACTACATAAATAAAACGACTTACATCGCTCTCGCTGCACTGCAAATGGTGATGCAGTGCGCGCAATCTAATTCGTTTTATTTATTTATTTAGTTACTTAACTCTGGCCCTATGCCGTAGTTTACTACCCCCCACCCTGCCCCTCCCCTTCCTGCCCAACCATCCAGCATCACTCCCTCCAGGAACTGCTATTGTGTACCAAGTACTGATTGCTTCAGCTTGATTGCTGTCCTTCCCCTGTTCACTCTGTGATTAAGGGACTACCTTTATTTCTTCTTCTTCCCTGTCTTCGTTGTTGAACTTCTTGCCATTTATAGCTATGTTTAACAAGCCACACTCACTTGAAACAAGCAGGGCCGGACTGGCCATAGCAGGCACCGGGCAATCCCCCGGTGCGCCGCAAGGGTGGGGGACGGTTTTGGGCCCCTGGTGGCCGTTTTTGTTACAGGGGCTGTTTTTGCAGCATAGCTGCAAAATCAGCCCTGTACCGAAATCGGCCGAAAACAGTCTGGCAAAGAACTCGGCGACACCTTCACCACCCTCCCCACTCCCCACCCCGATTGGGGAAGGGGGGCCGGCTGAGCACTTTGCCAGGGCTGGTTTGGTTCCCAGTCCGGCCCTGGAAACAAGCTCTTTTCTCCTTTGAAAACGATGTTTATTGTGTCACCATAAGATAAGTTATCTGCTTTTATTTTGACAACAAATGTTATCTGCTTTAAAATGTATTTTCACTAAGACAAAATGTATTTTCACTAAATGCTATTTTTTTTTCTTTTTCACGCATCTGGAGATTAACTGACTTGTTCAGAATCACGTGGGTGCTGTGCCAAGACAAAGCAGGCAAGTATTGGCAAAGCCAATAGGTCTTGCCTTGGAGGTTATTGGCTCTGCCATTGCCTTTTGTTCAGGATGTACAACATGGCATTGTTGACTTGTAGCTATGGTCAATAGTAGCGTGGCTGATGTACAGCAGGTCTAAAAATAATATTGAAAAAGATCATAAAGCATTCAGTGCAATTACATTTTTTTTCTTAAAAGCACATTAGACCTTGCTGCGTCATAGTGCTTTTTTAAATTAGTTTTAGCCACATTGCAAGGCATATACAACATGGCAACAATACGTTGCCAAAGCCAATAGCTGTAATAGGTAAGACCTATTGGCTTTGCCAATGCTTGTTAACTTCAGCACTTAGCCTGCAGACTGGAATTTTTTGATGCATTCTTTCGTAGCCAGCTGAGATTTGAGGAACCTTCTGGGCCTTTTTATTATCAGCATTCTACGCCTCCCTTTCTCAAATTTTCCACCTTGCTGAGACATTCTGTACTTCCTTTTGGCTGTTCTCCAATGTAGGGGAAGCTGATTGTCTACGAGGCCTTTTTTCAGTATTCGGTCGCATTTTTTTCTTATTGTTGGTTTCCTTCTTTTCTTAGTCCTTTAAAATTTCCCGGATTAGTGCCTTTCAAACACTTCCCTCATTGAGTGTATGGAATGTTTCCATTGGAGTGGCACATCTGCCCATATCATGTGCTGACTTACAGTTCACTTTCCCTTTTCTGCAGTTTTCAGTTTTTAACTTCGGAAACCTTCTGGCACCTCCTAGCTTCCCCTACGTTTTTTTTAGACATTTTCTCATTCACAGCTGCAGGTTAACTTTCTAAATCCCGAACTCTTGTCTCTAGTGAATCATTCCTTGCAGACTTTCTTCTTCCTTGTGGATACTTGAACTCTGCATATTTATCCTCTGCATATTTATCCGTCTACTATACATAGACGTGAACCAGACAATTAATTATTTGCACTAATCAGATTTTTGTTGTATGACATCAATGGAGATGTGCAACCATTTTATTCTCAGTTGTAACACTTTCATTTCACAACTTCTGTGCATTAATATTTAATACCCTAAATATTAATGGCTTTCTAGCACAATAACACATTTGAAATGTTTTCATTACTATGTTTCCAATACAACGCAATTCAATTTGAAAAGTCTGTATTTCGATTTTTTTCAATCATAAAAGACAGTTACAGCCTTGGGCATTCTCAAAAAAATTTTACAATTTAAAATTTAAAATTTAAAATTACCCTTCATTGGCAGCTAGTAAAATCCACAGTTCATCACTTCAACTCACGATTAACAATTATTGGCCTACCGCCAAACATAAAACCCATAGATTACAACTCAATAAATAACTCTTTTTCTCTAGGCTGTTATTCTATTAGTGTTTTACTGAGTGAAAACGTTGGCATATTGCGGATGTCAAATTATTTGTTAATATTGTTGACCAGGTATGCTACGGATGCCAAATCCTTTTGTTGGTATTGTTAATTATGTGATGACTACTCATTGATTCCAACCTTATTCCTCGGAAATGATTGTTTTACTTGACCGGGAGTTTCTCATACACCCTAGTTCTTGCATTCCATGCTCCCTCTGGATGTATCCTGGCTACTAGTCTTTCTGAATTCTGAATGATTACACTAGTTTAGTATCCAAAAATCTTTGACATATCTGGCATAGTATTAGCCTGAATAGACATGGCCATGCCAGCTCATGCAATGCCAGCCCTGCACTGGATGCCTCACACACGAACCATCCTTCATGGCTGTCTGCGTTCTCCACAAGGTAGTCTATAGCTCAGGACCAATTTTGCTCCAATCCAAATTCTTCACATAAAGGAGGAACTTCAGATTAAGGATAGCGCTGCTGGTAATCATCCCTCCATACAGAAGAAGCAGTGTAGGTTGAAAGTTTTTCTTAGTTCCAACCTGCAAACTATGTAACAGCCTACAAAAAAGGGGGAAGATTGTTTGCTACCTAGAGTTCAGAGATGCAATAAAAACATGGCTTTTCCCTAAAACATGACACAACCTCTACAAGCCCAAATACTGTCTCCTTATCAAATGGGTGAAGGCTCTACAACATGACTCTTCAAGGAATTCCTTGGTTACACCTACAAAGCTGGACTGGATGGGCAGGAGAAATTATTGGCTGGATACCTCTTCTTTGCCACAAACGTGTGTGGCCCAGTGTGGGGTTCTAGCCATGATGATAAAGACTCCCCCGGTGGCAACCTTTGTCTATAGCATTATCAATGTATAGATGGTAAGTATCTGAATGCTTGGATGCATCTATTTCTCACGCTCTCTCCAACACACATGCTTATGCTCTATTTGAAACCCCAAACAACACTTTTGTCCTTCCAAAACTTCAAGCATGGCACCTATGGAAAATTTGGCCATTCTGCAGACACCACAGATTTTTTGCTGCTTGATGGACCCTATATTTTTGCTGGCTGTAGAACTCTGTGCATCTTACCCCTGCTATCTAGTGATAAAGTGCCAGTGCTCCCCTTTCAACATGGTGAAATTGGTATAAACCTGACTACCATATTTAACTTAGCTGTAAATCCCTAGAATATGGTGCAAATGGTACTAGAGGCCAGTAAAGTAAATGTCACTAGTGGACTGCATCACTGATTGTGTCATCTACTACACTGCAGTGAAAACATGACTGCAGGACAACCATTAGTAGCCTGATTGTTGCAGCTTTTAACTGCAAATTCGACCTGACAAAATAACCCATTTGGACATGTCCAAATCTTCCTTTAAATATTTGTAAGCCACCTCATGTAGGTGTAAGAGCATTTTATAGATTTATATTTGGCTTTATTACCAATGAGCAAAATGCAATTGTATCCTTCATTCCACGTGTGCCAGCTGATTTAAAATTAATTGCTTTTGAACTGTAGAAGTATGTTTTTAAAAAAATATTAACTAGCTCACAATTATGTATAAATGCCATCTTGACCTAGATGGAAGTCGTCTCTGCTACTCCCCTTGCGCTTACACCCATTCACATCCTGTCCTCACAAGCTCCAGAGCATACAGTCAAGCTGTAATTTATAAGCATATTTCCATTGTTATTCTTGTGCTGTTCATGATGAATTTCCCTACTTCGGATGTTACTTGCAATATGTTTCCACACCTTCTGTTTCTTCCCCATAACATGACACTCTAAATGTATCTTGTTCGATTTAAACATCTCCGTAACACATTAACATAGAGGGTGCTAAATAATTATTCATGTAGTGGACTAGAGTTTAGGTGTTAAGGTAGTGTAACATTCATTTTTATTGTGTCCTCGTTTGAGGAAGAAATTAGACATGTGTTCACACCAGGATGAAACAGCAAAAAAAAGTCATTTTCTATGCAAAAATTGTGTACAATCTTTTCACGGTTCCATAGCTAGCTGCCAATTGGCCATGCATTGAACGCCACTCTGAGTAAGTAACGCATAGAAGTGTGCATGTTGTTGCTAAACTGATTGAAGGTATCGCATAAATGACGCCACTTCACATTCTGGTGTATGCAATTCTATGTGTGTAAATTAATATCAATTCGGGGTAGGACTGAGTAGCACGGATTAGTCTTGGGTTGCCTTTTGATATCGCTAGGATTCCTTATTATGTGTCATGAATGCAGCAACAAGAAGAGAAATTGGAGACGCATTTGTTTTTTTAGGTCACACTCGTTGCTTGTCCTTTAGCACTGAATATCAAGTTGCTTAGAGGCAAGGGATGGAACTCAATGCACTATACTATATTTAATGAGTCAATGGTTACATGACGTCACTTCCGCAATCGCCTGCGGGAGTGATCTCGTGCACCCAGCATGGTGGACTGACTTGCGTGTATTTGGGAGAAGTAAAGCCACAAGTATCAGGGATAATATTACTGACAAAACCACTTGGACTGAATTGTCATACCCTGCTTGGTGTTTTGCAGCTGCGACCCCTTCTGTTAGATAGCCTCGCGGCCGGTGGCGTATAAGTGACACACGGCCCCAAGCACACACACGTCACAGACATGCTGTGTCGGACTCCGAGTTCTAGGCAGCTACGGCTGGTCGAAGGGTATGCCTCGGTCAAGTTTCCGAGCTCTAACCCTTGGCTGAACCCAAGGGTGGCTGATGTAACTTGGGAAGCACGTGTACGCGGAGCTGCATGGCCTGAACTGTGCACGAGGGGCTCGCTGAAGGGGAAAACAGACAGTGTAAGGGAATCAGGTTTCAGGTCCCAGAAATAGACCACAGGGAGAAGAAGTCAACGTAGAAAAGGTAAAAAAATGTATATTAGAAAATGGGTAGGAGGCTGGCATGCTCAGGTTGCCACCTAGCTGCCTTTTTACCGGCCTGGTCTGTAATTTTAAATCCAGGCTACCAATAATCCTGGAAATTGCTGTGAAATTCAGTACATTTTCCTTCTGAAATGTAATCCTAAAACAGCAAACGCATAAAGAAAGGAACTACAAAGTATTAAGAGCTCTCCATTCAGAACGATTATTAGAGGGGACAGGGGTATTTGTCATGTTACAAAAGAACTTCCACAATTTTACACCAATACTTTTACACCTAAGAGCTTTTGGCTGTTACAGAAGAGCAAAACATACACAAATGGCTGGTATTTTTTTCTAAGAAAGGTGGCAACCCTACATCTGCATGAATTATTTAACCGATAACACGTTTCTGATTCTCAACGATTTCTTCTAATTTGATGAGTTTTAGGAATAAAGGGGTAATTTGGTTTAAGACTGTGAGCAGCTAAAGACTTGGGGCCTCATTTATGAGGCTGTGCGTCACTTTTACGCCGCCTTAAAAAATGCGCCTTGTTGCGCCATATTTACAAAGTGACGCATATAGGTAGATACGTCACTTTGTAAACCCCTGCGCCACATTATACCTGTGCCAGGTATAATGTATGCAAGGGGGGCGTTTTGACTACTATGAAGTTGGAACCCCGCTTGGTTCCTGATTTTCAGCAAGGAGAACATGGCGGCTAGCAGCAGCAGCTAGTCGGGAGGCTCCGAGACACGGACGGCGTTTTCGGGGTTTTCAGGGTCTTTTTGAGTAATTTCATAGATGATTGGGTAGGGGAGCAGCATACAAGTTCCGGGCAGTGGTACTGGGGAAGTGAGAGCTTTTCGCCGTCTATTTGGAGGTTTCGAACACAAAGGCTGGGTTTTCAGCTTCGGCTCCGCATTAGTGTGAACAGCAGTTTTTTGTATCTCCGTAATCGACCGTGGCGCTCTGCAGGGCTCTGCAGGGCTGCGGATACCTCACGCTTGCCAGGAGTATTTTTCAAAAAGAAAGCGAGCTCTAGGAGGGGTAAAGAACCTGGGTGGAACGGCCAGAGACACCGGGGCGGATGCCGCCATTGCCGGTGAAGCTACATCGGCACCAGACACGGATAAGGAGGTGAGGGGGATCAAAGAAAGCAGGACTGAAGGGGGGGTCGCTCAGTGGTTTAGAGCTGCATTAGAGGTGAGAAGGGGGCGCAGTGCAGCCTCCAGAATCTTGCATGCAGGCAGAGGCCGGGGGCTGACTCATACCTATGGACTTCATTCCCCAGAATCCACCAGTGCGGGATCTCAAAAGAAAGTCCAGGTTTATAATACCCCACCTAGTGGTGCAGTAGAAGTTGCATTATTAGATTCAAGGGGTGAGTTACAAGGTCCATAAGCCTTAGGATATAGTTTAAGAAGTAAGAAGCGAGATGTGACGACTTTTAAAATTTCTAAAAATCCTATATCAGTAAAAAAAGACATAACGCTTCCGAAGAACAAAGTCCCGCTTTCTATAAATAAACCACCCCTCTCTTCTAAAGCTAAGATAAAATCGAAGAGGAAGAAAGGTGATAACTCACCCCACAAGCGGTCATAAATAAAACAAAGCCTGCCCCCTCACTCAAACAATATTTTAAAGTGATACCTCCTATCCTAGATGTTAAAACCAGTATCCAGGGGTCTCACCCTCACGACTTCTAGCTTTCCAGAGGGATTTTTGAGCCCGAATAGATACCAGCCCTTGGTGGACCAAGGGGACATAATAGATATGTAGAGCTCAGGGCTAAATGATATGCTGGATAGTCCACAAGCCGGATTGGCAACATCAAGTAATGTTGACATATTCCCTAAGGAAAATAAAGATTCCCAGCAAAAATTGGAGGAAAACACTCTGGCAGGCCCGAGCTAATATTAGGGAGCTTGGAAGCGGACATATTAGATGAGGACGATGACAACCCTAAGGATCATTCAGTTTTGTTAATGTTGCAGGCTTTAAGCCATAAAATGAGGAATGGTTTCAAGGTCTCACAGAGAAATCAACAAGAAATTAAATCTTACTGTGAGAAACTAGAGGAGGAATTTGATGCATTAGCTGTTGGAACTACAGCTCTAGAATCCGCAGTTACAGACCTAAAAAAGTTAGCTTTGCAACATACAAAGAAAATAGACGATATAAGACTGAGAGATCAGGGATATCAGGAAAAACTGGAATCCATTGAAAAAGCTCAAAGAAGAAATAACCTTCGCTTATTGAAAGTACCGGAAGGAGCAGAAGGGGATAACATCTCTGAGTTCGTAGTCAAGTTAATCAAACAAGCCACATAAATTGAAATATCGAGCAAGATCTAATCAAGGATATTCAGAGAGTCCACAGAGACCCTTAAAGACTGAAGCCAAATAAGACAAGGCCAAGAAAGATTCTGATTAATTTTTTAACATATTCTTTGAAGGATGAAATCCTTAACAGAGCCTTAAATAACAGTTCACTTGTAGCGGTGGGGATTACCTTTCAAATAAGATCAGACGTTTCTTTAATCACGGCGTCCAGACAGTGGGACCTAGGGAAATTACTTGATCCATTTAGGTAGCAGGGCGCAACAGCACAGCTGCAATTCCCGGCATCTTTAAAGATTATGTTTAAAAACAAAATGAGGGTGTTTAAAAAGAGTTGAGGAAGCAGAAATATATTTACAATTGATATCAGAAGTTGCTCAGGAGGAAGGGGTGGTTTAAAGTCTAGTTGGTTTTCTAAGCTCCTCTACTGCTTTTTTTCCTGCTATCTTCTTATCTGGGTCTTTTCTGGGATCGACATATATAGGCCTCACAAATAAAGGGCAGAACAAGGTAAAAAAAAAATATATATCCGATTCGCCAATCTGTTTTAGTTAATTATAAATACCATCCACTAGAGAAGGAATGACACAACCTAAGATAACCCAGGACATTTATCTGAAGGTCTTAACTTGGAATTTAAATGGTCTGAGGGTAGCACACAGACGGGAAAGAATACTTCAATACATGAAAGACGCACTAGAGCAGATTTTCATACTCCAATAAACTCACTTTACAGAGAAAGAATTGAGGGAAGTATTTAAGAAGAAAAAATGGATTCAAGAAGTGGTCTGCACCTCTCAACAATTAACTATAAGGGTAGTAGCTATCCTGGTTAAAGCAAACCCAGCCTTAGTAGTAGAGAAGTCTAGAGTTGATAATAAGGGTAGGTGGGCCATAGCTACGATTAAATATCATTCCTATAAATTTACAGTTGCAGGGTATTATGGCCCAAATTTGGATGACCCTCTCCCGCTTAGGGAAATGATGGAAGAATTACTAGAATTCAAGGATCCCCTAATTTTAGCTGGAGATTTTAATGTGGTCTTAGATCCCCAAATGGATAATACATACAGGGACAGATCCATATATAACTCTAAAACGAGGAATATTTTGGTGAACGCTGTACATCAACTAGGATGGGTGGAAATTTGGAGAAAAAAATGGGGAACAAAAAAGGAGTATACTTTTCACAATAAGAAGTTAGGCCATAAATCAAGGCTTGATTTCTTTCTAATTTCAGAGGAACTGGGGGGTAAGGTCAAGGAGGTTAAACATCTAGGCGGTCACCTTTCAGACCATTCAGCAGTTTCTTTAGTTTTAAAGCTTTCGGGACTGCAGAGTATGAAGAGGTGGACTTTAGATCGAAGTATCTTGCTTGAGGATGATGTGACAAAAAAATTGATAGAGGAGTCAGAGGAATTATTTGAACAAAATTTAGGAACTGCCCCAATTGAAGTAGTTTGGGACGCTTAGAAGGCCTTTGTGAGGGGAGTGATTCTGGCTATCCATTCCACGAGGCAAAAAAGATTTAGCACTGAGGTATCTGAAATTGAAGTAAAAATAGTTAAGTTAGAAGAAGACCTGTTAACTCAGATCCAACAGTGTGAACCATCTATTCTTCAACAATTAACGTCATGTAAATCTGAATTAGAAGAGGTGCTGGACGCTAGACTCCAGAAACGGTGGCAGGCTAGCTCTCTTGCCCATTTCGAGTATGGTGAAGCTAGTGGGAAGCTTTTGGCATGGAAAGCTAAAAAAGATCAATCCAGGAATAGAATTAAAGGTATAATGTCTGATATAACGGGTGAGATTTCAGATAGTGTGTCTGATATAGAAGAAGCCTTTTGGCCACTTTGAACAGGTGTATAATGAAGACTTGTTTCCCCAGGATACTTCAATTCAAGAATGGTTAGATCAATTTGCAGTCCAGAGAATTGAGGATGGAGCAGCAAAAAACTTAAATGAGAGGATAGATTTGAAGGAAGTGGTCTCTGTGATTAATTCAGGCAAGAGAGGTAAGGCCCCAGATCCTGATGGGCTGCCAGCAGAGCTATATAAAATCTTGGCTCCAGTTGTCGCCCCAATTCTCAGTAGGCTGTTCTCCTCTATCTTTGAGGAGGGGGGAATCTGCCCGTATCATGGAATGAAGCAACTGTAGTACGAATTCTCAAACCATCTAAGTCGGCGGCGCTATATGATTCATACAGGCCAGTCTCTCTGTTGAATCTCGACTATAAATTCTTCGCTGGGATTTTAGCAGAGAGACTGAATGGTGTTGCCGATAAATTACTGCACGGGGACCAGAAGGGATTCATTAGAGGCCGGTCTATCCAGAACCTGATCTTAGCACTAGTGGGAGCGATTGATATAGCATCCCTTTATAAAGTGCCTATGGCTATTATTACGCTCGATGCCGCCAAGGCACTTGACCGCGTTAATTGGGTCTACTTAACCAGAGTACTCGAGAGATGCAATTTGGGAAAACATTTCTGCAAAGCCATATCTGCAATTTATCATCACCCCACAGCTAGAGTACTGGTCAATGGCAATCTTTCAACACCTATAACTATCAAAAGAAGGACTAGACAGGGATGCCCCCTTTCGCCCCTGCTCTTTAATTTATATTTTGAGTCCCTGGCGGAAAAAATCAGGCAAGATATAAACATTGTGCCCTTTAGATTTAGAAATTGGGAAAGGAAAGTCTCATTATACGCCGACGATATGTTAATATACACTTCAGATCCAATCCAGGCAATTCCGTTAATATATAGAGCAGCTACCCAGTTTGGTCAGCTTTCTGGATATCAGATTAACCAGGCCAAAACAGAGTGCATGCTTTGGAATTTAGAAGTCCAGCTTTCCATTTAAAAAAATGAGATAAGATATCTAGGGATCCAAATTACCCAGGATATTGCAAAAGTAACAGATAGAAATCTAGACAAAGCAAGGAAAGAAATCACGGAGTCCTTAAAGGGCTGGTCTCTTCTTCCTCTTACATTGATCGGAAGGGTAAACATTTTAAAAATGATGTTGCTTCCTAAATTGATTTTCTTGTTTCAAAATATCCCTCTAGCCTTTAATGAAGAGAAGCTCCGAGTAATTCAAGCTAAATGTAATTCCTTTGTATGGGCCTCAAAGGGCATCAGAATTTCATGGAGGAAATTGCGTAGGAAAAAAAACAAAGGCGGTTTGTGTGCCCCAGACTTAAAGATATATGCATGGACCTTACTACTTAAAGCAGGGATCTTGCTTTTTAACTCTCCAGATGGATCAGAAGCAGGTATAATGTTTAAAGAAATGCTGACATGAATCCAAGGGGGTTTAAATGGGTTTCTGTATAAATATGGTGACCCGCGCTTTTTTAACAAAGGTTCGATTGAAGACGTTAAGCGATATGGCTTTTCCTTGGGCTAGAGTAAGGAAATCCCTAAAACGTACACACCATTCAGCTATGGCTCCTATTTGGGATTCCCCTGGCTCCCCAGAGTGGACCAAGGATATTCTTGCAAAACCTTTGCTGGCTGCGGACATTAAGTATTGGTCTCAGTTATTGCCTGATGGGATGCTTGTATCATGGGAGGAGATCTCTAGTGTGTCTGAAAACAATTTATCTAAGTTTAAATACTTCCAAATAAAGAGCTGGAGCCAGGTGGTAGGATCGCAAGTAGGGAGAACAAACACTTTGGAGGAGTTGTTTCAAGGGAAGAACAGGAAGATATGGACAGCATCTCTCTATTGGGCCATTTTGGAAGCAGACGACGGGGATTTCACTCTACCAGCTCATCTATGGGGAGATCATATTCCGGACGTCGATTTGGAGAAGATATGGCAAGTATCCTTTGACATACTACACACTACAGTCTCTCCTGCCAATTTAAAACAAAATCACTTTTTCTCTCTTCACAGAGTGTATTGGTCCCCCGCTAAGCTTGCTAAATTTACAAAAGACTGTATTCCTTGCTGCCCAAAATGTAAGCTGGAAAAGGCGGATGATCTGCACATGTTTTTAACCTGTCTGGTCCTGTATACATTTTGGTGTGCTGTATTTGAGGGTATGGAAAGTTTGTTGAAATTTAAGATACAGGTTAGTACTTTACTAATATTCTTTGGCATCACTTCGAATTACGAATCAATCTTTCGAGATTGCAATAAGCTGATGTTTTATTTAGTTATTTTAGCTCGTAGAGAAATCTGTAAATTATGGATAAAAGGTACCGCTCCAACTTATTTAGACTGGATTAAGGCAATTAAATATACTTTGAAATTAGATAGTATAAAGTGGAAGAGTAAAAAGCACTTCTGGTCTCCATGCATTGCTTTGTTGGATAAGCTTTAAAAAAAATCAAGGTCCAATGATTATGCTTTTTTGCGGAACAATATACCCTAAGATCAGTTCCATGGTGGTCAGTTAGAAGAACTGAACTGTTTGTTATTTCACCAGGGTATCTGCAAAAAGTGCTTTCAATAAGATCTCCAGAGTTTTCACAACATTCTCGGGTATATCTGCTGTAAGTGGATGGTAACAGTTGAATGTACTTCGAGAACATCTTTTGGCGTATGAGGACAACAAAAAAAACAAAAAAAGCGGGGGCATTTTGACGCAAGAAAGGGTCATGGAAGTGACGCAGTGAAATCTATAAGATTTCACTGCGCCATTTCTTGTCCGCTAATGCGTCAAAATCTTACGCCTGCTTCATGGCAGGCGTAAGACTGACGTAGGCACTAACAACATGGGACTTGCCCATGTGAAAGTATACATTGCTGGAGTTGCGTCACTTTTGTGACACACTCCAGCAATGCGTCACTTTTGCACCTACAGATACGTCAGAAATACTGAAGTATCTGTAACTCCTTGCGACATGATACGTCATATTATAAATATGACGCATCAATCATGGCGCAAGGAGTGCACACTGAGAAGTGACGCATCGCTGCTTTCATGCAGCGATGCGTCATTTCTCATAAATGAGGCCCTGGGGACTCATTGCGGGATTCTTTGCAATCCTGATGGGCGCCTTTGGAAATGTGAGATCTGTGGGAACAACACTGATGTGTTCTGTGTTTAGTGGAGATGAAATCTCTCCTGTTGAATCTCTGGAACACAATGAAAAATTACTGAGCAATTAGATCATGAATTATCAATTTACCTGACAATTCCTCCTTTCTAAGTGCACTCTTATTGTCCCACTTGTAAACTCTTGGCCGCTCCACCTTACCTGAGTTACTAGCAACCCCTGTACTGGCTACTTGGGGGGGGGGGGTAGCAAGAGTTACCCAGAGAGTTACGAGTTCCCTCATAATGAGGGTCTCAGTAAACAGTAGAGAAGTCAGCAATCTTGCTGGACAGTCTATCTCGATCCCTATATAAAACAAGCATTTGCAATGCAATAGGTCTGGCATTTGCAAGAGTTTAAGCTATTGGCATTGTAAATGACAATGCCTTTTATTTATCTAGTTTGATAATTAACACATACATAAAAGGCATTGTCATTTACAGTGGTACTAGCTCAAACTCTTGTAAATGCAAGACCAATTGCATTTCAAAGAAGCAGCCGCCATTGTCCCGGTCTGCTCGGAAAGTGAAAGCGCGCATGGCGCGCTGAATGTTGCAGGAAAGCATGTTATGCCTGCATAGGAGGAACTCATTAAAGAAAATAGTGCTTACAGACTAAATAAGACATACTGTGTAACAACAGAAGTAAAAGGGCCAGTCCTCATGGGAGGGTTTTTAGGTTGGGCCCTGATACAAATGGCCTGAACTATGAGGTTTCTTGGTTCAATCTTACACCCACATAATTGGAATAATGTGTTAGGTTCTGCACTAGGTATTGATATCCCTGGACATCCCACACAGGATGCTTTTATGTTTCTGTGTACATGTTATTTGGCTTCTCTCCTGTTCACCACTGCAGGAACTTGTTGTCAGCTTCAAGCACCTTGTCCTCCAGGTGATCGCAAATGCCCCCCTTTAGGACCCGCTTACAGCATCCCTTGTGACACCAGCTATCCGGTTGTTCCTTCATGATACCCATAGTTACCCACCTTTTCAGTGTCCAGCCTTCCCGCTTATGTGCTTTAGCACTTAATGCAATTCTGGCAATGTGCCCCCACATGGTTTTTCCTTTCTCTCTCTTATTTCCCCTGAGGCTCTCGTTCTGCGCATGACCACGCCCCGTTCCAATCGGTCGGGGGCCGCTCTTCCCTTTGCCGTGTTCCCCCACTGTTCCCAAGGGGTTCCTCCCTTTCCCTCCACCCCAGTTTATGGCGCTTTGTCCGTGCCAGTTCCGGGAGTGGTTAGCTTTTAGCAGCCTGGCAGTAACCATTTAAGGCTGTACTCCCTGTTTTCCATGTCGGGTGTTCACCCACCTGCTGGGCGCACAACCCGAGCCCGGCTGGGAGGCACTGACCTCCAGATACCCCACCCTTACTAGGTTTTTGGTACGACCTGTATTCTCATACGGATGAACCTCTCGCTAGCTCACCATTCTCACGACCTAGCATCACCTCCTAGGTTGTCCTACGACATGCTTTGCACATCACCGTGGCTAGCTTCTTGATCCAATCCAACTTGGCTTACAGCGCTTTGCCTAGCCATTCTCCCTCCTCTTTCTTTCTGTCATTGGACACTCCCTTCTGCCACGCGGGCGAAGATGCTCCATGGGCCCTTGGCCATGCATTCTTTAATCCAATGCTCATACTGGGTTTATCATTCTTACCTTCAATGTTCATACTTGGACTATCGAAACAGATGGCGAGTTCCACTTCCTTCCCATCATTCTTCACCTGGAGACGAGTGTGTTATCCCTGACATTGTCTAAATTATTTTAAATGCTTCTTCGCCCATCATCTGCGATAGTCCAAGTTCAAGGATACTATACAATTATCTGTCTCTGGCAATTTCCACACTTTTAAAAAATATGCCCGTGCGATCTATTTGGACAGCCATTGATGCACTTGAATACTGCTATTTCCCATGGTCAACTACGCAGATTTGACTTTGTGGTTAAGCGCATTATGCATACTAGCCGTCTACCCCTAACAGTCCTGAATTGATACCTATTTATATACACCCCACGAACAGAAATCAGCAGCCCTCCCTGAACATTTCAAGTCAACTGTCTGAGAAGTGTTCATATGACTGTACATCATAGTCAACTCCCCCTTCTCTATCCCCTTTTTACTTAGGTTTTGGAAGCCACCTCAAGTGCGTGCACTGAGTGTGAGTTAGCCATTTGCGCTCCCGACAATATGGGTAAGCACCAAAATTACGATTCTTTTGTCAATCCATGTAGCGACCCCAAAGTGTTAAAATATTACAATTACATGTGGCACTATCTCAAAGGAGTGCATGTGGCTATGTATACCAAATCTTTGCTTATAACACTTGCTCTTTACATGGACGACGCTGAACAGCAGAATTCTTCAATTGATGCATCAACCTAATTGGTTGGTTGTATCCTTTTTCCCACTGCCACACTCGGTATGGTGGTATACTTCGCACACTCACACCGCGTCACATCTCACCTGGTCCTGAAGAAAGCCACAGCACCTCTACGGAGGGCATGAAGGCTGAAACATGTCAACCAATTGACCGCTTTTGGTACCAGGTTAGGTAGAATTTTCCTGCCATGGCCCACAAATATAGTTTTTCATCCTGACCCTTGGGTGCTCCATTAAAACTAATCTGTAACACAACAGGTAGTCAGTTTTATTTTCAGTGTCACTCTCCTCACATACTCCCTCCTTGCCGAGCTCATGTGAAGGTTTTAGGACACCTCCCTACCATCACAAACAAAACATCCCTGAGCTCCTGTCTCACAGTGAGGGGGTTGTAGCCCACACTGCGACCAGGTTGGCAGTGTGAGGAGATTCCCAATGATGAAGCATGCCACCTATGGGTGGGTGAGGTAATTTGTCCTTTCAAAAGGGACCCACCTGTACTCCGCTGTTACTAGTTTACCCCAGGGTGGCCTGATTGTGCTGCCATATTGGATACAAGGGGAGTTGCCTCCTGCATGTCGTTAAACCTACTTAAGCCTGAGGACTCGCACGATCGCGCAAAAACAAGATGCCCACTCCTGAGTGAGCTCCAGTGTTTTTGCGCCCGTTTTTCACCATAAACGCCGATTTTCGGATCCAAATGCAGCCCAAATAAGGTTGCTGTATTGCTACAGCCCTTACCTGTGTTTTGCTGTGTTTTTGGGGTCATTTCCTCGACGAAAGCAGCGTTTTCAGCCCTGCAGCCTCTGCTCCAGCTCTGCCTTCAGGTACAGCCTGTTTTTTTAGTCAGAGGGGCGGAGCAATCTTCTAGGAAAGCGCCTGGCTTGGGCCTAGCCACTCCCATAGATCATTTTAGCTGCTGCACCAGCTTTTATCTAAAATGGATAATAAAAATAATCTTCATTCAAAAAGGAGGCAACAAGTTTCACCTCCACCTATCAAATCAAAAGCGGGGGAGTCTCAAGAACCATCTCTAGCCTTAGTATTAGAAGAAATTCAGGCACTTCGTCTCAATACTGATTCTATTGCCTCCGAGATTAAAAATGTGCGAAAGGAAATGGCAAGTTTATCAAGAAAAGTTCTGATAATGCCATTTAAATACAGGATAATAAGACAAAGCTTGAATCCTTTACCCCACTTGTTGCAAAAATATCACCTATGTCTGCGCAGCTTTTAGATATGGAAAATCGCAACAGGCAGTACAATTTACGCATTTTTAAGAGGATGTTGAAGGTGACAATTGCAGATTATATTTGTAAAATCTGATTCCTGGCCTTCTACAAATGAAATTCCCAGAAAAATTTGAGATTGACAAGGCTCACAGGATACCTTCTCACCGGAATCCTCAGCATACTAAACCCCGACAAATGATATTCAAAATTCTTCGTCATCACCTAGTTCTGATAAGAAAATCTGCTCGAGAAATCCTTTCTTTAATGGTCAATGGGAATAAAATCTTTATTCATCAGGACTTTGCTAAAGAGACAGTCGCAATGCACAAAGAATTCACTGCTATTCGCCCTCAACTACGTAGTCTTGGTTTCAAATATGGCCTTTTTGATCCGTCGTCAATGCGTATATGAAAAGACAATCTTTCAAAATCTTTTCATCGTCGGATGAGCTGCGACAGTTTTTGGATCGTCATTCACAGCATTCCATGGATACTCATGACTCTAATACCTGAATACATCTGGCTGCATTTATTCTGAATTAATCAACGTTATTATTCTATAGGGCTCCAACAGTTCAGGTCATGCTTGTAAAGCGTGTGTGCGTTTCTTTCTTGATATTTGTGTACTTTGTTTGTCTTGTTTTACCTTTTCCTGTCCCTGTATGTCTTCTGGAGTTACTAATTTCTCTTTTCACTTCTTATTATATGTCCTTTTTCTGACTACCCCCTTCTTTCCTTTTTTCTTCTTCTTCGTCCAGTATGGCTAATATCAAAATAATTTCCTTAAATGTTAAAGGTTTGCGCCATCCAGTTAAGCGTACCAAAATTTTAGATTATTTAGGCAGTTCCAAAGCAGATTTTTGTTTTCTGCTAGAAACTCATGTTGATGATAAAATCCTAAATTATATGAATAGAAAATGGATTGACAGTATTGTTTCTTCTCCTGCTAATGGCAATAAAAATGGGGTTGCTATACTTTTTTCAAATAAATCTCAGTGCCAAATTTGGAGTAAAATTACAGATACTGATGGGAGATATTTAATTGTTAAAGTTAAAGTTCATGACTCTATTATATTTTTATGAAATGTATATGGGCCCACGGCAGATGAACCTG
The DNA here is from genome assembly GCF_964263255.1 of Lissotriton vulgaris. NCBI lineage: Eukaryota > Metazoa > Chordata > Amphibia > Caudata > Salamandridae > Lissotriton > Lissotriton vulgaris. The sequence goes on along the minus strand of NC_141695.1, from coordinate 1,138,212,704 downwards.
GTTTTTGGAATATTCTTGCAACAGAGGTGTTAAAAATTGGGAATGTCCCTTTAATTGTTGCTGGTGATTTTAATGTTATTTATGATCCTTTATTAGATAGACTATCTCGTACGAGATTCCATCCCTTAAACTTTATTTTGCTTTTAAGACGTTTTTTCAAACTACTAAATTGGTTGATATCGGGCGTCTCCACTTTCCTACTGAATTTTTTTTTACTTTCTTTTCAAATCCACGCAATTCTCATTCTAGAATTGATTATATCTTAGTCACAAGACAACTTATTCATTTTATCAAGACTTCTATGATTGGTAATATTGATGTTTCTGATCATGCTATGATTTCTTGTATTTTAAATCTAAACCCATCCTTCACCAAACAACCTAGATGGAGAATGAACTCTTGCAAAGCCCTCAATGATCGTAACAAGCCAAAACTTTTACATGCCATTACTGAATATTTTCAACTGAATCCTGAAGGTTCTACTTCTATGGTTAATAGATGGGATGCTTTTAAGGCTTATGTTCGAGGTGCTACCAATTCTATTATTGCAAAAACAACAAGTGATGGACTGAATGTGGATCAATGTCACACACTCCCCCAGTCAAAAGATCTGGGCCCAAATCCATCGTTTTTTGCACTCCACACCACCCTGGGTTAGACAATGGCGATATGCAAATCAGCTCTGACCCTGTTGCCCCATGGGAACAGTCCAGTCCGAACTACAAAAGCCATGTCCTTCCCAGAACGGAATCAAGCATCCGAGGACCGGACCGGTTTCGAGGTAACACCTCTCATCAGCCCGGCTAGCTTGACTCCAAGTGGTGTGGAGTGCCTGGGACCCACGTCTGGGCATCCCCAGCGCACTTAGGGCGGCAATTGCAAAAACAACAAGTGATGGACTGAATGTGGATCAATGTCACACACTCCCCCAGTCAAAAGATCTGGGCCCAAATCCATCGTATTTTGCACTCCACACCACCCTGGGTTAGACAATGGCGATATGCAAATCAGCTCTGACCCTGTTGCCCCATGGGAAAAGTCCAGTCCGAACTACAAAAGCCATGTCCTTCCCAGAACGGAATCAAGCATCCGAGGACCGGACCGGTTTCGAGGTAACACCTCTCATCAGCCCGGCTATCTTGACTCCAAGTGGTGTGGAGTGCCTGGGACCCACGTCTGGGCATCCCCAGCGCACTTAGGGCGGCAATTGCAAAAACAACAAGTTATGGACTGAATGTGGATCAATGTCACACACTCCCCCAGTCAAAAGATCTGGGCCCAAATCCATCGTTTTTTGCACTCCACACCACCCTGGGTTAGACAATGGCGATATGCAAATCAGCTCTGACCCTGTTGCCCCATGGGAACAGTCCAGTCCGAACTACAAAAGCCATGTCCTTCCCAGAACGGAATCAAGCATCCGAGGACCGGACCGGTTTCGAGGTAACACCTCTCATCAGCCCGGCTAGCTTGACTCCAAGTGGTGTGGAGTGCCTGGGACCCACGTCTGGGCACCCCCAGCACACTTAGGGCGGCAATTGCAAAAACAACAAGTGATGGACTGAATGTGGATCAATGTCACACACTCCCCCAGTCAAAAGATCTGGGCCCAAATCCATCGTTTTTTGCACTCCACACCACCCTGGGTTAGACAATGGCGATATGCAAATCAGCTCTGACCCTGTTGCCCCATGGGAACAGTCCAGTCCGAACTACAAAAGCCATGTCCTTCCCAGAACGGAATCAAGCATCGGAGGACCGGACCGGTTTCGAGGTAACACCTCTCATCAGCCCGGCTAGCTTGACTCCAAGTGGTGTGGAGTGCCTGGGACCCACGTCTGGGCATCCCCAGCGCACTTAGGGCGGCAATTGCAAAAACAACAAGTGATGGACTGAATGTGGATCAATGTCACACACTCCCCCAGTCAAAAGATCTGGGCCCAAATCCATCGTTTTTTGCACTCCACACCACCCTGGGTTAGACAATGGCGATATGCAAATCAGCTCTGACCCTGTTGCCCCATGGGAACAGTCCAGTCCGAACTACAAAAGCCATGTCCTTCCCAGAACGGAATCAAGCATCCGAGGACCGGACCGGTTTCGAGGTAACACCTCTCATCAGCCCGGCTAGCTTGACTCCAAGTGGTGTGGAGTGCCTGGGACCCACGTCTGGGCATCCCCAGCGCACTTAGGGCGGCAATTGCAAAAACACCAAGTGATGGACTGAATGTGGATCAATGTCACACACTCCCCCAGTCAAAAGATCTGGGCCCAAATCCATCGTTTTTTGCACTCCACACCACCCTGGGTTAGACAATGGCGATATGCAAATCAGCTCTGACCCTGTTGCCCCATGGGAACAGTCCAGTCCGAACTACAAAAGCCATGTCCTTCCCAGAACGGAATCAAGCATCCGAGGACCGGACCGGTTTCGAGGTAACACCGCTCATCAGCCCGGCTAGCTTGACTCCAAGTGGTGTGGAGTGCCTGGGACCCACGTCTGGGCATCCCCAGCGCACTTAGGGCGGCAATTGCAAAAATAACAAGTGATGGACTGAATGTGGATCAATGTCACACACTCCCCCAGTCAAAAGATCTGGGCCCAAATCCATCGTTTTTTGCACTCCACACCACCCTGGGTTAGACAATGGCGATATGCAAATCAGCTCTGACCCTGTTGCCCCATGGGAACAGTCCAGTCCGAACTACAAAAGCCATGTCCTTCCCAGAACGGAATCAAGCATCCGAGGACCGGACCGGTTTCGAGGTAACACCTCTCATCAACCCGGCTAGCTTGACTCCAAGTGGTGTGGAGTGCCTGGGACCCACGTCTGGGCATCCCCAGCGCACTTAGGGCGGCAATTGCAAAAACAACAAGTGATGGACTGAATGTGGATCAATGTCACACATTCACCCCAGTCCAAAGATCTGGGCCCAAATCCATTGTTTTTTGCACTCCACACCACCCTGGGTTAGACAATGGCGATATGCAAATCAGCTCTGACCCTGTTGCCCCATGGGAACAGTCCAGTCCGAACTACAAAAGCCATGTCCTTCCCAGAACGGAATCAAGCATCCGAGGACCGGACCGGTTTCGAGGTAACACCTCTCATCAGCCCGGCTAGCTTGACTCCAAGTGGTGTGGAGTGCCTGGGACCCACGTCTGGGCATCCCCAGCGCACTTAGGGCGGCAATTGCAAAAACAACAAGTGATGGACTGAATGTGGATCAATGTCACACATTCACCCCAGTCCAAAAAACGATGGATTTGGGCCCAGATCTTTTGACTGGGGGAGTGGGTGACATTGATCCACATTCAGTCCATCACTTGTTGTTTTTGCAATTGCCGCCCTAAGTGCGCTGGGGATGCCGAGACGTGGGTCCCAGGCACACCACACCACTTGGAGTCAAGCTAGCCGGGCTGATGAGAGGTGTTACCTCGAAACCGGTCCGGTCCTCAGATGCTTGATTCCGTTCTGGGAAGGACTTGGCTTTTGTAGTTCGGACTGGACTGTTCCCATGGGGCACAGGGTCAGAGCTGATTTGCATATCGCCATTGTCTAACCCAGGGTGGTGTGGAGTGCAAAAAAACGATGGATTTGGGCCCAGATCTTTGGACTGGGGTGAATGTGTGACATTGATCCACATTCTGTCCATCACCTGTTTTGTTTGCAATTGCCGCCATAAGTGCGCTGGGGATGCTCAGACGTGGGTCCCAGGCACTCCACACCACTGGAGTCAAGCTAGCCGGGCTGATGAGAGGTGTTACCTCGAAACCGGTCCGGTCCTCTGATGCTTGATTCCGTTCTGGGAAGGACATGGCTTTTGTAGTTCGGACTGGACTGTTCCCATGGGGCACAGGGTCAGAGCTGATTTGCATATCGCCATTGTCTAACCCAGGGTGGTGTGGAGTGCAAAAAAACGATGGATTTGGGCCCAGATCTTTGGACTGGGGTGAATGTGTGACATTGATCCACATTCTGTCCATCACCTGTTTTGTTTGCAATTGCCGCCATAAGTGCGCTGGGGATGCTCAGACGTGGGTCCCAGGCACTCCACACCACTGGAGTCAAGCTAGCCGGGCTGATGAGAGGTGTTACCTCGAAACCGGTCCGGTCCTCGGATGCTTGATTCCGTTCTGGGAAGGACATGGCTTTTGTAGTTCGGACTGGACTGTTCCCATGGGGCAAAGGGTCAGAGCTGATTTGCATATCGTCATTGTCTAACCCAGGGTGGTGTGGAGTGCAAAAAAACGATGGATTTGGGCCCAGATCTTTGGACTGGGGTGAATGTGTGACATTGATCCACATTCTGTCCATCACCTGTTTTGTTTGCAATTGCCGCCATAAGTGCGCTGGGGATGCTCAGACGTGGGTCCCAGGCACTCCACACCACTGGAGTCAAGCTAGCCGGGCTGATGAGAGGTGTTACCTCGAAACCGGTCCGGTCCTCGGATGCTTGATTTCGTTCTGGGAAGGACATGGCTTTTGTAGTTCGGACTGGACTGTTCCCATGGGGCACAGGGTCAGAGCTGATTTGCATATCGCCATTTTCTAACCCAGGGTGGTGTGGAGTGCAAAAAACGATGGATTTGGGCCCAGATCTTTGGACTGGGGTGAATGTGTGACATTGATCCACATTCTGTCCATCACCTGTTTTGTTTGCAATTGCCGCCATAAGTGCGCTGGGGATGCTCAGACGTGGGTCCCAGGCACTCCACACCACTGGAGTCAAGCTAGCCGGGCTGATGAGAGGTGTTACCTCGAAACCGGTCCGGTCCTCGGATGCTTGATTCCGTTCTGGGAAGGACATGGCTTTTGTAGTTTGGACTGGACTGTTCCCATGGGGCACAGGGTCAGAGCTGATTTGCATATCGCCATTGTCTAACCCAGGGTGGTGTGGAGTGCAAAAAAACGATGGATTTGGGCCCAGATCTTTGGACTGGGGTGAATGTGTGACATTGATCCACATTCTGTCCATCACCTGTTTTGTTACCAATTCTATTATGGCTCATGAAAATAAGACTTTCAATGCTAATATTAAACATTTAGAAAAACAAATTGCAAAGTATGAACGTCTCTTTATTAGGTCTAATGGTATAAAATATAGGGATAAGTTACAAAAGCTCAGTTATGATTCCAATACAATTCTTAGTAAAAGAGCTGGTATTCAGATTTCTAAGGCCAAGGCTAAATTTAGTTTCAATGCAAATAAATCGGGAAAACTTTTAGCAAACTACCTTTGTATTAAAAAAGATCAAACTCAAATAACTTCTATTCATGGCCCTCATGGTAAAATTGCTTTATCTCATAAAGATATTGTTAATGAATTCTTGAAATTTTATTCTAAATTATATAATAAACCTGATTTTAATGATGATTCTTTGGTAGATTCTTTCCTCTCCTCATGTGATCTACCTAAGATTTCTCAATCAGATAAACTCAGACTTGACTCACCCATTACTAAGGAAGAAATCCTATCTGCGATAAAATCTCTCAAATTAAATAAATTTCCTGGTCCTGATGGTATACCTGCAGAATTTTATAAAGAATTTCAAGCCCAACTCACACCTTTATTACTTCAACTTTTTACAGTGTTTAGTTCTACAGGAAGTACGTCTTTTACTGAAGCTTTAATTATTGTTCTTCCTAAGCCAGATAAAGATCCCACTCTGGTTTCTAATTACCGCCCAATTTCTTTAATTAATCAGGATTGTAAATTATGTGCTAAAATATTGGCCACATGTTTATCCCCTATATTGGATTCTATCATACATTCAGATCAATCAGGTTTACGAGGAATAGATATTCAGCTAATAATACTAGAACGTTGTTACATGTCATTGAACAAGGACATACATTGGCTAGTCCTGCAGGAGTCATGGCTTTGGATGCTGAAAAAGCCTTTGACAAACTTCATTGGCAATTTCTTTTTCATATCTTATCGTCTTTTAATTTTGGTGATGCTTTTATTCGCATGGTTTCCGCTTTATATTTTGCACCCACTGAACGTTTATTTATTAATGGCCAAATTTCTACTCAATTTCCGCTTTTTAGGGGTACTCGTCAGGGGTGTCCTCTTTCCCCTCTATTGTTTTTAATTGGTATTGAACCCTTTCTTGCTAATATGAGGAAATGTGGAAATATTAAAGGAATCATTGTTAAAGATGTTATTATTAAAACCCTAGCATATGCCGATGATGTACTTTTATTTATCAGTGATCCTTTGTCCTCTTTTCCTTCCTTAATTGAAATAATAACAAAGTATTCTATAATTTCTGGATATAAATTAAATACTAACAAAACAGAATTTTTTCCTTTAAATGTTTACTACACTCCTGATATGATTTCTATGAATGACATTTTTGGCAAAAGATAAAATAAAATATCTGGGTATTTTTCTCTTCCTCTATAAAATCAACATTAACTTTAAACAGCAACTTTGTGTTAGATTATATTAAAGATAAATCATCTAAATGGTCTTCATTACATCTGTCATGGTGCGATTAGGATAATAAGGTAACGAAACTCCGACCGCGGCGCACGGACCACATCAAACTCCGTCCGCGGCAGACGGAGTACACCTGAGACCGCCGCAAGCGGACGGAAACTAAGAAACACCGCCCGCCGCGGACGTACATGACTGCGGGTACAGGCACAGCCACGCAATACCTGCGGAGGCTCCGTGCCCGCGATTAAGATAACGCCGCCAGTCCTACGGAACTCACCTCCATCCACGACCGCAGCGGAAACAATGCAACGATAAACGGAGCATCCCAGGGGAAGGCCAACACGAACACCATCCCTACCGTAAAACCAATTTCAAAATGGCTGACGGAAGTAAATACAAAACACACTAAACAGGACAACCACCCACCTGAAACAACCACACCAATCACAAGCCACAATGACACCCCCCCAAGCACCTAAAAATCCCCACAAGTCAACACACCCACCTAGCACCTGACTGGCAACAACCATTGGGACACAAGCATGACACAGAGTATAAAATGATTCCCACCCACTACCACAATCCTTTTCATCACAGCATAGCTCCTAGCTTAGGCTCAATACGACAAACAGCAGACACAAATTTCACACATACAACCAGCACACAAACACACCCACCACACAAACACCCACCACACCATTCCTACACACCACACACCTGCACATCCCAACCCACACCACCCACACCTTGAACAGCACACACCATGGCACCAAAGAAAAACCCTAAATTCACTGACACAGAGTTGAAGGTCATGGTGGATGAAATCATCCGTGTTGAACCACACATTTTCGGCACACTAGTCCAGCAGACCACCGTGGCAACCAAAAACCACATGTGGGACAGGATAGTCAGTCGGGTGAATGCGTCAGGGACCGTGCCACGAACAAAGCACGAGATCCAGAGGCGGTGGCACGACCTCAAAACCAGGGTCAAAGGCATCCGTGCAAAAAAACACCTGCGGGCATACCACACTGGCGGCGGCACACCCCCGGAGCCCCTACCGTATGCAGAATAGGAGGAAAAGGTGCTGGGCATACTGCACCCAGAGAGCCTGGGAGGAATTGACGAGGGAGAAGAGGCTGGTAAGTACAAACCAAGCACCACTATCACACCGACATGGTCTGCCTTACACAACTGAGAAGACACATCTCTCAGGCCCCAATCCATGCATGTGGGCCACATACTCACCAAAATGTGAACGAATCCCAACAGGCCCCCATGTCCACAGGGAGGGTGGTGGTGGGTGGGGTGTGTGAGAGACTAGCACTACAACTCCCAACAGGCCCCCATGTCCACAGGGAGGGTGGTGGTGGGTGGGGTGTGTGAGAGACTAGCACTACAACTCCCAACAGGCCCCCATGTCCACAGGGAGGGTGGTGGTATGTGTTGAGAGGTGGGTGGGTTGTGTGAGAGACCAGCACTACAACTCCCAACAGGCCCCCATGTCCACAGGGAGGGTGGTGGTGGGTGGGGTGAGTGAGAGGTCACTACTACGACTCCCAACAGGCCCCCATGTCCACAGGGAGGGTGGTGGGGTGTGTTGAGAGGTGGGTGGGATGTGTGAGAGACCAGCACTACAACTCCCAACAGGCCCCCATGTCCACAGGGAGGGTGGTGTTGGGTGGGGTGAGTGAGAGGTCACTACTATGACTCCCAACAGGCCCCCATGTCCACAGGGAGGGTGGTGGGGTGTGTTGAAAGGTGGGTGGGGTGTGTGAGAGACCAGCACTACAACTCCTAACAGGCCCCCATGTCCACAGGGAGAGGGGTGGTGGGTGGGGTGTGTGAGAGACCAGCACTACAACTCCCAACAGGCCCCCATGTCCACAGGGAGGGTGGTGGTGGGTGGGGTGAGTGAGAGGTCAGTGATATGTAATGTTGGAAAAATAAAACATGTCATGTCCACAGCATTGATCATGAAAATCTTGTCCCTCAGGTGATCGCAACTTGACTGGCGAAACCAGCAACCGCCTGCAACAGTCGCCCCACTCACAGCCAGGACTCTCTTGGGACGATCCCATTGCCAGCTCCGGTGCGGAGAACGGAGCGGGCCCAAGCAGACTCCCATGGCCATCAGGCTCACAGGACATCCCTGTTTCCACAACCTTGGCCTGTGTCACTCCAGCAACACCTGCCATAGTGAGCTGTACAGCCACCACCACCAGTACCACCACTCCTGCCTGTGCCACCCTGCCTGACCCATCGCACGACCCAGGGCCATCTACATCCCAGCCAAGCAGGGAGAGTAGACGGGAAACGAGAGAGCTGAGGGCACATCGCACAAGCAGGAGTGCTTCTCACCGGCGAGCTGGGGAAGGACACCCACCCCATCCTGGCAAAGAAACACTAGAAGCCCTAGCCAGAGTCCAGGCCTCCTATGAGCGTGGGCAGGAACAGGCTGATCGTCCCCACCAGGACTCAGTAGAGAACAGTAATCTGTTGCGGTCCATTGACAGCCGCATAGGGCAAATAGTGGACCTCATGGGCCAGCAAACAGCACTGTGGAGAGACTGGTTATCCCGCCCCACACCACCCCCCCTCACCCAAGTGCCCAGCCGCCACAGTCACCAACACCACCGCCACCGCCACCTGAGCCCATGGACACGGATGTGGCCCCTGACCAACCTGCCCCCCCCAGCTGTCTCCGTTCTGGCTCCAAGACGGAGGGGCTGTCTGAGGCTGGAAGTAGGTGAGAGCAGTGGGGATGCTCCATCTACCCGCTCAAAGAGGGGCCGCCAATGACTCTAACCTTTCCTGAGCCTGCCATCCACCCGCAAACTATCCTGTCCCACAACGCAAAGTATAGGCACAGGTCTGCTGGACTAGCTGGACATCACCCAATGTGGTGTCACCACGGTCTTTTCATCTACCATGACCTTCAACTCACACTCCCCCACCCAACACTTACTTGTAAATATCCACCAGCATCAATTCACAACCTGTAAATAAATTTCACTTAAACACTCAATGATGTGTTGCCTCCATGTTTTAATCACATGATTGTCTCAGAAACAGACGTTACCAGGTGCAGGGATCTATGTCGGTGAGAATCATGCCTCTGTGGGAGTGACCTAGGAAAAAAGAGAGACAACAAACACATGTCAGGAAACTGATTCACACCCATCACAACACACTGCACTGCAACATCCCACAAACCACACTCATCACCAATTCAGTGGATGAGAGGACACACATCATGGAGATTTGCATGTACACAAAATATACCACACACACATGCAAACATGACATACCAGAACAGCCATCTTAGAAACACCACATCCACACACCACCAGCAAACAAACATCACGCATTGTCAACCTGCACAAGAGGTAGTTACTCACATTCAAGGGAAATAGCGATCAATGAGCTGACGCCTCTGGTCCACACCTTCTTCCTCACCACTATCCTCATCAGTCGACATGGGTGGGATGGGAGGCCGAGGAACTTGTTGGTCTTCAGGGTCCAAGATCAGTTCAATGTCATTGCGCAAGGCCAGGTTGTGGAGCATGCAGCAGGCAATCACGATCCTGCATACTTTGCCTGGTGAGTAAGGCAGGGCCCCTCCGGTCTTATCCAGGCAGCGACACCTAGACTTTAGCAGTCCAAAAGTACATTCCACCACTCTACGTGTCTTTCCATGGGCATCATTGTATCGCATTTCACCAGCTGTTGTTGGATTACGTATGGGACTCAGCAGCCACAGCAGTTTGGGTATGCAGAGTCGCCTATGTAGGGGGATGACAGACACAAATATCACAACCAGAATTAGTGGGTACCCCATGCCACACAGAAAACACAACTGTCCCCACAGCATACTCACCAACAAGCCACGCACGTTCTGGACGCAGATTTGCCATCAGTTGGGGGACAATGCTGCTCCGGATGATGTGGGAGTCATGTGCAGAGCCTGGAAATCTTGCACACACATGGGATATGTGATAAGATTCCTCGGCCATTCCCAGATAACTTCAGGCCCCTTGAAACCGGGACCACAGTTCGTCCAGTGGATACAATTCGCAACCTTGGGGTTATGCTGAATCCGAGACTCAGTATGGAGACGCACATTCAAAAGACTACTGCTTGTTGTTTTGCCATCCTCCGATCCCTAAGGAAGGTACTGCCCCTCCTCCCCACTCATGCACGTGCCCAAGTGGTAAGATGTACCATCCTTAGTCGACAAGACTATTGCAATGCCCTTTTGCTTGGATCCCCTGGGTTCTTGCTAGACAGACTCCAAAGAGTCCAATCAGCAGCTGCTAAACTGGCATTGGGGCTTCCTAGAAGAGCAAATGGATCGTCTTCACTGAGCAAACTCCACTGGCTACCGGTGAGGCAGAGAGTACAATTCAAAGCCCTATGTATAGCATTCAGGGCGCTTCATGCAATTGGCCCTGCCTCCCATCAATCCAAATTGGCTTGGTACACTCCAGCTAGGCAGCTTCGTTCTTCTGAAGCCAAGCTGGCAGTGGTTCCAAGATTCAAAAAGATCAGATCTGGAGGCAGATCCTTCGAGGTAGCAGCTGCCAAGCTCTGGAACACGCTTCCAGCTGAAATTAGGCACATTTCTGAACTTCTGCCCTTTAGGAGAAGGATTAAAACCTGGCTTTTCCCCAAGACAATTGTCTGATAACTCCCGCTCCTGCTGTTCTTACTTCCTGCCCCATTGGATTCAGTCAGCGCCAGGATGCCTGCAATGGTGACAGTGCGCTTAACAAATGCCCAAAATAAATAAATAAATAAATAAATATGATGTTGTCGGCCAGGCACACCACCTGCACATTGAGCGAATGAAAGTGCTTCCGATTTCGATATACCGGCTCACGTGCCCAGGGTGGAATGAGACCGATATGGGTGCCATCAATGGAACCCACTCCGTGTGGTATCTGGCCCAGTGCATAGAAGTCTGCTTTGACTGCTGCCAACTCTGCCGGCCGTGGAAAATGGATGTAATCATCCTTGTAAATCATCATGGCTTTGCGAACATCCCGCAGTACCATGCTGAACATGGACTGTGACATCCCCCCGGCATGTCCAACTATGTACTGAAAGTTGCCAGTTGCAAAAAAGTGAAGTGCCACCATCACCTTTGCAGTGGGTGTTATGGAACCAGGATATGTTCTTCGTGGCTGCAGATGAGGAGACAATTGGTCTACAAGCTCCAGCAATCTACGTCGATCAAGCCGGAATTTCCTGATTACCTCCTCGTAACCATATCCTCTAGCAGAGTGTATGGGCGATGCACATTTGGAGCCCTCCTGTGTGGGAGTAGATATAGTAGATGTCATTTTACCAACAACGCCCAGCTGTGCAACTCTATCACATGTAGGCCAACACAAGCAAAATGAGAAATGTTGTCGACAATTATCATATGTGTGACATGTCTGACATCACCTACAATAAGGAGTAGCATAAAAACAATGTGCAGCCACTAACAACATGATGTGTGTCAACATGTACATTGTAACATACTCACATGTCAAAAGAACTGCCAACAAGACATGCCTAAGGACCCAAATGTGGACAAGCGTCATCACAGACACACATGCACCTGCACACACAATACGATAATGCTACACACACTCCATGTCATCATGCACCAATGACCACACCTACAATGGTGAGCATCCTCACATTACATGCATGGTCACACAAGAGGCATCACACATACGCATACACAGACTGCATGTGTACCCCCACCATTGTTACTTGCACACACAAACCACACACTGACAACAGATTCTGAATGTGGCCAGACTGCCTTGATGTACTGTGTAGATGTGAAGAAGTTGAAACGTGTGTACGGAAAAACAAGACGTCAGCACGTGCACATGCACATGTGTAACAAATTGGGTGCACATCAATGGGCATAGTATGAACACACATGATATAGTGCATGACATATGCTGTTTCGCCATCACGGTCACAACCCTCATAACGCATGTGCGGACTACCACGACGGTGCAGCATTTGAAAATATACAATCAGTGGCGCCACCATGGCGGTGCACTGCTTCCGCTATTTTCGATTGGGCATACGCGCCTGGCATGGCAGTGGGTGACTGGCCTGGAACGGCGGTTGTGGACCGGGCTGGGCCGGTGGTGGGTGACTAGCCTTGCACGATGGTGGGTGACTGGCCTGGCCAGCGTGGGTGACTGGCCTGGTACGGCGGTGGGTGACTGGCCTGGCACGGCGGTTGTGGACCAGCCGTGGCCGGCCGGTCTACGGTGGATGATGCAATGTGACTGTAAGGGGGGTCATGAACTGCCATTTCGAATGTCATCATCACAAGGATGTGTTGGCCTGCACCTCCCCCGCGGAATGCGTGCACCGCCATGGTGGCGCCACTGATTGAACATTGTTGCAAAAGATGCGTCCATCGCGGAAGCGCGCACATGCGGTTGCCGATGTGTGACCGTGACGGTCCGTGCACATGCAGCCAATGGGAAGAGGTAATGCGGGGCGCGTATGCCCAATCGAAAATAGCGGAAGCCGTGCACCGCCACACCAGGGCCAGTAATTGGCCCTTTCTGAAAGAGGCATCCAGGGGGAACCAATTGCTGCCGATGTGTGCCACTGACATGGGCTCAGGGCCCTATATATGTGTGATTTCCAAAAGCACACATTCACTGCTGTGATCCAGTGCTGCCTGTGACCATCACCTCGACCTGCTGCTGCTGAGCTGACCAACGACTTCTGCCTGTGACCATCACCTCGACCTGCTGCTGCTGAGCTGACCAACGACTGCTGCCTGTGACCATCACCTCGACCTGCTGCTGCTGAGCTGACCAACGACTGCTGCCTGTGACCATCACCTCGACCTGCTGCTGCTGAGCTGACCAACGACTGCTGCTGTAGTGCCACAGTCCAGGACCTTGCCATGCAGAGAGTGCGAGAGATCCGATCTCGTCCCTTCACCGCAGCGGAACTAGATGTTCTTGTGGCCGGTGTGCTCAGCCACTACGAACAGCTCTACGGTGCACACGGACAGGTGGTAAGTGCAGTGGTGTACATGTTGTTGGCCATGAGGTGGTCAGTGGCTCCTGTCTTCTGTAAGCCTGGCGGTGTGCTGTGGGACCTTCACATGTGTTGTGCAGAGCATGGTTGCATGTAGATATGTGTTTCTACGATGTTTGTGCATGTCATACTGTCCACTTACGTTACCCTCTTGTCTCCCATCATGGTAGGTAAAGCTGCACCTTCGCAAGGCCGTGTGGAGGACCATAGCACGTGATGTACGGGCAGTGGGGGTATGCAATAGACGACACACACACTGCCACAAGCGCTGGGACAACATATCCAGGCTTAGCAAGAATGTAGCGGAGATGACACTGGGGATGATTCCAAGAACGACACGTCTGGCCCGACGCACCATGACCCCTCTTATGCACCGTATCATTGTTGTGACGCATCCTGACCTGTCCGCCCGGCTGAGTGTGGATCAACAGCAAACTAGCGGTAAGCAGACTGTATGTTACTTGGGAGTGCAATGCATGTATTGGTGCTCAGACACAGTAGTGACTTCCGTGGTGCGTATGTTTTGCAGGAATACCATGTTGGTGCCATTAGCTGAGTGTACGTTGGCATACATGTCCTCCATGTTGACAGGCCACTTGCTTAGTACTTGAGGGTTCAAGGACATGCCGTAGAGGTCTGTGGTCCCATGGCAAGACATGTGTGCAGATCTACATGCACTTGGCCTGTTCGTATGATTTACATGTTTCACGGCCACCACCGGTTCTTTAATGTGAGGATGACTGGTAAGGGTGGGACGTGTGCAGGATGGGGGCTACATGTTCTTTGTCTGAAATGGAATTAGAGATTTGTTGTCCTTCAGTACGTGAGTGTGGCACTTACTTACACCTCTTTTCTCTCTATTTCAGCTTTGGCAGAGGGCACTGACCCACAGACGACGGGGATGAGTGGTGGCAATGCATCCGGATCAGACATCACACACACGCAGACTGACACGGAAGAGGGCAGCCCCGGAGAGGGGGACAGGACCGTCCCTGAGGACTCGCATGTCAAGACACCATCGTCCTCATCTTCCGACAGTGTTGGTGAGTCAGCACTGTTGTCACAGACAGGGAGTGGGCAATCAACACCTTCGGTCGGGACACAGCACACAGGGCCCACACTGCCGCCAACTGCACCAAGTACTGCTCGTGCACGCAGAAGTAGGGGGAGCAGTGTGGCCTTTGGTGCAGGCACCGCTGCCCCTGCCCCGGTGACCCAAACTGCACTTTGTGCTGAGGCTGTGGATCTGCTGCGACAGCTGTGTGTGGGGCAGACCAACATGATCAATGCATTCCAAGACCACGATAGGAAGTTGGGGCAGGTGGTGGCAATCATGGAAGGGATGCATGGCGATGTTGCTGGTCTACACAGAACAGTTCAGTCATTGGCAAACACTGTGTCTTCTGCCATTGTACAGTCGCATAGACAGGGTGCTACTTCTGTTCCCCCATCTACACCACTTGATGTCTCAGGGGGGAGTGAATATTCTGACCAGGACTCTTTTACAGGTTATTGCACTAGAAGCAGCCACAGGCAGCACGGCAGGGCACGGAGGGCACAGACACCGTCTCCTAGGACAGGAAAATCTGTTACCAAAGACGACGTGAGATACACTGGAGTTCACACACAGGATCCCCAAGGGGTGTTGGGGGAAATGGCTTCACATGCTACACAGGCATCCCACACAAAAGGTACTCCCAAGGCAAGGGAAACTCCCAAGTCCAGGGACACTCCCTTGGACAAGGACACTACAAAGACAAAAGCACCTCAGAAGAGCAGGGACACTCCCAAGGACAAGGACACTAATAAGGAAGGGGCGACTCCCAAGAGCAGGGACAAGGACACTACAAAGACAAAGCCCCCACAAAAGAGCAGGGACACTCCCAAGGACAAGGACACTACTAAGGAAGGGGCGACTCCCAAAAGCAGGGACAAGGACACTACATAGGCAAAGGCACCACAAAAGAGCACGGACACTCCCAAGGACAAGGACAAAACTAAGGAAGAGGCGACTCCCAAGAGCAGGGACAAGGACACTACAAAGGCAAAGGCACCTCAAAAGAGCAGGGACGCTCCCAAGGACAAGGACAAAACTAAGGAAGGGGCGACTCCCAAGAGCAGGGACACTCCCAGCGACAGGCACACTACAGAGGAAGGGGAATCTCCCAAGAGCAGGGACACACCCAGGGACAAGGTCGCTTCTAGAGACAGATACACTACAAAGGACAAGTCTGCAGCCAGGGACAGGGCACCGTCCAGGGAACAGGGAAAGTCCAGAGAAAAGACTCCTCCTACGGCCAAGGCACATCCAAGGGACAAGGCTTCTCACATAGACACCAGCTCCATCAAGGACAGGCATACTTCACCCCTGGCTGCACTGAGGCTGATGTTGTTGAAGGAACGGAAAACAGATGTCTCCACGGCGGAGTTCCCCCATACCTCCACTCCCATCCAGGCCCGTCAGAAGCAGAGGAAGGAGTACCCTGTTGTTGCATCCCCCATTACACATGATGCAGAGGCCAAAAGGCAGGCACACAGCAAACGACAAGCAGGGTCCAGCACGTCCCCAGAGAGCAGACCCCCAGCAGCAGATGCTCCACCTTTGGTGGGTGATATTTCATTTGAGTCAGCACCACTTGCCAGTCCTGTCTTGTCCAGGGTGCCCTCACATATCCCTAAGAAACGTAGACACACACCATTGACACCTGACCACCCCGATGTCGCTCCAGTACAGCTATCCCCAGCTCCCAGAGCCACCTTGCCTCCTGGCCCATACAGCCCTGTGGCTCATCATTTCGGTGTTCCCAGTAGCGCATCAGAGGTTCACTCTCAGTTGTCAGATAGTGGCACTGTGTCTGTTGTTTGCTGTCATGCATCATGTAGTGGCACTGTCTCAGTTGTGCCCTCTCCTGTTTCTGGTACTGGCAGTGTGTCTGGGTCTATGGCTCATGTGTCAGTAACTAGAGCTGTGGCTGTGTCTCACACTCCTATGTCTGGTGCTGGCAGTGTGTCTGGGTCTATGGCTCATGTGTCAGTCACTAGAGCTGTGGCTGTGTCTCACACTCCTATGTCTGGTGCTGGCAGTGTGTCTGGGTCGATGGCTCATGTGTCAGTCACTAGAGCTGTGGCTGTGTCTCACACTCCAGTTTCTGGTGCTACCAGTGTGTCAGAGGCAAGTAGTTCAGGCAGTCCACCAGCTTCCGTGATGTGAGGTGAATTTACCTTCACTCACATGTAATTTGACTTGGTGTGTAGATTGTCCTTTCTAACCAGACTTGCATTGTTGTTGTCCTTGGGACGGGTACCTTGAACCACGTACTTGTGCTGCCTCTGATGTCCCTGCTCTGCTGGCCACAATGCCCTGTTGCTGTTCTGATACTGCAGTCTGCCCTCTCATGTGCTGCCTCTGATGTACCTATTCAGTGCAATGGACTGTTGATGCTCTGTGCCCCTCTCATGTGCTGCCTCTGATGTACCTGTTCGATGCCATGGACTGTTGATGCACTTAGCCCCTCTCATGTGCTGCCTCTGATGTACCTGTTCAGTGCAATGGACTGTTGATGCTCTGTGCCCCTCTCATGTGCTGCCTCTGATGTCCCTGCTCTGTTGGCCACAATGCCCTGTTGCTGTTCTGATACTGCAGTCTGCCCTCTCATGTGCTGCCTCTGATGTACCTGTTCAGTGCAATGGACTGTTGATGCACTTAGCCCCTCTCATGTGCTGCCTCTGATGTACCTGTTCAGTGCAATGGACTGTTGATGCTCCGTGCCCCTCTCATGTGCTGCCTCTGATGTACCTGTTCGATGCCATGGACTGTTGATGCTCTGTGCCCCTCTCATGTGCTGCCTCTGATGTACCTGCTCTGTTGGCCACAATGCCCTGTTGCTGTTCTGATACTGCATTCTGCCCTCTCATGTGCAGCCTCTGATGTACCTGTTCAGTGCAATGGACTGTTGATGCTCTGTGCCCCTCTCATGTGCTGCCTCTGATGTCCCTGCTCTGTTGGCCACAATGCCCTGTTGCTATTCTGATACTGCAGTCTGCCCTCTCATGTGCTGCCTCTGATGTACCTGTTCAGTGCAATGGACTGTTGATGCTCTGTGCCCCTCTCATGTGCTGCCTCTGATGTACCTGTTCGATGCCATGGACGGTTGATGCACTTAGCCCCTCTCATGTGCCGCCTCTGATGTACCTGTTCGATGCCATTGACTGTTGATGCACTTAGCCCCTCTCATGTGCTGCCTCTGATGAACCTGTTCAGTGCAATAGACTGTTGATGCTCTGTGCCCCTCTCATGTGCTGCCTCTGATGTACCTGTTTGATGCCATGGACTGTTGATGCACTTAGCCCCTCTCATGTGCTGCCTTTGATGTACCTGTTCTGTGCAATGGACTGTTGATGCTCTGTGCCCCTCTCATGTGCTGCTTCTGATCTACCTGTTCAGTGCAATGGACTGTTGATGCTCTGTGCCCCTCTCATGTGCTGCCTCTGATGTCCCTGCTCTGTTGGCCACAATGCCCTGTTTGCTGTTCTGATACTGTAGTCTGCCCTCTCATGTGCTGCCTCTGATGTACCTGTTCAGTGCAATGGACTGTTGATGCACTTAGCCCCTCTCATGTGCTGCCTCTGATGTACCTGTTCAGTGCAATGGACTGTTGATGCTCTGTGCCCCTCTCATGTGCTGCCTCTGATGTACCTGTTCGATGCCATGGACTGTTGATGCTCTGTGCCCCTCTCATGTGCTGCCTCTGTATCCCAGCTCTGTTGGCCACAATGCCCTGTTGCTGTTCTGATGCTGCAGTCTGCCCTCTCATGTGCTGCCTCTGATGTACCTGTTCAGTGCAATGGACTGTTGATGCTCTGTGCCCCTCTCACGTGCTGCCTCTGATGTCCCTACTCTGTTGGCCACAATGCCCTGTTGCTGTTCTGATACTGCAGTCTACCCTCTCATGTGCTGCCTCTGATGTACCTGTTCAGTGCAATGGACTGTTGATGCACTTAGCCCCTCTCATGTGCTGCCTCTGATGTACCTGTTCGATGCCATGGACTGTTGATGCTCTGTGCCCCTCTCATGTGCTGCCTCTGATGTACCTGCTCTGTTGGCCACAATGCCCTGTTGCTGTTCTGATACTGCATTCTGCCCTCTCATGTGTTGCCAATGATGTACCTGCTCTGTTGTACCCAGTGCCCATGCTCTTGCATACTCAGTGATTATACCCCTATTATGTTTAATAAAGCAAGTCAATCATGTGTAGTGGTTTGTTGTTGTCATTCCTGCTTGTGTACTCCAATTGTGGATATCTTTTTGCGATCTAATGTGGTTTCTCAAACATGACACTCCCCCTCCCAACGTCACGGCCCTGGCAGGTACTCCCCTTCAGACAGCAAATGGTGTGTTGCGTACCTGCGTCGTCGTCGGTGATGGTCCATGACTTGCAGGTGGTGGAGCGCGAAGAGTATCTGAAATGTGTGTAGCGCTGGGTCCATGACGGCGAGCAGCTTGTGGTGGGTATCTCTGCTATGTGTGGTTTCTTCGCTGTGGGGAATCCGCCGTGTTCAGGCAGGTTGTTTTTCCGCAGCGGTTTTATGTGTGTTTTCCGCCATCGTGATTTGGGGGACGGTCGTTGACGTCAGTCCGTACGGCGGTGTCTCTGGATTGGTTACGTCCGCCGCGGGGTCGGGTGTAGTTCGGCGGCGGTGCGTGCTCTTCCGTCGCGCACTGACTTTTGACACTGTTTACTATCCTAATATGGCGGACGGAGTGACCGCGGCAGGCGGACACGGAAAAGGCATTTTCCGCCTACTCCAGGACTGCGGTCGCACTTCCGTCCGCCATCCTAATGAGCCCCTAAGTTTGATTTGGCTAATTCTGATCTTATAAAATATGAATGTTTATGTAATTTGATCTTAGATTCTTTTAAGCAAACTATTCCTTCTAATACTCTAGCTGATTTATCCATATATATCCAAACTGTCTCAACGAATCGTCATGGTGTATCTATCCTATATAAGAAACAGTCTAATAATCTAGGAAGTAATATAAATATGATTGCTACGTTTTGGAATGATGAGCTATCACTTTCCTTATCTGATAATACAAGGGAACAGATCTGGCTTAGTAATATATCTGGATGGTTGCCTGTTTCGCTTTTCCAAACTAATTCTTATATTCTACTTAATTGTTTATGGACTCCAGTGCGTATATTTAAGGCTAAACTTCTTCAATCTGATACCTGTTGGCATTGTAATTTACAACCTGGTTTGCTTCAACATATGCTTTTTTCCTGTCTTTTAATCTCCAAATTCTGGGATGAAGTTTGGGTTGTTATTAAAAAGATTCTAAATATCCAGGAAGATATATCATATAAAATGTTAATATGCAAAGCTGTCCTTTTAGCGCTGAATTTACGTGCTCTTGAATGTAAACTCTTTAATTTCTTAATTTCAGCTGCGTTAAAATCCATTACATTTTGTTGGAAAGATATTTCAAAGTTATCTGTTCATGCTTGGTGGTCTTGGTGGTCATGGGTTATTTTTACAAGAAGAGGTGCTCAGTTATCTACGTCTGGGGTTTGTCATAATTCTGTTGCTTATCATTCATTCTGGATTCCTGTTGATATTTATTTATCAAATCATTAGTATAGTTATTACTTGTTCTCCATTTATCATTATTTTAGTGTATTAATTGATATTGATTAGTAACTCTAATGAATTTTAGAATTAGGTTTTAGAATCTTGAATATGATGAATTTTATCTTGTATGGTTTGTATTAACTGTTCACATTGTCTTTTATGATGAAGAATCGCAATAAAGACTTAATGACTAATGACTGATTAGTAACTCTATTTGTATTTTATTATCAATTTGCTATTTTATTGTTACTCTACCTCCCTCCTCCTTTTTTAGTTTTTCTATAACTATGTTTATCATTATTTCTATTGAATTGTTTAGGCAGTTATTGTAATTTAGGTATTATAAAAGATTGTTTTGGATTATTTCTCTTTTTGTATGTCTTTCTTGTTTGTTACTTATTAGATAATTTGCAATAAAATATTTTGAACTAAAAAACCTCCTTAAGCCTCTTTGGTGTGTTACAGGTTACAAATGAAGACAGTGCGGTACTAAGGAGGAACTAACAAGCCTATTAACGAATCAGAAGCCAGCATTTATGAAGGACAATGACATAAGCCAATGACAAATATGGGCAGAGAGTGGGCGGGGCTTCAAGGCCATACTCAAATACAGCATGCCTAGCAAAGTAGCGCATGCGCTGCCCAGGCTTTATCTAAGAATCATAATGTGCCTTTATAGAGGGCAACATTCACCCATAGGAGGTCCTGTGGTGCAGTAGGCAGATAGTGATTGTCATCCAATCAGTCCAGTAAATAAAGGAGATACTACCAGATCCCAGATCTGATTTTATTGCTGAGCTGGATCCAGAAGGACCAAGTGAAATTTGCTGAATTTGATTTGGTGTAATTTGCTGACACTCAGACACATTTGCAATTGTCTGCTCTCTTTCGAAAAAGAAACCTGAAAACAGCGAAGGGGCTTTTTTATTTTTATTTCAGTTGGAGCCCAAAACAAAGGCCTGATTTAAAAGACATAACCCCTCCTTTTGTTCATATATCATCCTCCTTGGAGCTATCTGGAGACTAAGAACTAACTTCCAAAGCAATGGAGGGAAACAAAGGCACACAGCTTGTTATCACTTCAAAACTATTTAATAGAAGTTATGATTTGGAGGCAGGTTTTTTACTTTTTTACCTTCTGTATGTAAGGGATATGCATGCATGGTAAGAATGTCAGGTGCATTTGTCAGGCGCATCTGTGTGTATGAGTGATCACATAACGATTTAAATAGCATTTACTAATTGTGTTTTGTTATTTAATTCTGCAATCAATCAATCAGAACATTTGTAAAGCGCACTACTCACCCATGAGGGTCTCAAGGCGCTGGGGAGGGGGGGGGGGGGCTGCTATTGCTTGAACAGCCAGGTCTTGAGTAGCTTCCTGAAGGTTAGTAGGTCTTGGGTCTGCCGTAGGAGGATGGGGAGGGTGTTCCAGGTCTTGGCGGCGAGGTGGGAGAATGATCTTCTGCCGGTGGTCGTTCTTCAGATGCGGGGGACGGTGGAGAGGGCAAGGTCGGTGGAGCGGAGTTGGGGGAGTTTGGGGTGTAGAAGGAGAGTCGTCTGTTGAGGTATGTCAGTCCAGTGTTGTGGAGTGCTTTGTGTGCGTGGGTGAGGAGCTTGAAGGTGATCCTCTTGTTGACGGGGAGCCAGTGCAGGTCCCTCAGATGGGGTGTGATGTGGCTGTGGCGATGGATGTTAAGGACGAGGTGTGCAAAGGCGTTCTGTATGTGTTGCAGACGTTTCAGGAGTTTGGCCGAGGCTCCCGCGTAGAGGGCGTTTCCGTAGTCTAGCCTGCTGCTGACGAGGGCCTGGGTGACCGTTCTTCTTGTTTCCGTGGGGATTTACCTGTAGATTTTGCGGAGCATGCGTAGGGTGTTGAAGCAGGAGGATGAGACAGCGTTGACCTGCTTAGTCATGGAGAGTGTTGAGTCGGGGATGACCCCCAGGTTGCGTGCGTTGTCGGTGGGTGCCTGTGCTGCTCCCAGTATGGTAGGCCATCAGGAGTCGTCCCAGGCGGAGGGGCTGAAGCCGAAGATGAGGACCTCTGTCTTGTCCAAGTTCAGCTTCATCCACTCGGCGACTGCCTTCATTCCTTCGTGGAGGTTGGTTTTGGTGGTGAGGGGGTTCTTGGTGAGGGAGAGGATTAGCTGGGTGTCGTCGGCGTAGGAGATGATGCTGAGGTTGTGCATTCGGGCGACCTGGGTGAGTGGTGCCATGTAGATGTTGAAAAATATCGAGCTGAGGAATGATCCTTGGGGTACACAGCAGATGATTTTGGAGGCTTCACAGCGGAATGAGAGGAGGCGGATGCTCTGAGTTCTGCCGGAGAGGAAGGAGGTGGTCCATTTCATAGCCTTGTCTTGGATCCCTGTGTTGTAGAGGCGTGTGCATAGTGGGCGGTGGCAGACAGTGTCGAAGGTGGCTGAGAGGTCCAGGAGGATGAGGGCCGCGGTTTCACCTCTGTCAAGCAGGGTCCTGATTTCATCGGTGGCGGCGATGAGGGCAGTTTCGGTACTGTGGTTGCTGGGGAACCCGGACTGGGACGGGTCCAGGATGTTGTTCTCCTCGAGGTAGCAGGTCAGTTGTTTGTTGATGATCTTCTCAATGACCTTCACCGGGAACGGGAGCAGGGAGATGGGCCGGAAGTTCTTGAGGTTTCTTGGATCCGCCTTGGGCTTCTTGAGTAAGGCGTTGATCTCGGCATGCTTCCAACTCTCCAGGAAGGTTGCGGTCTCAAAGGAGATGTTGATGACCTTGCGGAGATGGGTGCAATGGTGACGCTAGCTTTGTTGAAGATGTTGTGAGGGCATAGGACAGATGGAAAACCGGAGTGGATGGTGTTCATGATTTTGTTGGTGTCATCGTCGTTCACAGGTGAGCAGGGGGTCGGTGTGGAAGGTGGCCTGGGGGCCGAGGTGTCCGTGGCTGTCAAAGCGGTCAGGTTATTGAAGCTTTTGTGGATGTCTTCGATCTTGCGATGGAAGAAGGTGGCAAGGGAGTTGCACAGGTCTTGCGATGGTGGGATGTCGTTGGTGTTGGAGCCGGGGTTGGAGTGTTCCTCCACGATTTTGAAGAGCTCTTTGCTGTTGTGTGCGTTGTTGTCGTTGCTGTCCTTGAAGGAGGCCCTTTTAGCGGTTCTGATGAGGTGATGGAGTCGGCGGATGGCGTTCTTGTGGGCCACATAGCTGTCCGTGTCTGTTTGCGGTGCCATTTCTTCTCTAGTTTCTGGCAGGTTTGTTTGGAGGCCTGGAGGTCCGTGGTTAACCAGCCAGCCTTCTTGTCGGTGTGTCTTGGCCGTCCTTGAAGGAGGCCCTTTTAGCGGTTCTGATGAGGTGATGGAGTCGGCGGATAGCGTTCTTGTGGGCCGCATAGCTGTCCGTGTCTGTTTGCAGTGCCATTTCTTCTCTAATTTCTGGCAGGTTTGTTTGGAGGCCTGGAGGTCCGTGGTTAACCAGCCGGCCTTCTTGTCGGTGTGTCTGTTGGAGGGTTTTTGATAGGGGCTAGAGTGCTGACACAGTCGTTGATCCATAGTCTGAGGTTGCGGGCGGCGGTGTTGGTGTCAGTCGGATTGGCGGGTGGGCTCCGGGCGAGGGTGGAGTTAAGCTGTTCATCGGTGACCATGCTCCAGCTGCGGCGGGGGATTTGTTTAGTGCGGTCGTGTGTGGTGGGTTTCTGGAAGGTGAAGTGGATATAGCGATTGTCGGTCCAGTGGAGTTCGGTGGTGTGGCTGAAGGTGACGTGGGAGCGTGCGGAGAAGATGGGGTCGAGCGTGTGGCCGGCAGAGTGGGTGGGCGTTGTGACGAGGTGTCTAAGTCCGATGTTGGCGAGGTTGTATATCAGGGTGGCGGAGTTGCTGTTGTTGTTGTTCTCCAGGTGGAAGTTCAGGTCTCCGAGGAGGATGTAGTCTGTGGAGGGCATGGCGGGCATGCTGATGAAGTCGGCGATGGTGTCGCTGAACTGAGGCCGGAGTCCGGGGGGTCTGTAAACGAGAGTTTCTCTGAGGGTGGTGTTGGGGTCCGTGTGGATCTGGAAGTGCAGGTGTTCAGCAGTGCTGAGGGTGTCGTCGGTGCTGGTCGAGACCCTGAGGGTGTTCTTGTGAATGATGGCTACTCCATTGGTGCGGTCCCTGCAGGTGATCTTGTAGCCGTCCGGGATGGCTATGGCAATGTCGGGCGCAGAGGAAGTGTTCATCCAGATCTTCGTCAAGAAGGCGAAGTCTGGGGAGGATGTGTCGAGCAGGTTCCAGAGTTTGACGGTCTGTTTGCGTGCTTAGAGGGTGTTAAGTAGAATGCATCTGAGGTGGTTGCGTCGGATCACTGAAATAATATCGACTGACAAAATATCGACTTGCCAAAATATCGTGGACAAAATATCGACAGTCAAAATATCGAGTTTGTATCTACAAACAGGTAAGTACAAAAATATCGAGTACAAAATATCGTTAACAAAAATATAGATGTAAAAAATATCGACTTTATTAAAAACAGTGTTAAATTAAATTAATATTACATTTTAATTACTAAAATATACTTAAAACGACTTAAATTAAATTATAATAATAAAATAATAAATGAAAATAATAAAAATAATTTTTTTAAATCTTATTTGTTGACCCTGAACCCTAAAAATACCCCTTTACCCAAAAACCCAAAACTGACCCTGAACCCTAAAAATACCCCTTTACCCAAAAACCCAAAACTGACCCTGAACCCTAAAAATACCCCTTTACCCATGACCTGAAAACTGACCCTGAACCCTAAAAATACCCCTTTACCCATGACCTGAAAACTGACCCTGAACCCTAAAAATACCCCTTTACCCATGACCTGAAAACTGACCCTGAACCCTAAAAATACCCCTTTACCCATGAACTGAAAACTGACCCTGAACCCTAAAAATACCCCTTTACCCATGACCTGAAAACTGACCCTGAACCCTAAAAATACCCCTTTACCCATGAACTGAAAACTGACCCTGAACCCTAAAAATACCCCTTTACCCATGAACTGAAAACTGACCCTGAACCCTAAAAATACCCCTTTACCCATGAACTGAAAACTGACCCTGAACCCTAAAAATGCTCCTTTACCCAAAATGTATCAATATTATTTAATTACCAATTAATTATTAATTAACAATAACAATAAAGTAAATATATTAGAACATTAGGTGTAATTATTTTAATAATTAATATTATTTTTTCAAAATTAATTACTTAAAAATAACACAAAATTATATATATAAAAAATGTACTCTAATTAATGTAATTAACTAATTACAATTAATTAATTAACAATTATTTACTAATACAAAATATATTCAAAATTATATTAATTAATTAACTAATTAATATTAATTAATTATCAATTAATTATTAATTAAAAATATTAACAAACATATATTAATTAATTAATTATTACTAAATTACTTCCCACCCTATTCCCCTAT
Organism: Lissotriton vulgaris; assembly: GCF_964263255.1. NCBI lineage: Eukaryota > Metazoa > Chordata > Amphibia > Caudata > Salamandridae > Lissotriton > Lissotriton vulgaris. The sequence continues at coordinate 1,138,187,099 of NC_141695.1, read as the reverse complement.
AAACCCACAACCCGCTACAGAATTACATTACGCAATTATTATCAAAACAAAATTCATGTAATAAAATATTTTATAACATTAATACACACTATTCACACATATTATTACATAAAAATACACTATAAAATATTATATATTATTAAAAAATCGATATTTTTGCTATCTATATTTTATACAGTCGATATTACTTCACTTACCTGAAAAACGATATTTTTGTAGTCGATATTATGTCCAGTCGATATTTTGTCCAGTCTATATTTAAAACTCGATATTATGTCCAGTCGATATTTTGGAGTCGATATTTTGTCTCTATACCGGTTGCGTCCTTTCTCGGTGGTCGGTTTGGTGGCTCATGGGTGCGCTTCGGGGCGGCCAAGAAGCAGGTGTGTGGTCATCCAGAGTTGAGTGCGGGGAGGGTGCTGGCGTCATAGTGGCGTCGTTCATCGTGGCGTTCGCAGGGACCAGGGGTCCTAGCAGTGGGCGCGGTCCAGGCGTGGACGGGCTTGCGTTAGGCGCTCCTGCAGCGCACCAGCGAACTGCCCACGGCGCGCATCTGCAGCGCGGCCGAGCAGCAGCCACCATATAAGGGGAGGTGGGAGGGAAGAGCAGCTGGGAGGCGGGAGTGGGGTGGCGAATGGGCGATAAGGTGGGCGGGCTGCAGGGGAGGCAGCGGCGGGAAAAATGGGTGGAACAGGAGCACAGAGGCAAGGGGCAATGCAGGGGTACAGAAGACAAACAAATGGTCACAACAGAGAGCGCAAAAAATGCACAGCAAATACAACAGGAAGAAAGCTTACAACAGGAAAGAAAAAGTTAGGCTAATGCGGAGAAGTAACCCACCTGAGGCAGAGGAGCCTCGAACCAGCAGCAGTGGCGGAGGCAGCGGCCAGGGGGCACGGACACACATTCGAAGCTGTATGGCGTGGGGGAGTGACCTGCCTGAAGACAGAGTCAAGGGTCGCTCTCCTCATCATGCAGCGGCTGCCATATGAGGGGAGGTAAGAGGGAGGAGCAGCTGGGAGGCGGGAGCGGGGTGGGGGATGGGTTATCAGGGGGGCTGGGCCGCAGGGGACACAGCAGCAGGGAAAAACGGGTGAAACAGGGGCACAGAGGCAAGGGGCAATGCAGGGGTACATAGGACAAACAGATGGGCACAACAGTGAGCGCAAAAAATGCACAGCAGATACAACAGGAAGAAAGCTTACAACAGGAAAGAAAAAGTTAGGCTAATGTGGAGAAGTAAAACACCTGAGGCAGAGGAGCCTCGAACCAGCAGCAGCGGCGGAGGTAGCGGCCAGGGGACACGGAAGCACTACTCATTACAATGTAAGATGACAGGGGGCTTTACATCTCACACAAAGACAATAAATCATACCTATTTGTAAATCAATGTAATTGAAATGTTACATAAAACAATGAGGGTTATAATTTGTGTGTCATATGTCGTGGAGATTATATGTTAAGAGTGCATGGTTGGGAGAAGCAACTTAACACAGTGGTTGACTTTGTTTGTACTAACAGGGCTTTAGTACTAACCCTTGTTAACAACAGATTGAGAAAAAATTAAGATCTAAACGTATTTCTTGCAGTTGGCCTGCAGCTCCTAGAAGCTGGTTCATAACTCACTGTATGTATTAGAAGGTTTACAATTTACGAACTGCAAGTAGCAAAGTGACCTCTGTGTTAAAAGGAGTGATCCACTTAAAATTATTTGCATAAAATACAAATCTGCAATCCGCATGTTACACGATGTGTTTTGCAGCAGGCACATTAACCATCTATGCTACTGTATGAATCAACACTGTGACTACACAAAACAGATCTCTCATGGAATCATATTAACCTCCAGAGTTAACTTAATGTTATTATTATCCCCTGAAAATTACTGAGCACTCAAAGATCTGAGCAGCAAGTGTCTTCACCCTGCCAGATATTATAAAATACAGCCTCTTTGTGACCATTTAAGTAAGCCAGAATAGATTTACTGTCCCATGTGTCCTTTCTGCCAATTTCTTTGCAACTGAGTTTAAAAAATCAATGTATAAGTGAATTGTCAGATTCTGCTTTCATGACTCTACCCGTGTCTCCACCCCATTTCCGCTGTCACAACCTTATTCCCAATTTGTGGGGTTTCGAAGTCAAATTTTTCCAGTTCCAGGGCGGTACCCAACTCACTGGTACTCATGTTATTGACCTCAGAAAATGAAAGGCTGAGTGGAACCAACAGGTTCTGAAACTGAGACCCTGTGGTCAATCATAGTCCCCTGTAGTGGATGCATTAGACAAAGCTAGGGAGTGATTTAGAGTTAGACGGTAATTAAAAATCCACACATTTCAGTAGGAAAGGCTAAACATGGAGTAGAATCCCTCACCTCAATTTCCTCCAACATTCGGAGGAAGTTCAATCAGAAGATTCTCCTAAATTTTCAGAGTTTTCTGCTATGGATTTTTGTAGCCATTGAACTAAATTAGGTAATATTGAGAATCCTGATACTTGGCTGGCATTCAGCACATCCCTATGCCTAGTCTCTCCTTACGTAACATTGTTTTTCTCCTGATACACCAGTGGCAGCTCTCTTATGTAGAGTGATGAATTTTGAGATAAAAACACAAAGCAAATAGCATTTCTGCTGGTATTTACCTCCAGATCAGTGGGACATTTAGACCCAGATATTGGGATTGAACTGGTCTAAGCACCGTTTGCACCTTTTAGTGCTAGTACATGTTAGAAACTAATTGCATATTGGACTTGCTCCATTTTTATCCAGGAAGGTGCCACCAGCTTCTAATTACTAAAAAAACGGCAATTAAACTGTGGAAAAAATGCAGTTGTAATGCACCCAATTCGGTCGCCCAAACCTCTTACTGCACATTACTCCCGATTTTATATCACCAGTGATGGAAATGAGCTCAAAAACTCACAAAGGCCCAGATGCACTAACGCTGTGCAACAGGTTTTCATTTCTTTTGTAACGCAAACCTGACACAAAGTGGTAAGCGGGCATTTACAATCCAGCGCAAATCAAGGTTTGCTTCGAATATTTTCTGAAATTAATGAAAAGTTGTGCTAGGGGGCATTCCTTGGGTAGCATATGGTCGCTCCAATGCAACCACTCATTGGTCTTGACATAATTGCATATCTACCAAAATGTGTAGACCGGGATTGTGACAAAAATGTACTCATCTTCGAGCCAAGCGTAATGAGGAAAACATTTTGAATTTCTTTTTTTTTATTATTATTTTTTTTTATTGTCACGAACTTCAGTTACACAGCTCCGAGCCTACAACCGCAGGGGCCGGCCGCGTTATACTCATTTCAGCTTATACAATAGACAAATCCGTACACAGCCCATCAGCCGACAACCCGGGGGTCCGGCGGCATAGTCCTCGGAGGAGCTGCCCAATACACAGTTACCACCGCCAAATAGATTGTAGAGTACAGTCATCAAGCGTGTTTTCATTGTTTTCTCCCATCATACTTCCCTACATTCCCCTCCCTGCCACTCTACAGTGTAAATGGGTAACAATCGTGTACGTGACAAAACTGAACTGAAACTAACCCCCATCTCATTAAATGGTCCTGTCTCCCCCCCCACACCCTCCCTCCTTGCGCTCACCGTGTATAAGAAAGGTGTATGTGCCAAAAAGACACCCAGATCAGTTTCACAGCCACCCCTATGCTGAACGTGTCTCCAAGTTATGTCTGTCCCTCATCTTGGCTAACCCCTCTAAATGTCTGTCCCCGCTTCTGTAACCTAGCCCTCCCCAGAGAGTTCCGAGCAACTGTATTGCACCCACTCCCTTCTAGACAGTACTTGCACTACTCTATCTCGCTCCATAGAGCCATCTCAGTACCTGGTGTGTAGTCCACCTAAAGCCCCAAGACGTTGTCTGCTTGCCGATCCTGCGTCCCCGTCTCCGGACTGTCAGATTCCTCTCTCTCCCTCCCAGTAAGGTAAGTTTGGTACAGTGCCCAAAAGTTTTTAGGGCGGCTCTTGGGGGGTAGCAGTTCACTGTAATTCTCCGCTTGAGTGTTACAATACAGCATATCTCGCGCCCACCTATTTCTGGTTGGAAGCGGCCCCCTCATCCAGCTGTGCACCACAACTCTCTTAGCCATTAACATCCCCATGTCCGTAAGCCTGCGAATCGCGACCGGAAGCTGCTTGGAATTACCAATGAGCGCAAAGCCCGGATCCGGTGGCATGTCCACTTCCAGGATTTATCTAATTTCCGAGAAGACGTCACTCCAGAAAGACTGGATGCCCGGGCAGTTCCATGCCAAGTGCATGAAGTCAGCATTGGCAGCATTACAGCGCTCGCATTCTGCCGTTTGCCTCAGTCCGTATCTGTGAAGTCTCTCCGGGGTGTAGTACACCCTTTGCAGGAATTTGAAATGGATTAACCTGTGCCAGCCATTTAGCGATATCCGCTTCGTGCAAGTGCACTCCGGGTCCTGTGGAATTGGAATTGTTGCAGCATAGAGATTCCTCTTCGATCAGCGCTCACTTGATTCTAGGTTTTGACCACACCATCCTGAAACAGGTCACCTGCTCGGTTAAGACCTAATTTCTCCAATTCACGCGAAACACCCTTCTCACCCAAAGCATCTAGTCCAATGGCATGTCTGGTGAGTATAGTCGCGCGCCCGCTTGCCGTTGCAGAAGCGAGTGCCACGCATGGTTAGTAGCAGTTATGGAGTCTAGCACTCCGGTTTTACGGTTCAGGGGCAAACAAATCGTGGCCGGGAGCGGCTGCGGGTGCGCAAAAAGTCGCTCCATACGAACATGCGGGATCATCTTAACTCCATGTACCCAGGTGTGCAGGTGCGACGCCTGAGCTATTCTATAATAAAGTTCAAGGTCCGGGGCTGCCGGGCCTCCCAAGCCGTAAGGCTGAGTGAGTGTCGACCACTTAACCCTGGGCTGCTTCCCCGCCCAAGCTAGACTGATCAGGAGGCTCATCAGTCACTGAACAAAAGCCTTAGATAGCACTATTGGGAGAGCGTTGAAAAGGAACAGAAAGCACGGCAGGACCACCATCTTCTTGATGGCTATGCGACCCATCAGAGTGAGAGGCAATTTACAACATATAGCTATGTCATCCTCCAACTTGCTAATTGATCGACCGTAGTTTTGGCCGATGAGCAGATCCGGGTCCGTGTGTATTTGTATTCCAAGATACCTGATCGGGTCCTCGGACCACTGGAGGGGGTATTCCGTTTCCACCTGCCTGGTCACAGACGTAAGAGGGAAGACAATAGATTTTGCCCAGTTGACTTTGAGACCGGAGAGCGCACCAAAGTGAACAACTTCTCTCAGCAGCGGGGGGAGGTTCGTCGCTGGGTCATGCACGTATAGCAGCGTATCATCGGTGTACATGGAGACTACTATTTTGTAGGTCGGAAACCGTATGCCCTTGTGGCTGTGGTATTCTCTCAGGGCGCAGGCCAAGGGTTCCGCCGCCAATGCATACAGCAAAGGAGATAAAGGACATCCCTGGCGGGTGCCTCTGCCTATATATAGGGGTTGTGAAATCGCGTTGCCGACTCTCACTCTAGCTGAGGGCCCTTGGTAGAGGGCGCCCACCATTTGTATGAAGGGCTCCCCAATTCCCATTCGTCGTAGAACCTGCAACAGGAACGGCCATTCCACCGAGTCGAACGCTTTTTCCATGTCAAGAAATATAGCCGCTGCTGTCACGTCCTGTTTGACGTATTGAATAGTTCCCAGCACCGTCCTTATATTATAAGTCAAATTCCTGCTGGGGATAAACCCTGCCTGCTCTGAGGCCACCAACTCGGGGGCCAGCAGAGCTAATCTGGTCGCTAGTACTTTAGCATATAGTTTAGTGTCTACATTCAGCAGCGACAGCGGTCGGTATGATCCGCATTCGTCATACATCTTACCCGGTTTAAGTATTGTGACAATCATGGCCTCTCTCACGGAGCTCGGCATACTTCCCTGGATGCAGATTTCACTCATCAGAGTGGAGATATGAGGTAGCAGCTGCTCCAGAAATGTTTTATAAAAGTCCACTGTCAGCCCATCTATGCTAGGCGCGCTACCCGATCGCATTGAGGCTAGGGCGTCCCTGATTTCGTCGTTTTGTATAGGATACATGAGGAACTCCCTTTGGGAGTCCATGAGGAACGGCAACTTTATAAGCTCTATGTAATCTAGGATTTCAGCTGTCAGATCACCGCTCTTCGAGGAGTACAGTTCCGAATAATAATCTCTAAAGATGGTTGCAATATCCGCTTCATCGGAGGCGCTGCGCCCATCCGCATCCTTCATTTCTGTGACTAGTGGTTTCCCTCTCCTACCTTTAAGAATGTTAGCTAGTACAGAGCCAGGCCTTTCACCTTCTCCATATGTGCGTGCAGTGGCATATTTGCCCAGGTGCTTAACCTCCCTATCCGCTTCATCATGGTATTCTACTAGGAGTTTTTTAATTTCCTCCTCCGTGGCCTTATCTGGTCGAGACCGCTGCTGTTCCTCAAGGGCTTGCTGTTGCCTTTCTAGTTCCATCAACCGGCGTCTTATCGCCTTCAGGACGCTAGAATGCTTAGACATCGCGATGCCTCTTATGAAAACTTTGAACGCTTCCCACACAGTTTGGAAGTCCTCCACCGAACCAACATTTTTTTCAAAAAATAATTCTATCGACTCTGCCATTTCGCCGCGAAAAACCAGGTCTAGGAGCGAATATGGCGGAAAGCGTCATGTTAAGGGGGGAATTCTCTTCACAGGGGCCTCCAGTATCAGAAGTACGGGGGAATGGTCAGACAGCATATGTGGTAATACCGTGCATTGCCTGACGCTTCGGTTCGTACCCGAGGTGGCAAACCAATAGTCTATTCTCGTGTGCACACCGTGGTAGGCTGAGTAATGCGTGTACCCTTGCGGCCCGCATTTCTGCTTCTCCAGACATCTTCCATGTCCAACACTAACAGTCTGGCTGCTAGCATCTGTGCAGATGCCGATGGTCTGCGAGGCGGTCCAGTAGACCTGTCCACGTCTGAGTTCAATGCCAAATTAAAGTCTCCTCCCCAAAGTATTTGGGGTGTGTCATATGTACTGATTTTGGCCGCTAGAGTTTCATAAAAATCTGGGGCGTCGTAGTTGGGACTGTATGTGTTGACAACCAGCAAATCCAACCCCAGTCCCTTACATGTCGCTATAACGTATCTGCCCTCCGGATCGGCGCTCAGAGTATGTAATAGGAGTTTCGAACCCGGGTTCACCCATGTGATGACCCCCTTGGCATGAGTAGTGAACCCGGCTACAGCTACGTTTCCCTGCAATCCCCTGCTGTGTAGCATACTACTCCATAGTGGCAGGTGGGTTTCCTGTAGCAACGCTATGTCTATATCATGTCTTTTTAAGTAGCCCAATACCATTCTCAACTTTCTGAAGTCATTCAGTCCCCTGACATTCCATGTAAGCGCCCGTACAGTGGCTGACTGTGTATGTTCCTGCATTCTCGTTGTGTTAGACATTATGTTGGGTCACACTTAGCGTGCCTGGTGCAGTGTCTACAAGAGGTAGCCTGCCAGGTATGGTGTGCCATGTGGCTAGCGTGCTGTGAACATGGACCATTCTGCAGTGAGCTAGTAGTGGGTGTGGAGACCAAAGACAATATGCATACATCCTAGAACAATAACGCTTCTCTCTCCCCATAGGACCTTCCACAGCAGACCAACCTCAACTCGGCCTAGCATGCAATTACTTCCCCCCCGAAACTTCCCAAAAATCCCAAAGGGTCCTGCTCTGGACTCATTAGTGCGTACAGCGCTAGGGCCGAGGTCGCCAGAGCAAGAACAAATAACAAATGCTGACGAACGCGTAACTCAATTTCGCTCCAAGTGCCATCACCCTATCTGTATCATACAACGTGAGCCACAGGCAATAAAACATTGCGCATCTTTCAGCGACCTCCCACAACTGTGTAGCCAATCCCTCCCACCTCATGCTCAACCATGGCAGTAGTCAGTAACGTATAAAAGGAGACCCCAGCCCCCACTGTATTTGTTAAGTTCAGTCCCCATACAGTCTATAGGGGAAAACAACATGAAAGATATGCCATTTCGCGCACTCCACAAGTCTGAGCCCTATGTCTCACCAAAGTGCAGGCCGTGGCGCAACTCATGTTCCGACAATACCACAGAAGAACAAAGGGGTGCAGAAAACCTATTCCTGCTCATCCAGGCAACTGGCGTTTTCCTGTTCTCCAGACTGGCTTCTGGGGCTGTGTCTCTGCTCCTTAGTCCAGGTTTTTCGGGCCTTCTGTAGTTCTTTTGGGTCGGTGAAAAAATGAGAGTGCCCTTGTCTGTTGATCCTGAGTTTCGCCGGGTACAGCATAGCATAGTCCAACCCAAGGTCGCGGAGTTGCTGCTTGTATGGGGCGAAGTGCCTGCGTTCCTCGTGCACCTTCGCAGTAAAGTCCGGATATAAGGAGATGGCTTCCGCCCTCAAATTGTAGCTTTCCCTTTTCTCTGGCAATCCTCAGCGCCGTGTCTCTGTCTCTGTAGTTGAGTAGTTTCGTGATAATTGGCCTCGGGGGGGGGGGGCTCCCGGGCGAGGCCGAGGGCCCAGCGTGCGGTGCACCCTCTCAACTATGAACATGGGCGAGAAGACGTCATCTCCCAGTAGCGTGATCAGTAGTTTCTCTACAAACACCTCCATTTTTCCAGTTTGCGTTGTCTCCGAAACTCCTGTGATACGTATGTTTGAGCCCTAGAGCGGGCTTCCAAATCTTCTGACGTGTCTTGTATAACCTGTAGGAGCCTTCCCATCTGTTTACGATCTGTATCAAGTTCCATGTGTGCCTCTTCCACTTCGGTCAGGCGTCTCTCCGACATGTCCAATCTCTCCGCATGCTTATGCACTCTTTCGGACATCCAGTCCAATCGATAGGTCAGGGAGTCGATCTTCGTGCCTAACGATGCCATGCTGTCCTGTAGACCCTTTTCCATAGTGACCAGCAGCTCCTTGATGTCCGAGTAGATCGAGCCCTCCGAACTCCTATTCTGCTGCGACAGCTCGGGCTGCTGTAGGTCCGGGGCCTTCGCTCTGCGCTATTCAAAGGGGAGCTTAGTGTAGTAATTGATCCAAAGAAGCAGAGAGAAGTTGAGAGTAGTTTATTCTGAAGATACTCTGTATATGATTGAATTTGGGCTTTATACCTTCTGAAGATATTTCGTGACCCAGGTATTCGACCTTGTTTTGCCTAAACTTACATTTTGATAATTTTAAAGTTAGACCTTTCTCTTGGACACATTTCAAAACATTTTCTAAATTAACATCATGTTCTTCAAAACTTTTCCCGTAAATAAGAATATCGTCTTGAAAGGCGATGGCACCAAGACAACCCTCTAGGACAGTCTTCATTAGTCTTTGGAAGACCGAAGCCGCACTGGCTAGGCCGAAAGGCATCCTGCAATACTGGAACATGCCTTCAGGCGTAATAAATGTCGTCAAAAACTTCGACTCTTCATGGAGCAACACTTGGTGGTATGCACTAGTTAGATCTAGAGTTGAGAACACAGTAGCTCCAGATAAAGTGGAGATGAGTTCATGGATATGGGGTAAGGGGTGTCTATCAATCCAAATTTCCTTATTTAAACTCCGAAGGTCAACACATAAACGGAGTTCGCCGTTACTTTTGAGAGACAAAACTACTGGCGAAACCCACGGAGAGGATTCTACTGGTTCAATGATTTTCTTGTCAACTAAATCTGCTAAAATACCCTTTAATTTTTCACGGTAGGCTAAAGGGACGTTCCTTACTCTGTGTCTGATGGGAATAGCTGAATCTTTAAGTATTATGCGGTGTTTGAAATTTGTGAAGGTTCCCAAACTGTCCGAAAAAATAGATGAAAATTTTTGCTTCAACTGAAGGATGAAGTCATTTTCAGGAGGAACAACATAGACAGGGGGTGATGCATTTGGGTCAAGCTTAATGCCAAGATCATGTTGGTGGGGCCAACATAACAGTGACGCACCCTTAGATGAAACATAAACTTTCCCTTTTATGGTCCTGTCTTTGAACTTAATGTCTGCCCACATGTAACCTTCCATGTCAATCTTCTTACCAGTATACCCACCTGGATTTACGTCAGGTGGTAGTAACTTAGTAGAAGGCCAGTGGCGATCAAAAACATTTTTGCCAATTAAAGTGTACCAAGCACAGGAATCTATTAGCATAGAAATATCCTTACCATTAATACTGATGATATCAGAGGGAAACCCTTCACATTTTGTGTCACTTACACATAACAACGTGTTAATTTCAGAAGGTTGTTCGACATCTTCACAATCTTCATAGGACAAAAAGTTAACTTTTTGAGGGGACTTACACATTTTACTGAAGTGCCCAGATTTTTTACACTTGACACAAATTTTGTTCCACGCAGGACAACCTTTATAATTGCCTACGTGGTCATTTGCTCCACATCTATAACAAATAATTTGACTTTTCCTAATAGGAAATCTATTCTCCCTTCCTGCAAAATCTTTTCTGAAAGGGACGGGAGTTTTCTTAAAATTATTGGTGTTTTTGACCAAAGAAACTTCAGGAATAACCACTTTACTTTTAACATCCTGGTTTCTAATTTCATTTACAAATAGTTCAGACTGTTCGATGCCCTTTGCAATGTTCAAAACAGCACTGAGAGAAGAATCTGTCCCCATCCAGAGACGTTCTTGAATTTTTTTACTTTTCGTACGCATCATAATTTGATCTCTAAGGACCTGGTCAAAATTTATAGTTTCAAAAGCACAGGATCCAGCTAAAGTGCGTAAAGCAGCTACGTAATTTTCTATGGATTCATCATCCTTTTGTATTCGAGAGTAAAATTTGAATCTCTCCATAACAATGTTGATCCTTCTTCCAAATCTAGTACTAAGTTGTTTTATAACTATGTCAAATACATTTACATCACCAGAACCAACATTTTCAATGGGAGGTAAATTTTCCAATTCTTTAAGTCCTGCACCACCTAAACAGTTTTTTAGCAATGCTAACTTCCTTTTCGGAGAACAACCATCTTCTTCAATAACATCAACATAAGCTAGAAATGTGGGATACCAAAGATCCCATTCTACCTTTGGATCTCCAGCAGTAGGTAAAAAATGTGCAGGAGAAGTAATGTTATTAGACATTATAAGTTGAAAGGTACTTAGATTAAGATAAATGACAATAAAGAAAAATGGTAGAAAAATACCCAAAACAAAGAAAGTAGTCACCGTTGTCTTGTAGTGGAGAATGAAAAGATGGAAACATCCACAGTGAAGTTCTCAAGGTTTGTTCTTCTTTTTTTTTTTTGACAGAGAAGAAAAAAAAAATTAATAAGAAAAGTTAATTAAATGCCAAAAGTGTGGTTCTTATGAGGAGTTGACGGTAGCAATAGTGAAAACGAGCGAAAACGGTGAAGAAATTGTGGAGAAATGCTTTAAAAACGAGATCGTAGTCTTGTTGTCATGGAAACGGAGAAATAATCACAAGCAAAATGGCCGCTGAAACGCACACGTTGTAGCGTGATGCGTGGTGACGTCGGAATGACGTGTAGAGAGTTGCTTCCTTCGTTCGGGGAAGACACGGGAGCAGTGCGAGGCAGGCGCGCGTTGGTAAGTTTTTAACTTTGTTATTTTTTTAAAAGATGCTGTGCAGAGACAACAACACGAGTGGCGCGCGCCGGCGAAAGACCAGCGAGGCCACCCAAAACAAAGTCAAATGTTGTGAAATCACTGAAAAGTAGCAAACAAAGCACACTCCATCAAACGCGTTCAACAGATAGAATAGACAGTGAAGGTCCTTTAGCGCACTTCACCAAACGCGCTCGACAGTTAGAATAGATAGTGAAGATCATTAAATGAGGCTCAGGTGCAGAGAAAAGTTAAAATAAAACTCCCGCTGGTGCAATCAAGGCACTTAACATAGTAGGCAGCCGCTGGTGCAATCTTACACACATGAGGAAAAGAAAGAAAGCAAATACCTGGTGACTTTTTTAGCTGTAAAGGCGAACGCTGTCAGGTTTTCAGAATTCTCCCAAAAAAAAATCTTTAAAGATGGAAATTCTTCTCTTGAAGCTGGGTAGTGAATCCCGTTCGTCGCCAAATTTATGTAGTAATTGATCCAAAGAAGCAGAGAGAAGTTGAGAGTAGTTTATTCTGAAGAGACAGCTTAACAACCACCTCCAGCATAACACCAGTAGTAACTGACCAGCTAGTACAGATAGAATGTTAAGCCAGGAATGTACAATAACAATTCTGAGAAGGAATGGTGCAGTAACATAGGATGACATAGGATACTACACTTAGTTTGCGTTTTATCTCCCTTGCCCATGGTGCCCGGATAATACGCTAGGAAACAGTTCAATCCACTACGCTTCTAGTGGCCAGTCACAACGCAGCCCTCCCCTTGTTAGCACTCCACTTTGTCTCTCCACCAGGTCTTGTGTGATTACCCCTTCTTCTTTAGATAGGGTAGATGTGGTCGACTGTAGGCACACTGTTGGAGGTCTGGACCAGCCACACAGCAGGGTGTTTCTTCCAGCGGTCAAGGGCTGCTTCACCAGTTCACGGTCTGGTGTGGGGAGTGTATACCACACACAGGTCACCCCCCCCCCGAGAGCTCGCTGGTAGGCCCGATCTTGATTAGGGGGGGCCGCAGCCAATGCCCGGTAATGCAAGCTGTATTCCCTCCACGTGGTGCTCCGCTCCGGTCGCCGGCGCGGCCACAATTCGCCCGGGTATCAGGGCCCTCTCAGCGCTCAGCCCAGTGGTCCAGCGCACTGTGGGGGCAGGTCAGCCTCCCCAAGGGAATAGTGCCAGAAGGGGAGGGGGGCCTAGGAGCAGTGCCGCTGGGTCTCACCTTGCTCCCACAGGTAGATGCCCCCTCCAATCTGGTAGGTTACAGACGCTTGCCCCCGATTACTGCCAGGGCCCACTGCAGCCCGTATGTCCAGGGCCTCTCCCGAACGTGTTGGCTCATCGGGCGGGGGGGGGGACGTGTGTCAAGAGCCGGCTAGGGATTCACCATCGGCCACTAATGCTGCCGACCGCTCCCACGTTGTGTGTATCCCCTCAGGGCCTTATAAGTATGTTGGTGCCCCCGGGCCAAGAGTTTCGATTCCGGCCGCGTTACGCACTGTTCCCCCGGTACAACGTGGTGAGCGATCCCGAGGGGGCCCCGGCCTATCACACCAGCAGGGCCGCAGACTCGCCCCTATCTTCCCCAATGTCCGGGCGCTGCACCGGGCTCCAGCGCTGTTGTTTGCCGTGTCCGGGGGCAGTGATCCTTCCCACAGGCACTCCAGGACAGCCGCCGGGAGGGTATCCGCAATCTCGTGTTTCCTCGGCTCCTCTGGATTAAACGCCGTAGCCCCCGCCGAAGGTCGAGCGACGCAAGCCGGGCAGCTCTCCAGGCTAGTCCGAGGCTTTGGGGCCTTGTGCGTCGGGACATCCAGCAGCTCTTCACACCGCACCTGGGAGTCAAATCGTCTCTGCAAACTCCCTCGAGGTCACCAGTAGACTCCGGGGGTCATGTCGCTCTACAGAAATGTTCTTCGGCTCCGTGTTGAACAGGATTATGACCGGATTTTGAGGGCGATAGCGCAGAGCTCTGCCCTCACACGTCCACCATCGGCGCTGGCAAGCTACACCCCAAAACATTTTGAATTTCTCCTCCTTTTTTTCATACTTTGCATGTGTACTGCATTGTACAGCACACATTCAAAGTAGGAAAAGTGGTAAAGGATAGGTTTTTATGCTGGAAAGGTTCCCTCCTATTACAAAAACTGTTCCTAACAGATTGCACACACCCTTACACTATGGCGCATGGCAGTTGTTAATTGGTAAAAAGATAAATGCCAGGGCTCTCGTCAGAAGGCAGATTGCACCACCCCATTTCCTTTGTTAGCACCGCCTAAAACAGAACCAACTGCTAACCATGAAAGTTGGTACAGGATGTAGCGTGATGGCCAGAGCAGCAGACTTTGGAGTTGGGGAACCAGTTTCAAGTTTCGGTGTCGGTTCAACATCCTGTGATTCTGGGCAAATCACTTAGGGGCAGATTTACGAGTTCTGGTGCACCTCTGCAAATCAGCAGGGATGCGCCAGAAAAGATGCGACACGCAATTCCCTCCCTGCGCCACCACAAATGCGCCACATTTACAATGCGGCGCACCATGGTGCAAGGATAGGGCGATGCGTGTTGCATCCTGTGGCGTAAGGGCGTTGCATTGCTGGAGTTGTGTTGCAAGCGCGACGGGGCTCTAGCAATGCTCAGGGGCGCCCTATGCCTAACATGCTGCGTCAGTCCTTACGCCTGCTTCAAGCAGGCACAGGATTTTGACGTAGCATGGACATAAAAGTGACTCCGTCAAATCTTGTAGATTTCACTGCGCCATTTTTATGAGGCGTTCCTGCAACGGACGCCCACCCTGCGCTGGAACGCCCGCATGAAACCTAATGCAGGTTTCATGTGGCGCAGGGCTTTACAACGTGACGCATTTCCCTAGATGCGTCACGTTGTAAATAAGGTGCAACGTGGTGCATGGTTTACGCCGCCGCTGCATCACAAAAGTGACGCAACTGCGGCGTAAATGTGGCACATGGGGATTGTAAATCTGCCCGTAAATCTCCTTGTAAATTAATGTGTCCTTAGCTGGTGTTCATGAAAAGCGCCAGTGTTAATGAGGAAGTATTGGTGCTGAGCACCGGAAACCACTGTCTCAAATTAAGCACTGGTCATGGGCCCTTAAGCAAGAAAGCAAAATAGGCTCTCAAACCATAGCTGGTTGGGTTGCAAAGCAGCCATAATTAGGGCGTGAGGAGCCTGCCATAGCCCTGGGCCCTCATCACACTATGACTACCACAGCACCACACACAGCATCCAAGAACTATAGGCTACCAACGAGAAAAGCGGAATGTATTGGTTCCTTAAATTCCCCAAAATACCTGAACAAGCTGCAAGTAATCCGTTCATCAGTTATGCTCTGCATTGCTTTATTGGGAATATGAGGACTCTCCCTATACACCCACTGATGCACTCATGCAGAAGCACACAAAACTACAGGAACATTTCCCAACAGGCTAGTGCCTCCAAAGGGCTGGGGCAGTCAATCATACATCAGGCTACAGCTGGCAGGTATTTACTGAAACCTCCCAATTCTCTAACAAAATTGAGTTTGTGAAACATACACTGTCAGATCTTATATACACACCCATGGGAAGAATAGTTATTTTTATAACTAAACCTCATGTGCATTGGGGATTTCCAATTGTAATTGTGGGCACAGACATTTTCTCTGGCCACCATGCAGTCATGTCTGAATGCACATACAGTGCAAACTGGTGCTCTCGTCCATTTGCGCAGAAGTGAGGACAAAGGAGCACAGGAAGCTTACTTTTAAGAGTCACAATTCCTCTACGCATGAAATGAAGGGGAAAATGTCACAGGGTGGTGTCTGACACTGCTCTTAATAAATCAATTTTTGTAATCATATCTTTTTTATTGAAAACATGACGGCAGTGGAGTACCAATCCAATTAGCAGTGTTAGGCTGGTATGTAAATACATAGTATAAACAGACTCTCCCAGTTCCCAAAAGTTGAGACCCCAACTGTATCACAAATCTCCATCTCTACCTTCATTAGCAGCCACGCTCCCACCCATGTCAATTAAAGAGGTTCTCCTCCCCTGTTATATTCCTGGGTTAGGCCTCAGTAGCGAAGCAGCCTATTTCTTACATTGTCCTCGTGAATAACATTTCCAGGCTGTGACCTTTTGGATACATTTGCACGCACAACAATGTTGGATTACTTTCTCTGAAACTAAAGTTTTTTACATCTAGCTTCGCACATTATCACAACGCCCTGAACATGATGTACAAGATCTCGTTCCTTACTACGTACAAATGTCATCACTATCTTCATCCACAGGGCGAAAGGGCTATCTGCAGAGCTACAACATAACTAATCTAATGCGTGCATTGCAAGACTGCTTTCTATTATAAAAGATAAGCATCTTAATAGATCAGTAGAGGATGCAATTCCTCTGACACCGAGGGTCCTTGCATGCTGAGAAATTATCATGCAGCGGTCTGATGTCTCGTAAGGGGTGTCCAGTTCGTGACCAAGAAGGGGTCATTCAATCTATCCTATCAGGTAATGGGGATGGATCGTCCAGTGGGGGGATTTTTGGCTCTACACCTACACCATATTAGGAGTACACTAGATTAATGACTTGTTTATATGCCTTCATATATACAACTGTTCACCACCATGGTAGAACTATATCTACTATTTACGTAGTTGGTGCTTGTAATCACGTTTATCTGCTTTTGTCTACTAATCATTGCAGCACACGTATTTTATGCAAGAGTAACGTTGGTTCAATCAATATTATTGAAAACGTCCCACTGTGTATTCTCTGTATATTCTTCTGAGAATATGTAAGCACGAAGGACTGAGTGAAAGGTTCTGTACTGTTTCCACGATTCCTGAGGAATCAGGGTTGTCATGTTCAGTGGTTACCAGAAACTATTCACTCCCTGGTTGGTTATGGGAGCTTACGGTGGCCCTGTGAGCTAGCTGGTCTTTATGCCAACATATTCTTCTGGGGTGCCTAGAATCAGGCTTGACACCAAGCTCTTAGTGTATGTTGTCTGAACAATGCGCAGGTCCTATGGACTGGTAGGAACTACACACATGGCGCTGCCAACGTTGGTTAGGCTCTTATTTAACGGTGATATCTGAGTAGTTCAGTTGGGCTTTCTCACAATTTAACCGGAGACATCGGTAGAGGGAAGGGAAACAAACCCACCTTAGCTGAGTAGGCATACCTTATATATTGGCTATAGGTTAATCAAGCTTGGAGGTTTAAAGGTTCCCCCACTGTGCACACCATAGCTCTATAACAATTTCGCTAAATACTTCTGCTTTAACAATGACTGAACAACTAGATGAGGACATTGGAGAACAGTTAGTTGGACTAAATATGTAAGACAATAGCAGACAGGCAGTCACCATGAAATTACAACTATATTGCCTCCCAGGTACGGGTGGAGATGTCATATTCGTGGTTGAGGCACACAAAGCATTCAGGACAGAGGTATTCTATTCTTGGGTTAAATTCCTGCCTGCTTTATTTCATGAATACATTGAAGATGAACCACCTGATGAGTATTTTCCATAAGTGGGCTTAGAAGTTCCATTAACATACCAAGAGCATACTAATTGGTTAAACGCCCTCAGTAGAGAAGGAGTGACTTGGCCAGCAGAAATGCGCAAACTTTACAGAAATTTAGTAAAAATGTACAGTAACCTAACACAATATGTAAAGAGAGTATTCACAGTCCAACTTGTGAGGGCTGCTCAGTCTACACAACCACACATGGCTACCACAGGTATTAGCCCGCAAACACTAAATGTGAACATGGGAAAGGTTCCCACCAGCTGGGAGCAAATCCTGTTCTGGATAGCACAAAAAACAGCACAGTTTGAAGCAGTCTTTCCCCATACGGGCCGAAAGGAAAAACACAGAATACTGACAATTTGCTTGCCAATGGTGATGGCTCTCCAGTTAGAAGATTGCACCACTGGGGGTACAGTGTTCGCTGCCATATATACCAGAACACCCTTCAATAGCAGTCATACCAGATGTACTGAAACAGATTTAGTATGAGGACCGGGCAGAACCTGCCTTAGATCTGGGGATGAAACGGATTGGCAATTCTGCCCAGGTATTTACCATAATGTTGAGTAACATAAAAGGGGGGAGAGCAGTGGTGGCTTTACACCAGCGCCTGAGGGGAATCACTCCCACACAGCAGGAGCGCAAATTACCTAAGATTATATATACACATATGCCTCTCTAGGCAGAGACATACTCTGGGAACCAAACCTGGCAAACCAATAGTCAAGAGTAGTTGTGAAAGAGATAACTCTTAGAAAGCACCCAATTCTTCAAAGAAGAAACGGGATAATATACAAAAAATAAACAAAATAAAACACAGTCATAGGGTGGATCTCCTCAACAGGAACACAGCGAATGAAAGTACAATAGGGGAAACCGTGGCAATAGTAGAAAGCCTGATAGTTATCCGGATACTGATACACGTTCATCTCCTTCCTTTCAGGAGACATCTAAAAAGCATTCAGAGAGAGACGGACAGTTAGAGTGCAGATCGGAAGAGCGACTCAAGCCGAAAAGGGAAACACATTGCACTTCACACTACATCATTAAACGGGAAGACAAACATAAGACTTCAAACCTCAATTTAAAAAGAAAAGGGCAGCTGGAATTAAAATTAAAAATGCCCACGCTACTGAGGAATCTGCTTCTGATTGGGAAATGGGCAGTGACAATGCTTTATGGCAGAAGTCACAATAGCTCACCAGAACCTGATGGACTTTCTGGGGGTATTAGCGCTGAGTGGAAACACCTGATACAAGGGTAAGTGTCCCACATTGTTTATATGAAATAAGGCTCCAAATGGAGTGGTCTCTTTTGGGAGTACCTGACCTATGGTTATGATATTCTTTTGGATGAAAAATATTGGCCACTTGAGTTTAAAATGGATAGCCCAATGAGAGAAAAAGTTATTTTACCTTCTTCCTCCGATCTCTTACCAGAATCATTTAAAAATTCATACGCGCAGGAGTAGGCATTAGCGTTAGCTCCTGCACTTTACCGCAATCATGTTGGGTGGAATGATGAGTCACGTCATCACGAAATCCCATTAAAATAAATTCCTCAACCGCAGAGACAATACCCGATTAAACATGAAGCAAACAAACAAGTCAGGGAGATTCTAGATCAACTTGATGGAGAATTTCCCCTCACCTATAAATAATACCTTGTTTCTAGTAAAGAAACCCATAATTCATATAATTTAGTCTTAGATTATAGAAATTTGAATGCATCTACACATTTGCAGTACAGAATGCACACTGTGCGCACTGATGAATAACATTGTGCAAAAAAAATCAGAAACAATACTAGCATCTCAAATGGATTTTTCTGCCCAAATATAGCACCTGGGAGCAGATATTTGACAGTATTCTTGGTGCTAGGCACTCAACGCCAATTTTGTTTATTTGCCCATGGGTATAAAAACAGCCCCGGGTTTATTTCATCCAGAGTAACAGATGGCATTGTCCTATGTAAATGACATCTATCTGATGGATGATGAATTAATGGAACACTTTGCCAGAGTGAACCACATACTCCTTGGGTTGGCCCACCTAGGATACAAATTCAAATGTAAAAAAATCAAAAATTGGCCACCTCAGAGTCCTATTTCTAGGGTACGAGATGTCAAGAAAAGGCAAAAGCCTGACAGCACAGTTTTTAGAAAAATGTGCACTGTTCTAACCTCCAACAACACTGAAAAAACAACAATCCATTTTAGGATTCTTGTATTTTGGGTTACACAGAAATGGTGAAACCTTTCTACAACTTAATTAGACCTGATTTTTCAGTGCACTGTTGGACACAGGAAAATACTGAAATCCTACGTTCCGTACAAGCCGACACGATAGCTTCCAAACATTTACACACAGGTCAACACAACTAACCTGGTGATTTGCGTAGTCGGTGGACCAACCTTGTACACCTACATTACTTTTAATGAAAGCAATGCAGTTCCTATTGCATACAAAATCACATTTGTACATGAACACTGAAATGCGTTTTGCATCAACAGAAGAAATACAGCAGTGCATACTGATGTAGTGAGAGAGAGAGCACTAGTGCAGAGGAAATGCATAATTATCGTAACCACGGTACCGACCCTAGAGGCCGTTATAAAGGCAAGCATTCCGAAAGCTAAAGTGTATCATCCATGATGGATTAAATGGGCTAACTCTCTCACTGCGGCATATGAAGATTACAGATTTGATTCTGCATTACAAACACAAGCATTCCAGCAGTACGAAAAAGAATATCCTCTATTGAATTACATAATTTCCCCAGATCGATATGAATGTATAATTTATACTGAGGGATCTGCCCAGCCCAGCCGTCTGTACGACCGAAACAGCAATATTCCATGGCATGCACAATTGTAAAAGGGTGCATGCAGGATGGAAAGTTACTTCTAGGAAAAACACACACACAGTCTCTAGGAGAGTGTACGGCGTAGCGAGCTGAACTAAAAGCTGTGATACTGGCACTACAAAATACGGATCATGAATTCCCCACACTCATAGTGTGTGATTCATTTTACTGTGTCCAGCGAATATTTACATTATTGGGACCAGAATAGATGGAAGGTTTCCAGAGGTTGCGCAGTAAAGCACAAGCTGCCCTAGGAACAAGTGACAAAGCTGAAAGAAGGGTTGCCAGGGGCTCATGTTATTCATACATTGAGTCATCAACACGTTGGTGTTTGCGTTAAAGTGAATTCAAAGGTGGATGAGGCTGCCACGGCAACAGTGGGTACTGTTGCCTTTGCTGCAATAACTCGCTCTAGCACAGTAATAGACGGAACAACTATGATAGCTGCAAATGCTACGTGCAACAGCTCAGCCCTGCCGAAAAGCTTTCCACTCAAGTACTCCAACAAGTTAGATGTGCAAAACATTCTGTATGCTCAAATTCCAGGAGTGTGATATAGAGTATTACCAAAAACTGATCGCAGATTGGGATTAATATTAGATGCTCAGCCTTAATACGTCCACCACAAACACCTTTATTGGTCTCAGACAAACATCTTACATGTGTCGATTTGGATCACTGCGGCCCCTTAAACTAAGATGGGCTTACAAGTACATCTTGGTGGCAGTGGATTCATGCTTTAGATTCCTGTGGGTTTGGCCCCAGCACTAGGCTGATGCTCAAACTGTTATAAATGATTTGCGAGTCTTTACCGGGATATGCGCAATTGGCATACTACACTCCGACTAGTGCCCGGCGTATAGCTCTCAGGCTTACAAAGAAGCCATTGAACATTTGGGTGTGGCCTTGCGGCACTCCTCCCCCAATCATTCACGTTGGTGTTTGCGTTAAAGTGAATTCAAAGGTGGATGAGGCTGCCACGGCAACAGTGGGTACTGTTGCCTTTGCTGCAATAACTCGCTCTAGCACAGTAATAGACGGAACAACTATGATAGCTGCAAATGCTACGTGCAACAGCTCAGCCCTGCCGAAAAGCTTTCCACTCAAGTACTCCAACAAGTTAGATGTGCAAAACATTCTGTATGCTCAAATTCCAGGAGTGTGATATAGAGTATTACCAAAAACTGATCGCAGATTGGGATTAATATTAGATGCTCAGCCTTAATACGTCCACCACAAACACCTTTATTGGTCTCAGACAAACATCTTACATGTGTCGATTTGGATCACTGCGGCCCCTTAAACTAAGATGGGCTTACAAGTACATCTTGGTGGCAGTGGATTCATGCTTTAGATTCCTGTGGGTTTGGCCCCAGCACTAGGCTGATGCTCAAACTGTTATAAATGATTTGCGAGTCTTTACCGGGATATGCGCAATTGGCATACTACACTCCGACTAGTGCCCGGCGTATAGCTCTCAGGCTTACAAAGAAGCCATTGAACATTTGGGTGTGGCCTTGCGGCACTCCTCCCCCAATCATCCTGGTGGAAATGTGGTAGTCAAGACGAAAAAACGTGACTTAAAGCAGTTCATAAGAGCAAGGGTATTAGGCTTGGGTGGCAATTGAGTTAATCACCTTTATGGGATCCAGAAGGCGCTCAACAACATGCTCAGAAAATCCCTGGGGGGTAGTAGATCTTATGAGCTTCTATTTGGGTAAGAATGTGGGTACCAACATCGATAGTGTCACCAAAGTGGCTGTTGAAACACCATTTGACCTCAATGATCGTTTGGATGTTTTACAGGACCTATAGGAATACTGAGCTTTACAAAGCAACTTCCAAGTAAAACGCACCGCCCCTGGGGAAGTGAAAATGGTAACGGCAAGACCTTCCTGGGTCCCAGAGATTGGGGACCTGGTCAGTGAGAAAATGTTGGACAAGAAGGAATTTGGGCCATCTTACAGAGCGCCTGTACCTGTCATAACAGTTGAAGGATCGAGAACTGTCCTTCCCCCTCTTACCGGCTGTCGAGGTACACGGTTTAACTCAATTGATCTGATCAAACCACACTAGGTAGAACATTCTCAACAGAAGGCCACGTAGGCTCCTGGGTAGCTGCCACACTCCTCTCGCTACTGTACAGGAAGTTGAGATGGAACCTTTAATGACAACTCAAGACTCTACTTTTCAAAGAGAAACTGTAAATGAAAACGAGATGATGCTTCTCACTATGGAAACAACTACAGCTGTACAGTCAACAAGTACAGAATTTTCAATTTGAAAAACTGACGACGTCTATGTCAACATGCCACACATCAAGTCATCTCCCAGTTCTACAAAACCTGCCAAGAATAGACCAAATGGTGTCTTGCTACTTCGTGCATTATGACGGTTTCTTATCATATCCAAGTGACCCTGAGATGCCGACACTGCCTCTCCCTTTTAAGCTTCGAGTTTATGATTTATATCTTAGGCTGAAAAAAACATACTCCGTTGTTCCCTAAATACATCTATGGATTACAATTGGCTCACTTTTAATGGTACTTTCGATTGGTATAGTAACTGTCTTTTTCTTACTTCTGAATGGACACTTTCTCCCAGAAAGCTCTGCAGTGGAACTTGTGAATTTGTTTTTAACCCACATGCATCATCACACCGTGAACTAAGAGACTTGTTCCTGTAGGAATTGTATAGGACAGGGTATCCGACGATGTAAATTGTCTCATTGAATTTCTAAAAATTCCTTATTTATTCCCAATTTCTTTAAATGACATTATCACCTCTAGTACTTTTGCTCTTTGATTGGGACATTGAAACTGTGCATAACTTGCTTTCAGATTTAGAGCAATCAGCTGCATTTTCAAACAATAAATTGTGTGACGATACAAGTAATTTTGGAGACATGTACAGTTACCAGCATTATGGTCACCATTTTCTACATATAGTAAGTATCCCATCTGCTGTTTATAATTGCATACAATGGGAGCACTGCCCAACACAGCCAAAAGATAGTTCAAAAACGTTTGCACAGAAGTTTGTTTATTTTTCTGGTTTTGAAACATCAGATCCAGCTACATATTACTATAGGCTTGCACCTACATCTGCAAAGAAAACTATGCTATCAAACACCAGGGTGATATACTCTGCTTCCTTTATTTCCCAGCTATCTATACAAGGTTTCGACTTTTGGAAAGACGCAATAGACACATAGACTATTTGTGGGCCAAAAGATTGGAAGGGGACCAGGACCTTATTTAGAGCATGCCTCATACCACACCAAATGATTTTCCTGAACACAACAGTACAACAAACTTCATGTCTAGGTTTAGCAAAAACAAAGGATTTGAACACACCTTGTATTCCCGCATTCTCACAGTTTGAGAATTGGCAGCACTTTACACACTTTAGTGAGGATATACTAGATACCATGATATGTAATGGTTCTTTCAATTCATTGAACCCCAATTGGAAGGATTGGTTGGTGGGTTGGCCTGTGGACACGAACGGGTGTCAATCTAGATTCCTGGGTAACACTGAAGTTCAGGATCTATAGCCTGAACACTGATATGCACAGACAGAATACTTGTTGGTGGTGACATCATATAGTGTTAGGAAGTTATGGCTAGATTGGCTAAAAACCTCAACACTTTCCCAGGTGAAACAACACTTGTCCCTTTTTTCTGATGACAGGGATTTTTTATTAGGTCCCCGGGAACTCACGTCAAAAGCGCTTTTTGTATGTAATATACATTCAGCTGTGGAAGATTTCTCAACAGGAAGCTGCTGAGAGATTGTGCAAGATTGATATGGTTAATCTAGAAAAGGCTTTGGCTGTAGTTGACAGTGGATGGCCACTTTATCATCCAGAATTTATTTACTGGGCAACATAGCGTCTCTCATGATTGACATAAGACAACAATACATGTCTATATTACAATATGGACAGTCACAATTTCCGGTCAACAGTAATATTGAGCCGGACGAAATAAACATTACATTCTGGCCATGTGCCATGGCATTACATCAACAGTACAAATCTGTTTTCAGCATATGATCTAACAGAAAGACAGATGACGATGGCGCATAGAGATGCGAAATATACCAAGTTGCACATTGAAAAATTAAACCAATTACCTTTTACCGTGCCTGAGACACCATCCACTGACTGGATAATCCATGATTCAATCATCCTACCGGTCACGATCTTTCAATTCCAATATTTTCTTAGAGAAACCCTGGGATGCTTCAGCTCCTAGTGATGTGAACAAAGGCTCTGCAGACAACTTGTGGGATACAACACCTCCTACAGTTGCTGCTGTGGGAACTGGAAGGAATCACCTTTGCTCCATGAGCATGCTATGAGGTGCACCTCTGGGAACGTCTGCGAATGTTGCTTCTACCACACGGAACACATAAACAATTGCCCTTTTTTCGTGTGGGAACAATTTAGTCTCTTTTTTTTGCCAAAACTGCTTTTTCTTTTTCTAGAGACTATGGCTTTCTGAGTGATTGGGATCTCAAATAATATAATGACTTCTAAAACGTTTTACATATTTATTGGGAAGCCTGCCTTTTGATGCTTTTAAAGAGTTTTTGAACGTGTTTTAGAACTGTCTGCTAGCTTTTTAGATATCGACCCAAAGTATGAGGAGTGGGTGTTATATTCCTGGGTTAGGACCATGTAGCGAAGCAGCTTATTTCTTACATTGTCCTCACGAATACCATTTCCAAGCTGTGACCCTTTGCATAATTTTGCACGCACGACAATGTTCGATTTGTTTCTCTGAAACTAAACTTGTTTTACATCATAGCCACGCACAACATTATCACAATGCCTTGAGCATCATGGACAAGGTCATTGTTTACTGCGTACAAATGTCATCACTATCTTCATCCACGGAGCGACAGGGCTATCTGCAAATTTACATCACTAATCTAATGGGTACATCACAAGGCTGCTTTCTATTATAAAAAATAAGCATCCTGATAGATCAGTAGGGGAGGTGCTTCTGCTGACACAGAGGGTCCTTGCATGGTGAGAAATCACCACGCAGCGGTCTGACATCTCATGAGGGGTGTTCAGTTTTTGACCAAGACGGGGTCTTTCACTCTATCCCATCAGGCAATAGGGTTGGATTGACCCTTGGGGGGATTCTTGGCTCTACACCTACACACACTCTAGGTACACTTAGAGGAGTATTTGCATAGTAGGAGTACAGTAGATTACTGCCTTGTTTATATGCCTGCATATATACAACTGTTCAGCACCATGGTAGAACTATATGTATTATATACATTGTTGGTGCTTATAATCACGTTTATATGCCTCCGTCTATTCATCATTGCAGCATATGTTTTTAATGCAAGAACAACCTTGGTTCAAGAAATATTATTGAAAATGTCCCACTGTGTAGTCTCTGTATATTCCTCTGAGAATAAGTAAGCATGAAAGACAGAGCGAAATATTCTGCACTGTTTCCACGATTCCCGAGAAATCAGGGTTGTCATGTTCAGTGGTTGCCAGAAACTATTCGCTCCCTGGTGGGTTAGGGGGGCTTACGGTGGCACTGTGAGCCAGCTGGTCTATAGGCCAACATATCCTCGGGGTGTCTGGAATCAGTCTTGACACTAAGCCCTTAGTTTAGGTTGTCCAAACAATGAGCAGGTCTTACGGATTGGTGGGAACTACACAACACCTCAACTCAGTACACAGGCTGCACCTGTACTCATTCCAAAGGCTCCAAATCTTTTCCCACTTACGAGAACAACCACAACTTTCATAAATTACCCTTTCCACCACCATACACCAGTCCATATCTTGATTCCAGTCTTTGAGCTGCGGTGGTGACTCTGCTCCCCTTGGTCTCACTATGTTCCTCTTTGCCATCATGAGACCTAGGGTTACCCATATTTGCTCCATGCTGCCCAAATCCATAGCCTCCCACACATTCAGAAGACCCACCTCTCTGAGAGAGGAATATCTCCTCCACCAACATTATTTCTACAGGCTACTACTGATGTCCAATATGTCTGTATTACTGGGCAGTCCCAAAGTATGCGGTAGAAGGTGCTCTCTCCCCCACATCCCAGCAAGCAGGTGGAATCAAGCATCCTGCCCATCGAATTATGAATCGCTTGAGCGATTTTGTCCACCGTAGGGTCACTCTCCATGAAGCCTCTATCGTCAATGGAGAGGGTACCATGTGCAGATCACGAAGGAGGTCATGAGAGTCCAGTTGGGGCGTATAATTGTTTCTAATAGTTTGCGAAGGCAATCGCTATGTCTTGGAGTCTGTGAGGGACACCCAGGACCCCTGAGAAATCCTGGTGACCCTTCTACTCATCTTTTTCTTTTTGTCAAGCCATGCTATTAACTTTTCCACCTTATCACCCATTTCACATATACTATGTTGGGTAGCATTGTAACTAGCTCTGGCTGCATTTGTTGTCAGGTCTCTATATTCTCATAGCTTAAGGTACAGCCCACGCTTCACATCAATTGTAGTCTCAGTACATAATTGGGCCTCTAGTGCTAGAATGTAATTCTCAAGTTTGTCGATCCATCCATGTTTGCTTTTAATGTCAATCAATCAATCAATCAGGGGTTTATAAAGCGCGCTACTCACCTGTGAGGGCCACAAGGCACTGGGAGAGGTGTGGGGGGGCAGCGCCGGTTCAGTCGAAGAGTCATGTCTTGAGGTTCTTCCTGAAGGTGTGCAGGGACAGAGAGCGTCTGATGTTTACTGGGAGCTCGTTCCAGGTCTTAGCTGCGATGTAGGAGAAGGCATGTCCGCCGGTTCTGTTTCAGCATATCACAGTGGTCTCTGCCAGGACAAGGTCGACAGAGCAGAGGTTCCTTTTGAGTACGTGGAAAGAGGCTCTCTCGTTGAGGTATTTGGGTCCGATGTTGTGGAGGAATTTGTAGGCGTGGGTGAGAAGTTTGAAGCTTGCTCTCTTCTTGACGGGGATCCAGTGGAGGTCTCATAGGTGTTGGGTCATGTGTTCATGCCTGAGGGTCCCAAGGACAAGTCAGGCTGCAGAGTTCTGGATGGTTTGTAGCTTGTGTAGAAGAGTTTTGTTCATTCTGGTGTAGAGGGAGTTGCCGTAGTCCAGTCTGCTGGTTATGAGTGAGTGGGTGATGGTCCTTCTGCAATCAGGAGGTATCCATTTGAAGGTCTTGCGGAGGATCCGGAGGCAATTAAAACTGGTGGAGGCGACGGAGTTGATCTCGTGGGTCATGGTGAGAGAGGAGTCAAGGATGATGCTGAGGTTCTGTGCGTGGTCTGTAGGGTGGGTGGACTACCGAGGGCAGAGGGCCACCAGGTGTTGTCCGAGACAGAGGGTCCGAGGATGAGGACTTCAGTCTTCTCAAAGCAGCTCTTTTCATCCAGGCTGCGACGTCCTTCATTCCTTCCTGGAAGCAGAGTGTGGTGTCATCGGGGTTCTTCGTGAGGGAGAGAATGAGCTTGGTGTCATTGGTGTAAGATACTATGCTGAGTCCATGCTGTCTGACAATGGCGGTGAGGGGGGCCATGTAGATGTTGAAGAGTGTGGGGCTGAGCAATGATCCTTGGGGTACTCCACAGTCAATTTCCCAGATCATATCATACGCTGACGACACTCAGCTCCTCTTCACCTGCAAGAAGGGCATGGAGTTTGACGGGGAGAGCATCCGTGGTTGCCTGGGGGCTGTCTTCGACTGGTTTCAGCGAAGCAGCCTCAAATGCAACCCTGATAAATCTGAGGTGCTCTTCTTCGGCTGTCAAGCAGATCCACCGTGGCAGGAATGGTGGCCGGTGTGTATGTCACCCCCTTCCTCTTCCTCTGTGGTTGCTAAAAACTTGGGGATCAAAATCGACAACACCCTTTCGCTGAAAACACAGATCACAGGTCTCACCAGCACTTGTTTTGGTCTGTTAAAAATGCTGCGAAAATTTCTTCCTCTGCTCCCTTTAGTCCACAGGAAGCTGACGGTACAGGCCTTGATTTGTTCCAGGATTGACTACTCTAATGTCCTCTACCTGGGTTTACCGGAATACCTCCTGCATCAACTTCAGGTAGTTCAAAACTCTGCGGCAAGGGCTATCTTTGGCCTACCTCGACAAGCTCGGGCTTCAGAGCTGCTTTCTTCCCTTCATTGGCTCCCAGTGAAGAAGCGGATTACTTTCAAGGCTCTCACTTTAGCCCACAAGGCACTCCATTTGGTTAGGGCCTCTTACATTCAGAAACGGCTTCTTTTTTATAAACCCACCAGATCTCTCCGTTCTGAATGTCTTGGCCTGGCAACGGTTCCTCCCATTAGGAGGGTCAGGATAGGTGGACGTTCCTTTACACATCTTGCCCCCAAATTATGGAACTCCCTGCCTGTTGATCTGCGCCGTACATCTAATCTGCTTGCCTTTAGAAAGGCCTTGGAAACTTGGCTGTACAAGCAGTAACTTGTTATGTTTTTGTTTCTTCCTTCTTCTTTCTTAGTTTGGGGTCAGAAAGCGCCGGGACACTCCCTGGAGTAGCCGTGCGCTATATAAGCAACCCCAATAACATAACATAACATAACATTTCTGTGGCTTTGGAGAGGAAGGGAGGGAGTTTGATCCTCTGGGTTCTGCTGGAGAGAAAGGATTGGATCCAGTTGAGGGCAGTTCCTCGTATCCCAGAGTCGTGAAGTCTGGCTGCGAGAGTGCGATGTGAGACAGTGTTGGAAGCTAGGGAGAGGATTAGTAGAATGAGGGCTACAGTGTGTCCCTGGTTGAGTAGCAAGCGGATGTCATCAGTGGCAGCAAGGAGGGCGTTCTCGGTGCTGTGGTTGCTGCAGGACCCAGACTGGGAGGAGTGCGATAGTGGCAACGGCCCTGTTGTAGATGTGTGGGTGGGCAGGCGTCCATGGGGCCCCTGAGTGGGTGCTCTTCATGGTAACAGTAATTTGTTCAACGGTGGCGGGGTTCCAGGTAGTAATGGTCGGCTCGTTGTTGGTGGCAAAGGGGAGCGGTGTCCGGCGTCTGTTCACTGAAATTGTTGTAGAGGGCCTTGATTTTCAGATGGAAGTAGGAGCTAAGCATGTTGCAGAGTTCTTGGGATGGTGTGACGTCCGTGGCTTCGCTGGGGGGTTTGGTGAATTGCTGTATGACGTTGAAAAGTTCTTTGGCGTTGGTTGCATTGGTGTGGATTTTGTTCTTGATGAAGGTCAGCTTGGTGCTTCTTATGCGCTGGTGGTATTCCTTCAGGGTGCTCCTGTGGTTGTTCATGTCTTCCGTGATTTTCCTGTGTCGCCAGGTTTTCTCGAAGCATCTGTAGGAGAGCTTGGTTTCTTGGAGTTTGGTGGTGAACCAGGCAGCCTTCGGGGGGTGTTGTTTTGCGGGGTGGCGGAGGGGTGTGGGCTTGTCGGCGCAGCTAGAGATCCAGCTCTTAAGTTCTTTTAGTGCGGAGTTGCTGTCAGTCGTGGCGCCGAGGGGGTCTAGGAGGAGGGTGGTGTTAAGGTGTTCTTCTGTGATCTTGCACCAGATCCTTCTTGGGGGGTGCGGAGAGATCTTGAGTGCGGTGGTGGTGTTGAAGGTGAAATGTACACAGTGGTGGTCCATCCAGTGGGCTGCGTGGTGTGGCTAAAGTGGATGTTTGTCCCTCCTGCGAAGATGGGATCAAGGATGTGTCCTGCTCTGTGAGTGGAGTTGCGGTACGTGGTGGTGAACGGTCAAGTAAATCACACATTGTCATATATATTAAAGTCTCCCCCTACTAGGAATTAACCTGCAGATAGCTCAAGGAGAAGTTTACTGGTCTGGGAGAGTAACTTTGTGCAAGGCTGGGGTGATATACACTGACAGGATATTAATCATTTACCCTCCCCATATCACAGAGAGAGACACATATCTACCCAGGGGGTCAGCCCAAGAGTGTTGCACTGTCAACAGTATTTGTTTTTTTAGTAAGATGCCTAACCCTCTAGAGCTTGTCATGAATCACCATTTTGTAACCCCAGCGGTATAAGGGCCCTACAAGTGTTGCCCATCAGATGTTTTTCCTGCAGGAGGACCACCTCAGGTGAGTGTTGTTTAATGTAATGTAGCACTACCCCAAGTTTTATTGTGTCATCCAATCCATTTACATTCCAGGACAGGACACGAATCCCAGAGTTTGTCTGTACTCTCATTCCATATGTCTAGTGTGGCCGGTAGCCATGTGGGAACAGGCCGTCTACATCTACACTGTTTGGAATCGTTCCTTTTTTTCTGTATGTGCTAAATTCTTTAGTCAATAAAAATAATAAAGCATTCAACACAACCTACTTCCTTCCCTCTATCCTCCCTCCAAGCTGTGGAACCCCCCATCTCGCCTCCCTGCATCGCTAACTCAAAACTGTCCGCCCCCCAAACTCTGCCTATTGCCCCACCCCAACATGAAACCAGTAAAGGGAATGCGGACCAACCTACTAACTGTATCCCCAACTCCCCTAGACCTAGTATCGCGGAGCACATTCAAACCTCCAGCAGTGCCTAACCTATGATTATAAATCGCAACAGTTCTACACTCTCATCACAGGTATATACGTCATCAATCTTCCCAGGTTTGCCGCCACCCTTCATACAGCAGATCGGACTCCGTGCTTTTAGCTTGATCTGTTTAATGTGTAGTGCCATGTCGCTATACGCAATGCTCCATATGTCACAAACAGCAAGAGAGAACTTGTGTATTCTGTTTATAGATCCTATTCAGGGGACGATCTCATGTCCTCTTGATGCAAGTCTCGGGTCTGTTGCCCTGATGATTCTCCTGATCAGCCACGCTGTCGACCACGTTAGTTCACAGATCCCTGCTTGCTGATGGATCTCATCCATCCAGCCACTCCCATACCTCCTTGGAGGACTCGAAAAACCATTTCTTTCCCTCCGCTTCTACTCATAGCCGGGCAGGGAAGAGCATCGCATGTTTGAGTGCTTTGTCTCTCAATGCTTTTTTCACTTCAAGGAAGCTACTTCGTAGTCTCTGACCCTTGAGAGTTAAGTCCGGGAAAAACGTTATGCCCATGTTCTCATAGATCACTGGGGTAGCACTGAGGGCTGTCTGTAAAATCATGTCTCTAAAGTTGAAGATTCTGGCTATGATGAGTTGTGGGACCGCCATCGGTCGTGGATGCCCTCTTGGGATTCAGTACGCCCGTTCCACTGAGAAATATTTGGAGAGGCCACGAGGTTGCATTTCGTTGTTCACAAAATCTTCAACAAAGAGTTCTATTGCTGGCCACTCTGCCCACTCCGGGACCCCTGGTATGTTGTTGCGTCATGCTCTACCTTCAAAGTCTTCCAGGCAGTCCTCCATCGCGACATTGGCCTCTCGTAGATCGTATACTTGGTTCTGGAGGGTCTTCAGTCCTGGCTTAGAGAGGCAGTAGTGTCTTCGATTTCCTTCACTCAGGAGCTCATCCGCATCCATTTGTGTCTCCAGTGCAGATTTTATCCCCTGGATCGCCGCCATTATATCTTGCAGCATCAGGGATTCCCCTTCTGACAGAGTGGGCCCCACAGTCGCCGTTTAGTCTAGGGCTTTACCAACAGTTCCCCCATCCTATGCAAGTACTAACTAATCCAGTTTTATTTGATGGGGGCTTCTCTGAACCTAACCTCCCACCATGGTGTCTTCTTCAAGGTGGTGGAGAATAGGCCCCAAATGATAATCCTGTTGGGGGAGGGGGAAGAGGAGGGTACCCACCACCGCCTGCCTGTGGGAGAAGTTTTACACCACGCAGACTGTCGGTTTTCCCACTACTCTCAAGAGAGGCTTCTACCCCCTCCTGTAGGTATCACCTCTG
The DNA here is from genome assembly GCF_964263255.1 of Lissotriton vulgaris. Taxonomy (NCBI): domain Eukaryota; kingdom Metazoa; phylum Chordata; class Amphibia; order Caudata; family Salamandridae; genus Lissotriton; species Lissotriton vulgaris. The sequence continues at coordinate 1,138,155,227 of NC_141695.1, read as the reverse complement.
TGGGCCCAGGAGTCTTGTTTATCAGTGCACACTATTCACCTGGATACCGGGAGTTGCAGTTCGGAAGAACCCGTATGTAGATGTTGGATCCAAGGCTAATAATAGTATAGGACTGGGCCTTCCGCCGAGATGATGCAGGGAAGGCATTGCGCTGCACTTGCCAGTGTTTGTGGGGGCCAGAACTGGTAGAGCTGACTTCCTTAGTGAGGCTCCTGTAAGCGATAGAGCCATAGCAGTTCTTTAAGCTTCAGTCCCAGCCATTCACTGCAATCTCGCTCGAGCCCCCAGCTCTTGTATCCCCGCCTCTGTCAGCTGTAATAGTCTTCCAATCCACTGTGGGTGGCATAGGGCAAGAGAACACACCTCAAAATCGTTGCCCCACTCCACTGAACTCAGTTCCCAGCCCCTTTTAAACCACTGGGCCCATTGGGGCAAAGGCATGACCATGGCTGCTGCTGATCGCGTATTCAAAAGGCAGCTGCGAGTTACCTGAGGGTGGTGCCACTCTCACCGGCCAGGCCGCATGGCTCCAAGTCTCATGCCGCTGTTTCTTTCTGCACTGCTAGGTTCATCTGGTTCCCCTGGGCCATGCACGCAAAGCATCACCATTTGGTTGCTCCAAGGGGACGGATCTGTGATGGATAAAATAAGATGTCTAGACCGGGTGTCGGAGCTGCTTTACGCAGCGGCCTTCTTCGTTGCCCGATTAAATCCATTTCTGATGCCCTATCGAGAGCAAAGCGTTCAAGTCAAGCAAAAAGCCTGAAAGATGCTAATCCGTCTTCTATTGTCAGCTCTCTTTTGGGGTGTCTCGTCTCCTGCCTCCATTTCATCTCAGCCCTCACTTGAATATGATATGGAAGATGAGAGTCTTTACACTTGTCTGGCTGCCAGTGGCAAAGTTATCCAGAGATCTGAGCAGTCTGCCATTTTCAATATTAATAAAGAGAAAAAAAAGGTGGCTGGGTATGTGGGCGCACTGAACTCACTCAGCGCAGGTAATATGTATACATAAAAGTCCTGCTCTGGAGCAGGGAGAGCCACCAGGGGCCGTATTGCAATAAGTGCCCCGGGGCGCAATGGCCTTTGTGCCCGCTTTGCACGCCCCTGGGTCACTTTGGTATCATAGAAGGGGGCAGGCGCTTGTGCATCCCCTTCACTAATATGAATAGTGCCGGTGCACTTAAAGCGCCATCACTACCTTTAGAGGATGTTCCCTCATTTGCATATGGGTGTGACTGCAAATGAGGCAATTCCTTTGATGCTGCGCACGTGCCATATTACAGATGCAGGCGCAGAGGCAAAGAAGCCCTCAGGAGGTGCACTGACAGTGCGCCATTTAAAACGTGGAGCACTGTCAGTGCGCCTCATGATAGCAGACATCTGCAGGGGAAAAGGCAGTGCTTAATTTGTGCCGGTGCTTTCCGGTGCTTAGCACCAGCACTTTTTTTATCAGGGCCAGATCTAGACATGAGTAGAAACTTCTCCCCTGTGAAAAGTGCTTCAGCGCTTAGCCCATAATAAATCCATGCCTGCCCTTCAGTCAGTAGTGCCGGTGGGTGGGCCACTGATTGGGCTGGATTTGGTTCTGACTGTGGGTCGGTAGTGCGGCAGCCTCGGCATCGTACCTAACTTTTTTCAATTAGACGCCAGCCCTCCTTATTGTCATTCAAGAGGGCGAGGCACACATGCACGAGTTACGACTCACGCAATGGCAGTTGAACATGAGGGCAAGGCCAGCGCTAGGCATGGGCAGTGTGGGCAGCTGCCTAGAGCCTCGCGCCTGCTCGCAGTCAGGGGGCCTCCCACCTATAAAGACTCCAGAGTGTCGAGGCCCAGGGAGCCCCCTAAGAGTTTACAGTTTTTCTTTTATATCATTTTTTCTTTTATGTATCAATCCCCCCTGTTGGCCACTCTCTGTGGGCCTACTGGCTGCATCTGCATGTTGATGACAGCAATCAGACAGGTAATTTAAGTGCCCTTGCCTGTGATGTGGCCCTGCCCCCGTATACATGAAAAGCAGAATATCCTGCAGGGGCACAGCAAAGGATAGAGTGGCGATGGCGGCGCATCACAATGGAAACTGCTCACAGAGGACAAGTGGAAAGAGAGCAGAGAGGCGAATAAAAGGGGCAAGAGAAAGGTAATAAATTGGGGGGGGGGGGTAGCAGATAGGTGTGAGTATGGCATCCAGATAAGAGGTGCATGCAGAGTAGCAGAATCAGCATGTAAAAGTGGATGGAGCAGGGTTTAAAGTGTGCTGGGTGACTTGAGTCTTAGACCCGGCAGTAAATTAAAATGGACATTAAAATAGGGGCCCTAAATTTAGGTCCTTTACTTAGCTGCAAAAAAATGGATCCATTGTCTGCACAATGAATGAAAGTTCTGAAAAGCAGGTGTTGAGACAGGCCCGCTCTCCATTTTTGCCCTCACCCTCAGAGTGAAAAAACAAATCTTAACTCTGCAGCAGTGCCATCCTTCGCTACTTTTAACCCATCGACCGCGGTAAGAATTCCACCGCGGTGCAGGTGAATTAATGGGTGGGCGTGTTTCTGACGGACCCCGTCCGTGCTCCGCACACGCCCACTGTGATGTCGGATGGCCGGGGGCCTTCAGACGCACCGAACAGGTTAATGCAACTTCAGCAAGACTTGTTATAGTTCTTTCAGTCTCATCATTTCAGAACTGAAGCATTTTCAACATTATATACAAGGAAACTGTAGATGTTGCTTATTCATCTAATGCAATTAATAACCACTGGCAAAGCCAATAGTCCTGGCTTGTTGTAGGTGTAATGTTACTTGTATTATTTATCTGGAAGCAATGAATGAAGCAGCAAAATGCCAGTTGGGCCGCACGGTATGCTATGCACAGATTTGAATAGCTTACATGATTTTAAGTCACGCCCCTTAATTTCATCGGCCATGCCCCTTTGAGAGACCCCCCCAGTTATTTCATCCCGCTTAAAGCCCTGCTGTCAGGTCTGTATGTAGGCCGTTTTCAGGGCTAGTTGTTAACCTGCTTCAATGTCAGGTGAGCCGGTTTTTACTGTTGATTTTTATGATATTAAAGAAAACATTGCCTGCAGCAAACTCATATCAGTACAGTCTTCATTATCTTACAAAAAAACGTATACTGCATGTCTTTACAAGTTGAAAACTGCCCTAGTTTGCAACTATGGGACACTTTTCTAATGGGGGCCCTTTTTATTTTGGTACATGGCCTCTTTTCTGTCCCAGTCTGATGTTGCATGTTAGGCAGGGCCACTGGAATAGTGCGATTGTGCGGTGGCGGATATTTCTGCATAATAATGCATTTGCAACATAATCCATCATCTGCTGCATAATCTACAGATTTTAACAACAACATTTCTTTCTATCTCAAACGCTTCAAAAATTAGTAAAAATGCAGCTACACATCTTGCCACAAGTGGGAAGGCCCTTTGTAAAGCTGGATTAGTCAACTTTCTGTTCCCACTGCTAAATTTGTGGGTTATATTGGTACTAATGGGTGAAACCAATGCCCAAACAGTGTTACCAAGTTTAAAAATGGCAAAAAATGAAGTAATACTATTTCAAAAGGTGTCACATTATGCAGCATAATTTGCATTTTCTTGTCGCATAATTTACTCATTTTGCCATATAATTTAGCCCTCTCCTGCTGCATAATCCCAGCGGTCCTGGTGTTAGGGTAATCCATGGCAGTGCTTTTGTTCCCGTTTATATTTCCCATGCTTTACTTAATCTTTAATTCCCCAAAAGTGCTATTTCCAGCATGTGTGTTTCTGTATTTAATTTCACAGCATATTACTCTTGGATGATGCTGCCTTTGTACTGAGTCGCCGCCAGGTGTTTATAACAAGCTACAGTTGAGCACTTTGGAGTTGAGGCTGCAGGCAGTACACATTTCACACTGTGCCTGTCTGTGGGTCAAAATGTTTTCAGATTACAAATCATTCAAAATATGGCTTCTCTGCAGAGCACACAGAGCAATGGTCCTGCATTCTAGTTGTGATTCTGTGCAAATGTGTGTGAAGGAGCTACTTATTGGTCAAAACAACAATGTGAAAGTAAAATCATTTATTGTTGTTACTCATTTAGCTTAAACAGTTAACAACCATTGACAAAACCAATACTCCTGGCTGTTTTTAGGTGTATGTCAGTTGTGTTATATTTCTGGTTTCTTGCCGATATCTTGCACACATTGATACCCAAACATGATTTCCCTCAGGGGCAATCAGGTCTCTGCCGAAGAATAGGTTTGCATGTGTATGCTACCAGTTGATTTTAGAATGAAGACAAATTTATTAAAACCTTATAGAGACAAATCAAGGGTTCTCATTTTTAAAGGATCTCATACCATATGGTGCTCTCTTTGGTGGCTGGTGGAAGTAAGCCAATCACCCACATGGGCAGAGTCAGCAAAAAAATCTTGGATTCATTTTCCAGGATCTTCTCTTGTTTTCAGAATATAATAACCATTTTTTATCCACTTGCCTTTACTACATCAATACGCAACAGACAATTATTCATGTTCTGCCCTCTCCCTAGAGGCTGTTGTACAGTCAATTATCTTCGCACTAGATTGAGCAAATGCCCTTTTCTTGGGTTTTCTGCCTTCTTGCATTCAGTACCCTTCAAATCATTCAGAATCGTGCTAGGCTCCTCATTCTAGATGACTGCATCGTTATTCCACTTCCACTCAACTTTAAGCTGGGATTTTGGTACGAAACCCTGTACCGGCACTATCCATTTGCTGTTGTGGACGGCATTAAAACAGGTCTATCTTTCTACAGCACTCCTTACGTTCAGTCCAGAACCCCATACTCTGTGCCAACCAAACTCCTGTGCCATCCTAAAATTTAGATGCCCCTGATTGGAGACAGATCCTTTTCCTTTCTAGTTGTGCTGGACTGGAACTAATACCCTCTTGAGCTATGGTGTACCTCCAGTCTTTTGGAAATACACCCAAAACTACTTTCTTTTCTCTAAATTAGTAAAGTTTGCACCTCTCTTTTAGACATCTCATAGTGCCAGAATCAGAGTGGGCGGTTAGCATATCATTTTCATTCATCCCATTCAATAGAACATTAACCAAGTTGAATTCATTTAAACTTCATTTAATCTACTTAATAGCAATTTAATATCTATGTATGTATTTTATTAGGATTAGTAATGCTATTTTAAACATGTTACTGATATCCAAACTAGGTAAGTAGCTTCTTGCAAAGCAGCTACATCAATGCCATATAAATAATGACCAATTGATATTACTTCCTATGATGTCACTTTGTGGGAGGTTAAATCTTATGCAAATTATAGGGGCCTCGCATGTTCCTATTCTGCCCGGGGCCCCACATATCCTAGGACTGGCCCTGCATTAGGGCACTATTATTTGAAGGAGTGAGTTGTGCAGTGTGCAACAGCAGGCCTCTAAAGTCATTTACCGTAACTGTAACACCGCAAGTAATCAACCAATGCTCCTTTTTTTCTTGAGCGAGGTCGCTGTGGTGCTTGCAGTGTAAACTTGGTATGAATGAGCAAGCCCTAAATCATGCCACTTTAGCCAGTACTGTGTGCAATCCTGGACAACAAAAGGGTTAGAAAATGCAATGAAAATACGTTGCATGCAATTAATTATGAGATTCAAGGTTCCTTATGTGTTAGCACTTGATCCAAAGCCCATATATTATCCCAGTACTCTAATGTTCTTTTTTGAAAGTCACAGACGGTCCCGTTCTAAGAGCTCCAAAAACTCAATCAGTAATTTCAACTGAGACATCCACACGGGAGGAGGTGGGGGGTCAGAACTAGAGTCAAAGTCGAATTTTTGATCATTTCGGTCATGCGTCTTCCGAGCCGAACCCCACAAATTCTCAATGCCAGGCATCGAGCACTAGGGGGGATCTGTATTTATACTTTGGCTCCTGATCAAGTGAGACCTAGAAGTCTTGTGAAAGTTCGAGTTTTGAAAGGACAAGTAAGTATCTGAAGTCCAGGCTCCACAGTGCCAAAGCCAGCAGGCCTCGTAATAAAGGAAGTAACTGTAACTGACTTAACACTTCGTAACCCAGTAAGTAACCAACGCTGATTTTTCTTGCATGTAGTCACTGACGTAAATTGTTGTAATTAAACTTTGAGTGTCCTGCTTATTGGAAATACAGTCCTAAATACTGGGGTACGGGGTGTTCCACTTCCCCACATATCAGGAAGGATTGTCTGCTTATTTTTTAATTAATCATGTTGTTATGAGCTGCTGGATGCAGTTAATATGTTCTCGTTTTTGGCACTGCAATGGTGTCCTGAGATCGGGAAAACTGTTGTGAAAATATTTGCAGCTTTCGTTAGCTGCCTTGAGGATGGTCTTACTTTATGGTGGTCCAGACAGTGTATGAACATTATAATTTGGAAATATATTCTAAGTTTAGTGGAAACCTGAGATCAGCTGGGCTACATGCTTCTCTGTGTACTGGTGATTTGTTGTGACTGGTTTTGTGTGTCATACATCAATGCATTAAACCCCCTTGATTGCTTGATTTCAGAATCTATTTTGATTTTACTTTTCACGGGAGATAGAGCTGGAATTGGCCAGAGTGAGCTGCACTAAAGGTTTAATGTAAAGTGTGATAGAAGACATTAGCCTTTTGGACCAACAAAGCCACTGTTAGCTTTTTAGAGGCTCATGGGCAGGGCTGAAATTATATTTCCCTAGGCTAGCAGTTTGATTTCTCTCTACTCTGCCATCAACTGCCATTTCTATAATGGGCAGTGGAAAGTGTCACCAAATTAGTAGGTTAGTGAGGGTCTTGCCGTGAGGCAGTGAGTAAACAAACTACTGTCCTGTCACCGTGGGACTTAGGAGTGCACCTTCCCAGGCATTAGTGGGGGTAGAAAGTACAGAGAAGTAATTCAGTGTTTTTAGATTCACTTACAGAGAAAGTGGTGGCTTTCATTTCTCTATATTAAATAGGCACTATTTGAGGTGCATGATGTCATCTACTAATACATTTTTTATCAGCACCTGGGTGCCCTCGGCACATTAGTGTGTATGAAAGTGCAGAAACCAGTAGCACCAGTTGTTGGTGTACAAAGGAAAGACCATTGATGATACTCAACATAAAATTAACAACTGCAGCTTTCTACTCTGTATCAAGAGGAACATGAGCAGGATACCATTCTGCACGGCTATCTATGTAAGAGATGCAGGAGTGGACTGGCCTACAGGAAAATCTGGCAGCTCCTGAGTGGCTGATCTCACAGATCTATAAATGGGCTGGTTTTGTTTATTGGTTTATGGGCCTGTTTTACTGTTTGGAGTGATGGTTTTTACAGTTGATTTCCTGATATTAACACAAACACTGCTTACAGCAAGCATGCTTGCATACCCTGCAAAACACTTATACAGCATGTCTGTACAAACGTATAACTGCCCTGATTTGCAAATGTGGTCCACATTTTGTAAGCTATCTGATTTGCTAATGTAGGCCACTTTTAATATGGTGCCTACCTGGCCTACTTTATATTCCAATCCAGTTCTGAGGAGGTGGCAGTGGAGCTTCAGGCGTTACAGCTAGGAATAGATTCAGCCACCAAAATATATTCAGGGGCAATTGCATTCTGTGGTAGAACTTGAAGGAGTTTTCAATAGCCCTCAGAAGCTAACGAATAGTCAAGCATATTTGGGAGTATTTATTGCCCATAATACGAAACATCTTTGACACTCCAAGACATGTCTTTGGAAAAGTTTTGCACTAACTCTGTTTCTCACCTGCCACTTGACCAAAAACTACCTTATATGGAAATCGCAACATATTCTGTGAGGCAAGTGCTCTGAGAGGTGACAATGCAGTAGACATGACTGGCTCATGAACATGTCAAGCTGAGCCTGAAGTTTTTGGCCTCTTTTCTGTGCTGCAGTATGTCCTTTTGAAGTCATAATTCTGTCAGGAAACTTTCTGATTGTCTTGTTGGCTGGTCAATTTCGACGTATCGGTCCTTTATAAGTAAGTGAACAATAATTTTAAGCAAACCACTCTGAGTTGAGATACCTTTCCTTGCATGCTTCCACTGAAACACATACCTTTCGCCCTTTGGGAGGTCCAAGCACAAATCACCTGTTTTGACAAACTGGATTTTTTCTATGATTTTAGGCCTGGCTTGACAGTGCGGCTATCTGGAGACGTATTGTTACTAGTTTTTTAAAATATGCATTCACTGGGGTTTTGCTACGCCCATATGAGAATTTCTCTCACACCTTTTGCAGTTGCCTGCTTGACTTATGATTCACCTTCCTATGGAGTGCTTGGATTTTCATGCTTGCGGGATAACTTTTCATCTGAAAATACACTAAGTCATCACTCACTTAGTTGTTTAGCTCACACATCCAGTCTGTAGAGGATGGGATTGGATGGAATTATTTTCAGTATTATTCTTTATTGCAGTTGGCTTTTTAAATTATTTTTCTCACTATTGCAGTGAGCTATAGTCACTACCACCATCATTACGAACATCACCATTATCGTCATGCCTCCTCCAGTACCACCATCAACACCAACCTCCCTACCACCCTTATCACTACTATTACTATTGTCATCAATACCACCACTGTAGCATTTGGACATGCCTGTGTTCACTCTACTTTCTGAAAGCCAGACTATTGGCTTTGACTTTGTTTGTTTCAACGAGAACCAAAAGCACAATGTCAAGCTCTGTGATGCCAATCGTTCCTTGAAATATTTTGCACCCTCATGCCAAAGCCACCTATCATGGTCTGTCTGCTAATAAATGTTCCTGGGTTTAAGACAGGCCTAACATATTATTCAGACAAAAAATTGACAATTAGGATCTTCCATTGATGATTTGCAAAGGGATCAATCATGTGGCCAATATTGCATGTGTCATTCTGAATTGGCATGAGGCATGTAGAAACTTGGACTTGTTTTTTGGAGGTAAGATCCATGTAGTGCCAGGTGTATCCAATTTAATATTGTCAACACACTTATTTCTTGTTGTGATATCTGTACAATAATTACAATGACATTCTGTAGAGGCTTCTGTTTGTGCTTCCATAACCTTCCCTAGAAGTGGCTGACTGAATGCAACCCCTAGATTGTAGTACCTGTTTGACTATATTGAATGGCCATTAGGTGTTGATGTTGCAGTCACTTCAATTTGTTCCCTTGCCACAGAGACTACCTGCATAATCAGTTGTAGTCAACAGATTCTTACATGTGCACAATGAGCTTAGAGAATTCCAGATGTTTCTCAGATATTTCATAGGCCCGTCTGGTTTTGGGGCTATAACCTCATTACCTTAAACACTTTATTTCTGTACCACTGATCTAATAGCAGAAACACCTTGAGTTCAGGTAGGTCTGGCTGTCTGGTTTGTGTGCAAACTAACAGTTGGTAAACATGTGCTGTGTAGAATCAACTGTGAGTGGCCAGCATTTATTTATAGGGTACTCTAGGAGTCATGAAGGGTAAAAGCTTTCACCCTGATCTGCGATATTGGATGAACTCCGGCACTGATGTGAATTTTCCTGTTGAATCTAGCAAAGGTAGTGACAAACGGAATACCCTAAACTCGATAATAGCTGCAGATGTACAGGTTTGGTAGGATATCTGTGATTGGGTTTGGTGTGGGAATGGTGTGTTTAACATCACAGGGGACAAGATAAGTGGGGGGTGTAGGCCACTTGCTACAGCTGGAACAATTTCCAACTGCAGCTTAGTGCTTCTGAGGATTCCTCTCTAATTTCTTAGCAATTATGTAAAAGTTGTATCTTTGAGCTCATGACACACAATTAGAGTCTGCTAAAAATTACAAAACAAAGCACTTTTGCATATACCCCAGTATTGTCCTTCCCCACATTAGCACATGGAGCACTGGAATATTTTGCTTGTCTCTTTTCAATACTTTAGTCATTTTAGCTAATTTGTTCTAAAATTGTGATTTGATTGAGTCTTTTTCAAAATTTCTGCAAGGCAGCGGAACCTCCTATAAAAACATATTTTGATGAAGGCCCCCTTGTTGGAATTTAGAATGGATATTACATCTGGCTTTCAGCTGTGCCAGTTGAGGTGGAGCCAATAGAGGATGTGGGGGGAGCCAGTATAGAAAGAGGATGAGCTGGGGAAAATGGGTTTGGCCTCCGACAAACAGTTGAGCACCTAGACTTTTACAAATTAAGCACTGACAGTACTCCTCGTGTTCCTAAATGAGTGCTGGATTTGGAAGTATTTACACACAAATTGGAATAAATCCCTGGGAGACAGAATGTGGCTACAAATATTCTTTGTAGGGCACTCATGGAAGATAGTGATGTTGAAGAAATGTTGTATTGCCTAAATTTCGAAGTTGTCGTTAACTGCAATTTCAGAGAAGGGTGGAGTTGGACAAATATATGGAACTAGATCCCATTCTTAACAAAATTAAAGATAACGTTGTAAATGGATGGTCGGAAAAACTTAATGAAATTAACTTCTTGGCTGCTTTATGCATTCTCCCTTTATTCTCAGATTGTCCTATTTCTAGACAATCTATGTGAAAAACTGGTAGACATGACATTGATAGCGCCATTATGATCACAGATGTGGTGGTTTTCTCTGCTGTCACCTGGAAGTTGCCCCTCTGTGGATCCCCTGCCCTCATCTCTCTCCAATGTTGTACTAGCCCTTCACCAATCAGCTTGGCATTTGATAGAAGAGGCTGCAGCATCAGTGAGGCCTCTCCTCATCTTTGGTTGTTTTTGTCCAAAAGCCTTGCAGGGTTTCCACTGGGAAATCATATGAAAAACATTGGTCTTCTTTTTTTCCCTAGAGTCCGAATCAGGAGTGTAATACAAGCTCCTGCAGTCCCTGTGGGGCAGAGGGACACCGTCTATTCAGGGGCCCCATGCCTTTTATGGTGGCCCCATTCAGCCCAAGGTCATTGAATATCATTGAGATATAGGAGATCCAGGGGCCCCTTTTATATTTTGCATGGGCCTCATAATTTTACTTTATGCCACTCGTCAGAAGCACTCCTTGGATACGCCAGGGGCGGCTCCTCCATAATGGCTGAGGAGCATCGCCCCACTGGTCAGAGTCTGTCACAGAAAAATTTAATGATATTAAAACAATAATATAATATTATTTTTCTGTGACTGGGTGACGGTGTTTTGGGGTGGGGCTGGGCCATGACAGGTAGGAGTGGTGGGCACTTAGAAGTGCACATGTAAGTTTGGCTGGCAGTCTTAGGCCGGCCAAACAGACATGCGCACTTCTATTTCTCCAACACAAATATGTTCACAGCCAGGTTGGAGAAAAGTAGCAGGCTCCGAGGCAGTGTCTGAGTGGCATACCAGGCCGCTCAGACCAGGGAAACAGCCATTACAACGTGGCTGTTTCCCCACATGTTATTACATCGCATGCGTTACAATGCATGCGATGTAACAACGTGTATCCATTACTACGCATGCCATTACATGGCATGCGCTTTAACAAAGCATACAATGTAATGGCGATCCACATTGTTGTGAGGAAACTGAGGCTGTTCCATTTCCTTACAACGTCGTGAACTGTGCAGACGACATGAAGCAGGAACCAGGAGAGAGGAACCACAAGGAGAGAGAGGTAAGAGGGATTGGGCTAGGGTGGGAGTTACTTTTTTTAGGGTTTAGGGTAGTGTTGGGGTAGTGTTGTGGTGTTTGTGTAGTGTAGGGTAGTGTTTTAGGGTTTAGGGTAGTGTCGGGGTCGTGCAGTGTAGTGTAGTGTTATTGTAGGGAGAGGACTAGGGGTTGTGGGAGGGTTGTGCAGGGGTTCTACATTAGGGTTTAGGGTAGGGTAGGGTAGAGTTACTTACCTAGCAAACTTGTACCAGGAGTATACCTTTACCACGCATGCCTTTGCGTTGTAATGGCATGCTTGGTAAAGGAATAGTTGTGGTAAACTTTTGCGATGTAATGGCATGTTGTTGTCATTGACATTGCGTAGTAATACCCGAATTGTAATGACACGTGTGGTATTAGTATGCGATGTAATGAGACATATTCCTCGGACCAATCCTGGTGCTGCTCTCATAGCAGGAGAGCAGTGTCTGGATTGTCTGGTGAACCTGTGCCTTCCCATAGACTGCCAGGAGTGAAGCACGGAGGGGGCCGTCGGCATCGGAGCAGCGAGAAGGAGTAGTTTCTGTCCTGTAACTCCAGTTCTGTAGTAGGGGTATCTCTGTTATAGTCATAATCTAGTGAATAGTCCCGCCCATGTGCGTGGACCCCGGCAATCAAAAATAATCTCTTAAGTTGTCAAAATAATGCAGAAACTGCAAAGACACTTAAGAGAGAATTTAAAGACAAATAATGCAGCCTATATCCACAGGCTACACTGTCCAGTACTTCAACTAGAAATTCCACCAAAAATCACCACACACAGCACAGCCTGCTAGTTTCTACCATAGAGAAACTTGCCTCCCCCAGTCAAAGACCCAGGAATGATAGAGAGGAAGGTAGGGACAGACAAGCCCCATAGGCTGCCATTATGTGGCTTAAATAGGATACTGTGCCTTTAAGAGAACTTTCCAGAACTTCTCCCAGTATCCCAGAATGCATAGCAGGTCCCTCTACTTTCAGTTCTTTTTGAAGGCGAAGCACGCCAGACCTGTCGCATTCTTTACATGATGAAAATCTCCACCGGGGAGGAGGGCGGGCGCTTATGACTATAACAGAGATACCCCTACTACAGAACTGGAGTTACAGGACAGAAACTACTCCTTCTGTAGTAGGGGATCTCTGTGTATAGTCATAATCTAGTGAATAGAATGGCAAGCCCATCCCCACACCAAAGCGGCGGTGGAGAATAAATACATAACGCCACTACTGTGCGAACAAATTTCGCAGCGAAGCCTGCCCAACCTGAGCGTCTGCCCTGGCGTCAGTGTCCAGGCAGTAATGCTTAGCAAAGGTATGAACCGACTTCCAAGTGGCTGCCTTGCAGATTTCCGCAATCGGCACATTACGGAGCAGAGCCGTCGTGGCAGCTTTGCCCCTGGTGGAATGAGCCTTAGGCTTACCTCCTACGGTCTTATTAGCCTTTTGGTAACACAATTGAATGCAGGACACAATCCACCTAGAGATGGACTGCTTCGAGGTCGCAAGACCCGTCCTGACCGACCCATAATTGATGAACAACTGGTCAGACCTACGAATATCCTTGGTTTTATCCAGATAAAATTTCAACACCCTCCTAACATCCTGGGAATGAAGAGACTTCTCCGCTGGGGATGAAGGGTTTTGAAAAAACGTAGGCAAAGTTATCGTCTGGTTGACATGAAAATCAGAAATAACCTTGGGAAGAAATTTAGGGTGAGTACGCATAACAACCTTAGCAGCATGAAATACAGTATAAGGTTCATTACAACACAACGCCTAAATTTCACTCACCCTGCGGGCCGATGTAATGGCCACGAGGAACGCCGCCTTCCAGGACAGGTGCTGCAACGAAGCCTTATGAATAGGCTCAAAAGGCTCCTTCATCAATCTGGACAGCACCACATTCAATTCCCATGAAGGCGAGGGAAGCCTGACAGGAGGGAATACTTTCTTCAAACCTTCCAGAAAATCTTTGATCACAGGGATCTGGAAAAAGGAAGTCTGTGAAGGGCATTTCCTGTAGGCAGTCAATGCAGCAAGATGAACCTTAATGGAATGGACATTAAGGCCAGACTGCGCCAAATGCAAAAGGTAAGGAAGGATGACATCTTCCTTGCAGGTCGTAGGATCATGGTTCTTAGACTGGCACCAGATACAAAACCTCTTCCACTTGTAAGCGTATGAAGTCCGAGTGGAAGGTCTCTTAGACTCCTTCAGTATGTCCATGCAGTCATCGGGCAGATTCAGATGGCCATATTGCACTATCTCAGGAGCCATGCCGCCAAACTCAAAGACGAGAGGTTGGGGTGTAACATCCGTCCCCCGAACTTCGCGAGAAGGTCCGGCCTGCACGGCAACCGAATGTGAGGAAGGAGAGACCGGTGAAGTAGGTCCGTGAACCACCACTGCCTGGGCCACTCCGGGGCGATGAGTATCATCCGAGCTCTGGACCGGGCCAGCTTGATGAGTACCGCCGGAATCAGGGGAATGGGAGAAAAAGCGTACAGAAAGCTGTTCGTCCAGTCGATCCATAACGCATTCCCCAGCGTCCCTTGTTGGAAGTACCTGGAGGCGAAGTCTCTGCACTTGCTGTTTTCGGCGGTGGCGAACAAATCTACGTCTGGAGTTCCCCACCTTGCGAAGACTTCTCCTAGTACTTCGTCGTTTATGACCCATTCGTGGTTTTCCTGAAGCAGCCTGCTCAGCGCGTCTGCCTGAACATTCTGCACACCTGGTAGATGGGTGGCCGTTATCGTCAATCCTCTGGCTAGGAGCCAGTGCCAGATCGTCTGCGCCTCCTGAGACAGAGTGCGCGATCTCGAGCCCCCCTGCTTGTTGAGGTAATACATCGTGGTGGTATTGTCCGTCTGTACAAGCAGAGAGTTGGCCTGGAAGGACGGAAGAAAGGCCTTCAGCGCCAAGTGAACAGCCCTGAGTTCCAGGAAATTGATGTGATACGTGGCCTCCGTCGGTGACCACGTGCCTTGAATCTGTAGAGTCCCGGAGTGCGCTCCCCATCCCAGAAGAGACGCATCCGTCACGACAGTCTGCCTGGGTATGTCCTTGTGAAAGGGAACCCCTTTGAGGAGATTCTCCGCCGAACACCACCACTTCAGAGACTGAACAGCATGCAGCGACAGTCGAATCTTGTCGTCCCAAGATCCTCTCCTCTGATCCCACTGGTCCTCCAAGCACTCCTGCAATGGTCTCATGTGCAGCCGTGCGTGTGGCGTCAGGAAGATACAAGAGGCCATCGATCCCAGTAGAGAAGACACCGTCCTCACTGTTGTAGATGGAGACGTCATGAGAGCCTGAGCCTTCCGAAGGAGTGATAATCGTCGCTCCTCCGAAGGAGACACGCTTGCTGACAGCGTATTGATGGAGGCTCCCAAGTACTGTATGCATTGGACCGGAGTCGGGACAGACTTGGCCATGTTGATGTGCAGCCCCAACTTGTTCAAGAGAACGCACGTCTTCTGGAAGTGTGCTCGCGCTTCCGAGAAGGAGGATGCCTTGATCAACCAATCGTCCAGGTACGGGTAGACGAACACCTTGTTCTTCCTCAGGTGTGCTGCTACCACCGCCATGCACTTCGAGAATGTTCTCGGCGCAGACTTCAGTCCGAATGGGAGTACTGTGTATTGATAGTGATTGGTGCCGACTTGGAACCGCAGGAACTTCCTGTGTTTGTGTGCAATGGGCACATGGAAGTAAGCATCCTGTAGGTCTATAGCGCAAAGCCAGTCTCCCTGTTGCAACTGAGGGTAAATCTGATGCAACGACAGCATGCAGAACTTTTCTCTGCGAATCCATTTGTTTGCCTGTCGCAAATCCAGAATGGGCCTGAACTCGTTCTTGTCCTTCTTGCGAACCAGGAAGAACCGGGAGTACAGACCTCTTCCTCTCTGAGACCGAGGTACGTCTTCTATCGCCCTTTTCCTCAACAGGATATCCGCTTCAGCCTGAAGCTCGCGCAGCTGAAACTGCGAGGTGACCGGGGGAATAGCTGGAGGAGGGCTGGTGAACCGAAGACTGTATCCATTGCAAACAATATTCAGCACCCACTTGTCCTGAGTAATTTTTCTCCACTCTGCCAGAAAAAGTTGTATGCTTCCCCCTACCGGAGTGGGTAACGGATCCGGGGGAAGTAAGTTCCTAGGGCCTAGACCCCGCCTGGCCCTTGGGCGCCGGAGCCGACTGCTGGCCTCCCCTGCCCTTCTGCCGCTTCTGGAACGGCTTCCGGAACTGCTGCTGCTGTTGCGAGTGCCCTGAAGCCTGTCCTCGTCCTCGGCCCTGTCCGCCGAACCGCCGTTGGAAGGGGCGGTACTGCTTCTTGGTCTCTTTGGGCTTTTCCAGGCCCACAGCCGTCAGCGTTTCGGCCTCCGCCTTCATGCGGGCCATTTCATCATCAGCATGTTTCCCGAAGAGGGTCTCACCGGAAAACGGCAGATTGGCCACCCTCTGCTGTGCGTCCGGTTTCAGAGACGTAAGCCGGAGCCATGCGTGGCGCCGTTGGTTGATCCCGTGGCAAAATCCGTGAGCCGCCAACAGGGAAGAGTCCGCAGCCGCGCTGATTATCTGGTTGGCCACCAGCATCCCCTCACTCAGGACTTTCACGAAGTCTTCACGCTGCTCCCGGGGCAAATGCTCCGCAAAGCGCTCAAGGGAGTCCCAGAGGGCGCGGTCGTAGCGACCCAACAAAGCCGTGGCACTCGCCGCTTTCATGGAGGTCGCGGAAGTACCACAAACTTTCCTCCCTGCCGAGTCCATCCATCTCGATTCCTTGTCCGGGGGAACCGTGGAGGTCGGGGTGGTGGCATGCTGCTTGCGGGCCGCCGTGACGATGACGGAGTCAGGCGGAGGCTCAGCCCTCAAAAAGGCCGGATCCGAGTCGGGAGCCCGGTACTTCTTTAGTAATCTCGACGGAGCCGCCCTCGTCACAGCCGGGGTGAGAAACAGAGCCATAGCGGGTTCTTCCAGGCCCGGCACCAGGGGCAGGAGAGGACGAGACAGATGCTTCTGATGTAGCGTCTCGAAGATGACCGATGTCTTCGGTGTAGGCACCGTCAGGGAAATGCCGAGCTTCGCCGCGCCCCGCAACAGTACATCCTGAAAGGCCACCAGGTCATCTATCGGGGACACTCTGGTGTCCGGTGACCCCGATAGGGTAGGTGAATAATCCCTGGTCCCAGAGGACCTCGTGTGCGAGCGAGATTCGCGCCTCCTATGGCGGTGCCTCGATCTCGTGGATGATCTGTGCCTCGATCTCTCCTTCCGCCCAGAGCGAGAGCGAGACCTGCCAGCTCGTGGGCGCTCCTTTGGTTTGCGCGGAGGGGTCTTCCTCGGCTCATCACGAGGTGTCTTCGGTTCCTCCCGGGGTTTCGGTTTCGGAGTCCCCTTGGGAGGAGCAGGCAGGGACGGCAGGGAAGTGGACCTCGGCGGAGGAACCTTCGGCTGCGGTGCGGGCCCATGCGGAGGGACCGGAGGTGGAGAAGGGTCCCCTGAAGGCAGTGGTGGATTGGGCGGAGGGTCCTCCTTAGGCACAGGGGGGAGGAGTCGGAGTCCTGGGCCGGGACAGAGTGTACACCTCCGAGTACACCGAGCCCGGTGTCCCTTTAGGCGAGGGGTGCGGAGAGCCATCCCCATCCGCAGGCGACCTCTTCCTCTTGCGACCACCGCTGGAAGTAGCGTGACTCCTGGGACTAGAGTCCCTTTTCCGCCGTTTTGGAGCGGGTGATCTGCTCCTCGACGCTGACCGCTGTCTGCTGGACGCAGAACGACGCTTCTCCGGCGTCGAATGATGTCTCCTGGACTCCGGCGTCGAGCGCCGTCTTCTCGGCGTCGACCGCCTCCTCCTCGGCGCCGAACGTCGACTCCTCGACGTCGACCTCCGTCGTCCTCTCGACGTCGGGCGGGCCGCCCTCGACGACGAGCGCCGTCGTCGTCTTGATGTTCCCGACGTCGAGGAGCCCCTCGACGTCGATCGGCGGTGTCGCCTCGACGGCGATCGACGGTGTCGCCTCGACGACGACCGACGGTGTCGCCTCGACGGCGAGCGTCGGCGCCGCTTCGACGGCGAGCGTCGATACACGTCACTGTGCCTTCGGCGTCGGTAGGAAGATCTCGACGTCGACGAAGACGATGACGTCGACGGCGGCCTCGACGTCGGCTTCTCCTTCGCCGTCGAACCGTCCCGCCGTCTCGACCCGGAGCCCCGGGGAGAAGGGGAGCACGCCGTCGTCATCCCTCTCGACGCCGTCGTCGATGCCATCGACGCCGACGGAGAATGGGATCGTTGGCTGGACTTCCTGCCCCCGGGGAGCCCCCCAGGGGCCTCAGCAGAGGCAGAGGGATCCCTCCCAGGCTGCCCAGACCCACCTGCAGCACGTTGACGCCTATCCTCCAGGCCAGCCAGCCTGATCTTCAATCTGTCCCTGAGGGTCCTAGCAGAAAGTTGCTGGCAGATAACACACTCCTCAGGGCCATGATCTTCTGGAAGGCACACGATGCAGACATCATGGGGGTCGCTTTTGGCCTTCTTCCTCTCACATGCTGGGCACTTAACAAAAAGGCCAGGCATTTCGGAGCCCCAAAACGCCTAAAAAACAGCACAAAAGTGAGAAGAGAACACCAAGCAGTAACTGCAACACTTTTAAAAGTTAAAAGTGCAAAAACGAATTCAATAAACCCTTGAAAAAGGGAGAGCTCAATGCCAGGGTCCTGTAAGCAGGAGCCGGAAAAAAGAACTGAAAGTAGAGGGACCTGCTATGCATTCTGGGATACTGGGAGAAGTTCTGGAAAGTTCTCTTAAAGGCACAGTATCCTATTTAAGCCACATAATGGCAGCCTATGGGGCTTGTCTGTCCCTACCTTCCTCTCTATCATTCCTGGGTCTTTGACTGGGGGAGGCAAGTTTCTCTATGGTAGAAACTAGCAGGCTGTGCTGTGTGTGGTGATTTTTGGTGGAATTTCTAGTTGAAGTACTGGACAGTGTAGCCTGTGGATATAGGCTGCATTATTTGTCTTTAAATTCTCTCTTAAGTGTCTTTGCAGTTTCTGCATTATTTTGACAACTTAAGAGATTATTTTTGATTGCCGGGGTCCACGCACATGGGCGGGACTATTCACTAGATTATGACTATACACAGAGATCCCCTACTACAGAAGTAAGGTTTTTTTATATTACTTTTACCCTCTAATCCCTCCAGTCCTCCCACCTCCCCTCCCCTCCCCACCACTTTCGTTGTGCTGCGGTCGTCACTTGAATAAGCAGTAGCCACGAACCCAGGTTGGTTCTGAAGTTTCTGCAGATTGATTTTAATTTGGGCCTAGTGGTATCAGTTAATATTGTTCCATTGCAGTGGCTAAGACTGTCTAGGCTCTCAGGGGGTAGGCTTTACATATGAGGGTTAAATAGTTGTCTGTTTAGCTCTAGGATTGCCCTTAAGAAATTGCAGAAGGGGATGTGTGAAGGGGGGCTTCCAGTTCTGGATCTCAGGAAATACTATTGGGTTGCCCACCTAATTAATGTTAATGGCTGGGTCTTTGCCCTACTGGAGGAATCGGCCTAAAGAGTGGACTGGTAGGCATTGTGTCCGGGCAGCCATTTGGGGGCACTATACTGTAGGCGTGGAAGTTCCGCACACTTACCATCACATACTAAAACGGTTGTCAATATTTGGTACTGAGAAACTAGAATGACTTGGTGGGAAAGAAACTTACTGAACAGACCCCGCTATGGGAAGGGGACTAGCTGAAGGAAGTGCGCACACTGAGGGGCTTCCGGAAATGGAGCCTTATAGGCATTGACGGGCTGAATGACATTTGGAAAAACGGACCAATGGTGTCTTTTGAGGGTTTGTGCGAGGAATTCCAGATGAGTGACAGAATTTCTTCATTACTGCCAATTGCGCTCGGCGCTATGCTGCCACATGCAAGACGGGTCGGTGCTCCCCGAATATACCCCATTGAAAGACAGGCTTCTTCAGGACCCCATGATACAGAAGGCTGTGTCGCTAATGTATAAAAATAATGAATAACACCCCTGATTGTTTGGGTCCCCTGCGTGAGGCCTGGGAAACTGATGTGGGCCTGCTGGAAGATGATGACTGGGTGGAGGCCCTCCAATGCCCCAGGGAAATAGCCATTAGAGCTTGCTTTCGTTTGATCCAGCTCCGCATCCTCCACAGATTGTATGCTTCAAGAATGGCACAGGTACACATTAGGGGTGGGGGCTCTGAGGAATGTGCCATGGGGTGTGGTAAGAGGGGATCATTCTTTCATATCCTATGGTCCTGCCCCAGGCATCAGAAGTACTGGAAGGGCATTGCCCGTGTGATGGAGGCGGTAGTGGGAGCACAGGTTCCCCTAGATTCCCGATGGCACATTCTTGGCGTCACTGGCGAGCTCACATGGCCAAAGAGGTCCAAATCATGGCTGGCATTGGCAGGGGGTAGCCAAGAGGAATATTGCACATGCATGGGGAGCGGCGGAGCCCCCGACAGTGGCTGCATGGCTATGCGACATGGACTGGTGCTGGGGTGCAGAATGGGTGGTGTATCAAAGCCGGGGATGCCCTCACAAGTGGGAGAAAATATGGGGATCGTGGACATTATATAGGGGTCTGTGAGGGATTTTATGTGACACCTTTTTGGGTTTTCTGGGAGGGCTTCGGGTGTACATTATTTGGGGGTGGAGAGTGTTGCGCCTCCTATTCCAAGATAATTAATGTGACATACTGCTTAACCAGTGTCAATTTGAGGTTTGCTCTCTACAAATGTATGATCACTTGCTTCATCTTCAGCTTGTTTTTTTGCATTAATAATAAAAAAAATAGTTGTCCGTTATGGGAGTTTGCTCTGTGATGTCCTGCTACTAGAGTGACTCATTACCCTTTGCCGAGACTTTCCATTGGTGCACCAGGCTTTTCCGAAATATCCCATTAAGCCTCTAGCAGATGTGCTGTTCAAGTTTTTGACACTCAAAGTGTACTTGTTAATCGTCATCACTTCTGCCAGCCATCTGGGTGAATTAGATTAGTTTATTCCTCATAGCCTTTAATTTGAGAGTGTTTCTAAACCAACTAATTTTGCATCTTGGTTCAGGCTTTTATCCTAAAATGGTATCTACCTTTCACCAGGAGCAGGAAATTATTCATTCTTCTTTCTTTTCAAATTGTTCTTTAGAATAGAAAGTCAAGTCAAGTCAAGTCAAGAGATTTATATAGCGCGCTACATACCCATAGGGTCTGAAGGCGCTTGAGGAAGGGTGTGGAATTACTTGTCGAATATCCAAGTTTTAAGTTGCTTTCTGAATGCTAGGTGGTTCTGAGTAAGGCGAAGGTGAGTGGGAAGTGAGTTCCAGGTTTTAGCTGCCAGGTAGGAGAAGGATCTACCTCCCATGGTGGTTTTGTTGATGCGAGGTACAGTGGCAAGGGCTTGGTTAGAGGATCGTAGCTGGCGGTAGGGGGTGTAGAAGGACAGTCGTGTGTTGAGGCATTCGGGTCCAAGTTCGTGAAGTGCTTTGTGTGCGTGGGTTAGGAGACGGAAAGTAATCCTCTTATTTACGGGGAGCCAGTGGAGGTTTTTCAGGTGACCAGAGATGTGTTCTTTACGCGGGATGTCTAGTTTGAGCCTGGCTGAAGCGTTCTGGATGCGTTGGAGTTTTTTCTGGAGTTTTGAGGTGATACCGGCGTATAGGGTGTTTCCGTAGTCCAGGCGGCTCGTGACCAGTGCGTGGGTGACCGTTTTTCTAGTTTCGGTGGGGATCCAGCGAAATGTTTTTTTGAGCATGCGAAGAATGTTGAAGCAAGATGATGAAACGGCGTTGACTTGTCTGGTCATCGAGAGTGAGGAGTCCAGGATGACGCCCAGGTTCCGTGCGTGGTCCGTCGGGATGGGTGCTTTTCCAAGGGCCTCTGGCCACCAAGAGTCATCCCAGGCGGAGGGGGAGGTGCCTAAGATGAGGACTTCTGTTTTGTCTGAGTTCAGTTTCAGACGGCTGTGCTTCATCCACTCGGCTACTTCTTTCATTCCTTAGTGTAAGTTGGTTTTGGCGGTGTTAGGGTCTTTGGTGAGTGAGAGGATCAGTTGAGTGTCGTCAGCGTAGGAGATGATGTTGAGATTGTGTTGGCGGGCAATGGCCGCAAGGGGGCTCATGTATACGTTGAAGAGGGTGGGGCTGAGTGACGATCCTTGTGGCACGCCACAGATGACTTCAGAGGCCTCTGACTTGAATGGTGGGAGGCGGACTCTCTGGGTTCTTCCGGTGAGGAACGAGGTGATCCATTCCAGTGCTTTCCCTTGGATTCCGACATTTCTGAGGCGCTGTAGAAGGGTGCTATGACAGACTGTGTCGAAGGCTGCGGAGAGGTCGAGGAGGATGAGGGCGACTGTGTCTCCATTGTCCAGTAGAGTTCGAATGTCGTCTGTTGCTGCGATGAGTGCGGTCTCAGTGCTGTGTTTGGCTTGGAAGCCGGACTGTGAGGGGTCGAGGGATTTGTTGGTTTCGAGGAAGGTGGCGAGCTGGTTGTTGGCAGCTTTCTCGATGACTTTGGCCGGGAATGGAAGAAGCGAGATGGGGCGGTAGTTTTTGAGTTCGGTGGGGTCAGCTGTGGGTTTTTTCAGAAGGGCGCTGAGTTCTGCGTGTTTCCAGCTTTCCGGGAAGGTGGCGGAGTTGAGGGAGCAGTTGATGACATCTCGGAGGTGTGGTGCTATGATGGAGTCTGCTTTGTTGAAGATGTGGTGAGGGCATGGGTCCGTTGGGGATCCTGAGTGGATGGAGTTCATCAGGTGGATGGTGTCCTCAGTGGAGATTGGGTTCCAGTCGTTAAGGATGTTCAAGGGGGGTGAAGGTCCTGCAGAAGGTTGGGTGGGTTGGTGTCCGGGTCGGTTGTCGAAGCTGTTGTGGATGTCTGCGATTTTGTTGTGGAAGAAGGAAGCTAGGGAGTCGCAGAGGACTTGAGAGGGGGTGATGTCGTTGGAGTTGGCTGATGGGTTGGTAAATTCTTTGACGATGTTGAATAATTCCTTGCTGTTGTGGGCGTTGTTATCTAGTCGGTCTTTGAATGCGGCTTTCTTGGCAGACCAGATAAGTTGGTGGTGTATGCGGGTGGCGTTTTTGAAGGCGTCCCTGATGTTGGTTTTTGGGTCTTCTTTCCAGGCCTTCTCGAGGGAGCGACAAAGTTTCTTCGATTTCTTAAGATCATCGTTGAACCAGAGTCTTTGTACCTGCTTGATATTGCCAGGGCAGTCTAAATTTACATTTCAGGTCCTCTATTTATCAACTCTGTGATTCTCCTTTTGCGAACTTTAGTGTTTTTTGACAGGGGTGCAGGGCTTCTGCTTCTTCTCTTACTATCAGGATTTAAGAGGATATTTACAAAAAATGTCAGAACGTGTTTTTACTCCAAAATTGTTAACACTGAGCTCCAACATTTTTTAAATGCAGGAATGTGCTGTATTTTTGTAAATAAGGTGCACCCCTGCGTTTCCCCTAGAGCTAGTGCCAAAAAAGCTGCCTGCGCCATGTTGCAACGGTGCCTGTGCTGCAGAAGGGATTTTTTATGAGCAGGAAGGGACACCTTTCTGCACATAAGCAATCTTTACTGGCGATTTGCTGTTTCTATGTGTGCTGAAGCCCACATGAAAAGAGCAAAATGCGAAAGACCAGATATTTCCTGGTCTTATTTTTGGCACTGCCCCATACTTTGTAAAAATTGGGCAGCGTCAATAAGCAATGGGTGTTGCGGTGGAATGCCCACAGCAACACCCATTGCCTGCCCCTTTGCCGCAGCAGACTGCTGCGGTAAGGGGCATATTTACAAGGTGGCGTTAAGCCACATTAAGTGGCTCAATGCCACCTTGTAAATATTGGGTTGAGAGCAACGCCAACGGAGCGTCAGAAAAGGTGATGCTCCGGTAGTGTTATGGGCTTGTAAATATGCCCATAAGTCTGTAATTTACAATGCATATTAAACACAGGTATTATGCCAGGTCATTTCACATGAGGAATGACAGTATCTTCGGCAGAGGCTCAAAACATTGATTATGCTGGAACCTGAGGCAAACCATCCATTTTCAATTTAGATTTTATGTGGAAAACAAAGAGACCCTGTATTTTGGGCCAAAAGTTTTGTCAGCTGTTATTCCCGACAGAGTTCTCCCGTAATGCCATTTCTACTTTAATTTCAGATGTGTAGATTTACTTCCGGGGTATATCAATTTCTTGCGGATCAGACTGGGTATGTTTTAGTACATCCTCACATTATGTAAATATTGGGATGAAGGCAGATGAAGGAGGTACTTTACCAATTACTTGCCAGGAATCTTCATT
Source organism: Lissotriton vulgaris (assembly GCF_964263255.1). Classification (NCBI taxonomy): domain Eukaryota; kingdom Metazoa; phylum Chordata; class Amphibia; order Caudata; family Salamandridae; genus Lissotriton; species Lissotriton vulgaris. The sequence goes on along the minus strand of NC_141695.1, from coordinate 1,138,131,265 downwards.
ACGCGATTGCTCTTCTACTTCTCAATGTATTTGCTCCTTACCTCTCCTGCCCTTATTCTTCGACATTTGTTCCCAAGTTCTTGGTGAGGACAGGAAGTGGTGAGGTGATAGTGCCCTCTTACCTTACCATTTAGTGGGCAGGGCCTGGGGAAAGTCTGTAGGTGTGAGGGAAGGACTGATATTTCTTACTTTTCTAAAAATTCATGTGGTGTCTCAAATGGGGGACACGCCTCAAAATATATACAAACGGGAAACATTTTCCCTTTATATTATATAAAACATAGCTCTAACAATTGGTTTATGGTGATACTTGACACCGCTGACAGTATTACCACACCCTAGTGACCTTTTTCATCCTCCTCTACTTCTGTTTGACAGAAATAGGACAACAAGCACTGGCAAAGACAAATATGTCTTTTCTTTGGAACTTATTGGGTTTGTCAATTATTTGTAGCCATTCTGTGTGGGAGCCCCAACCCTGTGTAACATGGCTTAATAATATAAACTGCCTATGACATAGTAGTTTATTTTTGCATTTTATTAAAATCTCGGAGTTATATTGTTAAATTAAAAAAATGATTGAAATCATATTGTTTTGCAAAGCACGTGAAGGAAGCAACACGGACTACTGAAAGAAATGGGGGTGGAAGCAATAAAGAGGATGCAAGGAGAAGATGCAACAGAGAGAGAGAACAATGTGGAGAGTGGGCAATGAAACTGGTCCAGTGCAGACCTAAAGATCTTTATTGTTTTTTTAGCTCTGTGAAGGGTTTGCTCAGTTGCAAGGAATAAAGCTGAGCCTGTGTTTGTGCAGAGATTTGGAAGCTGTAACTGAAGGCAGAGGTCCTAGTATGGTCTGGACAATAGATTAGGTAAAAGGTCCAGTCACAGACTGGGATCACGGAGTAAGGGTCATATATATAATTAAGCGGTTGGCAAAAATAAGAAACTGACAACACCTTGCTTGATTATTCGCCTGGTACTATCCGAGCTCAGTATTTCAGTACAGTTTGAATAAAGTGCATGCACTGAGGGCAATGGTGGCTGGGCACGATTCACAGAACTAACTTAAGGCAAAATTCTAAACTTACTACTTTTGGTATTCTCAGAAGTTAGGATTTTGTCTTAAGTTTGTCTTAAGACAGATTTGAGACAAAATCCTAACTTAAGTCTGTCTTAAGCCTGTCTTAAGCCTGTCTTAAGTTTGTCTTAAGACAAAATCCTAACTTCTGTGGATACCAAAAGTAGTAAGTTTAGGATTTTGTCTTAAGTTAGTTCTGTTAATCAGGCCCGCTGTGTTTGATGCTGTAGTGCCGCAGCCCCGGAAGTGCTTACAGAGCCTATTTTGGGGGCTGCTATCCAAAGAAATGTAACAGTTTTGATGTTTCATTGAGAATTTTGCGGGTTGAAGCTGGCGATCACTGTCTGCCGGCATGTGCGCATGATAGAGCGCGCAGGTCACCCGGGTCACAAGTTTACCAGTTTTCACCCCGCGTACTGGGCCCTGACGCGAGAGACCAAAACTAAATTTTGCAGTGAACCGGGTGATTTCTTGCACGCCAGTATGAGTAATTCGGGGGGGGGTGACTCTTTCACCACTTACTATTCATGTACCTGACTTACCACAGGCACATTACTCCCAAACGGATCAGGAGCTAGCAGTGGACAAGTGACAGGTTTCCTAGGAAAGAATATACTTTATGAACAAAAATACATTTCCACTCTTATAATCTGTAAAATGACCACAGACGCCTGATGGGGTTAAAAGTTTTATCTAATGATTCAAAGTAAATATGTCAGGATAAGCAAGATACAAAATAACACATCAAGCATTAAGATCACAACCAAAATATAACTATGAATTAGAGCAAGGACCATTGAGTATAAGTGGATACTAAGGGATATGAGTATTTATAGAACACGCAATTCAACATAAGTATGAACTAAACGAGAGACCTGAAGTGTATACTTGGACTAAACTACTTATGCTATTCTTACTACGTTCACTGCAACCATGCTAAGGGAAAAGGGGAAAACGGGAACACACTAATAAAATATGACAGTTCGTTACTTTCCTACAGGTGGGGAGAGAGGTGGAACAGTTCTAATAAACAATTGCATATAATCTGCATTTCCAGGAGATAGGGCAATATCACAGGCAAGAGTGCTTTATTAAAGAAAAGGAGAGAAAGTGAGAGGAAGACGCGAACCCACCAGCAATAATTACCTAATTAAGAATGAAGACTAACCCTGGCCACGGGTCAGTTGGAAGGACGGGGACAAGGACCCTCAGAAAAGGAATGCCAAAATGCGAGCAGGTACAGCTCACGGACAGTCAGGACAGGATACCCCTCAGGATTTGGGTCAGGACTGGGCTTCACCAAGGTACGACCAACACCCACAGCTTCGGAAGCAACGCCTGCGTTACCCCTCTCTGCAAGTAATCTGCCAGTAACCCCGATTGGGTTTTCGAATTTCCCAGCAAAGTGCTTCGCCAGCACTTAAGACTATTTCCACCCCTAGGAGATTGTGGAAAGTATGGACAGAGTGCTCCGCAGCACTCTAGATTGAGCACCTATAGAGATCGTAGGGTCAGTGACAGGTCTGCTACTCGGGCAAGTCGGACAATTTTCCTAAGCTAAACTAGGGCAATTATACTGTGTGGGGACCCTTAGACCACCCACCAATGTTGCAAGTGACAGTTTCTCACATTATGATTGGTCAGGAGAGGTGTCCTGGTCATTGTCACCTCCTAGAATTCAGTGTTCTCATCGTACGTATTTAATTTTGCTTATCCGCCCCTTGGGTTCACGTTCCCATCCATAGGAATACAGTAGAAATTGCGAGAGTACAAGGTATAGCAACAATGTCTCTGCGTTTCAAGGTGATTTTCATCGTCTTGTGCTGGGTTCTCAGGCGCATTGGGCTTCAGGAGCCAGCTGGCTTGTTTCAGCTTCTGCGCAGTAGAGTTTCTCCCAGGTCACATGGCAATACTCAGAGGAGCCTCATCATGGCGCCGGTTATGTATTTTCCAGCCCCCAGAGACGTGATACATGAAAAGTAAGCGAGAACAAATTAAATTCACACATAAAAATGATCACACTGTATACCGTGAAAAATCTTACACACCCCTTACTTTATAACAGCAATAGTATTATAGTTTAGTGCGAAAAGACAGATAGGCTAAAGCAGCAGTTGCAAGCGTAGAGCGTGGTGAGAGACAAGCGGCCATGTTTGCAACAGTGCGCATGAGCACAGATTCCCTCCAGAATGCGAGTGCGTCACATCACATGGGTATGACCGACGCATGCGCAGACTGAATTTCAGCGAAGCGGCCATTTCTTTAGTGCAAGCTTTGTGAAAATGAAAAAACACATAGGCAAGCCTCTTGGGGACACCCGTGTGTTGGGGAAAATGCTAAATACAAGACGGACAGTTGGATTAATATGATTATAATTTAAATGAGGCTCATGAGTGCGAGCAAGTCGCTTTACGTGCGAATCCTTGCTCCATCAATCCCCTCTTTGATGATATTTACTATCATCACTATATAACGGAAACAGATGCCAACTCTCATTCTTCCATATCATTCATTTCAATTTCAACAAACTTGTTGTTGATTTTTCTTTCAGCTTCTCTATGAGAGTGGTTATTCTTCACCTTTTTGTAGATTTCATTCCTTAATTCTTCTAATTCTAATTCATCAATGTTTCTCTTCACCCCTCTTTTGTTTACAGTTCTTCTTTTGCACTTTTGACATTTACAGCAGATGAAAATTATCAATACAATCACACCTATTCCAATTATTGGCATCAGTATTTTCCACAGAATGTTTCTACCTAAGTTAGAAAACCAACTACCTATAGAGGAGAGACCTCCAGTCAGTCTCGTCCAGGCACTGTCAACCTCTAATGGTTTGAGCTCTTTTTCCAAATTAGTTATGTTCTTCGCATATTGTTTTAATTCGATACTTTTGTCAGGAATGTAGGTGCAACAATGTTGCACCTTCAGCATTCTACAGACTCCGCCCTCTTTTGCCAATAAGGTATCAAGAGCAAGGCGATTTTGCAAACCCATTGACCTGATCGCAACCATTTCAGTATTGACCAACAGGAATCCAGCAGCAGTGTCAGTAGATAACCGATCCACTACTGTAGACAATTTGCAGATTCTATGAGTGTTCAGAACTACCCCCATTCCAGGTATCAGTGCACTAAAGATATCACCTATAATTTCACCTACACTTTCACGTTTACTACGCACTAAGCCATTAGTTTCTTCATCATTGCTTCCAGCAGCATTATTCACATGGTATATCTTCGGGAAAACAATGCCAAAGTAGCAGCTTCCATACCAGTGATCCGGCAATTTGAAATAAGCCTTGTTCCCACATATATAATATATTCCGGGAAACACAGGTTCTGACCCATTTTTAAAACCCCAACCTCCAATTACCTTATAATTATATTCACACTCGCTGGAACCAATGAATACATTGTTATAATATTCTGCCCTTTCTCTATGCAGACAAAGTTTTCCTTTTCGTTCAAAATCCAGCAACAAAGCAGGATTAGCTTCGCCTTGTGAGGTGTTATCCATGTGCTCGGCCCACCTAGGGATTCTATCCTTTTCATCACTTGCTTTCTTCTGAAACTTTTCTCTTCTTCTATCTGCCATCTTTATGAACATCTTTTCCTGCTCTTGCAGAGAACAGGTCAGATTAGCTTGTCTTGCTTCATCTAAATCTATGTTACCTATAGTCAGAAAGTATTCTCCCATATAACGAGTTACTTCACTTTTAATATGTACAAGGTTCAGATGTCCTCTAATAGGAAGTTCAGAAAACACTACGTCAGCATTTGAATAGTAGTACTGCAAAGTGCTTCTATAAAATAAGCTAGCTAATATACTGCAGGAAATTCCGTAGGTTAGGGGCAAGTGGTGGTATGTCACGCCTTCAACTACAGAAGTGGGTAGCTTCATGCAGACATAGCAGTCTTCTATTTCCATAGCTTCTACATAATGCACTAATAAGTTAGCGAAAACATTTAAATGCGTCCGGTTTCTCATCTTGTGAAAGTGCAGTTCACCCTCATCTGATGCTTCTAAATTCTGTCGTGTGTGTCTTTGCTTAACTGGCTTGTCATGTCGTTCTAAGCTTCGTGGTGTTTCTGCAGTCTGTACAGCTCCTACGTCTACTGCTTCTGGTTCAGTCGGGGACAAGTTAGGGTCTTTACTTATCATAAACGGTAAAAAGACGGTTAATCCTATCCACATCACTATTAGCATTGCTATACTACACAAGCATATCTTACAGCAAGTTTTACAACACCCAAATCTGGATCTCCCAGCCATGCTTGAATCGGACATTTTAGCTTACAGGTGGCTTTTGCAACCCCTCTTCTTTTCTTTACACCAAGGCTTCGCTCTGTTTTGTCTCAAGGAGGGTCTTCGTCCGAACTCCGATCAGTGACGGACTCCTCGTCACTTTTCCCACTGTGATTGGGCTCATCAATTTCTTCCAGCACCAGGTATGTCCATTCGGAGCTTCTGTGACTTTCAGTGGTCGAGGACACTTGGCCTTCCTCGTGCACTCTTTTATTTTTCTTCTTGTGCTTGACAGAGTCTATTTCCCTCCCTGTCTGACTAGTTCCAGGTCTTTCATCTATTTCTTCTGCCTGGTCCTCAAACTGGTCCTGTTCAGGTTCGCTTTGTAGGTTTTCTTTGCTTTTAGGTGAACTGGAGTCTGATTCCTGAACACGTTCATCTATTTCTATCTGCTCTGGTTCATGCACTTCGTTCTCTTCACTGTCTTCCGCATGAACTTCAGCCCTTACCACTATCTGTCCCTTCCCAGACTCTGGAGTTTCAGGTGGAGTGTCGACGTCTTGATCTGTCCCTACTTGGCCTATTTCCTGATCAGGTGTGATGTGTGTCTTGTTGACCTGACCTTCTTCCTCTAGTTCTGTCTCACCTGGACTATCCCACTCACTGTCTAGGTAGGAATATTTCCTGGTTCGTATTGGATCATGAACCTGGTCGTCGGCAGGGTACCACTCAACGTCTCGACTTGTGCTCGGCAGTTCGATGTCAGCGAGATCCGGACTCTCCTCGGGAGTCTCCTCAGCGGCGCTGCCTTCAGCCTCAGTCGCGTTTTCTCCGGTTACCCGCTTTGTGTGGCTGGCATGGATCCACTTCGGCACACCAGCACACTTTACAGCAGTAGTGGTGACAAGAATCACTTGTCTCGGCTTTCCCCACTTTGGTCCAAGGCAACTTTTCCGGGTGTGTTTCTTTAACACCACCCAATCGCCTGGTCGTAGCTTATGTGCTGGAGTCTTGGGCCATTCGTCTTCTGTCTCTCCAATCTGGTGGGAGATAGAACGCACTTGGTCACCCAGCTGCTTGCAGTATTCTAGCACCAAATCATCAGTAATGCTTAGCAGTTTGTGTCCAGGTACCCATGCTTGTCGCATCACTCTCCCCATTAGTACCTCATGGGGGCTCAGGCCTGTTTTTCGATTTGGAATACTTCTCAGACTCATCAGCACCAGGGGCAAAGCGTCTGTCCAGTTCATTTTGGTGGAATCACACATCTTCGCCAGCCTGGACTTAAGCGTGCCATTTATCTGTTCAACCACCCCAGATGCCTCGGGATGGTAGGCACAGTGCAGTCTTTGCTTCATTTTAAAGGCCTTACAGAGCTCTTCTAGGACGTCGTTGGCAAAATGCCCACCTTGGTCTGTTTCAATCGTCTCAGGGATCCCAAACCTAGGTATCAACTCCCTGAGCAATAGCTTGGCTGTAGTTAGGGCATCATTTTTCTTAGCTGGGTAGGCCTCCACCCACCGGGAGAATAGACAAACTATGACCAGGATATATCTATATCCCTTGCATTTGGGCATTGTTATAAAGTCTGCCTGCATTCTGACAAAGGGACCTACTGCCTTTCTGATGGTACTCTGCTCCACTACAGTCCTCTTTCCTGCATTGAATTGCTGACACACTAGGCACCTCTGGCAAAACCTTTCCGCCTGGTTCCTGAACTTTGAATTATAGAACACCTTGTCAAACTCACGACACATGGCATCCCTTCCCATATGTGTTGGTTCATGTATCATTCGGACCATGGGATCTATCAGACTGTCGGGCAGCACGGGCACTCCAATTTTGTCTACCACCACACCGTCATTCCTCATTCTGCATTCATTTTCACTCCACCTAGCTTTTTCTTCCCTGCCAGTTGACTGTTGTAAGCCTTTCAATTCATCCCACGTTGACACATTATCAAACAACATCAGTTGGCAGCTGTGTCCACCCCACAACCCAATTTGGAGGGACATTTGGTGTCGGGCACCAAATTGTGCGATTTGGTCAGCGTACCTATTCCCGGCTGTCACATCATCATTTCCTGATCTGTGAGCCGCACACTTGACCACAGCCAATTCTTTGGGTAATTGAATAGCTTCCAATAATTCTTGTACCACCTTTCCGTTTCTGATAGGGGTACCTGAGGAAGTCATGAATTCTCTTTGTAACCATAGTTGGCCGAAGTCATGAACAACCCCGTAACAGTACTGACTGTCGGTGTAAACAGTTATTCTTTTGTTCTTTCCCCTCCTACAGGCTCTTGTCAAGGCGATGAGCTCAGCTACTTGGGCTGATTTCACTTCACATAGGTAAGAGGCTTCTATGGTGTTTGTCAACGTGACAACAGCATAGGCAGCACACAGACCCCCACTCTCATGTCTTAAACATGAGCCGTCCACGAACATTGTATGATCTCCATCAAGCAATGCTACTTCTCTGATGTCAGGCCGGGGCTTAGTGCTGAATTCTGTTAGATCAATGCAATTATGTTCCATTTCACCCTCGCCGTCTATATCCAGGGGAACAGGCAACAGAGTTGCTGGGTTGAGGACATTGCACCGAGAAATTGTTACATTCTCAGCACCAATCAAAATTCTCTCATACTTAGTCAGTCGACTAGGTGTGAGATACTGGGTCTTGGTTCTTGTCAGTAGAATCACAACAGAGTGTGGAACATATACGGTGACAGGATGTCCCATTACAATATTTTCACTCTGTTCCAGACTGACGCAAGTAGCAGCTACTGCTTTCAGGCATCCGGGCAGTCCAGCAGCCACCGGATCTAGAGTGGCTGAGAAATACGCTACAGGACGCCTGACCAGCCCATGCTCCTGGGTCAGGACTGAGAGCGCACAATTTTCTCTGGTGTCACAGAATAGTTCGAAACGCTTGGAATAGTCTGGCATGCCTAATGCAGGTGCGGTACATAGACAATTTCGCAATGTTACCCATGCGGACATGCTTTCGCTGTCCCAACTGACTGGGTCTTCCACTCCTTTCTTGGTCATTTTTATCAAAGGTTTGGCTAGATTTGCGAAACCCACAATCCACTGTCTGCAGTACCCCACAACTCCTAGAAACATCCTCACCTCTTTCTGAGTTCGGGGTAGATCCATTGCTTTAATTATCTTGATCCTTTCTGTGGTGACCTTCCGGATCCCTTTCTCTATCTGGTGCCCCAGATATTTTACTGAGTTTTTACAGAACTGCAATTTGTCAGGGGATACTTTATGTTCTCCCTTTCCTAGGTGATTCAGCAAGGCGATGGTGTCGGTGACACAGTCATTTTGAGTTTTAGATGCCACTAAAAGGTCATCTATGTACTGTACCAAAACGGACTCTCCGGGCAATATTAGGGTCTCAAGACATTTCTTTAAAATCTGGTTGAAAATCCAAGGACTTTCAGTGTACCCCTGAGGGACACGATTCCAGACATAGATATGGCTGTCAAATTCAAAACTAACAAGCATTGGCATAGCCAATAGGTCTCGCTTTTGGGACCTTATAAGTATTTAGTTAAGCAGCACAATATCCTTGGTGCAACGATAACATCTGTTGCATGGCTAAACACTTATAAGGTCCCAAGGGCAAGATCTATTGGCTATGCCAATGCTTGTTTCTTTTTATTAGAGTTGGTATTGGAATTGACAGAAATAACCGTTTATTAAGATTATCAGATGAATTAGGTGCCTCTGACTGGAAGTAAGTGAAGTCAACGTCCCTTTAAGGGGCACGAGCAGACGAAAACAATAAGCAACACCGCAGTAGGAGGAAGTACGGGGGCAAAAAGCAATGGGGCGGTGTGATGGAGAAAAAACATGTCCCTCAAACCAATTGCAACCAGCCGTAGGACACATAAATAAATGTATGAATTCAGTACTTGGTGTAGGTTCTCTATCAAAGGGACAACTCAAAGAATAAAGGACCTTTTTGAGTGTTTTTTAAAGACACAACAGGTCACCGGGAAGCAACAGTGCACATACGCTGCCTGCAGGCTCATTAAGTTAAAGCCATTTGCTTTGCTATACAATACCATTAGCAAAGAAAATGGCTTTAAACTTAATTAAAGTCGAGACCGTTTGCATTTTCAATGCTTGCTTTCCATTACAGACGGGTTTGGAATCCGCCTCACGTAAAGCCCTGGTTTTATTCCAAGTTCTGGTCAAAAGTGAGACGTCTAGGAGTGGTAGATTTAGGGAAATCTATAATCTCAAACCCCCTCGTCTTTGTCACTGACTGAAATAAGGAGAGTCAGCGATTTCCTAGGAGCGACAAAAATGATTGCGTTTACAAATACATCCTGTCTCGTGCAGATGTCGATCAAAACGTTTCTTACCTTACAACACTTTCTTTCCTGGAAGAGCCGTGCTGGTGCACTATGTCGTCATCGAACTGTTCTGCCTTCCTGCCCGCTAGCCGACTTTCCCTTGGAGTGGCTAGAGGGCAACAATATCAGAAAATGCCTTTCACACGCATACACCCCTAGAATCCCTGGATGGATGTGTGAAGGGGCAGCAGAATATACCAAAGGCTCTTGAAAGCATGACAAAGTTAGGAAGAAGACGCTTGCTTGTGCTTCCCCATATGGCCATGTTTGAAATATTTAGGGGCGGTCTTTTACCTCAAGTAGAAAAGAGACAAACCAAATCCCCAGAGTTTTGTAATGAGATTCACATCATTGTAGATGTTTTATTAAGAGTTGCTAACTACTATAAACAACAGCACGGCTCTGTATTGTCTTTTTTAATCTATACAACATATTGATTAGTTATGCTCTAAGGAACTTAATTAAGAAAAAACACTCTCGAAATATTGAGCTCAACTTGTGTTAGGTGTCAGTGCGCCTGTGGACAGATTCAAAAGAATGTTTAATCTTAGCAGTTATGCACAGCTTCCTCTCGCTAACAGCGATGTCGGGATAGAAACAGAGGATGGAGAAATTACACATATTCCGACCTCCATAATGTTACGTACATATTAAAGTAAGCATTCGTAAGAGAGAACGGTTTAATAATACATAGAACTACCAGTTTAAGTATCCTCTGTATGTTTTTATGATCTTTAATAGTTTTTTTTTTGTCCTTCTACAAGAAATTTACAGACTTGACCCTTTTTAAACATGACCATCACGAGCATAGTTGTTTCGTTTCATTGTCCAATGTCATGTTAAACCTTAAAGTCTGTGGTGCTGGGCAGGCAGTTCATTGTCTTGGTGAGCTGAGAGGTGGGTATGGCGCATGTGCAGAGTTACTGCATGCCGCACCTGCAGTTCTGCAGCGGCCAGCCACATGGTTGGGCTGAGGTTCCTGTCTGGTCTGTGCAAAGGGGCCAAAGCAGGTGAGAGCATTTTGTCTAACGTTTATTCAGATACACCACTCAAGAGATGTATGTGTAAAATGCCTGCCATTTATAAGGGATGAAAGAAGAGCGGATAGGACCATGAACTTGCGCAGTTTGACCTCTATGAATGAGAAGAGTGTTAGGAAAGCTGCAGCCTGCAGGATTACGAGATGCAGTTTGGTAATTTTCTAAATGCGTGCTTCCGACACAACAGTATGAACAGGAAATCTGAATGGGCAACGCTTGTATATCAAAAACAGTTTTTTAAAAGCAACAAGGACAGAAGCACTCATCAGCTCTTTAAAAGGAAACAACTAATCCATGTGATAACGAGCCAACAATAGCAACGTGGGAAGATAACACCAGATCTCTTGAATTGCAGTCTGTGGGAAAAGGGGGCCATCAGGTCTATAAATCAGCATGCAGCTCAAAGTAAAGAAATAGAAAAAAACATCTATTTCTTTACTTTTGCTATAATCGCGGTACTTGCTCTTACCTTTTAACATTGAAGCGCGGGTCCCGCGATTATAGCAAAAGTAAAGAAATAGATGACTTTCTCTATTTCTTTACTTTTGCTATAACCGCGGCACCCGCGATTTACTTTGTGTGTTTGCACATTGCATCTGATGAAAGTCTCCATGCCTAATAAACCATCTCTCCTTCAAAAAGCACCAAAACATATAGGTGCTGAATGTCATTTAGTACACGCACTTGGCCACATTGATGTAGGCCTGCCACTTAATTCCGCCCTGCTTAGGCTACCACTTACACTCTTGGGAGTTGTGTCTCTTCTGTAAAATGCCCCTCGCCACAGCAACTGACCTGAAGATTCACGTGAAGGCGTTGGTCAAATGAGCATATGTCCTTAAAATAAATAATTCATAACCTTAGGGATATCCAAATGCGGTGGTTCAGGCAGTATGTAAAACAAGGCTGCACATCGACACGCCCTCGGGACAGCGAGTTGACACGCGCCAGTTGGCTCTCTGATTGGTTGACAAGGTTCACCAATCAGAAACCTAATTTGGTAGTTGCCAACCAATCAGAGAGGCCCGTGCAGACAGCCTGAGCTTGGCGAGATGTAAAAACCAAGTTGCTTATTCTCAAGCGGCAAGCACCGATAGCTTGTGGCAATCATCATAAGACTCGCAGGTTTCTATTTCCGCCCACTCCACCGCCCACCCTATGCAATTGGTTGAAAGAATCAATCTGTATTTTGATTCGCTTAACTTGTATCTGCCAATTCAGAAATTTCCCGGTTTCTACCTATCACGTGCTTCGATTCCGGTCTTGGCTCCTCTCGATTGGTGGAACCAGTAACTCGTGCTACGGACATTTTTGTGCTGAAACGCTGCTGCCGCTTTGGGCCCCGACGATGAGAGAACCGTGAATGGCAACTCCCCCCGCTCCGCTCCCCACCCCGCGGATAATTAGAAGAAGCACAGACCTGCACCACAGAGGAGCCGGCGCGCGCACCAGAGGAGCGGGGGCAAGGGAGCGAGAAGACACGCTGAGATGAGGTAGGAGATGTGTGTGTAAGCGCCGGGGGTTCTGTGTGTGCGTGTGTGTATGCTGGGGGGGGGGGGGGGGGGGGTTGTGTGTGTATGTGTGTGTATGCGCGGCGGGGGGTTGGGCTGTATGTCTGTTGGGCATGTGTTGTGAAAAGCCTGCCGGAATCAGAGCGCGTGTTGACGCGCGCGACCTGATCCCGGCAGGCTGCTGCTGCGTGCGTGTGACAGTCTGTTCGCCGAGACGAGGTAGGGGATGTGTGTGTAAGCGCCGGGGGGTTCTCTGTGTATGTGTGTGCGTGCGTGGGGGTCTGTATGGGTGTTGTATGTGTGTTGTGCATGTGTTGTTGTGAAAAGCCTGCCGGAATCGGAGCGCGTGTTGACGCGCGCGACCTGATCCCGGCAGGCTGCTGCTGCGTGAGCGTAACAGTCTGTTGTCCTCTCCCCTTGAGTCCTTGAAAGCCGGAATGATAACAATAGTCTCGCTCTGCGACAGCAGGCCTTTGGCCTGCAATCGCAGGGCGAGACCTAAAAAGGAACTTGCTTTCTGGATGCAATGGGATGGAAAATAATGCATGGCACAGGTCAATGACAGTGAACCATTCCGCATTCCAAGGAATCTGATACAAGATTACGGCAGGGTTGGGCACAATGGGACAGCAAGGTACAACAATTTGGTTTACCTTGCGCAGGTCCTGCACTACTCGGTATTTCCCACTAGGCTTTTTAATCCCAATGATGGGCGAATTGCAGGGACTACTCATTACTTCTTCTATGATTTCTGCTTCGAGCAATCGGGTAATTTCAGTTGCGACTCCTGCCTTTACTTCTGCACTCATTTTGTACTGTCTTGTTTTGGGATATACTGCATTTGTCTTAATTGCTATCTTAACTGGGTCCACGTTTGCCATTAATCCTACATCTTTTCCTGAAAAATCCCACACTTCTGGTACTACTCTTAACTGAAGCTCTTCAGGTAAGTCTTCAATTGACAACGTTTTAATGTCAGCATCAGGTCTTACTAACATTAGTTTGTACAAACCATCTTCATCGGGGGTCTGAACCTCGACGCCCTTTGGTGAGCAAAAGATGGTGCAGTTCATTTTGCATAACAAATCACGTCCTAACAGGTTCACAGGACTGGAATCACAGACCACAAATCTGTGCATTTCTTTAAAGTTTCCTATGGAGATTTCCATAGGCTCAGTTACTGGAGTACTTATTATCTGATTTGAGACACCCACTACTTGGATAGCTTCTCCCGAGAGGGGTAGGTTAGGAACATCCACTGTTCTCACAGTGGACCGGGTAGCACCAGTGTCCAACAGAAAGGGGATGTCTTTTCCCTCAACCTTCCCTTCAATGTATGGTCCAGTCTGGTCTACCGGTAAGGAGGCGCCAAGTACGCACTCCTTGTCCTCCCCTCTCAGGCCCCGTCAATCTTGTTCATCACAGAGAAAAGAGTCATTTAACAGGTACTGTGGAATCGCTGCATTGCTTCCATTCTCTCCCTCCCATATTTCCGCCCTTTCATTCTGCTGTCCGTGGTTCCTGTAATTCTGTCTAGGAACGCGAGGTACTGGAGGTAGCTTTACCTGTTGCTGGTTCTTTTTCGTCCCCTCTTTCTGCACCTGTGGATTTAAACCATTTATAGGGGCATTACCGGCCTGCAGGTGTGGACACTCGTCTCTCCAATGCCCTAACTGGCCGCACCCGTGGCAGGGGAACTTCTTCATAGCCTCTTCCCGACTCAATTTTGCCCGGGGCTTCCCTCCTCCCCCAGCAGTGGCATTCTGAGCATTATTATTGGAATTCAATTTACTTAACTGTTTTTCTTGCTGTTCAGCCAGTTTCACTTGTGCCCACATTACCTTTTCCTTTAGGGCTTTCTTTTTATTTTCGATTTCATCTTCGCAGTATTTTGCGTATTTCAGGACATCATCTATTGGTTTTCCCTGCCAACTTATTTTATTATCTCGAATCCATTGAGATATTTCAGGCCTTAATCCTAGCACGAATCTGTAACTGAAATGGGTCATGTCTTTCATGTCCACATTATCGATACCACTATAAGTTTTAAATACTTGCAGTAACCTTTCATAAAAGGAATGGACAGTTTCATCACGTTCTTGGGTGGTTCTATCTATTCTGGTCCAATCTGTCTCCTTTGCGGGCACCTTTTTCTTGAGGTATTGTATGACTTGCTCATACTTCCTCATTACCTCAGGTGCGGGAGCTCCTGTTTTCTCGTCCCTCGCATATTCCTCACTAGGCCAATCAATTTCAATTTTGCAGTCGGTCCACAAATCTACAGGGACCACAATGTCGAAAAACCCATCTAGGTCTTTCAGAAGACATTTCTGAACTTTTATAAAGCGTTCAACCTGCCTGTACCAATCAACAGGCTTTTCCCGTAATTTCGGGAAGTCATTTGTAAATGACACAATATCCTGTCGGGACCAAGGGACATGGACATATTTCCCTCCCGGGACCTCTCTCATGGGACACAATTTTTCCGTCGGGGCTACTTCTTTTAACACAAATTCTGAAGCTTGAGACTTAGCCCTGCTGTCTTCCTTTTTCTTTGCCCACCGTGTTCTCCATTTCCCCACCTCTCCCCATTTCTGCAAGAGTTTCAATAATTCCTTTATCTGGATCTGTTTTCCTACCACATTCAAGCTCTCTAAGTCTTTATCCGAAAAATCTACTCTGTAGGGTTTCTGAAGGATCTTGGAGCGACTGACATCGATTCCCATTTCTGTGGCTGTGTCCATTATTCTTTCATGGAGCAATCTAGCATTTCGGGTAAGATTTTTACTGATAAACAGTAACTCTTCTTCACTGTATGAGTTTAAGCGCTCTAATCCTACGTTTCCAGCCATCATTTCTTCTATTTCTATCCTTAGTTTATAGATCTCTAACGGTCTGGATTGGGGAGTGGTCTCTTTCTCCAACTCTTTGGTCCATCTGTCTAGTTCTTCAGGTGATACTACTGTGGCACTCCTAACCCCAGATGCACTTTCAATCAAAACTTCTTTTGGTCTACTCTGACTTCTTGCCCCCGACATGCTAGTCCTAGGTTCTCTAATGGGCAAATCCATCAGAACCACTGATTCACATTCACTCTCTTGGTCGTCATCTATGAATACTTCCTTTCTCGGGGGTGGAATGCTAGGAGTAGGCATTATGGGGGAAATAACAGGAGGACGAGGACTAGCCAGGTTATCCCTATAAAGAGGAATAGCGGGTCCAATGGTTACTGGGATAGTCAGGGAATCTGGATGGGGATGTATCTGGGCTATGGTCCGGACTAATTCATCTCGCTGCCTAGCCAGGGCTTCCTTTTCTTGTTCTCTCAAACCCTTTCCTGTGGGATTGTCATGCAGTACTTGAGGTACCAAGGGAGGGTAAATACTTGGGGCAGTAGGAGTAACCAATCGTGGTGGTCCTTCTCCAAACGGCTGATAATTCGGGACCGTGGATTTTGGTCTGCAAAACCCATCTCCTTCACTGGTTTTACTGTCTGTACCTGTTCCATCTGTCTCGCTATCTCTCCGACATCTGGGATATTTGGCAAACGGGTTTGGTGAATTCAAAGGCTCTGACTCGGCTACATAGGGAGGGGGGTTTTTCATCAATAAATCTTCTAGGTGCTCATCTTCAGAGTCTCCTACGGGCATTGAGTGATGGGTCTTTTCTTTACTTTTTCCTTTCCCTTGTTCTAATACCCCCATCATTGGAAACAATCCCTCTGTCATCATGCTTTGTCTCCACTATTTCATTTTCTGCTCTTTGGTTTCTCTATGGACCCTCGGATACCATTTACTCACTCCCTTGTCCATCCGGGGTCTATCTCTCTCCAAAGCCTCAATTTCCCACTCTTCTAAGGCTTCGTACTGGGTCAATCTGGGTCTGGGATGCAATTCATTCATGCGGGCCCTTAAGTTAAACAGGATCCTACCATTAAAGGTACCATCAATAGGAAATGCTAGAACTCCGTCATCTGCAGTATACTTTGCCCAATTCTCTAGCCACACACAGGTATGATACCCCTTTTCAAACATCATGAAGGAAGCAGGAGTATTAGGTGGAGGAATGATCACACCCTCTCTCGTTCTAATGGGCTTATCTGTTTTAAAGAAATTCTTTACCTTGTCGGCAAATGACATTTTTCTCTTTATTCCATACATCATGTGCGGTCTACCTCGTATAATCTGTTCCTTATAGAAGCCTGAGTTCTGTGGATTAGGTAAGTACTCAGGATACCACATATGTCTTTCCAGGCTCGCTTCTAACTCGGCCTGATTAATTTTTGTTTACTCTGGTACTTCCAATGCTAGCGCGACTCTTATTTCGTAGCAACCAATCAACACTGTGAATACAAAAATTCTTATCCAATGGGTGCGCGGCCTTTCGTGAGACCAAGTCCCACGCTCCAGCACTCACCCCTCCCTTACAAATTCGGCTTCACTACACACCCGCTGTCCTGACCAATACCAGCGCGGCACGGAGTGACGTCAGAGCAGCCTTCCGCCCGACTCCCTCCTTCACAAGGTAACGGAAACTTTTAACTTTTCCTAAAGTGCGGGTGCAAAACTTAGTTACTAACACACAACGTCTGCCACTATATTTGAGTGTTCTAAATAGGTAGAAAAATGTTCTCTCACTACAAGTAAACCACTTCTGTCTACTTTTCATTCACTCTGGATAGACTTCTTTGCCTGTCCCTTCACACTAGTAATATAGAACCTGTTATTCTTCTGACTCATCCACCTTAGTCGGGGATATGTATTGAGCCAGGATTTCACCAGCGGACTATTTTACTTACCAGGCAAGCCTCGGAGACCCTATTACTCCTCCCACAGGTGACCCTTTCTAGGTGATATCACAAGGGAAGTTTTATACAAAGGACTCGTGGCTATCAATTATACAGATGCAAAAAGATCCTAATTAGTGCTTCCAGGTATTTCTTAACCCTACACTAATGACTCTAAACAAGTGACTTTTCCAGCTAACCGGATTCTACTCACCGTTAGCTATATACTTCCCCGGGGATTCGGACTACACTGAACGCTTACAAACAGTTCTTTGTTAATACAACATGTAACATTTATAGCAGCAATGCAAAAATCATATACATTTACATATAAATCCTTAAAACATTTCAAAATTTGAACCAATACAGTAGAATTTAGCAGCACATTTTTATTCTCACGGTTTGTTTATTAACTATCCTGTCTACCTATCTTAACTAGTCCTAACCATTACCTCTGCTACCAGAAAATTACTGATAGAGCGCGCAGGTCACCCGGGTCACAAGTTTACCAGTTTTCACCCCGCGTACTGGGCCCTGACGCGAGAGACCAAAACTAAATTTTGCAGTGAACCGGGTGATTTCTTGCACGCCACTATGAGTAATTCGGGGGGGTGACTCTTTCACCACTTACTATTCATGTACCTGACTTACCACAGGCACATTACTCCCAAACGGATCAGGAGCTAGCAGTGGACAAGTGACAGGTTTCCTAGGAAAAAATATACTTTATGAACAAAAATACATTTCCACTCTTATAATCTGTAAAATAACCACAGACACCTGATGGGGTTAAAAGTTTTATCTAATGATTCAAAGTAAATATGTCAGGATAAGCAAAATACAAAATAACACATCAAGCATTAAGATCACAACCAAAATATAACTATGAATTAGAGCAAGGACCATTGAGTATAAGTGGATACTAAGGGATATGAGTATTTAGAGAACACGCAATTCAACATAAGTATGAACTAAACGGGGGACCTGAAGTGTATACTTGGACTAAACTACTTATGCTATTCTTACTACGTTCACTGCAACCATGCTAAGGGAAAAGGGGAAAACGGGAACACACTAATAAAATATGACAGTTCGTTACTTTCCTACAGGTGGGGAGAGAGGTGGAACAGTTCTAATAAACAATTGCATATAATCTGCATTTCCAGGAGATAGGGCAATATCACAGGCAAGAGTGCTTTATTAAAGAAAAGGAGAGAAAGTGAGAGGAAGACGCGAACCCACCAGCAATAATTACCTAATTAAGAATGAAGACTAACCCTGGCCACGGGTCAGTTGGAAGGACGGGGACAAGGACCCTCAGAAAAGGAATGCCAAAATGCGAGCAGGTACAGCTCACGGACAGTCGGGACAGGATACCCCTCAGGATTTGGGTCAGGACTGGGCTTCACCAAGGTACGACCAACACCCACAGCTTCGGAAGCAACGCCTGCGTTACCCCTCTCTGCAAGTAATCCGCCAGTAACCCCGATTGGGTTTTCGAATTTCCCAGCAAAGTGCTTCGCCAGCACTTAAGACTATTTCCACCCCTAGGAGATTGTGGAAAGTATGGACAGAGTGCTCCGCAGCACTCTAGATTGAGCACCTATAGAGATCGTAGGGTCAGTGACAGGTCTGCTACTCGGACAAGTCGGACAATTTTCCTAAGCTAAACTAGGGCAATTATACTGTGTGGGGACCCTTAGACCACCCACCAATGTTGCAAGTGACAGTTTCTCACATTATGATTGGTCAGGAGAGGTGTCCTGGTCATTGTCACCTCCTAGAATTCAGTGTTCTCATCGTACATATTTAATTTTGCTTATCCGCCCCTTGGGTTCACGTTCCCATCCATAGGAATACAGTAGAAATTGCGAGAGTACAAGGTATAGCAACAATGTCTCTGCGTTTCAAGGTGATTTTCATCGTCTTGTGCTGGGTTCTCAGGCGCATTGGGCTTCAGGAGCCAGCTGGCTTGTTTCAGCTTCTGCGCAGTAGAGTTTCTCCCAGGTCACATGGCAATACTCAGAGGAGCCTCATCATGGCGCCGGTTATGTATTTTCCAGCCCCCAGAGACGTGATACATGAAAAGTAAGCGAGAACAAATTAAAATCACACATAAAAATGATCACACTGTATACCGTGAAAAATCTTACACACCCCTTACTTTATAACAGAAATAGTATTATAGTTTAGTGCGAAAAGACAGATAGGCTAAAGCAGCAGTTGCAAGCGTAGAGCGTGGTGAGAGACAAGCGGCCATGTTTGCAACAGTGCGCATGAGCACAGATTCCCTCCAGAATGCGAGTGCGTCACATCACATGGGTATGACCGACGCATGCGCAGACTGAATTTCAGCGAAGCGGCCATTTCTTTAGTGCAAGCTTTGTGAAAATGAAAAAACACATAGGCAAGCCTCTTGGGGACACCCGTGTGTTGGGGAAAATGCTACATACAAGACGGACAGTTGGATTAATATGATTATAATTTAAATGAGGCTCATGAGTGCGAGCAAGACGCTTTACGTGCGAATCCTTGCTCCATCACGCACGCCTAGTCCGATGAAGTCGGCTCGGAGAAGAAATTTCCTTTGCTGCAGTAGTTGAGGGCAAATACATGAAACATGAATTAAATTTTCTCCTGTGGCTGCACAGATGGCAGCTTGTGTCGTGGTTGGCAGAATGTAGCCAAGGCAGGAGATGATCTAGATATTCCACTCGCCCATTCTTAGAGCCACGAGCCGGGCTTTAATCCATACTGGTTAAGTACAGGTTATATAGCTCTGTTGCTCTATTGAAGAGTACGAATTCATGACCGACTACGCGATGCTCTCTAGTTTCGAATTATTTTGTCCATTGAGGATGTCAATTTCTTAAAAACCTGCTGGGAAAGATGTTTACTCCAGGCTTCGGTTAGTGCGGTCACTTAGGGCCATATGTAGGTGGGGTAATACAGGTCGGTAATGGTGAAATTCAGTAAATTTCACCGTTACCGACCAGTATTTAGGGATTTGAGATGTAGGAGGCTGCACATAAGGAATCAGTAATTTACTGATTCGTTATTTTAAGGAATCGGTAAAATACCGATTTGTTATTTTAAGGAATCGGTAAATTACCGATTCCTTAAAGCCTACGTAGGTAGCACTCAAGTGACTGCATTTTAGCCTTGAGGATTTGTTATTTACCACTAACTATAAGTTGGTGGTAAATACCGAATTACTCTGAAAAAGCAATTTTTTGCTTTATTCTCAGTGCCATGTGGCAGACATGCCACATGTGCACACATGCACGATTCAGCGGTGCAACAGAGTGTCAATGTGACACCCGGCCACCCTTGAATATGTTCCCCCTATTACCGATTCGGTATTTACTGAATCAGTAATAGTGAATGACTTCCAAACCCATAGGAATGAATGGGAATTACCGAATCGGTAATACCGAACATTACCGAATCGGTAAAACGTACTGAATTTTTACCTACATACTATTTACCGAATCTCAAATACCGAATCGGTAAAATTTGCGATTTAAGAATCGGTAAATAGAGATGACCTACATATGGCCCTTATGGCCATATTATCAAGAACGGCGATAACATTATTGCCGCTTTAGCGTCAGGAAATTGCCACTAAAGCGGCGGTAAGGGGCTTGATAATATGCCCTTGTGAATTCCCATAGAAGCCCAGGTTCTGGTGTGAACCTGGGCTTTTATTGGGAATTCACAAGGGCATATTATCAAGCCCCTTATCGCCGCTTTAGCTGCAGGCGCTAAAGCGGCGATAATGTTATCGCCGTTCTTGATAATATGGCCCTCAGTTTGGAGTCATGATGTCAGTATGATGATCATTGTCCAAAATGCTTGTGTTTGCTCCAGAATAAAGCATGCATGGAAACGGGGGCGCCAGTCTGAGCCCGCGCCCAAAGTTAAGAAAACAACTGCCACTGGCCCAGTACTGCACAGTCATTATATATTAGCTTAATCACAGAGGCATTTGGGCACAGAAGTAGCCATTGATTCAATAATAATACGTTTCGGGCGGCTCAGGATTGGTTCAGAAGGTGGCCAGCTGGTAGCCAGAAATCTCAACACAGCACATGTAACGCAGTATGACAACCCGCTACCTAAATACCTTTGTGCTTGTACTGGCTAGACTAGAGGCGAGCCTGCTTTAGAACTGAATGGTTTACTGCAGCCGAGGCAGGGCAGGTTGGCTTCTCCCTGGATGCACCACTGATAGCTGACCGTGCATCACTTACCTCTGGGTGGAGAATGACTCCCCAACAGATACCGTAGTGATGGAACAAATGAATGGATTTTGGTAGTACGGAAGTTGCAATTTTGGAATGTAGTGCTCATAATGAAGGAATGGACATATATGAGTCCCAGGTAGTCATGGATTAAGTAGACAGAAGTATTTTACCATGACTGTGGCATTAGTCAATTAAGTGGTTGTGTACATATATTTTATTCTTGAATCATTTTTCCGAGATGTTATCAATAGTGTTTAATTGTGCTAATTTATATACAATCAACTGTGTATGAATGAAATAGTGTATTTATGATTAATGCTCTTTTCACACTGCTCTTTACATTTTCATGTTCAGCAATTTATATATAGATGCCGGATACCCAGAACACACTATTAACGCTCTTTAGCCTAGCACTGCCCTCATCAGAGGCACAACCATGCTGTATTTTGCCCCATGGAATGGTCCACCTCTAAAGGAAACTGCATTTTTGCAAATCATCACACTACATACCCTTTACCCCACAAGAAGTGTCACCAAGAGGGTAATAATGGCATTTGGTATCTTACTGTGTGCTTTCAGATAAGCATGGTTCTTTCTAATCAACCTGTTTTTAAAGACTCGACTCTCGTCATGTGGATGAAAAATAATTTTACACTAAAAGAATGAATGAAATAACTTGTAAAGCGCACAGCCACTCTGAGAGAGCCGGCGCTGTGACTCTGCAAAATTAGTCACAATGCGAAGTATGCTCTTGGGCAATGCCAAACAGCGGCACTCCCCCAAGTACAGGATCTTAACATCTTTATAGACTTTATAGTGGACATAACCGAGCAGGAGTTTTAACAGGTACTATATGAGGAATTTCATTAACCTTTGCAAAGTATGGCAGATGTTTTTTGCCCCTTGCATGGGAATGCCTGTACATCCCTAAAGAATATTCCTTGGCTCTCAGATCATAGTGAAAAACCCTCCATGTATGCAAGAGCCGCAAACCCACTATTCTGAAGGCGTTTTCCCTCTGCCACACAAATACGTTGGGCTTCTTTTAGGGCTATGCAGGGCCAGAACAGCTCTTGTTTATCATGGAAGTACTTGAGCTTTCAGAAATACTGTGGTAGTAATAGCTGTTGAAATGTTTAGAGTTGAGGATTCTAAGTAACCAAGTTGACAGCCATTCCCTGCATAGTCATTTTGTCCCGAGAAAAAAGATTTGTGTGAGTCTATGGGCAAGTGCAGTTGACTCCTGACATTGTTATCCCGATTGTCCTTTCTACTCGAAGACTGGAATCACTCATCTGGGCTTCTCTGATATCTAAATGGTGTAAGCAAGATAGATAGAACATAGAGGCATTGTAGGAGGGCATCAGGACGAGCACACTAGGGTCCTCTAGGTACATATGTGCCCAAATGGCACGTGGAATCTTGGGATATCATTGTTGTAGTGGGAAATGTTCAGTCCTGGGCTGTTGCAAGCTGATCTTGACAATATGGAGATTAAGCAGCAGCAATAGTTGCACAGCCCTATCCTCAAACTAATGGATTCAGAGAGCTTCTAATTTCTTTGCATCCACGCCAATGCTTTGCTTCGAGACAATCTGACTGATGTAATTGTCATTGGAGTGCCAGAACTGGCATTTGTCGAAAATCAGCTTGAGGGCTCGCTCTCAAGATTGGTGGAAGACTTTTACCATCTGTTGTTAATGTTGCTTCGCTGTCTTTCTGAAGACTGATGTCATTAGGGTGCATTAGGG
This sequence comes from Lissotriton vulgaris, assembly GCF_964263255.1. Lineage (NCBI taxonomy): Eukaryota > Metazoa > Chordata > Amphibia > Caudata > Salamandridae > Lissotriton > Lissotriton vulgaris. Next base: position 1,138,108,233 of record NC_141695.1, on the reverse strand, counting down.
CTTATAGTCGAATCACGTCTCCCACTGTGTTCTACTTGAGTCCCTGGAATGTTGCCAGAGCTCAAGAGAGGCCCTTGGACATCTGTTTACATTTTAATAGACCAGTGGCGGCATTCCTTCCTAAAGGAATCTGATGTTATTCACTCTGGAGTTTCAGTTTCAATTGCTAACTCCTGGAGAGTAACTGGTTTTCAAAACTGAAAACCAGTTACTCTCCAGGAGTTCGCAATTTTTGATTATACTGTGCGAAAATGGTCCAGGTTTTTTTTAACCCAGATATCACAATGCTCTCTAATGCCATCTGGCACAATCACATAATTACCGATAATCCAAAATTATTCTTTTGTATTCACTAAGTGTATTACTTCTTCATGTAAAGCACTGCAGTCATCCCTTAGTCCCTTATACTCTTTGAGACGAATTGTGACAAGTTCGCCTGTGAGGGCTGTCTGACTTCCACTCAGCTGCCACCCGACATCCACGCTCTAGGAGGAGGATAGGCTGCCTCCCAAACCACATCAATTGTTACCTGAGGCATCGGTGTTCCAGCTGAAGTGCCCACTTGTGATCTTGTACAGTATTGTGTTGTGTGTTTAAAGTTAAGTACTTTTTCTATTGAAAGTAAAAACACTTGCTGGACCAAAGACATAGCATCTCCCACAATAAATGTCTTTTTAGGTAAATAGTTGGGTACAGGTGCTTTCAGTCGAGTATGGTGAGGTGTCTGTCTGGTTTCACCAGATAATTTTACATACACAGAGACAAAAACATACAGTCTCTCCCTCTTTCTGTTTTGAAAGTGTTTCCCCTCACTTAGTACCCCTACCAATCTACATTCCTCTCTCTTTCCACTGCCCCTTAAGCCCCTCTCATGCTCCCTGCTTGTTGTATAATGTATTTAACATTATATGCCAGCATGAATGTTGGAAACTCTGAAGACCACCCCCTCAATCTTACTGACCATGCTAGGCTCCTGTGCTGGACCTGAATATGTTGATTCGGACTGGGTGTTCTATTGAGTCTGTTCCCTCACGTCATATCCCTGAGTAAGCCTTGGACTGCTCGACTTCACTACCCTGAGGGTTACGTGCTAAAGAAGTGTACTTGGTGCTCAGTTTTAGGCTCAATAGTAGGGTAAAACCCCAGGACACCAGTGGTAAATGCAGGGGCGGCTGGTGACATTTGAAAGTGGTGGGGCGTAAACTAATTTGCATATTGCACCGCAGCGATCGAGCGCAGCGAGCGAGCCCGAACCACCTTGCATCCATCCATACATCATTCATCCATCCATCCACCCATCATGCATCCACCCATCATGCATGCATCTACCCATCCATCCACCCATCCTGCATCCATACATCATTCATTCATGCATCCACCCATCCATCCATCCTGCATCCATCATTCATGCATCCATCCACCCATCATGCATGCATCCATCCATGCACCCATCCATCCACCGAACAATCATTAATGCACCCACCCTGCATCCATCCATCATTCATGTATTTTTATGACCATATAAAAATACATTATGGACTCTAACAAGCCTTTAGGATTGATGTTGAAGGATGTGCCAGTTTACATATTACATCACCCCTACCTTTTTATGCTGGAAACCTTCTACCGCCCATGTATTTGCCATCCTGTAAGCCCTAGGTATGTACTATACAAATTCACATACAAACATACACCAACATGCATGCAATAATAAATGCATATATCATGCTATTCCGCCTCTACCGTTTGTTAACATTTTGAAATTTTATAACCTTAGTTCAAAGAGTACATTATATTTGTGGTGACAGATGTTAACTCATTTTCTGGAAAATGTTTATAAAATGAAATCTGTTGAAGGCTGTTGTTGCAACTATCAAAAATGAAATTCTGAGAATTTTTACATTTCCAAAACCCCATTCCGTGAAATAAACGGGTGACCTGGAATACACGCACACATTTCTGCAGCAGATGCTTTAACACACGTTTAACACTATCTCAAGTCATTTGTGCAAGCTAGTGGCAGCAATTACGTTTAATCTTGGAGTATTACTATATGTCGACTCGCCACATATCTTACCTTGTGTGCTCCCACACGCGTTTCATACCCTAAGCATATGCAAATGACCCCCTGACCCGTCGCGGCTGGCATGAAGGGGCGAGAGTTAATTTAATGAAAAGAACTTACCATGCATCTCCTCCGGTCCCGCAAACTAACTTCTCCCCGCTCTTTTCTTTTGCTGCTCAACAGGAAACTAACTGCAGCGCCAAATCAGGAGATTGGATGCGACGGGGGGCCGGGTAGCTGGCATTTGATAGGGCATGGGGCGACATTACTAAAAACACGTCACCGCCCCAACATGAGCCTATCTTTAGACGCCTGCACTAAACTAGGCATGCGCAGCATACCTAATGGGTCGTGAATGTGAGTTAGGGGCAACGCTCCTCACTCACATGCGCAGTCAGATGGCCCATCTTTTGGACCCCTGCTCTAGCGGCTTGCCTGCGTGCGCTGTGCGCACTTTCACAAGTGAAGCACAGGCCGGCCTGGAAATGTAAAAAGACGAATTGTGAAAGCAATTTGTCTGCTTACATTCCTGTTGCCGGCCGGAACTGCAGTGTGCAGTTTCTTTTGCGGGGCGCTGCCCCGGCGCCCCTATGGACCAGCCGCCACTGGGTAAATGTCTCTGATTGTTGCACTCTTAGCCCCGTGTCCCAGGGCGGTCCTGGGGCTCTCAAAAATATCACTGCATTTATAAATTGCAGATAAGGCACATTGCCTTCAACAACCGCATAACTAAGAGAAAGGGGCCGATCAGCTGTCCTAGACTCTTTCCGAACAGCATAAGCATTGAACCATCTATAACTTCCACTAGCTCAGTAAATACATAAATGGGGGCAAAACTTCATCTGGCACTTCAACAGAGGCAGAAATACAGAAAATGAAATAGCTGCACTTTCAAATCCCCCGTGAAGTCATACAAAGGTTAACATGTGTCCTTTTGTTTGCAGCCCTGTGCATTCCTTTTGCAAAGTACTGTTTATTGGAGCGTACTATCTAATTGGTTTAAATTTGAGCCAAAGCTACAACTCCCAGAAAGCATTGGAGTCGTAACCCTTGGCACATGTCCACTTACAGGAAGAGACAGATCTACACTTATTTTTTCCAACAGTAATGCTACTTAGAAACAACAAAAGCTGAAAATATATTGTGGTTGTGTACAGTGGCAGCTGCTATAATTGCTTAGCAGTAAGGAAGCACAACTAAAAATCTGACAGCCGCCATCTTGCCTCTTTTCTCCAATCCTGGACTCTGACTGCGCAGGCTCCTAGAAGCAAAATCCCAGCTGGGATTGGTCGAAGTGGCTTTGTTGGCCATCAGACAGTGCATTGAAGCCTGGAAGTGTTTTTCCAGACCGGCCGTGCAACACAGCTGGATTGAAGAAACTTAACTGTGCATGTGTGCCTGGCCATCCTAGGCCGGCCGGCCAGACACACATGTAAACGTAAAAGTGCTCACCACTCTTCCCCCTGCCATGCCTGTCCAACAGGATTGCCTGGCACGCCCCGCTGAAGGCTCGCATCGTCAGCTGTTAGGCAAAAATAATGATAATAAAATGCTTTATTATCATTATTTTATTTTTCCTTTTTTAGCAGGAGACGGCAATATTCCGCCATTACAGAGAAGGCACCCCTGGTTCTGTACAGTATTATCAACTTGGTTGTGTACTGTAATATTAACGTTTTTTTCTGAATCAGGGTGCAGTGCAACAGTAATATAGAACTTTAAAAACTGCCTTCAAGAATAAACTCCACTGTTTTAGGCCCAAGTTAGAGATTCCTTTCATTCTGAGAGTTACAAAAAATGAGACTTTGATCGTGTGACTTTCAGATACACATAAAAATAAGTTTAATAACACAACAGCAATAAATAGTAATGTTGAATGTGGTTTGCCAATAACATCAGACAATGGTATAAAATTATATTTTGTTGTTTAAACAAAAATGTACTTGTGGCATAAATATATACAACACAGATCATGACATAGGTTTTAAATTACCATATCCAGCAATTGTGTTTTATTCTCTCGCTTTTGAAATGAAGGCTTTACAATAAATAGAACTGTTAAATATTTACAGTAATAGCATATACAGAATCAGTAGATGCACACAAGAACCCTCTCACACCTACATACTGTAGCATACAGAAAGTTATTACCAGGGATCAACATACGCACAGTTTTTTCATTTAAAGAACATATTCTGTGTTTTTCTTGACTTTTCAAGGTTTGTCTATCTAGAATAATCTGCAATGAGTGGGTATGTTTTATTGTAATGCACACTGTGTACTGGATCGCCTCTAGGCACTTGGGTGAATTAAGGGTGTAGACGTAGTACTTGCCAAAGGTGCAGTGCTGTGAGCACTGGAGCCTGATGCCCTCCCCAACACAGGAGGTCCAAACTGTTATACTGTCGCTTTCTTTACTGTTCGATATGTCATGATATTTCTTTATTTTATTTGGTATGTACTTTCCACTTATTTAAAGAAAACTGTCTTTAGGCTTGTGCTTGTCACAAACACTTTCGTGTGGAATGCTGCAACAAACAGAAATTACATCACTCATCAGTGCTACAGGAAAGATTGTTTTGTAAGCACATAGGCGTGAACATGTCTGGAGCTGATTGCAAAGTTTGGAGTTGATTGTAGCATAAAACAAGGTTAAAAGTTAGAAAACAATTAAAAAAAAGAGTTCTGATATGCTTTCTAATGGCGATAAAAGCAATTAATTTCTGTACGTCAAGGCTGAGATATAAGAAAAGAGACATCTGACCGATTGTGTCAGCCTTTTAGGACACGTTAGGCTAACAATCAGTACCCTTAATATGGGCGAATGAGAAACTGACCTGCTGCAACACTGCTTCCAATTGCATCTATATGCCTATTAATACAAAGTATGCCTGGTTACGGCTAATTGTGGCCGAATTCTATTGCTTTTCAGAGATATTGGCCTGTCAGGTTTACCTGTATGTTTTTAGTTTTCCCTTTTTAGAAAAAAAGTCTTCTGCACTAATCTATCTTTTTTGGGGAAATTGTTCTTTTTGCCCTTTCTGAGAAACACAACGAATATGCATTGACTTTATGTTATTCAGTTCACACCTGTTGGAAGTCTGTAGGGTCTACGGGTTATCCCTATAACATTAGCCCAGAAGGGTAATTCTGGAACATAAACTATTATGTTCCCCGCAGTGCCTCTATGGCAGAACATGATCAGTAGGAACGCCAAATCCATACCACTGTGAGCCAGACATTAGAACTCACCTCTTACATAAAGATCATTTACATATATCCCAAAAATTCCCACACCTGTTACAAATATGCGAACGCGAAGGAAAGAAATTCAAAATGGCACATTTGTATTACGAATGCTGTAAAAATGTAACATATTGTTTTCCTAGCGATTTTATAAAGTAACATAACTGTCCCTAAAATGTAGGATTGGTGAAAGAAAATGCACTGTGGTTTGATGACCCCTGGTTTCTATCTTATTAGAAAAAAAATACCTAAAGTATACGCAAATTTACATAGGCTACACATATGTACAGCAAAACAACCTTATGATAAAGAAATAATACAAAACGTGTGTGCATGCTGAGGTGATGTGTTGAATTTGATAGTCCAGGGATGTGTCCATGTGATTCTGGGAAAGAGTGACCTCACATGAACTACGCACATGATGCCAAAAGATAACTCCAGATGTTTTCCTTGGCTCAGCATTGATGAGAGGGGAAGGTTTAGGATCCGGAATGGCTTTCCCAATGCATGCAACTTATTACTGCATATTAGGAAAGCCTTCCCCTAAGGGGACTTGAAATTCTGTCTCTGCATTGACAAACACAATTTGCTTCCTTCTGGCAGGAGTATTTTTAAAGCTCCCAAGGTGACAATGAAAAGGAAACCAGTGAGAAACACAAATAAATGTCGACTTCACTATCCTGAGCCAATATTTTTTTTTAAAGTCCTTATGTAAGATGTCTTTAGTTCAACAAGGTTCTCAGCTCCGTTCTCTCCATCTTAGCTAAATCACTTTGCTGCCTGGAAGATAATTTGAAATGTCTTCCTGGCTAAAGCTTTGCTAGAGTGCTGCCCAGACGGCCAGTAGGAGGCAGCAGTTTCAGCTGAGGCAAGATGACTGGGTTAGCCACTTACAGGCTTTAAATAGCACCTCTCAGACTGACAACATAGGTTATACAAAATGCTAGGGATGACAAAACAGATGACAGAGAGCAGGAGCTTTTCCGTATTAACCTGTTTGGAGAGCCCTATAGATGAATGGCGTGCACTGAAAAGGGGCATTGTTAAACTCAACTCCATGGTCTATGTCACCAGAGTGTTCTCTTTCAACAGAGATGCCTTGCATGGACACACACATTCTCCTTTAAGAACCTTTTTTCCACATAAGTCTGGCCAATTGTTGTATGTATGGGTGGTGCATAGAGAGATCTGGAGGAGGTAGGTTGGTATGGGTACAAAACAATCGAGTCTTTAACTGTCAGGAGTGTTATGATGAGAAAACTGGACACGGTTTTTAGGGTAGATAAGAAAGATTGAGAAGGGAATGGGGTTGTTTACATCCCACATACAATATTGTATGCTCTAATTAGCAGCAAATGTATATCTTAGAAGAAGATAACAGTTGAAGACAGGGATATACAAAAATAACACTTTTTTTGATTGAAGGATAATATGCTGGTTCCAAGACAATTTGATATTCTTTGAATGTGGATCTACATGGAAACAATTTATTCAGATTCTCTTAAAGTCCTGGAAGCATAGGGCTTAATCCAGGAGTCATGGCCTCTGCTCCTCTCAATGCCAAATCCTTGCAGGATATGTGGTAGATATAGAGAAGTGCATCTTGGGAGTAACTTTGCAATAGAGATATATTTTCAAGAACATAGTCTGTGTTTCCTGAGATGACTGCATGTCTGCTCTGTGGTGGAGCTTGTCATTTCCTACAGATGTAAGAAGAGGACCACTCAGCTTAGGAAGGCAACTGGACTGCATGAAGGGATGGGGCGGGGCCTTTGTATTTAGGTAACACCACTTCCCTGTTCAGGTGCCTACCCAGAGACTAGCCTCAAGCAGAAGGTCTGTAATGTAGCACAAGGAAAAAAATATATTTTACTTCACTTCCCTCGAGGCTGCATGCTTTCCCTCTGTCGGACCCTAGAATGAATTGGAGCAAATTGGGCTGCTGGGTGTTATAACACTCCTGAACCACGGTCACAACTATTTTAACTACAACTATAGTTATCTACTTGAAAAGAAAAGATATGTAATATATGAAGACTGTGAAAGAAAAAGAGGTATAGTGCATTAGAGTGCATGAGGATCCCACCATTAATTGTTCAATTCTGACCTTAGGTGACCAACTCTTAAGGTAGCTTTTCGGAGAGATTTACGTCCCACAAATATAAGGGGACAATGCTCCGTTAAATACACAGCATGGAGCCCTACTGAGAATTTTTATGAAGCATTGTTGATTTTCTTTTTAAGTAGTGCATCTGATCAAGAGGGCTGCAAAACCTTTTCTTTTTACTTTGATAACCCAGTACACATCTAAGATATCAAGTCCATTCAAGGAATTTAGACATTGGTCTGTGGAGGGCAACAAAAGGTTTGACTACAGAGAAAATATGCTTCATGAAGGCTGAGGTTGTGTATTGTGCCTCTCACGAAGAGAAAGCGTACATAATGAAAAGGAGGTCTGTATACTCAATGGCACTTTAGTGGATTTCAGATCAGAATGCACTTACCTAGGAGAGAGTGGTTCACAAACCTGAATCCTGTAGTCAAGAACATTCCAAGGCATGTAAAGGGTTCAAAGAATTGGTCACAAGAGTTTTCTGCCTGCTTTATGCCGCATAGAACAAGCACATTTACCCGTCGCTCACAGCTGGAGGGTGGAGGGAGTGCATACACCCATTTGCTTGGGTGTTTGTATTTAAGAGAGGTGGTTGCTACTCAGTTTACAAGAGGTAAATTGCCCAATGGGTCAATAATGCAATTCAAATGTGCCGGTACATAGCCCCTTTGCTTTTCTTTCTCCTTAATAGATTCTCAACACTTGCAAGAAAGGTTGATCCCAGTGTCACACTATCCTTCCTTGTCAGTCTTCACCTTCAGTTTCCCGGGTCAGTTTTCACATTCTATTTCTTTCTGCCTCCCAGTGTGTTACAATCTATGAAAGGAAATAATAAAGTAGAAGGTACACCTTTCTCCTCACTTCACGTTCATGCGGTTATTATGCCGTGATGAATATGGACATCTATGCCTTTACACTTCTGCATTATCACAACTCCATTTGTTATATATAAGTTCAGATATGAATTATTTTCTCTACTTGCTACTTGTCCCAATATTGAGATTTACTTTCGTCTTTGCACTAAAGGATATCGATTGTTTTTGTGAACACCAATGATATATATCGTTTTTAACAATCAATTCCAGCTTTCTCTTAATCTCCTAAATAGCTTGCAAAATATGTCGCTAAACAGACCTGACTAGGTTATCGCCTTTTAACAATTATTGCAAACTGTTTGTTACGATGTACATGTTATTACTGTAGGTTCAATGAAGTGATTTTTTTTTTTAAACTAGTAGACAACTTTTATCACGTTCAACAGATAACCGTACTTGTTCATCAAAAATAGCTTTTTTGTATGAACATAAAATTCTAAAACTACTTTTTAGAATATCTGTGAATTGGGCGGTGGAGAGGCACGGAATTGGATAGCAATCAAGGGTTTTAATGACTCTTGTATATATAAATAATCGCCAGTAAAAATGTGCTACATGTGCCTTTGTCCAATATATACGGAATTTGAATACTCTGAGTTGATGATGTAAGTCCTATCTAGGGGAAATTATTCTGCTGGAAAAAAGACGGCAAATGGCGGAAATGGAAATAAAAAGGATATTAACTGCAATAAATAACTTAGGTTAATTTGTTAAATAGTTGGGGAGGCAACAGTACTACCATGCACTGCCCTACTTTGAGGATGTGAAGGGAAACATTACTATGGGATTTGGCACTGCTAGCGGAGTGCGTGGAAAATCTGGACGTCACCATCTCTCGTCAATATGTAATGCACAGCCCAAGAAGGCCAAATATCCCAGAATGCACAATGTATGACAAAACCCTTGTCAATGGTAAATGATTTGGAATGTCCATAGTTACGAAGACTGACTTGTAGGTGACCAGTGTGGTGGGGAGGAGTCAGACATCCTTTCACCTGCGGATATCTGATGACTCTACAAGCTCTTCGGCCTGGTCACCAGTGGCTTGGGGGATTCTAGGAACCTGGCTTCCGGTTCTCACACGGACATTCATTGGTCCCCAGCCGCTCTTGTCTTTATCTCCTCTGACAACTTTGAAGCCCTCCCTCTCCGTCTCCAGTTGAGGGGCTGGCTCCCCTTCTCTGCGAGGAACTCGGAGGACATCCCCAAACTTCTTCTCTGGAGCCAGGGTGATATCTGCATGCCCAGCCGAGCTGCAGAAACTCAAGATGCTACAGAGGCTTCCCCAGTTTTGCTCGCATTGGGTTTGGATGCTGTGTGTGATTGCTTCCTTGACGTCATTGCCGCAGGTCAGCAGAATGTTCACAAGGTCTACATAGGGCCTGAGGGTGAAAGAAATGCAACATTTAAAGTCAGTTTGAAAAATTCCTTGATAAAAAGTGTTGCTAAACACAATAGACACGTTTCACAGCAAGTAAGGGTTGCTATGCCAATCCAGTATACAGATTTCTCTAGAGACAGAAGCGTAATGCGAAAAATCGTCCACCCCCACCAAACAAATATGGTGAAAGACCTCTGACACTGTCTGCCCCACCAGAAGTACCATCCCTTATACCAGCAGAGTTCTTTCCAACATACATGGGCAGAAAGAGAAGCAAGGTATGGAATCTCACCCAGCTCCCTTTCAGAAACTTAAATGTTCAGTTACTATATAGTACATTTAGCAGCATTTCAGTGTTTCTGTGCTCTACAAATGTTGCCAAGCAAGAGAACTCTGCACGACAAGTAAAGTAGTGTGCCCAGGATCGCAAAATATATTCAATGGGAGATGCAAGGAATAGAAGGCTGCTCCTTTCGTTTCATAGTAGTAGTACATATTTTGAAGTATGTGTTCATTTAACAATCTCACAGAAGACCTCCTGCATGAGCAGCCATACATAGAGAGAATTTAGGAGGCTGCATTTGCCCTGAGGCAACTTGTGTCAGCTATCTGTATTTCTGTTTCTGTGCAGGTTCTGTTGCAGGAGGTGGGCATATGTAGCAGGGGAAGCTCCTCCCAAAGAGTGGAGGAGTGTCGCCCCGCCTGCTGCGAGCGCAGCAGGCAAACACTAATAAATAAAACAGTACATTAATAATGCAATTTTATTTTGCCACCAGCTCACCCTGTGTACACCTCGAGCGTGAGGGCAGGGGTCGGATGAATCCTGCGATTGCAGGATGACTGCCTTCCCTGTCAGGCACATTTTGGATTGGCTGGCAATTTTGCTACAGCAGGGCTGACATGGGCACTGTAGACCCAGCAATACCAGGGCTGTTGAACAACCGGGGGTTGCTGGCACAGGCCCACAGCCTCCAAATGAGCACTGGGTTAACCTGCTCCCACCAATCATGGAGCTACTCCCACGTTGAAAGCACCAGGATTGGCTGGATTCATGTTTCTACTGAGCAGGAAGGAAGTCCTTCCATTCCTGCTTGAGGGACCCCACAGAAAAAGTGCCGCACCAGAGGAAGCACATATATGGTGCGTTTGTAGCCATCGTGCCCCACCATATTTTATTCTCCTGTTAGCCACCACTGATATGTAGATATTAAGAGATTTTCCAGTAGTCAACTAGAAAAAGACATGGGGCACAATTTACCCCTTACTGAAACAGCCATTTCAGACACAGAGAATCTCTGAATACAGCCTATATACAAATAATACATTATAAGTCGTTATTTTTAGAGTTAATTTCAAATGTTTTATTTCTTTGTAACAGCAGTGGCTGCCTCTGTACTTACTCGAGGAGCATGAGATCTTTGAAGTGGATCATCTCCACAATGACCTGGACGTTCTCCCTGGCGGCGGAGCACAGGTCGTGCTTCTGGTAACACTCGCGCTGAAGCTGCAGCACCATGTCTTTGATGGCGGGGCACTTGCGGCTGATGCAGCTAAACTTGTGCCGCAGCCCGTGAGCCTTGCACTTCAGAGCATCTTTGATGAAGGATTTACCCTGGAGAAATATGGACAGAAACAAATTGATTTGTTTTTTGAGTGTACTTGTGAGACTTATGTCTAGTGTTACAGATATGCAACTCTGTGATCATTCAGGTCTATCAACTTGACTATACATGTTAAGGCTAGGACGAGCACGGACATCAATGCATAACCGCAGTTGTTTCTTGTTCTTTCATACACAGATCAGGAACAGAGACAGATATGGGTGCTCCCCTTAAAAAGTCTGTTTCCAAGATTAGAATATACACAGGGATGAGTGCATTGAATTCAGTTTCACCATGGGATGGCTGCACAGCATAAAGTTCCTTTTGAAAACATCAACTCCTGGAGATGTAGGTTGGTGTACATAAGAGGATAGCCACTACTTGGACTAGGGATCAACACTGTAACAGGTGTACACCACGGTGCTGGATTCCATGGCTCAGGTTGGACATGGAGATGGGAATACAGTGTAGGATACAAAAGTCTCAGAGTAGGGAGGTGTAGTGAGCAGGGTGTTCACTGAGAGATGTTCAACAAAACCTTGAATTTAGGATGCAATATATTCACCTAATAACTTTGCAAACAATCCAGGACAGATAAGATAAATAATTAATGAAAAACATTCAAAAATCCATCACTCATTTAGATCGAGAATTGACCTAATTGATTTGAATTCAGTGATAGTGTACAACTTTGATCACCTATGAAGATTACGAAATGGTCGAATAAAGGAGTGCTCCTTACTAAGATCCTGAGTGAAATCTGGGATAGAACAAAACTGCAAAACACACACTTCCAACATTCAAGATGGATCGTTATCGGTCCGGCTGCAGGTATACAGTGGTTCAGGATCACTTGGGCAAATTCTGTTTGCTGAATTTATGGTAAGCTACCTCACAAAAGTGCAGACATTCTTCCGCACATACTCTACTTATTGATTGTAGCGTTGGTATGTTTCACATACTCTCACTATTAAATGTTTGCTATCTGGCATCCAGTCATAGTTGCACATTACTCTAAGGCCAGGCTGGTTCCATCAACCCAAAATGCTGCATCTTCATCATGACTCACTCACACTATGGGCACTGCTCTCTTCCTCTTGTGACCCGCTTAAGTTGTGATGTGGCCTAAAGGAATGCTTTGATGCTCTGTTTCATAATGATATTGGTCAGAAAGCCACAAATCCCTCTTGAGGAAAAACCCCTGAACCCTCTCCCTACGAAGGCAACCTTATTAAAAACTGTCAGCAGTGAAGTTATCATACAAAACGAATTTTAAAGTTGTACAAAAAGATTGTGCGCTCTGGGAATGCAATAATTGTGCAAGAAGACTTCACTGCTTCGCTTAAGTGCGCATGTGCAATTGGGAGCTGGAGGACTTATCGACATTTGGGAGCTATTACATATAATCATACACTTGTTTTTGCAAAGTTACTCTTGTTCTTGGGATTCTCTAAAATCCCCGGCTGTGAACACAGAAAGATAACCCTAACTCAGCAGATTTTCTGCCAACAACAGATCTGTCACTCTGCAGTTAGAGATCTTTGGTTGTATCTGGACGACATTGTTGGCCTTCAACTTCATATTACGGGAGTATTGACTTTATAAGCCGCTGCTGTTTTTAATGATAAATTACTCAGCCAGTATACTCTTGATCGAACAGAACTGACCGTCGTGCTTGGAAGAGTCCTGGATTTTTTCCACGTGGACTCTCATTTTGAGGGCTCCATGGCACATAGTACCTCCTTTAAATTCTATGGGCCAAAAAAGGCACATCGGCAGACTCGTCTGTTGTTGAGCTTCCTGAAGATGAAAATTGACAATTGCACAAAGTAGTGGCAAATCCAATAGATCTTGCCTTTGTGACCTATTGACTTTGCTCATTGTTTTTATCATACTGCGCAGCACCCAAAATGCTGTGTAGTTAGTCTAAAGTAAAAAAAAAAACCTTTGGCAAAGTCCCCTGCTTCTTTTTAGAGGCATGCAAACCACACCTGTGCACCCCTAGAAAATGAGGGCAGCACTTTATTTCATTCTAATAATCAAACCGAGTTGGATCAGTAACTAAAAAGAAAAGAAAATACACAAAAGAAGGGGAACAGAAGCAGCACAGTGGAAGGTTGTGAATGATAAAGGAGCATGGGGAAAGTGGGAGATGAATGGTGAACAACACAGGGGAAGGTGAGGAAAGAGGAAGCATCACACAGTCTGGCAAGGAATGGCAAAGCAACAGGGGGGAATGGGGGGTGAACGGGGAAGCAACATGGGATAGAGGGGGAATGCCGAACAAACACGGGAGGGGACATGAAATAACAGTGGAGGAGGGCTGGAGAGGTATGTGGAGGCAACATGGAACTGGAGAAAGAAACACTAAGGGTTAGGGCGAGGAAGCATTATGGAGAAAGGTGAGAGCAAAATAGAAGAGGATGGGAAGAAGCAGTCAGGCAAAATAGATCAACACGGAGTGCAACAGGAGAGACATTTTCAAGAGAGATGTACTCACCTTAATGGAGTGCTTCACATAAAAGAGCAAAGAAGCAGTGGCGGCCTGCAGGGATCGGTGGTGGGCGGGGGGATGTAAAAACTAAAAAATAAATAAAACCACTTACCGTATCGCTGCCTCCCACATCACTTCTCCGCTGGACTCGGCTGAACCAGGAAGCAATGCCAGGCTCCCCAAACCAATCACAACGCTGCAATGCAGCATTGTGATTGGTAAGCACCCAGGCTCCCTTGACCAATCACAACGCTGCAATGCAGCATTGTGATTAGTCTGAGCGATGTGGCTCGGTGCTCAGACGGAAACTGGGGGCCTGGGCATGTTCTCCATGCAGGCTGTAATGCAGCATAGAAGAACATGCAAAGTGTGCATGATGGTTTGGCCGGACACCAAGGACCGGCAAATGCGTCATTGCAAATTTAGGAGTGGGCAAACCACTCCTGCCCTGAGAGCAGACCAGCCCCACCCGCCGCCTGCAAAGCAGATGTAAACACTAAAATGATAACAACATCACTTTATTATCATTTAATTGTTCTTTAGTTACACTGCTTAAAAGCAGTGAGGCGACGCTCCTCCGCCTTAGCGGAGGAGCCGTCATTGTAATGTAGGGATTGAAAAACAGGCAGTGGATGCTGTAATAACAGCTAATCAAAGAGATTGCAAAGGGGCACGGCTTCATATGAGGGACATACACAAGATTGACAAGCTGGGGCACGAAGAAGAAACAAGCAAATGAGAGTGAGGGTAGGAAATGGAGCCTTGGGAAGGGAGTCTCAAATCTCACATTCCCCCCGAAGTCAACCCTTTGGAACTACCCTTCGCTCCCAAAGTTGATGGAATGTTTCCTGGAACTTCTTACACATGCCCAGACACAGCGACTCCATTGCGGGTACTTAGTTAATCACAGAACCATAAGCATTGTCATTGGTGTGCACCCCATCGGCAAACACGCAGGCGTCCACACTTACACAGTTCTACAACACATGAAATCTGGTCTGTCTTGTTCATGCTTGTATGGTAGTGGTTCCCACTTCCAACACAAATGTTATCAGTTGTGGGGTTTCAGCAATCACATGATGCGGAAGAGCTAACGAGAAACCCCCTCTCTAATGATATCAAGCAAATACATGAAACATCTGTATCTTAAGACAAAAAAGCATTTCTTGTCAAATTACAATCTTTCTGGTGAAAACCCACAGCACATCATCAAACAGTTAATTCAGCTGAACATTTCTAGACGTCCTTCTTCAATGACCCAGCAGGCAAGGACGGTAATAGGTCGCGCTAATGAAGGCGTGCTGTAATTACAGAACTATGCACTGGTTCGCCCCTTGAGTTTAAGTCTGTGCTTATTACTTTGCTTCTGCTTAGGCTCCCTGCTGCTGCAACTCCTTTCTACCTTTCTAGGAATTTTGTTTGAAGTTGATTTCATATTCAGATCCAAAATTCCTCCTGCTATTATGGTCTGTTTTTAGATTTGAACAGACGCTTGCTGCTGTGTGAAAGGAACCTGGGGTTAGGCACGTCAAGGACTGTATATCTCAAACACATGGCAAGATAACCCACATGCTAAGTTTCAGGAAATGACTGAAGTCCTACACCTGCCTTGCGTCCAACCTCGCCGCCTGACTTTTGGGAGAGGAGGGTGCATGTGCTGCCCTGCGAGAGGGAGGGGTTCGCTGTTACGCAACCAGTGAGAGTTTGTTCTGGGGTGTGTTGTGTTTTGTACGTCTTTGAGTTTCTCTACTCAGTTGTGATGCAGCCCCATTTATCCTGTTTTTGTGTTTTGCTTACGTGGAACTCTCTGAAGAAATGTCTGTTGTTTGTGTGGTGTGTGTTTGTGTTTTTTTGTGCTCCGTGTTCAGTTGAGGACAAAGTGTGAGTGTTCTGTGCTGCTGATGGTGAAAAAAGGCTAAATCTTAAATCCTCAGTTTACATCAAACTGATCATAGTGTTGAAAATGTTGGCTTTCTCCTAAAGTAGAGGGTGCGAGGCTGGCAGGTCTGAATCACATTTGCGTTTCCCGTTAAACTACATCACGAAAAGTTAGAAACCAAGGGACAAGGATGTATTCAGATACCACTTATCAACAGTTTCACAAACGTCACCGTCTACACAATGAAGCCTCTCCGTCGCATCTCACTATACACTGGATACCTACAAAAGCTACAAGCTATCCTCAAACTCCTAATCTCCAAGCTTGATTATGCTAACAGCCTATACCTGTTTCATCAAATGCAAACAAGTTTCATCAAATGCAAAATACTTTTCATCCAAAATGCCACTGCAAGACTCCTTCTCCCCATTCCTGCAAGAGAATGCATGACTCCCGTTCTGCAATCAGTCCACTCTCTACCAATTGCTAGAAGAGCAATTTCAAAGGCTCTCTGCTTTGTTCACAGAGTATCTCAAGGAAAGCGACTACTATACCAACAAGAAATACAAATAAAAAAGAAAATTGTACCCCCGGCTTGCACCACAGATCATTATACCACCTTACTAGAAAGAATTATTAGGCACGGCTTTCTTGGTACAAGTTGTCAAGCTCTGGAACTCACTACCAGACAAGAGTCAATGCATTCAGTAGCATATACACTTCATGATTGAGTAGAAAAACAAATGCTATTTTCAAGATTACTACATCATTCTACAACCATACAAAAGAACCTTGAAAAATAATCACACATTCAAGTACACACAGGGAACAGGCCAGCCAGCGTACAACTGTTTATATCCAGGTACATTCTGAAGTGTTGGCCAATGTATTGGGAAAACTATAGTAACAGCAATGCATATGTATCCTTCCTGGCCAGCACAAATATTAATACAGTAATACTCAGTAGTCAGGGGCAACCAATTGTAGTTCATCTAGGTCCCCTATACTGCTTGACCATCTTACACTCCTGTAAGGTAAAACGGCTATGGGGCATGTCCATACCCAGAATTCTACCAGTCCACAGCAATAAACCACCCAACAACAACTGAACTGGCATACAATAACTGAATAGATCTGCCACATGCTGCTGTCCAACTAAGGCTTTAATGAAGTCTAGTATGACAGGTCCCAACAACCCACATATCATGGCTGCTTTTTGACACCTCACAAAAACAATCAAATAAGGGGCGATTGTTGCAAAGTCCATCCCAGCAGATCTCTTTACCGCTTCTCCCTCCAAACTATGGCTGCTCATGACCATAAATCTTAAACCAAATATCTCAGAATAAACAACCCAGTGAAGTAAAGGAATACAATTAAGGAACCGGCAGACCTGCCCATAGCTGCTATCTCACTGAAAACTGTGTGCCTATGTCTCACACTTCTTCATATATCACACTGCTAAGGGCTGTGTCCTGTAACTCAATAACCACTCTTGTGTGATCATCACGTATGACAAGGAGATGCTTCCCATATAGGTTCAAAAACGAAGATAAGCCCCTTTCAACTATGCACCCTGCATAGTGTTGCATACTACCCATGTAGGCAAGTGCTTTAATGATCCACTCATAAATGTTCCAAAACAATAGAATGCAACACATTGGATTTCTCTGTCTACATAAAATGTAGAGTGCCACATATTAAAAACAATTGGACAAATGCAAGCAATTTATATAGAGTTGCACACATGTAGATGCAAAGCAATAGAGTGCTGTAGGTAGCAAAAGGACTGATGTTGAAACTAAGTTAGGGGAAGGGCCAAATATAAGCGCAGCACTGACAAAGGTATTTTACAGCACTGGTGATGGACAGTTCAGCATCGACATCTTAAGAACATCTTGGGTGCCAGCATCTATTAATTTATAAACTAATCTCTATATCATTTGTAATGGACTGTTTGGTTATAAAGATGCATCGGAAAATCTCGGAGTTTAATGTATGTGCTGTAGACAGTGTACTCAGATACAAACAAGTGCACAGCTGTACCCTGAATATATTCACACATTCTTCACGAGTCTCTTGTTACTAACCTAAGACTTTATGGTGAATGCCGCATGGAACAATGGGTCAGCCCACTGCAGCCACTTTATGATGTGCACTGTGAGTGACTGCATTTTTATCTAATCACATGTGCAAATTGTCCTAAAAAGAAGTGCACTTCAGTGCCATTAGTTTACCAATGTTTTTTTCAATTCTTTACAATTTATTTATTAAAGTCACCCTTATGTTTTACAGTAGGCCTTTGATTACAGTAATTTTGAGCTAATACCTCCTTTTTAATTGAGCCAATATGAATCATATTCTTCTGTGATGTGCATTAAAATTAGAAAAGGTTTCTGTACCAGTGTGTAGTACACCTACATGCCAGGAAGCACCATACTGAAATTATATGTGAAGGCTAATTATTTTTAAATGAAAAATTTGCATTGTAAGCTTTATGCCAGCACATCTAGTTAACAGAATTTTCTTCTTCTTTTAATTTTTTTGCCATACTCTTACATAGGCTATAATGCACTTGTAATACGCCAGTCGGGACAACCATTACATTTTGTGGCAGAGTAACTGTTTGCCAAACTCTAAATAAGGTCCTGAATCGCCATATATTTGATGGACAGGGCACTACAATCATCTGCATTGTATTTATTTATTTATTTAATTTTATTTATAGGCTTATATAGCACTGGACTCGACTCCCGAAGGCGTATCTCTCCGCTTTGTTCGCCCTACAGGTAAAGGTATAGTGCTCACCAAATTGAAGACAAGGGATGAAATCAAAACAGAAAGGTCTTCAGCATTTTTCTAAAGACTAAATGATTGGTACACTGTCTAAGGGTAAGGGGCAATTTGTTCCAAAGGGTGGGACCCAGAAATGAAAGAGCTCTTCCGCCCAGTCTCGCCCTTCTTATTGAAGGAACCTGAAGTAGGTATTGGTTGCTGGAGCGGAGGGTGCGTACTGGGTTATATGGGACAAATTTCTCCGCCAAGTACGAAGAACATGAGCCAAAAATACTCTTGTGGATTATACAGCAAGTTTTAAATTGCACCCGTGCCCGGATCGGTAGCCAGTGCAATTTATCCAGAAGAGGGCGCGAGGGAGTTCTCGGAGGGGCATTGAGAACCAGCCTTGCAGCGGTGTTCTGGACCACCTGAAGCCTAGCGAGTTATCAGTAGCTGATATCAGTAACCCATTACAATAGTCCAGGCGACTAAGCACTAGGGCCTGGACCAGAGTCTTTCTGGATGTATCCGGCAGCAAGGGAAATACTCGTCTAAGGAGTCCAATTCCATGCAGGCAGGACCCCGCTGTTTGGCTGACATGATCCTTCAGTGATAATCCCTGATCTAGTCGAACCCCCAGGATCTTTAAGGTCTGCTTGGGGCTAGGGACGGGGCCCAGATCTAATGGCCACCAGTCCGGTGACCACAGCAGTGGCGCATCTCCAAAGAGCATGACCTCAGTCTTCCCTACATTGCATTGCAGGAAGTTTGCTGCCATCCATTGGGACACAGCCCTCATCTCTTCCGAGAATGAGTGTTTCACTGCAGCTGTCAGGGTTGTAAAAGGGAAAAGCAGCAGGGTGTCATCTGTGTATGACACAGGAATAAATCCATATGATCTCATGAGATCCGCTAAGGGGGGCCACAAACACATTGAAGAGTGTGGGACTTAGGCATGAGCCCTGTGGTACCCCCTTAGTGAGCTCTATCGGGGCCGAGCGGAAGGCGCCCAGGTTGACACTCTGCGAGTGGCCCGATAGGAAACTCTTCGACCAGGACCATGCCAGACCCCCAACCCCTATCTCCTGTAATCGACTGAGTGAGATGTCATGCGATACCGTGTCGAAAGCCGCGGAAAGGTCCAACAGCACTAGAATCACAGAGCTCCCATTATCCTGTGACATTCTGATGGTATCTGTCACAGATAGGAGTGCTGATTCGGTGCTGTAGTTGGGCCTAAATCGGACTGGGAGCCGTCTAAGCCACCAGACAGCTTGATGAAACTCGACGGGTGGGTGTTAATGTGCTTTTCCGTCATCTTACTCAGGTAGGGAAGGAGAGATATAGGGCGGAGGTTGGATAGGTCCGACCAGGGGAAAGTAGAGTTCTTCCAGATTGGGTTTACAATGGCCTTCTTCCAATCTCGTGGTACCTGGCCCTAAGCAATAGAGCAATTGACCAGAGTTTGGATCAGAGGGCCAAGGGAGTTGCCCAAGGTGGAAGCAGTTCTGGCCGGAATGAGATCAAGCGGAGACCCTGTCTTGATATGACCCATAAGTGCCTCAATGTCACTTAAGTTGGCAGCTGGAAAAACTGTGAGTGTCTCCGTGTCCATGACCCGGGGCTGAGGGGGGGCTGTAGAAGGGGAGTCCGTAAGACAGGTTGTCTTGATGATTTTATCATAGATCAGCTCTATCTTATCTTTAAAGAAGAGAGATGTCATCACAAAGGGATTGTGAGAAAACGTCCAGGCTTTCACAACCCGTAGGTTTAGTAAAGGCTTGTAGAATCTGATATAGACCCCTCGAGGAGTTGCCCGCCTCTGCTAGTTGCAAGGCTATGTGATTTTTCCTGGCTGATCTAATGTTTTTATGGTATATGGACAGGGTAGCATAGTAGCCCTTTTTGTCTGCTTCCAGGTCACTTTTCCTCCATGTTTTTTCTAGTTTCCTACAGGCCTGCTTATCTGAGCGCAGTTGGTCAGTATACCATATTTCATGACGAGAGGGAGGGCGCTGTTTGCATAATTTCAGAGGGGCCAAAGAATTGACTACAGTTGAAATAGCTGAATTGAATTTAGATAAAGCCAATTCAGTATTGTCAGAGGCAGTTATGGGGGTTCAACTAGAGCTCTCTGAAATTCCTCTGGGTCACTTTATGCCATTGTCTATGCCAAAATGAGGGGAGGAAAGACCTTTTACTGGGCTTATCCAACCTTAATAGGGAGAAATCAATGACAAAATGGTCTGACCAATTCACCAGGGTGGAGGCATGGCATACAATCTTAGAGGAGTTCGAATAGATCATATCTAATGTATGGCCTGCTAGATGAGTAGGGCCTTTATTATGCTGTGTAAGCCCTAATAGTGACAGATCTGCAAAGAAGGATAGTGTCTCAGGATTATTTGAGAGCTCCCCATGCACATTAAAGTCCCCTAAGAGAAGGAAATCAGTTCCAGTTTTAAAGTGCGGTGCCAATACCTCCACTAGGGAAAGTGCAAAATTAGCACTTGGTCCCGGTGGACGGTAGACAAGAGCTCCCTTTCAAAGGTTTTTGGGTCTGGTATTGATCCGAAAGATCATATTTTCCATCAGGGGAGTACTCCTTTGTTCGACTATTGAGACATTGATCCCCTCCTTATGAATGATGGCAATGCCACCACCAATTTTAATAGGACGGTCCAACCTTACAATTTTATACCCCACCGGAATACCCAGCGTAATGGCAGGTACTGTGTGGGGTTTTAGCCAGGTCTCACTTAGAAAGCATATCTCGGGCTGGGCAGTAGAGATAAGATCCCATAATTCCGTATGATGTTTCGGTAGGGAGCACACATTACATAAGAAGCTCTTCCAGCCGGTCGCCTGCTGTATTCCCCCCCCCCCATTACACCCCGCCACAGTGGACAGGTGGGAGGCCTGAAACCGGCAACCGGTAAAGTTGTTCTATTTTTTTTACCTGTGCTTTAAATTTCCCAGCGTTGTGCAAGAAGGTCATGCAGATTTCATGAAGGCCACGTATTTCGCAGGAGTTGTTCTCGAAGCATTCGAAGACTCCACAGCCAACATCTCCGGCGTTGACCAAGCAGTGCTGGATCTCAGCTGCGAAGAGGCATAAAATACAGTTAATGCTGGCATTCGAAGGAGAGCACACTGAAAAATGGAAACAGGACATATAATTTGCACTTTGGTATTAAACAGCACTTAAAGTCATGCACGAAGGGATCTATCTTCAAAAAAGGATTTAACTATCAGTTATGGGTGTGCAAAATCACGTCATTGTTTCATGCACATTTTTTGAAGGTCCATGAACTTGTCTTTAAAATTAATTACATGCTCATAGTGAAATGAGGTCTGACAGTATCTCATGTATCTTTTTTTAAGCTGTTAAGGAACTCGCATACAATTTGTTTTTGTGAGAACCAGCCTTCACCAAGACTGTTAACACATGGTACACGCTTGCTTAAATTTTTTTTTAGAAATCAGCATGAAGCATGGCTACTTCTAATTATTCCAATTGCATAAAAGAAGTAGACATCTTATCCATGATTAAGGCCATGCATCAATGTAGAAATAAGCCATCTGTTCCATGGTTTACGGACAGGCTTGGACAAAAGATGCAATGCTGTAGGAGACTAGAACGCAAGTGGAGAAGAGAGTATAGTTCCACAGAGAAAGCTAATTATAAACAAAGTATGGAAAAATACAAGATCCTACTGAAAAAAGAGAAAAAATCGACACCTCTAAAAATTCTACTAAAGAACTATTCCAGACAGTCATGAATTTGACCATGGTCCCTTGAAGAAATCTTGTAGATTGTAGCCAATCTTTCTGCAATACCATGGCTAATTTCTTTTTAGATAAAGTAGAACAATCTATAAGAAATTCTCTCCCACTAAGAGTGCAATCCCAGAGGAGTACAAGAACAGCAAGTAGTGTCAATACTTTCCCTCATCAAAAAACCCAGCCATAACCCAACAGACCTGAACAGTTATCGTCCTATTTCACGCCTGCCGCTCCTAGCTCAAATTGTGCAAAAGGTGATAAATGTTCAACTGATGGACTTTATTTAGAAGAACCACCTTCTAGACCCTATGCAGTTTGGTTTTAGAAGTGGCCATAGTACTGTGATAGCCCTGATGAATGCAGCTGAAGAAATCAGGGCTGCTCTTAACCAGGGAGGGAATGCTGACTTGGTTTTTGCTGGACCTTTCCACAACATTCGACAAGGTCGATAATGGCCTGCTTACCAAGAGCCTTCGCAATATTGGTATTGAGGGGATGGCTTTGACACCCCTAATGTCGTTTCTTACCATGAGAGAGCAAACTGTAGCCTTAAAACAGTTTGCCTCCAAACCTTTGGTACTGCCATGTGGAGTGCAACAGGGGTCTTCACAAAGTCTCTCTCTTTTTAATGTTTATGTCACATCACTAGCCATCCTGATTAGGTCCTTTGGTTTTTCTCTCATTTCCTATGTCAACGACAAGCAAATTGTTGTGTCTCTGTCCAATAAAGACAGATTTCATGATTGCATGCGCTCTGTAAGCAATTCGATGAACAACAATTGTTCAAGGTTCTAGAAATGCTTTATTCGGCTGCTATTAAAACAGACATAAAAAACACAGCACAATTAAACACAAATTCCATTACAGGTTCTATACAAAAGTTTAAAAAACACAATTCATTTACTGTTAAAAAAGAAGAAGAAACCAATTGCAGCCATTAGCATTCCAAAATAATTATTTACCTGATAAATAACATCGCTTTTAAAAATTGTGCTAGCCTCCATGCTATGGGAAGATAGAGGTTGTTCTGCTTGCAAACCAGGTTTCCATCTGGTCCCTGTCATGGTGGTCAGAAGAATTAGGAACTCTACCTTCTCCAGTGAAGAAGGCGCAAAACCTAGTGGTTGTCACGGACAACAAACTTACATTAGGAGACCAAGTTAACTCCATCACATCATATCCGTTTTACACCCTGAGGACTATAAAAAAAACACTCCTGTTCTTACCCTCAAATACACAGAAAACAGTGGGGACTTAATTAGTGCTCTCAAAGTTAGACTACTGTAATAGTCTTTATCTCAATATGCAACAACATCTCAACATACTCCATACCGTTAAGAATGCGGCTGCAAGAATGCTAGGTATCCCAAAACATCAGTCGTCTCCTGATTCCTTCATAAGCTACACTGGCTCTCAGTCAGACAGATAATTGGGTTTAAAGCTTTACGAACAGCCTATACAGCACTGCATGATTCTGGCCCAGCTATCCTGAAACAGAGTTTCAGCTGGTGCGATTCACCTAGAAACTGACGCTCATAAGGGAAAAAAAGACTCAGACTTCCCAAATTCAAACGTTCCTTTTGTGTTAGGTACTGCTAAAATCTAGAATTCACTACCTCAACACAACAAAGTCATGCCCAGCCTCTTTACCTTCAGGGAAGCATTTAAAATGTTGCTTTTCACCAACTAATAGTTCGCCACCTTCGGTTTAGCAGTGCTAGCGCCACAAAGACACCCACGGGTATTTGTACGTTCTATAAGTATGTATAACACAACACCATTACTGAAATTAAAATGAAGTATATTGTCTTGAGTACCCTATATGTGGCCTAACTTTTTATAATAGATGAAGCAACATTTTAGTCTACTGAATGAAACTCATGAAGGATTTTTATACAACTAACATCCTGAACTTATGCATTTGAAGGGGCTCTCTAAAGTGATCAAAAAGGAGGCTTGAAGATGTCTAGGTTCACACAAACAAGCATGGAAGCCGGGACTGATTCCAATTTTTCTAGTTTCACATTACGTATTTGAGCCACTAGGTGTATATCATTCTTCTTTTTTACATCAAATATTACTGGTGTCTTTCGTTTTTGGTACTTGAGGTTAGAGAGTGGGTGTCAGGTAGAGGCAATATTAAAGTTCGGCTCGTTTTGGGCCCTGTGGTTCAAGACGACCTCGAGCTGAGCCACAGCCTGGCATTGGCTTGAGTATTCAGTGCCTCACCCACCTCTAATTTTTATCTGAAATGCAAGAGGGGACCTTTGTAGCAGGATTACACCAAACAGAACAATAAATTAAAAGTTAGAGAACAACAATTCACATTTTTAATCTGCGAAGTTATGAAGACTTCCAATCTCCCCAGTTTATTATTTAAATATTCGTGAGCAAAGAGTGAAACACACAAAGTACTAAAGAAACTAAAATAATTGGCCCAATTAATAGGCCTGCCTTGCAGTTTGAGTCCTGACTAAAACATTAGGCCAGCTGAAGTGAAAAACAAAAATCCATGATGATTGTTTCTATACAATACCGGCCCCCAGTACCAAAAACCGCCCCAAAAGGTATAAACCGCCCCCACCCCTCCGGCCCACAGGGGAAATGCCTGGTGTCTGCTACGCCAGCCCGGCCCTGGTTCCTTGTGCTTTGCAAATTAAGCACTCCATAGCAGTCGGAATGATACATCAAACCGCCAAGAGACTGAGGTGAGTGAGTATTATTGGGTGGAGTCAAAGCCCACTCTATGTATATTTTAAAGCACTGCTAACTAATTAAAGGGGGAGGCATATTCAGTGGCCAGAAAAGAACACGTATTGCAGAGAACATTCTGCAAAGTAAAACAATCTGTCTATCATAGGACTGCAGGTGGAAAAACGTTGCATTCCCAAAGTCGGACAGAATTAGAAAATATTGCCCTACTTTGCCAATAAAAAAAAATCCATTTCGCAAGCATTTGCAAAGAAAGGGAAAACCATCACCCACCTATAGATGTAATACCACTTTTTGAAAGAGAACCCTTTGGTTTTCCAGAACACATAGGCAAGGACACGAAAGCCACCGCCAACATGTGTAACGCTTTTGAATACAGGAGGAATATAGTCCTGGAATCAGTGGCCTCCTTTCAGTTGTGTGACTCCTAAACATTGTTTTCTTTCGTGAAGTTGAGACTATTGGAAACTGCCTCATCTCTCTTCTGCTCCGAGCACTACATCTCCTTACTTCAGGACCTGGGACAGCACTAGTATTCACCTCGCATTATAATTTTATTTCACTACACGTGACAACCTTATTGCCCACCTCATCTTACTTCAAGGCAAATACAACAATATTTTCAAAGGAATAAGGAGCCAGCATACAGGGACAATGTGAATCAGGTGCAGAGCAGTGATGAATGAATAAGAATAGTTAATCGTAAATCACTCTTGGAGGACCTAACAAAGTGCATGAAGCTAAGCACAAGCAAAAGGGGAACCTTAAAACTCCATATCGTTTTTACACAAGGAACAGGAAGCTATCATAATATGTATAGCAGTCGATTAAAACAATGTAACCTCAAACCTCCACTAAACACATGATCCCCACTAAATGTGGCTCAATTCATAGAGCTCTTAAGTATAAAGAGGTGAGTTTGCCTTGCCGTGGTTCAAGCATGCGGCCAACACAGATCTCTGCAGCTGAGCCATCTTACTACCTCTATCATTCAGTTATAAGGCCCAGGACACAGCCCAGAGATAGGCGAAGGATGATATTGCAAGAGCCGGAGAGTAGGGCCAGTCTAAAGTGTTGATGCAGGATAGGAAATGAACAGTTTACATCATGCCTGCAAAGTAGCATGCCATCAATGTTTGTTTCACTATTGAAGTGCTGCAGCAACAAATGGTTATATCACCCCAGAAAGATGGCAGGCAGAGTAAATACTGACAGGATTCTAAAATTTGACCTGCAAGCAAGGCACAGATCCATGCGGTGCATTCACTAACAATGCTAATGTGAATGTGAACCTCGAGTCGCCCAATGCTCTGCCTCATCAACATATACATGTGCATTTCTATTGATCTACAGACTACCCCCACACATGGGGCATATTACCAAGCAATAGCGATAATTATCGCTATTGCTTGGTTAGCGTAAAAAAATTAACGCTGAGCTGCGGCGATTTTTATTGCAGATAAACCTTGGTATTACCAAGGTTTATCGCAAATGCGATAAAAATCGGCCGCAATGCATGAATATCACTGAAAAGTCCGCGATATTCATGCATTAGCGAGCTAATGCTCTTAGCCATGTTATCCAGCTCCCATTGGATAACATGGCTAAGAACTGCTCAGGGCAGGTGTTAGCTTTTGGAGATATTCGCGCTTAGCGCGAATATCTCCAAAAGTTGGTAATAGGAGATAGCGATGTTAGCGACTGTTTTCAGTCGCTAACATCTTGGCACGCCCACTTTGCATGTCATTAGTGATCAACATCACTGACATGCAAAGTGGGGCCCAAGATGGTATATCTCCTACTAGCTGTCGCTAACTGGTGTTAGCGACAGCTAGGTAATAGGGAGATAATTTTATCTCCGCTTTCTTGGCTTTTAAAGCCAAAAAAGTGGAGATAAACCCCCTTGATAATATGCCCCAAAATCCTTTTGCCAAGCCCTTCTTTGACTTTGCTGCAGAGACTATCTTAAACCATCCTAGCTGTTGCATTCTGGAAGAATTTGAAACAAGGTTGACTAGTCTCACTTACATCAAGCTAAATGTGAACTCTTTAAACTATAAATAATCAATTTTCTGCAGCATGTACCTCGACCCCTACATACACCTGGATATACAAACAATGCAGTATTTGCCTCTTCCAACAACATCTCAAGGACTAAGATCTATCCTGTCACCTAGAGTTATCAATATGTGGTAATATTTAACCTCTCTATTACCTCAACACTCAATACCAGTAACCTTACAAACTACAGAAACACATTGAACATCAGATCTTGGATGAAACTAGACCTAATAAAGTTGGACTGACTCTGAAAGAAGCTGACACTCCAGCACCACACCAACGTCTATAATGACTCCATTACAAAAAAAATGTTTCTGCTGTATGGCAGAAGTCTTTTGCTCATGAAGAGAACTGCATAAAAGGTTTGATGAATTCCAGAATCCTTAAACATCAAATTTAGTGTGACCTACTCACTGAAACGAAGTAATTTAAAGGCTGACCATTTCACTTCAAAACGAATAGACCTGAAAATTGACCTTGCTAGTTAAAAAGAAGACACGTTTACCTCCTATCTCACTCCCACAATAACACACATAATAAATCAAGGTCCCAAGCTACTCCTTTTTAAACCCCTGCCCCTGAAGACTTCCCCAACACCACAAGAGCTGCTAATTCATCCAGATTCCAAGCTAACCCATGCCTGGCTCACATATTCAAGGGCATCCTTCTCAGTAGCCCAGCTGCATTCTCAGTCAGAGACAATACCAATCACTTCTTAGTGACCAAAAACTTCTAAAAGCAAACTCAAATCTTCTGACCAAACCCAAATAATTTTTTTTTTTTAAACAACATGCTTTTGATTCTACCAACAATGGACCAACATCTAATGGTCCTTTGTAGGTAAGTGCATCATAAGATCTGCAACAAATCAATATCAACATTATTTGGAGAAAATAGCCTACACTTGGATAATGAAAATGGATTCTGCACCGGCCATGGCACTAAAACCGGACTGATAACAACATAAGATGATATCTGAACTACTTTTGACTCAAAAGAAGCTGAATACTCCTCCTTGTGCGATCATATGGTCCATCACTTAAAGCTTCTGTACAGAATTGATGACAAAGGAGACAAAGAAACTGCCCTGAATCAGACTGCCTCCTAGCTTGATCATTATCTCACTTCACTGATCTCCATAGAACCATTAAACTGAAAGCCTGGTGTGCCCAAAAGTTCAAACACTGCTCCTGCCTTGCACAATGTAAACCTCAGTCTGCTACCATATTTATTTATGTCATTTATAGAGCACATGAATCACCCCAACCCGGGTATCTCCGCACTGTGACGGCTGTAGACAGCTGAGCCCGGTATTTAGAACAGCAAGGTTTTTAATTGCCTTCTGAAAGATAAGTAGCAGGGGGAGAGTCGAATGTGTATGGGGAGCTGATTCCAGAGAGTTGGTGCAACATAGGGGAAGGATGCACCACCCAGTCGGTTTTGTCTTATGCGAGGCACAAAAAGAAGCTCTTTGGACCCAGAGCGTAGGGTCCTTGAGGGGTTGTAACGGGTCAGTTTATCTGCGATATAGTTAGGTCCTAGGTATTCAGGGCTTTGTATACCATGCAGCAGATCTTGAATTTGATCCTTCTCCGAATCGGCAGCCAGTGCAGTTTCTGGAGTAGGGGGAGTGCGGGTGTTCTGGGGGGAGCATTGGTCACCAATCGAGCAGCTGCGCTCTGGACCACTTGCAATCTATTAAGGAAGGATTCTTTAGCGTAGATCAGCAGAGCATTGCAGTAGTCCAGGCGACTTGTAGTCCAGGCGACTTGCAACGGGATTAAGGGGAAAACTATGCAAAGCAAGCTTAGTACATGGAACTGGACTTGGCAGGTGTGGTGGCGTGCTGCTCTAGATTACGTTTCTGATCAATTTTTACCCCTAGGTTCTTTACCACCGGTTTGGGCGAGGTTGCTGGGCCCAGATCTCCAGGCCACCAGTTTGAAGGCCATCTTGTTACTGCTTCTCTGAAGAGCATTATTTCTGTTTTCTCAGCATTCAGCTGGAGGAAGTTATTGCTCATCCAGTCAGTGATGGATCTCATTCCCCCAGAAAAGGTGTCCTAAATGTTGGTGCAGTTTTTGTCAAATGAGAGAAGCAGTTGTGTGTCATCGGCGTAGGAGATTGAGACAAACCCTAAGTTTCTTATTAAGTTAGAGAGTGGGGTGACATATATATTGAACCGGGTTGGGCTCAAGCAAGAGCCCTGGGGAACCCCCTTGGTGACATTGGTAGTATGTGATCTGAAAGGGCCTAGGTGGACGGTTTGTGTTCTTTCAGCTAGGAAGTTCGTCATCCATTTTAAAGCTTTCCCCTCAATGCCTATGTCTCTAACCCTTCCTAGCAAGACCTGATGAGAAATGGTGTTGAATGCAGCAGACAGGTCAAGCAGTACGAAATCAAGCAGGTCAAGCAGTAGCAGATCTCATGTTCTTGTTCAATTTACTTGCTATAACTACGCTGATCACAAGTAAATAATCCTAAAGCTACAACATTCATCAGAGTTTGAATCCTGCACTACTGGACACAAGCAGACACTGCCTGTAAGCAGTTTTCCACTGGATGTTATCCAACTGCCTCAAGCTAATTACCTCAAAGGCTGGTTTACTTGCATGTGGCAAACGGACCAACTCTCACTTTTCAACAATGTGGTTTAGAACACCAGGAACCCCGCCATACCTCCCAGCTCATGTGAGGAACCCAGGTGTGATTTCTCTCCTTCATGCCACAAGGAAATAAAGTAACCAGTTGAACCTTCATAATAATGATGATCTACCTTTGGCAAGGTTTCCCATGCCTCAGCTTTTCTCAAAAAGTTCAAGCTACCATCAATCTAGTCTTCCATCTTGGCTGCGCCAACAGGCTATGCCTTTAGTGCAAATGTTAATGCTATTGAAATTACAGAGAATTCAGAATCTATAAAACAAAAAGTACCTGGCTGTTGCAGAAGGTGAGCTTTGTAAGTTGGAAATCAGGCATTCATGAACATGCCGATTTTACACTCTTTGCTCTACTTCATGTTTATGAACAGAAACGTATACCATAATGTCTTTGTTATCTTTACCCATCACACACCTGACCCAATAAGAGGCATGCACCATCCAACATTCTTACAACAATACACTCTGA
Source organism: Lissotriton vulgaris (assembly GCF_964263255.1). Classification (NCBI taxonomy): domain Eukaryota; kingdom Metazoa; phylum Chordata; class Amphibia; order Caudata; family Salamandridae; genus Lissotriton; species Lissotriton vulgaris. The sequence goes on along the minus strand of NC_141695.1, from coordinate 1,138,078,113 downwards.
AAGAGTGCCTAGGAGGCTGATGAAAGTTAAAGCCATGGGTAGCCTCCTTAAGGGTACAAGGTGCTGTATTGATGCCCTATACAGTACAATACAACACATCAAGGTACCTACTTGGCCGCTAAATTAATACAATTTGTTTTTACCGTACTGAAATGGTAGAATCTGCTCCACATTACAGGAATAATTCGACTACGATTGTTACGGAACACATTGTGTAAATTACATAATAATACTGCCCTAATACCACAAACCCTTTGAAATCAGGCACTGAACTAGTCAGAATTAATCGAATGACATTTTTTCTCTACAAGGTACTGTCCTATGTTGTTCATGGAGGAGTTCTTTGCTGTGCAGCTATTATGAGAAGTATGTTGACTGCTGAATCTCAAACCTACGCCATCAAACCTGTCTGTGGAAAGGGAATCTCAGCAGTGCTCCAGTTCTAAATAACACTTACAACAAGTATACCCTCATTCAAGCACCCACCTGTCTGAACTGTGAACAATTTAGGGGCATATTCACAAAGAGCTATCGCGGAATTAACTGCGCTTTATCGCAGCCAAAGTCGTGATAAATGTACCCCACCATTCACAAGGAGGTGCTAACAGCACCACTATTCCAGCGAAAGCAGCAGCAAAAAACATTGCCAAAGAGGACCCCCGCAACTATCGCTAATGAGATGCAGAGTAGGCGATCCCATGTAAAAAGCCGCGACAACACCACACCTCAACATTCACAACGAGCAGACAGATCGGCGATAAGAACACAAAACATGCGATTAGGCGCGTTAGCAGCTGGAATTTTACACCTGCTCTGACCTGGTGTAAAGTCGGACGGCAGCCTGCACCACAATAGGGAGTCCTGCCCAGGGCGTCATCGGAAGGGCAATAGATGCCATGGAGCAACTGAGCATGCAGCACGGACACACAAGAGGGCCACAACACCCACCCGGCACACCCCCCCCGACCACCACAGAGGCAGCACAGACAATTACAGCGGCTCCCCAGGAAAACGCACCTGCCTCACAGGCACAACATCTGACAATGTCACTGTCCATTACAGCCTGAAAGAGACAACCATCCTACGCATCCTGGTCATCATTAACTAACAGGCCTATGGCACCAATATAGTGGACAACCAACATCCCACCCCACACCAAGCTGCTGGCTGTGCACCACCAGTTGGCCCCTGGCACACCCTAAACAACACCCGCCAGAGTACGCAGAGTCTCACAGCCAGCCACATCCAAGACCCCCACGCTTGTCCTGGACATCACCATCATCCTGGCACCCCAGTTCCCCGAACGGCCAACACAATGCGCAGAGACCGCTGGAGACCAAGCAAGGACCATACGCCATGCATGCATGTGTAGGGGGCAATCCACTGCGCCCACGTTCCACCTGTGCCCCCTGGTGACCCAGCACACAATCAGCGTAACAGGAAGCACATGTCACACATCAATGTGCAGGCCACATCCGAACACCGTGGGACCCTTACCAATATCGCCTCCAAATACACAGCCAGTGTGGATGATCCCTTTACCCTCCCACAGTCCAACAGCAACCAGCCGTCCCAAGATCGCACAAAGGGAAATGCACAGCCCCTTGTCAACTTCCCAATTAACACCCCACTCACCTCAACTCCACAACCATGCAATTCACAACTCTGGCAATGCACAAGTCACAAAATCACAACCAACATGCACAACAACATGCCCACCCTCCAGACACAACTGAACAACTCACAATGGTAACCTAGGCAAGCCGTCAACATGAGCCATCAACGGCATGGCACCTCAGCCACACAATAGCCGAATGTGGGGAGAGGTGTCAACCAGGCATGTGTGAAGGATGCAGTCGAACCATGATTGGGAGAGTACACAATGCCAAGTGTGGAGGCGAAGTACTGAACAAACCACAGTATGCAGAACACACCCATATCCACAGCGACATACACCTCTGGTGAATGGAGTGTAGTGGACGCAACCATGTCACCCCAGCCAGTGGTGGTCCTTGCGGAAATATTGCCTGTTACGCCCCACCCGTAAGCCTGAGCAGAGAGGGATGGGCCGGCGTACGCCAGTCCAGCGGAGGGGTGTGAATAAAAAGCGCGTAGCCCTGGCCGTTGTCCTCTTCCAGAAAGCCCAACGTCTCTGCCAGGGTGGCGCCTCCCACCCCTCCATGAGGCCGACGCCGTTCTCGTTAGCGGAGATGCCTAAGATCCTGTGCGCCTGCCATACCCCGGCCCCACTGGACCACGGACTCGTAAAGGCCTGACCCTATGCAGCCAGGCCACACTGATCAGCATCCAACACCGGCGTGTGTCAAGGAGGGCCCACCACGCGCCAGTGTAAGCTGCAAGCCTGATACTCCCTTCGATCAGAGAAGCATAGTGCCATATGCGATTCTTACAACATATCCTGCCACAAACCCTGTCCAACGCCATCCGGTGAGCCGCGCTGCCACAAACCCTGCCCAACGCCATCCGGCGAGCCGTGCTGCCACATACCCTGTCCAACGCCATCCAGCGAACCGTGGATGAGGGACCAAGACAACCCTATGGACCAGTAGGTCTCACATCCAGCACCTAGTCGCGAATCACGATTGGCTGAGTCCACCCCAGTAGACGAAGAGAGGAATAAGAGGACGAGGCGGCTCAATCCGGACGAAAGCCGGGTCACAGTCACGGAGGTGACCGGACACGTGGTGCCACTGTACCTTAACTACGCAGGCAGGTAGGGCCACCAACCTATGCCGGCGACCCTTGGTGAATGGCCTGTGCTGTCCACTGCCTCCGGCCTACACTGCTCTCGGCCTAGGCTGTGCTCGAGTAGACCACAGATTTGGAATAGAACTTTGAGTATGCAATGGTTGATTACACATCATTGCACACAAGGGAAGGCCTAAGAGGATGTCGCTTTGCAAATTGGCAGATACAAAAAGATCACCGTTACAGAGGTGTTGGTACATTATCGACAACGGCCCTGGTGTCACTAGCGCTGTGCATCGTGAGCCAAAGACACATGGCTGTGGGCCACTGCTGACCGATGCCTATGGCCTACACTGCGGTCCAGTAGGTCACAGAGTCATGATTCAGCAATGACGGAGTCCATATCAGTGAACAGGCATCATCGCAGTCTGCATCCCCAGTCAGCCCCGGTGCCATTAAGTCTGTTACCCCCACATTCATGGACACTCTCTGGTCAAACAGTGGTGGCGTCGGAGCCTATGGACTAGGGGGCAGTTTTCACCCCCATAAAGCTGATACCGAATTGGTGGTGGCAACGGGCTGTCGCATTCCACTCCTCCATTTGCTGCTTCCTGATAAAAATCAAACCTTTCAGCGTCTTGCCCTGGAGGACACCTTCCACTGTCCCCCGAAACACTCCAAAACATACACCTCGGACAATGATGGTTACCCGCTCAGGTTGCATGGCCCATCTGACTGCACCGCAAGTCACCGTCCCATGGCTGGGTGCCTGTGCTGGCTGCAATGCATCCGGGGCCACCAACTCTGTGCTGGTCAAGTCCGGGACCACTTCTCCAGAGACATAGGCTGGCCCCTGAGGCGTGGTCCTTGGGCTTATTAACGCCATGACTCTGTGGCCTTGCGCTGTACGCAGCCTCCGGGCCCAAATGTGTCCCACTAGGGCGAGCCCAGACCGGCTCGGACGACGCATCACCGCAGGATTCCAGGGAGAGGAGGTGGACATTAGCGGGAGCACAGTGGGGGAGAAAGAGATAAGCTGGAGAACATATGCACTTTCAAGGATTGCTTAACCAAAAGGAAAGAAGTTCTATGAAAGTGAACAGTGGAAGGATGGAAATCAGCCATCTCACTCATTGAGATGGTAAAGATATTATGCTACACAGGAGGACAAATACAAGATCGGCGAGCTGGGACAAGGAAAGCCATCTAATAATATGCAAGCAAATGAGGGTGACAATAAAGCCAACCAATGGCAAGAAATGGGCTGCCAGCACTAGTGAGTTCTTGGTAAGCCCACAGTGGGTATTTTGCAAACAGGCAGTTTGTCTGGTAGGTTTGACCTAATAAAAAAAATGGTGTTAAATCTGTTTGAAAGAAAAACTCATAAAAGCAGGCATTACAGACTGATGAAATCACCTATGCTTATGAAAAGAGTGGCAGTCTTTGCTTGGGCATGTCACACATTAGCTAACCCAGGCATTGCACTCTCCATTTTAGCCGAGTGCCTGTTCTTCGTCAACCAGCTGCGGCCGCTGCAGGTTAGAGCGCTGGGGCCTGGTTGGGGGGAGGAGAGGGGGGGGGGGTTACGGGGGGCAGGCCCGGACTGGCCATTGCGGGCACCGGGCAATCCCCCGGTGGGCCGCATGGTTGGGGGCTGGTTTTTGCCCCCTGTGGGCCGTTTTTGTAACAGGGCCGTTATGCTGCAAAAACGGCCCTGTAACAAAAACGGCCAAAAACCGGCCCTGTCACAGAGCGCGGTCGCACCTCCCCCTCCTCCCAGAGTGGGGGGGGGGGGGGGGTGGAGGGGGCCGGCCGAGCTCTTTGCCAGGGCCGGTTTTGGTTCCAAGTCCGGCCCTGACGGGGGGAGGAGATTAGTATTTCGAGTGACGACCATGGAGGAAAATATTTATTTATTTAATTTTCCCTAGTGGACGTCATTCGAAATCCCCCCAACCAGCCCCCCCCCGCTCTTAACTGCAGAGGCCGCCGTCAAACCCCGCTATAGGACACACAGCCAGGTGGGGGTTTTGATGGGCCTCTTCGGTCTGCAACTCAGCAAAGGGTGGGTAGGCTAGTGAGCGAAAGGATGGGTGAAAAGATAGATGGGTGAGAGAAATGGTGGATAGGTGGGTGAGTGAAGGGGTGAATGGATAGATGCATAGATGAATGGGTGAAAGGATGGATGTAAGGATGTATGAGTGAAAAGGAGGAATGATGGATGGATGACGAGTGAGTGAAAGGATGGATGATACGTGAAAGAGTAAAGGGATGGATGGATTGAAAGGCTGGAGGGATGGGCGAGGTGAAAGGATAGATGAATGAATGTATGAGTATCAGGATGAATGAAAGAATGGCTGAAAGGGAGGATAGATTGATGGATGGATGACAGGGTGGATGGATGAGTGAAAGGGTGAACGGATGAGTGAGTGGAAGGATAGATGGATGTGTGATTGAAATGGTGGATGGATGGGAGAGGCAAATTGTGGATGGAGAGATTCATGGATGAATGAGTGAAAGGTTGTATGTAATGATGAATGAGTGAAAGGAAGGGTTGATGGGTGGATTATTGAAAGGATGGAAGGATAAGTGAGTAAAAGGATGGGTCAATGAGTGAATGGGTCAATGGATAGATCTATGGGTGGATGGAAGGATGGATGGATGGATTGACTAAGTGAAAGGGTGGATGGATATATGACTGAAAGGATGGGATGATGGATGGATGAGTTGAACACTTGGTGTAAGGATGTATGAGTGAAAAATTTGATGGATGAGTAAAAGGGAGGGTAGATAGGCTGGATGAAAGGGTGGACGGATTGATGAGTGGAAGGATGAATGGATGAACGAATTAGTTAAAGGGCGGATGGATGGATGAGTGAGTAAAAGGATAGATAAATGTGTGAAAGGGTAAATAAATGTACAGATGAGTGAATGGATGGGTCGAAGAGTGGATGGATGGATGAAAGGATGAGTGAAAGGGAGGGTGGATGGATGGAGTAAAAGAATGGATGGATGAGCGAAAGGATGAATGGATTGATGGATAGATGAATGGATGTGTTTGATTAATAGGTTTGAAGCTAGATTTGGATAAGGATGGATAGACAGATGAAAGTAATGGCGACATACTGACTGTTCGGTGAAAGACTGACTGAATGACAGAATGTAAAGGTGAAATGGTGATTATTAGCAGGCGGATGAATGGCTGGATCAAAAGATGAATGAACAGATACTTGGATGGATGACAAGCAAGCTTTTCAGGGTAAGGTTGCAATGACTTGCTTCACTTGCCTGGGGTCAAAAGTGCTTTGGTTCATTTGGCTACTCCTTTAGCTGTGTGTCCTGTGCTCAAGCATCATAGGGAAGAGACAACTGTAAAGAGCAACAGCTGTTAGTGCCTGTTCAAGAAATGTGAGGGCAAGTACTCTGTGTAACGGTTAAGAGCGTACAAACATCACCTCAAGGCTACACTGTGGGCTTCAATGTTCACTTGCTGTATATATTGTACTCAACTGTGTTTTTTGCACCTAAGTGTCATACCACCCTGTGGCTGATTTTCCATCTAAATCTGTTTGTCACCGAAATACCATATTTGATGATGAGATTTTGCATCTCATGGTACATGCTTAACTTAGTGTACATTGCAGCTAACTCCGATTTGTTCGGTCTCCTCCCTCTCCTCCTCCATCTACACTATTCTTGCAGCACATTCCCAAATATTCTGTCCCTAATGCTTCTCTCCTTACTCCTTTACTGCACAAGTCTATGTGCATTGCCACCTTGTCACTACTGCCATTAGGAATAACAAGACTTTGGAGCAATTCTGTTTGACGCCCCAAGTGGGACGGTATACCCAGGCGTGGCTCCCGTGCACAGTGGCGCAAAGCTATACCCGATTGATCAGCCCTAATAAGGGCGAAACCGGTCTTGAAGGTGCTTGTGTTCCGGATAATTATTTTGCCTAGGTTAAGTTAAATTAATACGTTAATTATTTTGATTAGGTTCGGTTTAAGTTTAATTAATCATTATTCTTACCGGCGCTATGAGTTGTGAGTTATGCCACGTAGTTACACAACATGGCACCGAGGCGCCTGGTTCCATGTCTGCAGTGCACTCCGCAGTACGTAGAATTCACTCAGTGTTTCCACTCGCCAAGTCTGCACCGCGGGGAAGATATTTTAATGGTTCCTAATGGAATGTTCTGAAGGGACGCCGAACGGAGCAGGAGTTTTGGCGGAGCTCCACTTGCTGTGGGTACGTACACGTCAGAGCGCATGAAATTCAAGTGCGCCACCGTACGTGGGTAGAGCGTGGCACACGTCATCGGGGCCAACTGATGTCCGTGCTCGGTTGCACGGCTCTCGGGTCGGAGCCATGTCCAGCAGGACCCAAACAGAGCCGAACACTGTGAGAGAGGCTCCATGCCACGCTGCGCTCTGATGTGGTCATTTGCACCGTTCTACAATAACCCTGAACATTTTTTTCGAGACTAGCAGTGCTTTAAATGGGCCGGTTCTGTCCGGTACTGAGTACCGGCACTTTTTTATTTTGAGAGGGAGAGTATCGGCACTTCTCAAGAGAAATATAATACTTTTAATAGGAAAGTACCGGCACTTCTGAGAAACAAGCAGAGGTACTTTACACCGTACTTACCTGCACTTCTGTTTTTCCATTTCAAACACTGGAGACTTGTGCTTTCCCACCTGTCTCAGTTATCCTCAAAATCGAACATCTGTGCACTTTCGGAGACCCTTTTGTGAAATAAGGTGGCATTGGTGTGGTAACCGTTTCCCCGTTGCTACCTGACTACTCATTTAATCGACCCTAGAAGGATGAGTGGACCAGCCAGAACTCAAACGTTGAACAATGACGTCAAGTAGAGTTTCCTGTAGTGGCAGCATTAGTACACTGAGCTGCAATGGCACCTACGCCGGTATGGTTCTTCCCAGACAGAACCACGTGAGTGAGGGAAGACAGAGCATGGAGTGTTCGCCTACGGGTGGTAAGCAGTTCCTTCAACAATTTTCAATGTTTCTTTAATGGTCTCCTCAATATAAATTTGTAGTCATCAGTAGCAAATAGATTTCCCATTAAATTCGCCTGATAAACTCGTATTTCAATTGCATTCATTCTGCCAAGACTGGAGACATATGTACGCTATAGCACACTTGAGATTCTGTGGCCACTTCATTTTCCGCATATTGAACAACTGCATTTTTAGTATAATCCACCACCCGCTTCTTAAATTACGAATTTCAGCAAAGAAAAGTATTCTATCTCCGACCAATCGAAGTTTCTAAATAAAAGTGCACACCAGGGCCCCCTTCAGAGGCGCTCAATGAGGCAGCAGGTGCAGTGGCACTGGATTCAGGACCCTTTTTATGGCAGTATTTTACTGCTCAACCAGTGTTCAGGTGGCCATTTCCCTGATTGCTTTAGGGGCCTTGGCTCCCTCACTATGCCACTGGGCTCGCAGTAATATAGTCTTTGCCTAACGCAATAATTCACCTTTAAATTGCTGACTGCTGTATTCAAGTGCTAATCTGAGATGAAAAGTCTACTTAGACAGAATTAATGTGTGTTAAAATAGCATTATAGTGAAAATATGTTGCCACTGAAGTGCTGCTTTAGGCCACTTGATTTTCCTTTTATTGCTGCATAATTTAGTCATCCTGCTGCATAATGTTGTCCTCGGTTGCTACATAATTCCAGTAGCCCTGTAGAAGTGGGGTGCTCTTTATCATGTGCCTACGTCGAGTACTTTAGCACTTTCTTGGAATGTGTCTTCAAAGAAATAGCTTTGACTAATTTAATCTTCTGCTGATTGGATGACCATTCCTTGCTGGGCTGGTGGAGGTGGAGGCGGGGTTTACACCAGTGAACCGACTCATTGCCTTGCCTCATTAACCTCACAGCTAACTTTGGCGCCCCCCTGGCAGCTGATAAAACCATCGGTCCTGCCACCTCTAGTCTTCCTTTGTATTGTGTTGATGGGTTTAGGAGGAGGGCTGAAGCACTTGTAGAGCAAGGGAAGTCAACAGGTTTCGCTAGGAAACGTGTCGGTATCTCAGTTTTTTATAGGTTTTTCAAAAGGGATCAAGATATAATCAGCATATAAGTATTGTCATACAAATGTACTAGTGATACATATGAAAATAATCAAAGAGAAAAAGAGCAAAAAGCAATCAAGAACGATATTTACAAATATGCGAGATCAATTGTCTCAACATAATTTATTAGTGTGACAGTGAACATTCACACTTAGGTGAACACTATACCCCGAGTACACAGCTACTTATGGGTTACAAATTCAAGGTTGCAGCAAATCTAGAAAAGATCCCAAATACAGTCAAATCATTGCAAATTATTGTTTAGTTTATAAACCATTTTCTCAAATGTTGCTACTTTGATACCCTCAAGCCAGGATTGAATATGAGTAATTAATTACATGTGTCTTTCAAAAGCATAGTATGTTGACTAGCTTAACCGAGTGCTGTGGAAAGCCATTTAAAAGTGTGTATGGATATGGAGCAATTCAGAGATGTCATGCAAAAGTGCTATTGTGCTATGAAGGAAAGGTTAATAGGAGATTAGTTCTTCAAATATGTCTCAATCTAACACAAGAATGTATGATTTTTCTGATATTCCTACAAAATATGGACTATATTGCAATCAGGTTTTTGGCATTTCCAAAAGAGGCAATTTGGACTAAGTTTGGCTAAGCTTAACTCGGCCAGACACCAGTGCCTGCGGTGTAGTATTTAAAAGTAATTGAATTTAAGATGTGAATCTTCAATCCCTATCTTGTATTTTTCCAATACAGTGTCCCAATCCTTATCTGAAAGCTTTAAGTTCAGACGTGAAAACCACCAGAGTTGTAAAGAAGAGAAGGTGTCTATAGAGAAAGAGTGATCAAGTAAGACGGCATAAAGATTGGAGACGATTCCCCAGAAATGTTTCCAAGTATGAATATTGTGCACTATTGAGGCATGGAAGGCTATATCCTGAGTTTTTGCCATACTTAATGTAACAGCAGAAACAAGCTGAGTATATTTATTGATTTGTGATGAAGGGAGTCCAAATTCTTGTTCCAAATGTGAGAATAATTTTAATGTGTTGTTTCGTGAACATGTCAATAACGTGGATTATTTTATGTCTTGCCCAAAGAGGCCAATTAAGCTAGGCCCACTTATGCACAAGGTCTGCATTGTTCCAGAGTAGAGCATGGGAGTGTGAGCGATTAGGTATGCTTGATAGTGTATGTGCTTTCTGCCCGGCTAACTGTGATGAATAAATAATTGGATGAGCGGAATTCGTAAATTGCAGACCTTTAGTATAATAAATCGCCAGTTCCATGGCAGACTTGAGTAACAACTGTTCAAACTTAACCCAGCAGGGAAAAATTCTGTGAGTAGCTAACATATAGAGAGAATTAGCAAGTGGTTGCGCAATCCAATAGTTTTCCAAGTGGGCAAGGCATAAACCACCTTTCACCGAGGACAAATACAATTTTGGGCCTTTCACACATGGTCTATAACCAACATAGATAAATTGGGAGATAGTGGTAGTTATTGTTTTGAAAAATGAACATGAGATTGGTAGTGAAATTATCCTGAAAATGTTGTTGAATTTGGAGATTGTGTTAATTTTTATTATATGCACTCTACCCCAGAGTGATGAGTTCAGAAGCTACCAATGTGGAAGTATTTTTTCATTTGTTCAACTACGGGGTTTAGGCTATCCATAACCATGTTTTTTAATCCTTGATTGCTAAGTATCCCCAAGTATTTTAAGTTTGAATGGAACCATTTGATGGGTAGGCCACTACGGGAAGCTTTAGTATTAATGAGAGTCAGTGGAAGTGCTTTGCATTTGGTCCAAATATTTTTATAGCCAGAAAAATTTGAAAATATGCTCACTTGAGAAATTAAAGAGGTTGCGGATATCTTTGGATGCGAGAGAGTTAGGAGGATATCATCTGCATAATAAAAAGGATTTAATTCCCCCGGTGACAGTTTGAATTCCTTTAATGTCAGTGTTATTAAGTATGATTCCAAGGACCAGAAGAAATAACAATGGTGATAGCAGACAATCTTGCCTTGCGATTGACGTTAAAATATGGGGATGTTAAGTCGCTGCGTCTGACAACTGCAGTAGGAACTGCTGTGTGGTGTGGAACAAATAAGTCCATTCTACTCTGTCTAAAGCTTTCTCTGATAAATGTAAAGGAGTACTTTCTCTTTTGTATCCTGCCTCAGTTGCTATAACATGTGTGAAATAGTGTGGCGATGATTCGTGGATGAACGTTTAGGGATGAACCCGACCTGAGGTGGGTGTATTAAAAAAGTAATGATCGAATTATGATGATTAGCCAACATTTTGGACAAAATTCTAATGTCCAAATTTATTAGTAAAATTGACCTGTACCTAGAGTACTCAGGGGGAACTTTACCTAGCTTTGGGATAACCGTGATACCGGCCCTTAAGAAATCAGGTGGCAGAAGTTCCACTCGTAGTGCCTCATAAAAAGACAGATCTTAAAATCAGAATAGTGTGATTTTTGGTAATCCTGTAAAATTCAATGGCTAACTTTACATTTGACCATGCAATCAACCGTCTTAACTATATAGTCAATAGTGATTTCTCCCTCTAAAGCATCTTTTTGTCCCAGTGTAACTTTAGGAAGATTGAGTTTGGAGAAAAAGCATCTTCTTTTGTCTGATATAAGAAGTTTGTGGATGTGTAAAATGTTTCATAATAATTCTGAAGTTGAGACAGAAGTTCTGAAGGAAGAGTGTGTAATTCACTCTCAGAATTTGGAATAGCGGGGATTGTTCTAGATGATTCTTGCTGATGGAGTTGGTGAGCTGGCAGTCTCCTATCCTTTTCCCCTCATTTGCAATGGTATTGACGAATGTGAAACAAACATTTGTCTGCATGAGATGTATAATGATTATTAAGAGCAAATTTCACAGAAAGTAGTTTCCTCTTTATGTCTGGGTATTGTGTTTGGGAGTAGATGGATGTAAGATTTAAAATGTTCTTCTCTAAACAGATTCTAGAGTTGTTTGCTTGTTTTTTAGAAACTGCCATGTCTCTTCATTATCAAACCCCTCAGCATTGTTTTTCCAGCTCCCCATAATGTACGGCGCTAGGTAGAGAGTGTTTGTTGTACTTTAAGAATTGTTCCACATATAAACACAATTGGCTTTTTCTTGTGGAGCCTTATATGAGGGCAGGTTGAGCCTCCAAGGAGGTTTTGGGGGTAGGGATAGTCCTAGATCCACTTGAATATCTATGAGATCATGGTCAGATATACTACAGGGAATTATATTTGTATTCAGTACTAGCTGCAAAATAGAAGGGGAGACTAAGAAGTAGTCTATTCTTGTATCTATTGAATGTGGGCATTACATGAAAGTATAGACCCTCGCAGTATATATCAACCTCCAGGGTTCCTACAACACATGATCTTTAAAGAAGTCTAATAGGACATGTCTATCTTTATTGTGGTGGGGATCAGGTTGATAGAATTCACTTTTTGATGCCCCAACTACCCCTTCTTATATGTGAGTTAGCATCATATGGCTAACTAATGAAGTTCGTATATATATGCACCTATGTTGAATTATCCCGCTTGCTATTTTTCATATTCAAATGTACGTGTGACTATATTAGTTCCTTAGCTTAGCCTGTGTGCCACCATTTTGTGTATCCCTCTGTGTCCGCGGGCCTTACTCGCTCATCTGCCCCTCCCGCAGGAATACAGAATTTCACTAAGACAGCAGTTTTCGTTTCTCGGCTTACTGTGGCCGAAACTAACAAGTCTCTTTATCAGTAATGTTCTCATGCCCCAGAGATGCCGAAGCCTAGCTCCATGGCCTTGAGTAAAGATAGTGATGTATCCCTTGCAGGTGCAGATGCCTGCTGCATGATGGCATTGTTCGCTGGTCTGGGTTTCAGTAATTTTCCACAAGGGGCGTACCCCACTGAACTGTGTGGCATTATAATGTATTGCTGTGATGCAGAGAGTCAGTCCTCTCGTTCGCACTCCTAGGAGTGAGGTCGGACAGGGCCCTCTCATATCGTGTTGTTTGGCCTAATAAAGACTTTTGTTTATTCTTCTCCACTGTCCGACTGACTTCCTATATAATTACTATAGGTGAGTGCGGTAAGTCACTCGGGTGGATTTGAGCCACGCTTATCAGATGGCGCCCGAATAGGGACCCCGCGATAAAGATCTTTCTCACCCGCAGGTGGGTAGCAGAAGACCGGGGACCCGCTGGTCGGCACGGTGGGCCCGGGTACCCATCTGATGCCGAGCTTGGTTCTCGCAGCGCTGCCCCACCCTGCTGATCGAGAGAGGTCCCGGTTCGGATCTTACGCCGGGGTCCAGAAGGCGGAACTCGAAGCTGACCGTGTTGGTCCTGGCAGCCGGAGGTGGAGAACGGTAGAGGTCGGTGCCGCCTACGGAAGGTGAGTGGTCCACCTGTGATTGTTTCAGGAACTGGAGTGTTCCGGGAGACTAGGGTGTCTCCAGTGGTTTGAGGAGCCGGTGTGCTCCTGGGGCTAGTGTGCTCCGGGGAACTCAGAGTGCGAGCAGGCATTCTGACAGACTTGACGAGGTTGGGGGGAACGTCTAGATATATTGTTTGTAGTGGTCCGACCGGGTGGTACAGTGGTGAAGGCGTGGCTCATTGCGGGCGGACTCCGGTGCTTACCCTGAACTCCTAGAGTGGTGGTTCAGTGGAGGTGAGACCTGGGTCTCCTGTGGTAAAGTGCGCAGTGATCCATAGTGCCGCGCGGGGAGCGGATTTGTTCCCCCACCCTCAGAACAGTTAGTGTACTGTTCGGTCTGCGGTAGGGTCCAGGTTCCCCAGGACTTGGTCGACGGGCCTTGTCCCATTTGGTAACACGTGTTTGGAGGTATTGTATATGTGTGTGCGTGATTTCCCAATGTATAATTATATGTGTGTGTGAACGAGCTCGAGCTAGTGAGTCAAGGTAACGAAGTTTGTTGACCGAGAAGTGTTTTGAAAATGCCGTGTTTTAGTAAGTTACGATGTTTTGGATGTTGTTGTCGACCCTCAGATACTATACTGGCCGAGAGCCAACCTGCACCCCCTGAGGGCACTCCAAGCTTTGATATGTACGTCAAGCATGGATTGGTCCCCCTTTTGTTTGGTACTTTGTGGCACCGGTATACTGCTGACAATGTGGATTTACAATGGCCCTTGACGGGTTCTTTCGATGAAGCTAAATTGGATTATTTACAGGACAAATTGTTTGCTAGGCTTAGCCGTCAAAGCATGTTTGATTCCTTAAGGGTGTGGCAGAAAGAAGCCAGGAAGCGAAAGTTGAGAGACGAGAAAGAGGCTTTTAAAAAGTCCGCGCAGACTATGGCACAGAAAGCGAGAGAACATGTTGGGAATGAGAACGCGCTGCGTTTGGAGCGCGCAGATAGGCTTTGCAGGTTGAAAGAAAATAAAAGTTATGTAGTACGAGAGGATGACCCAGATGAGATGGAAGACATTTTGAATACCCGACCCCCTCTCCCTTATGCCCCGCAGTCTTTGTATCCCTCCTTGCCAGTTTCGGCCTCCATTAGTGGGGTCCCGGGTCAATCAGCGAGTGCCCCTCAACCTAGTGCAGCGTCTGCTTCCCCGCCCCCGACACCTCTTGTTTCTTTACTCCAGACCACTTCACCTGCACCCTCCCAATTCTCTTTAGCACTCCCTACTGTTTCAGCTAGTACCACCCCCAGTCAGGAGATGTTAACGCCGAGCCGAGGCGCAGGGAGCGGACTGCTCACACAGGTACGGAAGTTGCTTACGCGTTCTACAGTTGGTTTGGATGAGAAGAGTATAGTGGCTAATCAGGCATGCCAGTGGGCAAGGAATAATATTTACTCGTTTGAAGATATTTGGTCCACAATGAAAGATTTTGAGCCCTTGATGCAACAGCACACTTTGTGGCATATGTGGAATGTATTGATACCGCTATGGGAACAGGGGTATGGAGGTGTGGCTCCGGCGACTTTGCAAGACATACAGAGTGGAGCTTTCAGAACGAATACTGGGGTGAAGGAGGTGATGCGTACTTTGAAGGCTCTACTACAGTATAGAAATGAATTGCCCTCTGCAGGTACGCCCCATTTTCCAGGTATACATCCAATGCGTGAAGTGCACCCTATTTTTCATCCCGAGATCCCAGAAATGTTAGATCCAGTAACGAAGGCTGTCACCAGGAACAGGATAGATGCACACTTCCAGGAGCAATGGGTGTACACGCCATGGAAGAGAAGTGAGGTATTATCATTGAAGGCTCAGCTCCCAGATTCTAGGAAGAACCCGACTGCCTACTACAAAGAGCTAACGGAAGCTGCGTCTTCCACTGTAATGACTTTGGCAGATGTTGAATTGTTTTTTGGGCTTTTGGTCCCAGTTGATGTGTGGCGGCAGGTAAAAGGTACAGATCATTCGGAAGAATTAGGAGGTACGTGGCAGGAATTACAGGATTGGGATAAGGAACGTAAGCCCGGAGAAAAGCCGAAGGCTAAGATTCTGGCCTTGCCGGGGCGCATAATAAAATACATGCATTCTCTCATTCCCCCGAAGAAGGTAGATTGGGACAAGTTGACGGCTTGTAAGCAGAAAAAGGATGAGGCAGTCTCGGACTTCTTTACGAGGTTTGAAGAAACGTTCATAGATTTTAGTGGGCAAGATGTGTCACAGGACGGAGGGTTGCGACTTTTTGTCAATAGGTTTGTCATGAACTTATTGCCCGAAATTTCAGCGAGATTGCAAGCGTCGGAGAGCACGTGGACAACGTCCTCTCCTTCTGGTATCCTCAGTATGGCACAGTATTATGAGCACAGAGAAAATGAGAGTAAGGACAAGCAGGAAAAGAAGGCTAAGGATTTGAAGACTAGGGTTTTGTTGCAGCAAGTGGCTAGGGGCAGAGGAAGAGGTGCGGCGCCGGGTCGTGGTGGCGGTTTTGGGAGAGGGGAAGGAGTATTTTTCTCGCTTTGGATTACCTAGGGTGATCTGGAGTGATAATGGTACGTCCTTTAATGCAGAATTAGTCACGCTTATCAAGGTTTACCCAATCTGTCAATAAACGGGTCAGTAGTAACATTCCAGTCTCCCACTAGTAATACTCTGGAGGAGCTGAAGGATGTCAATAGTCTGCTTAGATGGGATATAAAGGTAGTTTTATAGTCCCATTAGAGCGCATATTGACCAATCTATTAAAAATGTGTTGCGTTTGTGGAGTTTAACAAAGATGTATCTGCCTTCTGTCTCTTCCCATTTTTGCAATATTTTGTAAGGCAAATGTTTATTAAAAAGAATGGCGTACCAGCATTTTCTTTGTGGTATGGGGGTCTGTGTTTTTATTACTGGATGTAATACTTGTATGTACGACTTGACCTACACATTCTTTCTTTTGTTTTTAACTTTCCTGTGGAGTAAGATGGGTTTCCTACAACAATGCACTATCTGGTTTGTTGTGGCCAATATAAGTATTTTTTCCTTTTGTTAAAGATTGTCAGATCATTTACGTTCAAAGAAGAATTTTTTAGCAATCTCGTACATGTTGGTTGCATGAGGTTGGGCAAAGTGTTAAAATTGAATGGTAGGGTAGGAGTTATATATATAGTAAAAAAAGAAAGAGAATACATAGTAAGTGTTGGATTTGAAACTGTATGATATAATCTTAATTAAAGTATGAATCATATCATTGATGTGAGGCAGTAAACTCTAAATTAAAAGTATTTTACTAACAGGTACTTCATAGAGTGGATGGTCTAGCAGCTATGAGAAAATCATTATAAGAACAGTTTTCAGTTGTGTGTCTAACAGCAGGTGTTCAGACAAAAGTGTACAATCAACTTTTAGCTGGGGGAGTGGGTATAAGATGACGTGGGACTGAGGGGAGGCAAGACCAACAGCCCTAAAATAATCAAATAACAATACCCAGTGTGCAAACTGAATATTGAATATCACAAATAACATTGCAAAGATAAAACAACAGTGAGCATTATATTTATAAGTCATGTCACAGCAAACAATAGGGATAGCACCTATAACACAGTATTTACAAGATCACGGCTCAATAAGACTAATCAACGTAATGCAAGAAAGCACAGAAAAGAGAGAGGTAACCTAATTAATACATTACAGATCTTTGTAATATTATATCATGATTTTATAGATTGTGCATATTCATGTTTTTAAAGGCGATCTTATTTTATCACTTCCTGTCGACAACGTCCAAACTTCCTGTTTGCCTCCATGGGACCAATTACGAGTCACAGTTTAACATTTGCCAAGGTTCGTCTAAGTCTGATGTAATGACTCTGTTTGATTCACATATAGTTGGTGGAGATGGCTCCTCATAATCCATCACTGAGTTGATGTCAGCCAAGTCATTTAAGAAAGTTTCCAGGTCATATGGGTCGAGATATTCCTTGAATTTTCTTTGTTGCGTTATAATAATTTTTGCCGGTTCCAATGCCCCATATTTGATTTCTCTTTTCTTTAATCTAGGACAGAGGGCTACATATTGACTCCTCTTGAGGTTAGTGGGAGCTGAAAAGTCTGTATTAATAATGATTTGGCTTTGTCATGTAGGTATGGACCATGTTTCTTTGCTTCTGTGATGATTTGTCACGCCTGTTGGTGGCTTAAGCAACAAGCCAAGAAGTGACGAGGTTGTAAAGTATGAGTTGAGATTCTTGAGCATACTCAGTGGGCACTCTGAAATCTAAGGTGGCGAGAAAAAGTAATTTTCATCAGTGTAGGAATTAGATTAGTGAGGAATTGAAGGATATCATCCTTCTCTGATTGTTCTGTAAATCCAATAATTTTGATGTTCTACCTTCTGCTGCGATCCATCCAAATCGATATTTTTTGGGGGAGATACCAGATATCATGACTATGGTTGAGGGGTTTGTCAAGTTGCATTTCAACATCTGTGAGATGACCATCTGTTGTTTGCATGCATGATTGACATTGGTTGTCCTCCCCCTTAAAGAGTGAACTTCCAGAGTAGGAGCAGTTACTGTGTTATTTACTGAAGTGACCAAGCTTTTATTGTCCAACAGTTCTTTGAGTATAGTATCCATCGCTGGCGACGGAACATCCTGTGAATTTTCCATGACATTTGAAGGAACTTTGGCAGTTGAGTCCATCAGTAGAGCTTTAGAGTACGATAGGTGCCTAGCGTGCTTAAACCTCAACATGGAGGTAAAAGTAAAAAGGGATGGGGAATTAGCCCTTCTCCTTGCTATAAAAGTATGTTGTAGGCTTTTAAAAGGGAGCACAAACCAAGATGGTAGTTGTAAAAGTTAGAACTGGGTTAAGGTTGATTCCCAACTCAAAAAAAAATATATAATTCCCCGGCACTAGGCACCTCAGTTGACTGTATTCACCTATACTCCTTTAATTTTTCTCTCCACTTTTCCTCCCATCTCCTCTTTCCTTTCGATGTATTTAAGAAGGGGTGAGAAACTCGTGTGTGCCAGAAATCCCACTTCCTCACATGCCCTGCAAGTAAATTGATTCCCCGATTCAGACCATGTGTAGATATTACAAGCAATGGCTGGGTAAGATATCAGTGCGGCCAAGAAAACACTTGGCATGCCTAGTGTCTGATTCACAGACTCAGTCGGGCCTGGAGTAGCTCTGGAGCAGATAGGAAGGGAGGCACATTCTGTCTTCAGCACATCCGCCTATCTGTGTTAGGGGGATCCACAGGAGAGCGTGGGCGTCATTCACAGGCACCTCCGCAATGAAGTTCCCGACAAGCCCAAGGCACCGCTGGATGGGCAACCTTGCTGGGAAGCAGTGCAGCAGACTCAGCCTGCTATCCACCAGAAACACTCAATAGTTCTTCCCGATAAAGTGCACCTAGGAAGTCGAGGATTGGCTTGGGCCTCACAAACGCCCTCAGAGCCTCAGCAGAGAGCCACCATTTACAACAGTGTCAAAACCCACCTCCAGGAAACATGTCTCAGCCTCAGTTTTATTCACCAAGGTGGTAGGGCAGCAGGATCACTCTAATTATTTCCATATATGCAAGGAACTGAAAGTTAGGGAAAGGCTCGAGAGTGCTAGAGGGGATGTAAGGAGACCCACTGATCTGGACAAATCAAACAGGATGGCGGGGTGCCACCCACAGGTCTGTACCTCAGAATATAGAGCAGCCTTATTTAAGCCAGCTTTTTGTATGGCCACTTAGAATTCTTGAACTGGTGGCCGATCCCAAGAATGACTTTGGTTAGGGGTTGCTCCTTAAAAATATTATATGTTTTGGTGATTCCATTCAGCCTCTCTTCCCAGTTGGGGAGGGAGGAGCATATAACTGTTAGGCAACCTTCAGGATGCTCGTGGTGCCCTGTTTCAGGGCTCTGGATTTCATTTACCTGCATGCCAGGTTACTGCTTGATTGGTGCATGCTATTGGGGTGCGTCTGTCAAGATTACATTTCAATAGAGTCTTTGGTATGGCACTACGAGCAGCAGGGATCTACAATTCCAATTTCAGCTTGCATTCCTTCAGGATTTCAGCTGCAACTTCTGCTTTTGGTTAGAGCTGGGCCTAGCCAAGAGGATTGGAAGGTGAAAATCAGACTGCTAAAAGTGCTATGTGTGACATATTCTCATAAAGGCAGGTGGAAGAGGTCACCTGAGTTCCATCTGCTTTGCTGTTTTCGCTTGGTATCAAGGAAAACTTTCATTCCTTCTCATCTGTGTATTCGGTGATATAGTCATGGTTAGATCCTATGCCATTCTTTTATCTAAAGTGGTGCTGTGATCTTTTGCCAAGGAGAATTAAACGACAGGCCAGTAAAATCGGTCTATAAGTGCATTTTTTTGATGTTGGTGTACTCCGCTTGCGTCAACCCAGACTGGTGCTTGATAGACTGATTGTGGGAGGCTTATGCTGCCTTCCCTCATCATTATTTACATTGATGGTAATGACCTGGTCAATCCTGGCACCAGAAACTTGATTGAACTTTCGATGGCTGACATTTCCTGGTTTGCTAGCAGCTTCCCTGATGCAGTTATTGCCTTGTTAGGTATCATTCCCAGGAAAGTATGGAGAAATGGTTAATCAGTGAAGGGTTTTAATTAGGGGAAGCACCTGAACAGTTAAATGACTAAAACTAAGGGCCCCGGCCAAGTTCTTAATGTAACAGTTTCCGCTCCCAAAGAAGGGATCAGGGCCAGCTCAGACACTGACTTAAATTAGACCGGTGGAATCTCTGTCAAGACATAGGTGATGCAAGTGGGACAATTAAAATGATTATAGTTGAAACAAGTTTAATATAATGAACAGAAGTGTATTTATTTACATATTTTAGCTGGGCCATATTTTACTGAAACTATATTTAAATTAATATGGATCTTTTTCTGATGCTGCACATTCCTATCACTCCTGTTGTTTCCTTCCACCCTGTCCCCCTGCACATCTTCTCTCCCCACAGGCTCTGCAAAGCGAAGAAGACAAGTTGATGTAATAGAAATGTACTGCATGCGTGTATTGGATTGACTTTTTCCATGTTCCTAAAATTGTTTTTTCCCAAGGTCTTTCCACTGTACTTCGGTTGATGGGCTGAGCACTCTTCTACTGGTGTGTAGTCCATTGTTTAGAAATGTGGAATATTAGTTGACCTTTCTATGACAATGTGATGCAGAAAAGGCTCGATGTTTTCTTAAAAATGGGACAGTGTAACAGACATTATGACATTGCACACTCTGATTTGCTCAAAATGTGTTACTTTAATCATGCCACGATGAACTGCAGTTTTTTTGGGTGTCAGCCAGGTGACCTTTTTCCACTAGAAAAGCTGTCCGATTTCTTTGTAATTATGAGAGATAGATTTTAAGAAGACTTTCCTGTTCCTCTAGGGATGCTGCCTGATTTCTTATGATACTGATGTTCAATTGGGACTTAAAATAATTTTTATTTCTGATTATATGCTTGCATTTTGAGACACCATTTCAAGTATCACTTACTCTGTACCGCTTGGTTTTTGAGATTTTGTAATAAAACCCTTTTAACTCTTCCCTGAACTAGAACTCAGTTATTGAGTGGTCCCAGATACTTTTTTGATACTCTGCTAAACTAATGTTGGGTTTTTAAAGGGGAGGGTGCCTTTTAGCACAAGATCAGCACAGGAGCGGAACTGCCTAATGCTCGCTGAGTGCGAGCGCTTCCAACACTTTGTGTATTTTAAGTGGCTGTGTAACTTCACCTTACTGTGCATTTCTTCTTTCTCTCCTCCTTTCTACACCTGAGGCGGAAAGCCGGGTGTACTCTTACTATCTCCTTCTCTTTTCTGACGCTCGATCCCTCCGCTTTGTTGGGTGGTACCCACATGGCTGACGAGGTGCCGCAGGATATCTCGGGAATTGTAGGCTGCCTGCATTGGGAACGGCCATTTTTGGAGGAGTCAGGCACGCTGGTCGGCGGACCAGTGGTGCGGGCTGCCTCACTCTGCCTGCTCATGTATAAAATTGAGTTTATGGTCTGCCCCATGCTGATTGGAACCCTACCGCAATTGACTTGAGGCAGAGGTTGGGTGCGGATGTGCGGTGGCAATTGTGAACTGCTTTTAACCCATTTTTAAAACATATCGTATCCTGCGCTGATGACTAGCGCTTTTTAAACATTTTCTAGCTGCTACATTTTGTGTTTGTTCTAGCGCCGTGGGTCAGCGCCTTACAGCTGCTCACTAGCGCCTATCGGCATCTTTCTATTGGTGCGGTCTTTTTCCAGCTCCTGCGCTGACTACTAGCGTTGCCATAATTCTTAGTCGGAGCTGCTTTCACTGGCTCCTGCTCCAACACTTTGTGTATTTTAAGTGGCTGTGTAACTTCACCTTACTGTGCATTTCTTCTTTCTCTCCTCCTTTCTACACCTGAGGCGGAAAGCCGGGTGTACTCTTACTATCTCCTTCTCTTTTCTGACGCTCGATCCCTCCGCTTTGTTGGGTGGCAACGGCATCGCGGGGGTTCCTCTTTCACTTTCTCCATACCCACACGGCTGACGAGGTGCCGCAGGGTATCTCGGGAATTGTAGGCTGCCTGCATTGGGAACGGCCATTTTTGGAGGAGTCCGGCACGCTGGTCAGCGGACCAGTGGTGCGGGCTGCCTCACTCTGCCTACTCAGGTATAAAATTAGAGGCACTTTCCTCCGCGGAGCGGACGCGCTGTGCGGTCGCGCCTATCCCGCGCCAAAGGAGTGCCTAAGGTAAGCCCGTCTGCGCCCGTCAGCGTACCGGAGGCGGACGGGTGCGGGCAGGGCTATCTGCCTTGGGCTCTCATAAAGCATGCTTACTGTAGTGTTGGTGAAGGAATCAGGAAGCAGACGAAGTGGAAGGTTAAGGTATTTATTCCAGTTAGGTTACAGGACACTCACCTATACCTCGCTGGAGCTTCTCTCCCTTAGGGGCGATACAGGCAACTGTAGTAGTATTTTTCCTGGGAGGCATGCCTTGAAAGAGCGATGTCCTATTTGTGGCTGGTGACTTACCCGTGTGCCGGCTCCACCTCCCCATGATCCCCCCAAACTTCTACCTTGTCTGCTTCTCAACACTAGATCCCTCACCAGGCACTCCCTAGACATCTACAACCTCTTGACCGAGGCAAACCCTATATGTCTCTTTCTAACTGAGACCTGGTTGGGTGAAGCCGCGGGCCCGGACCTAGCAACAGCCATTCCCCCCAACTATGTCATTATCAGGAAGGATAGGACTTCGGGCAGGGGTGGTGGCATTGCTTTGATTGTTGACAAACGCTTTTTGTGCACTATTACTCCTACTGATGACATTTGGGGCTGCGAATCCCTTGGATTCTCCCTATCCCTGTCACCTCACCAAGTGTGTGCAGGGCTTCTTATATCTAGACCCCCTGGTCCCTTGGGTTCTTTTTTTGACGATCTCCACGCGGTGGTCTCTGCCTTATGCATGAGAACGACTCACTGCCTATTGCTGGGAGACTTTAACATTCATTTGGACTCTAATACCTACACTGATGCCATTAAGCTCCTGGATGTTGCTGCCCCACTAGGTTTGTCGCCTTTTATCACCGTCCCTACGCATGAGAAAGGCCATACTCTCGACCAAGTGTTTTCCACCTCACCTATTGTTGTATTTCCTCCCGAACCTGTGCTATGGTCGGATCACCACTTAGTCAACTTTCAGATCCCAGTGACAGATACATCTTTATTCAGGCCTCTAGAACACTCGCGGCAAACGTCTAGAGTTCCATCGTGTATCCCCTGACATGCTGGCGCATGCTCTTTCCATCCATCCGTGCCAGCTGTCAGGTAGTCTAGAGGCCGATCTCGATCTTCTGCACAGATGGCTAGTCGATAGATTCGACGAGTTAGCACCTGAGACTAGTTCCCGCAAAGCCAACAGTCGGGCATCTGCCCCGTGGTTCACGGCCTCGCTCTCCGATCAGCGGCGTAGGTGCAAGAAAGCGGAACGTACCTGGCGCCGGCATTATGAGGTAGCAAATAAAACTGCATATAGGGAAGCCATCAAACTCTACCATAGTAACATCACGTTAGAGAAAAAAGCCTACTATGCTAGAAGAATCGAGGCCGCCGCAGACACTAGTAAAGAAATTTTTCTTATAGTAAAGGAGTTTACCTCACCTGGCTCTGTTCTGCTCACACACTCTCACTCTGAATCATGGGTGTTGCATCTCGCTAATTTCTTTACTACCAAAATCAAAACTATTCAAGACTCTTTCCCCTCCACAAATCGGATTTCACCCCCAGACACTAATCTCCCTCTGTACACGTCCTTCTCCGGTGAGGGTCCCTCCCTGTCGGAATTTCCCTCTCTATCTCTCTCTTCTTCTTCTGAGCTTCTTTCCAGACTCAAATCTGGATCACCTCAGGACCCTTGCCCGGCAAAATATCTTGGGAAAATGGCCTCAGTGATCAATTCATTGATCAATCCGGTGCTCAATCTCTCCTTGAGCACGGGTGAGGTCCCTCAGGCCTGGAAGCACGCCCTGATTCTGCCGTTGTTAAAGATGCCTTATCTTGATCCTTTGGCCTATGCCAACTACAGGCCCATCTCCCTCCTCCCGTCACTGGCAAAAGTGGTGGAGAAGCATGTCCACATCTCTCTCTCCACCTTCTTGGAATGTAACAACATCCTTCATGACACCCAGTCGAGTTTCCGTGCCAACATGAGTACGGAGACCGCACTCCTTGAAGTCACCGATGCCATCCGTGAGGTGTTAGACGAAGGTGGAAAGGCCATGCTGGTGATGCTGGACTTGTCGGCGGCCTTCGACACCGTTCCCCATGGCGGTCTTCTTTTAAGACTCTGGGAGATCGGGCTACGGGGAGCGGTGTTCAGCTGGTTTAAGTCCTTCTTAGCGGGCCGCCGCCAAACGGTCTGGGCCCCCCGTTCTCTGCTGAAGTGCCGCCATTGGAGGTCGAGGTGCCTCAGGGCTCAGTCTTGAGCCCCACCCTCTTTAACATCTACCTGGCACCCTTGGCGGCCATGGCAGAGTCCTTCGGTGCCCAGATCGTTTCTTACGCTGATGACACCCAGCTTCTCTTCACCTGCAAGAAGGGCTTGGACTTTGACGGCGTGCAGATCAGAGGCTACCTGGGGGCAGTGTTTGAATGGTTTGAACATCATAGCCTCAAATGCAACTCCGATAAATCGGAGCTGCTGTTTTTTGGCTGTCCCGCCGATCCCAGATGGCAGTCTTGGTGGCCTCCGGCCATATTTCCTCCGTCGGCTGTTTCCTCCAAGGCAAAGAATCTGGGAGTGCAGATTGATGAGGGTCTTACTCTGAAACCTCAGATCCGAGGTCTTGTTGGAAAGTGTTTCGGCATTTTGAAAATGCTTAGGAAATTTCTTCCTATGCTCTCTCTTGCTCATCGAAAATTCACTGTACAGGCCATAATAGGCTCCCGCTTGGATTATTCCAACGTCCTCTACCTGGGCATGCCTGAATACCTGTTATCACGCATACAGGTAGTGCAGAATTCGGCTGCTAGAGCCATTTATGGTCTTCATCGTAGAACCAGCGCAAAAGAGCTATTGGGAAAATTGCATTGGCTCCCAATTAAGAAACGAGTGGCCTTCAAGGCACCTACACTAGCTTTCAAAGCACTTCATGACTCTGGAGCAAAATATATTAGAAATCGACTGGCCTTCTACATGCCGTCCAGAACGCTGAGGTCAGCCTCTCTGGCCTTGGCATTTGTTCCATCCATACGTCCGGCCCGGATCGGGGGTCGCTCCTTCCGTTATCTGGCACCCAAGCTATGGAACTCCTTGCCAGCTCCTTTGAGGAAAACCACGAATTTGTTGACTTTTAGGAAAGAGTTAAAGTCCTGGCTCTTTGTTCAATAGTTTCCTGTCCCTCCACTGCTCCCAACAGTCGCATCAGGTTTTTAAAGCTCCGGGACACTCCTCGGAGTAGCTGAGCGCTATACAAATCATTAATAACATTAACATTAAATGTGGATGTTTTATATTTTGGGGTGTCTTCATTTTAGGGTTTGGGGCTCTGCTCCCCCAATAGTAAATGATGTATTCAAATTAAACACTTTGTTTGCAATGCAATACATTTTGCCCAAGATTGATTCTTAAATCCTAAAACAGACACCATATCGGTTCATAATTGTGTGTGATATCCTGTTCTTGGGGGGTCACCTGGGCCACTCTGGCCACTCCCAGGGCAGGATTGGAGTATGCTGCAACGAGGAGCAGGCCTGGTGGAGGACAGGCCCAATAACCACTGTCATGTTATAGGGCTTGTTTAAAGCGGCCACCAGTGGTGTGGACTTTAGACCTGTGTGATAGGCAGGGAGGGGGTGGTCTTTCTCTAAGGCCAGCTGAGTGCATGCCCAGCATCAGGTTAACAGTTCAGTATCAGGGTGAAGCAGCCTCTGTTTTCTTGAACTTAGACTCTTCCTGCCACACCATGCTGCAGATTGCCATCTTTTGCCTATCCATCCACCCAAAATCAAGGAATGGTGTTTGGTTAATTGTCTGGTAGAGGAGATTTGGTTATACTTGTGGTTTGGGAAATTCTGGATTGCTTTTCATATTTTTTGGGTTAATCATCAGGGGCGAAGTAGGCTTGTGGTTGTCTTCATGCAGACATCCTGTATCAAAAACGTGTGGTATTCTTAAAAATGGTTGATTTACCCCAAGCATAGGCTTTGGGGCTCTAACAGTAACAGCAGGATGGGGGTCACTTACAGGGCTGGCTTCAACCCTTTATGAGTCTTCCATATAAATCCCCTGGGTATTGAGGGAGATGGGGCTTGTGCTAAGGCACATCTCTCACAAAGGTCTCCGGGGTTCCCGACAGGAATGCCTATGTCATGGTTTCAGGTCTGTATCTGAACTGGCCCACATTGCTGCTTTGGGAGCAGTTTTCCATTGGGAATTTGGCATCCGCCCCTTCGATTTACGCAAGAGCCCAAATTATACAATGAAGTTGGGATAGGTCAACCATTAATTTAGTGTTTGGACTTGGGGGGGGGGGGGGGGGGGGGGGTTACATGGCATGAATCTTTTTTGCCCAGTATATAGTGTACATAAGATTGATTTCTCAGTAATTTTTCTTGCCAACATACTGTGTATTGTAACAAAATCCTTAATGATGTATTCGAGTTGAACTCTTTTTGTGGGTAATGTAATAAATATGGCCTGAGATTTAATCTCTAAACCTAAAACAGATGCGGTTTACGGCACTAATATCTGTGCTGTCTTGCTCTTGGGGACAAATCATGATGCTGGGTCCCCTCCTATGTGTGAAGAGACTGACATAATACAAAATCATGAGCAGAAATGATCTTGACCATTTTAAGGCAGAGTAAAGTGTTTGATGGGTTTATACATAGTTCTTAACCATAGTGTTCAGGCTGTTTCCACCCCATATGTTTTTCCAGCAGAATTTAGACACAGAGGAAGATAAAATGATGTGCCCTGGATCGCACAGAATTGGTTAACGCAGATAAACCAGCACCCATGTTTCCTAATTCCAGTGTAAACAAGCATTGGCAAACAATTACATTTTGAGACTTGATTACAATATTACAAAAAAAAGAAATGTTTGATGTCCATATACAATGCAACTATGCAATAAAGAATTTAATGAGTGATGATTTACTATACTTCTGAGAAGTAAAGTAGTCCCTCGTGCTCTGCAATGCAAACAATGCACAGGAGGTGATATGATACATAGAAGCGCCAATTGCATGAGGTTAGAAAGTAATACTGCTGTGGGGTGGAGTCACTGTCCACACTGTTTGTATGTTAATAATTGATTAGAACATGTAATGCTGACAACAGTGCTGTCAACGGAGACCGAAAATCTTAATCCCTTGTTCCAATGTCCTTAAAGCTCTGTAATTCACTTTACAGCACTGTGAGCCCACATCATCGGGAACTGTGCATCCTCTGTTCAGGAAAAGTGGCAATTGAAGCGATCATCTCTTTTGATTTGGATTATTTTTTTACTGCATGTGAGATATATATACCATAAAATTATACACACCTGAAAAGTAGAAATACACTATTAGGAGAATGAAAAATTGCACATAAGAGACACGGCTGCGCAGAGAAAAAGAGGCATTTTTTAATTTGTCAGCTTTAATGTTCTTAACCGTCCATGTTAAAATACAACTTAGCCTTTCCATCGAAACTCCTTTTATTTGGTCAAATGTTTTTTGCTCGTCACGTTGGAAGGGAAGATGTCGAACTTGGTTGAAGCACATTGGCTCTTTTCATTAACAGAAATTCTATCACACATCACAATAGTGTTGAAGCATGAGTAAGGCTTGCTGCTATCTGGGAACTGGCAGACTAGGTGGACCGTGCTTTTCTTGACTCCCATCAATGCACATATTTGCAAATGTTTACACACAATTCCCCCTCGCTTTTTACCCTTACAACAAGAGGCCTCCCCCTACGCCCTTTCCCCATAATTAAAACCCTGCTCCTCCACTTCTGTTTTCAGTCTTTGCCTCTCTTTCATGGCTGGGTGCGCTTGCTGCAGCATTTTTTTGTCCAGGGCGCTCCTGTCACCGCCAGGGATAGACTGGCGGAGGCAGAGTCTTTAGGGAAACGAAGCACTGACAAGAGAGTTGAAGACTTCAGACAGGATTCTTCTTCGTTTGTCAATTTTGGGCCTGACAGGAAGGGTCGCAAACCAGTTTAGAGGCAAGATGGCCGCCGTGTAGGACGGCCGGGAAGCAGTGAGACCGAGGAGATGCCGAGGAGATGTGGTTTGGATGCGGTTTTGAGAGCATGAATCAGGGCGCTGCCGGCTATACACCTACTAACCCACACCAACGAGGTCTGTGAAAGATGTCGGATTAACGTTTGTAGAAACGGCGGAGTAACCAAATAGACTAAACGACCGCCTTATGCTCCTTACCTGCCGCCGGCCGCTCAAGCGGCTTCTGCTGGAACTGACCCAGGCATTGAGGTCGCTCACGTCAGGAGACATACCCGGAGCAGGCCTGCTAGCGGAGTGGAGCTCACGGAGTTCGTGGCTCAGGAGGCAGCAGCTGCATCAGCAGGCGAACCTGCGGCAAAACCCACGGCAAAAGACGTGGCAAAAGACGTGGAACTCCCTGGAGATTGCGGAGGCAGAAAAGAGAAGGGGGAGCGGTCAACTGGACTCAGGGGAGCAATTTGGTGACAAAGAACGGAGAAGGGAGATTATGGCCCCCAAAGCGAGTGCAAGCGCTAAGGCAGCCTCAAGAAGGAAGGCTGCAACGGAGTTGGCAGAGATAGCTGCGGAGAAGGAACATGAAGGTAATAAAAATAAAAAATAAACATCCCCGCTGAGAAGACAGTGCAGCAACAAGCCGCAATGAAGGGCAAACAAGGTACTACCCCTATTTCAGATATTTTTCTAAAAGTTATTAAAGAAAAAGATCCTAATAGTGAGGCTTCAGCTGAGATGTCAGAGGGGGTTTGCTGCCCGAAAGACGATGGAGGGGCCACAGAAGATATAGTGGACACCCCAGTTCAATTAAGTGTCGTAACAAACTTAAAAGAGAATGCTGGCCTTCTGGGGGAAGCTGAGGATAATACCCCCGTGACTCTGGACACAGATATAGCCCCCCCAGTGTTGGAGGAGGAGGCGGGCGATAAGAAGGAAGCACCCAGTGAGACTTTTTTCTCGGTTTCAGAGGGGGGGGGGATGGTCTGAGGAAGACGACAGCCTGGAGCAAGAAGCCAGTGGCTCGGTCACTGATAGTGACCTGGACCAGGAGGATTTCAACCCCCAACAACGGCGGTGAAGTCCAATACTGGAGCAAATACACAGGGTCACAGATGGGATCATCCGACTACCAATCCCCTACTCGAGAGCCCGGGAGGGGAAGCGGCACAGATGTCACTCCTGGAGGTGATACATCAGGAGATAATTGCGCACAGGGAAGAGGCTCGCCAAGAAAGTCGCAAATCACAGGCGGCGGTGAGAAAAATGCAAGGGGTAGTAAGGAAACTGACTAAAGTGTGTGTGAATTTGGGAGATCGGGTTACAAATTTGGAGGAGAGAGTGGTATCCACTGAAGCAGAGACAGCGGCCACCTCAAGCAGGGTAGATCTCCAGGGCGAACAGATGACAGATGTACAATGGAAGTTGGAGGCGTTGGAGAATAGGTCTCGACAGAATAATCTACGCGTACTGGGGATCCCGAAAGGATCAGAGGGGTCAGACATGAGAGCTTTCGTGACCAAACTATTCTAGCATGCCTTCACAGAGTTGAAGGGATGGGACTGGGCAAGGGAGATCCAAAGGGCCCATCGCACCCCTTTCAAAATGCATAAAAACGCCAAGGAGGGGAATAAGCCCAGAGCAATTCTTATCTTTCTGGGTAACTATAACCTGAGGCAGGTAATATCAGAAAGGGCAAGACCGGACCTGAAAAAGGACGTGGATGGTTTCACTTTTTTTGTTCGCCTGGATTTCTGCCATGTTACCGTGGAGAGGCGCTGGAGACTAAGGCAGATGATAAAACCATTTCAGGACAAGGGTATGCAGGCATATCTGATTAACCCAGCGCAGTTAAAAATAATCAACGGTGGTAGAACATTGTACTTCTCTTCCGAGGTGAAAGCTAAGGAGTATTTGGATGCACAAAGGGTTTAGCAACACATTGAAGAGCAGAGGTGACCAGGGATCTAATGGTTAAAGATGAGTTTAAACCCAACGTGTTGATAAGCTAGAATAAAGAAACTGGTCAAAGAGGACAAAAGATGACTTTTTGATGGACAAAAAAACTAAAAAAAGGGGGGGAATGGTTATCAGGAATGATGTGTGGGGTGTGGTGTGTAGGGTGGTGGGAACATGGGTGCAACAGGTAGGGGTTCTAACTTAAAAAAAAAAAAAAAAAGGTTAGGTTATGCTTTTTTCTTTTTTTTGTTGTTTTTTTTGTCTCTTATAAGTTCTCTTATAAGTTATCAGAAATCTCCTCGGTCTCAACTGCGAGCCATCACGTGCACAGACCAGTAGGTCTGAGCGCCTCTGAAAAGAGGGGGTGGGGGGAGGGGGTTGGAGGGGTCAGAGGGGGTGAAGGGAGGGAAGGTAGGGGAGGGGAGGGGGGAAGGGTGGGAGGAGAGGGGGGGAGAAAAGGAAAAAGAATCGAGATGGTAATGGGTAAGGAGTCGGTAAGTAGCAGAATAATGGATAAGAACAGTCAGATTGGATGCAGCAGTAATACCAACGATGACACACATTAAGATCTGTACTATTAATGTAGGGGGGCTAAATGACTGGAAGAAACGGCAGAGATTGAGCTATTTCGCTAAGTTTAATAATATAGATACATTATGCATACAGGAGACCCATCTGCCTTGGGCCAAAAGGAATTTACTGAATATGAATGGTTATGCTCTATTAGGGTGTTCATCGCAATCCTCAATGATAAGGGGGGTTGCCATCATGGGAAAATGCAATGTGGGGGGGGGGGGGGTGAGACGCACCAAGTCTGATGCGACTGGCAGATGGGTTCTAGTAGAACTGAATCTAGGTATTACATTGTGTGTGGTCTATGGCTCGAATGAGGATGATCCAGCAGTATTTGATGTTTTGGAAGAGGAGCTGGCAGATTGGGAGACCTCCATTGTTTTCTGTGGAGATATGAATATCTCGGGTGATTGGAGGCAGGGAGTTAAATATACGGGACGTAAACCCAAGGTATTTCGGGCATTAGGCTCCTTGCTGCAGTCGCATGGGTTAGCGGATGTCTGGGGGGAAAAAGAGCCCGCTGATCCAGGTTTTACTTATTTCTCGCACCCTTGCCAGAAATACTCTAAGTTGGACTACTTTTTTGTCTCGGTAGGGGAGCTATGTAATGTTAATATCGCCAAGCTTCCCAGAACAGTTTCTGACCATAATACTCTGATATTACTATACAAAGTGCACAATATATTGAGGAAAGCAACAAGGTGGACATTCGAAAGGAAATTGTTAAATGATGATAGGTTTGTAAAACATCTCAAACAATGGGCGAAAGAGTTCTTTGACGTCAACAGATATAGTTCATCCCGTAATGGGTTGTGGGAAGCCTTCAAGGCCTCTTTAAGGGGGGAAACGATAAGCTGTTCTGCCAGGTTAAGGAAGGAGGATAGAAATATAGTAGAGAAGCTCATTTCGGAGTTGCCGATGACAGAGAAACGGCATATAGAGGAAATAGGGCTAGGCCATGATGGTAGGGAAACGGGGGGAACTATGGCTGTGATCAAGGGAGATATCCAGAGGGTGGTTACACAAAAGGAAACCAGAGAGTATCAGGCGTCAAGAGCAAGGCGTTACGAGACAGGGGAACAAGCTGGAAGAGCGCTAGCACTGCGGATTAGGCAAGAAAACAATAAAAATAATATTCCCAGAATCGAGGATAATGGGATAGGGTATTCAGACCCGAAAGAGAAAGTAGGAGTGTTCCAGAAATTTTATCAAAAATTATATGATTAGGAGGCGGGGGGGTCAGCTTCATGTCAGGGGATCGGGCCTGCATGCCCGGTCCTAGACGAGAAAAATAGGGAGGAGCTGGAAAAAGATATAACCTTGGATGAGATAAGGAATGCAATAAAGGATCTAGCAGCAGGGAAAGCGGCTGGCCCAGATGGGATTCCGCTGGAAGTTTATAAGATTTTAGAGGAGGAAATTGCTCCACTACTGCTTGACTTATTTAATGGCATAATCTGCTCTGGGGAGATTCCTGATTCCTGGAAAGAGACCAACATAGTGGTATTTCACTAAAAGGGGAAACCAGAGAAGAACCCGGGTTCCTATAGGCCAATATCGCTGATAAATGCTGACACCAAATTATACTCTAAGGTGTGGGCAAAGAGATTGGGGGGGATCATTGGCCAGCTCGTCTCCCCGTGGCAGCATGTATTTGTTCCAGGTAGAGGTACCACCGATCACACCTCGCGTGCCATCTCGCTATTTGATGCTATGGCCGACACGGGGGAGGAATGGCCATGATCCTCCTCGATGCGGAGAAAGCCTTCGACCGTGTGGTATGGGGATTTTTATGGGATGTCCTGGTCAGAAGAGGCTTTGGAGAAAAGTGTCTGAAAGCAATCAAGGCAATGTATTCAGATCCGGTTGCTAGGATTACAGCTATGGGTGTGCGTTCGGAGGAGGTGGTAATTAGGAGAGGTACCCGTCAGGGATGCCCTTGTTCCCCAATACTTTTTTCACTTTATATAGATCCCCTGATCAGGGAAATCTTAGCCTCAGATAAAATTTCCCCAATAATAGTAAATGGTCACACCACCAAATTATTGGCATATGCAGATGACCTGGCAATTGTTACCACTAATCCGCAGACAGCAATGGTGGAATTGAGTCAACTGGCTAAAGCATATGGGACCTGTTCTGGGTATAAGCTGAATGAGGAAAAAACATTAATAATCAGTACAAATAATATTTATAAAGCCGATCAGAGGTATGTGGAGTCTGCAGTATATCTTGGGGTGAGGATCAATGCGAATGTTGATAAAATTATACAGGAGAATTATGTACCCTTGATTGCGGCAATTGAAAAAGAACTAAGAAGAATAGATGTATTACATGTATCCCTGATTGGTAGGGTGAATGTACTGAAAATGTCAATGTTCCCTAAATTACTGTATTTATTCCGCGCTATTCCTTTATTAGTTGATGAGGGCCTGTTGAAGAAAATGGAAGCTGTTTTCTCCCAATTCGTGTGGCAATATGGTAAAATACGTAGGTCACTGGCCCGACTATCTGCATCTCTGGAGGGAGGGGGACTGTCTGCACCAAATTTGAGGCTGTATCATTGGGTTTGTTTAATGATGCAGATGAATGTCTTATTTAAATATGAAGATATAGGTCTGTTGACTGGTATGTACAGAACCCCCACCATATATGAGCTGTTAGTAGGTGAAAGAGCATTGGGGCTCTTTACACGGGAAATCAGCTATAGATATTACAAAAGGAGTAGAAGCAACGTGATGCTTAGTGCCTGGGGACCTGGAAGTCGATAATGAGATTCTTGAAGATACCGAAAATCAATAGCACACTAGATCTCTGGAGGTCAAACCCATTCGTTCATTTAGGCCAGAATAGCAATAGTAGGTTATGGAAGGGGCTGAGTGTTAGATGTTTGGGGGACGTCATGATGGATGATGAATTAATGGGGTTTGATATACTTCAGCAAAAATATGGTATACCAGCCAGTCAATGACTATTATATAGACAATTGGAAAAAACAGTCAAGTCAATCAGACCCAGGATCGTAATTCAGGAGATTAACCAAATTGTGGATTATGTAAGGAAAGGTGGCAAGAAGATCAAAATTGGGTATAGCTATCTTTTGCAGGGTCTGGGAGATGACATTGAAAAAACTGAATCGTCTTGGGCTCAAAGAATTGGGGATCCAGATGTAGACATCGATTATGCTTTAGTATTGAATAAGAAAATACTGAGAGCGTCAAATCTGAAGGCCCAGCATTATAAGACTATTTTTAATTTGTACTTCACGCCTGTCAAGCTGTTCAAGTGGGGTAAGGGAGAAAACGACAGGTGTCCTAGGTGTGATCAAGGTCCTGCAGATCTATCCCACATGTTTTACCACTGCCAGAGTCTTACTCCAGTTCTCAAAGAAATTGAAAGGTTTTTAACGGGGCAGCTAGAGCAACAGATTACTCTATCCCCAACGACAGTTTTGATCGGCAGGGATGGTAACTTAAAGATAGAGCGAGATGTCGAAGCTTTTATTTTTCTGTCCATGTCAGTTTTTCGGATTTTAATATCGGCTGGATGGAAAGACTCTGTGGCCCCCACGTTTCAGATGTGGATAACGAGGCTCCTGGGAACTCATAATATAGAGGAATGTCTGTATGATTTTAAAGGAAAGAGGTCGAAGGAATTTGGCAAAAAGATATGGGCTCCCCTTAGAAAATGGAGAGAAGTTAGATAAGTAAGATTGAGAGATCTATTGGTTTTAATTAATCTAACTGTTTATATTCAGTATTGTGGGACCTCTGTGCCTTTTTAACCTGGTCTTTTATTGTTGCAAATGTAAGATGTATGTATCAATTTCAATGTCTGATCTTATCCTGTTGTTTTATGTACTTTGATACCCGGAACCATCTCAATACATTTTTTTTATTTTTTTTAAAAGGAAGGGTCGCAAACCAGCCACACAGACCTTGAGCAGGTGGATGGGTTCTCTGATTTCTTTGGCTTATTCTCAGTTTGGTGTTCCTTCTCCTTTGGGGGTACAGAGCAGGACAACTTGAGTTTTGTCAACTTCTCTAGCTGAGTCTCAGTGAGCTTTCTTGTCTGAAATGTGGAGTGAGGGCACTTTGGCAATCCCGTGTACCTTTATTAAGCATTGAAGAGTCTCTCAAGGTCCTACAGTGGAGGATCTTTTTAGGTCAACGGTTTGTCTGCGATGAAGTAACCACAGTCTTCTTTGTGGTAGTAAAGAGTGTTGTTATGCAATGTACTCATTTGTCCTGGCTTTCTTTAGATTGGGTACATCTCATGTTTTAAGGAATACAAGTGAGAGGGGCAGATGGGTAATGCTTTGATTACTTTTCGTTAACTGCATTACTCCGAGTCCTTCTCTCACTTGGATTCCTTACCCCTTTTCTGTCCATTCCCACTGCCTTCTAAGGGGCTTTTTGATAAAACAGGGGTAGAGGAGGGGGAAGGGTGCAGGGAAGGCATGGAGGCCTCCTGTCGTAAGTAATCCAAGCCAGAGAAGGACTTGGGAGTAATGCAGTTACCTGTAAACAATTGAAGCATTAACACTGCTGTGCACGTGGCCATTTACGGCTCAAGTAAACTGTTGTAAATGAAATGCAGACACTCCAGGGTCCTTTTAAGGTAGAAATCTTCTTTTAATGCAGTACAGATAAAAGGCGTGTAACTCATCAGCTGACCAGGCACCAACTGACCGTGCTGGACCACAGCTGGATGAGATCATATAATAAGAACATAGAATGTTTCTCTGCATAGTCATACAGGTAAAAGTAAAGAAAGACTATGAGAGACTCTAACAGGTAAAATGCTATTTACTACATAAACATACACTTTATTTTGAGTTGCTTGGGTGGCTGAGCAAAACGTAAGTAGATTTGGGGACAAATAAATATTTCCAGGGATAAGTCAGCATATGCTGCTGAGTAGAGGAGACTGCCCTGACTTTAACAAATGGGGCATACCTGGCACTAGAGCATCCTTCCACCGTGTCTCCTGTCCAGAGATATGTTTGCAACAATGCCGCTCAGCTTCGCACTCACCTAATGTCAGCCTGTAGCGGCAAGGGTCAGTGTAGGAGACACAGCAGCATTTCTACACCCGACGCTCTCTCCACCCAGCAGAGCTCAGTAGTTGGTGCTCATCAGTGTTAGAGAACACCCCCGGCCCCCTTTGATTTAATCCTGTGACAAGAAGAACTTTGTAGGAAAAGCAGTCTTTCTCTCCACCCTCTCCCACACCTCCCACCTAGTCGGCCTCTAGTGGTGGTCGTGAGAAGAAGCTCCCTGCCACCTCCCTCCACCCTTTTCCTAGTGGAGAGAGGTAAAATGTATCTGACCTTGTGTAATGTAAATGGAGCTCAGGTAAAGCGTCTGATAGTACTTTTGGGTTGAGTTTGCGCTATACATAATTACAACAAAAACAAAAAATACACAACCTCGCAAAAAGGTTGCCTGGAAGAAGACTGCCGCCCTATGCACTCTCTCTTCTCCTCTCCCAAAACTCCGTCAGCAATGGTGCTAGTGAATGAAGGGCCTAGATGGAGCGGCAGGCAGAGCTGGCCTCCCCCGGGCTGCTTCGTGAAGTGGAGCGCAGAAACAAGGGATAGATTGGGTAGGGGGGGCTCTAGGGGGAGGTTAGGTAGGCGAGGGGGTGAAGGGTCAGCCTCTTTGGACGACTCCTTCAGCTTTAGGCATACTAGGATAGATAAGGTTGTCATCCAGGGGTGGATTGGCTCTGCGGGCACTCGTGCAGGCCGCCCCCCCCTTTCCAGTCCACAGAGAGCACTGACAGGGAGAGGAAAGCAGCGTTGATGGGCGGCTGTTCAGCAATCTGCTGTGGCCTCTCCTTGACCCCCTGCCCTGCCAAGCAATCATGCTGATGGTGGGCTGGGGGTGGAGTGATGGTGTGCCAGAATTGGCCTCCCTGGTGGCCAGGTGTTGTTCGGGCCTTTGAGCCATTTTCACCTCGACCCCCCTGGGGCCCACCAATCCAGAAACAGTGTTTGCATTAACACCTCATCCACATCCCTTCTAATTCAGGACATAGTGGGTGAGAAAGAATGGGTCTCGCTATGGAGGCCAGGTGATGTTGGGACTTCACACCATCTTAGCTTCCCCCCACTCCCATGGATGGCCCAGCAGCTGTGTTTTTTGCTTTATACCCTCTCCTGTCATGCCATTGCCCTGAAGCACTGAAGGGCTGGGGAGGGCAGAGTAATTTACAAATGGCTGGGGCCAGGTGCTCCTGCGCTGGAGGGCTGGGGAATAGTTTTGTAATAGTATGGGGTCTCGCTGCTTTTCAGGTGCTCCTGCGCTGGAGGGCTGCGGAATAATTTTTTTATAGAAAGGCGCCTCGCCGTTTTTCAGTAGCTCAGCATGTAGGACATTGTCACCTTGGCCGTGTGTCCTTCCCAAGAAGGATATCCTAACACTTACATTCCTTGTGTGTTTCATGAAAGGGCACGCCTTTGAATGTGAGCCACGCCCCGCAAATGTGGGCCACTTTTTTCGTCAGTGCCCAGGCCAAATTGTGATCCCAATCCGACCCTGTTGTCACCCACCCACCCGGCAGAAGAAGGGTCAATGGGGGCAAAGAGGGAGGTTGTTGATGCTTTGAAGAAGTTGACGTTCATGTTGAAGTTAAACTGAAGCTACTATATTGCTGCAAAACCTGTTCTATTAAAGTGGCCTTTTACGCTTCACCATGGAATGGCGTATGGTTATTGCATGAAGAAGTATGGATGAAACGACTGCCATTTGACATCTTCTCACTTCCAAATCAGCCCCTTCCCTACTGCTGAGCCCTTGTCAATGCTGTTCCCCTGCTTATCCAGTAATGCGAGAGAAGCAGCCTGTTACTCTCCACGTGTTTGCAAAGACTTCGTCTGCGAGAATCACTGACGCCGGAGAGCCTGGAGAAGCTCAGGTCACAAGCTCCACCCCTCCAAGAAAGCCTTGTGTCCATGCTGCACTTTGACCACCATTAAAACACTGCCCAGAGAAGCACAGTCCATCACCCTACCCAGGGCTTTAAGTGGTAAAAGAAACTGGGGGTGCTCTAAACGGGGCGTGGCAAATTTCTTAAAGGGGTGTGGCCTATCTGAGTAGGGGCGTGGTCTAAATCAAGATAACCATCATTGTGTGCTTAAGAAAATCATTAAGTCACATCCAGCAAAGGATAATGAATTAGGCAAAAAGGTATATTTATAAGTATAAGCCATAAAATACCAAACACTTCCAAAAACATGGAAATATATTTACATTACTTAGAAATCTATTGCAGGATTTCCCAAAACCCTTGAAGATATTCACTGTGTCTATTTTGCTGGGGTTTCTCACAACAATTTTCTTCAGAAGACCTTCTACCTTTTGCCAGCCAACTCTTTACATACAACTTTGCGTCAAACGTTTCAAATGGCGGACAATTGAATTTTACCCAATAAGCATGAAGAAATGGTCTCTACAAGAAGAGAGGCCCTTGTTGGACAAGCAATTATGTTCATTGCGCTGAAACCTCTCTCGCAATCCGCATTACTTCCTGGCAGGGTGTCCATGCAAACTACTAACTTTTGTTATACTTCAGGGGTTTTCTTTCCTCCAAAATCTTTGAAAAGTCTAAAAGCTTGGTTAGTATCTCTTGCTGGCTGCTGAAACTCTGAAAACAGTTTCTGGATATCTGTTTCATCTGTTTCACCATATAGAATGCATTCATCACAAGAAGGCAACTGCTACAATGACGTAACGGCTTATACAGTGCATGGGCATGCTCACCCGAAACACCAACAAAAACCGGGACGTCTGGTCACCCTACCTTTGACTTTTGAGGCCTGAAAATAGAGCCCTCTAGATAACCCCCCCAAAAAACTGGGGGTGCTCAGACCCCCACAGACTCCCCCCCCCCTTAAAGCCCTGAACCTACCACCACTCACGTGGGAGGGTACCAAGAGCGAGAAGGGACTGCATGTACTATGCATCACTGCGCGTGCGCGAGGAATGATGAAATATTTCGCATAGGCTGCTTGCACTATCCGAAAACAAGGGATTTAAAAGAAAACAAAACATATAACGTGCAGATGTCACATGATTTATTTACTTTTCCAAAACCTTTCTTTTTTTCTCCCAGGCACAGTCGATTTTGGAATTAAAACTCCATTGGCTCAAAACGTTGCTCCAGAGGTTCCCGTCTGCAGTTTTTGAAACAAATGTGCAATAAATCTTCCAGCCCAGGAGAACATGGTCGGCTATTATTAGCTGCAGAGCAGCGGCCTAGAAAGGGTTGTTGATAAAACAGCATAGCTAGTTATATATTTGTGACATTTTCAGGCTTTCAGTGCACTAGGTGTGACATTTCAAGGCTTATTTATGTGTGACATTGTGAGTGACACATTCAGTACACCAAAAGAGTTATGTTCTGGTAATGAGAAAAGCAAACAAGCATTTGCAACGCAATAGGTCTCGCATGTATACTGTGACGAGTCCCAAACAAGGAAGAACGTGGCCATTATAATTGAACATCTCTGAGAGATGTTTGTCTTCGGTTGAGAAAATATATTTAATGCGTTGTTCCTCATCACGTCCACAGACA
The DNA here is from genome assembly GCF_964263255.1 of Lissotriton vulgaris. Taxonomy (NCBI): domain Eukaryota; kingdom Metazoa; phylum Chordata; class Amphibia; order Caudata; family Salamandridae; genus Lissotriton; species Lissotriton vulgaris. The sequence goes on along the minus strand of NC_141695.1, from coordinate 1,138,039,066 downwards.
TGGAAAGCAGTGCACTTCAGTGCTAGGCTGGTGTGTTTGGGCTGCTTCGGGACTCCTTTTGACTTTTCCAATGTTTTCCAGTGTTTTTATTATTTATTGTATACTGCATATGTTTGCAAAAATTAAAATAAAAAAACAATACTGTACACTTGCCAAGGCCAAACCTCTTAGCTTTGTCATTTATTGTTTAAAGTTGTCCTACCAGCGCAGCTGCTACGCTATTGCTTGCCATTTACAGGGTAAGAAAGTGTACCCACTAGTACTTGGGGGCGGGGGCTGGAGTGGGGGTTCGTAGGGCTGAAAGGTAAGGAGACAGGCAGTCCAGAGGAAGCCCTATATGAAGACGCGATGTTTATGGGATAGAAATGGAGGGTTATACCTCGAATACCACGACAGAATAAACCCATTTGTACTTGGGGGGAAGTGTTAAATCCGGATTGGCATCTGATGGAAGAGGGCCATGAGCGGAGGAGAGCTACACCCTGTGGTGGAGGTCCGAAGACACTTGACCTGAGAGAGGGAACAGTCCCGGGGTCAGGGAGATCCTAAAAAAGACTGTGAAGGAGTAAACAGTAGGGAAAGACTGTGAGGAGACCTGCACGAGGCAGCAGTGGAGTGTAAACAGGGGTCTCCTGCTAAGGGCAGGTAATCTGCGCTCCAAGCGGGGTCCCTGCGGTGGGAAGACACGTCTAGAAATTAGGAAAGTGCTGCCAGGTGACATCACACCTTCCACCAGTGCAGATCTGGGGTTTAGGTGGCGATTATTTTGTCATTTAGGTTCCCAGTGTTTTGTATGGGTCTGTAAGTCCCCGCATGCTACAAATGAGCAGTTGACTAGGAATCCGATATTGGCTAAAGAAGTCCGAACTGACAAGATGTTGAGCAGCTTCGAATCTCGGAGTCGGCCCAACATCCTTTGATTCTGGGCAGATCACTTATTCTCCCTGTGCCTTCAAAAAATTAACTTGTCCATGCGTGATGTAACTGGTGCTCATGTAAAGCGCTCCAGTGCCTTCGGGTCGCTTTTGCACTATATAAAACTGCAAAAAAATAAATGGGAGCTTATGGCCGCTAACTTTTTGTCACAATGCAACGTAGGGTGGTGGTGCTTTTGAGGAAATCCTAACACGTTGGTTCAATCAAAACTAAAACAATGTGGAGTTGGACTCACTTCCAAAGGGTTCTCTTCTCCGTCTCTTTCTTTTCAAGAATAGACAACATGCACGACGGAAACTCAACAGTCAAGCCAATGTATGTTTACAAACGCAGCGCGCGCTGTTGTGTTACATGACGCCGCCAGCCTGCTTCCAGGTCCAACCTGTCCTCAAACTTGCACAGACACAGTATGAGCCCTCTCTGCTGTTGCCGGTAGCCTGGAGTGAGTCACTTTTCAATTTTATTTCGTCAGGAAGTCAGCTTTGTCATTGAATGTGACAAAGTGAAATTAAATTCTGCCCTTTCGCTGTGCACATGACAGGGAGGGAGGGAAAGTTAAAGCGCACCATGCACGGGTTGTGCCGCAACGGGCCGCACGCTTGCTCATTGCCAGTCCGGGCGCGTGCATATCTCCTGTCCCCCTTCCGATGAAATACTGACTACAATAGATCACGCCAAGGCAAGCAGCACATGCGCTGCGTCGCTAGGCAAGACCTAAAAAGAATCTCTTTTGGGTGATGTAAATAACTTGAAACAACTAAATATTCAGAAGTTAGTATTGCAGCTGGGGCACTTAGTTAGCTACTGTTGGTGGACAATCCTAGGTCATGATTTAGAAGTCGGATGTAACCCGAAAACTATCCTATTTCTGCAGGAAATGCTAACCCTGGAGAACTACACCACTGGAATTTCCTATGTTGCAGGAAACTTCAGTGATTTTTGTTCCAGATTTAGCATATCGATAAACTTGAAGATTCTCAATAATTACCCACTTATAATTCAGCCCCCTAGACTGGTAGGAAACGAACACGAACTATCCACGATTCTAATATTACAGATCAGAAGGCTCCTGGCAACAGCTTTCTCTCCTCTTCACCCTTTGCCAATTATTATTATCTTTCTAGCTATGTGTCTTCCTCCTATACATTTAACTGTTCAGGCTCTATGTCTACTCTTCCTCCTCTCATTCTCTTTCATCCCCATCTTCCCTCTTATCTTGTCCCCATGTATCTTCTGCTTCTGTCTCTCTGCTCCCAATCTACACCTCTCCTTTTTGCTCATCTCTGCTCTCTTCCTTCTTCTTTTCATGTCTGTCTTATCCTCTCCATCTCCTTTTGTCTGTCTCATCCCATTATGTCCCGTTTCCCTTTCCTTCTTTTGGTTCCACTATACAACAAAAACCTTGGCTAAACTTTAAGATGAAACACTTAGAAACAGACGAAGGGTTCGAGATCAATGATGATGAATTAAAGTGCACCAGTCACCTTTGACCAATTAAAAAAAACAATGATTTACTCTAGATGGTTAGGTGCAAAAGAGACTAAACTCTGTAAACAGGTGTTCATGTGACAAGATGCACAGCCTAGGTTATCTCATCAGTAGGAACTGCCTCAGTCACACACTCAACCTCTGCAGCTGGCTCACACTTCTGTGTCTGTTGGTACAGGCGGAAGCATGCCAGGACTGGCATTGGATAGTGCTCTTTAATAGTGCAGCTCTCGTGCTGCTTATCTCAATGCTGCTTTCATCAGAGACGTTGCCTTTGTCTGTGCTTGACGGGCGTGGGCTCTGATCAATCAGGGGAATTGTAAGCACACTACTCGCCCGTGAGGGTCTCAAGGCGGTGGGGGGAGGGAGGGGGGTTGGTCCGCAGATCTGTTTAGCCAAAGGGCCAGGTCTTGAGGGTCTTCCTGAAGGTGTTCAGGGAGGGGGCGCGTCTGATGTCTGCTGGTAGCTCATTCCAGGTCTTGGCTGCGATGCGAGAGAAAGATCTCCCACCTTCTCTGGTTCTGTGGATGTGTGGGGTTTCGGCCAGTGCGAGGTTAGAGGATCAGAGATTTCTATTGGGTACGTGGAAGTTGATTCTGTCGTTGAGGTATTTGGGTCCGTTGTTGTGGAGGCATTTATATGTGTGAGTGAGGATCTTGAAGGTGAATCTTTTCTCCACGGGGAGCCAGTGGAGACTTTGTAGGTGTTGGATGATGTGTTTGTGCCGGGGGATGGCGCGGAGGAGTCTAACGGCGGTGTTCTGTATTGTCTGGAGTTTGGGGAGTAGGGACATGTTGATGCCGGCGTAGAGTCTGTTTCTGTAGTCCAGTGTGCTGGTGATTAGTGCGTGGGGGATTGTTTTCCTTGATTCAGCGAGATCCATTTGAAGATCTTGCGGAGGATGCGGAGGGTGGTGAAGGAGCTGGATGTGACGGCGTTGACCTGTCGGTTCATGGTGAGATATGAGTCGTACACGATGCCGAGGTTTTTGGTATGGTCTGAGGGGGTAAGTGGACTTCCGAGGGCCGCCAGCCACCAGGTGTTGTCCCATGCTGAGGGTCTAGTTCATAGGACGAGGACTTCTATCTTTTCTGTGATAATATATTGAGGCTGGTGCAGCGCTTAAACTGTGCTGCTGTCCAGACTGTACATGGACTGAACTGTTCTGGGGCTTCAACAGGTGAAGAAAAGGCACCGGAAGGTGAGTATTGGCCCCAGAGCTTGTTACGCTCATATTTTTATGTGAAACCAGATCAAGTGAGAAAGCTTAGCTAGGCCTGGAGACCACACCTTCACTGTGAAAGTTTAAAAGGTAACTGCAAAGTGAACAACATAACCGAGGCCAGTGCTTAATTTGAGCCAGTGGTTTCCAGTGCTTGGCACTTGATTGTCAACCCTGGGACTTATGACAGCCAGCCGCATGGTGGTGCTGTTTTACAATTTTGTGATGAACACAACAACAGTTGTTTTAATAATTCTATATACATTACAAATAACTAATACCTGCCACCCAAAGCTACAAAAATAGCTTGGGTGGCAGGTATTATTAATTTTTAATGTATAAAAAGTCTAAATTGTCAATATTAGATCAAAGGGAGGTGCAATCTCCATTGGTCTCCTTACAAATTAAGTATTGCCCGGGGCCCATGCCGCCACACACCCGCACACCATAACAATGAGTGGCCTCTTCTGACCTGGTTGATAGTGGCTAAATTGCCTCGGTTAGCAGCATATAACGTCCTGGTTGCTTTCTTTGTACTACACAGAGGAGCCTGCTGCGCCTCGTGGACCATAGAAGCTACTAAATGTGTAATATTATCATTTTATTGCAGTGTTGCAAACACTGGCGCTAAAATGTTGTTACCTTAACCCCTTATGTGTGGTGTTTAGTGTATTGTCTTGTGAGTTATAGATGATGGGACTCTATTAGTAGAAAAGTGACGTAAGTGTTTGGGTGTGGTTGATAGAATTCATGAAGTAGAATGCTCAGTTAGTGTTTACACACTGAGGAATAAAGATGTGTAATACCAAGCTCCGTGTGTGGCATAATCCTTTACATGTACGGAGGCTGGAGAGGATGCAGCACTTGGCAGCGCAGAAACAGTCAGTGAGCTGTTTGTTTTACACTGGATTCCGCGTGCAGGCAACTTATCTGGATACCAAGGTAGAATCATGCTTTAAGCCTGTGTCCAGAGTCATGCCTAACAGGTGTGGACATCTTACTCCTCAATACTTACTTAGGTACATGCCTAAATACGTGCCTGGGCGTCTGTACTGTAGACATAGGGCGTGGGCTGGAGGAGGGGGGGGGGGGGGGCAGATGGGGCCCGTACTCAAGCTCTGTTTATCCTGGCCCCCCACCACAGCTACTGATTATGCCAAAAGGCAGCACAGAAACACAAGCATGCACTGCACAATCCCAAACACAGTAATTTGTCCCAATCCCTTTTACCCAAAGAAGTGTGGGTTACTTAGAATGTAAGTATATATGTATACATACATACATGCATACGTACACACACACACACACACACGTTAAACCATTTTTAGGAAGCAAATGCACACTGTCACGTGAGAAAATGTTTAGACATACCAGAGTAGAAACATGTCTAAGTGTATAAATACATATGTGCATGCATTTCTAAATACACATATTGGAACATATTGATGCAAAAAAAGAGGAAATGCATGTTGGCAAAAAGTGTCAAGAAATATATGCATAAAACATGTGCCAGCTTCATGCCCTAGGACCATGAACCAACAATTATGGACACATGCCTAAACACACGTAAAAATACACATATCTGAAAGCTTACCTAAATCAATGTTTAGAAACAAATGTATGGAAATATGCTGAAATATTTGCATATAAACATATGACAGGAATACTTTGGGGACATTCATGCAAACATTTATGAATATATACACAGGAACACATTAGAAAGCATGTTTTAGTTCATGTATAAATCATGCATGGAAACATTATAGAAATGTAGGAAATCCGTCGTATGTGCATGTATACAAACATGTGGTGCAATGACCAATACATTTGTTGAAAGATATCAGAATGCATGTATAGATGCATGCTAGATGAGAACACAACCATGCGCAGGAATATGTGTGAACCAGGGTGTTGCAAAAAAAATGGTGCAGCAAGTGCACTGACACAGGGGTACAAAAAGTATGAAGGATCCATAGAACCCCCAATAACACATCTTTTTGACTACTAAATCAGAGAATTGACCTTTCTTGGTTATTTAAATGTGTTTTCATGGCATCCTTGCCACGCCTCTGCATGTGGAAGCATGACAAAATACACTAATGGCAACGTGTGTTTGGAAACATGCTCAGGTGCACAAACTGGAACAAAAATATATGGTAATATGCGTCGGAAACATACCTCTCCTGCCAAGATAAATGTTTAGGAACATATGCAAGGAACTGTGTCTAAATCCTCTGTACTCAAGCACAGGCGGTGCTGCCTCACCTCGCGCTGTACGTGCCCTCACAGTTTAACCACTATCTTCTGTCAGGGGCACTCGCTTCCTTCTTCCTGGCTCCCTTCTGTAGGGGGTGCCCTCCTCCACTACTTATCACTGTACAAGGTCGGTCTCCTGCTTCACTCATGCGTTCCTAGACCCATTCTAGGAATGGACAGCACACGTAAACCCTGAGTAGGACACCCTGAACACGAATGGTGCACAAACATCCAGCACAGGATCAACGTGCCATATAGGTGGGTAGTGACATCCAGCACTTTAAATGGAAAAATAGAAGTGCGGGTATCCTGCACCAGAGTACCTGCTTGATTCTCAGAAGTGCCGGTACTTTCCAAATAAAGGTATTATGTCACTCTTGAGAAGTGCAGGTACTCGTCCTACCCAAAAAAAATGCTGCTACCGGCACCGGCACATTTAAAGCACCAGTGACATCGCACATCTAGAATGAAATATTACATACACAACAACCAACAACGCACTCTAGACAGAACAGTGACTGCACACGCATCCAAAACAGCACATATATGCTTTTACTCAGCACTCGCCACCGAGACAGCAAACTACATTTCTGCACGGGAATGATCCTGCAAACAGCCCTCTCACATGCTTAAGAGAGTGAGGACACCCACCCACAACTCTCTGATGTTGACACTTTCACCTTACACAGGAATGTTAATGCAAAGGTCCACGCGACCGAGCGCACGTATTCACGAACAGAATCAGCCAATTGAGACCTTGCGACCGTTTGGAGTCAATGTGCTCCCGAGAGCGCTGTGGTGCCGCACTAGAGGCATGGTATGCGCTATACAAAGAACAAGAACACGAGCCTGAGCAAATTGCATCAAAAGAATAATTCGTCTCGTAACTAAAAAGAAAGTGAGCCAGAGAGATAAAGAGAGGTGAGAACGAGAGCACGAAGGAACTAGAAAACGTACGAGGCTGAGAGAAAAAACGTGAGAGGAAGAGCGTGTGCACAGGTACAAGCTGCTGTTGGCGCGATTCTATACGTATAAGTTCTATCAGTGAGGCACGTGGGCGACTTACCAAGAAACTAGTGCCTCGAGACAGCCGGGGTCGATAGAGAGCATTACACAGAAGCTGAAGTTCTTCATTCACTCACTCACCGGTGTTTTGCAGCGAAAGGCGCCCCTTTTGCTGGATGGTCAGTTTCTCCCTTTCCAAGGGGGTATCGGGCAAGTCGGTGCCCTCTGTGCCATCCACCATGTACAGGTCGGCCAGCAGCAGCAGCGCCACGGGGGCTAGGGTGCAGAGCGCCTGGACACGCATGGTGGTGGAGGCGGGAGTGAAGGAGCGGGAGAGTACACTGGCTGCTCACTCAGAAGGGCTTCAGAGATGGACTGAGTTACGGGCGCCGCGAGAGCCTAAAATAGAGAGGAGCTCTGGTGTCAGCCCATGAGGGACTCGGGCAGGTGCTGTCCCTCAACCGGCCAATCAGAGAACGGGGGACGAGCTACACACACCCCACGGGGAGACGGGGGCCCACCCTTCCCCATTCACAGCATTGCCTCCCAAAACACAAATTACGTTCACTGCTGAAGCCATCATGCACACTCCACAAGCACACATCTCCCTTGCTCGCCACACGCTCAGCACTCAAGCACACACCGATAACACACCACGGATTCACCCTCTGCACGTGCTCACCACGCACGGGCAGTTCACCAGAGCGAGGGAAAACGCCACACAAAGACACGAAACTCCACATACTAGGGACATGCAAATACACCACTAAGCACAGCCACCACGCACGTCGCACCCCACCCACTCACGCAAACAACACACGTCCACACACATTTAGTACCCGTAATAAACTTTACATATGCTGCTCCCCCACCCTAAACTTGGACATTTTTGCCACATTCACCAGTTAGCACACGCTTACCACTCACTCACCCGCCATTTCACTCTGGCCGTACACCCACCTCGTACATAGCACAGTAAAGACGCTCTATCGACCCCCAAATGATAAATGACTGAGCCAGCCCAGCAAGGATCCGCGAGGTATGGCATAGGTAATGCTCTCTCAGCTTCGTCCTCGATATGTATCTCTTCTAGCGTTTTGTTTCAGTCTTAATTTGCGGGCTCGTGTGACAACATGGGCTTTGTAACCATTCACGACAGGATCTCAGTGCCGTTGTTGTTTTACCAGATACAAAATAGGCGATGCAACACAAGTCAGAGTAAAAAGACGACATCTTTATTATTGTTCATATTCTTATTGCCTACATATGTAATTGAATTAATAACAATAATAACAGTTTTTCTAAGTATTCATATTGTTATTGTACACATTGCTAGGACCTGTTCTAACAATAGATGCATCATGTATGCAGCATTTAAGTATTAGTTCATAGTGTCATATCAGCATCTTTCATTAACATCCTCATTATAATGACCATGCTCCTTTCTGCCGTTCCAGCCCGCCTATCCCAGGTGCTCCTCGCTCACTCCAGCTGGTCAGATGCCTCAGGGCTGCCAGGGCACTCGTGCTCCCTCCGGTGAGATCCTGGCACTATGCCAAGTCCACTCCACTCACAATGATCCATGATCCCTCCACGTGCCCCCTTCTCTCCATTGTGCTCTTTCTGGCCTTCTTTTCTACCTCTCCTGTCTCCCAAAGCGCTCTGAGTTGAGGCGACCTTAGGATGGAATGCATTGCTATACATATATTCAACAAAACATAACACAACATTATCTGATGCTCTATATTTGACGTGTCATTTCTGCATTTCATATAAAAACTAGATATGCCTGTCTCTGCCCCAGCTCTACCGGCCTGCCTTAGGCTTCCAGCGTCTTGCATAAACTCTCCATTGCCCTGAAGACCCTGACCCACCCTGTTCTGAAGCACTGCAAAGTCACTACGTCCTTCCATATGTGATAGTCCTACCTGTAAGGTGAGAGTCTACACCACCACCGCCCTATTCGCCTTCCAGACACCCCGTCATTACCTGCAATCGCATCTGTTCCCTGTAGGCTAACATGTCTGACCCTGACACAGACCTAAGGACCTGTGAGAGGTCCCTCGTGTCCCGAAGTCATTCCGTTTCCCCAAGCCTACTTCCTGAAAGCAGGGCGTGACAGCCTACAGAGGGCATTAGAGTTAGATTGGTTCTATTAATGGACCTTTCTTGTCGGAGTCATTCCGTAGTCCAACCAGTGATGTAGATGTCACACCCAGGGCTTTAATTGGGATGAAAAAACTGGTGGGGGGTCTCTCAAAGGGGCGTGGCCAATGTAATTAAGGGCGTGGCTTAAAACACGTAAGCTAAAAATCTGTGCTTAGCATAGTGTGCTGTCCGACTTGTGTTTTGATCCAGATATATGATACAACAACAACAAGTAACATCATACATAGAACAAGTCAAGACTGTTGACTTTGTCAGTGGCTGTTAGTTGCATAAGATAAATAAGCAGCAACTATGACTTGTATATAATATTGAAAAAGCTTCCACTTAAAGCCCTGGTGACACCATTACAGTGTTGCTGCTCCCGAGTTTCAAAAAGAGAAGGGAAATACAGAGAGAAAATGACTCTTTTGAAAGGAGTTCCCTTCCCTTACAACGCTCACCTGGCCTGGCGTCATGCCGTAACTTCTCCACCAGTAAGAAATGAGCAGCGTGAGCACCGTGCATCGACGTGCCTGCTGTCGCTGCAGTCCGGAGAAAAATGGACCGCCTGTGCCAGGGCACAAAACAGAGCCCGATAGAGACCCGTTTCGAGCCCCCCTTTAAAAAACTGCTGGTGCTCAGCACCGGTGTGACCCGGCCCACTTTAAGCCCTGGTCATGCCCCATAGCTGTGACCATTGCAGCCAAGCACTTCCTTCGCAGAAGTAAGTTTGAATGCCCCTACAACCCAGTCCCTCTCACAGTTTGCTCTGTTAGAGCTGGACCCCAGCGAGTTCTGATGTACCAGACACCAGCGGCGGCTCCTCGGCTAAGGGGGAGGAGAATCTCCCCACTGCTCTCTGAGCAGTTAAAAAGGGAAAGATAAAATGATAATAGCGCAATGCTATTTTCTTTTTCCATACCTGCTCAGTTGTTTTCAACTGTTGGTGTGGTGGGGGCGGGGCAGTGCTAGGCTGTCTAGAGCAGGGAGAGGCGCACTTGGTATGTTCTCCTCCCGGCTGTATTGCATAGCCGGGTGGAGAACATGCACAGGCTCTCACTCCCTGTCTGATCGCCAAACCAGATCGCTCAGACCAATCACAACGATGCTGTCATGCTGGTGACAGGGGCGTCATGACTGGCTTGGGGATTCTGGGAGCCTGTGTGCTACCATGCTGCCCGGAGAAGAGAAGAGGGCGGAGGAGAGGCGAAGGTCATACCCAGGTTAGTGCTATATTTTCATTTTCATTCCTCCCTCGCGCCCCATCACCCTGCTCAGTAGCAGCCGCCACTGATGTACCTGGGATACTGCAAATGCATTGTCCCACTCTCCAGGAAGCCACATAGCTCCAGGGGCACAAATGAAGGCTGGTCTATGAGAATTTGTGGCCACCGAGGCCTGCATAGACACTGGAATTAGGGGTGCAGGGTGTGCAGCAGCACCCCCAAAATAACTATTCTAGACTTCTGAAGGCAGATGAGAATGGATATGACATAACATTTTTTGTCTAGTTACATTAGCTGTTCATTCAGAAAGAGGTCAAATGTCAGCCTAGTTTTTCAACAAATTGCTGCTTATTCTTTTAACATGTAGACAGTTTCTACATTTCTTTCTCTTACTACAAAGTGTGAGACATTTGTAAAGTGAACTACTAGACAATCTTGCTGGTGTGAAAGGAAATGCTGTAGGATGTTGTTTTCTTCTAACACACAACACTATTTAAAAACCTATAAAAGAACTGTACAAACAGTTCAAAATAAATAAACAGTTAGGAGAGCATTAATGAAGCGCTTTTTTTCTAATTCTGAAGTGTGATGGAGAAAGATTTTGATAGGATAAAATCAAATAAAAAAACGGAACTCTGTGAAGCCTAAATTACAAATATTCACTGAAACCCAGTTTCCACACATTATCACTTGTGAGCTATATCATTTGTATGGGTGGGCGGAATTTGCGTAGTTGCGCTATGCAAAGCGCCGTGAAACGGTAAAAAATCTTGAGAACGCAAAAGTTCCGCGAACACGCGGAATTGCTTGTTCAGCCCGTTCGTGATGCTTTTTTCCTGTTCGCGAATGCTGTTTGCGTGCTCGGGCAGAAATATCTCACGAACACGCACTTTGAAAGCGTGAACAAGCAAAAAATTCAGCGGAGCCGCGGATCGTGGAATTTTTGACAATTCGGCGTTCTTCGTGGAACGCGAAATTACTCAAATTCCGCAAGCAGAATGGAATTTACAGCCCAGGCCTAATAATTTGTTCAGTAAAACTGTATGTCTGTGCAAATTTAGTGGTCATTTTAATGGAAAATATTCTCTCTGTAAATGACAGTATGCTACCACAATATACTTTAGTAATATATTTGTGACAGTGTGCCCATGAAATGCAACAACAGCTACATACTACACCCATATTACTATCATGCAGAACGGGCGTAGCCAATATGTGACCCTTGTTCTTCGTGTGATACTTCAGAATCCCTATGAGTTCAGTGATTTAACATATATGGTAATGCCCCCACTCTGAGAATTGTTCCAGCGCCACTGGAGGTGAGGCGAGACCTCAGCAGCTTGGTGGGAAGGCATAGGTGGAGCTGCAAAGTGCTGTTGTGCAAATCATGTTATGAGGGGGAATTGGCTCTGCTGGGCATGACTGGCATACATCACTGCAAACGGGCACACAAGAGCTCCCACTATGCACACCAAAACGGCTCACTCTGGCTGATCGAAATCATTGAACCTATTATTGTGGACTTTACTATAAGTGCTGTACAACCTTTCCAGTTAAAAGTGTTATTTCTGCATAACCAATTATAAAGTAGCTCTCAGACGAGAGTTGCATAATGCATTTTTTGGGATGAGCAAAGTGAATCCCTACATCTGCAAAATATGGCATAGTTAGGGAATTATACACTCTACAAAGATGTGCGAAATTCCCCGCTTCTCTTAGAGGTACATTTTCGATTCACCCGTCCAATACCCTGCAGCCAGATGTCCTGCCAATCATGTACAGAAAATCAGACTGTAGGGAATACAAATCTTTCAAGTTGATAAGTCAAAAATCTTCTGTTCTATTAAGAACATGGAGGCAAAGATGATGCTTGGAGGCAGAACATTGAGGTTTGGTTTAATACTATGTTTTGAATTACACAAAGAAAAAGGAAGGTCTACAGTGACAACAGGTCTTATAGGGCCATGTGGCCCTTGATTGGTGGTGGGGTGCGATGATAGAGTAGTGACTCATGGGGAGCCGCATCGCTGTTTGGGATGCTGGTTGCTGCCTAAGAAGGAACAAGGGCTGGAGGACTACAACTCCCAGGGGGGCACGCTGTTAAGCCCACACCTGGCTCGCACCACCTGATCTCTGCGCCTACTTAGCGCCTCGCCGCTGCCGTGGGAGCCGCATCGCTGTTTGGAACGCTGGTTGCTGCCTACAGAGGAACAAGGACTGGAGGACTACAACTCCCAGGGGGGCACGCTGTTAAGCCCACACCTGGCTCGTACCACCTGATCTCCGCACCTACTTAGCGCCTCGCCGCTCCCGCTGCAGCGGGAGCCGCATCGCTGTTTGGGACGCCGGTTGCTGCCTACAGAGGAACAAGGACTGGAGGACTACAACTCCCAGGGGGGCACGCTGTTAAGCCCACACCTGGCTCGCACAACCTGATCTCCGCGCCAACTTAATGCATCATCATCCTCCCTGCGCGGACGTGCCGGGCGAAGCCCGGGCCAAGGGCGCGCCCATTTTAGCCCGTTCGAGACCGGATCGGGCCACCCCTCTTTCACGTGGCGCCCTGTACATCCACAACAATAAGTTAAACTGTAAGTACCAGCTTGGTTGATCATCTGTACAGCAAGATGTCAGCACGTGAAAGCAGAAGTAAGGGTGTGAATTCAAGTGGGAACTTAACAGGGACATTGGACAATTTTATAATTCGGGCAAATTCAGTTATTGATCAGGGGATAATTTTAATGGAGCGACGGGTTTCCCAAGACCTTGCCCTAGCGAAAAGATCCTCTATGGGACACCTTGCTAATGCCCGTACCCCTGAGCCACTACCCCGAGTAAACATAATAGACGCACCTGTGACTGTACATAACCCCCCTCCTTCGCAGGCTCATGAATTCACCTCATTAGCTGATCAGCTTCAAATATCCATGGCTGCAGAAACGTCTATAGTGTCTAACTATAGTTCACCTGAGAGACCGAGAGGGAGCGATACCGAAGAGGAAGCGGGGGGCAAATGATGCTGCTAGAGGCAGAAAGCCCAAACTTGCCAAACAATTCTTCTCCGTCGGGTCCGGGCACTGTGACTGTGAATCAATTAGAGACAACTGGGCCTTCAATGCCGCCCGAATCCACTCCCTCTGTGTCTAATCCTGATGGTACAGCTTTGCCATTGGAGGATTTAGTTCTCGCCAAACTTGGTTCTTTATTAAAGTCCTCTTTTAAATCATTTGAAGACAGGCTTCTACAAATTGAGCATCGGCTAGCCAAGATCGAGGATGCAACACCTAATATTGCGGACAATATAAAGTTAACTGGGATGTCATTGGGTATTGATCAACAGAATTCTGTCCAGGGGGGGGTGTGTGTTGCATGCTATTGTTCCAACCTTAGCCACACCCACATCAAATGTATCTATAGCTAACTCGTGTGCTCCTGCAACATTACCTGTCATTTCAACTATAGGGGTGGACGCTGCTAAGCCTATTTAAACCCCCCGGGACGTATCCGATTCAGTACCCTCTAGGAAGCTAAGACTTGATTTACCACCAGAATCAAGCCCGTATACGGTAGTTTTAACTGGGGTACCTGAGTTAAGCAATCCGAATAATGAGTCATTCATGTCACTGAAAAATAAGGCAGCGGATTGGCTTAATAGAAACAGACCACTTCCCCGTAATGTTTCCTGTGAAATCCTGATGGTGCGTAGGGCGCCCTGGGTAGGGCATAGGCCAAAAGATATACAAGGCGATTGTGTGCTTGTGAACTTCAGGGACCCTCGTACCGTGGGACATATTTGTAACTGGATACACTACAGTAATGGGTCATCGATTCAACCTCTTCCTCTGACATATTTTTATCTCGTGCCCCACCATTTAGATATGGAAGGGGACTGGACTCTAGTAAGGCACAGGGGCAGAGGAAGGGGGGCCGGGGGCTGGCATATGCAACCATAAATACCCAGTCAAATACCCACACAAAACAGGTATAGCGGACTAGAAATGGTCGATTGACTTTTTATTCCTGGTGACAACCCTCCCGGAGTATCTGACATTGGGAGAATTGTACAACATGAGGGAGCGACCGAAGGACGAAGTAGCCAAATACCCTGTGCCGACCTATTACCTGTGAGGGTCAGTATCGCAGTTAACAATGTTGACCCCTTAGGGAGTATGTCGGGAGCCCAAACCCCGTTTCCCGCCGAAAATAAGGTTTCGGCTTATAATGTTTTCTCATGGAATATTGCTGGGTTGCCAGGAAAGGTGAAAGATCCGACTTGGTTAGCCTTTACAAAATCCTTTTCGGTGATATGCTTGCAAGAGACCTGGTTGGTAGAGAGTGACATATTTATAGAAGGTTATAAAAGTTTTTTTGTACCGGCAGAGCCGTCACGAAGTGACAGAGCTAAAGGAGGATTGGCTGTGTACATTGACTTAGCCTTGTTCTGCACCGTCAAAACAATACCTACTCATAATACTGACATTCAAGCAGTGATGGTTTAAAGAGGGAAGGAAATGGTATCCCTGATTAACTTCTATAATGCCGTAAACCCAAGTAGGGAGTGTAAGCTTGATGATCTGGGCAACTTTGTTAGGCACCACTGCGAGAGCCTCTCCCATCGGATGCTCATTATGGGGGACTTTAAGGTACACCCTTGTGGGAACCCTAAGAACACTGCTATTGGATTGTTGGGTTGTCACAGGATGGAGGGCCTCCACTTTGATCATTCTGGCCGGGGGAATAGGTTGAATGAACTCATGAATTAATTTGACCTAATCTCTGCCATGTCATTGGTGGATGATTGTAGCTATCAATTAGTTCCTACATTTAAGAGCTACTCGGGGGGGGATCTTTTATTGACCACATCTTTTCTCTTTATACAACTATATTAGGATTTAAAATTCAGGAGAACGCACACAGTGATCATAATCCAGTCTGTATTTTACTGGGTGGCTACCTTCTAAAATCACGAGAAAAGACGCCAAATTGTGGTGTTCTTAAATGTACAGATGGAAGGCGCCGCCTTAAATGGGCCAAGGTGCACTCGGACCAACTTTATGATAAGATCCATAAATCCTGTGCTACCGAGTTATCACTGTGCGTGTCCCCTGTATCTTTCCCCCCAGACATCCTCCTTGCATCCGATGGTATTGTATTAAAAGTAGGTGAAATGCTAAGTGTACCATCGTCTGGCCCTGTTTGTAGGGATCCCAAATGGTTTGACCACTCCTGCTCAAAGGCAGGTAGTGAATTAAAGGCGGCCCTAAAACTAAACCCTAGGGACCCCATACTGGTCAGGGCATCACGCCTGTCTTATAAAAAGGCCTTGGCCAAGCGCAAGGCAGAAGTGAGGGATAATATTTGGCAAGATCTGTTAGACCCCATTACCCTTGGTAACAGTGAAAAAGTCTGGGGCATTATTAACAAACCTCTATTTGATACGGTAGGTGACACCTCAGTTGGCACGAATATCACTGAAGATGAGTGGGTATCCCATTTTAGTCTTATTTTTGACAGTAACACTCCACAGTCAGAATATGATAGAGGTGAACAAAGAGTAAGTCCACCACTTTTTACCATTAGCGAAGTCGAGAAAGGCATCATGGGGTTATCAAGTAATAAAGCGCAAGGCCCTGATGGCATGCCCCCTGACTTATTTAAATCAAGGGTATTTCTCTGGGCGCCAGTCCTTACTGCTGTGCTTGGGGGACATCCATGATAGTACCAGTATTTAATAAAGGGGACCGAAATAGCACTTCCTGTTACAGGCCGATATCTTTAATTGACTCTGTGGTCAAAGTAGTGGGTGGAGTGATTTTGAACAGACTAACAGCCTGGGCAGAAGAACATGGGGTGATCTCCAAAATTCAATATGGCTTCTGGCCCGGACACTCCACAATAGCGCAGTGTCTCAACTTATACGTGGTCCTAGGAAAATACACCTTAGCGCAGCAGGGCACCATCCACATGGCGTTCATGGACCTCTCTTCAGCTTTCAACTGTGTTAATCTGGGAAAGCTCTGGGAGGCCATGGGCGCCATGGTGGTGGAGCCTAATCTGGTTAATATTCTGGTGGATTTGCATCAGGATACTAAGGCTAACGTGAGGTATTCACAGGACCTTAGGATGTCCAGGGACTTTAGTGTCCACAGGGGTGTTAGGCAGGGCTGTATTTTGGCCCCCTTTCTCTTCAATTTATATATCAACAACTTGGAGGAGTTTTTAATAAATACTGGTGCTGATTACCCCTATGTCGGTCGTAAGGGTCTGCCCATTTTATTATATGCGGACGACGCCGTTTTGTTGGCTAGGACTGCAAGAGGTCTTCAAACACTATTAGATGCTTTTCACAGTTTTATGAAAGCCCGCGACTTTTCTATTAACAATACTAAATCCTTTATAATGCAATGCAGGTAGGGCAGCGTAACAAGAAGCCGTCTTCATTTCGGGTTAACGATGAGAAGGTCCCTACAACAAGAACCTTCTTGTATTTGGGCGTCCTGTACGACGATCAGTTAAAATGGGGCCCATCACTCCAGAGGAAAAGGGGGAGATAACTCGGGCTAACGCTGCTATCTTTAATTTTGCCAGGAAAATGGGCAAACACCCTATTGCTGCACTATTAAAGATCTATCAGGCAAAGAGTGTAGCAATAGGAAGCTATGGTAGCAAACTCTGGGGGTATGTGGCAGCTAACGACATTGTGGTGGCAGAGAATAATTTTTTGAAACAATTGTTGGGGGTCCCGAGGGGGACTTCCAACCTAATAGTGCATGAAGAAACCGGCTCTCCTTTTATAAGTGATACCTTAGCAATACGGCCACTAATTTGCTGGTTAAAATGTTGGCTAAATAAAGATTTGACTTTAAACCACCTACTCCTGAGAGAGGCCTTATCCCTGGATAATATGCTCAAAATCCCGTGGCTAAAATATTTGAAAGACTGTTTCTTTGGTATGGGGCGTTCAGAACTCTTTTTAAATCATGATTCTATTAGGCTTGCTGATGAAGAGTCTGTGAGGAAAACTTTTTCCCTTTCACAACATATGCATCGCGAAGAGGTAGAACTAAACAAACCTAGTGTCCGGAAACATGCTATCTTGAAGACTACACCTTCCATGGAGCCTTATCTATCTTGGCCGATGTCGGGCCTTGATCGATACCTGCTAACTAGGTTCCGACTGGACTATTTCCACCTCATGTTAACCGTTCCAAAGGTTTCCCACTGAGGTCAAGTGCTACCCCCCTGCGGCTGCGACAATGAGTCTCCGCAGGACCTGGTTCACTTTTTATTGATCTGCCCCTTTTACGATTTACCTCAGAGGTTTTACCTAAAGCCCCTTCTAAAAAAACTGAACTTCACCCAGGTTACACCAGCACTCTGTTACCTGCAATTGTTAAACCCCAAAAGTACATTATTTGTGATTGGTTTTCTAAAATCTGCCCTAAAATTTAGAAATAGCATGGAGGGTTAATTACTTAGTACTGTCGTCATTACTACATTCGCCTAACTGTGATCGTTGATTTTAATATGTGTTTTTATCTGTGGGTTGCTATTTTAATATCTGCACATCAAGTTTTATTGTGTTATTTATTAATTATCCTGTGCTTTTATGGTTGTTTCTGTTTGAATAACCGAATAAAGATTTTGACTATGACTATGACTCATGGGATATGTAGTCAATATGTTTTTATTTTGTAATGTGATTGGCTGCTGTGTTTTAAGCAGGAAGGAAAGAGAAGCATAATCTGCAGCCTCTGGTAGGATAAAGAATTACCTGCAGTGGGGAAAGGAGAGATGTGAACAACCATGGTACAGTTTTGGTAAGTGTCTGCCAAGCAGCACTCTTGTAGTACTGTGTGTCTGCTGAAACATTTCCATTTCAGCATAAGGACTTTCCCCACCTTTTCTTAACAAGCTTTACCAAAGCCAATAAGTCTCGCCTTTGGGAACTATTAGCTTTGCTAATGTTTTTTAGCCATGCTGCACGGCAACCCTAATGCTGTGCAGCCTGGCTAAAGAAATATTTAAAAAGCCTATGACGTGGCTGTCCATGTCATTTTGTAGGGGTTTGCATTACGCATGCATGCACCTAGAAAATGAAGCTGCTGTTTTTTATTGTTTGAAGTTACTGATCTGGGTTGAATTGTAACTAAAAATAACAAAAATTTGCAAAAGCGTTTTTTGTGTTTTTGAAGCGGAGGTAAGCAACATGGCTCAGTTCAGAAGTAGTGAGGTGGAATCAACACTGCGGGAGGAATAAGCAACATGTGGGGGTGCTGGTGGGGAGCAGAAGCAACACAGTGGTGCGAAGAGAGAACAAAGTGGAGTGCTGGAGGAAGAAAACAGGTAAATGCTAGCAATGTGGAGCAGGCAGAGGACAAGTGTACAGGTGAGAACATGGGGGAGTACACCAGGGCGAGTGCAACATGGAGAAGGTGGGTAGAAGCACACAGGTGACAGAGAGCAACACGGAGTCCAGGGGGAAAGAAGTACAGCAAAAAATACATGCAATTCCATGGTGTGCTTAACACAGAAGAAAAATTGCTTGATAAGCAAGAATTCGAAGCATAGAAACTAACTAATCAAGGGAGATGGCAAACAGACTATTTATTCTCTATGGTAGGGACAAACACAAGATTGACAAGATGGGACATGAATAAGAAGCATTCAAATTAGAGTGACAGGAAAGCCAACCAATTGTAAGCAATGGTCTTAGTATGATTTTCAAAACCAAACAGCAGTGCTGTCTGGTAGACTAAACCTAAAACTCCACCAGTGTTTCAAGATACGGGCTTCTCCGCTAGTTAGTTTCTGCCTGATGCCAGTAGACACATAAAAATGACGGACAGCCTTAACACCTAGCATATAGGCAACCACATATAGGCAACCATTATCTTTGCACCACGTTACATAACCCATGCACTTACGCTGGCAAGCCATACCCGATTACCCATACCAAAAACCTGTTCACATTTCAAACCTGCACCCATGAAGAAGTATGAATTGTAACATAGTGATGCACAGACGATCATTTTCCAATACTGGCAAGTACACAGCATTGTGCACAGTTTCTGCCGGCAAGGCTCCCAGGTAGGGAGGTGGGTGCTTGGAGACTGTGATTGCGAGAGAGATCACAATTAAAAATAAAAAAAATCACTTACCTTGCCGCCCGGGGTCCTGCATCTCTGCTCCTGCTCTCCTGCTCCGACTTCAGGAAGCAGGCAGCCAGGCTGCCTTCCCTAAGCCAACCGCAACGCTGCAATGCAGCATTGTGACTGATCTGAGCGCCGTGACATGATGCTCAGCCAGGGGTTGGAGGGGTGGGCTTCTTCTCCATGCAGACTGTGATGTGGCCTGCATGGAGAAGTGGGAAAGTGCACATGAATGGTTTGGGTGGCCCAAGAAGGCAGTCATTGCTCACTTAGGAGTGGGCAAACCACTCCTCCCTTGCCCTGCTCCATTAGCAGAGAAGCCCGGCCCACCCCCCGCCCACAATTGAAACATAAAATGGAATATAACTGAAAGGTATTAACATTTTATTATGTTTTTGCTTCTAGCACTGCTTGAAAGCAGTGGGGCAATGCTCCTCGGCCATAGCGAAGGAGCTGCCACAGATTGTGCAGATGCGCAAGCAGGGATATACAAGTGAAAATAAACCGGCAATCTTATGCACAGACATATATAATTAGCATAGATTTGCATATAATTGCTAGTTAAATGAGCACCAAATATTGCATCCTGATCAGCAGCGGGCCGAGCGCGTGCTGTATGATGCAATAGCCTATCCACCCCTTCCCCCTCCGGTCATTGGATCTCTCAGCCTCTCTGCCCCCACTATCTCTGCAGTAAGAGCAGTCACATATTTCATCACTTCTTTAAATGTCAGGTCTTGTGACTTTTTTGGAGTGTATTTATTGTTTGCATCGCCTGGCTGAGCATCTTGAGTACAAACGCCTTACAGAGGCTTCATTAAACGATGCACCAGAACATATCTGGGGATGAAAACAAAGTAAGTTCATGCAGTGTTGCACAGATTTTCTCTTGCACACTGCTTGTAGTTCTTGGAAGTACTATGATTGCCACCTGTAATTCACAAAGTTTTCTGCACGTGGGCTTTTTCTCCTTACACCTGAGATGCAAGCACATTTTAAAGCGCTGGCTAACATCCATCTGGTTCCAAAGTCGCGAGGAAACTGTGTAAACTTTGTCCTCCAAGAAAATAGCACATCCTTTTTCAGCCTCACAACGTGCAGAAATATTGCTAGATTGCGCAGAAAATGACATTAGGGTGTAAATGTTTGAAAAGTAGGAACTCTGCAAACTACAGGTAGGCCAGTTGTCAGGATTTTTTGGTTGAGCATTTTTAATGCTGCTCTGATAGACCGAGAAGAGTTTTAGAGCCCTTTCAGTGGTGTAGCGGGAGGGTGGGGGTCTGCCCCGGGCGGCACGAGTTTTGGGGATGGCGGACCCCCACCCCTTTATTTCCAGAAATCGCCCAGCATCCATGCTCTTTTAACATTTGGCTGCCGCAGGCGGCAAAGGTACGGGCCGCCACAGGCCCAATTAGGCCTAGCTACGCCACTGAGCCCAATTTATTAACCATGGGCAAATCTTGCGGATTTGCGGTCCGCAAATTCGAGCGAAATTGTGAAAAAATCAGCGAGTTTGCACGAAAATCCACGAAGTCGCGGATTTGCATAATGTGACCATGACCACGTGTGTCTGTAACTTTTCCACCGCGCCGACAGGCGCCGAGGTCCCTCGGGTGAGCTGTCCATCATAGTGAAGAAAGGGCGGCAAGAAGTTGCATACCCTAGAGTGTGTGGGGCGGGGCAAACGGGCGGGGCTTCTATGTGAGTTCACATTCCTCTTGTTTATAAAGGGTCAAAGACCGATCAGAGCACCAGATGAGGAGAAAGCAGCCTCCTGTTCACAGAAAGAACACTGGGATTGCGCTAGAGAAACTCGTGGATGCAAAGACCTCCATCAAGGATTACATCGAATTGTAGACAGTAGATATGGGGAGGAAGCACACCTGCCTAGCCTAGACCGTGCTCACTGGTTGTTTGGGCGGATTATAATGCGTGACTGAATTTGAGCTTCAACTCGGGCACCTGCTTTATCTGTAAGTGCTTCCTCTTGAGGTTTAATTTTTGTGACAGGAGCATCGTGCCAGAATGAATCCTGCCTGCATATTTATCCACGAAGATGCCACCGTGTTGATACCTCTACTGCAAAAAAAAAATCCGCCCACGAGCGGATTTGTGGATTTTTCAGCAATTTCGCGAGATTCGCGGATCACGAAATTGCCGAAAATCCGCAAAATCCGCGAGCGGAACGGATTTTGCACCCACCCTTACTATTTATACAACACTTTGTATAATAAAAACTTCGCACACCCCAGCATCAGAAATAAGCACTAGGGTGAGGGAAATGAGCGAGACAACACGAGATGGTTGCATAAGCTACTGTGACCACCACAGACTAGGGCATGTTCTGATGTATTCTGCACGACATGTCGATTACAAAGAATTGCAACAACCAAAGGACCCTCTGATGTGAAGAAAGAGGTGTCTGGGGTCCAAGGCTGTCAGGTTTGTGGCAGAATCAATCTGAAAGAGCCTATTACAGTGGGAGAGTAGGTTGGGGTTCAGGAAGCAATAGGCCTGAATGTAACAAATGGTGTTTGATTCGTAATGAAAGGTATTTCATGACTCAGTATCATGCACCCATTCACTCAAGGTCTTTGTCGCAGGAGAAAAATGAATTGTCCTGATTCAAACCTGGTCATCACCACTGAAATACCAATGTTGCCTTAGCCAGAACTGCACTGTAGGTGGCCCTGCCCAGTATAGAGATTGGGGCCTAAGGTCCTCACTTGAATGAAATGTTTTATTTTAGGGTTAGTGTGGGGATTGCAGTGTATTATTGGGTGAGGTTGTGCGACCATACAGTGTAATACACTTGCAAAACTGTATTTGGCCCAGTCAGGCTCACTTGTAAAACCTTTAGCTCAACCCTGAATGGCTGTGGCTTCGAGCAGCAAGGCTTAAAAACTGAGCTAGTGTAAAGCATTTAGAAGCACCTAACAACAAATAAGAAAGCCATGCAACACAAAAGAAATCAGAGATCAATTTCTAGAAATTGATTATACTTTTATGAATTTTTAGGCACCAAGATAAGGAAAATCCACATGAGGGTTCCGGAGATGTAGATTTTTAAGTACAATTCATATTGCAGCTTTTTCGTCCAAAGCACAAACAAGCGTTGGTAATCATAAAGTTTAGAAACTTTTGAAAAGTTTGAAAGAGTTGTGTTCGGTTCCTCCAGCCTGAGTTGGAGTACCAGTTTCAAAAGGTACATTGTCTGGGGGTCCAAAAAGGAATAGTTGGACATTTCCTTGTTACCAAAGCAGTCTCAAGTCCACTTCCAAGCTTTACATGAAGACCGCCATAAACTTCAATAGAGTGGTCCTAATGTTGGGACTGAAGGATGCTGAGGATGAAGAAGGAAGCTCTGAGCGCTGCGTGGTTGATGGCGGTGTCCTTACGATTATTCTTCAGTCCACAGGTAAGGTGGGGCGACTTTGGCCACAGGGGTTGGTGTTCCTCGAAGTTCTCTTTGAGCCAGTAGCAGTCCATTTGTGGTTGGGCTACCGATTTCCAGACACAACGGGTCTAGCGGTATCCTTTGGTGAAAGCTGGCTTCTGTCTTTGATGACCAGCCTGGAAGCAGATGACAGTCCCAGATTCAGCAGACTCTGGTGCCGCTTTTGGCCATAGAGGATTGCCCATCGGTGGTCAATGTTGATTAGAAAAATGTAGCTACTGACTTACCCGGATGGGCTACTACAGCTTTGATGGCTCTGGTGCTGGTTCCATGGTCAGCAGACTGACCCTTGTAGTCACTGCTTTGGTCTCTGGAGCAACTTTTTAGTCAGCAAGGACCCCCAAGCACAGTCCTCTTATTGCTAGCCCAGGGTGCGGCAGGTGCAATACAGCAGTCAGTGCAGCCTATCTTACCAGGTCCAGGGGTCAGCAGGCCAGTGCTTCTTCAGTCTTTTCTCCAGTTCCATTGTGATCTGAGGTTCAGGCAGCAATGGTCGGTAGTGGGAGTACCTGCCGGGCTGTGACGTGGGGAAGGAGAGGGGCAGGGTGGGGGGTAGTAAACTATGGATTATGGAGGTTTACAGGTAAGTAAGCATATAAATAAATAAAACAAATTTTGTTGCGTGCACTGCATCCCTAAATGCGATGCAGTACGCGCAACAAAATTCGTTCTATTTATTTATATGTTTACTTACCTGTAAACCTCCCTAATCCATAGTTTACTACCCTCGAACCTGCCCCTCACCCTCTTGGTAGCCCATCCTAGAGGGGTGGCTACCTGTGGTCTACACGCCCACGGCAAAACTGGTGCTGACAATGGTTTACCCATTCTGTTCCTGCCTCCAGCCCATCTACCTGAACAAAGGGGTAGCCCTGCATGAATGTGATAGCCATTTGCCCCCCTAAGGCGGCGTCTCCCTTTGAAGCTTGCCTTTTGGGTCAACACCCTGTGTGGCGTCCTGCAATGGGGAGGTACCCTCTGCAGCAGATGTCTATCGTTCCTGAGCCTTGTGACACTCACTCTACTCTTAAGGAGGGCAGATGGCTGGTGGCCAGCAACTGTGCAAGGCAACTGGACAAACAGGGCAACAGAGTCCCTACTTTTTAAAAGTTGCTTATCCTTAATGTGGCAATAAATTTGCCTTGGACACCAAGTTGGGTTAAAGCCATGATTAATTTGATACAGTGAAGTCCCGTTTTAGTAGTCCCGTCCATTTTAGTATAGTTTATATGTAAAATGGAGTATGTCTCCCAGTTTCCTTATCTGGAACTTTCATGGAATGAGCACTCAATTTGCCCCAGGCAATGCACGACTAGTGTATCCACTGCTTGTGCAATCTATTGTATTCTGGTGCTTGTTATTTCACTACCCCCAATATTAGCACATTAGTGATTATTGCAATACAAGTAAAGTACTACAAGTTCCTGAATGAAAAGAGAAAAGAAGAATGGAGGTCTAACATGGGGCACCTAGGGTGCTCTGAAGTATGGATTCAGGAGAGGAAAGTCTACAGTAGGCCTTCTGCTCTCATACCTCTCTGTTGTACATGTGATATTTACATAGTTATAAGAAGGTGCATGTTGGATCATACTATGCGCTAACAATGGGTAACACCTGTAATTACTTAGGGCCAGATGTAGGTTGCCCAATACCGGTCGGTAACGGCCGAAATTACCGAATTTCGGGCCAGATGTAGGTAGGCTTTTACCGGGTGGTAACGGCCGAATTCGGCCGTTACCACCCGGTAAAAGCAATTTGACATGTAGGTCCCTGTAATTTACAGACTCGGTAAATTTACCGATAGGTAAATTTACCGAGTATGTAAAATACCGAGTCGGTAACATTATGGATACCGGTAAATTGGTATGTAGGTGGGACTCTTCTGAGTCCCACAAGCAGTACAAAATCGGTATTTTACCATCAAATAATACTTGATGGTAAAATACCGTTTCAGGTGTGCATGCACATGTGTGCATGCACACCTATGCCATATGACAGGCAGACCTGCCCTTAGGGCAGGTATGCCTGCCACATGGCACCCGAGCCTCTTTTGGGGGTGCCAGAGGGTGTCAAAGTGACACCCCCTGCACCCTTGTGGCTATCGGTATTTACCGATGTGGTAAATACCGACCGGTAAATGCCCGTTCATTCCTATGGGCTTCAAAGCCCATAGGAATGCATGGGCATCAACTGGTCGGTATTTACCGCATCGGAAATTACCGACTGTTTCCGATTCGGTAATTGCACATCTGCAATTACCTACATCTCGGTATTTTTATTTTCCGACCTCTGAAATACCGAGTCGGTATGACTCGGTATTTAAGAGGTCGGAAAATAAAAATTACCTACATCTGGCCCTTCGTCCGTTACCGACCGGTATTGGGCTTTTTAGATGTAGGTGGCATTTTTGTAGGATTCGGTATTTTACCGAATCAGTAATTTAAGGATTCGGTAAAATACCGATTTCTTAACATACCGATTCGGTAAATTACCGAATCCAGGATGTAGGGAGCACTCAAGTTAGTGCATTTCTCAGTTAAGTATTCGTTATTTACCACCAACTAGAAGTTGATGGTAAATAAGGAAAACCTTTGAAAAAGCATTGTTTTTTGCTTTTCCAACAGTGCCATGTTGCAGACATACATGCCCTTAGGGCATGTATGTCCGCAACATGTGCACCCATACACAATTGAGGGGTGCAACAGGGTGTCAAAGTGACACCCTGCCACCCTTCAATGTTTCCCCCTTTTACCGAATCGGTATTTACCGATTCGGTAATTGCCATTCATTCCTATGGAATTTTACAGATTCAGTAAAATTTACCGAAACATTACCTACATACTATTTACCTATTCTTAAATACCGAATCAGTATGATTCGGTATTTAAGAATAGGTAAATAGTATTTACCTACATCTGGCCTTAAGTGACTTAGGGCCAGATGTAGGTAAAATTTTTTTACCGACCTCTTAAATACCGAGTCATACCGACTCGGTATTACCGTGTCGGAAAATGAGATGTAGGTAATGAAGGCGGTAACAAATACCGACTCGGAACCAGTCGGTAATCGGAAACGGAATTTACCGTCTCGGAATATACCTACACGGTAAAATCCGAGACGGAAAAGCCCAAACCGATCCACCGGTGCCACGGCCCATAGGAATGAATGGCAACTTCCGACCCGGTAAATACCGAGTCGGTAAACACCGACCCGGTAATTACCGTGTCGGAACTACCCGCCGAAGATTTTGAAACTGACAAACATGTGCGCCTGTGAACCAATCAGGTACTTCAACCACACCCAAATTTCAAGCCACAGGGGAACTAACCAATCAGATCCAGCCACCACACCCCAGTACTTGGGACAGGCCACGCCCATGCAGGTGCAGAAACAAACAGTCAGGAGAGCAGGAGGACAGAGTGTGGAGCAGCCTTACCTGAGACAGAAATACACTGCAAGATGGAGAGCCAGGAGGCACAGAGAGAAGCTGCAGAGCGCAAAAGGAAGCAGAAGTTCAGCCAGGAGGAACTGCAGGTGCTGATTTCGGAGGTCGTCAGACATCATGGCAGAATTCTAGGAAAGCAAACTCTGCATGTTGCAGAATCCATCAAACGCAGCACCTGGTTGGACATACAAGGCAAGGTAAATGCCATTGGTGTCACCCACCGTGACCTAGAAGACCTCAAGAAACGGTGGTATGACATCCGCATTATCACCAAGAAAAAGCTTGCTGCCTACCGCAAGGAATGTGATGCTACAGGCGGAGGACGTAACAGAGGCCCCAGACTCACCGACATCGAGGAGATGGTTGCATCCACCCTTGAGAAGGAATGTATACACGGAATAGGAGACGCAGACAGCTCAGCAAGAGGAGCCAAGAAACCAGGTAAGATGCAAGAACACTATCATTTACCCTTTTACCTATTCCCCTCACATGGCAAATCAGACTCCACAACAGGTTCAACTAATGTCCTGCAATGCATCCTGTGAAATGTAGTCACGTGTAGATCAGAGCAGTCAGCGTGCATTGCAGCAAGGGGAGCAACAGACAAGTAGCATAGGCAAATGAGAGACAGGCTAAAGTGCAATAGAAGTGTATTTTATCACATGACACAGGTGATCAACATAACTGACTCAATGTCCATGTCTGTCCACAGGAGAGTCAAAGCGCAACACAGCTGAGGTCAGAGAGAAGAGGAGGGAAGGAGCCGGACCTAGCACATCTCACGCAGGGCAGGACCAAGAGCAGGCAGCCCCGATACCTGAGGAGGCAATTGCTGAAAATCCACAATCCCCTCTCCTATTCGGTAGTCAGGACACAGGAGCGGCAGAACTATCACCCACCCCCACATCACCATCCCCAGTGCTGGGAAGAGTCAGGAGCCATGATGTGCCCCCTCGCAGAATACTGCAAACATCATCGGAGGAGGAGGAGGGTGGCACACAGGACAGAGGCAATACCGAGCAGCAGCCCACTCCCAGAGTCACGCGGGCCAGTGTCCGAGGGCGACGTCCACGGGAGGAAGAGGATGTGCGGCAAGTCCAAGGTGTCTTCTGCGGACTGGAGGCCACCATGGTGAAGGTGCAGCGCCTGCAGGCGAAAGCAATGATGGGGGTTCAGAGGCACGCACGCACAACAAATGAGAAACTGGATGCAGTAGGCAAGGGCATAGGGGACATGGCAGAGAGCATGCAATCCATGGCGACAGGAATATCGGATATCACACAGTGCATGACTGTCCTGTGTGACAAATTGGACAGGGACCATTTGGCGAGACGCAAGGCCCGTGTGGATGCGCGCAAGCAAACCACGGCCCTGAACACGTTTGCAACTGCCATAGTGCAGTGCTGCAA
This sequence comes from Lissotriton vulgaris, assembly GCF_964263255.1. Lineage (NCBI taxonomy): Eukaryota > Metazoa > Chordata > Amphibia > Caudata > Salamandridae > Lissotriton > Lissotriton vulgaris. The sequence continues at coordinate 1,138,011,322 of NC_141695.1, read as the reverse complement.
CAATTTAAGTGAAGGCATGGCCAGGATGACCTCTGCAATGGAGCTGGTGCTCGCGCAACAGACTGGCACTGGAGGCGACACTTGTGCTGCCGAAAGCGAGGGGTCCGCCAGCAGGAGTGGTGCAGGCACTCCTGTGCATGAGTTACGGAGGAGTGGCAGGCGTGGTGGAAGTGTGACAGGCCAGCGTGAGGACATAGATTCACAGCCACAGCAGCCCCGCCCTGTGGCCCGTGCCCACAAACAATGACTTATCACTCCAACCAAGGCTGTAGTCACGGTGGTGTTAACCGTGACATCACACTCATGGAGTGTTTGTATTAGTGAGCCCAATGTGAGCTAACAATGCTGTGGCGTAGTGAATATTAAACTACTTCAACAAAGTTACATTCATGCCTGTGTCTCTTTACTCACTCAGAAATATTGTTGTGTAACCTCTGCCCGTCTCAGTCTCCCATCTGTAGCTGCTGCTGCCACTGAAGCTTGGGGCTCTGCCACCTCTGGGTCGTCATCAATGTTCTCATGATACGTGAGCTCCACCTCAGTGCCTTGCTTGGTGGCGAGATTATGCAACATTGCACAGGTCGCTATTATTTTGCAGCAGATGATTGGGGTGTACTGCCGTGCACCTCCACTCTTGTGGAGGCAGCGAAACCTGCTCTTTAGGAGCCCAAATGTGCGCTCAACTACGTTTCGTGTGGATCTGTGAGCCACGTTGTATCGCCTTTCACTCCTGGTGGATGGGTTGAGGTAGGGAGTGAGCACGAAGGACCGCAGGGCATATGCACTGTCGCCTAGGGGGAGAAAGATAGACATTAATTGCAAGTACATGAGACGTAGATCTAATGTGAGTGTCAGGGTGTGTCAATGTGATTTACCTAGCAGGTATCCATTTCCGAATTCTCCGGCAAGTAGGCGCGTGTATATTCCACTGTTCTGGAAGATGAATGAATCATGGCTACTTCCGGGGAACTTGGCTACGATGTCAGTGATGAGGTTACCTGCATTACATATGACCTGGACGTTGATGGAGTGCGTCGATTTGCGATTCCGGTATATGTGCTCTGTGGCTGCAGGTGGACAGAGTGGGACGTGGGTGCCATCGATGCAGCCGATCACGTGAGGGAAGTGTGCCAGGTGATAAAAGTCAGTCTTGGTTTTGGCTAATTCTGCCGGTGTAACAGGGAATGAAATATAATGCCCCATCCTCTGCATCATGGCGTCAATAAACCGCCTGAAGAAGCGGGACAGGCAGCCCTGGGACACGCCACCCACTGCAGCTATCACACTCTGGTAGCTACCTGAGGCCAGCAGGTGTAAGCTACATAGCACCTGGACATGAGGTGGGATCGCATGGGCCCTGGGTGTTGGGTGGTCCAGGAGAGGGTGTAGGTCCCTGATCAATTGCTTGATGGTGTCTGGGTGTAGCCTGTACCTCTGCAGTATTTCAGGCTCTGTCAATTGGAACAGTGTAATCCTCTGCCTGTACACTTGTTCCTCCCTTAGCCATTCTCTCTGTCCTGCTGCCTGTAGTCTCTGCCGTCTTGCTATGACGTAAAAAGCCGCCATCATGGGTCCTGAGGTGCATTTTGGGACTTTTTTTATAGCCCTCCCTTGGTTACCACCTGCTTTGAATGCATGGTAAATTCCGACTAATTAATACCGATTTTTCGGCGGAATCGGTATTTTTCTGCTTACCTACATCTCCATGGCAAATTTTTACCGTTCCTGATTTACCGAGTCGGAGAATACCAACTCGGTATTTATGTATACGGTATATTCCGACACGGTAATTTTACCGGGTCATTCTTACCGAGTCGGTATGTTTCCGACTCGGATTTTCACAACTCGGTAAATCATGGCCTCCTACATCTCATTTTCTCGGTAACGGCCGATTTTACCGATTTTCGGCCGTTACCACCCGGTAAAAGCCTACCTACATCTGGCCCTTAATATTTGCAGGAGTTGGTGCAGTTGATAAACGCTGGTCATGTCATATACAGGTCTTGCAGCCACGGTGAAAAGTGCAGGCACTCTCCCATTACAATTGTACACGCACTGCTGATGTAAACTGACGTAATCCAGCACTATCCATTATTAGCCCTGCTGATGGTACCCGACGTAAGCCAGCATTATCTATTATTGGCTCTGGTGATGTCTGCGTTAGTTAAGCTAGCACAGCACTATCTATCATTGGCCCTGCTGCGAGGAGGTAGCACTATCTGGACACCTGCTGAGAAGTGCTGCTAATGTCCCACAAAAAGCGTGGACATTCTGCCGAGAAGAACTGGTGCTGTACATCATTTCTAAAGGGGCAGTGTCAAGAAGGGTCGCACTGCCATTACTCGTGTGGCACACATGCCGAAAAGAGACAGTACAGTCCAACTAAAAGTGCAGCAAACCAACTGGGTCTGCTCTGTGCTGGGTCTGCTCTGTTACATTTTGGGACTGGAACTTTCCAAGTGTTGCTGGTACTGCCCTACCAAAAAAGCATAGCAGCTCTGAAAAAAGCATAGCAGCTCTGCCGAGAAGTGGGTGCCCTGCCATTTACTAGGGTAGCAGTCCTGCTGTGTAATGTTGGTTATTCGTAAAGTGCCTGCAAGAAGACCGCAGGCCATCCACAACACAGAAATTCTGCCTCCTGCTCCTCTCTTCCAACCCCTAGTGGTAATTTCTAGAGTGATTTTTACCACTTCCTAATCTGAAGGTTAAATAGTGTACCTCATGTTTGTAAAGGTGAAGCTGGGAAGGTTAAATAAAAGGCAGAACCTACCAGGGGCTAAGATGTGCCTTTTTTCAAGGGGTTGGGAGGTGAATTGATTAGACCAAGGAAAAACCTGCAGCAGCAATCGAGGTCAAATGAGGAAAACATTTTGTCAAGCCACAGGAGGTTCGGGCAGGCTTCCCTTGTCCTGGCTGCTCTTTGCAGACCATGCCTTATCTCCAGCGTTACCACTGTATACTCAATAGTCTTGTTGAAGTATATTTGTCTCTTGTCTTTTTGACTTCTCAAAGTTTGCTGATTCCATTTTATTCTGCTTATGCATGTGACTGCGTAAAAATTGAAAATTATGACAAGGTGGGTGAACCATTCAGATCAGGATGTATGTCAGACCCTTAGAATTCCTCATTAGCAATACAAATGCTCATGCTTGTATTTACGGCTGGTTCCCTAACTCATCTGACACCAGGCGGGCAACTAGAACCACATTCCGGGGGTTGGGGGGGGGGGGGGGGGGGTTTGGGAGGGGGGAGGGAGCTGAAAAAGATTGCAGGGGGAGCTAATTCTTCCTGCCATAGGCAGAGTGGCTCTAATAAGGGGTCTTTTAAAGACCAATAAAGTACTCGGGTGCTGCTGCTATTAGACGGTCGCCAGCCTGCGAAGCTGTCTCAGCCCGGGCTGACACATATGAGGAGGAGGGGTTGGGGGGCTGAAGGACGGTGATCCCAATGGGTGTTGAACGCCTGTCTGACATCCAGATAAAGTCAGGGTGTATGCCAGTCCATGAGCATTACCCTTATCCATGCCAGTACTAAAGTCAGTGACTGTACAAGGCCTTGTGCAGTGGCAGCCCGTGTAGGTAAGCGCTGCGGGGGCGGGTGGAAGTCGACATACGACGGGATATTAAACATAAAATAAATAAATAAAGCAACTTACATTGCGCTCGCCGCATCGCTGAGTCAGCGATACGGCGAGCGCAAGGTAAGTGGTTTTATTTATTTTATGTTCACTAACCCGTTGTATGTCAACTTCCACCCCCACCCACCCACCACATCTCGCTTACCTGCATGGAACGCGACTGACTGACCGTGTGTAATACCTAGCATCAGCCAGGATGCCATCATCACCCAGTACTAATGCGAGACCCTGTGTATGACCATACCTCAGTGTCATTTCTCACACCCGGCCAGTTGTTAGATCCATGTATACACGGTGGTACCAGTGCCAGATTGTATGTTTCATTTCGTTCATGCGCTACGTGTCACTCAGTGAAATAAATAAAAACTCACCTCTCTGGTGACATAACTGGTCAAACAGTTGAATATTGTGGCCTAGGGTTCATTAAAAGTAATAAACTTCATGAGCAACAGCTTGTGGTCCTGGGAAAAACCAAGAATCTGCTGACTCGGTTCATGTGAGGTCTGGATTTTCTTTTGTGTCCTTGACTATAGTACAAACATTACGCACACATTTACACTGTGCTAGGAAGAAGTTTTGATAAGCTGTGATGCATGCGCATCCACGATAAGGCATTTTTAATTCACTGATCTAACATGGTGGACGGCCATGTTAGACCAGTAAATTAATGTTCAAAAAATGTAAAACAACACAAGCAATGGCAAGAAAGTGAGGAAGCAGCCTGGCAGAATTTTCCAACTGCTGGCCCATATTAAAAAAATAATATTAAAAAAGTCAACTCTGGATGATGAGCAGCAGGGAGTGGTGGAGGGAGGCTGTGAGAAATTGGGTTGTTGGTTGACTGAAGTGCGAACCTTGGTCAAGCAATTGCCACAACCCTTTGCAGGGTGAAACTACAAAAAGTCACTAAATTAACTTGTGCTTAACCCTGTGTAACTTTGCACAATTTGTAAAAAAAAAAATAGTCAGGCTTAACTTAATTGCAATGTGTAAGGTATTTATGCAACACTCAAACAGTAATACAGTGAAAACACAACACAAGAAGAATCCCACACCAATTTAGAAAAGTAGCATACATTTTAATAAATTATATGACACCAAACGACATAAATCCAAACAGTAGATCCAGAGTTATTAATCTTTAAAATGTTTAGTGGAAACTGGTGAAAAGATCTAACACGCCAACTGCAGACATCTAGTCGCGCAAGACCAGGACAAAGCAGAAAAATATGGGCAACCATGATGGAGTGCAGTTAGGGTGTAAGAAGTGGATTGGGTCCGGTCAGATCTTGAAATGCAGACTTGAAAGAAATTTTGAGAAAAATGTTCTGAGAAGGTAAAGTTCAGAAGTGCATGTCTGCAGGCGGTGTCCAAGGAGGGAGCATTGTTGTTGGGAAGCCTTGCGTTGAAGCGGCAATAAAGACTTCTATGTTCGGATTTAGGGCCTTATTGCAAATTTGGCGGTCCTCCAGCAGTGGTGACACTGCGCTGCCCGCTGGAGGACTGCCAAAGCTGTAGTGCATCTGCCCACTGGATTACAAGTGTAATCCTGGTCGGGTGGGTGGTGCAGGGGCGGTCTGAGAGCGGTGGTCTGTTAGGGTCATAGAAGAACCTAACATGCAAACCGCTGCCGTGAGAGCAGAGACTGCACGTTCCTGCACAGTGTGGCATGCATGCCACTTCATGCAGAAACTGGGGGTGCAGTACCAGGGGGGCACAACATGTGCCCCCCTGTATGCATCCCCTGGCCCTGGAGCGGCAGGGGGCCCTGTTAAGGCCCCCTTAGTTGCCTCTCCGCGACCTTTTTCATGGCGGGCTGACCACCATGAAAGGGGTAGTGGAAAGCCATTTTAGAATATGCTTGGCGATGTCGCAGCAGCACCACCAGCATATTGTGGCTCCTGACCTCTGCATGACCATTGTGGGGTCTTGGATCCCAGGCGATTGCAGCAGTCCTGTGGCGGTCCGAATGCCACACTCATAATACTGCTAGCGGGTCCGTAGTGTGGGGATGGTTGGACCGCCACAGCTAGTACAGAGGTCCTATGGACCGTCTTACTGGTAATAAGCCCCTTTGTTTCTTTTTTGAAGATAATAATCTCCAGCGGGATGAGGCAAGAGGCTGTAGTCAAAGGCAGTTCTAGGGACTTGGGTACCCCTTTGGTGAAGGACTGCTGAACAGGATTTTCTGCTACGGAAAAGAATGTAGCAGGAGCAGCAACAAAGTGGGACCGACTGGCTATACACCGTGGGTAGATAGGTGAGCAGGCTGGTCCCAGTCTTCCCTCGGCTCTCAAAGCAGTTTTCAGCTAAATTTGTTCAAAGTCCTCCGTTTTGGATTTTAGCTATCTGGGCACATTTAGCACCACAAACAAAGGTCCAGGACTGGTGGGACACCACTTGGGGGTTCAAAACTCATTCAGGCTGTGCCCAGGTGCATGTTCAAGATGGTGAGAGCCTCTGTGCCCTTGTGGATCTGAACAGGAGGCCTGCAAACTAGCCCTTGAATTCACTGTGGTAGTCCTGGGTGCCAGGAATATGAATTGTTCAAACAGCAGTGCTGGCCTCTGAGAGTTCAAGGGAGGCTCCAGGTAGCAAAGCAGCCCTACAGGAATAGCAAGGAAGTCTTTCAGAGTGCCCATCAGATCACAGCTGAAGATTGTCCTCTGAGAGTCCTTCTGCTGGTCCAGAAATTGAAGTGAAGACTGGGTCATAGGGCCCACATTTGTATGCAATTCTGCCTTGGAATTTGAGAGAAGTTTGTAGAGGTTTCTACTTTAAAGTGCATGGAATTTCCTGACTCCCCCACCCTGGCTCCAAGCTGGCTGCAGTGACAGCGTGGAGATGGTTAGCCCTTTGTGCGAAGAAGGAGCACAGCCTATTCAGTTGCAAGTGGGACTGTGATCAGCTCCTCAAACCCATCCTGCCAGCAGACGGCCACCAGGCACACTCAATTCCTGTATTGTGTGACTGCTTGGGAGGAATTCACAAAATCTAACTGTCAGTACATAGGAGAGGCTGCAGGCACCAACTGGATAATGGCAGAAAAATGTGTAGCCAACATTTAAAGGAGGCTTTAAGGATGTCTGTTCACAGCAACAGTGAACAGAAGGTCAAAAAAGGCCCTGACATCCTCCGATAGCGAAACAGCTCTAGTAAAGCCCAGTACTAAGGTAGATAACTCTCTGGTGGGGGAGAAGGAGAAAACTTTAGCGATAAATGCAAAGACTTTGTCCCAGAAGGTTGTAACACATACACAGCTTAGTAAAAGGTGTTCAAGGTCACCATGTTTCTTGTTACAGTTCCAGCAAGTGGCGTTGTCTCTAATATTATGTGGAAAGAGACGCGCCGGTGTCCAGAAAGCTTTGCTGAGGAGCCAAAACATCATCTGGGAGAGTGTAGGGCTAACTTTGTGTCTCATGGTTGATTCCCATGTTTTGGCCCACTCCATGTCTGAAATTGGCACCGAAGAGTATGTTTCCCAGAACTGTTGAAGATCCCAATTGAGATTGGAATGTTGTGGGCGTAGTATTTTGTAAAGTCTGTAGACCTGATGGCCCAGCTTATTGAGGGCAACTAATTAGCTTGGGAGGGAGGCCGGCTTTCTGATCAGTTTTGCTTTGGAGATTGCTGCTTTATTCAAAAAGTTGTAAAATTCTATTGCTTCTAGATCGTATTTGTTCTGGAGTTCTTTAAAAGAGAGCAGGTAAGAATCACTGAACAGTTGGTAGGGGAAGAATATACCTTTATTGATCCAAGTCTCATTGTGTAGTGGTTTCCTTTTGTACATTATTAAGTGGTTGTGCCATAGCGAATCCCATTCAGAACGCCTTATATGGTTAGACAGGAGTCTGTTTTTAGGAGGCAAGTTTTGTATTTTTGAAAATGGATATTGAGCAACTGGCCGTATTCATTTTAGCAGTAAGAATGGACGCTGGATCAAGGTTTTTAAGAAGGGTTTTCTCGACAGTAAGCCAAGCAGGAACGTATTCAGCTTGGGGTGCCAACCAGTGAGAGCCTTGTTTGGCAAGGAAGGCAATCTGATATAATTTGAAATCCGCTAGATTGACCCCACCCAGAGATTTGTCGAGGCAAAGTTTTTTTAGGCTAATTCTAGCCTTTTTGCCTTTCCACAGGAATTTAGAAAGTAGAATATCTAATTTGCTATGGAAATCCTGGGACAAGGTGAGAGGGAGCATTGTTATGAGGTAATTGACTAGAGGGGAGATCATTTTTAATGGTTTCGACCCTTCCCCATCAAGTTATAAAACGGGGGACCAGCCATCCAATTGTGATTTAATTTTGTCTAGACTGGTGGATTCATTGTGGTGAAGTCTTTCGAGAAGGGAGCTGCCGAATTCAATTCCTAGGTATTTAATAAAGCCAGTTTGCCATGTGAGGCCTGAGTTACCCAACATATCTCTGGTACCATAAACGTTTAGGGGCTTAACTTCCGACTTGTCCCGGTTTAATTTGTAACCGGAGTATAACGAGTATCTTTCGATGGTAGTCATGAGAGCTTCTATGGAGGTCTCTGGGTTCTCTGTCGCTACTAGAATATCGTCAGCGTATGCCACTAGTTTCACCTGTGTGTCTCCGAAGCTCACTCCCGCTATATCTTTATTTTGTTTTATGTCTGATAGGAGAGGTTCAAGGGCCAACAGAAACAGGACTGGGGAGAGGGGGCAGCCTTGCCTGGTACCCTGTTTTAAACTTAATGAGTCTGAGTGGGTGCCATTGATGGCGATTCTAGCAGATGGTGAAGAGTAGAGGGCTATTACCATATTAATGTAGGAGGTCCCTAGATTAAAGGCTTTCATGCAGTGATGTAAAAAGGACCAGGATACTCTATCGAACGCTTTTTCAGCGTCGAGGGTTATGGCCACCAATGGAGTGGGTGTTATTTGGCTTTCTCTAAGATATGGCATAATAGTCTTGTATTGTCGTTGGACAAGCGTTGTTTTAAAAATCCCACCTGGGAGTTACTGATTAATTTGGAGAGAATGGCATTGAGTCTAGTCGCAAGAATTTTTGCATAGATTTTGCAGTCCAGATTTATCAGCGAAATGGGATGATAATTTTTAGTTAGAAGTGGATCCTTACCTTCTTTCGGGATAACAATTATAGTGGCTCCGCCCATTGATTCAGAGACACTGCTAGAAGAGGCAATCGAGTTGAAAAGTTTTAGAAGCAAGGGGGCGAGCGGCTTATCAAATGCTTTGTAGAAGTTTGCAGAAAACCCATCCGGACCTGGGGCTTTGTTGCTTTTAAGTGATTTAATAGAGGCCAGGATTTCCGTGGCTTTGATGGGGACCCTATTGTAGAACTATCCTCGTCAGAGAGTTTGGGAAGATTCAAGGTATCTAGGTACTTAGTGCAAGCGACCAGATCGAATAACATCTTGCTCTTGTAGAGGTCTTCATAAAAGGGCTTAAAGGTGTCTACAATTCTCCCCTGGTTGGTGTGTGTGTTGTTTGCGGAATCTTTGATTGAAGATATAGTAAGCCATTTTTGTCTATGCTTGAGATAGGACGCAAGAAGTTTCCCAGCTCTATTCCCTTCGCATAGTTTCAGGGCTTTGAACTTATTAACCCAAACACCGGCGCGTCTGCTGGCGATAGTGTTATATTCATATTTCTTTTTGAACAGTTGCTCTAAAACGAGTTTGTTATCAAGGTCAGTCGAGTGGGTGTTTTCTAGAGCCTTGATGTCTTTTTCAAGCCTGTCAAGATCCAGATTCAGCTTTTTATTGGTCTTTGCTCTGATGCCAATAATAATTCCTCTAATCGTGGCTTTCAGGGCGTCCCAGACTATGGAGGTGTTCATATCGGGGGAATCATTCAATGAGATGTATTCCTTTAAGGCGTTTTCTATTTGTTGTTTGCTTACAGGTTCTGATAGAATTTCCTCATTAAAACGCCAGCGTTTTTAGGGGGGTAAGATCGAATGGGAGCCTGGAAGTTTGGTGCTAAAGCAAGAGTGGTCAGCTTTGGAGCAATGTCTGTTTCCTCGATGAGGTGAGTAAAAGGGCTAGAAATGAGGATAAAGTCAATTCTGGAGTATGAATTTTGTGGGGCTGAGTAAAAGGTATAGGGCCAGATATGGGACACCAAATACTGGTCTGTAATGGCAGATTTCGGCTGTTACCGACCGGTATTTGGTGTTTGACATGCAGGGGGCCTACATTTTACAGAATCAGTAAATTTACTGATTCAGTAAATTTACCGAATCGGTAAAATACCAAATCGGTAAATTTACCGATTCTGTAAATCAAGATGTAGGTGGCACTTAAAACAGTGCCACAGGCCCTTAAAAATTCGTTATTTACCACCAAATACTATTCGATGGTAAATAACAAATTCCTGTGTACATGCACATCTGTGCTCGTACACCTTTGCCATGTGGCACACAAGCCTGAATCAGGGGTGCAACAGGGTGTCAAAGTGACACCCTGTCCCCCTTGTCATTTCAGTAATTTTACCGAATCGGTATTTACCGATTCGGTAATTGCCATTGGTTCCTATGGGCCTCAAGGCCCTCACTCCCAGATTCATCAAAGTAATGTTTTGCGAGTCCTTATTAGCTAATTTTAAGGATTCGCTATTAAAGACTCGCAAAACGGGATGCATGTAGAAGTCGCAATATTTTATGCGATTTCTACTGCTTCCTTATTTGCGATTCGCTAATTGCTAATCGCAAATAAGGAATGGCTTTTCCATTCATTCCTATGGGGAGTCATTCCGTATTTGCGATTAGCAATTAGCGAATCGCAAATAAGGAAGCAATTTCAAGGGTGCCAAGGTGTCCAAAGGACACCCTGTAGCACACCTGAAGTGGTAATGTACACTGGTGTTGCGCACACACATGTCCAAAGGACATGTGTGTGTGTAACATACAACTTAGAAAAATGCACTAAAGTGCATTTTTCTAAGTTTTTGCTATTTACCACATAGTTAGACTTCGCTGTAAATAGCGGCCCCAGATTGCGAATTCGCAATTTTAAAATGGTTCATGAATTGCATTTAAGGAATCTCAAATTGAGATTCCTTAAATGCAAATAATCGCAATTTAGCGATTTCTAGAATTGCGATTTTTGAATTTGGGATGATGAATCCCAAATGCAAAAAAAAGCGCTCGCAAATGGCCAGCTTCTCAGAATCTGGCCCTTTGCGAGCCGATTTCGGTTTGATGAATGTGGCTGATAGGAATCAATGGCAATTACCAAATCGGTAAATACCGATTCAGTAATTACCGAATTGTAAAGATTCAGTAAATAATTCGGTAAAAATACCTACATTGCATTTACCGATTTGTAAATACCGAATCGGTAAAATTTGGTATTTACGAATAGGTAAATGCCATTTACCTACATCTGGCCCATAGTCCCTCCCGTCAGGATGTTGAAGTCGCCAGGAATCTTTTAGCAGGAATCTGGTACAAAGACGTGTGAGCGACTCGTGGGAGCGAGAAGGCTGGAACATGAATTTAGATTGTCGGTCTATTAAAGGGTCCAAAGAAAATCTGAGAGACTGTCTCACTGCAACCTTTGAATGGATGAGGACTCACCACCTTAAATGCAATTCAGGCAAAACTGAAATCCTCCCTTTTGGCCAAAACAACCTTTTTTCCCCTAATAAATGGTGGCCCCAAGACGCCGAAGTCCCACCCAACACCATCACGTCGGCCCGCAACCTCGGGATAAGGTTTGATGAAGCCCTATCCTTCAAACAACAAGCAGGCACTGTGGCAGGGTCCTGCTTCAACATCATCAAAGGCCTCAGAAGGTTCTTTGACTTTCTCCCCCTGACAGCCAGAAAGACGGTAGCAGTGGCCCTCATCACATCCCGTCTAGATTACTGTAACAGCATCTATGCAGGTTCCAACAAAGCTGTTCTGCACAAATTGCAGATGGTTCAGAACGCTGCCGCCCGCCTAGTGCTAAGACTACCCAGGAAATCATCTGCCTCAACAGCACTTAAAACCCTGCACTGGTTACCCATCCACAAGAGAGTGCTATTCAAAATCCTGCTCATCACTTTCAGAGCTTTCCACCAGTCGGGCCCCACATACCTGGCTCAAAGGTTTGGAAGATATATTCCCTCCCGGTCACTCAGATCATTCAACCTAAACCTATTGACAGTCCCCAAATTCAGACTAACCACAAAAGGTGGAAAATCCATCGGAGTGCTAGGAGCCAGAGCCTGGAACAAGCTCCCACCCCAGATGCGTCTGATCCATTCAGAGAACCTATTTCGAAGAGCCCTCAAAACATGGATTTTCAAGGCCACTGACACACTCTGCCTAGCGTTAATTTAATTTCACTCTTTACACCCGACTCTCACCCCTCTCCCCCTCCCCTGGTCTGTTTAGGTAGCTCTCCCTCTTTCTCATCTGTGACACGTGATGACTAGCGCCAAGATGCTCCATGGAGTGTAAGTTGCGCTCTATAAAAGCCAATTCATATCATATCATATCATACCTACAATTTAGATGTTCTCCATGGCTATGGAGACTGATTCCCAAAAGTCTGGGGTATCAGAGTTAGGACCGTATATGTTTACTACATGAATGGGATCTTCGTCCCTCTGCAGGTGAGTAATTAATAGCCTACCATCTGTGTCGTGTGTATGTGAGGTAACAGTTCGGTTAGATTTTTTTGAGATTAGGGTGATTACTCCTCCTTTCTTGAGATTTGCTGAGGAGCAGAGTATGTGGGAGATCCAATTGAGGTTAATAAAATGTATGTCCTCCTCTGAGAGCTTAGTCTCTTGTAATAGGATGACATCCCCTTTTGATTTAGAGAAGTATTCAAAAACCTTCCGTCTTTTCACTCGGTGGTTGAGACCCTTGACATTCAAAGAGACTAAATTGAGTTTTTCTGCTAGGGAATTGGTTTTAGTCATCTAAAGGGTTGTTGTCACTAAGAGGACCGCCCACTGCATATCAGGCGTTGCATGGGATGAGATTACTATTGGAAGGGTTCGTGATTTGTCTCTAGTATGTGGGCATTGGTAAACCTACGATCTGTGTGACACTATAAAAGCGTGATCTTTCGCAACGTTAGAAAAACAGAAAACAAAGCAAAAGGAAACAACCAGTGCAGTATACAACTCCCTTTTCAATCCCTGTGGGGATGACTCTTGAGGGTGTTTTGTAGGCAGGAGATCAGGGGTCAAGACGCAAGAGCTCCGGTTGAGAAAGTCTCAAACAATATTATGGCTCCATTTTGGGAGCTCCGGTTACAGCGATCGGCATGGGAGCAACTGGTCAGATTGGTATGCCCAGGAGTATTGGGTGATGATCCCTACTTGTTAGTAGATGTGGCCGCATGTATTAGCTGGTGCACGCAAAGGGCATTCTGCACTTAATCACATTAGTGCGGACCGGCGCTGGATGAAATGACCGCCGAGGCCGCCATTTTAAAGTCAGTCAATGCGCTGGGGCTGGAGGATCGGTTACGTTGCTTTTCCTAGAGATCGCCAAGGCACCCACCTTCTTTTATATTGGAGATGAGAAATGGGCAGCACTTCTTTGGATAAAGTAGGTGAGCGGGTTCATTAGGCTCAGATTCCGCATCGGGCTCAGATGAGTCTCGAACAACGGTGTGTCGCCATCTTAGGTCTCCTGTACTGGCACCATGGTCTCCGAGGAACACAACAATTAAGGCAGTTATTGTGGAGTTCAGACCATAATTCACGGCACAAGTGAGGCAGCTTGGTTAGATGAGTAAAAGCCTGTTATTTCGGTTTCACTCGCTCGAGTCTGGCACCTGAAGGAAGGTTTAGTTGCTCCTCTGTCTGCTGAGCGGTGCGTTTAGGCAGCCATTGCCGCTACCGTCCAAGCCACCCCCCCCCTTAAAGAGGATTTTTCAATACAATTTCATAGATACCACGTACATGAAGTGCTTCTCTGGTCTTAATCAAAAGTTAGCACTTATTAAATGCAGTAAGGCAACCCAATGTTATCCTGTGGGACAGGTAGGCCTCACAGTAGTGAAACAAATTAAATGTAGGAGTTTTTCACTACCACAACATGTAAAACTTAAAAGCACATGTCCAATTTTTTAATTACAAAGCACCCTGCCTTATGAGCTACCTAGGGGTGACTTACGTGCAATAAAAGGGAAGTTTAAGCCTTGACAAGGGGATTATCTTGCCAAGTTGAATTGGCAGTTTAAAACTGCATTCAGGCTGCAATGGCAGGCCTTGGACATGTTTTAAGATGACACTTAAGTGGATGGCACAATAAGTTCTGTAGGTCAACTAGTCCGGGAGGATTTAATTTACAGTCCTTGTGCATATGGTATACCACACTAACAGGGACTTAGAAGTAAATTAAATATGGCAGTCAGGTGTAAGCCCATTGAACCATGTTTAGGGAAATGAGCACAAACACTTTAGCACTGATTAACAGTGCTAAAGTGCACAGAGTCCTAAGGCTAACAGAAATTAATTCAGCAAAAAGTGGAGGGTAAAAGGCAAAAAGGTTGATGGTGATCCTGCAGATAGGGCTGGGCCCAACAGAGGAGATAAAAAGAGTGAGTACATTTGGGGATGGGAGCATGGGGATGTTGTAAGTAAAATAATATGCCCTGGGTGTGTGGAAGGGCAAAAGACAGGAGCAGAGAAAGGAAATACATGCACTCCCATGGAGTGCTTCATACAAAAGTAAGAGAATACTACTCTTAGGTATGCATTAGAAGGATACAACTATTCCAATCAGAACTATTTGAGACGAAAATGCTCCTAAGCAGGACAAAGATAAGAATAGGGAGGAAAGTCATTGAATGAGTAGTAGGAAAGTAAGATAGACAACAGAGCTACCCAATCTTGAGCAAGGGGCTGACCCAAAGCAGACTCTATGTATATTGGAAGCAACAGGTCTGGCCAGCAATCAGGAAAGGATGCCTGTGTATAGATCTAAAAAGGTGAAAGAGGATACAACAATCCGTCCTAGTCCATAGATTTGCTCTCATTATCAATCTGGAGTAGTACTCAAACTAGTGTCAGGGGTGCAAACTGTCTCTAATGATAATTAATTGGAGCTGTGCATCCTTGGTTCCAAGTATGTGGATTTACAAAAAGTGAGGAAATTTCCTCTTAAGTTTGTGAACACGTTCATTACTATTATTGTTTTTTAAACACCATATTTGTGTTTCTTTTAGCCTGTTCTTTGGGTCTGGATGGCTGCAGGGTACTGATAATGATAGAGGCCTGACAGAAAAAGTGTTTTAAAAAAGTCACGTGAAAAAGGTTTCTTTCTGTGTCCTGAGTCTCAGCCGATTGGCAGAGGAGAAAGAAGCAGAAGAGAGAAAATGGTATCAGGTCTTTTAAGCTCAAACAAAAAGCCTCTGTTGAACGCCTTGACTAAACTGTCCATTGCTTTTAGAGGAAGCACCAAGAGTACAATGGGTTCAGAATGCATGAACAGCGACATATGTAGAGGCAGTATGAAGCTACCTAGTAGTATGCACATGAATGGGATAGACTCTGACCCCACCTTAGCGCTGGTGGTATGTGCACAGACAATAGATAGAGGTGGATATCACAGCCACAGGGAGCTGTGGATGAAGCAGACTGACATCTAACTAGAAAGGGTGGCCTTTCCTGAAACTTGGCCAGCCTCATTATCTACAAAACTCACAAACACTAAGTCAATATGATACTGAGATATTTATTTCAAGGTTAACGCAAAAGAGGGCACCATACAGCAAGCTTGTGAAGGGACAGAAAAATACAAAGGACAAAAATATCCTCATTGTCAAGGAATTGATCCAACAGAAATATACGCTTGATGCCCCTTTCTGTAATGGTGTGAATGAGCTAAATTCATGCTCAGACAAGCCTGTAGGGCAGTCCGGCCGATAGGCTGGTCTGACAGGTCAGTGTGCGCAGGGCCGGCCTTGTACATGGGTGTGCTGGGCCCAGGCCCTGGGTGCCAGTATTCTGAGGGGATCAGCAGTATTCTGCCTGACTTAATGTTATGCAAAGAGCAGCTTGTCCATCCCCCTTGGCCCCGATTGGATCCTGTTAAAGACTTTGGGCCTGATTCAGATCTTGGTGGACAGGTTTTGCCTTCACAACTGTGACTGATATCCCGTCCGCTGAAATATAAATCCCATAGGATCTAATGAGATTTATAGTAACCCATCCACCAAGATCTAAATCAGAACCTTAGTTATCAGCACGTAATGTACCTCAGCGTAATTGTTAGCATCCCATCAGCACCCTGCCCTCCTACCATCTTCCTCACAACTCCTGCCCTTACAAGGAATTTTCTTTCTGCCTAGGGCGCAGTCCCGGTCAATCTAAGTTAGAGCCGGCCCCTAATGTGTGGGCCATTTTTTGGGCAGTTTGTGGGCTGTTTTATGGTCTGCAGGGCCAGTTTGTAATGTTGATTTCACTGCTATCACCACAAACTGCTGGCAGCAAACACAAATGGATGCAGTCTCCCATACTGAT
Source organism: Lissotriton vulgaris (assembly GCF_964263255.1). Classification (NCBI taxonomy): domain Eukaryota; kingdom Metazoa; phylum Chordata; class Amphibia; order Caudata; family Salamandridae; genus Lissotriton; species Lissotriton vulgaris. The sequence goes on along the minus strand of NC_141695.1, from coordinate 1,137,995,224 downwards.
TTGCAAATATGGGCCACTTTTTTTATCTATCTAATTCACTTATGGGGGCAGCCGCGGCCCAGGCAGGTAAGAGCGGTGAGGCCGGGTATGGGGGAACGATAATGAGGGAAAATTAATTATTTATTTCATTTCCCCTCATCATCGTCCAACGAAGTAGCCCTTACTCACCCGGCCTCACCACCCGGCCCCACCTCCACACCGCTCTAACCTGCACGGGCCGCGGCTGGATGGGGGTCTCTTTAATTGTCTCACTGGGACTCAGTCGTACGGCTTTTTAGGCCTGTTTTGCACTGTACGTATTGCATGATTGTAGCGAAACGCAACACTGTGAGGCGGCCATCAGAACCAAAGGTTAATCCTGTGACGTGTCACGGACCAGCTCACCGACGCTGTACTGCACGTCTTGCTGTGTCAGGTGCCAGCCGAGGATTGCCCCGTCGATTAATCAAGAGGCATTCCGTCCTCAGAGCACACGCGCTGCCAAGGACTGATAGAAACTGTCTCCCAGCAGAGCCTCGCGCTGCCAGATGAACAGCAGAGGCTGCTGGCCGGGGTAACACGAGATGACGCATTATTATTAAGGCCGCAGCCAAGTGCTCGAGCATTTCAGCCGTGTGTAAACTAGTATACATTTGAGCATTGTGTAGTATTATTTTAGGCCCTTATAATCACCATCCCATTTTGAAATGGGTTACAGATGTGATTGAGGGCAAATGACATTGAAACGTCAAGGTTATTATAGCACTAGGAAATTTTTTCAAATGGCCTCATCTTTGAAGATGGGATATAATTGACTCAAACAAGGGCACTTGGACTGGCTAGCTCTCCGAAGTGTCTATCATTTCACTGTGTAGGCCCTGAGTACTCTACAGCTCTATATTTGTTCTTAAGTTATGATTACCTGTATATCATTGCAACCCTTCACCACTCCCTATTACCTTTGTGTGCGGCCTCCTAATTGCTCTTGGCTGTGGTTCCCTCCTTCTCCTGAAGGAGTTCTCATCTCGACAGTCAGCAGCTTTAATTTTGTTTACAGCCGAGAGCCTTTGTCGATGCTTGCTGAATTTTGATAATATTTTGTCACTGACATTCATGCTATTAGAAAGGCATTCACCAACCATTCTTTAAGGACAAATTTGATCTATATAAAAAAAACTCGGGGGCCTAAACATTTTCTTAAGAGCACATCGCTGATGCTTCTGAATTCAGCGGTTGCTAGGCACCACGGCTGCGTAATCTTGATTTCGTCTAATGATTCTTTCTTTCACTACCCTACATTTCCTCCTTTCTCCCTTTGTTTCTATTTTCCTTTCTCTTCCTCCTTCTTTTTCCCCTCACCACCTTTCTCTCTCCTGCTTTGTACCAAACTTTAATGACGAAAAATATTCTCTGGCTTCCAAAAATGATTTGGCGGTGGCCTCCATCTGTGATATGCTAAAGTATTTGTAAAGTGCTCCATCACCCGAGATGGTATCCGGCAGCTGAGCAGGTGTGGTACTGGACCTTTTGGATATCTAGTTAGATAGCTAGGTCTTAGGCTTCTTGCAGAAATTGGGGAGGGAAGATAAGGTCTTATGTAGAGAATAGAGGAAGGTTGTTCAAGACTTTTGGGGCAATGTACGAGAAACTCAGCCTTCGTTGCTTGTCTTGTGGATTCGACAAAGGTGGTGAAGTGTCTTTAGGGTTGATGGAAGTGAATGCAAATGTTGAGGTTTCCCGGTCCTGTATTGTTGAGACCTTCGAATGTGTGGGTGAATGCATTTTTAAATCTCCATGAGACGCCAACAGTTATCTTCTGTTCGGGCGTCCTTTTACCACACAAGCGGCCGTTACTCGACTCGTACATCTTGAGTTTAAAATCTTAGAATCCTACAGAATAGTACGATATCGATCGTTACTGCACCAGTTCCACTATTCAAACGGCCTTAACTTGATTTGCATATCTTGAGCTTTTTATTTCGGAATCCTTCAGACTACTACGGTATTGATTGTGATTGCACCATTTTCAGTGTGTGTCGCTGTGCGTTTTATCCCGAAGACTTTGAGCAACCATTTTTCAAGTGGATGATTGTCTTTATCCCCTTCCGATACTACGTGTGCGGCATTTTGAAATACGCTTTCTTGAGGATACACATTAACGGCCATCTTCCGATTGAGTGTGTGTGGAGGAAGTGTCATTGGAATGCCTCCATTAGTTATTAGAAAGCTAGGCGACTATTGAGGGATTTTCTGGATTTATCATATCTGCCTCAGAGAAGTACAATTAGTTTGATGTGTTTTATATTGTGAAACCGAGCACAATAAAACTGGGGATCTTCCATTTTTAAAAACCTTTGTGGCTCCTAAAGAAGGCGTTCCTTTTATGCCGAAACGTGCATCGATTACATTAATTGGCACCTATTGACATTAATTGTGTGTTTTTTTAATTGTCTTCCTTGCAATTTCTTTAATTCAAAATATTAATGGTTTCATTTTTATTGTGTAATTATTAATATGTATTATGTTGTATATGATTTTAACATGAATGTTTATTAAAAAAGAATATAGTTTTTATATTAGAGTTTATATTTTAGTGTCCTTTTCTTACAATTTTGTTCCCTAAGCTGTAGTTGTGATTGCCTAGGATTGATATATACAAACTGGGTGAGAAGCTTGAACATTATTCTTTTGTGTATTGGTAACCACGTGAGCTTTCTGTAGTGTAGCGTGATGTGTTCTTGTCTAGGGACATTGCGGATGAGTCTAGCTGTGGTTTTCTGTGTGGTCTGTAGTCTGCTTGTGAGAGGTTTTGGGATTCCAGAGTATAGGCTGTTTCCGTAGTCCAGTCTCTTTTGATAAGGGTTCGGGTGACCGTCTGCTTGGTGTTGTAAAAATAGCCACTTGAAGACCTTTTTGAGCAGCCATGTCGAATTTGTCATCGGTGATGATTCAGAGGTTTTTTCACTTTCTGGCTGGGGGGTGGGAGCTGGACCAAAATTTGAGGGCCAACAGTGAGGGTTTTTTCCCAAAGAGAACCACTTAGTTTTGTGATTCAGGCAGTTGCCCCCCATCTAGTTTGCCACTTCAATCATGCATGATGTGAAACTGTTCCTTGCGTTTGTTGTTTTGTCCGATAGGTATATGATGAGTTGTGTGTCACCTGCATAAGATAGGAGGTTGAAACTGTGAGCCCTGATGATGGCTGCCACAGAGGTCATGTACATGTTGAAGAGTGTAGGGCTGAGGTACCCTACAGATGAGTTCTAAATTTTCCGATGTATATAGAAGCAGGTATACTCTCTGAGTTCTTCAGGTGATAAAGTCACGTGGCGCCGGGAGAGATGACTGGTCAGAGACAAGTTCACCTTGACGAACGTTTGACTTTAGGGAGCTGCCATCGCTACCCCGCCAGTTCAAGCATTGTTTTTAATGAAACTCAGATTCTCAATGGGAGTAAATTACTCAACCCACTAGACCAGAGCATTTACTCAGATTGTGACTACGCTCTACTCCACAAGTAAGGAGGTAGGGAGAGTGTCTAAGGGATGGTCACCTCTGCAGTGTTCTGAGTGAGGCAGTCTTCCATATTCGCCCCTCAGCGGCATAGCAGGGCGGTTGCTGCGGCAAGCCGGTTGATTGCCCGGTTTTGTACGCGGGCATCCCTGCGCCTAGTGTGCTCATGCTCCTCCATCTTGGCACACAGCTGTGTTATGGCAGTTGTCATGCACCCCAGTCCTGCTGCTATTTCCCTGTTACTTGCCACGAAATTCACAAAACTCTTTGACATCTCCTCCATCTGCAGGTTGTGTTCCCACAATTGGAGCTGGCAAGCCAGGATGGACTTGGCCTGCATCCGCTGGATCTGCACCATGCTCCCCTCCAGCCCATGGAAGACGGTGCCCTCCCGTGCTGGTAAAGCACTGCTGGAAGTGCGTGTCCTGCGCCGATTGGTGCTGCCCTGCTGGGTGGCCTGCTGTGCCACAGGTGTTGCCGGTGTGGGTGCTGGTGCCTGACCCGCAGCTCCCTCCATGATGGTCAATGGGGCCACAATGATCCTCCTGGCAGGAGATGTGGCAGGTGCTGGCTGGGTCCGTGTGGGTGAGTTCTCCGGTGAGAACTGCAATGGGGGAGATAGTGACAGTAGGGGGGAGTGGGGAAATGAGAGGGTATGTCCTGGGTCATCCTCATTAGCCATGGCACTGCTGTCCTCCTCCTGTGAAGGAACCATGCTGCTTGGCCCTGCCACCGCACTGTCCGCTATTGCTGGAGCTGTTGCCTGTGGAGCTGCAGCTCCACTGCCTGATGGTGCCCCTAGGTATAAAGAACAAGTAGGGTCTGGCGTACAACACAGTAAGGCTACGCCTATCAAGAAATGAACAAAACAGTTTGCCAGTACTGTGAACTGGATTGACTGGATTACCTTTGAAGAGCTACCAATCGCTCTCTCAAGCTGACCTCTTTTTCCGTCACTACAAATTCAGCCACAATAACTTTCAGAGTAAATGTTTATTAGATTCAGCATATAATTTTAAATCTATTTTTTATTTTTAGATTATGTTTTTTGTCATTTGTTTTTTCAATTGTTTTTTCAAATCATCTTATTCACAGGATCATGCAATATATACAATGAACAGTCAGTTGGGAGGAGGACCAATTGAAAGTTCCGGGGAAGGGTCAATAGCACAATTAGGGCAACACTTAGACACTTGACATACAGTTAGACACTAGACAACATATATGAGTGATACATAGAGATTAGGGTTGGTAGAGGTAAATGGCATTATTTACAACTTTATAAAAAAAGGAAGCAGCTGTATTATATTCCCCTAGATGCAAGTTGTTCATTGGAATGAATAAAGCACATTGATAATTTTCTTGTCACTCAATACATGAGCAGTTTAAATAAAGTTTAAACAAGAATTCAAATCTTTATAACGCCTACAATTGGCCTTAATATTCACAAAACAGCCATCATACTGGCGCCACCATACATCTACCACCTTAATGATACATAAGTCAATAATTCATAGGTCGACGCGTTTCGAATCCTATCTAATTATGTAGGATTCTCTTCAGGACCGAACCAACTCAATCTGTCATCCTTTCGACCTTGTTTATAGGCGTGATGGATTTAATATTCCTAAGGAAAAGGCCTCCCCCTTGATTATATGTCCAATTGGTTGATTTTTTGTTTCAAATGAGGGGTCGAGTTCGCCTCGTGTACTCGATCTTGAGGCTTCGTGATTCTCCTCCAATATGGGTCGCGGACGGTTAGGGAAGCGCGCTTGAGTTGGTTCGGTCCTGAAGAGAATCCTACATAATTAGATAGGATTCGAAACGCGTCGACCTATGAATTATTGACTTATGTATCATTAAGGTGGTAGATGTATGGTGGCGCCAGTATGATGGCTGTTTTGTGAATATTAAGGCCAATTGTAGGCGTTATAAAGATTTGAATTCTTGTTTAAACTTTATTTAAACTGCTCATGTATTGAGTGACAAGAAAATTATCAATGTGCTTTATTCATTCCAATGAACAACTTGCATCTAGGGGAATATAATACAGCTGCTTCCTTTTTTTATAAAGTTGTAAATAATGCCATTTACCTCTACCAACCCTAATCTCTATGTATCACTCATATATGTTGTCTAGTGTCTAACTGTATGTCAAGTGTCTAAGTGTTGCCCTAATTGTGCTATTGACCCTTCCCCGGAACTTTCAATTGGTCCTCCTCCCAACTGACTGTTCATTGTATATATTGCATGATCCTGTGAATAAGATGATTTGAAAAAACAATTGAAAAAACAAATGACAAAAAACATAATCTAAAAATAAAAAATAGATTTAAAATTATATGCTGAATCTAATAAACATTTACTCTGAAAGTTATTGTGGCTGAATTTGTAGTGACGGAAAAAGAGGTCAGCTTGAGAGAGCGATTGGTAGCTCTTCAAAGGTAATCCAGTCAATCCAGTTCACAGTACTGGCAAACTGTTTTGTTCATTCCTAGGTATAAAGAAGCATTTGTGAACTGAGTGCAAATGTCTTACAGTCACTACAATAGAAGCATTGCACATATCATTTTCTATACTCTGAATCTATTTTTAAATGCATTGCAGTTTAATGTGCACTGGCATTGGTTACTACATTAGCTGACTACATTTACCATGATGCATTGCTCATGTATGTTGCTAGCAGTACTGGGCTGGGGTTTGGCTGTGCATTGGGGCTAAAGGGGAGGTGTCTGGTAGGGTGTGTCATGCTGCGCATGCTTCTTACCTTTTGATGTAGCTCTGGCTGAGCTGTCCAGGTCCCCGACTCCCACCACACTCTCGGTCTCAATAGTCGTGGACACCAGTTTCTCCAGTTACGTGAGGGGTGGCGCGGGGTTCCTGCCTCCACCGGTCAGACCTGCCTGCTTGTGCAGCTCCGCCAATTTCCTCTTGGTGAGGCTGCGTATGTCATAAAACCTCTTCTTGAGGTCGTCCAGGCTCCTGGGGGTGACACCAACTGCATTCACCCTCTCACCGATGCCACTCCACAGCTTCCTCTTGGTGGACTCGGGGACTGTGAGGGACAGCCTCCCAAACAGCTGCCTGTGGACCCTCACCACCTCCTCCACCAATACTTGCAGCTCCATGCTGCTGAACTTGACCTTGCGCTTGCGCTCAGCCTTCTGGCTCTCAGAGCGGCTTGCCATTTCCACTGTGATCAGGATTGTGCTACCACTCTCTCTGCTGCTCACTCTGAAAGCTCAGCTCTGGCTGCCTCTCCAGAAAGTTCTAATGAGTTGCACCTGCCTGGGTAGCCACTCCCTGCTAGGGTGGGGGAGGGTGGTTCCACCTCATTGGCTGTTGTCATTAGTTTCACTTTTACTTGCTCGCCGATTCCGTATTTACCGAATCGGTATTTACCGAATCGGTAATTGCCGAATCGGTAAATACCGATTCAGTATTTTCAAAGCATTCCTATGGGCCTTTTGGCCCATAGGGTTGTATTGTCATTACTGATTCAGTATTTACCGATTCTGTATTTACCGATTCGGTAAATACCGATTCGGTAAGTATCGAAACACGATACCGATTGTTTCCGAATCGGTATTTTACCGATTTTTTTTAACTACATCTCATTTTCCGAATTCAAAATACCGATTCAGTAAAAATCAGTATTTTAAATTCGGTAAATGACTTTTACCTACATCGGGCCCCAAGTGCATCCAAAGTGGAGAGTGGTCGGAGATACCCCTAGCTAGGTGTCGGACATCATGGATATAATCTATGTGCGAGGCAGGGACTATTATGTAGTCAAGTCTGGAAAGTCTGGCGTGTGCGCCAGAGTGAAATGTGTACTGTAGGCTGTCAGTGTGACAGGTCCTCCACCCATCAGCAAGCCCCATTGCATCGAGAAAGCCAGGCAACCAGCAGTGTGACTGTCCAAGCACTCAGGGAGGGTGCTGATCCATTGTGCCGGAGAATACGGAATGAAAGTCCCCTCCGAGTACTAGCAGACCCTCCGGTAAAGCCAGAAGGATGGCACTAAGGTCTCTAAACATGATGGCCTGTATGCCCGGAGGGACATAAACTGACATGAGAATGATGATTTGACCCTCCCAAGTGCCCGTGACCCCAATGTAGCGACCCCAGCTGTCGATCCAAGTAGATGATATTGTGAGAGGAAACGACTTTCTGAACATTATACCCACCCCGCGTGAACTAGATGTAAATCCAGCATGAGCCACCATGGTGTAGCCATATCTATTCATGGCCTTGCATGTGTTACCAACTAAATGTGTTTCTTGGAGCATGACTACATCAGGCAAATGCCTTTTAATATGCTGGAGCACTATGTTACGTTTAATCTTGTCCACAAGCCCATTAAAATTCCAACTTAATAGCTTAACGTTTCTGTCCCACTGAGCATACATTGAAGATTATACAGTTGTCTGCGTATCTAGTGATCCATTCGGCCTGTACTGTCAATGAAAAAACCAAAACCAAACAATAATTCACCCCCAGCCTAACCCCCCATTCCAACCACCCCCACCCTGCTTCCCTGCAATTTGGGGACCCAACTGCCCATGAAACCTGCAGAGTGCCTGTCGCCCCAACTGGTTGGCTAAAAGCAGAAAAAGAATGGGGTACGCCACCTGTCTCACTTCCCACCCCCTCCCATAGTGTGTTTACAGAACCCAGTAAAGTCTCTGCCTCCTGATGTTGCTAGGCAGCTGGCCGGAAAAGGCTGGAAACCAAGAGGAGGTCCGTTCGGGTCATGGTGGGTGCTGGCCTCGATGGGGAAGTGCCTAAACACCCGGTATCATCACCTGCTGCTAAAGTCGATGTCAGTCCCTTTGCTGTTCTCTGGCACAAGCATCACGGCTGGTCTGTCCAGAGTCATGATTTGCTTGAATGTCCAGCCACTCTGAGGCCATGTCTGGCTGGCAAAAAAAACAAGTTTTCCCCCCTGACTCTACTCTGAGCTTTGCGGGAAAGAGCATGGCATATTTGAGTCCACGGTCTCTGAGTCGTTTCTTCACTGCCAGAAATGATCTTCTCTGCCTCTGAACCAGATGTGTAAAGTCTGGAAAGAACGTAATGTCAGCATTTTCGTAGCAGAGGGGCGCTGTTGTTCTATCGTTTTGTAGGATGACATCTCAGTCTCTAAAGTTTAAAGCTCTCGCTGGTATAGGACGTGGTGGGGCCCAGGGTTTCGGGGGGCTTCCCGGCACTCTGTGTGCTCTTTCTATCACGAAGAATTTGCTGAGACCTTTAGGTTTTAGGTGCTTTAAGACAAGATCCTCCATGAAGAGGTCAGGCATCAGGCCTTCTGCCTTTGCACGGACCCTAGTATGCGTAGGTTATTTCGTCTAAGGCTTCCTACGTAGTCATCCAGCTTGTGCTCTGTAAATTTGCGGAATGTTTGCAAGTCATTTACATTTCTTTGAAGATGTGACATGTCGTCCACCAGACTCGCCGCTGTAATTTCTACCTGCTTAACTTTCTGAATGGTTTTAGTGAGGTCTGCCCTCATAAGGTTCATTTCAATGGAAAGCGTATCCATTTTGTGCTCCAACGAGGTTCTGATCCCAGTTATTCCTTCCATTACATCCTTAAGCGTCAGTTCCTGGCTCTCATTATCTGGTTTGCTCTGGGTGTGGTTCCCGGGATGCAGACCGGGGGTGAGTCTCTAGGGACCGCATACCATTCCAGTCTATTGGACTGGATCGCTTTGTGGCCTTTCGGGCCCGTTGTTCTGGGCTTGTCGGAGGTAGCCATCGTATAGGTGAGTGCTGTGGCAGTCAGGCCTTGTCCCCCCTCCTTTCCCTAGTCACTGCGTGGGTCGTGCGGCTCCACGTGGAGAGGCGACAGATTCTGGCAATTACTTCAACAGCCTCGTATGGTCGGGCCGGGGAGTTCCAGCGGAGCAGAAAACTCAGGTCGGGGGGGAAGGATATTGCACTCTGGGCACCGATATCTGCAGAGCAATAACCCCATTACAGTCTCGGCCGTGGTGTGTTGTGGAGGAGGGTTGGCAGGACTCCAGCCACTCGGTCGTTCGGCCCTCGGCAGACGGAGGCCCCCCGGTGTGCTCACCCCAGACAGCACTCACCGGATCACCGTCGCCGCCACAGGAACTCCCCACCTCTCCTCCGGCGCACTAGAGTGTGGAGGTTTGCTGCATTGGCCACCAGGCGGGCTGGGCTTCCGCCGATCCGTTTCTTGGCTGCTTCCGGGGGCAGTTAATTGTATATACCCCTCCCGAGAAGCAGAGGGATAGGGGGGCACCCTCAGCATTCTCCAATCAGCAACAGTTGTGTGGTGTAAGGGCCGCTCCAGGGCAGATTTGTGCCGTTTGCCAGCCGCCTCCTCTCACCCAGATCCCGGCTGGAGACAGTACGCCAGGTTATGGCTCCGCCTGGAGTACAGACTGCACTACGACGGGAGTCGTAACTCAGTCCCTGGGTGTCTGATCGACACAGGAGTACCGGGGGGTGGGTGGGGGTGGGGGTTGAGGAGGATCTTTGTTCCCTCCGGTGTCCGATTCTGGGTTCGGGTGTCGGATTTTTGTGAGGATTGATGCAGGGGAGTCAGTGAGGACAGAGCTCTTGGTTTACATGGCCATTTCCCTATGCCGCTTGGCCACACCCCGCCTCCTCCTCCTTCACAATGTTGACCAACATACGTGACCTCGTTCCTCCTAGGCGATTGATGTATCTCACCGCTGACACATTGTCCATCCGGAGGAGGATGCAACAATTGCTCTTCAGAGGAGATATTGATTTTATCGCAAATTATCCTGCTAGTAACTCGAGGCAGTTGATGTGCAAATTTAACTCGTCGGTTGACCAACGTCTGCCTGTGGCAAAAACTCCACATCGAGCGCCCCAACGACTGGCGTCAGACTCCACAATGACGTCTGGGGAGTTGCCAAAAATTGCTCTTCCCTTTCAAGCCACCATGTGCTCCAGCCACCAAAGACGATCCTCTCGAGCGTCTGGAAATAAGGGAATTAGGTGATCGTAATGAAACCTCTTTTGTATGTAATAAATCTTGAGGCACTGAAGGGCCCGATAGTGAAGAGGACCTGGAAAGATGGCTTAAATGGAGGAGGCCAGAAGGCCCACGATCCTCGCCAACACTCTCAATGAAATCATCTGTTTGGACAGAGTGTTTTTGATTTCTCATTTGATAGATCTGATCTTGGTCAATGGGAGTAGTTGATTGGAAATTGAATCTATTTGGAGGCCCAGAAAGTCTATCTGCTGGTTCGGAAGGACCATTGACTTTTTGATGTTTATGACGTAGCCCAGTTCCTGTAATAGGGACATCGTCCACTCTAAATGAATGAGAAGAAGATTCTGATCCTGAGCCAGGAGTAGCATGTCGTCGAGGTAGACAATCATGCACACTCCCAACCACTGGTTTCAAGAGTTTGGTGAAAACCCACAGGGCTGACGACAGGCCAAAGGAAAGTGTGCGATACTGGTACCATTGCCCTTTCCATTGGAATTAAAGGAATTTCTGATGAGAGGGGCAGATTGGGACTGTGAGGTAGGCATCTTTCAGGTCCAAATGGACCATTCAGTCCTGTTCTAACAGGAGATCTCTCAGAAGATGGATGCCCTCCATCTTGAAATGCCTGTAGACAACAAAGGGGTTGAATTCTCTGAGGTTTAAGACCAGTCTCTGACCTCCTCCTTTCTTTTGCACCAGGCAGACATTCCTGTAAAACTCTTGGGGAATGAAGGGTCCTACGGCAATAGCCTGCTTTGCCAAAAGATCTTGAAGTTCAGAGTCTGTAAAATTCTATTCTTGAAGAAAAAACGGAGAGGCAGAGGAGGAGTCCTCAGACATGGGGAATCTAGAAGCTCTATCTGGTAGCCCTGTACATTGTGAAGTATCCATGCATCTGTGGTCAGACGTGTCCAGATTACAACAAAATGCAACAATCTGCCCCCTAGGGACATTATCGGAAACAAAGGACTTACCAGAGGACAGGGAGTTAAAGTTTTTGTAGCCTCCGTTAACACCCCTGTTGAAGATGCCCCTGAAGCCTTGAGACCTCGATGGGTAGAAGCCCGCCTGGTGTGGTTCTTGGGTGTAACCCCTGTGCCTGGGAGCGAAACCACTCTGAGGACTGGTATGTCAGAATGAGGTCGCACACTGCTCGTCCCATCAGCGTGTGACCCCGGAGCATGATGGTCGATGTAGTCGGTATCAGCGGGTGCGCTTCTACCCGGGTCTTAAGTCTTGAGGATATTCACTTGGTGTGCTTGCCATCCCTGGACACGTGTTTTGCGTTCATTAATGCTCATCAGCAGGGATTAGGCGTGTGCACGGAGTTGCTGCGTGGGCTGCCGAAAATATTCGTAGGTCCAGATACCTCTTAAGGCGCGCAGGTGGGTTATCTCGAGGTCGTCACCTCCACCGGCTCAAGGGAGCCTGTATAAATAGTATGTCCGAATGAGGTCGCACACTGCTCGTCCCATCAGCGTGTGACCTCGGAGCATGATGGTCGATGTAGTCGGTATCAGCGGGTGCGCTTCTACCTGGGTCTTAAGTCTTGAGGGTATTCACTTGGTGTGCTTGCCATCCCTGGACACGTGTTTCGCGTTCATTAATGCCCATCAGCAGGGATTAGGCAAGTGCACGGGGTTGCTGCGTGGGCTGCGGAAAATATTCGTAGGTCCAGATACCTCTTAAGGCGCGCAGGTGCGTTATCTCGAGGTCGTCACCTCCACCGGCTCAAGGGAGCCTGTATAAATAGTATGTCCGAATGAGGTCGCACACTGCTCGTCCCATCAGCGTGTGACCCCGGAGCATGATGGTCGATGTAGTCGGTATCAGCGGGTGCGTTTCTACCCAGGTCTTAAGTCTTGAGGGTATTCACTTGGTGTGCTTGCCATCCCTGGACACGTGTTCCGCGTTCATTAACGCCCATCAGCAGAGATTAGGCGTGTGCACGGGGTTGCTGCGTGGGCTGCCGAAAATAATCGTAGGCCCAGATACCTCTTAAGGCGCGCAGGTGCCTTATCTCGAGGTCATCACCTCCACCGGCTCAAGGGAGCCTGTATAAATAGTATGTCCGAATGAGGTCGCACACTGCTCGTCCCATCAGCGTGTGACCCCGGAGCATGATGGTCGATGTAGTCGGTATCAGCGGGTGCACTTCTACCTGGGTCTTAAGTCTTGAGGGTATTCACTTGGTGTGCTTGCCATCCCTGGACACGTGTTTCGCGTTCATTAACGCCCATCAGCAGGGATTAGGCATGTGCATGGGGTTGCTGCGTGAGCTGCCGAAAATATTCGTAGGTCCAGATACCTCTTAAGGCACGCAGGTGCGTTATCTCGAGGTCGTCACCTCCACCGGCTCAAGGGAGCCTGTATAAATAGTATGTCCGAATGAGGTCGCACACTGCTCGTTCCATCAGCGTGTGACCCCGGAGCATGATGGTCGATGTAGTCGGTATCAGCGGGTGCGCTTCTACCCGGGTCTTAAGTCTTGAGGGTATTCACTTGGTGTGCTTGCCATCCCTGGACACGTGTTTCGCGTTCATTAACGCCCATCAGCAGGGATTAGGCGTGTGCACGGGGTTGCTGCGTGGGCTGCCAAAAATATTTGTAGATGCAGCCAGGAAACCCACAGGACTGATCGCTGTCACCGCGCCTGACGCGCCGATTGATTGAAAACACCAGGACTAACCCCTGATATGATGCCTACACCCCAGTAAGGATCAGTCTCCAAAATATTAAGGAGCCAGCCCTGGCCCACCCCAAGACGGTACAGATGCCAACCGTTCTTTGATGCTCTCCCTCCTCACTGTCCTGATGAAGACCCCAACATGAGGCAACAATTACCCTTCTAGCGTACTTCGGGGGTCAAAACGTAGACTACACCATCCCAGCACACCATAGGACACAAAGAAATATATTAATTTAACCTATGTGTGATGCAACTTTGGAACCTTGTATATGTTGATTGTAAAGGCGTTTTTTGATTTTAACGTGATGTTTCTAAAAAGTCACACCACCTTTACCCGGTCCCTCACAACCTTCACACTTTCCCTTTCCTTCCCATTGAGAGCACTCTGAAATGTAATGATTTAACAATTGCATTCAAGTACTTCTGTCTGTTTTGAAACATTTGATACAACTAAGCTGATTAATGTACGCAAATACCAGTATTGCGTGAACACTGACTATGCAGAAATAAATGCATAGAAATCTTTCTCTTTTTTGATTTCTTTTTATAAATGTGAATTTATCCATGATAAATGGTTATGTGGTGAGTGTCAGCTTGATATGATACAGACTATATATTGTACATGAGTCACGTTGCAACTCGGACCAACGCTTATTTGTACTGTCAGATACCTCTTAAGGCGCGCAGGTGTGTTATCTCGAGGTCGTCACCTCCACCGGCTCAAGGGAAACTGTATAAATAGTATGACCGAATGAGGACGCACACTGCTCGTCCCATCAGCGTGTGACCCCGGAGCATGATGGTCGATGTAGTCGGTACCAGCGGGTGCGCTTCTACCCGGGTCTTAAGTCTTGAGGGTATTCACTTGGTGTGCTTGCCATCCCTGGACACGTGTTTTGCGTTCATTAACGCTCATCAGCAGGGATTAGGCGTGTGCACGGGGTTGCTGCGTGGGCTGCCGAAAATATTCGTAGGTCCAGATACCTCTTAAGGCGCGCAGGTGCGTTATCTCGAGGTCGTCACCTCCACCGGCTCAAGGGAGCCTGTATAAATAGTATGTCCGAATGAGGTTGCACACTGCTCGTCTCATCAGCGTGTGACCCCGGAGCATGATGGTCGATGTAGTCGGTATCAGCGGGTGCGCTTCTACCGAGGTCTTAAGTCTTGAGGGTATTCACTTGGTGTGCTTGCCATCCCTGGACACGTGTTTCACGTTCATAAATGGTCATCAGCAGGGATTAGGCGTGCGCACGGGGTTGCTGCGTCGGCTGCCGAAAATATTCGTAGGTCCAGATACCCCTTAAGGCGCGCAGGTGCGTTATCTTGAGGTCGTCACCTCCACGGGCTCAAGGGAGCCTGTATAAATAGTATGTCCGAATGAGGTCTCACACTGCTCGTCCCATCAGCGTGTGACTCCGGAGCATGATGGTCGATGTAGTCGGTATCAGCGGGTGCGCTTCTACCCGGGTCTTAAGTCTTGAGGGTATTCACTTGGTGTGCTATCCATCCCTGGACACGTGTTTCGCATTAATTAACGCTCATCAGCAGGGATTAGGCGTGTGCACGGGGTTGCTGCGTGGGCTGCCGAAAATATTCGTAGGTCCAGATACCTCTTAAGGCGCGCAGGTGCGTTATCTCGAGGTCGTCACCTCCACCGGCTCAAGGGAGCCTGTATAAATAGTATGTCCGAATGAGGTCGCACTCTGCTCGTCCCATCAGCGTGTTACCCCGGAGCATGATGGTCGATGTAGTCGGTATCAGCGGGTGCGCTTCTACCTGGGTCTTAGTCTTGAGGGTATTTACTTGGTGTGCTTGCCATCCCTGGACACGTGTTTCGCGTTCATTAACGCTCATCAGCAGGGATTAGGCATGTGCACGGGGTTGCTGCGTGGGCTGCCGAAAATATTCGTAGGTCCAGATACCTCTTAAGGCGCGCAGGTGCGTTATCTCGAGGTCGTCACTTCCACCGGGTCAAGGATTCCTGGACACGTGTTTCGCGCTGATGAGGGAAGTTATCCCGAAACCCGAGCCATGTCTACAAATTGGCTCCCTTGAGCTTTGAGCTGACGAGCTCCTGGACGATGCACCTGCGTGCCGGTTCGGGCAACAAAGCCTTTGACGGTTGTTTGGTGGCCTTCTCTTCCACCCCTAACTATTTTCTCTACTGATGAGGGAAGTTATCCCGAAACCCGAGCCATGTCTCGGGCCACATCCAAAAATCCGGGACATGTATCGGGTCTAGAGATCATCAGTTCAACAAGTACCTACTTGCCCCCACTGGGGTGAACCACTCAAGAACTCCATGTACCTGAGTCCCTAGGGGTGATCCGGAGGAGGGGCTAGCGGTGTGCGGTCCATTGCAATTATTTCTACAAATTGGCTCCCTTGAGCTTTGAGCTGACGAGCTCCTGGACGACGCACCTGCGTGCCGGTTCGGGCAACAAAGCCTTTGTCGGTTGTTTGGCGGCCTTCTCTTCCACCCCTAACTATTTTTTCTGCTGATGAGGGAAGTTATCCCGAAACCCGAGCCATGTCTCGGGCCATATCCAAAAACCCGGGACATGTATCGGGTCTAGAGATCATCAGTTCAACAAGTACCTACTTGCACCCACTGGGGTGAACCACTCAAGAACTGCATGTACCAGAGTCCCTAGGGGGGATCCGGAGGAGGGGCTAGTGGTGTGCGGTCCATTGCGATTGTTTCTACAAATTGGCTCCCTTGAGCTTTGAGCTGACGAGCTCCTGGACGACGCACCTGCGTGCCGGTTCGGGCAACGAAGCCTTTGACGGTTGTTTGGCGGCCTTCTCTTCCACCCCTAATCATTTTCTCTACTGATGAGGGAAGTTATCCCGAAACCCGAGCCATGTCTCAGGCCAATCTCCAAAAACCCGGGACATGTATCGGGTCTAGAGATCATCAGTTCAACAAGTACCTACTTTCACCCACTTGGGTGAACCACTCAAGAACTCCATGTACCAGAGTCCCTAGGGGCGATCCGGAGGAGGGGCTAGCGGTGTGCGGTCCATTGCGATTGTTTCTACACTCTGAGGACTGGGATTGACATAGCGGCCGGTCGAGCGTCCCCTGCCACGCTCGGCCCTACCAGAGACCTGATGGAAAACTCTCTTCAAAGAAGACAGTGATTTATCCAGTGAGGCGAAGTTACTCACAAACTTGGCAATGTCTTTAACAAACTTCTCGCCAAAAAGTTGTCCTTCAGCTAGCGGGCCCGGTTTGGATGAAGCCAGCTCAACCAGTTGCGGGTCAATTCTGAGAAGGACAGATTTGCGCCGTTCAGAGGACAAGGGGCAGTTAGCGTTACCAAGGAGACAGATCGCCCTTTGGGCCCACCCCCGCCAAGACCACGGGTTGAATAGCGGCCCCAGTCTTTGAGCCTGAAGGGCTAACTCTAGAATTTTGGCCAGCGGGCCAGCAATGTCCAACACCTTATCTTGGCACACCCGGAGAGCGCAACCATTTTCTTTTTTCGGATCCTTTTTATATTTGAATTGAATTGAATTGAATTGGGTTCTTATATAGCGCAGCTGCCACCCTACGGGTATCCTGCCGCCAGACCTAAAAAGCCAACCTAAACATCAAGCGATAAGATAAAGGGGAATAGAGGAGGGTTAGAGATCATACCTAGGAAAAAGCCAGGTTTTCAGGCTCATTCTGAACTCAGCCAAAGAGTTGGCTTATCTGATGTTCTGGGGCAGGTCATTGCACAGATGAGCAGCTGCAACACTGAAAGCCACCCCCCTCCATCCTAGAGCGTCTAAATCTGGTAGTCATCAATAAATTTGCGCTGGAGGACCGGAGCTGCCTCTTAGGGTTGTACCAGGTAAACTTCTCTTGCAATGGGACAGGACCCAAGCCGTGTGCTGCTCTGTAGGCAATGCAAAGTGATTTAAAATGAATCCTTTCTTTAATAGGCAGCCAGTGAAGGTCTCAAGGCCAGCGTTGTGGAGGACCCACGTTGCCTATTTAGCACCATCTTTGCTGCCATAGACTGGACTCTCTGCAACCCCTGAATAATGTATTGCGGTGCTCCTAAATCCAGGGAGTTGCAGAAGTCCAGCCTACTCAGCACAACATTCCTCATTACGTGGGAGCGTGAGTCTTTAGGGAGTAGTGGAAGAATATGTCGTAACATACGCATCAATGAAAGGCACATGCTGACAGTCTTGTTAGCCTGGGACTCCATTTGGAGGTTACCGTCCACCAGGACTCCCAGGTTGCGCACTGTTGTAGCTGGAACCAAAGGCTCCTCATCAGGAGTGAGCCTAAATTCCAGAGGTAGATGTTGGGACATTCTGACCGTGGGGCAGTATACCACCTCCGTTTTCCCCCCATTAAATTGCAAAGAGTTTCTCCTAAGCCATCCCGCAGTCTGGCGCATGCATTCCTGGAACGTATCCATCAATACTGCTTGTTTTCCCTCCAGGGGAAACACCAGTTGAGTGTCGTGGGCATAATTGACCAGGTCAATGCCAAAGGATTTAATAATGGGGAACAGGGGCTGTAAATAGATATTAAACAGTACGGGACAAATCACAGAGCCCTGCGGTACCCCATGATGTACTGGGGACTTTCTAGAGGTGAAAGGTGTCATAGTCACCATCTGTTGTCTTCCTGATAGATAGGATTCTAACCATTGAAGGGCCCACCCTGACACCCCTATCCTCTCCAGTCTTTCCACCAGTACTGCGTGGCTCACCGTGTC
Source organism: Lissotriton vulgaris (assembly GCF_964263255.1). NCBI lineage: Eukaryota > Metazoa > Chordata > Amphibia > Caudata > Salamandridae > Lissotriton > Lissotriton vulgaris. The sequence continues at coordinate 1,137,977,320 of NC_141695.1, read as the reverse complement.
GAATACGGCTGAAATATCTAGTAATACTAGGATGGTATAATTCCCATTGTCAGCACGCATTCGTAGATTGTCTAATATGGTGGCCAAAGCAATCTCAGTGCCGTGACCTGGACGAAACCCAAATTGTTCCCTATCCAGTAGATGGTTGTCTTCCAGATTACATGAAAGACTTTTGCTGACTGCTTTTTCCAGGATTTTAATTGGGTATGGCAACAGGGAGATAAGTCTAAAATTTCCTGGTGTCTTAGGGTCCAACCACGTTTTTTTTTAGCAGAGGTGTCACTACTGTCTGTTTCCACGCCTCTGGAACTATTCCTGCTTCCAGGGATTGGCTGCAGATTTGTCGCAGCCAAGGAAAAGTATCTCGGCCAATAGTTTTCCAAATTTTGTTTGGAAGAGGGTCAAGTGGGGAACCAGAGGACACACTATTAGCCAAGTTGTTAAAGGAGTGGTCCATGAGGGCTAGGAAGCTGTCCATAGAGGTGTTCGCCCTTGCTACCTCCTCTGGCCTCTGGATAGTATTGTCCTGGTCGCTAATATTATTAGGATGAAGATCTCCGACAATTTTAGCAATTTTATGCTCAAAATGAGCAGCTATCTCCTCACACAGTTCTTGCGAAGCAGCAACCTTATTGCTCATGCAAGTAGGGCTAGAAAGGTCCTTAAAGATTTTAAAGAGAGCTTTGGTGCTATTGGGGGCTTGTAGGATAGATTTGGCTTAGAAGTCAGATTTGGACTTGGCAATAGCCTCCTTATATCTAGCCTGAATTATTTTCAGTTCTTTCTTGTCAAGGTCCGAATATGTCTTCCTCCATTTTCTCTCGGCTTTCTGACATGAGAGACGCATATTTCTTCAAGAAGGTGGTCATTGACGAATCTATGTCTGGGGTAACTGCCACCTATTGGGCTAGATCATGGCTTGGACATTCTCATTTAAGGCGAGCCCTCACATCTTTGTCAAAACTCTGAGTTTGCAGGACCCAGTCAGCTGAGTGGGGGTGGACAATGTCGGAAGGGTCGAACAGAAAGGGGGAGGGGTGGACAGGGGACGAGGAGTGTTTACGTTTCTTAGCGCATTTCCGAGGCCTAGACTCTTGGGATGAGTCTATTTCGGTGCCAGTATCGGTAGTGGTATCCTGGATTTGGATAGGATGGGATTGGGAGGGGGAAGGGCCGGGGCACCATCTTGAGTTTGCTCTTTTGATTTGTAGAGCTTAGAATAAGTGTGCACATGGGGCCATGGAAGACAGGGGGTTCAGAGGGAGGAAGGAGGAAGGAGCGCGGGGACAGGAGAAAGCCCAGGGGGGAGGGTTTGGAGGTACCAGAAGATCTAATCGTTGGGTGATAGGTAATAAGATGGAGGAGAGTGCCTTATACAGCCTGGCATCCAACTTTTTGTCTGTAATATCTTCCATCGACTCATCATAGTAGTATGCATCATCATCCTGGGCATCACACACAGCTACCTCCTCTTGGTAGAACTCGCAGTCCGACAAGACTCAGCCGAATATAAAAAAATATATTCAATCAAAAATTCTCAGTGGGAAGCACAATTGTCAGCCCACACTTTCAACAATCAAAAAACAAACAGGGAGAATAGGGTCAAAAGGAAAAAGTTTAGAGACCTACGACTGGTTCACTTCCCCAGTAACATCACATGAATAACAAACAAGAACCTAGGAGGTATATAGGCCAAGCAACTAGCTGGCAAAACTGGCAAGTCTAACTTTGTCAGTTGGTGCTACAGTCACCATGTAACAATATATAAAGAAAGGAGAGAAAGGGAGAGGCAAATGTGTGAGACACAAGAAAGTGGTGATGTCTAAAACTCAATTTGGAAAACTGGTCGGACCACATCCAGTACACATTTATTTGTGAATAACCATCAAACAAACCAAGAGATCAGTCCTATCATTTGGTCGTTCACACTGTGACCTGGCAGGCTCATCGATCATCTAGACCTCATGCCACACAGTCGTAGTAAGTACTGGATACGGTCTACAGTCAAAATTAGAACTCCCAATTGTTGGTATGATTGTAATGGTTAGTGAAGAGTGGTGAAAATACAGTGCAACACACAAGAAAGTGGTGAATCTAAAATAGGGTGATATGTCTAGACAAATGCTTTAATAGAAACCAGGCACATCCCATAATTAAAAAATAGGAACAGCGCAAACGACAGTATGGAACAAATGACTCTCGCAATTCGGGCCAACATGTTTTTGCCTACCGGGCAATACGTCCCTTGGCTTTTTATCAGGGCCACTGCTCTCAAATAGTTGCTACTGTTATGTGTATATGAAATCAATAATGCACCTATCTAATCAGTGAAAAAGAATATAAAAGTAGGAACGATACAACCTGTACCTACAGTTATTTACTCATCCTCCTTGTCAGTGGACGCTCAACGTGATCTAGAAAGACATATGTATTACACTCATATTACTAACATAATTTATCACACACATGTGCTCTCATCTTCTCTTATATATGTGAAAAACAATTCATAAAAGTTTTTGTTAATTGCTCACCCAACATGACAGGGGACTGGACCTCACCTCACCTGGACCGTGCTCAGGTATACGAGGCCCCACACTGTGGAACAGATAGATACGAACAGGGGAAGGCATCAAAACTCAATTAAGAATGTCTAACTATATGCCCTGTTCGATATGTCATATCTGTCCAACTAAAAACACAATGGTGGAGTGGCACCCTAGGAGTATGGAAGTACCCACTGGACAAGTGTAAAACACCTAACTATCATACTGACATTATGTATTCACTATGGGACAGTGCAGGTGATCTAAATTGAAGGTAATGGAGAGCTACTGGATTGCTGAAAAACTGGCAAGAATCATAAACTTCTTAATGATGACCCTACTCATACCAGCGGCCCCACCATCTCCACTATTGAACTCACCTCTCCGTCGGTGCGACCAAACTCGCCTGAGACTTGGGGGAGGCACCGATCCGGAGAAGGTGTGGAGTTAAGTACTAAAACAACAAAGGGAACTACTTTTCCTTTGTTTCTTAGCTGTTATTTCCCAGTATTAAATCAATATATTTAGTCCATTGTGCTCAATATCTGTTAATGTGAACCCATTAAGCTAACCACATCGGGGTAAAACTGTGCCAAGGATAGCCGCATATTAATTTTGAACCTGCGTGGCCAACCGCACTGTTAACGATTAAGCCTGCTGATAAAGGCGGTTCGATAGTCATTCTTAACACCATTGACTATCGATCGGAATGCTTAAGACAATTGGGTGATAGGCATGCAGGATGTACCAGGTTACAACGCATACCATTACTACTACCTACCATTACAACGCGACCATTACAACGCATACCATTACAACGCATAGCGCTTAGAGGTGCTGGATAGTGGTAAGTATAATTTACTATTCTAACTCCAGTCCCCGTGGACACTAGGGAAGGTGTTGGATAGTAAATTATACTTATTCCCTATCCTAGAGCGCCCCCCAGCGCAATGCGTTGTAATGGTATGCATTGTAAAAGTTGCGTTGTAATAGTAGGTAGTTGTAAAAGTTGCGTTGTACCAGGTGTATACCATGCATGCATACTCACCCCTGCAGGAAGATCTCACTGACGGTCTCATGTCTAGGATCAAATGTATGGTTGAAGAAGCATTAGCAGAAGGATGGATCACTCCTAATGAAGGGTCCTTTTTGATAACAGAGTTCCCAGTTATGCCTTACTTCTACCTTCTCCCTAAGGTACACAAGCCACAGAGACCGCCTCCAGGGAGGCCTATTATATCTGGCTTGGGTTAAGCCCTGGAACCACTTTCTACTTTTGTAGACTTTTTTCTGAGGCCCATTGTGCAGAGGATGCCCACCTACCTGCAAGATACCAAGGACGTGTTAAGGGTACTTCCTGAAATTGATTTTGATCCGGAAAGAGACCTATTGGTCCATGTCTCCAGATCGCCTTTCTCGGTGGTGTCCAGCAGGTGCAGTGTAGGTTGGGGGCAGAACAAAAGCGATGTAGCATGTGCCCCCCCCCCAGACTTTTGGGAGCCAGGTGTAGGCCTTTGTACCACAGATGAAGTACATGTTGGGTGATGCAACAAATGAAGGGCGGTCAGCAGTGTTCCGTGTTCTCGTTATCTGGCAAGTTCTGTGGCCCACAATTTCAGTCCTATGGCCTTCGATGCAGACAAGACCAGGGATGCTTACTACAGATAGGGCTACAGTTGTGGTTGCTGCTGTTCTTTTCTTTAGAAAGGAGAAGGTTGGTCTGGCTGGATTATTCAGTATTTGCATTTCCACTCTTTCTTATGCAGGAATGTTCATTGGGAAAGTTGTGTTTGAAGTGAGAGGACGAAAGGGAGCAGTCGTTCTTCCAGTTTTGTTCAGCCAGAACTCGTTATAGAATTGTTTCATTGTCCCATCGGATGTGGCATTGTCTTTGCAGCTCTCTTGCAGGAGCATTAATCAGGCGAGGCAGGATCCATGAACAGAGAAGGGTGAAGGGATGAAAGGAATGGAATGTTCAGTGGCATGTGGGAGCAGCCCACAGATCCAACAGTTGGTGGCATTTGCGGCAAGATTGTATTGGTGCAACAACTGTACAAAAGAATTGTTCCAAAACTCTTTGCGCCGTTCTCTGATTCATGGTGCCAGTGAAACCAGATAGTGTTCCTTTTCTGTGGTGGGTTGCATAGTCGGTATCAGTGTTCGGTAAGCAGGAGCACTTTCTTCAATGATCCAGACTGTGACCATTAGCAAGAGAGTGGCAAGAGATGCTGTGAGGAGTATGATTGTCTTTATGCTGTGGATCTTGGCAGTCTTGGTGTTGTTGTGGCGGTTCTTCGGATGTCCGGGAGCTTCCACCACCTTCAAGAGGCTCGGTGACTGGCAGGACCACATACTTTCGTCTAGCGTTTCTCCTGGTAGCCTTTGTAGTGTTGGCTACCGCTCTGAGACTTTTGACTTAGTTAGTGGCCTGCTTCGTTGGAGCACTCTCCTTTCGTCGCAAGTTGTACCCTTCTTTGGACGGCACTGTGGCGTCTGGAAACTCTGTCAGTTCAAGTACCTCTGTTTCAGGATAACAACTCAGAGCTGGTCGATCTTTCGTCAGGAGCTCTTCTTGGGTGTCCATGTCTTCTTTTGTTGCCAGTGTCGGTGCTATTCGTTTGCAGTGGTGAGCGTGCAGCCAGTTTTTCTTTCCTTCAACTCGAAGTGCAGTTTGGGTTGTGATTAAGACTTGCGAGGGGCCCTTCCACCGGGATTCCAAACTCTTCGACCTCTGGAAGTTCTGAATCAGGACAAAGTCCCCGGGTTTGATATCGTGTCCTGGGCCCCTGGATACATCTGGTATGGCTTGCTGCACCTGTTGGTGGATAACAGTTAGTTCGCTCATTAGTTTATACAAATAGTCGGACATGAGTATGTCCGGGACATCGTTAATGGTTGATGGTTTCAGGGCCGCCCAAATATTCAACCCAGTACGGGATCAATTGGTGTCTGGTTGGGGTGGAGCGCATGGATAGCGATGCCAGTGGAAGGGCATTGAGCCATTTCAGCCCAGTGGTGGCGACTATTTTGGCCAGTTTTAATTTCAGTGTGGCGTGGTGCCTTTCTACCAGGTCCGCTGACTGGGGGTGAAAAACGGCATGGAACTTTTGTTTTACTCCCAGCCCCTTCAGTATGTGTTGGATGACCTCGGCTATTTAATGGGGGCCATTGTCGCTCCATAAAACTCTAGAAAGGCCGTATCGGGGGAAGAATTCCTTCAGCAATACCTTTGCAGTGGCAGCAGCAGTATTGTCACGAGTGGGGTATGCTTCCACCCATTTGCTGAAGGCACACACAATAACTAGAACGTATTTCAGACCATGGCACCTTTCTAGTTGAATGTAATCCATTTGGAGGATTTCAAAGGGATGGTCGGGGACTCCAAACCCTCCCCGTGGTACTATTGCCCCTTGCCTGGGTTGTGTTGCAGGCATACCATGCATTGTTGCACTGGGCGTTTTGCTGAGTCTGCTATCTTGCCGTTATGCCATACCCTAGCAATCAGTTTGGTCATGGGAGCGGATCCTATGTGTACGGGTAGGTGTGCCACTGTCAATATGGGGATCAGATAGGCGTAAGGTAGCAGCCATTTGTCTCTGTCTTTTGTCCTCCAGCAGCCTTCATCGTCTTTCAGTCCCACCCAAGCCCATTCAGTCAGTTCGTGTGGTGTACTCGTCAGTTTGAGATCTCTTATAGTGGCCCTAGCGTCTGTCCATTTCTCAGCTTGTGACCTAGTCACATATATTCGTGTTGCAGTTCTGTCTTCGGCTGTGGCTCGGGCAGTAACGTCAGCTAGTGCATTTCCCGGTCCAATAATGTCAGTCACTTTCTTATGTGCTTGGCATTTAATTACTGCTAGCTGCTTGGGGAGGAGGACTGCTTCAGTTAAGGCGGAAACTAGATCTCCGTGTAGGATGGGTGTGCCATGCGAGGTCAGGAATCCTCTTTCCCTCCACAGGAGCCCGAAATGGTGAACCACCCCGAAAGCGTACTGGCTGTCCGTGTATATGTTTACTGTCTTTCCTGCTGCTAAGATGCATGCTCGTGTGAGGGCAATCAGTTCTGCCGCCTGCGCAGATTGTTGGGCAATGCGGGCTGTTTCTATTATGGTTTGGGCAGTGGTGTCGGCGTATGCAGCTGAGGTCGTGCCATCTGGGAGTTTGATGCACGAGCCATCTACCCATAGTTCCCCGTCAGGTTCTGGAAAAGCAGTATCTCGGAGATCTACCCTGCTCCTTGTCTGTTCGTCAGTGAGGGTCACACAGTCATGTAGGGAAGTCACCCTGGGGTCGTTTTCGGGCAGAGGTAACAACGTAGCTGGATTTAGAGTGGTGCATCGCTTCAGAGTAATATGTGGCGCTAGCAGGGTCAACTCGTATCCTGTCAGTCGTGCACTAGTCAGATGTTGGGTTTTGGTTTGATTCAGTAGTGTGGCAACTGCATGGGGTACTAACACTGTAAGGGAGTTGAGAGTACTATTCTCTCACTCTGGTGGATCGAAACTCATGCAGCTGCTACGGCGAGTAAGCACGCCGGTAGCGCCCTGGTTACAGGGTCGAGGGTGGCTGAGAAATAAGCGCAAGGGCGCTGCTTGGGATCAATTGATTGTGTTAGGACAGATAAGGCGCATCCCTCTCTTTCGTGTGTATAGAGGGAAAATGGCTTGGAGTAGTCTGGGGTTCCTAGAACGGGTGCTGAACAAAGGGCATCTCGTAATTCTTTGAATGCTGTCTGGCATTCGGGGGGTCCAAGGGAGTGGTAATGGAATGTCTTTGGCTAGTAGGGAAAGTAGGGGTTTGACTATGAGACTGAAGTTCGGCAACCACTGTAGACAGAATGAGGTGAGGCTACCAAAGAGCGGACTTGCTTCTGGGTCTTGGGGACGGGAGTGTCTAGAATAGTCTGGATTCTGTCAGGAGTAAGCTTCCTCCCTTCCTTTGATAAGAGGTGTCCTAGATACTTGACTTGGGGTTTGAAAAACTGCAAATTCTTTCGGGAAACTTTGTGGCCATTCTCTGCAAGGAAGTGTAAGAGCTGGATGGTGGCTGTGACTGCTAGTGGAGTGGTGTCTGCTACTAAAAGGATATTGTCTACATACTGTATCAACGCCACCCCGTCTGGTAACTGTACTTCATCTAACTGTCTTTTGAGCACCTGGGTGTACATGCTCGGGCTCTCGGTGTACCCCTGGGGTGCTCGACAAAATCTATACGAGCAGGATCTTAGGGTAAATCCAAAGAGATAGCGGCTGTCTTGGTGAATGGGTATGGTTTGAATATCTTTATTCGGCGAATTGTCACCATAAAAGAATACATATACATAACATTTCAAGATTATCAGTAAAAGATTATAAAATACAGTAAAAACATAGACACCTCACTCATTAATTAATTGCAACAGTAAATTCGTCCTCAGCTTGTGGAAACACCGGAGTGTAATTTCAGTAAGCGGGAACGTGTCATCCATGCGCTTCCCAAAAATTTAGCCACCCCACAGATCATACTGGCAGATGAAGAATCTGTAGAGAGGACACGCAGTGCCTGGCTATGGCACCTCAGCCCTAATTCCCTACAGACGGGTTTCAACCAGAATTTCCGCGCCCCTTTGTAGGCTGGGCAGGCAAAAAACAAGTGAGCCACCGATTCCTTTGGGGCCGCACAGCCAGGGCATGCACGCGAGCGGGCATCTGTACTCGTCCATTTCACCGTAAAGTCATGAACCGGGAGCGTCCCATATCGCAATTTTAGGTACAGCGCTCAATCCAACGGTTTGGTTATTAAGTCGAGAAAGGGTTCCAGTTTTCGCACACACTTAACTGACAAAAATTGGTCAGTAAGTGAGCCCACATTCGTAGTCCTCATAACGTTGCTCTGTACCCAGTCCCAGTACAGTTTTTTAATAACATCTTTGGGTGGTGGTGATTGCGACTCCCATGCCTCTCTTAGACCCAAGCTGAAAGCCAATTCTTTCAGTTTATTTAACCATCCTATTTTTTTACATGTGTCCAATAATAGTAGTTCGTCCAGCCCTTCTGCATACTTTGCGAGCTCCTCAGTTCTTCTTAGCCGGGACCAGAAGAGCAACGGTCGTAGCCTCACCAAGTCCTTTACTGTTTTCCTGCCCAGATCTAATCTAAGTGGGATCATTGGGGTGGAAGCGGGAAGAGTTACCACTTTCCTAAAAAAAATTGTTTTCCGCTATCATCAAATCTGAAACCCCTTCAAACCCCCAAAGTTCGGAGCCATAAAGTGCTGCAGGAATAATCTGTCCCTCATAGATGGTCATAGCTGGGGAGACCGGTTTACTAGTTGATTCCCGGAGCTCCTTCAGCGTCACCCCGGATACTCTCCGATGATTTAATAACATTTTGGAAAGATGATCCTTCCAGGTCATACGGCTGTTAATCCGGACACCAAGATAATCGAAAGACTCGACCAGCTCGAGGGGGGCGTTGTTGAGCACAAAATTATTTTTAAATCTTTTTGAGGGTGCAAAAGCCATCAATTTGGTTTTCGATGTGTTGATTGTTAAGCCTCGAGTGGTGCAGAAGGAGCTAAATCGATTCAAGAGTTTTTGTAAGCCCACCGGGGATTTGGAAATTAATAGGGTGTCATCAGCGAAGAGAAGTGTGGGGATTCTCTCCCCCGCCAGGGTTGGGGCATCCGACTCCTCCCCCTTCAGATGGTCAACCACTCCATTTACAAATAGGGAGAAGAGAGTCGGAGCCATGACACAGCCCTGACGTACTCCTCTCCGCACTGGGATCCTGTCTGTTAATTGTCCCTGGGATCCCCATCTAACCCTCGCGTAATTCCCCTCATGCAGCTTTACAATTAGGCTCAGAAGACCACTGGGAAAACCCATCTCTCCAAGTATTTCCCAAAGTTTTGTACGGGGGACCAGGTCGAATGCAGTTTTGAGATCTATGAAGGCCATATACAAACTGCCTTTCATGATGGTAACCGCCTTCCAATAGATGGCAAAAAAACGAAAGACCTGGTCCATCGTACCTACCTTCCTTCTGAACCCCGCTTGTAAGTGGGAGAGGATACTAGCCTCCTCTATCCAGTCGCCTACTCTTGAGATGATGACCCTGCCGACCACTTTCTGGATTATGTCTATCAGACTGATAGGTCTGTAGTTCGCAGGGTCATCTCTAGCCCCCTTCTTATACACAGTAACTACCTCGGCCCCTTTCCAGGAGTCTGGTACCTGTTGTCCCCTCATGATCAAATTCATTATTATCGCAATTAATTTGGCCCAGGCCTCTGGCTCCGCCATCAACAGATCTCCAGGAATCCCATCCTGCCCGGCGGCTTTCTTAGGGGTGAGGTGTCTAATCGCCAACACTACTTCTGCGGCTGAAAATGGAAGGACGTTATCATCTCTGGGGTCCCCTTCACCCAGGCTATTGACCCCAGAACTAGTTGTTTCCTCCGAGTCTCCATATAGGAATGAAAAGTGAGTAAACCATTGCTGGCAAGTTATATGATCAGCCAATGGTTGCGATTTTCTCTGCCTTGTTCTATTAACCAAGTCCCAAAAAAGGTTCGGGTTCCTACTGCTCACAGCCTTGGAAAGATCCTGCCAGTGCTGTTCCTCCCACTCCCGTTTGGCCAATGATAATGCTTTCAGATAATCCTTCCTGGCCGCTCTAACCAGTAAAGGGTCCCCTGAGAGCAGAGCTTTTGTCAATTTTTTCCTTTTGTTCTTACAAAGATCATTATACCATGGTTTACCAAGAGTAGAGGGTATAGAGGGAGCCCTATTACTTTTCCCCTTCGGGATAAAAAATTGGCCAACTTGCTCTATTGTGGCTTTATAGGCAGAGTCAAGGGAGGGGTGTTGGGGATTGGCGATCCGATTTTCACCCACCCAGACTTCTAAGTCAGAAGACAACCCCTCAACCAGCGCTTTGATGATTCCTATATCGCCCTCATTAAGGTTAGCCTTATCCCATTTCAGTCTACGGTTATTGTTAAATGGGATAACTTCTTTAGTTGTTTTTAAGGTGACAATCGCTCGCCTGTCATTCAGAACACCCCAATTGAACTTGCAACACAACGGATTGTGGTCACTATCCTGGCTTGGGACGACCTCCATATCAATAAGGTCCGGCCAGAATCCAACATCCATTAGGATGTAATCGATTCGGGACGGCCCTGAGAGTCTATTAAAGGTCAATGCCCCTGACTGATCAGATATAGTCCTGCCGTTAAGGGCTCTTAATTTGTGGTCCCTTGTCAGTGCATTAATTTGTATGGCCCTAGGTGACCACTTCCTAATGGGGGGCAGGGAAAGAGTTGGGATGGACCAATTTGAGTCCTCCTCTTCAATTCCTAAGGGGTCATCTCCGAGAAGGGGTTCAAATGTACAATTAAAATCACCCCCCACAAGGATTCTAGCTGAGCTGGAGCAATTGCCTAAGGCCAAGTCCAGGGCTGTTAAGGTCAAAGAGGGGGAGTCACCCTGTGTCCCTCTCGCATAAACATTAAAGAGGTCAAACTTGGCGACATCCTCCTGTCCTCTTGCCGAAAGGTGGAGTATATCATTACACTCCACATTATGGCTTTTGACCACCCAGTTCAGATCTATTTTTATCCAAATTATGAGGCCTCCCGATGGTCTGCCTTTTTCCTTGCTTACAGCAGGCACAGAGTAAGCAGTATACCCCGATTTATGTAGAGGAACTAGACTCCATGTTTCCTGAAACAGGCAGACATCAAACTGCTCAATAAGTGAGTGCCACTCCGGGATTTCTAGCTTCCTCTTTAGCCCAGCAATATTCCAAGAAAGGAGGTTTATTACCCGCCGTCCTCTGGGCATAGAAATGTAACCCCCCTCGGGCATACTCTCGGTATCCACCCTGGTCATAGGACTCCCCCCCTCCTGGGCCAATGAAATGGGGGTTGCGAGGCAACCAGCCACACTCATCAATGGCCCAGCTAGCCTAGAGTCCTCAGTGATGTCATTGGTGATCGCCATATGGGCTGCGGATAGACTAATTTCTTCAATATCTATGCTACCACAAGGTGGACGAGGGACCTCATCCCCGGGAGGTTCCTTATCATTGTCATTTCCCCCCCCCCATGCCCCCAACTTCAATCACAGTCTTCCAACCCTGACAGTTGGGAAAACCGATTGTAAGTATCCAACGGGGTAAAGGGTCTCAGGTGGTTCATACTAGGGGCCTGGTTCAACATATGTCTATGGGGGACCATGGACCAGGCGGAGTGTAGATCAGGCACCCTGGTGAACTGATGCCCATACTGGGGCTGATTATTAATATAGGGTAGTGTGAAGGGCGGCCTATGAAGCTGTGGTCTGTTTGAATATTTAGATTTAGTGACTTCTGACCTGGGGTAGAAGTATGTTAACGCCCGTGGGATAATGCAGGTCTCCCCATTCCCAGGTGGCCAGTTTAGGATATAGTCAACTGCCCGAGGGTCTCTAAAATTGACCACCACTAGGTCCCCCTCTATATCTTTAATTCTACTCCCCAACCAGTTGATCCGTCTAACATGAACTATGTCCCCGTCTATGTTAGGTGCTATCGGCCTGTGCAACCGCAACCAGTGGATAATTTTGTTCTTGAGATCGGCATACCCCTCCTTCTTATTTTCTGTTAACTGCGGGACCCCCGTTAGAATCACCACATAGGGCACAGCTTCAGGGGGGATCTCTACTTGTGGGACCCTTTTATGAGGTATTCTGCTATTTCCACCATCCCCCTGTACGTTCTGATTATTGCTCATCGAGGCTTTTGAAGATGATGGTTTGGTGGGGCCCGCGCCCAATTCAGTGGCTGGTGCTTTTAGTTGTTTAGGCGGCGGTGTGTTGTGAGTTGGGGGCACTGCTCCACCCGGAGGCTGGCAATTTTGCTTAGACTGAGCAGGGGCAGAAGAATTTTTAGATTTCCTTTGTGGTGTGGTAGGAGGGGGCCCTGTCAAGATCGTAGGATTCACCGCCACACTTCCTTTATTTTTGGTAAGGGTAGACATACTAGTTATGGCGGCTTCCAGTATGGTTAATCTAATTTCCACCTTTTTAATAGACTCATTGATAGGTAGGAGGAGAGATCTCAACAAAAATTCCAAGTTCCCTGTCACTGTGGGGGGAAGTGGAGGTGTAGTAATGATTGGGGAGACTCTGTCATTGTTATCAGGAGCCTCATCTTGTGTGGTTGCTAATGATGGGCAATGAACCGGTGGAACAGCTACCTGTGGTGTATGTTCCTGCTCTACTACTGGAGGAGTCACAGATGTAATCAGAGTTTTTGTCCCTTTACCGAAATCAGTGTGCGATGTTTTGGCTTTACCTGGTACCACCCTTTGTTTCTTCCTTTTTTTACTAGGGGGCGGGCGATGGGTCTGGGCTACAGGAAAAAACTTAACTTTCTGCTTCCTAGATTTAGATGTGTCTGCCACATGACTACAACTAGGAGTGGGTGAAACAATTATGATATTATCCGCGGGCGAACAAGGGGTGGCTACAAAGTCACGAAACAATAGGGTGACTCCATCTTGACTTACGTTATCCTCACTTAGGACATTCGAATCACCCTCCCGGTTCAATTCAAGTAGACTATCAGTGAGGGGTCTATGTTTCATATTCTCAACGGAGCGACGCCGCTCTGCCCTGCGCTCAGCTAGGATTGAATCCTTTTCTCCCTCACTCCTCTTAGGAAAGTAATTCTCCAGAGAACCGTTACGTAATCTGGATTTTTTACCCGGGGTTTCTTCTTCTGTTGCCATGTCCATATTATTGTGAACAATGTCTTCCGGGCTACAGGAAAGAGGTCAGGCCCAGCCCGGCCTCCTTCGGCCCCGGACGGCCACAGACGGTCCCGCCCTTGTCCCGGGCTTCTCCCGGGACGCTCCCGCGCAGCGGGTATGTTACCTCCTTTTTATGCGTCTACCGTGATCGCCGGGGGGGCGGGGCCGGCAGGGAGAGGAGCCCAGCTGTAAACGGGCGCGCGGAGAGTCCTGGACAATGGAGTCCTCCGCTCTACCCTCGCAGCCCTGCCGGTGTGGTTGCACTCCTTCCGATGGGCCCGCTACTGCTGCTGTGAATCCGCGAAGCGGGACCCGCGAAGCGGGTCCGGCAAGGAGGGGCGGCACACAGCAAGCAGAGTCAAGGTGAGGAGTAGCGTCCGTCACAGTGCGCTTTTACAAGAGGAATCCACCTTCGTTCTGGGTCAGCAGGCTTTTTACACTCCCGGTGATGATGGAGGCGGGGCCGGCAGGGAGAGGAGCCCAGCTGTAAACGGGCGAGCGGAGACTCCTGGACAATGGAGTCCTCCGCTCTACCCTCGCAGCCCTGCCGGTGTGGTTGCACTCCTTCCGATGGGCCCGCTACTGCTGCTGTGAATCCGCGAAGCGGGACCCGCAAAGCGGGTCCGGCGAGGAGGGGCGGCACACAGCAAGCAGAGTCAAGGTGAGGAGTAGCGTCCGTCGCAGTGCGCTTTTACAAGAGGAATCCACCTTCGTTCTGGGTCAGCAGGCTTTTTACACTCCCGGTGATGATGGAGGCGGGGCCGGCAGGGAGAGGAGCCCAGCTGTAAACGGGCGCGCGGAGACTCCTGGACAATGGAGTCCTCCGCTCTACCCTCGCAGCCCTGCCGGTGTGGTTGCACTCCTTCCGATGGGCCCGCTACTGCTGCTGTGAATCCGCGAAGCGGGACCCGCGAAGCGGGTCCGGCGAGGAGGGGCGGCACACAGCAAGCAGAGTCAAGGTGAGGAGTAGCGTCCGTCACAGTGCGCTTTTACAAGAGGAATCCACCTTCGTTCTGGGTCAGCAGGCTTTTTACACTCCCGGTGATGATGGAGGCGGGGCCGGCAGGGAGAGGAGCCCAGCTGTAAACGGGCGCGCGGAGACTCCTGGACAATGGAGTCCTCCGCTCTACCCTCGCAGCCCTGCCGGTGTGGTTGCACTCCTTCCGATGGGCTCGCTACTGCTGCTGTGAATCCGCGAAGCGGGACCCGCGAAGCGGGTCCGGCGAGGAGGGGCGGCACACAGCAAGCAGAGTCAAGGTGAGGAGTAGCGTCCGTCGCAGTGCGCTTTTACAAGAGGAATCCACCTTCGTTCTGGGTCAGCAGGCTTTTTACACTCCCGGTGATGATGGAGGCGGGGCCGGCAGGGAGAGGAGCCCAGCTGTAAACGGGCGCGCGGAGACGTCTGGACAATGGAGTCCTCCGCTCTACCCTCGCAGCCCTGCCGGTGTGGTTGCACTCCTTCCGATGGGCCCGCTACTGCTGCTGTGAATCCGCGAAGCGGGACCCGCGAAGCGGGTCCGGCGAGGAGCGCCGGCACACAGCAAGCAGAGTCAAGGTGAGGAGTAGCGTCCAACAGTGCGCTTTTACAAGAGGAATCCACCTTCGTTCTGGGTCAGCAGGCTTTTTACACTCCCGGTGATGATGGAGGCGGGGCCGGCAGGGAGAGGAGCCCAGCTGTAAACGGGCGCGCGGAGACTCCTGGACAATGGAGTCCTCCGCTCTACCCTCGCAGCCCTGCCGGTGTGGTTGCACTCCTTCCGATGGGCCCGCTACTGCTGCTGTGAATCCGCGAAGCGGGACCCGCGAAGCGGGTCCGGCGAGGAGGGGCGGCACACAGCAAGCAGAGTCAAGGTGAGGAGTAGCGTCCGTCGCAGTGCGCTTTTACAAGAGGAATCCACCTTCGTTCTGGGTCAGCAGGCTTTTTACACTCCCGGTGATGATGGAGGCGGGGCCGGCAGGGAGAGGAGCCCAGCTGTAAACGGGCGCGCGGAGACTCCTGGACAATGGAGTCCTCCGCTCTACCCTCGCAGCCCTGCCGGTGTGGTTGCACTCCTTCCGATGGGCCCGCTACTGCTGCTGTGAATCCGCGAAGCGGGACCCGCGAAGCGGGTCCGGCGAGGAGGGGCGGCACACAGCAAGCAGAGTCAAGGTGAGGAGTAGCGTCCGTCACAGTGCGCTTTTACAAGAGGAATCCCTGGGTATGGAGAAGAAGGCGTTCTTAAGGTCAATTACGGTGAACGTGGTGGCAGTGGACGGGATTAGAGTCAGGATTGTTGTGATGTCAGAGACTACAGGGTACTGTGGCACAACTATTTTATTGATCTCTCGTAGGTCAATGATGAAGCGGTATGCTTTCCCATCTCCCTCTCCTTGTCTCTTAATGATCTGTAAGATCGGACTGTTACAGACATTGCTCACTACCTCCTCTACTTCTCCTGCTCCTACTAGTTACTGTATTATTTCGATCAATGCTTTCTCGCCCTCTGGTGATATCTTGTACTGGGGTACTTTCGGTAAGGTTGCTTCCTGTCGTATTGTCACATGCACTGGGTATATCATCATTCGTCCTACGTCTGAGTCAGCCTTGGCCCACTAGTGCGATGGCAAAGTGTCCAGTAGGGACACGTCTGCTTCGGTAATAGGGTACATGTGTTGGGATGGGTGAGGTCTTAGATGGTGGTGGTTGTCATATAAGATGACTCGGACTCCGTCAGGCGAGCATCTGATGGTCGCTCGAAAGCGCTTCAGCAGATCGAGACCCATAATGGCGTCTGGGGTATTGGAGGAGAGGAGAAATGTTGTGTTGATGATATTTTCTCCAAGGTCAAAGGGGATCGGTTTGGACAAGGGGTTAGTGGAGGGCGTACCATCAAATCCTATTGATATCACATGTGAGCCAGACAAGGGTGCCTTTGGAATCAGTCGCTTTGATAATGCACTACGTGTTGCTCCCGTTTCTACCAGAAATGGTGACTTCGTACCCAGGACCTTTGCGGTAACATAAAGGCCTTGCTGGTCAACATAGAGCTCGACTGGTTCCCTCCCTTGCCCTAGGCAGTCTTATGCAAAGTCGTACGTGTTGTCGTAGTCAGATTGTTGGTATTGATTCTGTCGGGGACGGTCAAATATATTTACTCTACCGGGTCTTTCTTCACTGGCGTTGTTTGCGTACCCTCTCCCACGTTCTCTACCTCTCGGTCCATTTGTCAATTCACTCGCCCCTTTTTCCTTATTCATTCCTATGTCTACTGTCTAAATACTTGTGTGATAAATGAAAGGCCAACACGTTTTTATAATTAGGACGAACAGAACAGCAATGTCCACGCCATGCTGGTTTTAAAACATATGTGATTTTACATTGTGTTTTACTTTAATTCATATTTTGTATTGTATTGTATTGGTTTTAATTAACTGTGCAAATAAACTTACTTACTTACTTACTTACTTACTTACTTATTCATTCCTAACAGGATCGGTCATGGGGATTTCCAGTGTCCGTACCCTCTACAAAATGTGCACTGATCCTCTCCTAAGTCCTGACATCCAGCGTAGGGTGTGGAGACATTATTTCTGGGTGGTGGTGTAGGAGGGATACTTTGCTGATATCCTCCCTTGTACTGTTCTTACCCTATATTCACCCCTTGTAACTGCGCTATCATAACTCGTTCTTTTAAATCCTTCTTTTTCTTTTCGGTGGCCCTATCGTTCTCATTTTTCTGGTGCTCATAATACTGGGCCATCTGGAGGATGGCCGCTGGATTAGAGGCCGCCCAACTGCTTTCGCTGGTCTGTAGCTTCTGTGATACCTCTGGTAACAGACCCGTAACATAGTTCTGTAAGAACAAGCGATGTCCGGTCGCAGTGGACATGTCTTGTCCACTATAATCGGAGAACACTGTTTCGAACCGGGAGAAGTATTCTGAGACATCTTCTTGGGGCTTCTGACGTCAAACGGTTACTATGTACCAATCTATCTTTTTCTCAGGAATCAGGGATTTTACTATTTGTACTACCTTGTCCGGGAGGTCTAATATGCTTTTACAGGTTTCTCTCCGGGGTTTCGTTGTTTGTCCAGCACATCGAGTTGTCCCCAGGTATGACCGAACAGGTCAGTGTGGTCTATTTTCCTGATCTGTTTCCACACATCAGCTGGTAGGCATAGTCCAAAGAGCAAGTCGATGTCAGCAAGCGTCATAATTGTCGGTCCTAGAGCGGTACCTAATTCTGTGTAAAACGCGGTGGGATTCTTTCGCAAGTCCGGTGAGGATTTGCGGAACGTCAGAATGTCCTGTCTATGCCAAGGCTGATATACCCAGTTTTAAACCACTCTTCCTTTGGCGTCTTGGTGGTTTATGTCATCATGAGTTCCCTGTCCTCTAGGGGGGACCCAATAGGGGGCAGCTTCTTTTATGGGCATCATATTGTCTAGCCTCTCCATCGGAGACTCCGTCATTTCCGATGTTGTGTTTTTGACTACCCGTCCTTGTTCTATGAGGTGGCAGAAGACTTTTAGGGTATAGGAGAAAAGTTCTGCCACATCACAGTCATTCTTGTCTCCGTATCTACCTTCCTGTATAGAGTCATGCGTCGGTCAGGCCCTATTTTCTTGTACTTCTCCTCATAAGCCGTGAGGGTGTAATAACAAAAAAGCACGACAAAGTGTCGCTTGTGATTGTCAACATAGGAGTTACATATATCTGTTATATAATCTTCTGTTTCCTTCCTGTCTACCAGAATTTTGACGATTTTCTCAATACTACCTGTATGGCCAAAAAACGTGTTCAAGAGCATCTTAGAGCCATCACACACGTAGATAACAGATACCCTATTGCGCAACATTTCCAGGAGTTCCACCAATCCAATAATTCCCTCCTGCAATATTATGCTATCGAACAAGTGAACGTAGGAAGGAGGGGTGGAAATCGGGAATTAGCCCTCAGAAAGAAAGAGTCAAGATGGATAATGGAGCTCGAAACATCCGGCTTCCCTCCACGCATCTCCCTAATCCGCCTGCCACACTTCTCCTCCCCTCACTCGCATTCCCGCCCCCCCACCAGGCTCTCCCGCCCCATCCGGCTTCCCTCCGGCCATTTGCCAGCATAGCGAGGCCATTTGCCAGGAGCTCTCCCCCGCTCGCAGCTTGACAATGTAAACTCCTATCGCTACAATACGTGTCAGTTTGCAGTTAGTAATCTCTCTTCAACTGCCTATGCACTCCCACCCACACAGAAATAGTACTGCAACTTCCTCATTTCTATCTATGTTTGCACCTGTTTCTCACTAGAGCTAGGGGTTGCACACCCTTCCCCTGGCACAGTCGTACTCTGTTAACATATTGGATTCTACGCATGCCCGCCCAGTAAAGCCCCCAGGCACCTCGGGTGTAACCCCACCCTCTCGCAGATGCGGGACTGCGGGACTCCTGATTACGGTTACTAAAGGACTTGTAATGCAGTCTGTTCTCTAGGAACGTTTACCTTGCCATCAAGTCCAATGGAACAGTATTTGAAATGTGCGGCAGTGGCCGACTGCATCACCACATGCCGCCGGAGCTTAACGCAGGAACTTTTAACCACAGCAGGCAGCACCTCATCTGTTTACTTGTTATGTAGTGAAATGTGCGACACGGTGCGTGGCAAAATTAAGAGTGGGTTTGTGACAAAATCTTAATTGAGGGCGGTCGCTCTACACGCATGACGCTGACATTCTAAGCATTGACTCTTGAGGCTAGAACCAAAATCGTTCATTGTGATGGTATGAAAGTCCCGGGTTCAAATCCAGGCACAGCCATCCCACCCCTTCATCCTGTCAAGGTCAACCAAAAAATAACAGGCAGTCCCGTATGAGCTCACCAGAGAGGGGAATCATGTACTCTCGATCAAAGCGCTATAGCGCATTCCCGTTGAGATGCTAATCAACAACCAGTCAAACATCACTGGCTCAGGTTTCATCATCGGGGCGGCCCCAGAAAGCAGGCACATAATTATATTATTGACATTTCACGGGCGGGGCCTTGGAGTACGCTTTACACACTAGAACCACCACTCCCCTCCGCCCCTCCCCTACAGGAAGGCTCTGACACGCACCACACCCCCTCCCGGGAGCTCCTGCCCGGCCTGTGGTGCAGGCGAGAGGCAGTCTTGACTTCTTCGCCAGTCTCTGGGCCACTTAGATTTCTGTGGGAATCCAAAAAGGCCTTAAGCAAAACAAGCACTGCCGTTGCCAATAAGTTTCGCATTTGGAAAGTTGGAGCTATTGGTTTTGTAAATGACATTTTATATTTATATATTGTTATTGGCATTGTCAATAACAATATATAAATATAAAATGTCATTTACAAAACCAATAGCTCCAACCTTCCAAATGCGAAACCTATTGGCAACGCCAGTGCTTGTTCTTAAAGAGATGATTTGACATGTCTGTCAATACTAGTCCTGTGCATGTCATCACATTTTCTATGTACTATTAGGCACTAGACCTAAAGGATTCTAGATTGTTGTGGTGATATCTATAAATGTTGATATGCCTGCCAGGCAAACACAGGCGCGACGAGATACCTGCACTGATCTTAGGCACTAGACCTAAAGGATTTAAATTATGATATCTAGCCAATTCGACATGTGTAATTTTTACCATATAAATACTGGCGGGATGTAATACCTGGTTTTATCACGGGCACCCTTTGTGATGCTTGTAACTGTGCATTTTGCAGGTATAGATAGCAGGTGGGCTATCAATGGCATATTTATCTCTATAGAGTATATGTTTTACCATTACAAGATGGCGGTATCTCTTACAGACATTATGTAACGATGTATACATGTTTACTTTTACGTTACCTCTTCTATGTTTACTAATTGTGTATAACATGCCTAACTTACCTGGGTGGTTCACGTGTGATCAAGACACAAGGAGTGGCGAAACACGTAGCGTGTAACTGAAAATAAACCATCTTTGCTGCAAAAGCTTCCCGAGTGCGCACATTTTTTGCTTTGAACCAAGCTGTGGACTTATATATATCTTGGTGTACTTTTTGGTTGACATTGTACATAAAATAATTTATATATTGTATTTAATTCTCTTGTATTATAGATGACTCTTTAATATGTATTGTAACTGATTTGTTTCTATGAGCAAACTGCCTCTACATAGAAAGAAAGAAAAAAAGAAAAAAAAAGGAAGGAAAAGACTTTGTACCATTCAAAAACTGTGATAGTATTTTCACTATGTTTATTATATGTGTCCCATCACGTGGTTTATGGATTTAAAAAGATGGCGTTTTTACCTCACGAGTATGTGATCAAGGGCAAGTGGTGCCGCAAACGCGTAATCCGAGGAAAACAAAAGCTTCAGCGCACTCAAAACTGTGCTGCCCGGGCGCTATTGGGAGTCCCACGGAGGACCTCAATAAAAACTGGCCTAAAAACTTTACACCGGCTGCCTGTTAGGGACAGAGTGAAGTTTAAAGCTCTTTGCATTGCCCACCAGACTTTCTGGAAAATGGGTCCAGAAATCAACTGCTCCCTGATCTCTCCATGCCTGCCCAACAAGACTCTTCGTTCCTCAACTTCATCACTAGCCAAAATTCCCTGAATTTTTAGAGCCAGAGCAGGAGGTCGCTCGTTCTCGTACAATGTATCCAAACTTTGGAACACCCTCCCTCTGCAGATGCGAAATAATGCCAACCTAACTAGCTTCCGGAAACAGCTCAAAACTCTCCTGTTTAATAAATAGTAACCTTATGAGGGCATCTTCTGTTTTTCCAGCGCCTGGACGCCTCAGGGCAACTGCAGCGCTCTACAAATCCCATTTTCATTTCATTTCATTTCATAAATATTTAAGTGCCTACATTTCCGGTGGTTCGTGGTCCTTTTTCGGCAGAAGCAAGTGTTGTGAGTCGACAATAGACCTTTTCTGGTAAATATATATATATATATATATATATATATATATATATATATATATATATATGAGCTCATACTCAGAATTGGTAGTCTAGCTGTTTTTAAAGGGTATGGAAACTGAGAAGGGTACTAAACACAGAGCACAACATAAATTGTCTAGACACAAGGGACTCTATGGTCCAGTTGAAGACTAAGTATAGTCGAAACGCGTAGGCCGTCCTGTTGCTAATGCACATGGTGTTTGTATATTAAATAAAGAAACCTGAACTCAGCTGCTGTGGTGCCGTGACTTCTGTGGTGACAACATGAGCCCAGGGGATCCGAGGCAATATATATATATATATTTTTTTTTTTTCAAAAATTGCCCATGCATTCAGAGGCGCACTCCTCCAGCTGGTGAGTAACATCCCTTTATGTTCTCAAAACAGAGTTACAGCTCTAGCCATTCCTGTCCATCCGCCTTACGCGTTTCAGAGCAAGCATGCTTTTAAAAGGCACCACAGATCTCGGGTTCTCCACAGTTCCTTCCTCACAGGCTTTAATCAATCATACGCTGTGCTACTGATATCCTTATTTAAATATTAAACCAAATGGTGATTGATTTTGGAAACTAACGAACACTTCTTCCCATTTGGGGGCAAATTATTAATTTTTATCATTCACCATTTGGTTTAATGCAGGCTTCTGGAAACTCAATCACCCAGCAGGAACTAGGACTTATTGTAGAAGCCCATTGGAGGACAGATATTTAATGTGAAGTTGGGCGTGCGCGCTGGTGTCCTTGGAAGATTTCTGACTCCAGAGTCTGCCCTTGCTGCTGAGCACCCCGTTCATGATGTTAATCACGCCTGCTCCAGGTGTGAAGGTCTGCACCCCCCTTGAGATGGAATAAGGGTCGCTGGACACGGAATTGCCGTTGCCCGTAAGGTGGGGATTCAAGCATGGATTTTGGACACTAACGGACACTTCTTCCCATTTGGGGGCCAATTATTAATTGTTATCAATCACCATTTGGTTTAATGCAGGCTTCTGAAAACTCAATCACCCAGCAGGCACTGGGACTCATTTTAGAAGTGCTATCTAAAGGTATGTAGTTCCCCTTGTTGTGGTGCCTAGGAGGAGAAGTACGTAAAGCCACCCTTGTTTGTAGATACAAACTCGGTGGTGTCTTATTTGGACTATCCTACTTCTTTTAAAGCACCCCTGCAGTATATATACACGTTACGGAGCACACAACCCTACTGTATCGTACGGCGAGGAACAAAAAATCTCTGCTAAAGAGCCCCTTTATGGATGCTCGTTGGGTATTGCAGCGCCGACCCAACGAGGAGCAGGTCCATATGATGAAGCATGACACCTAGCTCGCTTGGTGTGTGAGGACCCTAGTTCCGAAAGATGGAATTCCCCCACTCTCGTTCCCGCACCTAACACCACCGAGTTTGTATCTATAAACAAGGGTGGCTTGGCTTACTTCTCCTCCTAGGCACCACAACAAGAGGAACTGCATACCTTTAAATAGCAGTATCTGGCTGGGCACTTATGTTGGACCTCTATAAAAAGCCCCATAGTCCCCTTTGTTGTTGATTGACTCATTGTAGAAGTCCATTGGAGGGCAGATATTTAAATAATGATGTCAGTAGCACAGCCTCTGATTGATTAAAGCCTATGAGGATGGAACTATATCCGAAACGCGCCAGGCTTGTAATGTGAAGTTGTGAGTGCGCGCTGGTATCCTTTGCAAGATTTCTGACTTCCGAGTGTGCCCTTGCTGCTGAGAACCCGTTTCATTATATATACGTTTCATGTGATCAAGGCAGGGATCTGCCGAAACGCGTCGTGAGGACTGGTGTGTGAAATAAACTGAAATAGCACCGAGAAGGGTCTGCCTCGTTTTCCTTTCCGACCCTTTGGGAGTTGGTGGCTGAAGCGAGTACTTTTGAAAAAAAAATATATATATATATATATATATATATATATATATGCTTTTAAGCTCCAAAAGCGCCACTTTCAAGGACCGGCGAAGCAAGGTAGGAGACGGACCACTGGATTTCACAGATACTTTATTGCAGTGTCAGCTGGTTATATATATAAAGGTAAGTCGTCACCGGGACAAGGCTCCTGCCCTTCTTGAAAATGACGAAAAGCAGACCCAAAGTAAAGTGCTTTAATCAGAGTGCATCATTGTCAGCCAGCCAGCCATCCAGCCACCTAACGTGTTTCACTTCCAACAAAACTTGATCACATGGCAAGTTGCGTTTGGCGCAGACCAGTATTTAAAGTGCTAGTACAAGATATGTCAGAGCCCAACAGACAACGACATAGAAGAAATACTTTGAAGTAGTTATTAGTGACCTTCATATAATCAAAAGATCCACAGGACTGATATATAAATAATGAATAAATAGTGTAAAATCATTCAAAATTCATAATATCACATCAATTGTTAAAAAAATCACGTTAGATTTTTTTAAAAGAGGAAGTTTTTAAACCAGCAAAGATATGACATGCACACATGCAGAATACAGATCAATGCTTCTGCCCTTTGTACATATTTTGTTCATAAAATAACCACCTAAAATAGAATATATAACAAAATGTCTGTTGAATTTGATGGTACTGCCCAAGTGGGCTTAAATGAAGTTAATCAAATATATGGCTCTGACAATAAATCACATTCTTATCTTACTGGTCGCCGGGGAGTCAAATTGTGCAAACATATTTGTATAGTAAATGCGCAAGTGCAATTCTGTGTATATTCTAGTTAATATTGAAAGACCCCTGTTAGAACTGGGGGTCTCTAGTTGGCAGAGGTAAGTACCTTAGACCAAGTAGGGACCCTTGCTTCTAGTCAGGGTGAAGGAATAACCCTCTGAGATAACCCCTGCTCACCCTCTAGGTAGCATGGCGCGAGCAGTCTAGGCTAAACAGAGGCAATGTGGATAACATTTGCACTTAACACAACAATAATCCCCAATCCACCACAAACTGAGACCACACAGGTAAGTATATTTTATAAAAATATATAACTTTATCTAGTTTCAGCAATGTAAATAAGGCAGTTGCACGATAATAACTTTGTCATAAAAACGTTGCACTTAATTCTTAATGGTTGCATGTATGTAGGAAGTTCTTATTAACAAGAAACTAGTCTCTAGTCTCTTATCTTAGTATTAAAAATAACACCTCGAATTGATCTCCCATCAGCTCTTGAAAAAGGAGCCAAGCAATGCCAAAAGATGCCACTGATCCTACCAATAATATTCAGGCCGCTAAGTAATGTATCTCAAGCGCGAGATGCGCGCCTCCCCAGATTCGCTGGGGACTCCTTTTTGTCACTCCGCGTGTCCTCGCGCCTCAGGCGCACCGCGCCGAGCTGAGCACACTCGCTCTCAGCCCCCGGCCGGTCCCCTCTACTCTCCCGCCCGCTCTCGACAATCCAACGAGCGGCGGGTGAGTTGGCTCTGCACACCTCGGGGGATGACCGGCCAGGGACACGGGGCACTCACTTGGATTCCCTCGGCGGGGACGGGTCACACGGCTGTCTGCTCCTCGCCGGGGAAGGGGTACTCCTTCGATCGCGCCTCTCTGCGGCTCCTTCACAGGTCCCGATGTCGGGGACCAATCCTGTCGCGGCATTTGGCCGAGCCTCCAGCAGCACCCGGGAGTCAGCCAATGGCAGCGCGGCTCCTGGGGCAGCCAATCACGGCCCACCACCACGGATGACGCTGCGCCGCACGGGCCTATCCCATCGCAGCGTTAGTGAGGGGGCTCGGCTCCTTCAACCAATGGGAGCACGGCGGCTTCGTTCTTCGCCGCTTCAGCTCCCCAACGGTCGGCAATCTTCTGGGGGTATTCTTGGCCCTGGGCTGCGATGGTGATTTGGCGGCAAAGGGTTTTTGAGGGTGCAGGTAACGAATAGACCCCCCTCTCGGCCTCACAACCACTTGGGAGCGGATTTCACGAGGGGAGGCACCACAAGCCTCCGACCCTCGCTGGGAATGTGCCGATGAGCACACCGATCCCTTCCTCACGCTCCCCAGTCGAGTACCTCACGTCCCAGGTCACCACAGCACGATCTGGCAGCTGCTTTTGGCAAAGCTTTAGGAACCTTTAACCCTGGGTTCCCAACATGAGGCCAGCTCTTCTCAGGCCCTTGGAGATTCAAGTTGCAGACACAGCACACAGCAAAGTCTTGGCAGTTTCAAGCAGGCAGGGTCCCAGCACACAGCAAAGTCCCTTTCTCCTCCTCAGCTTCCAGTTAGACAGCAGAACAGGTCAGCCCTTAGAGCACACAGCAAGGCAATCTTCTTTCAGTTCTCCAGCAGTCCTTCTTCCAGCCGAGGTTCCTTCTTGCTTGTAGGATCTTAGAATCTAATCTTCTGTAGTCAGAGGTCCTTCCCTTATACCCCAAAAAGTCTTTGAAGTCCTTTGAAGTCTTTGTGCAAGGGGGCCCTGAGCACTGGAATGTTTCTGGTGTTCTTCTTCCTGTCAGCTTCAGGGTCAGAGGTGACAGTGGGCCGGCAGGAGAGGGAGCCAGCATGGTGGTCAGGCAGACACAGCCCGGCACTATCAGGCGCTTCTTCCTCCCCCTTCCCTGGCAACAGATGTTGCCTTTCACCCCTGGGCTGACTCCGACCCCCTCCGGGGCCCTGCAGCCCCTGTCCCACTCAGGCCAGCCAGGCAATCCACAAACAGGCCCAGGCACACAGAAAGGTTTAGACAAGAGAACAGCCACTTTCTAAAAGTACTATTCTCAACCTCAGGATTTAAAAACAACCTTCACTAAAAGATGTGTTATTAAATTCTGAGTTCAGGGATATCTTTCACTTATGCCCCATCTTGTTCCTATGAGAAGATAGGCTGGTATCCATTGGGACCAGCCTCCCCCATGTTACTCTATGGAGCAAGACAGCCTTACAGCAGTGAGCACACAAAATGGCTGCTGCTCACTACCAGAGCATGTTACCTGCACTAGTACATGCTCTACCTTATCCATACACTGCACCCTGCCCAGGGGGGTACCTTGAATCTTTCATAGGGGTGGCTGATGTGCACAGACAGGGAAGGGTTAGGCCCAGCCAGTGGGGACACTGGCCAGGCGGACATGGCAGTCCACTGACTGCACACAGGCCCTGCGCTGGCAGGCTTGAGACACCATTTTAGAGCTACTCATGTGGGTGGCGCAATCTGCGCTGCAGGCCCACTAGTAGCATCTATCATCACCAGCCCTGGCACACACAGTGCACTTTACTAGGGACTTCATGGTGATACAAATATGCCAATCAGGTATACCCAATCAATATGATAATTTACAGAGGGAGCACTTACACTCTGGCACTGATCAGAAGTGGCAGAGTGTCCAAAGCATCTAAACCAGAACAACGAAATCCAGCACAGCATCAAAAATACATGAGTCAGAGGCAAAAAGATGGGGGAATACCCACACCAAGGGTGTCAGGTCTAACACGTGTCCCCTCCAAGTGAAAGTGGGGAGAACTACCCAACCTCTTGGGAGTCCTCATCACTAAGGCGGAAGAATCTGGACAGACCATCAGCATTGGCGTGTTCTGTACCTGGGCGGTGCTCCACCGTGAAGTCCATCCCCTGTAGGGAAATGGACCACCTCAACAGTTTTGGATTCTCTCCCCTCATATGCATTAACCATCTGAGGGGCCTGTGGTCGGTCTGAACACGGAAGTGAGTCCCGAACAGGTAGGGCCTCAGCTTCTTCAGAGCCCAGACCACAGCGAAAGCTTCCCTTTCGATAGCACTCCATCTCTGTTCCCTGGGGAATAGCCTCCTACTAATGAAAGCCACTGGTTGGTTTCCGCCCTCCTCATTGATCTGTGAGAGTACGGATATATGATGTTACAACGCGTACTTTTAGCACGCATACCATTACCACTGATTTTTTACAATGCAGGTCATTTTACAACGGATACCTTTACAACGCAATACACTACAACGCAGATACTATTACAACGCATATCATTACAACGTAAGTATAGGTAAGTATATAATATTAATATATATGCCTAATAATTATTTTTGTAATATTTAATTTAATTATTCATTATTTAATTATTAAATAATTATATTAATGAAATTAATTTTAATTTTATTATTTGTAAATATATATTAAAAATACCCCTGTACCCCAAAACCCAAACCCAGCCCTAAAACCTAAAAATACCCCTGTACCCCAAAACCCAAACCCAGCCCTAAAACCTAAAAATACCCCTGTACCCCAAAACCCAAACCCAGCCCTAAAACCTAAAAATACCCCTGTACCCCAAAACTCATACCCAGCCCTAAAACCTAAAAATACCCCTGTACCCCAAAACCCATACCCAGCCCTAAAACCTAAAAATACCCCTGTACCCCAAAACCCAAACCCAGCCCTAAAACCTAAAAATACCCATGTACCCCAAAACCCAAACCCAGCCCTAAAACCTAAAAATACCCCTGTACCCCAAAACCCAAACCCAGCCCTAAAACCTAAAAATACCCCTGTACCCCAAAACTCATACCCAGCCCTAAAACCTAAAAATACCCCTGTACCCCAAAACCCATACCCAGCCCTAAAACCTAAAAATACCCCTGTACCCCAAAACCCAAACCCAGCCCTAAAACCTAAAAATACCCCTGTACCCCAAAACCCAAACCCAGCCCTACAACCTAAAAATACCCCTACCCCAAAACCCATACCCAGCCCTAAAACCTAAAATTACCCCTGTACCCCAAAACCCAAACCCAGCCCTAAAACCTAAAAATACCCCTGTACCCCAAAACCCAAACCCAGCCCTAAAACCTAAAAATACCCCTGTACCCCAAAACCCAAACCCAGCCCTAAAACATAAAAATACCCCTGTACCCCAAAACGCAAACCCAGCCCAAAAACCTAAAAATACCCATGTACCCCAAAACCCAAACCCAGCCCTAAAACCTAAAAATACCCCTACCCCAAAACCCATACCCAGCCCTAAAACCTAAAAATACCCCTGTACCCCAAAACCCAAACCCAGCCCTAAAACATAAAAATACCCCTGTACCCCAAAACCCAAACCCAGCCCAACAACCTAAAAATACCCCTGTACCCCAAAACCCAAACCCAGCCCTAAAACCTAAAAAGACCCCTACCCCAAAACCCATACCCAGCCCTAAAACCTAAAAATACCCCTGTACCCCATAACCAAATACCACTAAAAAATGTTTAAAAAAAAGATAAACTTACCTATAATAATACTTACGTTGTAATGGTATGCGTTGTAATAGTATGTGCGTTGTAGTGTATTGCGTTGTAAAGGTATGCGTTGTAAAATTACCTGCGTTGTAAATGTATGCGTGGTAATGGTATGCGTTGTAAAAAATCTGTGGTAACAGTTACATACCGAGAGTACTGCTCCCACGCCTTGCTCTGAAGCGTTAGTTTGCACAATGAACTCACTTGAAAAGTCAGGTGCCTTAAGCACCGGTGCTGTGCACATGGCAGCTTTGAGGGTGTCAAAAGCAGTTTGACAGGCCTCAGTCCAATTCACTTTCCTGGGCTGATTTCTAGATGTCAGCTCTGTCAAAGGGGCCACAATGGTGCCATAACCTTTGACAAACCGTCTGTAATACCTGGTGAGACCGAGAAAGGCTCTCACCTCAGTCTGAGTTTTGGGGGGTTCCCAAGCCAGAATGGTATCAATCTTTGCCTGTAGGGGCGCCACCTGGCCGCTCCCCACCTGGTGTCCCAAGTACACCACAGATCCCTGCCCTATCTGGCACTTACTGGCCTTGATAGTGAGGCCTGCCTTCTGCAGAGCCTTCAACACTGCGCAGAGGTGTTGCAAGTGTTCATCCCAAGTGGAGCTGAACACAGCAATGTCATCCAGGTAGGCTGCGCTGAATTCCTCCAGCCCTGCTAATACCTGGTTGACCAGTCTTTGGAATGTGGCCGGGGCATTTTTCAACCCAAAGGGCATGACACGAAACTGGAAGTGCCCCTCTGGCGTTGAAAATGCTGATCTTTCCTTGGCCCCCTCAGTTAAGGCAATCTGCCAGTAACCTGAAGTCAAATCAAAGGTGCTCAGGTACCGGGTAGCTCCCAACCGATCCACCAGCTCATCAGCTCTGGGGATGGGGTGCGCGTCAGTCTTGGTGACCGCATTGAGCCCACGGTAGTCCACGCAAAACCGGAGTTCTGGGGTGCCTCCTGGGGTAGCAGCTTTCTTAGGCACTAAGACCACTGGGCTAGCCCAGGGGCTGCTGGAGGGCTCAATAACCCCTAGTGCTAACATCCTAGTAACCTCTTCTTTGATGCTAGCCCTGACCTTGTCAGCCACTCTGTAAAACTTCTGTTTCACAGGCAGGTTGTCTCCAGTGTCCACATCGTGGACGCACCAGTTGGTGACACCTGGGGTCAGGGAGAACAGGGAGGCGAACTGACTCAAGACTTGGCGACAGTCCTCCTGCTGCTCTAGGGTCAGGGTGGGGGAGAGGACCACCCCATCCACTTCCCCATCCTGCTCCTTGACTTCCAGGAGGTCAGGGAGAGGATCACTATCCTCCTCCCCTCCAGCATCTGTAGCCATGAGCATAGTCACTTCAGTCCTCTCAAAGTGGGGTTTGAGGCGGTTCACATGTAGCACTCTCAGGGGTTGCCTGGGAGTCTTCAGGTTAACCAAATAGGTAACCTCGCTCTTGCGCTCCATCACCTCATATGGCCCAGACCATTTGTAACGGAGCGCACAAGGCTCCACCGGCGCCATCACCCACACTTTCTGCCCAGGTTGGAACTCCACAAGAGAGGTGTTCTGATCATACCATCTCTTCATTTCCTCCTGGCTAGCCTCCAGGTTCTCTTGAGCGAGCTTCCTGAAGCGCTTGGTCTGGTTGCGGATGGCCAGCACATAGCTGAACACATCCTGAGGGGTTTTCCCACGGGATTTCTCCCACCCCTCCTTCACCAGAGTAAGAGGCCCTCTGACAGGGTGGCCATACAGCAACTCAAAGGGACTGAACCCTAAGGATTTCTGAGGCACCTCCCTGTAGGTAAACAACAGGCGTGGCAACAAGACGTCCCATTTCCGCCTCATGGGCTCTTCCAGGCCCATAATCATGCCCTTCAAGGTGCGGTTGAATCTCTCAACCAACCGATTTCCTTGAGGGTGGTAAGGAGTGGTGAATTTGTATGCCACCCCACACTCCGCCCACAGGGACTTCATATACCTAGAAATGAAGTTTGTCCCCCTGTCCGAGACCACCTCCCTGGGAAATCCCACACGGGAAAAGACCCCCATCAGGGCACGGCCCACCACTGGGGCTGTGACTATCCTGAGCGGGATGGCTTCCGGGTACCGAGTGGCATGGTCCACCAAGACCAGGATAAACCTGTTGCCTAGGGCTGTCTTGGGATCCAGGGGCCCCACGATGTCAATGCCCACCCGCTCAAAAGGGGTGCTCACCACGGGAAAGGGTTGGAGGGGTGCCACACACTTCCCTCCGTTCTTGCCACTGGCCTGACAAGTCTGACAAGACTTACAAAAGGCAGCGACGTGCTTCTTCATCTGGGGCCAGTAGAAATGGGTGACAAGCCTGTGATAGGTCTTGTCTTGCCCCAGATGTCCTGCGAGAGGCACGTCATGAGCCAGACCCAGTAGGAAGTTCCTGAAGCGCTCGGGCACTACCAGCACTCGGGCTCAGCGAACTTAGGCTCACTATAAAGTAAGTCATCCTCCCAGTAGATCAAATGCTCCCTGGACCCAAGGCCTGCGGCCTGGTCGGCAGCCTGCTGCCGCACACCAATGAGAGAAGGGCACTCCTTCTGAGCCTGGCAGAATTCCTCCCTGGAGGGGCCACCATCTTGATGCCACTGAGACAGCTCAGGCAATTCCCCTAGTTTGGCCACCTGTTCCCCTGTAGGTTCCAGGGCATCCCCCTCTGGGTCTGCCTCCTCCTGGACCGTGGGAACAGTGGGGGCCGGTTTCCTGCGCCCTCTACCCTTTCTTCTCTTGGCAGGTTCCTGGGCCATTGTTCCATGCTCCTGCTCTGCTAGACCGCCCTCTCCGGCTGTCATTGCACGGGTGGACACACAGATCCACGCAGGCAAACCCAACATCTCCAAGTGAGTCCTGTGCTCCACCTCTTTCCATGGGGAGCTCTCCAGGTCATTACCTAATAGACAATCTACAGGCAAGGCAACAATTTCCAAAATACCGGAGACTCCTCCCCATTCAAATGGAACTTTTGCCAACTTGCAGTAGCGCACTGAACTGTCAGCTGCCACCACAGGCCGGAGTACCTTGGGAACAATTTGCTCTTCAGACACCCACTGACACCTGACAGATGTCACGCTGGCCCCTGTGTCTCTCAGAGCCTCTACCTCCCGTCCATTGATGGTAACCTTCTGCCCGTATTTCTTAGTGTTTTGGGGCAGCAAAGTTTCCTGGGCCATCTCTTGCTCTCCTAGAGAGACAAGGGTCATCAATGCTAACCCCTTCTCCCCACTAGAAATCAAATCCCCTCCCAAAGCTACACTGGCTAACGCCGGTGCTGGAGCACCAGAGGGTGCTGGAGGTTTCTTTGGACTTTTGGGGGCAATGTGCCCCACCTCCCTACACGCATAGCAAGTAGGCGGGGTCTTTTTGACCTGTGTGCCTTTATGGGGCCAGGACTTCTTAGATTTGGGGGGTTGAGACACCTTCTCCTGGGAACCAGTTTGGGGCCCTTTAGAAGACTCCTTTTGATTACCCGTGTCCCCCCACTCTTCTGCTGGGGACCCTGTCCACCTTTGGCTGGGGTACTTACCACCCCCTTGTGGACCCTGGTGCTAGTCCGCCGGTCCGCCTCTTTAGCAAGCTCACTGGGATCAGTTAACTTGCTATCCAAAAGATGCTGGCGCAGCTCGGGGACACATAAACTACTTAAGTGCTCCCTACTAATCAAGTGACACAACCCCACATAATCAGTAACTTTGCTGCCCTTTATCCAACCTTCCAGTGCACGCGTGTACATACTCACACACTCCACCCAAGTACTTGAATCAAGCTTCTTGAAGTTCCTAAACTTCTGGCGGTACTGTTCTGCAGTGAGCCCATACCTGAGGCACAAAGCCTCCTTCATAGCGGGGTAGGCTAAAGCATCTGCTGCTTCTAAGGGTGCCAAAACATCCCTCCCAGAGGCCTCAAAATGCTTCCACAATCCTGCCCCCCAATTCTTCTCAGGCACTTCATTCATCCTTAAGGCAAGTTCATACGCTCTGAACCACGCATAAATATCCTCACCCCTCTGATAATTCTGTACCAGATCCTTTGGTATGTATACCTTACCCGCCTGTACCGGTTGTGCGCTGCCACCATTAGAATTGGACCCCCCTTGTTTTTCTTTGATGTCCAGCTCCCTCATGTTCCTCTCATGAGCCAATTGGAGTTTCTTCTCCTCCAAAGCGAGAGCATTTCTTCTCTCATCTGCTTGGGCTTTGAGTTTAAAAAGTTCAATCTCATGGGCCCTAGCTCTCTGATTATCCTCCATCTCCTCTGGAGAAATAACCCTACTGGAGTGGTCGCTGCCATTCCTAGACGCTGGCTTACGCACTGGCAACTCACTGGGTACAAAAGCATTCTCCTGTGCGCCTCCCTCTCCAGTAACAACTTCTGGATCACCATGTTGGGCCTCCCACCAGGCCCTCAGAGCTTTCTGTAGCTCTTCCTTGTTTGCGCTGCCCTTCGCTGGGCATCCAAGCTGTTTGCAGAATGCTTTCAGTTGCTCCTTGTTATAGATGAACAACTCCTGGATTTCAAATTCCCCTTCCACTTCTACACTCACGCTTGGCGCTTTCCGAGACATGATGCTTCCGGCCTTTTTCAACTAAAAAGGTTTCACTCCAAAAAGAAAAACTCTTGCACAACCTGTGCTGCTAAACTAGACTAGTGATGTACAAGAAATCACTGCAGGTCAAGTGCAATTATTAGTTCCAAATCCGCACCGCTGTCCAACAATGTTAGAACTGGGGGTCTCTAGTTGGCAGAGGTAAGTACCTTAGACCAAGTAGGGACACTTGCTTCTAGTCAGGGTGAAGGAATAACCCTCTGAGATAACCCCTGCTCACCCTCTAGGTAGCATGGCGCGAGCAGTCTAGGCTAAACAGAGGCAATGTGGATAACATTTGCACTTAACACAACAATAATCCCCAATCCACCACAAACTGAGACCACACAGGTAAGTATATTTTATAAAAATATATAACTTTTTCTAGTTTCAGCAATGTAAATAAGGCAGTTGCACGATAATAACTTTGTCATAAAAACGTTGCACTTAATTCTTAATGGTTGCATGTATGTAGGAAGTTCTTATTAACAAGAAAATAGTCTCTAGTCTCTTATCTTAGTATTAAAAATAACACCTCTAATTGATCTCCCATCAGCTCTTGAAAAAGGAGCCAAGCAATGCCAAAAGATGCCACTGATCCTATCAATAATAATTAGGCCGCTAAGTAATGTATCTCAAGCGCGAGATGCGCGCCTCCCCAGATTCGCTGGGGACTCCTTTTTGTCACTCCGCGTGTCCTCGCGCCTCAGGCGCACCGCGCCGAGATGAGCACACTCGCTCTCAGCCCCGGCCGGTCCCCTCTACTCTCCCGCCCGCTCTCGACAATCCAACGAGCGGCGGGGAGTTGGCTCTGCACACCTCGGGGGATGACCGGCCAGGGACGCGGGGCACTCACTTGGATTCCCTCTGCGGGGACGGGTCGCACGGCTGTCGGCTCCTCACCGGGGAAGGGGTACTCCTTCGATCGCGGCTCTCAGTGGCTCCTTCACAGGTCCCGATGTCGGGGACCAATCCTGTCGCGGCGTTTGGCCGAGCCTCCAGCAGCACCCGGGAGTCAGCCAATGGCAGCGCGGCTCCCGGGGCAGACCCACGATGACGCTCCTTCCAATCACGGCCCACCACCACGGATGACGCTGCGCCGCACGGGCCTATCCCGTCGCGGCATTAGTGAGGGGGCTCCCTCAACCAATGAAAGCGCGGCGACTTCGTTCTTCGCCGCTTCAGCTCCTCAACGATCGGCAATCTTCTGGGGGTATTCCTGGCCCTGGGCCGCGATGGTGATTTGGCGGCAAAGGGTTTTTGAGGGCGCAGGTCACAAATAGACCCCCCTCTCGGCCTCACAACCACTTGGGAGCGGATTTCACGAGGGGAGGCACCACAAGCCTCCGACCCTCGCTGGGAATGTGCCGATGAGCACACCGATCCCTTCCTCACGCTCCCCAGTCGAGTACCACACGTCCCAGGTCACCACAGCACGATCTGGCAGCTGCTTTTGGCAAAGCTTTAGGAACCTTTAACCCTGGGTTCCCAACAGGAGGCCAGCTCTTCTCAGGCCCTTGGAGATTCAAGTTGCAGACACAGCACACAGCAAGGTCTTGGCAGTTTCAAGCAGGCAGGGTCCCAGCACAGATCGAAGTCCCTTTCTCCTCCTCAGCTTCCAGTTAGACAGCAGAACAGGTCAGCCCTTAGAGCACACAGCAAGGCAATCTTCCTTCAGTTCTCCAGCAGTCCTTCTTCCAGCCGAGGTTCCTTCTTGCTTGTAGGATCTTAGAATATAATCTTCTGTAGTCAGGGGTCCTTCCCTTATACCCCAAAAAGTCTTTGAAGTCCTTTGAAGTCTTTGTGCAAGGGGGCCCTGAGCACTGAAATGTTTCTGGTGTTCTTCTTCCTGTCAGCTTCAGGGTCAGAGGTGACAGTGGGCCGGCAGGAGAGGGAGCCAGCATGGTGGTCAGGCAGACACAGCCCGGCACTATCAGGCGCTTCTTCCTCCCCCTTCCCTGGCAACAGATGTTGCCTTTCACCCCTGGGCTGACTCCGACCCCCTCCGGGGCCCTGCAGCCCCTGTCCCACTCAGACCAGCCAGGCAATCCACAAACAGGCCCAGGCACACAGAAAGGTTTAGACAAGAGAACAGCCACTTTCTAAAAGTACTATTCTCAACCTCAGGATTTAAAAACAACCTTCACTAAAAGATGTGTTATTAAATTCTGAGTTCAGGGATATCTTTCACTTATGCCCCATCTTGTTCCTATGAGAAGATAGGCTGGTATCCATTGGGACCAGCCTCCCCCATGTTACTCTATGGAGCAAGACAGCCTTACAGCAGTGAGCACACAAAATGGCTGCTGCTCACTACCAGAGCATGTTACCTGCACTAGTACATGCTCTACCTTATCCATACACTGCACCCTGCCCAGGGGGGTACCTTGAGCCTTCCATAGGGGTGGCTGATGTGCACAGACAAGGAAGTGTTAGGCCCAGCCAGTGAGGACACTGGCCAGGCGGACATGGCAGTCCACTGACTGCACACAGACCCTGCGCTGGCAGGCCTGAGACACCATTTTAGAGCTACTCATGTGGGTGGCGCAATCTGCGCTGCAGGCCCACTAGTAGCATCTGTCATCACCAGCCCTGGCACACACAGTGCACTTTACTAGGGACTTCATGGTGATACAAATATGCCAATCAGGTATACCCAATCAATATGATAATTTACAGAGGGAGCACTTACACTCTGGCACTGATCAGCAGTGGCAGAGTGTCCAAAGCATCTAAACCAGCAAAAACGAAATCCAGCACAGCATCAAAAATACATGAGTCAGAGGCAAAAAGATGGGGGAATAACCACGCCAAGGGTGTCAAGTCTAACAACCCCCCACCATTAAAATAACCTGAGTTAGACGTGAGACACATTCAGACATACTATTTACAGTTTTTCCGCAATTATTATTCATTGGTAAAGTAAAACAAATGTTTGCCCAGTTGTAGGTTCGACCCCTGCATTTGATGGTAACAAAACTAAGTTCTTGAGGGTGATCACAAAGCAAAGGCCCAATTATAAACAAGTGTACAAATCCTCACTCGCATTAAGCCCATTTGGGGTTTTACTGTCTAATTCCAGAATGTATCTTGTTTCGAGAAGACGAAGCCTCACTTCTCTGTCACCACCTCGTTTAAGATGCCACACAGTGTCGATGACATAATACTGGAAAAAGGCTGGATTTACTTCGTGAGTTACCTCAAAGTGCCTGGCTACCGGGTAGGCTTGATCTTTGCCTGTTATTGCCCTTATATGCTGTAGTATCCGCTTGTGGGCCGGTAATCTGGTACTTCCCAAGTACCTCAGCCCACACGGACACACCAGCACATAAACCGCGAAATCCGTTTTGCATGTAAGTCTTTTATTGATTTCCAGCTGATTTTGTTTGAAAAGGCTGATGTAACTGTTTTTGTTTCATCCATACCGGCATGCCTTGCACTAAGTACACTTTTTAAAGCCCTTGCTAAGTGCCAACCATGTACCTGACATCTTGTGTTCTAAGATGTTCTTAACAAGCATTTTGGCCATATATGGACATCTTATGAAAGTAAGCAATGGTTTTTCTGGAACCCTCTGACCTATGATTGGATCCCCTGTAATGAGATTCCAATTACGGTAGAAGATTCTCCTGATGTCTGAATGTTGCCTACTGTATGAAAAAATCATGCTAGAGAGAACCTTCCCATCCTGTATGGCAGTAGATGTTTCATGAGACTTAGATGTTAAAGCTAAATTACCGGGCATTTATTGAGTCCGTATTATAACAGACTCCACAATTTCTTTGGAATATCCCCTTGCCAGGAATCTCAATTTACTGGCTTCTTGTGCAGCCGCACACTCAGCCTCTACACTACATATCCGTCTAATCCGCAGCATCTCCCCATAGGGGATGCTGCGGATAAGTTGGTGCAGATGGTGACTAGCCGCATGTAGGATTGTGTTACCAGCTGTAGGTTTCCTGTAAAGTTTAGTGACTAAGATGTTATTGTCCACATAAACTTGCATGTCTAGTAAACAGATGGAGGTTGCATGAATATGAGATGTACATTTTAAGTTCAGATTGTTTTCATTGAGTGTCCTGACAAATTCCTTAGCAGTTGTTTCTGTCCCCCGCCAGACAAAAAATAGATCATCTATATAGCGGAGGTACATGATGATGTTCTGTTCCATGATGACTCGGAGTTGCTGCGAAAGGACCTGTTCCTCCCATAGTCCCATGTGCAAACATGCGTAACTAGGGGAGAAACAGGCCCCCATCGCAACACCCCTAGTCTGTTGGAATATTTGATTATTGAATACAAACAAGTTTTGCTCCAAACACATTTTTGTCATGGACAGTAACATCTTATTGTGAACTACACAATGCATTGGACGTTTGTCAAGAAAGTATTCTATGGCCTTCAGCCCATCCCGATGCCCAATGAAAGTATAAAGGGCTGATACATCTAAGGTCATTAGTAACGTTCCAGGGCCCCATTGAACAAGGTCAATCTTCCAGATAAAATCCGAGCTGTCTTGAACATAGGATTTTAATCCTCTAACCCAGTCTTGTAGGAAAAAGTAAATGTGCTTGGAAACATTTTCCAAAGAGCTGTTGATGGCCGATATTATCGGTCTCCCCGGGGGATTTGAGGAGTCCTTATAAATTTTAGTAATTAAATAGAAATTGGGGATTACCGGATGTTCTTTTTTTAGAAACCAAAATTCATCTTCTGAAAGTGATCCTGCACCCCTCCAGGCCTGGAGTTTCGTATGTTGATCATCTCATGCCGCTTTAACTATTTGCATGTTGCTCTTCTTATAGCATGAATTGTCCCCAAATTGTGACTCTGCTTAAGCCAGGTAGAGACTGCAGGGTCATAAAACTACGTTTCCACCCTTATCAGCTTGCCGCACTAAGATGTTATTATTAGAATCTAATTTCTGAATCAGTTGTGCATAGCAACGATGTTGCTTGCTGATAACCTGCCTTTTTCTGTTGGTGGATGTGTAGAGTTTTTTAAGGTCCTGTACCAAGTCATGATAAACATCAATATTGTCATGGATCATGATTGGCTGGAATGTAGACTTTGGTTTAA
Organism: Lissotriton vulgaris; assembly: GCF_964263255.1. NCBI lineage: Eukaryota > Metazoa > Chordata > Amphibia > Caudata > Salamandridae > Lissotriton > Lissotriton vulgaris. Next base: position 1,137,939,169 of record NC_141695.1, on the reverse strand, counting down.
ATCGGGTTGAACATATATTCATAACATCAGGCCGTGTTTTCTCCACCTCATTTGAATCCCCTTCTGTTTCTTTCTGGAGAGCCCACATTTCTTCAAATGCCTCATGATCTCCCACAGTTAGAAGAGATGGACTTTTAATGGCCTCAGATGGTTTCTTTTTCTTTGGTGCCAGGCAATGAAACTTACTGAGTTTGAGTTTTCTTATGAATCTGAAAGTGTCCATTCGGGTGTCTGCATAATTAAAATTACAGGGGGGACAATAAGAAAGCCCCAATTTGAGGACTGATTTCTCCCCTTCAGATAATTCTAACTCCGTTAGATTAATTACTGCATTGGAGTTGCTGTCTTGGTTGTAGAGCGGGTTTGGAAACGTTTCCACCTTCCCCTTGCTGGTGTCTTGACCATATTGCCCCCGTCTTTTGTTGCTTCTGCGCCTTTGGCTTCATTTATAGTTTTGCCTATATATATGTATCTTGGCAGGGCCGGACTGAGAACCAAAACCGGCCCTGGCAAAGTGCTCGTCCGGCCCCCTGGGGGTGCGACCGAGCTCTTTGTCGGGCTGGTTTTCGGCCGATTTTGTTACAGGGCCGCAAAAACGGCCCTGTAACAAAAACGACCCCCTGGGCCCAAAACCGGCCCCCACCCTTGTGGCGCACCGGGGGATTGCCCGGTGCCCGCAACGGCCAGTCCAGGCCTGTATATCGGTCGCCAGTAGGTAGATATAGTTAGGACCTATTATCCATAGAAAATCTGCAACATTCTATTTGGAATAACTTTGGCGCCGATTGACAAATATTTTGGCCCGTTCCGCTCCGCTCCTATCCTGAAAGTTTCACAGTGATTCGCCAAGCGGGGGCAGAGAAAAAAGGGGGGTCCCAAAACGCGTTTTCCCCATGCAATTTCCCATAGGACCTTTAGCCGCAGCTACAGCCCGAACTGCTGAACGGAATTACACCAAATTTGGAAAAGAGGTAGTCCTTAGTTAAGACTTGTGCCTTTTGATTCAATGGTTTAAATCCGTTCAGTAGTCCCTGAGAAAATGACAGTTAAAAGCATTTACCGTATTTTCCGGCGTATAAGACGACTTTTTAACCCCTTAAAATGTTCTCCAAAGTCGGGGTCGTCTTATACGCCGGGTACCAAATTTTTAGGAGTGGAAGCAACATTTCGGTATTTTCGACTGCGTGCTCAGTCTAGAGACACGCGGGCGGGCACATGCGCTGATCTGGCGTCTCTCTCTGCGCTGATCTGGCGTCTCTCTAATCTCTCTCTCTCCCTGCTACTGATCCCCCTTATACCCTATTCGTGCTTATGTGAGTCATACTACAATCCCCTCTAGCTGTACGGTACGGTACTTTATTTACCGTATGCGATTTTATATAGCGCGGACTTTACCCGAAGGTGTCAGAGCGCTTCACAATAGGACTAGTAATGATACATGAGGAGATAATTACAACAGAACAAATTACAAAAGCAAACGTTACGTTAAGTTACGGCACATGAATCAAAAATGACAATAGTGCGCAGTCTCTTACAGTCCTGTAGTGCAGTAGTGCCGATGGGAGCAGGATCTCACGGGGCATTTCGGTATTTTCGAACTGCGTATTCAGTCTAGAGCTACAGCGGGCACATGCGCTGATCTGGCGTCTCTCTCTCCTTCCGATGTGGCCATAAATCTCACGTTCATCGGAAGGAGAGGAGCGTCAGTACCGTACGTCATCTCCTCAGTTCATGGGCATTGACAGGGGACTGTAGAAAGTTCCCGCCGGCAATACAGTACTGGGCTGGAAGTGGGGGTAGTCTTATACGGCGAGTATAGCATGAAACCTACATTTTATCAAGAAAAGTATGGGGTCGTCTTATACGCCGGGTCGTCCTATACGCCGGAAAATACGGTATATATCTAAGGGTGCAGTGGTTCCACGTACGGATCAGCGTACCCTAAGCGAAGCCTACGCGAACCCTGCCGTGCAGGAGCTGTATCTTAATTGGCTGTCAACACTCCAAACGAAGAAGTTTTGGCACTCATCTTGTGAACCGAGGCACAACAAACCCCCAAAAAAATCGCAAAATGTGAAAAGGGGGCAGGGTAGAAACACCCCGACCCCCTAGGCCTGCTCAGGGGGTCCCACAAGGACCCCCAAGGGCAACATTTACTTTTTTTAAACGGGAGGATGCGCACAATTTTCCCCGAGGGACCAAATCCTGGGGGCATCCTCAAAAAAATAGTGTGGGGGGGTCCCAATCCCCCTCACACTGCCCCAGGGACCGCCAGCCCCTGGGATTCTAACTTAATGTATGCGGGGTGCTCACGGGGACCCCGGCAGCCCGGGGGACCGCCCCTCCCGGGGGCTTGTTTAAAATAGGTGGGGGTGTTCTCAGGCCCGCCACCCCCCGGGGCTTCAAAACATTGACTGAGGGGGGCTCTGAGGCCCCCCCAGGACCCGGGACCGCCACCCCTGGGGCTTCTTCAAAATGCGGGAGGGGGCCACGCGGCCCCCCTCCTGGACCTTGTCTAGGCCCTGGGGACCGCCACCCCCCAGGGCCAGCTCCTGTAGTGTCCCGGGGTGCCCACCCCCAGGAAACTGTAGTTTGCAATGACAAACTCACAAAGACAGGGCGGGAGCCTCGCGGCTCCCACCCTGTCATTCCATACTGCTTTCCTATTTGGAAGAGAGAGCAGGTTAACCTGCTCTCTCTTCCAAATAGGAAAGCAGATTGCTTTTCCACAGGGGAAGCAGCATGTTAGCTGCTCCCCATGTGGAAAAGCAATGCCGGCTCCTGCAGGACGCGGGGAGCCGGCTGGGACCGTGGAAGGATTGGGGACCCCCCACAGCCCCCAACGAAGAGGGCCAGCCCCGTGGGATGGGGTCCCCAGGGCCATAAGTTGCTCGGGAGGGGGGCCACTTGGCCCCCCTCCCCAATTATAAAAAAAAAAAAATTAAAAGGCAAGGCTGTCCCCGGGGATGGGGTCCCCGGTGCCATAAATGGCCTAAGGATGGGGGCTATGCAGCCCCCCACCTAAAATTAAATAAAGGAAAAAAATGGCCATGCCCCAGGGGATGAGTTCCCCGGGCACATTATGGCCTCGGAGGGGGGTCACGCGGCCCCCTAGCCGATTTTCTTTTTTTTATTAAATATTGGGGGCAGGCCCTGGGGGATGGGGTCCCCAGGGTCAATAAATTAGAAAAAGGAGGGGGGCCACCCTTCTTTAAAAAAATGAAAAAATGGGATCGGGCCGGAGGCCACGCCCCCTTCTTGCACCACTCTGCAAACGCTTCCCCTGATCAGATCGAGCCGCTGGGATGAGTTAACAGTCTCCGTGATGGATACATGAATTGCCGAATTGTTTGGGATTACCACGCTTTATCCTGTGGACACTGCCACCGACTGCCTAGGATGAGTTAACAGTCTCCGTGATGGATACATGAATTGCCGAATTGTTTGGGATTACCACGCTTTATCCTGTGGACACTGCCACCGACGGGCCGTGTATAGGTACTACCCCACGCTCACCCCCAAGAGGAGCCTGCCGGCCCTTTCGAGAAATATCCTTATCTTCCAACCCTTTTTTGGTGCCCCTTCTCACACCACGTCCTGATGAAGACCCCACTGTAAGTTGCAACCAACCTACACACAACAGGGGTCGAAACGTCAACTGTCTTACATGTGACCTACCCATTTTTCAACAATGTATTAATACTGTGTTACAAAACACATGGGATAGGATTGAACGGATGTTCATCAATGTATGGGGTGACTGACTGTAGCACCCATGTGATTTAAACCAATTGAATGTTGTTCTTTCACATGCAACTTCTATAACTGTTCACTCACTACCTTCACCTTCACAAAACCTTCCTCCCCCACCCTCCCTTTTTTCCTACTCTACGGGCACAAATGAAAATGTTGATTATGCATTGTACATAAGATGTATGATTAAGAGGATGTGAATGAACAACATTCCTCTTAAAATCAGGGTACGAGTAATATGTATCTAAAGTTTGTGAATGTTTTGTGCGCATAAATTCTACATAGTCTGGGACCCTTATCTATGTACTACTTGATACCCAGGTCCCAGTACCATTGGGTCAACCCTTCAATTGTAACTATACACACATCTAATCACTTACCTATAGATTCACTCATACATGCAGTCAATGATCAATAGAACAACATCAAATATACTTATATACAGTGTGTCATAAAATCACTATTACAATTATACAGTTATCCGTACAATCACTCATACAATCACTGAGTCTTATGTCTACTTATTTATAAACAACAACTGACACATACACTGCCTTTTATTTTGCTAGTTTGTTGGACATGTACCATTGAGAGAGATATTTGCTCATCACGACACCCATAAAGATATTCACTCACCCAAACAACTGTTATAACAGTCTCGACTTAGGAGTGGGCAAACCACTCCTGCCTGCTCCGTGAGCAGAGTACCACCGCCCGCCCGTCCGCAAAGCAGTAGGCCAATTAGGAAGCATAAAATGATAATAAGTTAAAATTATTATCATTTTATGTTTCTCTTCTTCACACTGCTTCAAAGCAGTGGGACGATGCTCTTCCACGAAGGCGAAGGTGCTGCACCTGGTTGGCAGGCGGACTAGTACATGTATTTGGAGCACTGGAGTCAGAGGGTCATGTGAAGGTTATTTCCACTTTGGGCTCTGTTCTTTCTCGGGCAGCACTTCAATGTGTTGCGTTGACACATGTGAGCTGGGTCTACCTATTTATTTGGCAAATACACGTGTTTATATATGGTGGAATGCATCTCTATAGGTATACACACATGTTTATATTTCTTGCATGTCTTTACATGCAAGTCAGTTGAATACTGCGTGAGCGTTTGATTGGGGATTCTGTCCTGTGGCATTTGACTGTGATGGGCCCTTGAATGGCGGTGGTATGTTGATGAGAGTACAGTGAGGTATTGGATTGGGCCTGTGGCTGGCGGTATAAAAGTCACGTGTGTGGTGCGTGAATGGCATGTGAGTGGCCTATGAAGCAGTTTGTGCCCTGTTATGGATTTATAGCTCACCTTCAGTGGGTTTGGTTTAAATATTCTGATATTGTGATTAGTATTTGTTCTTTGATCCTAGCACTTCTGGGCAGTTATGAATGTTGGTGTAGTCTATCTCTAACGATTTCAACAGACAATAGGAGAATAAAACAGAGTTATCTTTCATCTCAGATCGGATTCTTTACAGAGATCTTGTATGTAACATATTCTATTATGTCCTCATGGTCTTTTACAAACTCTGATAATTGTGATGGCATTGAAATGTTTTCGGTACCCAGATGGAAATTGAGTCTTCTAGGTCTGATTACTTATTTGTCAGCAAATCTTCAGCTACCAGCAGAATATGATCAACCTTTGATAAATGGTGATTATTTTAGACAATATAATAGCCACTGTGTCAAATTTATAAGTGAATTCAGCCCTCTAGGGAATAATATTAGGGGATTAGAGACCCTGAAAAGACTTCAGCTCTTAGACGAATGGTGAAATAGACCGTCTTCAGTAGTGAGTAGTAAGTTATGGATCCTCTGTTGGCGAATTAAACAGGCCAAACAACATTCTGACTGAGAATGTAGTCATTTAGGACTCAGTGGATAATAAAGCAAAATGTTCACGAAAGAGAGCGTATTCAGAACTCAAGCTAGCTAATAGAAGGTATTTTCTCTGTATATATGTCTCAGTCCTTAGTCAAAAGCTTCTAAGCCCTGTTGGGTGCAATTCAGAAGGGTGAGGATGTGGCCCGGATGATAAAAAGTGCATGCAAGATATTTCTATGATGTTATATTTGATATTTTGAAAGCTTCTTTTAAGGTTGGAGCTGGTCTAGTGGTAGCAAGAAGCAAGCTATAATTGAAGGGAAGATGTTTTGATGAGAAGCTTGAGGGCTTGATTCAAGTTTCACTCAAAAGATCACGATAAAAATAGGAGACCTTAAGAACAGTGTAAACATGAGAAGATGATCCATCTTTAAATAAGTCTAATTTCCAACTCAGATAGAATAACTTTGGAGTGTGTGTCCAGGGTGAAAAGACACATTCTAGACAGTAGTGCTAGCTATTCTTAATCACAGAACCCTTTGTTGAAGGTGGAAGGACGTCTTTCCTTATTCAGCAGGAGTGGGAAGAATTGATCTAGCATAGATGGGTGGTATAGGTAGTAAGAGAGAATGTGGAATTGGAGTAATAGAGATTAGCATTATGTAATCTAGACACTCCCTCCTAATTTATGATTCAGAATTGAGACATTGAGTGTTGCCAATCTTTTTTTTAAAAAGTGGCACAACTATGTGGCTGTGCGTCCCCTTTAACTCTTCCTTTTGAATTAGCAAGCAGAAAAAGTCACTAAGAATGAATGACCACGAACACTACTCAAGATTAAAGGTGAAAAATCGTATAACTATGTGCTATGTGGGTGGGGGATGTCTGGAGGTGGAGGGGAAGTCCGTTCCAGTACCTGGCTGCCAGGTGTGGAAAGGCATGGCAGCCACTCCTACTTCTGTGGATGAGGGGTGTATGGGCCTTGGAGAGGGCTGAGGAGCGACGTTTGTGGGTTGTACATATAGGCAATTGTTTCCATTGCTGCATTGTGTTTTAATCAACACAGGTTCTGGTTGTAGCTTCTTCATTTGAACTGGTTGCCACAACTTATCAGACACATGTATGCAGCAGGCTCATTAACCTAGCTGCATTCTCTAGCTGTTTCCCACAGGGTTTTATGTGGCTAATGATGTAATTTGTTATGATGTCATTTTTAGGTCAAAGGTGATATGCCATTTCCTATAACACCATTAGAATGTTAATTAACACTTTTGAAACCTGAAACAGCCTAACTCTTTTTGGTCACATAATGTTGGCAAGCATGGAACCTTGCTGCAGGCACTCTTACAAATGCTCTTAAGATGCATTTTTTTCATAAATGTGGTAACTTTAAAATTGGACTGAGAAAGCATGTTATTGACTGAGATCATTTTGACTTAAATTTAGAAAATAGAGTGCATATAAGTGCCAACATTTTATGGCTGAAAATGGGACCCAGATGTCAGCAAAGCGCAAATGCCAAACAGCTTATAAGAATTATGTGTTCACTTAAAACTGAACTCATTTATTAAAACAGACATACTTTTATTACTGATTGAAATAAATCACAGACATGTGTTAATGTGTTTATAGCAGTACAGCTAATGATGAACAGGCTGCACATGGGAGGAACTTGTCTTCATGCAATATGGTGTATTGATGTGTCAGGGATTTTTTTGGCCGTTGAGCTGGGTAGTAGTAACATCTGCTATTTGCAAAGTCACAAGGCCACATTTAGTGACAGAAAGAGCTAAATAAAAGATTAGATATTATTATTACACGTATTCGCCGTTATGCTTGTTGAAACCTTTTCCTAAATATAACACATTTCTGACAATGGAGATGTTTTCTCTAGTGGCATGCATATTTTAAACAACGCTTTTCAATAAAATGCTGAAATTCTGTCCTTCGTGTTGAGTATAGACGACTTTTTGAACCTCCCTTAATGGTCTAACGTGAGTTCATTCACAAGAGTGGACTAAATGACAAAAAAACGATTTCAATAATTTACCAACTTGGAAAGAGTGAAGATTGAAAGCCTCCTGTTTAAGAACCCATTGATTTAGTGATGCGTCACAATCCAGTTATCAAAGAAAATGAAAGCTTTCTTCTAAAGCAGGTGGCTTGACAATTGCTGGTTATACCACTGAAATATGGAGTGTTGTTTTTTTAAAGTATGGTTCACTATTAGTTTACTTGATATTTGAAGTGGGACTTGTATATTATTACCACTCTGTACACTGATATATTTTCTGTATGGCAGGAATACGTAGGTCTATTTATTATGCATAAATATTTTTGGAAGTATATCATAAGAAAGGGATTTTGCTTTTTCTTTCATGCATTTCTATATTTTTCTTTTTTTAAATTTCTTTTCATTGCTAAGAATTGGAGCGGTCTTACCAATATGAATTTAAATCATAAAGTCATACAATCAATCAATCAATCAATCAACCAATCAGTCAATCAATCAATCAGGATTTAGTTCCTTATCACCTGTGAGAGTATCCAGGCAGTGGGGGGGTGGGGGGGGGCGATAGTTGCTGTTGAGATAAATTAGTCGAAGAGCCAGGTCTCCAGGTCCTTCTTGAACCCCTGCAGGGTGGGGGATGTGTGGAGGTGGAGGGGAAGGCCGTTCCAGTACCTGACTGCCAGGTGTGGAAAGGCATGGCAGCCACTCCTACTTCTGTGGATGAGGGTTGTATGGGCCTTGGAGAGGGCTAAGGAGCTATGTTTGTGGGTAAGCTGGTGAAAGTTCACCCTGTGGTTGAGGTATGCTGGTACCTTGCTGTGAAGGGCTTTGTAGGTGTGGTGGAGCAGTCAGAAATTGCACCGTTTGTTGACAGGAAGCCAGTATAGAGCTTTTCGGTGGGGGGTGATCTGGGTCCACCTTGGGAGGTTGAGGATGAGTCTGGCTGCTGTATTCTGGAAGGTCTGGAGTCTGTTTAGTAGTTGCGTGGTGATTCCCATGTAGAGGGAGTTGCCATAGTCTAGGCGGCTGGTGATGAAGGCGTGGGTGGCAGTGCGCCTGACTTCGAGGGGTTTCCATTTGTAGATTTTTCTGAGCAAGCGCAGGGTGAGGAAGCAGGAGGATGAAAATGAGTTTATCTGCTTCCTCATCGAGAGCTTGATGTTGAGTATTATTCCGAGGTTTCTCTTGTGCTCTGTGGGGCCAAGCTCTGTTGGCCACAAGGAGTCGTACCACAGGGAGTTGGTGTTTGAGTAGATGAGTATTTCTGTTTTGTCTGTATTGAGCTTGAGGCATCTGCTTTGCATCCAGCTTGCGATGCTGGTCATGCATCTGAGGAAGCTAGATTTGGTGTTAGTCGGGTCTGAGGAGAGTGAGAGGATGAGCTGAGTGTCATCTGCATATGAGATTATGTTCATGCTGTGGGACCTAACCAGGGTTGGTAGAGGTGCCATGTAAGTGTTGAAAAGGGCCAGGCTTAGAGAGGAACCTTGTGGGACGCAGCAAATTATGTTTTGTTTTGGTCCCAAGGTAAAAGGCGATAGGCTGATGCTTTGGGTTCATTCGGAAAGGATGGGCGAAACTCATTCAATGGCTTTCTCTTGGATCCCTATTTGGTGGAGACCTGCAGGAGGGTGTGGTGGGACACAGTGTTGAATGTTGTGGAGAGATCAGGGAGGATCAGGGCGGAGGTCCCTCCCCTGTCTAGCAGAATTTTGATATCGTTTGTGGCCGCAATTAGGATGGTCTCGGTGCTGTGATTTGAGTGAAATCCGTATTGGGAGGGGTCCAGTAGGTTGTTCTTTTCCAGGTACACGATGAGTTTGAGGTTTATAGCTTTCTCTAGCACCTTGGCTGGTAATGGCAATAGGGAGGGGGCGTGGCTTGGATGGCGATGGTCGCCTGAGAGCTCGGCTCCGGGACTGAGCCCGTGATTATCCTGCAGATCGGAGGCCGTGGGGCACCCTAGTCCCCGCAAAGCGGTGATCAGACCGATTGGGACCTGCCGAGGCACCTGGTGCAACTCGAACATGAGTTGATCCGACGGAAAATCGAAGTTTGTGGACCCGCGGAGTGCGGCCCAACATGGCGCCCGGACCTCTTTGTCCCCTTGGTCGGGACCTTTAGTCTGGAGGAGCGTCGTTAGCTACAGCGCACCCTCCACCTTTTTATCTCCCTGTGATGTGATGGTCTGGGTGTCGTTCTGATCGGACTTTGAACACGGTGATCGCTCCTGGAGGATCGGATGCCCACACTATAGTGGACCTCGACTCACGGACGCCTGGCGGCCCTGGCTGCGGTGCCGACCCCCTGAGCCGTACCTGGCTGCATCCCCCCGAGCGACTGACTTCCATGGGCAGCACGGCGCCTTGGCGCCACAAAGTCTCCGGTGGTGTTGGTGACCCTCGTTCCAGGTCCTCATCGGCCAAACGGGCCTGCCCGACCTGGCGCCGATTGTCCCCGCCTCCTCCTCAGTGCCCTCCGACGACGCGGTGGTGGCGCGGGCCGAGGTTGTGGAGATCCAACAGGCCCTGGAGACGGAGATCGCCGGCCCTCTGCCCGAAGGCCACTAGCCGAGAGAGACATAGCCGACGTCCGCACTCGGTGGCGCCTCTGACTGGCTCTCCACCGTGCGACTCCTGCGCCATGGGGAAACCGAGGGGAGCCAAGGGGACCACCCCAGCCGCCTCAGACTCGGAGGCCCCGGACAAAGAAGAACGTGGGGACCCGGAGAGTTCTGGTGGCACGCCATTGCAGCAACAATTTGACCGGGTCCTGGAGGCGATCGCGACCACACGCTCGGCCCTCCAGCAGGACATTGCCCAGGTGGCGACGAGTCTGGGCCTCCTTAGAGCGGACCACGGCAAGCTTTCGGATAGGGTCAAGGAAGTGGAGGGCTCGATAAAAACCTTGGAGCCGGCACAGAGAACCCTGGCCGCGACGATGAAGGATGCCCTATCCCGGATTGATGCCCTGGAGCGGCGAGCGGAAGACGCGGAAGGTCGTAATAGGCGAAATAACATTCGAGTGGTGGGCCTGCCGGAGAAGATTGAAGATGGCGACATGGTGGCCTACTTGGAAGCCTGGCTACGGGACACGGTGGCCCCGGAGGGTCTATCCTCCTTCTACACCCTGGAGCGAGCACACAGAGTCCCAGCGAGGCCGCCGCAACAGGGCCGTGCCCCGCGACCGGTGGTGGCACGGTTATTGCACTTTCGGGACAGAGACCTCATCCTTAATGCCGCCAGACATAATGGCCCCTTCAAGGTGGCGAATAGCCAGGTGAATATCTTCCCGGACTACACCTATGAGACCCAGCGCAGGCGGTTCTCATTCCTGGCGGTCAAGCGCGAGCTCCGGAGCGAGGGCATCCAATACTCGCTCCTGTTTCCTGCAAGACTCCGCATAATCGTTGATGACAAGACTCAGTTCTTTGATTCCCCGGAGGATGTCTGTAACTGGCTCGAACTCTATAGAACCGGAAAGGATGGCTTTGGCTCCTCATCTCAATTAGCAGTGGAGCCTGGACAGCGGCGGCGGTCCAAAAGAATTCGGAGTCGCCGTGGCCGGTCAGGCGGACCCTCGACTGCTGAGACGTCGACGGAGCGGAAGGGAGTGTTGGAGGTGTTGTCTGCGCTGTCTGGCTCACGGGACGGTACCATTGAAGAGGAAGCGGACCTTGGTGACGAGGGGGTACCAACGGACTCGGAGGAATCGGTGACCGACAGTGTCCACATGCCGGTGATCACTCCGAACTCGGTTGAGGACCTTCTGGATGGACAGGGTTGACGGGGTGAGCTGCGTCCATTTGGGTGGGGGCCTGCAGCGGGGGTGGCGGGGGTAGGCGATTGCTCATAAACCCCGGGGAAGTGGAGATGGGGTGCCCTGCTCGTGCCATGAGGGTTTTCTCTTATTGTTTTGGGCTCACTTTAGTCTCGGTAGTCCGAGCATCGAGGGCCCATTGCCAACGCCCAGCCCGCACCTGGCCCTTAAGGCCTTCCTGCGGTGGCGACTGCAGGATTAGTCGGGGACAGAGGGTTTGCTGAGGGTATGGTTTGGATGGGAACTAGATGGTACTATTTGGGTCCTGTTCTGGGGAGGGTGGGCAAGGGTTTGGGTCGAACCGGGGTTGTTGTGTTTTGGTTGGGGAAAATGGCCGCCATCAGTGCTGGGTTGATTGTTGCTCTTTCTTTGTTGGGACCCGGACTGCACGAACAATATGGGACAATGGCTGATGTTGCTAATGTGAAATGCATTACTTGGAATGTACGGGGGCTTCACACTATGTCTAGACGTTACAAAGTCCACGCTTATTTAGTGCGTAGAGGGGTACAAATGGCGCTGCTGCAGGAGACCCATCTTAACAAGGCGGAAGGGGCGGCGCTACAGCGTAGGTGGAGAGGGCAGGTCTTTTGCACTTCGTACTCCGCGTATGCTAGGGGGCGCTAATTTGGATCAGAGCTGGGGTTCCTTTTCAGGTTACGAAATCAGTGGTGGATCCGGAGGGTCGCTACGTGGCCATTTCGGGCACTCTGGGGGGGAGGGACCTAAACGTTTGCTGTGTTTATGCGCCCAATGTGGACCAGCTTGCCTTCCTTTCCAGGTTATCGGGCTCGTTGGCCCACTTCTTTTCCGGGCCCCTCCTGCTCGGCGGAGATTTCAACTCAGTAGTAGATGTGGAGAATGACCGCTCACATCCCCCCTCCCTGACTCTCCGGTTCGCCGTGTGGCTAAAGGTAGGAGGGACTGGCAGTTGCACTGGGGTCTGACGGATATCTGGAGGGCACAGCACCCCGACACTAGGGACTATTCCTACTTCTCAGGCCTGCACGAGTTACACGTCCGACTGGACGGGTTTCTGGGCTCGGCGGAATTGGTTTCAGCGGCGGTCCGGTCTGAATATTTGACCAGGACCATCTCAGATCATAACCCTCTCCTGCTGGACCTTCGCTGGTTTCCTGGGGTGCCTGCTGTGCCCACTTGGAAGTTGCGTCCCGAAATCTTAGAGGACATTGTATTCAAAGCGGACCTAGAAGATAAGATCTCGGAATACTTCGCGTCCAACGGGGGCACTGCGGGTTCGAGGGCGCTGGAATGGGACGCTTTTAAGGTGGTGGTCAGGGGCTTCTGCATTTCCAAAAAGGTGGGCATGAGGCGAATCATCCTGGACGATTTGGATATGGCCGATCGGAAACTCCGTGAGTTGGAACTCCGCCGCCCCGGGCGCCCTGAACTCCAGGAACGCACGGCAGCGACGAAGGAGGCGGTAGCGGCGGAAGTCGAACGGCTGCGCTGTTTCGACTATAAAGCCTATACTGTTAGGTCCCTCGCAGAGGGGGATAGATCGAGCGCATTGCTGGCGTGGCTAGCTAATCCTACGCGCCAGACCTCTCTAACGACGTCCATGCGTACGGCGGATGGGACCGAAGTGCACACTCAACCTGAGATTCTGAGCTGTTACCTGCACTACTATGAACGCTTGTACCGCAGTCGCTCTGCCAGAGACCCCGACCTGCTCGATGACTACCTGCGACCCCTAGAGCTCCCAATAGTGGAGCCTGACGTAGCGAAAGCCCTGGGTTCCGACATTGAACTGGGGGAGATTCGCAGTGCCATTAAAAAGATGGCGAGGAATAAGACCCCGGGACTGGACGGCCTTCCGGTTGAATTTTATGCCGCTTATGCTGATCTCCTGGCACCGAGGTTGCTGATAGTTTACAGAGAGGCGAAGCGGCTTGGTCGGCTCCCCGGCTCGATGTGCGAGGCCTTAGTGGTTCCCCTCCTCAAGCCGGGAAGGGACTCGTCCGATCCGGCGTCCTACCGTCCTTTATCAATGTTGACGGTCGATTATAAAATACTGAGCAGCATCTTGGCATCGAGATTGCTAGGTCACATGAGCTCTCTGGTACATGAGGACCAGGCTGGATTCATCCCCAAGCGAAACACGACCATGAACATCCGTAGGCTGTTCCGCTTGCTGGGAGAACCGCTCGTGGACGCCCCATGCCCGGTAGTCCTCTCGGTAGATTTGGAGAAGGCTTTTGACAGCCTGGAATGGGACTACCTGCGCACTGTATTGCTGCGATTCGGCCTCGGTGAGGGTTTCGTCAGATGGACCACGGTACTGTATGCCTCGGCGTCGGCCAGGGTACGGGCGGGCCCGCTGATCTCCTCGCAATACCCGGTGGAGAGAGGCACGAGACAGGGTTGTTCATTATCCCCGCTTCTCTTCGCGTTAGCGGTGGAGCCACTGGCGCTGCTACTCCGGTCGGGGGCCCACTATAATGGCTTATGGACACCTTCGGGCCCACATTATATCTCGCTGTACGCTGATGACCTGTTGCTCTTCCTTGAGGACCCGGTTGCTGTCCTGAATGGAGCTGCGACGGCGCTCACGGTGTTTGGGGAGGTCTCGGGCCTTCGGGTGAATTGGGCTAAGACCTGTCTTTTCCCGGTTCGCAAGGGTACACCTAGCCCTGATATCAGTAGAGAGATTAGGTGGGAACCTGACTGCTTTAAGTACCTGGGGGTGTACGTCTACCATGAACCGTCTGACCTCCTGGATGGGAAAATAGCTCGCAGCACTCGCGCGCTGCGTGGTAGCATGGACTTCTGGGCTACTCTACCGCTCTCGGTAGCAGGACGGATCGCTTTGCTTAAAATGGTGGCGCTCCCCCGGTTGCTGTATTATTTCCGGGCGCTACCGATTTGGGTCCCGCCAGCCACATTTCGACTGTTACGGTCAATGGTGGTCGGATTCCTCTGGGGTTCGGGCCGCCGAAGAGTGGCCCTCAAGACCCTGACGAGGCCGAAAGCTGAGGGTGGGCTTGCGGTGCCGGACTTTGAAAAGTATTACTTGGCAGCGCAGCTGCAGACTTTCACCCAGGAGGTCGCCAGGGAATTCCGAGGCCCAGAGGACAGGAGGGGCACAGGGATGGCTAGGCATGTTCTCTCCTTCATAGCGCTGCGACAGCGTTTGGCCTTGCAGGACTTGACGCTTGAAGAGAAGACCATTCGCTTGTGTTGGAACCGAGCCCACGCCCGGGGCCAGTTACGGATACCGTATGCACCCGAAATACCTCTGGGCATGCTGACGGCCCTGCCTCATGGCGGTGATTGGTCATGATTAGCGGACTGGGAGGACGCGGGCCTACAGTTGGTGGGTGACCTTTACGAGGACGGGGCGCTTTTGCCCTTTCAGGAGCTCATTGATCGCTTCGAGGTTCCTCGCGGCGACTTTCTTTTGCACTCGGCCCTGGTCCGAGCGATTCAAGCGCACTGGAAGCACGGGCAGGAGGAACCTCCTACATCTCCGGTGTGCCAGTACGTCATGATGTCTGCGGGAACGGTTAAGGCGGTCACTTGCCTATACGGCAGACTGCTCAATGAGGGGTTGGCCCCCCCTCACTACCTTAAGAACCCGTTGGGAGGAAGACATAGGGAAGGAGATCCCGGAGACGACCTGGTCCCAACTCATGAGGCGGGCCTGGAAGGGCACGCGCCACGCCCGCTTTCAATTGGTCCACTACTATGTACTCCATAGGGCATACTTGACCCCGGCGAAGATCCAACAATATTTTGCCACGGACTCCGCGGACTGCCCCAGGTGTCAGGCGCCTGATGCAGACCTTCTCCACATGTTGTGGTCCTGCCCGTTCTCATAGATGCTGGGGATTTTGGTGTAAAAGAAGTCAGCATGGGTGCTGCAGAGCTCCCGAGAGGGGGCAAGGCATTCCTGGTGGCTGCAGGGTTGGAGAATTCTCTGATGATGCAGAATAGCTCTTTGCTGTAGTTCAAGCAAGTGTTCAGGCGTGAGGTCAGGGCATTTCTTTGGTTGGTTTTGAGTTGGTGGAAGTACCTGTTGAGGGCTAGATTGAAGTTGTTATGGTCATTGATTGTCTTTCTGGTTCGCCAGACCCTTTCAAGTCACTTACAAGTGTGCTTCTGAGCCTTGGGCTCCAGTGTGAACCAGCTGTGATATTTGGAGGATCAGGTGGTTTTGGTGTGTTTGAGGGGTGCAACTATGTCTGCACATTTGTTGATCCATGCGTTGAATTGTCCAACTTCTACCTCGAGATTAGTGGTGGTGTCGTGAGGAGAGGCGTTGAGGGAGTTGGTCTAGAAGTCTTCTGTTACTTTGCTCCAGCTCCTGTAGGGGTAGCTGGGGGGCGGGGGGTGTTGAGGGGCAGCATGAGATGTGGAAGTGGACAATGAAGTGGTGCAGCAGGCACAGTGGAACGGCTGTACCTGATTCTGTTGCTGGCTGTAAAAATGGGGTCAAGGGTGTGTCCAGCAATGTGTGGGGGTTCCCTGACCAGTTAGGAGAGGCTGAGGATTTCCATGCTCTAGAGTAAATTGGTTGTATCGGTGTCGTTGGGGTCTTCCAGGTGGACGTTAAGGTCCCAGAGGAAGAGGAAGTCTTTGGAGTTGATGGACAGCAGGATGATGAAGTTAAAGATGGCTTCGCAGAAGGCGGGCGTGGTCCAGGGTGTCAGTAGGCTAGGGTGCCCCTGACTGTTGTTTTGCTGTTGGAGCTGATCTGGAAGTTGAGGTGTTCCTTGATGAGGGTAGAGGAGTTGGCAGTGTTTGTGCAGTTGAGGGACTCTTTGTGGATAATGGCTATTCAACCACCTTGTTTGTCAGGGCAGGTTTTAGATTACCTTGTAATGGTTTGGTGTGGCGGTGGCGATGTCGGTGTTGATGCCAGATTGAACCACGTTTTGGTGAGGAAGATGATGTCTGGTGTGAGTGATGTGATGGTGTCCCGGATCTCACTGGTGTGCTTGTAGAGTGAACAGGTGTTGATCAGTTGCCACTGGAGTTGATCTATAGTGGATTTGGTGGGCGGGGGCTCCGGAGCCGAGGACTCTATGTTGCTGTGGAAGAGGCAGGACCAGCAGGAGAAAGGTGCTCCTGTTGCTCACAGTGAGGCGAGGTAGCAGTTGTTTTGCGTGGTCCGGGGTTAAGGGTTAGAAGTTTGGTGCTGGTATATCTGTGAATGGGTGGGGGCCAGGGGTCTGGGCACTGTGCGCGGTCCAGGTGCGGATGGGCGTGGAGAGACTTGACTTTGGCAAGGCGTGCCCACTGCCTGGCCGTGCTGTAGAATACATTAAGTAGGTTCCCATGAAGCTGTTGTGGCGCTGGGCAGGTTCACGGGGAAGCGGAAGGGAGAGTGCTTCAGGTGGGAGTGTGGGAAAAAGCCTGAGAGAAACAAGCATTGGCATATCCAATACTTTTTGCCTTTGGGGCGCTATACTTGTTTAGACAGAGCTATTGGCTTTGGTAACGTTTTTAATATGTGTTGTAGAGCATTGTGAATGTTGTGCAGCATGTTGAAAATGTAGAAGTTATAATATAAAATGGTTATAACTATTTCTGCCAGCTTATACTTAACTGAAAAAACATATACAACTGAAGTATTGTACTAAAAACCAAAATTATTACAAAAAATGTGTTCTAGTTTATTTGTTTATGCAATGCTGTCAATTTTTCCTTGCTTGTTGTAATTCATTTTTGTTATCGTTTTTTATTGTTAGGTGTTGGGATATAAACAACGGGAGGGTTGATGTTGGGAAATAGTATTTTAATTAGGTAGGAGTAGTGGAGAGTTATTTGTGGAGAATTAATAGATGTCAAATTTTTATGCCAAACTGAAGTAGTGTGGATGATGCTGAGGTGGTTGTGAGTAGTTACAGAGGTTATGCTCAGGTGATCGGAAATTATATTGAGGTGATGCTGAAGTGGTGGTTCCGAGGTGATGCTTATGTGATGCTGAATGATACATAGGTGGTACTGAGTGATGCTGAGGTGGTGCTGAGTGATGTTGTGGTGATGAGTTTTGCCGATGTTGTGTAGCTGAACTGGTGCTTATTAACTGTCGCTGTGTGCAGGCCTCCCATGGAAAACTCTTTATTTAAGAATATTCCCAAAAACAAGTCATCTTTTAATGCTCCGTGTCCTTTATTTTGTATAGTAGGCACCTTGTTGGATGCTTGGATGGCTTTGACATATCAATACATTCAGTGTTGCTGAAAAATAAAATAATGGTGGCAGCGTGGGCCTGTTAAGGGTATTAAAGTTCCTGCGGATTAACAGAGCCTAAACACTTATGTCTGGTGCACCAATCTCGGGGAGGAGACAGTGGGAAGGAGAGAGGGGAAGAGTGAAGGGGCGGGTGAGGAGCCAGTGAAGAGAGATAAATTGCAGAGATAAGAAACAATACACAGACTGTTTACTGGAGAGCTGTCTGTTGGAAGTGTGGGAGGGGTGGTGGGTCTGCCTTCTGTGACAGTGGTGGTACTGATGTGCTTCCTGTCTGGGCAGCACAGTGGCACAAATGTTGCTGCTGATGATTTAAAAACTAACAAATAGTGTAATAAAGGGCAAAAATGTAAATGTCAAAGTTGCTAGGAATAATTAAAAATAATAATATTATCATAGTATCACAGCAGCTTGTGACAGAGTAGTTTGTCCCCCGGCCGGGGTGGAGAGGACGCGCCTTCTAAGGAAAGCTGCAAGGTCCCGCGCCTTGGTGCTTCTGTCACTGCGCTTTATAATCCAGCTTATGACGGTGGGGTCTGTCCCTCGGCTGGGGTGGAGGGGATGCACCTTGTAAGAAAAACTGAGGGGTCCAGTGAGTTCAGAAATGCTAACATCGGAAACCTGGGCATCTGTGTGTGAAATTTGTTTAGTAACAGAAAATGAGAGAACCACGTGGGTGTGATGGAGGGGGCACGTGCAGTGGGTTGAAGGAAGCACGCACCACAGCTGTGCACTGAGGTGAAAGGAGGCACACACCACATATCTGCACTGTGCAGTGTTGTAAATGGAGGCACGCACCACTACTGTGCAGTGGGGTGAAGGGAAGCACTCGCCACAGTTGTGTACTATCCAATGGGGGAAAGGAAGCACGCACCTCAGTTGTGCACTGTGCAGTGATGTCAAAGATAGCACGCATCACAGCTAGCCAGAGATGTGAAAGGAAGCACACACCACAGCTGCTAGAGATGTGAAAGGAAGCACGCACCACAGTGATGAAAAAACGCAAATGTTAAAAAGTGCGGTCCATTTTTAAGCTGTGTACTCTGCAATGGGGGGAAAGGAAACGCGCACCACAGCTGTGCACTGTGCAGATTTGTCAAAGGTAGCACGCACCACAGATGCGCAGAGGTGTGAAAGGAAGCGCGCACCACGGTGATGAAAAAACGTGAATGTTAAAAGGTGCTGTCAATTTTTAAAATGTGTACTGTGCAATGGGGGAAAGGAAGCGCGCACCACAGCTGTGCACTGTGCAGAGATGTCAAAGGTAGCAAGCACCACAGCTGCACAGAGGTGTGAAAGGAAGCGCTCAGTACGATGCTAAGCAGAGGCATTATTTAGCAACCAGTACCAGCAAGCATGCACAAAAAGCAAGTGCTAATAATTAAGTGCACATGTATGCACCGGCAGACACTGGCTCAAATTAAGCCCCCAGAAAGGGCCTGCGTTACGCCCCTGGATCGAGCGAGCACCAAAAGCAATGTGGGGAAAGGAAACACACACCACATCTGTGCACTACACAGAGATGTCAAAGGTAGCATGCACCACAGCCGCGCAGAGGTGTGAAAGGAAGCACGCATCATGGTGATGAAAAAATGCCAATGTTAAAAGGTGCGGTCTATTTTTTAAGATGGTACTGAAAGAGAGGCGACTCTAGTGGCCAACTACAGATTACAGCAAATGTCTTGAAAATAACATACTAATACAAAGATAACGGTGCAGGAAAAGAGTGCTGACATAGATGAAATGCGAGTGCTGGAAAAAGAAGCTTGCACTCTTGTGGCGGTGGGGTCTGTCTCTTACCCAGGGAGGAGTGGACGCACCTTGTAAGGAAAGCTGGAAGGTCTTGATATGAAAGATGATTCACAACAGATGGCACGGTGTGTGCCGCTGCTTGCTCCAGACAGCTAAACACTGTGAGAGTAAACATTTTCAGAAAATGTGGAACATGCACCCACCTTTGGCCAATTGCGTGCTTTCATTTTTGAAAGCCACACGCAACGGCAAATAGCATGTGTGGAAAATCGAACACCTCACGCACAAGTTTGCAGAAAGTCTGAAGTGATTCCAAGAGGCCTTCTCCTAGAGCAGAGCATACGCGCTAAGCTAGGCTCGACCTAAAAAGCAGGAATGAATGAGATCACAAGAGGTAGAGTAGGGAAAATTAGGAAAACAAGTTTAAGGAGAAAAAACGAGTTAAAATGAGGCCTGTAATATAGCTAAGAGGAGCCTGAAATATAAAGCAAGTTAATTGGAAAAAAGGGGGTAGAAGGAAGGAAAAATGAGTTACAAGGAGCCTGAAAAATAAAGGAAGTTAAAAGGGGAAAAACGGGTTAAAAGCAAGGAGAAACAAGTTAGAAGGAGCCTGGTAGGTAAAGCAAGTTAAGAGAGCCTGAAAGATAAAGAAAGTTAAGAGGGAGAAAAACGGCTGAAAAGGAAGAAAAAACGAATGACATGGAGCCTGAAAGATAAAGCAAATTAATAGAAAGAAAACTGGATAAAAGGAAGAAAAACGAGTTACAAAGATCCTGAAAGATAAAGCAAGTTAAGAGGGAGAAAATAGTCATTAGAAAAACAAACCAAGACAACAAATTGTTTAAGAAAAGCAAAAAGAAACGTAGAAAGGAAGACCATGGGGCTAGTAGCCATCATTTTTAAGATCCCAAACTATAAATTACATGTCACCTTTCCATCATCAGAAATTACTCATTAAAATGAAACCAGATGTTGATCAAGTGAATATCGAAGCCCAAACTTGATTTATAATTGCGGTCCCTTTTTTTCCCCTAAGCCGAAAGATTGCCCCATCCGTCCAATATATCTAACAAATAATGTTCACCACTGATAAAATGTGGGGGGACGTCGACATAGCCCAGTTCCTTGCAATACATAATCAAGCTGTTTTAATAGCAAAATAGACAACAGTCAAAATATGCCTACCCCCTTTCAGTTGTAAGCCTAGCTCCAATCCCTTAGATTCTATTACAAATCACATTATAAATGTTGAGTAAGAAAAAAGACTATGACCTGCCAATATTGATGCAGACAACTGTCAAACATGGACGAAATCTGTGGAATGTAGACTGCATCAAGGACAGCTTCTCCTATTACTGCTTTGATTCATATCCCATTTGTGTATTTCATACAGGGTATAATATAACATATAGAGAGTTTTGAATTCTAATTTCAGATGGACTGAGGCCACAGAAGAATATATAACTTCAAAAGCATCCTTCAAGTCAGACTCCTGTACCAGGGATCCAGTTTGGAACTCCAGTTACACGCAGTCATCTTAGATCATCTTCCCTAAGCTCAGCCTTTAAACGATAGAGTTCCCTAATAGTTAATTTTCGAGCGTTACAGTGTATAAACGAGAGGACCGCTGAATTGTCATTAATAGTATTGTGGGAGACATTACATTTGAAGTTCTTGTACCTATAAATACTTTTAAAAATGTCTTATGTGTCAAATTATATGCAATTTTCAATGTGGAGCGTGCTAGACACTTGATGATCATATAATTCACCCACTGTTCTAAGTCCACTCCGATACCATGACCTAGTGGCCAGTTCATGAAATATTGCTACTAGAGAAGGGTTCCCCCAGAGAGGTATATAGTAATGTAGTGATGAAATTTTGAAGGAAGAGCAGATTTCAGCCCAGGTTCCTCAAACATCTCTGACCAGCTTGAAATGTACCCTGATAAAGTAATTTCGATCAGTTTGTCTGGTCAATAAGAGCTTTCACTCTTTCCCTATTACAATCTGATAAGCAAAGGTATTGCAATCTGGCTACAATCTGTAAGAAGGCACCGGAGACAGGATTCAAACTCAGGCCCGAAATGTGAAGTATGGTAATGCCCAACCACCTTTAAAATGATGCAATTTCAACAGGCATATGTTACCGTTTTATATCCCAGTATGAAAATGCCCCCTCAAGACGCCTAAAAAGAAGTCAGGAACCTGTAGGGGATAGAGCAAAACAGAAATAGGAATTTGGGCAGAATATTCATCTTCACGATATTGCAGGCGCCAATGATACTTATTGGCTGCTTATTCCAAGCCGGCATCTTAGTTAAACATTGATGGAGTAGTACATAATTTAGCTCAATAATGCAATTAACAGAAGAGATAATATTAACTCCCAGATAAGTTGCAATTGAGACCACACTTGGTTTCCTTGCAGTTTTGTTTAATATTGAGACAGTAACCAGAGAAGGCCCCAAAAATCTCTTCCTCAGTAATAATTAACTTCATAACGTGAAGAGTTTCGAATTAATATACAGCCACATCATCCGCATAGGCACTAGTAATATCATTTCCATGCACGAAAGCCGGTACTAACCCAGTTAAGGTTCCAGATAAAGGGCAAATATAAGTGGGAATAGCGGACACCCCTGTGGGGTGCTACAAGTGATCCTGAACTGAGTAGAACTATACCCAGCTAGTACTACACTGGCTATTGGTCTCAGATATAAGTTTTATATCCTACTTAAAAAATTACTCCCAATTCCCATAGTCTGTAGAGTTAGCCACGAACATGTCCATTGAACCCTATTGAATGCCTTCTCTGCGACAGGTAGGATCATGCCACCCTGTGTACCAACAGTATGAGACATATCGAATAGTGCTATATCAGCATGCATATGACTAGTAGTGTCTTTGCTTGCAATGAAGCTATGCTTCTGGGGAATACCAGCTCTTTGATATAGCTGGCCAGCTGAGAACACTTTTAAGTACATTTTTGCATCTGCATTAATCAAAGATATGGGTCGATAAGATCGCCTCTCTTCTGCAAGTTTATCCTTTTGAAGAAAAAGAACAATCATCGTATGATTCCACAAGTCTGGTATATGGCCTTCCTGTCCAGTAACAGTGAATAGCACTGGAGCTAAAATGTTTATAAATATTTTATAGAACTCTATAGGGAATTAATTATCACCTGCAGCCTTACCAGAGGGAAGTGAGCTTATAGCCATGTCAATTTGTTCCAAAGTTATTGGTTCTTCTAATGCCTCGTCTTTAATAGAGCCAAGTCTAGGCATATTGGCTGCTAGTATATATCCTTCCTTTGCACTCACACATGGGTCCTGAGTTTCTGTATATTGTTCTTGATAGAAAAACCGGAATTGGCCACGTATATCCTGAGGGTCATAGTATTTATTACCTTCAGTGCCCTTAATATATTTGACCATATTCTGCTGCCTATTCTTGGCAATTTTATAGGCAAGGATCTTAACAACTTTTTCCCGCATTGAAATAGAGTGACCCCTACCATTGATATAAACAGCTGCAGCTCTCTCTCTTTGTATACAATCCAGACCTCCCTAGCCTTTAATCATCTCGACCTGTATCTTAGATTCATTAGGGCTATTTTCCAAAACTGCCTGTGCATGCTTCTGCTCCCACCTTTGCAATTCTAAATATGCAGACTGTGTTTGCTCCTTCCAATTTTTATTCTGCTCCAGGATAAATTGTTCTGTGACACCCCCATATAAACGCTTTCGTAGTAACCCAGGCAACATAGGTAGTAGAAGAACCCGTGTTAAGAGCTATAAAATCTGTTAGCCCAGTATTAATTATTTTAATATAGTCAGAATTCAACAATAAGGACTTAGGAAAGGCCTATCT
Source organism: Lissotriton vulgaris (assembly GCF_964263255.1). Lineage (NCBI taxonomy): Eukaryota > Metazoa > Chordata > Amphibia > Caudata > Salamandridae > Lissotriton > Lissotriton vulgaris. The sequence goes on along the minus strand of NC_141695.1, from coordinate 1,137,915,916 downwards.
ACGAGGTTCCCATTAAGATTCAGCACTTTGAAGTGTTAATAATAAGGGATTATGATCTGAGGTGATCGAGAAAAACAACAATACCGTGCCAAGAAAGCCAGATGGTTTACCACCAAATTTCGAGATTCCAGACGCACTTACCGCTGCCTCGAAAAGGCCTGGAGGAACACCAAATCCACAGAAGCCCACAATAACTTCAGAGCCGCCACCAATGACTACCACCAACTCATCAGAAAAACGAGGAAAAAAGTGATTGAAGACAGAATCTCCACCCACGCGCACAACAGCAAGAAACTCTTCAACATCATCAAGGAGTTCGCCCAACCCACCAGCGAGTCTACTGACATCCCTCCCTCACAAGACCTCTGCGACAAACTCAGCACCTTTTTCCACCACACAAAATCAAGAGCATCTACGACAACTTCAACGAAGACAACCAACACACTGAACCCTCACCAACCACCCCCGACACCCGGTTGGTGGCGGTCCCGACACCCGGAAACCAGCAGTTGACAACTGGACAGCCCTCACCACCGAAGACACACTGAAGACAATTAAGTCAATCCACTTAGGAGCCCCCACAGCCCCTTGCCCCTACCACATCTTCAACAGAGCCGCTGACACCATCGCGCCCATACTCCGCAACACCATCAACCGCTCCCTGGCGACCGCCTCGTTTCCTGATGACTGGAAATGCGCGGAGGTCAACCACTCCTGAAGAAACCCTCGGCGGGCCCCACAGACCCTCAGAAACTACAGACCCATCTCCCTGCTCCCGTTCCCAGTGCAAGTCATCAAGAAAGCCATAAATAGCCAACTCACCACATTCATCGAAGAGCACAACATTCTCGACTCCTCCCAATCCGACTAAAAAAACACAGTACGGAAACCGCCCTCCTCACTGCAAAAGATGACATCCGCACCCTACTTGACAATGGAGAAACAGTAGCCCTCATCCTCCTTGACCTCTCAGGGGCATTCAACACAGTCTCTCACCGCGCCCTAATATGCAGACTCCACAATGCAGGAATCCAGGAAAAGACCCCTGCTCCTCCCTCTCCGGCAGAACGCAGCGGGTCAGACCCCACCCCTTCCTCTCAGACCCTACACCTACCATCTGCGGAGTCCCCCAGGGCCCCTCCCTCAGTCCGACGCTCTTCAACGTCTACATGGCTCCACTCGCCCCCATCGTCAGAACCTACGGACTCAACATTGTGTCATGTGCAGACGACACCCAACTCATCCTCTTCCTATCCAATGAACCCAACACCGCCAGACACAACTTTCGAGAATGCATGAAAGCCGTCGCCAAATGGATGAAAAACAGCTGCCTTCAATTAAACACCAACAAAACAGAAGTACTCATCATGGGCCCAAGCCCTGATGCCTGGAGCAACACCTGGTGGCACCCGCCCTTGGAAACCAGCCAACCCCCACGGTTCACGCACGTAATTGGGAATCATCCTGGACTCCGAGCTCAAAATGGAACACTAGATCAACTCCATCTCGTCTTCCTGCTTCAAAACCCTCCACCTCCTTCGTAAGACCTTCAAATGGATCCCCCTCAAACACAGAAAGATGTCACTCACGCCCTGGTCACCAGCAGATTCGACTACGGCAACGCACTCAACGCCGGAATAAACAAAAACCTCACCCGCAAGATACAGAACATCCAGAACGCCGCCGCAAGACTGATCCTCAACCTGCCAGAATACTACCACACCTCCCAGCACCTGCGCACACGCCACTGGCTCCCTGTCGAGGCGAGATTCACCTTCAAGAAACTCACCCACGCACACAAGGCCCTCCACGGCACCGGACCAGCATACCTGAACAGCCGACTCAAATTCCACGCACCCCAAAGGACCCGACGATCAGCCCAGCTCTCCTACGCTGTGGTCCCCTGCACCAGAAAGACCAGATCGGGAGGCTGCTCCTTCTCCTCCTTCGCAGCCAAAGCATGGAACGCCCTTCCGCTCCACCTCAGACAGACAACATCGCTCCCCATCTTTGCAAGAAACCTCAAAATCTGGCTCTTCGACAGACCCCTTCTTGATGGAATGGAACCTGCCCCCCCCCCCACCCCTTGAGACCCTTACGGGTAAAAATGAAATGAAATATGTAAAGCTCTGCAGCTGCCCTCCGGCGTCCAGGCGCTATGACTAAACAAGAGTGCCCTCAGATGAACAAACAGAGATTCTGGTTACTGAAACAATAAAGTTTTAAGTAGGTGCGCTTAACAAACACCTGATTGATTTATTGATTTTGGGAAAAAGCTCAATTTTTTGATTTATTAATCATGCCCTGTGGTGCAAAAATCATATCAATCCTAGAATAATGTCCATGGGGGTAGAAAAATATGTATAGCCAGGAGTAGTCGGGTTTAAAGTTCTCCAGAGATCCATTCTTGCTAACACCTTAATAGTCTGCCTAGTGTTAATCATACATAGAGTACCACCCATATTTGTTGTATCCTGCTTATAACTTGTAATGCAATTTAAATCTCCTAGTATCAGTATCTCTCCAGACCAGCATGCCACTTTGAAAGTTAATAAGTCTAGTACCGCCAGCCCATCTTTATTAAGACCATATACAATTCAGATAGTATATATTTTATTATTAACCATAACCTGCACAATTGCCCACGTGCTTGCGAATCAGATGCCATTCGAATAGCTTTATATTCCAAAGTACGAGAGCTTAATACAGCAAACCTAATACATTGAGGCCTGCTGTGTCGTACATACACTATTTTTATAGCCTAATTGCTGTAGCAAAACCCTATCTTTATAGGCTATATGAGTTCCAGCAAGACATGGAATGTGAGGTTTATAAAGCAAGATCTCGTCCTTAACCGTCGTAGTTTCAAGGGGTGGTTTTGGCCAGCCACATTCCAGCACATTATTTTAAGCTGTATCATGGTGAGTAGTATTAACAATATAAGCCCAACATGATCCCCTCTGGTGAGAATTGTGTATAATGCCTCAAGCTACCCTTCTCTCCAGCATCTCTAAATTCTAAATTCATAAATAACCCTATAAAATACTTTGTGCCTCATTTATGAAGTTTGGGCGCAGTGCAGCGCCGCAAGGAATCTTGCCTCGTTGCGCCTCCCTAACACCGCCCCTGGGATGGCGTTAGATTCTGACACATTCCCAGGTGTACAATTTCTCGTAAATCTGGGAATGCTTCAGTTCCATGGGTGTTGTGTGGGAACACCCACAGCCAGGCCAGGTCTTCCCTGGACTGGAAACAAACTGGAAACAATCATTCTATGACTGGTTTCGGTAGTATACCAACCTAGTAAGGTAAAGTAAAGTAAAGGACCACGGTAGTATACCAACCTAGGCAACATGCAAGATATCATACTCATATCGGCAACTATGTCAATAATTCCTTTAACAACTGTCAGAGAAGCAACTATTGACAAGAGTGTTCCACTCAAACTTCAAAATCCATAGATTAGATTGGTAACCCATGGGTCTCGGACCTCCTACTATCCTAAAGTAAAAATCTCAAAAGACTGAAAAGAGAAACCCTAAAAATACCCTTGTCATCCAAAAATATAATCTTTTTTTATATATTTTCCTTCTGAAAGGCTGTCGACGCACCGTGAAGATGTTAAAACTTTATTGGTCGGCCAAAGGCTTCTTGTGGCAAAACACACTGCACTCACGGGATTGCTTCAGTAATTTATTTGTGTACCATCACTAATATATACAATTGCATATGCGAGCAGAAGAAGCCAGAACGCCGAAACGTGTCCTCGCCCGCAAATAAATTATTGAAGCAATCCCGTGAGTGCAGTGTATATGTCAAAGACAGGTCCCACCAAAGCGTGCCAAACTCGCAGCAGGTGCTTCTGCTCAAATGAGGGTAGGCTCACAAAACATATATATCCACAGAAAGTTGCAGATCACTCATAGGGTCAGAGAAAATTCCAGTAGAAAGGATGACACAGTCTTCAAACCCACATAGTCAAGCACTACATAAAAGGACAAGGATTTTAGAGTTGGAGTTATAAAGGCCAATGTTTTGTAACTAGCCATGTTGCTGGGTGCAGTACCATATGTGGCCAAAAGAGGTCTCATGGGACCTATTTTGGCTACATATGCTACTGCACCATTGCTAGGTAAAAAACATTGGCATTTACAATGCCAATAACTCCAACAAATGCGAGACCTATTGCACAGAGTTAAAAGAAAGGCGCTGCTTGCAAAAGTCTATTTTTTTAAAAATTGTAAGTTTTTTGCAAGCGGCACAGCACACTGCTTACTAAAAGCATCTCATATTGAAAAAAACGACTTTGGTGAGCCACGCCCGAAGAAAAGAAAGGTGTAGCTCACCAAAGTCTATCTTTTCAATGGCAAAAAACCCCCCAGAAAAACAGACCTTGGTCTTTGAATGCACAGCAAATTGGGATAGATAAAAGCGAGATTTACAGTCCTGAATCTTTTTGTATATGGCTCTCTCAGTCTGAAGTACTTTTTTCAGGGTTTAGTGACCATGCTTGGTTGTCTTGCACTCTGAGGGTGGAGGTTTTATAAACAATCAACAGAATAGTGGTTCCTAAACCAGTGTTAGCTAGTAAAAATGGCTTTTCTCTGAGGTGGTAAAAAGTTGACAAACCTAGGTTTTTCCAAGGCCTCCTCTTTTGCAAACAATCAGAGTTGTCTGCTTGTCTGAATCCAGAACTTCCCCCGGGACAGGTTATTTTTGCTTTCAAGGATATCCTTTCACATATAAAAAAAATCTGGCACATGATAGTCTTCCTACAAAGCAACCGACTCCAAGTGGGCTCGACTCGTCGTGCTCAGGGTCGTTTGCCAAACTGCACGTAACCTTCCGTGAAGAAACAAAGAGATAGGGTCCTGGTGAGAAGGCGGTGCGCAGTATACAAACAGGCTAGATGTTTTAGATTAAAGGTCTTGAAAGAACATGCCTGGGAGGATCTTCGGGAAGCAGGTCTAGCCAAAGACAGCTCTAGAATTCTGGAAGGTGGTGAATGCCCCACATTTTAAGTAAGGACCCGAGAGGTCCTTCTTTAACGGTACATGTAGGTGAAGCTGGATGGATAGACAATTTTACGAAGATATATCAGGGTAGGACTGGGCCCTTAGAGGCTGCAAATAATCTCGCCCCTGGGGAAGGTGATCTCCCTTGGTTTTTGACTTAGACCTAGACTTAGAGGAGGTAAAGAGGGCTCTGGGGCAATGTAGTAGCCTTGAGGCTCTTAGCCCCGATGGGGTACCAGTGGGTGTTTTCTTGGAACATCAAGATCTATAGGCTGAGCTTTTGGTGGTTGTGCTTAATGCCATAGTAAAGGTTAGCCATTGGCTTCCTGGAACCAATTGGTAATTTTCCTGATTCATAAAAAAGGAGATAAGTCCAGCCCCAAAAACTATAGGCCAATATCGTAGCTTGACTCCACCGCAAAACTAATGGGGCGTCTACTGCCACACAGACTGGAGGAATGGGCAGAGTCAAATAACATTTTAGTAGAAGTACAGTATGGTTTTAGGAAGGGCAGGGGTACGGTCGTCCAGTGCCTACCGTACCCTTGCCTAAACTTGAGTTTGGTGATAGGCAAGTATGTGGTGGCGAAGAAATGTGCTTTCTATCTGGCCTTTATGGACCTTACAGCCATCATTTCTCACTCTAAGTTTGGCCCATTATAGCTAAGATGGGTATTTAAGACCCCGGTATTACTTTTATAAGAGAGCTGTACTCTGGGGCCTGTGCCTGAGTGCGATTTGGCCGGGAAGGTCAATGTACAAACCCCTTTAAGATTGACAGGGGAGTAAGGTAGGGTTGCGTCCTGGTCCCATTTCTGTTTTCCCTTTATACTAACAGATTATAAACAGTTTGGTGGAGAGGCCCAGGTATTTTCCATACATAACATCATACACACTCCTCATACTCCAATGTGGTGCTCATAGCACGAACTGGAAGAACACTGCAGGGTCTCATAGAGGATTATACAATTTTTAAGAGGGAGCTGGACCTTCAGGAGTATGAAAGTTAATCTTTCTCACTTGTTTGTAGAAAACGTCCCAAACCACTTCCAGTTTAGGGAACTACCGTGGAGCCTCTTCCACGGTAGGGTGGAAGAGGCTGAGACATTTTTGTACCTGGATATTTTGTTCGATTCTAACTAAGTATTCATTGAAAAATGTGTTTGTAATCAGGGCTCTGACACTGGGAAAAATGATTTTAGCTCTGTTAAACTTCACAAAGAACTAGGGCCGAAACCTATTCCCACAATACTAAGTATTTATACAGCAAAATCTGTTACAACAGCTGGTTACGGGGCAGCTGTTTGGGGCATGGCGGATACTGATGAGATCCAGCGAGTTGAGGATAAATTGTTTAGGAAGCTTATAGCCTTACCCCACTCTTGCCCTAACATAATAAGCCAAAGTGAATTGGGGGTGCAGCACATAATAGAAATAGGGCTAGATGTAGGTAAATATCATTTACCGATTCTAAAATACCGAATTTTACAGATTCGGTATTTTAGAATCGGTTAATGATATGTAGCTAATGATTCGGTAAATTTTACTGAATCGGTAAAATTCGGTAAATACTGATTTGGTATTCCCCATTCATTCCTATGGGCCTGGAGGCCCATAGAATTAAATGAGAATTACCGATTCGGTAAATACCGAATCGGTAATAGGGGGTAGACTTACAAGGGTGTCACGGTGTCACATTGACACCCTGTTGCACCCCTGTATAGTGCATGGGTGCACATGTGGCACACATACATGCCCTAAGGGCATGTATGTCTGCCACATGGCACAGTTAAAAAAAGCACAAAATAGCTTTTTTTAAGGTTTTCGATATTTACCACCAACTATTTGTTGGTGGTAAATACCGAATCCTTAATACACATGAGCACTCTTAGATGTGCTTGCTACATATCATCTACCGGTTCGGTAAATACCAAATCGGTAAATACCGAATCGGTAACATCCGATTAGGTATTTACCGATTCGTATTTACCGAAACGGTATTTTTTGGGCTCCTACATTACAAATTCCCAATACCGGTTGGTAACTGCCGAAATTCAGTGATTTTGTTCGTTACCGACCGGTATTGGGCGACCTACATCTGGCCCATAGTTAGGTCGCCACCAGTAGTGCTCTAGCATTCGATTTGGAAGAGGGACACAGTTGCTCTAAACCAGCTAATTTTGAGTATGAAATTAGAGTATGCCTCAGAGATTCCTTGGTTGTTATATGTAAAGTCGACTGTGGAGGATTTGTGGTTGCCCAAACTGTTTAATAGTCCGACCACCTGTTTCACACTAAGTAAAACGAGATTGAAGGAGGTATTTTTAGCTAAAGCTGCACTTAAAAGAAGGGAAGGTAATAGCCAAAAATATGTGAAAACGTACTGTAATTCTCTTCCCTTTTGCCCCGGTTTGCAGTCTTACTTGATATTAATTCAGAACTTGTACCATTGTTTCATACTTACTAGATTCTGTATAAATGATAATCCATTAATGCTGGCTTCCCTGTAGCTTGTTATTCATTTAGGTAGCTCGATTTGTGCCTATGTGGCAGTGTCAACTCAGTCTCCCCTACACTCTATGTCTTTTGTATTCTTTATTGTTCCCCAAAGAAGAAAATGATTGCTCCGCTTATGCGTAGCTATAATTTTAGGCAGTATAAACCAGCCCTGTGTTTTATGCAAAAGCTAGATGGCCCACTGTTGTGCCAGGTGTTTGCTCTTTATCTTTAGCAATGTCTGAAAATTAGACGTCATCTGACATAAGGAAAGGATGAATTGAATGCTTTTATTCATCTTGAATGTTTTAATGAATCTTATGTTTTAGGTATGAACTGGTTGCTTAGGCTTTTACCTAACTGGTTCCTAAAAATGTTGTTATATCCATTAATTCTTTTTATTGTTTCAAATGTCTTTTTATGACCGTTTTGATATTTGTACTTTTATGCTTCGGAATAAAGTGAATAAAGAGATTTGACTGACTGACTGACATCACTGATGACATCTCAAAGGACATCATTGATGACATCATCCAAACTTCTTTTGTACATATTACGCTATAGACTAGTATGGCATCAGAGGCCTGAAAGTAAGTACAAAATAGCTCAAAATAATATAAAGCATCATTAATGCCCTCACAAATACAACTCCATTAGGTGTAGCAAGCATGTGTTATGTGCAACATTGGCCCTATGACATACACTTCACAGGTAGCCTAGTTCACATTAACAATCAACCACAGATATATGTGAAACCCTCATTGCACACGTTTTTCAACATGTATATAGCTGTTCACAGAAAGCCAAGTTCCTCAAGATATTTACTCAACATCTATTCCAAAATTAATGCCCTGCTACGGATAGATTTTATCTGTATCAAACACCTCACAGTCATTGAATTGAAGTTGAGAATTGAAGTTGATAAAAGTAGAAAAGTGGGTACTGTAAACAGTGATTAGTCCATGGAGAGAGTTTACTCTGTACAATACTGTTTGCAGACAGTGAAACTCTCATGAGAAATACACCACAGAGTATTACAAAAGTATCTACTCAGAACAGTGGACACTTTATGCAACACTTATCAAAAGGGACACTCTTCGCCTAAAATAACCATAGTCTGAAGATGCTAAAGATTATGCTACCTGCCACCTTTATACTGTGGTGAAACCTTTACAGATAGGCCTTCTTCTGAAGCAAAAGAAGCACATGTTTATAGGTTAGTACCTGGTGCACACAGTAATTTATGTTATGTGGAAGTTGTCATGCTGAGATGAGTCTTTCTAGTAACTCAAGGCTGCTTACAATACTTAGTATCTACTACATAGAATCTTTGCCCCATTGCAAACTTTTTCTTCTGAACCATAAACCTTGTATGGAACATACTGGACACAAGTCATCAACTGCCATCTTTACACAGAGGTACTCTTCAATACAATGATGTATGTGTTCAATACTGCTACACACCTATGATGCATCATTTGTAAGCACACTCATTAGCTGGACACAGGCTGTCCAAAATTATGTAAAAAAGTAATATGGTAGTTACCTGAAACTATATAAGCTATACAACAAACTAACACACTCATTGGATGATGTCATCAGTGAAGTCATCAAAGATGTCATTTGAGATGTAATTAGCGATGTTTTAAATTATATATTTGAGCATGTCATGAGTGATGCAATATGTGAGGTCACTAAATTTGGCAACAAGGTAGCCTTTGGTTCAGAAAGAGCCCTTTTTTAAATGGTGTAAATCCGTTCAGTAGTTCCTGAGAAAGTTTCACTATCTGAGCACCGAGGAGGGATCGCGAACCCTCCCGGGCACAAACGTCACTCTGATAGGCTGCCAAAACTCCAAACCAAGAAGTGTTGGTTGCCATCTTGTGACTTGGTAGAACCGAGTCACAAGAAAAAGGTCAAACAAATATAAAAAATAAGAAAAGAGGGCCTGGTATAAACACCCTGACCCCCTAGGCCTGCTCAGGGGGTCCCACAAGGACCCCCGCCAAAAATATTTTTTTGAACATTTTTGCCTAGGTTGCGCTGGGTGCGTGAACTCCATCGAATATTGACAAAAAAGAAGGCGGGCTCCCGCGCTTGATTTTTTAAAGCCCCCAGGTGGGGCAGGTGCCGGGGGCAATCTTCATTGCCCCCAGGGCTTTGTTGAATATGTGTGGGGGGCACACTGCCCCCGCAGCCCCAGGTGGGCCACCTCCCCGGGGCTTTTAAAAAAAATAATGCATGGGGGTCCCAACCCCCACGCTGCCCCGGGGACCGCCACCTCCTTCATTAAATAAGGGTTGGGGTCATTGCAGGCGCCCCAAGCCCCGGGGACCACCACCTCCCAGGGGCTGTCAACATTAATTAGTGTGGGGGGCTTGATCCCAATCACACTGCCCCGGAGACCACCACCTCCCCGGGGCACTTTGGATGTCAAAACAGGGGTCCGGTACGGAACCCTGTGCCCTGGGGACCACCACCTTTAAATATTGGGAGGGCTGGAGCTCTTCATGGCCCTGGGGACCACCACCCCTCAGGGCTGGCTCCTGCAGTGTCCCTGGGTGCCCACCCCCGGAACGCTGCTGTTTGCTATGGCAGGGCGGGAGTCAAAGCGGCTCCCACCCTGCCATAGCAAACTCTGCTTTTCTTCATTGAAGCAAGAGCAGAGAAACCTGCTTTCGCTTCAATGAAGCAAAGCAGGATTGCTTTTCCACAAGGGGAGCTGCATGTCAGCAGCTCCCCTTGTGGAAAAGCAATGCCGGCTCCCGAAAGAGGAGGGGAGCCGCCGGGACTGTGGAGGCATTGAGGCTCCCCCCATGATCCCCAACAAAAAGGGCCGGACCCGGGGGATGAGGTCCCCGGGCCAGAAGTGGCCCAGGAGGGGGGCCACGCAGCCCCACTCCTTAAAAATTATAATAATAAATATATATATGTGGGCATGCCCCGGGGATGGAGTCCCTGGGAATGAAATTGGCATCGGGAGGGGGGCCACCCGGCCCCCTCCCGTTTTCTTTTTCGAGAAAAAATTTGTCAGGCCCTGGGGGATGGGGTCCTCAGGGCCCCAAATATAGTAAAAGAAGGGAGGCCACACAGACCCCCTTCTAAAAAAGAGAAGAAAAAAAAGGCATTGCGCCAGAAGCCCCGCCCCCTCCCAGTAGGACTCTGCAAACGCGCCCCCTGGCATGTTGTAAGTTGGAGAATTTATTCCCCTTGAATACTGAGAGTCCCTGGGGGCCAACTAGCCCACCAGGTACCTCCAGTATGCACCAGGGAGATGCGTTGCAGAGAGGTGGTCCAAGGCCACGCCCCCTTTTTACACCACTCTGCAACGCAGCTCTGTGGCGCTTACTGGAGGTACATGGTGGGCTAGTTGGCCCCCAGCGACCCTCAGGACGGACTCAAGGGAACTTAATCCCCCAACTTATAACGCACCGGGGGGGGTGTTTGCACAGTGGTGCATGGAGGGGGTGGGGCCTGATATTACAAGTGTGCAAACACACCCCTTGGCGCGTTGTAAATTGGGGGATTAAGTCCGATTGAATCCTGAGGGTCCCTGGGGGCCAACTAGCCCACCAGGGACCTCTAGTAAACGCCACAGAGATGTGTTGCAGAGAGGTGGTCCGAGGCCATGCCCCTTTTTACACCACTCTGCAGTGCGGCTTCTGGTGCACTGCTGGTGGGGCGATGAGGTCCTCTTGTGTCCTGATGACCTCAGGACACAAGTGGACTTCATCCTCCGAGCAGCAGTGCACCAGAAGCCACGTTTGCCGCGTGGTGTAAAAAGGGGCGTGGCCTCGGAACACCTCTCTGCAATGGAGCTCTGTGGTGCTTACTGGCAGTACCTGGTAGGCTAATTGGCCACCAGGGACCTTCATGATTCAATGTGGTTTAATGGGGATGTTATAGTTCGAAATTAGCATTTAAAAAACAATTGAAATTCACTGAAAAAACAATAGGTTTTAGGGATGTTATAGTTAGAAATTAGCATTTAAAAAACCATTGAAATTCAATGAAAAAAACATAGGTTTCAGGCACGTGATAGTTAGAAATTAGCATTTAAAAAACATTGCAAATTCACTGAAAAAACCATAGGTTTCAGGGACATTATAGTTAGTTGGACATTTCACTCATACAAAACCAAAGAAATTCCTCCGTTTTAGTTAGTTCTGCTAACTATAACTCGCGCCCCCCCCCCCAATGCACTGCTGATGATGTCACATATTACATCGTTCATGACATGGTCTGTGACATCACTGATGACATCACTGCTGACATCTCAAATGACATCACTGATGACATCATCCATGTGAAAATCTGATGCACCTCCTCAACATTCATTCACACTCTAATATAACCTTTGATACACCCACTGTAAAATATAGACTACCCTTTTCGAAACCAAGACACACCAATACCAGTTATTACATACACACTCATTGATTCCTAGGTCTACACACTCATCCACTCATTCACCTATACAATCACTCATACATGCAGTCACTCATCAATACAACATTATCATATGCACTTATACACCTATACAGACACTCATATACCACCACTCATCCAGAGTTACTCACACACCTAGTCAGTCATGCAAAGAATAAATCACACTTCCATTTACTGACCTATACAGTATACACACATCACTTATTCTAACAGAAACAAATGCATACTTACTCTCTTATACAATCTCTGATACAAGTACACACTCATCCATACAGCCGCTCTCGCAATCAATGACTCTCACGTATAGTTATTAATTTACTCCAAATCTCTCACATACACTGCCTTTTACATATGTAGTTACTTGGACATGTACCACAAAGACATCCATTCACTCATCAACACACCCATACACACACTCACCCACCCATACAGCTGTTTCCACATGCACTCTTGAATCCATCCACCCAGTGAATCAACCACTCACATCTATGCACAGTCACACACCTCCCATCCACCCACACACACACTGAGGCGCTCATACAAACACTCAAGCAATCAATCGATAACCCATATAGACACTCATGTAGCTACTGACTAACTCATGCAGCAGCTTATACAACAACAGACAGACTGATACAGACATTTACACAGTTTAGTCACTAACCCATGCATTCAGTAAGACACATGTAATCACTCACTTAAACAGTCAGTCACGCACCTACTAAATCCAACATCCAGACACTTATACACCCACTCATTCTTCAATACACCTTGGCATATATATAATACGTATTTAAAATTTAAAGAAACACACAGTCACTGGGTGATGTCATCAGTGATGTCATTTGAGAGGTCATCAGTTATGTCACAGACCATGTCATTGATTATGTAATATGTGACATCAGCAGTGCATTGTGGGGTGCCAGTTATAGTTAGCTGAACTAACTATAACTGCGGAATTTCTATGGTTTTGTATGAGTGAAATGTCCAACTAACTATAATGTCCCTGAAACCTATGTTTTTTTCAGTGAATTTGTAAGGTTTTCTAAATGCTAATTTCTAAATATATAATGCCTGAAACCTATGTTTTTTTTCTGTGTGAATTCTCACCTCTATACTGTTTTGGGCTCTGTACAAAGTGAGTTCAAATCCTGCAAGTGGTTGGTAAATTAAGTGAAATTGTGCAAAATTAACATGAGTATTGCACAGTTTAAAAACATGCAGATAATTAAGTATAACTATTATTAGGGTCTTTTCTGTTATGTTGATAAGGCAAGTTGAAAAAAGCCATGCATATGTACATTGCCATGCATATCTATCTATCTATCTATCTATCTATCTATCTATCTATCTATCTATCTATCTATCTATCTATCTATCTATCTATCTATCTATCTATCTATCTATCTATCTATCTGTCTGTCTGTCTGTCTGTCTGTCTGTCTGTCTGTCTGTCTGTCTGTCTGTCTCTGTCTCTCTGTCTAAACCATACGTCTGTCTATTTAAATGTCGGCCAGTCTCTCTCTCTCTCTATTTATATGTCTGTCTTTCTATCAGTCCTCTCAGACACAAAAGCACACAACATTAGCAGTTGTGTTGATATTAGTACACGGAAGCGCTCACTATACCAGACTTCCTTTTTCCCATGGTCCCTTGACACTTGCCTGCTGCAGGTCAGGCACCCGCGCTGCTGCTATAGTATCCGCTCCCATCCATCATTGTCAGGAGACAGATGATCTGAGGAGGAGGATGGAAGGGTCTGTCCTCTGAGGAATGCAGGGCACAAGTGTGAGTGATTGCCGTGCTTTAGCAATGACCCTGGGGCTCAGGACACGGGGGATGGCCCTGGCCGGGGCAGCCTTGGACAGCATGTCCTTAAATTCCAGCTCCGTGAATGAGGTCCGCAGAGGCACACCCCCTGAAGGCAACACTCCTCCAAAATCCACCAATCGGAGGCTGGGAGCGGGCCACGGCCCATCCTGACCCACACAGCAGGACTTTATTGCAGGGAAGCTCACAATTTCTCTCCCCCCTGAGCTCCTGTCCTTGTCCTGGGGGCAGAGGGGGCGGGGGATATCGGAGAGAAAGGATGGGAATAGAGAAGAAAGCAGCGGGACGTCTCCTGCAGTCTAAGGTGCGGAAAAGGCGGGTGCTAAAGGCAGCTAGGGGAAACGAGAAACACGGAGAAAAGAGGTAGGAGGCGTGAAACAAACAGCTGGTGAAAGATATGACGAGAAGAGAGCGAGAAAGAGGGAGGAAAGTAGAAAGGGATAAGTGCAAAGAGAAAGTTTGAACAGTAAGTAATAAAATGGAGAACGAGGATAGAAGAGAAGAATGAGAAGGCAATGGATAGAAGTTGAGACAAGAGACATGAAATAGGGCGAATGCAAGAGAAACAGAGCTGAGGACCTCAGATTAAAATCAGTCATTCCTCGACAGGGTTATGTGCTTAACCTCACTCCTTCCCATCTTCCATTGATCCTCCACATTATCATTTCACCTGAATCTGCGTTGTCTTGCAAAACAATATGAAATTACCTCAGAAATCAATCGTGTGTGAGTGTGAGACGAAAGAAGTGCTTTGAGTTGTTGTCTTTGTACTCCCTCAGAACCTGTACTTTCTCGCCCTCACTGCCTTAGAAAAGTCCAAATGTTATGGACCACTTGCACGAAAATGTTGTAGGAAAAACCATGTGGTCAGAAATGCAAAAAAAACAAAAAAACATAATAACAAAGCTTATTAATGCAAACAATAGTCACATGCAGACTGAATGACCACATACTGAAAATAAACTGTGTGACACAGATTAAACCAGAAACTCAAAGAAGACGATACGTGCAAATGTTGTGACATGAAATAACTAAGGACAGAGAAACTCTTTTTTTAACCTGTGTAGAGACATCAGGGCACTTTTCCCAAACTCCCCGAGCAAAACGAAGCCTTTGTGAAATTGTGACAAAAAAAAGAAAAGTAGGGAAAACTCCCTTAGCCCCGCCAGAAACAGCAGAAAGTGCTTCAAAACATGCCCGTGCCTGGCATGAGAAGAGACGGAAGGGGGTGAGCATGTAAAACAACAGAGCCCATGTATCATCGAAGAAACCGCAATGACTAACCCTGGAACAATCGTCTTACTTGATGCACTCAGTGTGTGTACTTTGGCAATACCAGTCAGGCTTGCCAAGCTCATAAAGTTCTTTCTATTGTATTGCACTGAACTTGGTTTCCCCGCTGGGCCTCCTCATTCCCGACAACCCAAGATAAATGCATCTACAGACTGAGGGGTCTGGAGAGCAGGTTAGGACAAACATACCCCCCTTCCGCCCCCTTGACCTAGTTCTTTATCAGCATCACCACAAGTGCCCATGGTGCTTCAGCTCTGCCTTTCACCTTGAGATTCACAGCGTCTCTACAGCAGGTCTGCAAAAGTACAATGCCCTTTCGCAGGTATTATTGACTTCTTCATTTTTATTAATCTATTATAGTGCTTAATAAGGGTGTCGTTGCGCTTTACACGATGATGCTCTGTAAGAGGACAATTGGTAGGAACACTCTAAATGCAGCATAAGAAACAGAAACAAAAGTACATTAGGGTCACATTATCCATATCTAGGAATGGGGGCAGCACTATTTACATCCTGAACATGGATAGAACACCAGCTTGGATTACATATGATAGTAAAAAACGCAAAGGTTACTATACAAAATGTTTTATATTTCAAAGGTTTATGTACCTGAAGACAGCAACAGTTCTTTATGTGTTATATATAAGTAGTCATGCTTAAAAGGCGACAGATAGTGGACAGCGAGGAACTGTAAGTATGATAGCACTGTAAACGAGGATTTGACCCAAAAAGGGTGAGCAGTTAGCATGTCATAGGCGCATTTCAAATTGTTTTTTAAAGATTAGAAGGGAGGGAAGGAGGAAACGTTATGTGCAGTGGGATTCTATATTTTCAGGAGCGTTGCTGAGAAATTGACTTATTAATTCAGTTTTCCTTATGCTTCCTGTCAAAAATGGGTTTATTAATTAGGCAAGGTAATCCTCCTACCAACGCAATAAACCCGCTCTGTTTAGGTTAAAACAAAGTTCTGAGAGAGCAGGGCAATATCAGCTCAACCTCTGGTAGCTATGGATCAAGCTGTGGGCAATCCTCCGAGAAGTGCATGCTAAATTCAAGCAATAAAGTTATTTCAAAATAAAGAAAAAATACAATACAATTCAGAAAACAATTTAGACAAAGAGAGAACAATTTAATAAGAAAAAAGACACCAAGATCATCAAAAGGGGTGCCAAGATAAAGTGAGGCCTGATGGAAAAACAACAGTTCATGGTCGACTGGTACCTGGGTGCAATTTGTAGCTGACCATAATGAACCAGAGATCAGATGCCAGCCGCTGTCCGTGCAGGTAACTGCGTTGGGGCAGTGGGGGGGGGATTTCGAGGGATGCGGCAGAGAAACATTAATTATTTATTTAATTTCCCCTCAGCATCGTCCCTCGAATTCCCCCCATGTGGCCCGACCGCTATTACCTGCACGGACCACATCTGTCCGATACACTAAGCAGGTTGTCTTGGTAAAAGGTTTTTTCTTCAAATTTAGGGGCATATTTACAAGGAAGTGGTGGAGCGTGGCATTAGCCTCCTTGGCTTAAAGCCACGCTCCGCCTTTTCTGAAATGCAGGGCTGCATCATATTTACAAGAATACAGTGCAGACTTGCGTTTCCCCCTGCGCTAGCGCTAATTTTGCTGCCTAGCTTTATGCAGCACAAATAGAAGTTGCAAAGCTTCATTTTTTTAATGATTGTATATGTGTAGGAAGGGACACCTTCTTGCACATAAACAATCAATGGCATTTTGCTGTTTCTATGTGTGCGATACAAAAGGGGGTGGTGATGGACGGAGCATCTGAATCAATCAAACACTCACACCCAGTCAAAAGATCTGGGTTTAATCCATCACCGTTCTTTAGCCCACTCTGCCACCCCAGTTCAGACATGGCTATATGCAAATCAGTCTGACCCTGTGCCTCATGGGAACAGTCCAGCCCGAACTGCCAAGCCATGTCTTCCCTGGATCGGAAACAAGCTTCCGAGGACCGGTTTCTGGCATTCCAGCCGTCTTCAGCCTGGCTTGCTTGAATCCAGTGGCAAAGTGAGCAAGGGACTCACGTCTGAGCATACCCTGCCACACTTATGGCGGCCAAAGCGGTACAAAAGGGGGTGGTGATGGACGGAGCATCTGAATAAATCAAACACTCACACCCAGTCAAAAGATCTGGGTTTAATCCATCACCGTTCTTTAGCCCACTCTGCCACCCCAGTTCAGACATGGCTATATGCAAATCAGTCTGACCCTGTGCCTCATGGAAACAGTCCAGCCCAAACTGCCAAGCCATGTCTTCCCTAGACCGGAAACAAGCTTCCGAGGACCGGTTTCTGGCATTCCAGCCGTCTTCAGCCCGGCTTGCTTGAATCCAGTGGCAAAGTGAGCAAAGGACTCGAAGCAACAGGGTAAGACCATGTTTTCCCTGGTCTTAATTTTGGCGCTGCCTCATATTTACGCTAACCTTGTAAATATGGGTCAGCGTCAAAATCAATCGGTGTTGCGGTGGAACACCCACTACAACACCCATTGCTCGCCCCTTTCACATTAAGTATAGCGTGAAAGGGTGCTTTAGTCACAATGCAGTGTTAACCCACGTTAAGTGACTTAACGCCGCCTTGTGATAAGTCCAAGCCCCTATCGCCAACACAAAGTCAAAAGTGATGTTGTGGTGGCGATATGGGCTTGTAAATATGCCCCTTAGCCTTCATCTGTCTGGAAAGTTTCATCTGGTCAGTCCTCCAGCCCGTAGTTCCTTAAGCAAGGTTCCTAGGCACCATGTCCCTCTAAAGCCTGGTCTCCTGTAGGGTCTATTCTTCTTTAGTATTGTTTTACCTCTTGGAGTCAGGACTCCTTCTGCTTTGTGTGTCCCTTAAGCAGGTAAAAAGGAGGCTAAACACTTTATCCTTGGAGAGCAGTTCCAGTCTCTGGGTTTCAGCATGTTTCAGGATTTTTTGTATAAGTCCTCTACTTTCAGCAGGAGTCACAAGCCAGGATTCTTCTTCTACTAGGACCTTCTTCTTCTTCTTCAGATGGAGTTCTCTCTTTGGGGATTTCTCGGAAGGTGGTGGTGGTTGAAGTGCAAGATTTATTGTGTACCCTAGCCGGTGACTGGTGAAAATCAACCACCAAGCTCTAACTATTTCCTTGAAGTCCTCCACCTTCATTTGCAGCATTTCCTCTTTGCCTTACTGTAAAAATATCCTGATCCTGTTTCAACATGATGTGGCTCAGAGGCCACTAGCCTGGCCAGGCTTTACCTTTTCAGCTAATCCCCCAGCTAACAGGGCCAAAACAGTGTTTCTCTTCTATAGTCTAGCAGGGTCCTGGGAAAATAATCTCTCTCAGCATCTCAAAGTCAAAATAAGCAATGCTAATGCTGTCCTTCATTCATTTTCCCAACTGCTCCTGTCAACTTCTGGATAGCTAATCCCTGTTACGAAGTCAGAAGTTAACACAGATGGGCCTTTACTGAGTCAGACAATTGTATTCGGAGCCACGGCCATTGTGAGAAAAGTCATAAACATCAAGGGCAATACGGACAGCATTCCTAGTAGTACAGAAAAGTCTCTAGCTGACCCCAAAAATTGAGGGATTTTATACGTAATTTTGCATACGAAATTAACAGAACTGCAGAATCATTGGGGTATGATTGAAAATGTTACACCCATAGCAAATCAGAGCACAGTCTCATTAAATGTCATATTGCTTTAACACCTAAACACCATCCCATTATTCGGTCCTGTCTATGCTAATGCCTTTCCGGAGAAGGTGGAACAAACTAGATACACAAACGACAACTTGTTATTACGATTCTATAGGGTACAGTGGAAGACCTTGAAGTAAAAGTTGAGGTTTGGTTAAAAACCAGAGGCGATTTATCAAGAACATGCACCGTGAGAATGGAAATAAACAAATATTATTCTGCTTGACTAAGTGCTGCGAATATAACAAAGAGGGAGATGTACCAGTGGAAGACAAGGGTGACATTCATTTGACTGGCATGCTCAAATTGAGGCCTAGTAAACAAGGGTCAGGGAAACGTACTTCTATACATCATAAGAAACTAATTTAAAAAACAACAGTACTGTTTCACTATACATATGTATAATCAAGTTTGTAACTATTCTGCAATTTGTTAATGATGTACAAAAATATAAATGTGCATACATCCTCCACATGCCCTTATCTTAGGGTCTACTTGCCTTTCAATTTGATATTTGATTCATAGCCTAGGCTGAGGAATGCATATTTACAGAGGTTGAGTGAGGTATATTCACGCTGATTATTTCCACGTCACCTGATCGAGAGCTGGGTGGCCAGGATTGCCTGAATGGCAGTCCCCTCTATAGTTCATCACCTAAACTTAACTGACAGAAATCACTTGTGCTCCGTTTTTACTTGATACACACGCATCCACATCCCTGTAGGAAATCTGCCAGCTTGGCATTCACATACTGTATCACTCATAAGACTGGGTACCTAAACACTGCCTGAATGCAGAATGCAGTACACATAGAAATAGCAAAGCGCCCTTATTTAATGGTTGTTTTTGCGCAGTAAGAGACACCTTTCTACACATAAACAATCACTCCCTGCAATGCAGGCAGCCTTGCACTATGGGGCAAGGGGTTCTGTGTCGGCGCTAGGCAGCTATTTTTACTGCCAGTGGAAGGAAAGACACAGTGGTGCACCGTATTGTTGTAAATGCAGCACCTCCCTGCATTTTTCAAATGATGCAGCACTGCAAAACTTGCTGCAGAGCTGCACCATTTCTGTGAGATATGCCCCTTTGGTTATACACTTAAGCATTTACACTAAACACCAGCCTAAAGATGACTTTGAAGCCACAATGGATCACTGCAAATCCACCTAGCAAGTTTCAGGCCCATCTCGCCATTGCCTAGGGGATTGGGCTCTCTGCCCAAGAGGACACTTTCCTCAGTGCAGTGGACATGCTGGACCTATCTCTACATATGGTAAGAGCCCAATCCCACTGTGAGTGGCGTACTCAATTCCATCCTCACATCACCATACCAAACTTTAATGTATTCAGCTTCAGTAACGCTCTGTGGGAACTGCACCAACACACAAACTTCAACTTCAAGTGCACATACAGGCTTGAATCCTTTAGAAAAACTTGGGACTGCACTTGCGACTGCATGCTTGTGGACTATTGTATTATGACTGCACTTTTTAAAGCAAGGTCTCTTCTAAGTACTACACAAGGTCATATATAAATGTGTATGTATTCATAAACGGTTTTTCCTTAACATACTAAATAATTGTAGTGTTTATTGTACTACAATTAGGGATTATCCATATGTTCATTACACAACACAGCGGTTTTGGTCATGTTGTTTACTTTTCAAGGTAGGAGACCCTGGTGTTTCCTTCTCTATCACAGCCTCCCTTGATCAGAATTCTGTCATACTGACCAGTCCTGTCTCTTTGGCAATGATTTGTAGCTGCAGGGTGATGTTATATCATCTCTATACAAACAACATGGGGTAGGGATTCCTATTCCAAAACTCTCATAAAGTTATCCCTATTCAGTATCTGAGGCAGCACCAAAAACGAACGCCTCTCCAGGGGAGGTGTAAGGGTGGTACAATGGGGCGAAATATCTTGATTTATCCTCGTTTTTCCTTTTTCTATGTGTGCTGCAGGAGGAAGAAGCCTCTTATGATTATTTTTGTACAGGAAGGTTTCCCTTCCTGTACAAAAATAATCATCCCCGCAATGCAGGCACCCTTACTCCATGGTGCAAAGGTGCCGGTGTTAGTGCACGACAGCTTTGAATAGAGGGGACAAACTTAGTGTGGTGACAGGATACTTTTTCATGTTTGTAGTGGAGGTCCCTGTCCCCCAAACTCAAAATAACCTTCTAAGGCTTGTGCTGATGTCGCCAAATGGATTCACTTTCTTCGCTCCAGAGTTAGAACCAAGCTGTCTTGGTCTTCCTGGCGAAGTGTTGCATGAATGAGATTTCTGTGTTGAAAGTGAATCTCTGATCATTTGCATTGTCTTTCAGGCGGGGAGTGAAGCATGGCAGGTTTAATTTGGAGAGCCAGGCTTGAATCTGTGGCTGTTCGGAGATGTTAGTAAACATGAGGACTTAAGTCCAAATACAAGTCTCAGGCTTTAGGACTCTAAAGGTAAAACAATCCTCAAAGGTTGGAATGCTTATTATTTGGAACTCTACTGAACAGATAATAACTGCTTGAGTGATGCTCTTTAATGATAAGATGTGTAACATTATTGTGATTGTTCTATCAGATGTGAATACTCGTACAGTTCTGTTACATTTCTTCTAGGGAAACACAGTGTCGTTCAGAAAAACAGCAACTGACATGGTAGGGTCAAGAACAAAAAATTATGAAGCGCATGATTCAATCACAAAGACACTTAAATATCAGATGATTATAATAATGCAACTCCAACAGCTCCCTCCCTCCCTCCCACTCTCCCTACAACCATGCCAGCTCAGGACTACAACTATACATAATATCTCAGATTGAACAACCCAGTTAAGTAACCAGCTAAGCGAACCATATCATATGAGATACAATAAAGGGACCAGCAGAGCTGTTCTCAGCTACCACCACACTTAAAACTATAACATTGCGTCTGTCGAGAGACAGTGGACAATGAAGTGTGAGAACACTTCATCATTCACCAGACTGCTCTGCGCTACATCCTATAACACGATAACCACACCTTGCACGACATGAAAACAGTTTCCACATAGGATCAAAACAAAGACAACATCCTTGCAGTCACACAACCCTCACATTGTAGTGCGATACCTATATAGGCAAGACCTTCAACACTCTACATAGTGATAGTAAGCGCTATATAAATGCTGCAATACAATACAATGTAACAGAAGTCATTCTTTACCATCATAGTTTCCTTCCCATGTTCATCGGCGTCACTGGTGTCTGAATTATTTACCCATATACAACAGTGACAACTGGGTAGGGGGCTGGTGTAATCCAAATTGCTTTTGCAATAAACCAGGACCAGAGGTTAGTGGCCTTGACACCAGTCATGTTTTTTTCACAAAATAGCCCAAACTACCTGCTACATTTGTAAGTATGACATTTACAGATCTCTCTTTTAGTGTAATGTTATGACCACTTCTACACACTCTTTTATACAAATCTTCATGAAATGCATTTGCCAGTTACTTCCTCATTGTCATCCTCTAAGCCTAAAACTTCTGATTTGAGAAATGCGTTTCAGCAGGGCCAAATTAATATTGACTTCCTTTTCTAGCACATAAAGCTTTCTTTTGTACCATCTTTTCTGAATTCTACATGAACATTACAAAATCTATTCGCCTAGTTTGCAGTTCCCCAATAACCTCTCCGTTTTATATAAGATTTTCCCATTAATTCCCCACCAACTTTTTCCATGAATATCTTCTTACCGATCATGTTACATTATGATTCCAAATATATGAACTCTCTACAATTACCACAAATCACAAGCACTTCACTGTGTGGATGATTCATTCCATTTACCACAATTGTTAATGCAAAATCATCACAAATCTTGGATCACTTGCAGTTCTATTAAATGTTTTGTTGAACGCACCATCTTTCCACACAAGCAACAAAATACTTTAGCTCTTTTTACTCCTTACCATGAGCCAGATTTTGTTCATTCCTACATTCATAACACAGCATGGTAGCGCCTACTCTATCATTCTTTAACAAACTACTGTTTCACTACAGGTAAGTTATAGGACCCTTGTTAGATTTCTCCACTGCATCACCACTGAGCCAGATTCCATCCCTTAGGACAATTGCTGGACAGAGTCAACAGGGTACTGCACCCTTTTGGCCATGCTCTAGCCGTCACGAAGGGAGAAATCACTTTGTAACCACAGTTCTTTTTTGGTAGCAATTGTCTCATGAATTTGTCTCTATGGGATCTTCTAAAGGGCTGACAATTTGCAGGTGGACGCAAAACAATGTTGATCAGGGCTCTGCTCTCGCATTAAAATTATGGCATTTACCCAGCATTTTGAGATGAGTATACTCATTCACACGTTTTCCGTCCACATTCCCTGCCAAGAGCAAATATTCAAATGTAATTCACCCATCTTGTCCAAATATTGGCGAAACAAACATGTTTACTGCTTCATATTGATGTTTTTGCTTCATAACGCAGTTGCATGGTGACTGAAAAACCTCTTCCAATCATCTGAGTTGATGGACCGTTCAATGAGGATCGCCAAGAAAATGGTGTTGGTTGTACTTTTTGCATTAATTCATCCTCTTGTGAATGGCACATTGAAGTAAATTTACACCGCAAAAGTCTAGGCCTAAACATCATAACAAAACACTCGACGAAGAAACAAACCTGGCCGAATTTGAATTTTAACATGTCTGCCCAGTGCTATTCCAATGGAAGGTATGTATTTCAATGTCGGCCGGTAAGTACAACTTATAGGGGGACGGCGGTCCCATACACATGCACTCACTTACACCCATGCATTCATATGCAGACATACACACCCATTCACAACACTCACTCACAAATGCACAGAGATTCATACATGCACGCACCAAACATTCAATAAAAACACTTTCCTGCTGAAGCTCTCCGGGTGGGAAGACTCGGAGGTGCCAGGAGGGTAGGAACTGCCACCTCCCCTCATTGGCTGATGTTATGCCAGCCAATGAGGGCAGATAGAGTGGGATGGGGTCAGAAAGACTGCTGACCCCACCCACTCTTTGAGGAGGTGTCAGGGATAGACACTCATCCCTGGCACTTCTGAGCTTAAAACTGAAGCTCAGGTATGAGGCTATCACTGACCCTCTCCCTCGTCACAAAGTGAAGGACCTTGAGGACCTTTGCTGAGCTGAGGAAGTTACGCCCACAGGAGCTGTGACACTCAGCCCAATAAGTTCTGCTCAGGCAGCCAGGAGCCTGCACATTTAGTGAATGTCTAGTTCCTAGCTGCCAGACCTAAAATTAAAACGTGTCTGTCGGGTTGACAGGAGCACTGCTTCCGGCAAGCCATAGCAAACTCTGCGTCGTTTCATGGAAGCAAGAGCATGGAAAATGTTCTCGCTTTCATGAAGTGAAGCAGAACCGCTTTTGGGCAGAGGGAGCTGCATGCCACCAGGAGGTGGAGAGCCAGCACGGATCGCCGGGGCCTTGAGCCCCCTGATTGCCAACGATGTGACTGTGCCCTAGGGCAGTGGTTCCCAAACTTTTTTGACCCGTGGCTCCCTTGACCTAATTGGCAGTTCGCCGTGGCTCCCCACCATTTTTATACCCACGCACCGGGCTGCCGCGGCGCACCCTTTGGGAACCACTGGTCTACATGAAGAATCAAGCCTTGACCTGATGAAGGATTCAGAGAGTAGCCATCACTGTCATTAAACTTTATTTGCAATCACAATGATCTTATAAAGTACATCTCAATGCATACATAGAGTAGTATAAAGCACTCCCACTGAAAGTATCCAGGCTAGAGAAAGGCTCACGGAGCTCTTTGGCGTTACAAGAAGTTTACGTGGTGTGGTCTCTGATCATGGGCGTCCGCAGAAATGTTTCCGGGGTGGGGGGGAACATTTTTAACTTCATCACCAACCCCCTTGCACCCTTCTCCCCTCTGCCTTGCACAATTCTCCCCTCTGCCTTGCACCCTTCTCCCCTCTGCCTTGCACCCTTCTCCCCTCTGCCTTGCACCCTTCTCCTCTCTGCCTTGCACCCTTCTTTTCTCTGCCTTGCACCCTTCTCCTCTCTGGCTTTTACCCTTCTCCCCTCGGCCTTACACCCTTCTCCCCTCGGCCTTACACCCTTCTCCTCTCTGCCTTGAACCCTTCTCCCCTCTGCCTTGCACCCATCTCCCCTCTGCCTTGCACCCTTCTCCTCTCTGCCTTGCACCCTTCTTTTCTCTGCCTTGCACTCTTCTCCTCTCTGGCTTGTACCCCTCTCCCCTCGGCCTTACACCCTTCTCCTCTCTGCCTTGCACCCTTCTCCTCTCTGCCTTGCACCCTTCTCCACTCTACCTTGCACCCTTCTCCCCTCTGCCTTGCACCCTTCTCCCCTCTGCCTTGCACCCTTCTCACCTCTGGATTGCACCCTTCTCCCCTCTGGATTGCACCCTTCTCCCCTCTGGATTGCACCCTTCTCCCCTCTGGATTGCACCCTTCTCCCCTCTGCCTTGCACCCTTTTCCACTCTGCCTTGCACCCTTCTGCCCTCTGCCTTGCACCCTTCCCCCCTCTGTCTTGCTCCCTTCTCCCCCTCCCCGTTGCACCCTTCTCCCCTCCGCCTTGCACCCTTCTCTACCTTGCACCCTTCTCCCCTCTGCCTTGCACCCTTCTCCCCTCTGCCTTGCACCCTTCTCCCATCTGCCTTGCACCCTTCTCCCCCTTCCCGTTGTAACGCAACTGGTGCTAATGTAAAGCGTTCTGATGCCTTCTGGTGCAGTTTGCGGAGACTACTCCGGCATCTTGGAAGATAGCCTCCAGTCATTTGCAATGCTTATTCAAATGTCATCTGTTTGTTTGCCTCCAATTCTGAGCTTCTATGGGTGGGAATACACAGCGTCTTGAGGTGGTTAACAGCGTAAGTTTGCTTCTTGGAAATACATTCACTTACAATCCAGGTATACTGCACATACATACTGATGGGCTTTGTAGAATCGGCACATGATTCTTCATTGCCTCATCGCTTCATACCCCTGAGCTGGACAGCGATGGGCATATCAGACCCACCACAAGCTTGTGTGTCCTCTACATCTGACCAGCCATCCGTGGTCAGTTTGTTCTTGTCTATCGCAATGATGGCACCTGAATCTGGTGTGGACGGGAACCGTAGGAATTGCTGCACCACCACTTCATAGGACATTGAACAATCACTGAATGTGATCAATTTGCTGAGTAACTGGTATCTTGCTGCACAAGCCATGCCGCGTCGTACACATGCCTTTTTTGCTTCAGTCACAGCTTGAGATTCACTAAGACCAAAAATAGGTAGCTGATAAAGATTTTTGATCAAGGTTACATTGGAAGACCTTTGAACTGGACTTGTTGATTGTGTGTCATCCAGGCCGTACACGGAAGCGACATGCAGATTGCAGCAGCACGGGATAGGAACTGCATCTGGCCTTTTCTTTTTACCACCCCTGTCTGTTGTGCTGCATTGCTGCCTTTCATGTAAAGTTTCCTCATACATACTCTATTGTGCGTGTGTATGGGGTAGAGCAGTGTCACTTCACCACGAAGGAAGCAGATTGCCCACCCGCCACTGTTTTAGTGTGTTTATTTATAGTTTTTCATCTTGTAGCGCAAATTGTGCAATATGGATTCAATAATGAAAGATGTCTTAAAATATTCTTAATGTTTACGTTTGTGCATCCAGCACTAATAAACAAAGAAAGATAAGTGCTCCACATGCTTTACAGCATTATCCCAGAATTATCCTCCAAAAAGGAAAACCAAGGTCACCAACAAACATGCTTCCACATGTGTGCTGGGTCCAAGAAGGTGCTCCACGCATATGCTGCCAAAGGAAATGTACTCCAAGAGCAAGACAGCAGCTGTTTTGAATAAGCAACATGCTTCCACTGCATGTTGACAAGAAGGAAACCAAGGCTGCAGTAAAGGAGAGCTTCACGAAAGTATGGAGTTTACTGCCAAGGGGTATTGACATGCTCCAAAGCATGCATTCCAGGAAAGAAGGAGTTGTCATAAAAAACACACTCTCCAAGCATGTATCGGGCACTGACAAGCACACACTCCAATGCATGCCAGACAAATAAGGAATAAAACAAATAGCAGATGCGCACTTCCCAGTGTGTGGTACTCACAGAGGAGAAGCCTCACATGAGAGCCCGGGGCATAGAGACAGATGTCCGAAGGGCAGGGCTGTGGCTCGTATTGCCTCCGATAAGCACTGGTCAACATAATAGAGTGGATGCTCTATAGACCAAATATAGCTTCGCAGGTCAATGGGCAGAGACAAAGCAGCGTCAAATGCGTGACCCATGTCTGAATACTATTTGACCCCGATATTCAATCCGACCTACAGAGTCCATGTAAATCGCAGGAAGTAAACAACTGCACTGCAAACCTTGCAGCGAGTCGACAGACACCCTTCCTATGCATGGCCACAACACAGCTCATTGCCACGTAAGGTCCCGCTGACGAGGAGGAAAAAATATAAAAAGGTCATACCGCACTCAACCACTCTGTCTGGGGGACATGGACAAGGCAGTACCCAAGTCCAGATCTTGACAGCTGATATCTAACTGCCATATATATTTTTCTCACAACTTGCTCCGTTCCAGCTCTGCTGTTCTACTTCTGAAACGTTTCCCTGCATGTTTGAATTCTTCCCAAGATATTCTACTGACAACAATATTGATCATTGAGTCAGAAGACATTGAGTCAGAAGACAACAAGCAGTGTTTTCTTCTGACTCATTTGTATATGTTCCATTAAATATGAAGGTCATAAGTGCACAATATTGTATAACTTTATCAGCATATCTGTTTTCCCAAAGGTGACATATCCATTGCCACTCCTGTGAGCTGCACATTTAACCCCTGCCATTTTTGCTGGCACCTGAAGTGCTTCTAAAACATTTCTTACATATATCTATTTTCTAATCTGGTTCCCGATGAAGTCATACAACCTATCTGGTACCAAAATTATCCAAAGTCCTAGACCACACTAAAGCTATGCTGACGATCTGTAAATATAGTCATTCTGAATTGGGCTGTTAGACTGCATGCTCTCGTAAGGGAACTCAGTTCTGCAACTTGTGCAGAGATGAAATTTTGAAGCCATTAAACTTCTACTATTTCTTGAATTGTATAGACAGGGTAAGCTTTTAGGACTGTTTCTCAAACATAAGCAATCAACAAAAATGACATAATCAAGCTCAATTAGAGGTTCATCTTTTATGTTGGGTCTTGACTTGGTGCACAAATCCGTGACATCTAGACAATAATGTTTATTATCATCATCAACATCTTCATCTATAGGCAATAAGGTTGAAGGGTTAAGCACATGGCACCGAGCGGGTTCCACATTTTCTTTAGATAGCAGTTGTTGCTCCTATCTGGTAAGTCTTGTGTTGGTCATGTATTGGGTTTTTGATCTGATTAGCAAGATCTCTAAAAAGTGAGGAACCATAACAGTTAAAGGATATCTCATTCCTCTCCAGACTAGTTCCCACTGCTGCAACTGCTTTAGGACAGCCAGGCAGTCCTGCAGCGACAGGGACAAGGGTGGTTAAAAAATAAGCCACTGTTCTTTGGGAATCCCCATGCATTTGTGTAAGCAATGAAAAAGCGCAGCCCTCCCTCTCACTGCAAAATAATGTAAATATCTTACTGTAATCAGGCAATAAACTAGTGCCAGGGCACGATAAAGACTTTCTCCCAGCTCTAGGAAAGCTCTTAAGCACTCTATGTCTAATGGAAGTAGATCAGGCACATATTTGTGTGTCAGCCTCAGTAAAGGCTTAGCCATTAGGGAAATGCTTGGTATCCACTGTCTACAGTAGCTAACCATTCCCAGGAAAACTTTTACCCATCTCTGCATTCTGGGTGAGTTAATTTTTAAAATTGTATATACTCTCTCGGGTGGCACTCTCCTTGCTCATTTCTCAATAATATGTCCCAAGCGTTAAACTTCTTTTTTGACAATACTGCAGCTTACCGGGGGGCCCTTTATGCCAGTTTTCAGCCAAATGATGATCCGTGTCCCGCGTCTCTGCTCCTGCTCTCCTGCCTCCGACTTTAGTAACAGAAGGTAGGCAGCCAGGCTCCCTCCCCTAAGCCAATCACAATGCTGCAATGCAGCATTGTGATTGGTAGGAGCGCCGTGAGACAGCACTCAGCCAGGGTCTGGAGGAGTAGGCATGTTCTCCATGCAGGCTGTAATGCAGCCTGCATGGAGAACAGGGAAAGTACTCATGACTGGTTTGGGCGGCCAGAGAGGGACAACCAAACAGTCACTGCGCACTTAGGATTGGCCAAACCACTCCTCTCCTCCCCTGCCCCAAGAGCAGAGCAGCCCCGACCACTCGCAAAGCAGCACACACATAAAATGATAATAATTGAAAGTTATTGTTTTATATTTTTGTCGCTCACACTGTTTGAAAGCAGTGTGGCGATGCTCTTCCGCCATAGCGGAGGAGCCACCACTGAGATCAACTCCAACTCAAACAAGCTACTTCACTCAGTCTAATCAGGTTTTTGGAAAGGTCTTTTCCTGAAACTCTACTGAAACAGCCTTAGTAAAGGTGATGTGTTGTGACAACACTTTGTATTGCAGCATGATGCAGGAGTTTTGAGCTACCTTGAATGTAAATGGGGTAGAGGCCATGATCGTATTAGATCTTTCGGCTTTTGATAACATATCACACTCCCTTCTACTCCAAAGACTTCAGGCCATTGTTGTTGACGGGACAGTACCACGGGCTTAAGACTTTCCAGAATCATTAGAAAGTTTCTCCATTTCATTCAAACCATAGCTTCAGAGGATCTTGTGCAGGCTTTAACCTATCCAGGACAGATTATTGTAATTCCCTGTTTATTTTAATTCCTTAGTTTCTTATTAAAAGGAGACAGATTCTTCAGAATACAGTGGGCAGATTAATCTTTGGCCTCAGAAGAGCTGGCTCAATGCAATTCAATTCAATTAATCTTTATTAGATTATAAAAAATCATAAAAGACACATGTACAAAAAACATTAAAAAACCAAATTGGCCGATAAAACGTGTAAAATATCAAGAATAAAATCAATAAAATCAATTTTCGAATCTTATCTCAGTACATACAAAGACTTGTATTATCAAGGATAAATAAGGTTGTAGCCAAAGGATAGATCCACGGTTAAATGTAACAGCAAATTAGCAAGGAATAAGCGCATACTAACCTGTTTATATTAGAGAATACTGGAGCACCATGGTCAGCAACCCTGTTACATGATAGAAAATACAGTATTAAGGTGATTGCATAAATACATAATTACTTAGTTACATAGTGCACTGCATCCTGATCCTTCTTATGGCCCACGTCCAGCTCCAAAATTTTGCCATAGCCACCACTAGGACTTTGCTGGTGTCAGATTTTATAATACGCATAGGTATTTGGGAGGATCTTGTTACCATTTTGGCGCAAACTGGCTTGAGCCATTTTTTTCGAGGCGCCTTGTATGCAGGGCAGAAAAAGAGGATATGCGAAAGCTTCTCTTCCTCACATAGACAGGAGTGACAGAGTGAGTCCTGATCAGACTCCCAGTTTTTAGTGAACGATTTTATAGGGAGGCTTCCCACTCAAAATTGGTGGTAAAGCTTCCTGTCTCCAAAACTGGTAATGGTGGCCCAGTAGGCCTCCATACTATGCACAATTATATGGCACCGAAAGAGGCCTATTAAGGAATCTCCTTTCACCTGAGAAAAGGATTTCTGCCAGATTATCTCCCTGTATAAGGCTTTGAAATCCGCTTTTGGGGTACCTGCCATAGGTGGGTGAGGCCATACTTAAAAGAGCCACCTTAATCTTGTGTAACCATGTAAGCTTATTGGATTTATTAGCCTCTCTAATATTCTTAAGTGACTGCTATAGACTGCCAACTCCGGGGTGTTCCAAAGCCATCGCCAATAGGCAAGAGGTCTAAAACCCGCTTCCTCTTCAAAAGAAATACACCCAAGGTCCATCAATAACGGACTTAGAGGTGTAGCATCGGGAGACCAGTCAATGCCCTCAGGAACTTGTTCTGTGCTTGGACTAAAGAAGATACCTTTACCAACCCCCAGAGTTCTGCTCCATAGATTATTGAGGCTCTAACCTTTCCTTAATAAATCGCCATACCCGGAGCCACTGATTTGGTTAAGGATAGACGATGTTCTTTCAGGAGGGCCCCCTCTAGTTGATTGTGCTTTACAACCAGTAGATCCATCTGTGGCCTCCTAGTCAATCTTTTGCACATAGTGACCCCATAATAGGTAAAAGAATCAGTTTGTTCAAGGGGCACATTATTCATTACTACTCTGGCTTTCACTGATTTACTTTTATGCAGGACCATGAATTTGGTCTTTGCGACATTAACAATGAGTTCATGGTCATCGTAAAACAAGGTAAATCGGTCGAGGGCTCTTTGCAGACCAACTTGAGTTTTTGACAAAATTAAAGAGCTGCGTCAATATCCACAGAACATAAGATGCCTCACAGACTCTCAGTTTCTAAAACCTGTGTGCTCAAGGCTTTACGTTTATGTCAGAAAACCATATATAATCTGAAACAGAACTTGTGCATGAACTCTCTTTTCTCCTGGTACGTTCAGGTCAGGACATTGAGATTTCAAATCTGCCTGTTTGGTTAAGGTATCCACATTCAGGAAATCTAGAATCTAGAACAGGAGGTTGCTCCTTCACCTTGACTACTGTCAAGGCATGGAGCATACTCACTCCTGCCAGAAAGCATTCTTTTAGGCATTGTTTAAATACATTTATTTTTATAAATGACCTGTAGGACAACCTTTTTAGCTTTAGGTACATACAAAGGAAGACACCAAAAGGAGAATGGGTGTGAAGTTGTAAGTCCATCGACTCAACTTCACAGCTATTTTTAAAAGAATTTCTGAGGTTTGTAAAGCGCAAATATTTTTTTAAAGGATAGGCAGTTTCATTGGCCTTTGTGGCAGCTGGAATCTGTTCCTGCAGCTGCAAGGGGAAGAGAATGTACTGCCAATGCTCTGCAGCAGTCCACCATGAAAGCCTGCATCACTTGTACATCCATTGCCCTACTCCCCATCCTTCAATTCATTACCTTCCACACTGAAATTCACTCCCTTGACCCCAAGGTTCTCCTGGGCGAAGCACCCCCTAATTCCCATATCCGGTCCCAGAGATCCAGATCCCCCATCAACTACCTTACCTTGAGGTCTGCAACTATTTCCATTTGCAGGGTATGGTGATAATATCATACTTATGAGCAATTAATTATTAACTAAAGTGATTAAACATGGTGCCTTCTAAACAAGGGGAAGAAATCACTAAGATTGTAAATCATTCAGTAGTTAAAACGTTAGGATTACAGAAGAACTGATGATTAACATTATGACATGCCAATGCTAGGCAAACTGCAATAGTAGAGTGCATGTGTAATAGGTCTACACTTCCAAATAGCTGTGCAATATTCTGCCAAGATGCATCTCGCCATTGCTGACATTTAATCTGAATATTCCACTCCAGCTAACTTTAACCTGATGGTCTCCTTATAGAGAAATGCTATTAAGAAGTTTCTAACTTTTCAGTCCTGCTTGTCCAGCAGTTTTCAAGGCATGACTTATCTTTAATTTGTGATCTGTTGAAACAAGGATAGCAAGCAATGTGAGGAAATGTGATATCGAGTTGGGGACACGGAATTGGACACATCCTCTTATGCAACAATAGCTTATGTTAGAATGATTTAGAATTTGGCTATGCCAAACTCCAATAATGGTATCCTCGTTGTTCATCAAAAATGTATGATTTGCCAGCAGGTCTACGGACCGACTCATAAAGCAGAAACTCTGAATGTCCATTGGGTTTTAATGGAAGTTCATGTGGATTCCAATAAACAGAGTCATGAAACAAGTATTTGAACACCACTAGGCATCTCGGTTTAGTCAAATCAGACAGCACTCAGCTGAATGAGAAAGGTGCATACAGACCCACCCACCTTGTTTATATGTAAATACAGAGGTGGGAGAAGGCAATAAGCAGCCCCAGTCGTACCATCTCAATTCTTTCCTCATATACACATAATGCAGATCTTCTGTAGGGGTTACAATACAACAAAAGCAGGACTGCTTAAACAAGACAATGGAATGCTTATGTCAAAACCATTCCCAAGACACCAAGAATAAGGGCTAATACTCTTATTACAATTCTTTCTCAAGGAAATTCCGCGCTCCAGAAAGGGTTAAATCGAATCACTGGAGAATCAAGTAGAGTCAGAGGAACTCCAAAATGGGTTTCAAAATGCACATTGAAGAAACCCCAGTCTAGTGCTGCCAAGGTTCCCCTCTGAAACTCAGAGTGGAATGCTTGGCGTGGAAGGATTCTACTCTGCGCACTTCACTGAGGCAATTTACCTGGTAGGAATGATTTAAGAACGTGTATTGACTATAGAGCCATCAACAAGATTACCATGAAGAATCAATACTCACTACCCTTGATCTTGGCACTCCTAGATCAGGTGAAAGAGGCAATGATATACACAAAACAAGACTTAAGAGGAGCCTATCATTTGAAAAGTAAAATAAAGGGAGATGACTGGAAGACTGCATTTTGAACCAAATTTGTCATATATTAGTAGCAGGTGATGCCATATGAATTATTTAACGCACCTGCTGCATTCCAGCAATTTTTCAACAATGTGCTGTAGGAGTTTATTGACCAATGTGCCATAGTCTACATAGACATATTGATATATTCCAATTCTGAAGAAGATCACTGGAAACAAGTAAGGCGGTCCTGCAAAAATTGAGAGAAAATATTCTGTTTGTGAAATTGGAGGAATGTGCTTTTAACACAAATTCTGTTACTTTTTTGGGATTTGGGCTATCTCCCGCAGGAGTACCTATGGATGAAAAAAGACCAAAGCTGTAGTGAATTGAATATCTCCAAGGACGTTAAAAGAAGTTCAGTGAGTCATTGGCTTTGCAATTTTTTTCGCAGATTCATCCAAGATTTTTCACTGAAGATCATTCCTTTGGCGCATCTACTAAAGAAAGGAGTTACCTTTCAGTGGTTTAAAGAAGCAGAGAAGGCCTTCATATCACTAAATAAGGATTTTCTGCTGCTCCAATATTACTGCAAATCCATTAGAACCATTTCTAATAGGAGAGGTGTGGCGCCGCGGCTAGGGCGACAGACTCTGGAATCTGGGGATCACAGTTTGATCCCCGGTACCGGTGGCAGATTAGTCCAACACCATGTGACTCTGGGCTATAGCTTGCTTAAGCTTCCCGATGGCCCCCAGTACCTAGTGACCCTTACCGGTGATTGTGCACTTTACAAATGTGGATTAATATTATTATTATTGTTTTATGTTGAAACAGATGCCTCTAACTCAGCAATAGTTGTCAGTGACATAAGAAGACTGGAAAATTGCATCCAGTGGCTTATAAGTCAATGAAACTTAGTTCGGCTGATGTAAATTATACTATCACTGAAAAGGAACTGCTTTTAAGGGATGGAGGCATTACCTCATGGGAGCTTGACACACGGTTACAGTATACACTGATCATCGAAATCAGAAGCTCCCTAAAATCCGCCAGAACACTAACACCCAGGAAGCTTCAATGTTCCCTGTATTTTGCAGAATATGAATTTGGCATAACCTAGACCAGGAGTAAAAAACGCCTCAAATTGATACAGAAACACCCAGATATGTACTAGAGCCTCAAAGAATAATACCTACAGGAAAATTATTGGGGCCACTCAAAAGGACACCTTCGAAAAAAATGTCAGCAAGGCTATGAACCCGACAGAAATGGAAGAATGGGTGATGAAGATGCAACAAGGGAAATCAGAGGTCACTTACCATATAAAAATGGAGCCTTTTACTTACCGACTCTAACAATTCAAGAAAGAGCATTATTTAAGAGTCATGATAGCCCTTTAGCAAGCTATAAAGGAATCTATAAAACAGAAGACATAGTAAAACGTAAATTTTGGTGGCCACATATGACCAAGGATAATCAAGAGTATGTAACCTATTGTGAGAGTTGTGCTCAGGGAAATTCAGAGAGACAGGCTAAAAAGTATTTTTTTTTTTACAACCATTACCCACATATCCTCACCCATGGCATACTCTAACCACAGATCTCATGGTAGACTTACCCTCTAGTCAAGGTTTTGATACAATTTTGGTGTGTGTTGGTGCATTTACTAAAATGGCCCAATTCATCCATCTTAAAGGTGTACCCACAGCAAAGGATTTAGCACACCATTTTAACCAGCACATTGTGAGGTTACATGGTATCCCACAAATATTTTTTTCAGATTTAGATCTACAGTTCTTGTCACATTTTTGGAAGGCCTTCACGGAGGGCCTCAGAATAGCGACAAGGTTTTCCACTAGTTTCCATCCAGAACCTCATGGGCATACAGAGAGAGTTGAGGTTATTCCAAATTGATCAAGGGGGGATTGGCCTGAATTTCTCTGGATTTTGGAATTCGCACATAATAACGGCAAAAATGCGTCCACTGGTTATTCTCCATTTTATTCAAACTATGGTATGCACCCAAACTCATTAGTAGAACTTCGAGAACTCACAGTTGCAGCAGCCAAGGTTATAGTTCAGCTTCTAACATTAGTCAATAAGTCAGCATTGGGAAATTCTGTGGGGAATCTAGCTCAGCTAGAACTTAAGGTTGGAGATTTTGTATGACCCAATACTACGAACCTCAGTCTCAAGGGTACCAGGATGTTTCAACCGAGCTTTGTAGGGCCATGTCATGTTGATAAAGTTATAAGTCCAGTTACCTTTCATTTGACCCTGCCTTCCCATGTTAAAATTCACCCAGTGTTCCATGTATCACTGTTAAAAAAGACCTCCCCGAACTTTAGAAGGATTCTACCACCAAAACCCCAGACATGCCAACCCTCCCGATTCAGGCATGAGACTACTGATTTCAAGGTTAGTCTCCCGCCTCCCGATTCCTGCAAGCAAAAACCCGATTCCTCTGTGGTTTTAGCTGACAGGGTTTGGTATTGTGTAAGGTGCTAATTCTTCCAGCAATATTCAGAGTGGCCATGCAGGGGCTCTAGAAGGGGTGAAAAACCAACAAAGCGTCATTAACAAGGCAATGGTCTTTTAAAGACCTGTGAAGTACTGGGGCGGCTGTGTGGGCGCCAGGAAGCTGTTACAGCCCGGGCTGCCACACCGGAGGGGGAGGAGGAGTGCATGCACTGCCAGCAACCTGCCAGGCCAGTGCACAATACTTGCATCACCCTCTCTCTGCCTGCCATTGCGCTCCGTGCATCTGAAAGGTAAAAAAAACTTGCATTTGCGTTTCAAATGTCCGATCCTGCAGCAGGATAAAATAAAGGATAATTACGCACTTATATAGCGCACGACTACCCGTAGGCATCTCAGCGCTTGTACGAATACCGCCAAGGAACCCTTCCTGGCCTTTCCCTGTGAGGAGCCCACTACTGGGCACCCCCAAGGTGAAGTCAGGCATCCTCAGCATTGTTGGGGCCGTTGTAGAGATTAAGCAAGCTATTGCCCAGAGATGCAGAGTGGGGCTCATGATCAGAATAGGCACCGAGGAAAGAATTATCAGGTCCGAGGAAATTGAGCCCGAGACCCGCCGAGGTAGGAATTGAACCCTGGTCCCGGCCAGACTCCTGCATCAGGGTCTGCCGCTCTAACCATTGAGCCACACTTCCAAAGCCCATACATGCAAGTAACCCGATTCAATGCCCCATTCTACCGATTTTATTTTTTAATCCTCCCACTTTGCTCTTCTGAAATGTTGGCATGTATGAAACCCATCCAAGTGAAGGCTAGCCTAGAACTTGAAGTGTAACAAATTCTGGATTCAAAAGAAGTTAAGGGTCAGGTGCATTACTTAATTGATTGGAGGGGCTATGGGCCAGAGGCAAGATCTTGGGAGTTGTATTCTGATGTTCATGCTCCTCGGTTAGTCAAGGCCTTTCATCAGAAATGTCCAACCAAACCTCGACTGGTAGATTCCCCTTTGCGAGGGGGTACTGTCAGAACAGTTCCCAAGAAAGCAAGATTCAGGGCTGAAACTGTTAAAACAATCCTTTCTCGACAAAATTCCTGCACTCTAGAATGAGTTAAATCAAATCACTGGAGAATGAAGTGGAGTTAGAGAAACTCCAAAATGGCTGCTAAAATTCACATTGAAGGAAACCCAGTCTAGTGCTGCTACGTTTCCACTCTGGAGCTCAGAGTGGAATGTTCAGCGCCAGGGCCGGACTGGACATAGCGGGCACGGGGCGTTTACCCCGTGGGCCACTAGGGTGGTGGGCGGATTTGGGACCCTGGGGAGCCGTTTTTTAGGTCTCGCCTTTTCCATTCCGAAGGAATGGAAAATGGCGAGAATTCAAGTGCTCAAAATACTCGTGAAACCAAGGTTTTTTTTGTGCGGTTTTCTTTGAGTTCACGTGAATCGCTTGACCAAACAAGCACGCGCATCAGCCTCCCTCCCTCCCTCCTAATTGCATTTTTTCACGGCCGCCACCACATCAAAGGGCTTCTCCCAGCGTGTGATCTGCGGCTTCTCCTCCCCTAATTATTCATGGCTGGCCGGTGGCCGGCCGTACTTTCACTTTCCCTGCCGCTCTTGTTCCTAATGTCTTCCCCTTCATCGACTTCAGTCTAATTGGAAACATATGTGCTTTCACTTTAACCTCGGGCCGGTGGCCGGCCGTACTTTCAGTTTCCCGGCCGCTCTTGTTCCTAATGTCTTCCCCTTCATCGACTTCAGTCTAATTGGAAACATATGTGCTTTCACTTTAACCTCGGCGGGCGCTCACGCACGCTCCACTTTTAAAGCCCGGCTTTTTGTCTCTGGGGGAGGTAAAACCCACTGTTTATCTGTGTGCAAAGTCAGATCCACCATTTTTTCTGTTCAGAGGAATATTTATCTTCCAAGAAAATAAGCAGAATACAAAGAGCTGTAACCACATTGGTGCACATATCGACCATTGTCCTCTGCCAACATTTGACATGACCCACTTATAAACGTATTGGAGATTCATGACGTCATCCCTCACTCTCAGATAAACATCACAAACTGGATGCGCCGCTCCTGGTTACTCAAGACTTAATGCCCGGCTCATTAATCTGCTGGCCCGTCTACAAACCTTTCCATCTCCCCAATGCCCCTTGCCGCACACAGCTCCTAGAGGCGAGCACGCTACATAAAGTAAGAACAGGCGAAGGCGCTCCGTGTTCGATGTTCCAAGAACTCTAGTTGCATTGTTATGGACAGCACTCCCAGAGCAACGCCGGGGAGTAATCCCAGCTCCCCTACTCGGCCAACTGTGCCAGCCTGGGCAAGTTGTGTGGTTTTAGCGCCATATAGTTCCTTTTCCGGCATAAAGAGTTAGTGTTTCTAATTAAACAAATTGCCCAGTAGCCAGCTATGTACAGAACCAATGAAAGTGGCTAAGAGTTTCCCAGATCCAGATGACAAATTTTCCTGGTGCGAAGTTTCCAAGCGTTGCCGGGGCCGGGGAACGATAGTGAACTGAAGTTAGTGAACTGAAGCTTCCCAGGGACGTAGCACAGGCCCCTATGGCATAGACCCCCCCCTTCCCCCAGCATTCCAGGGGGGCCCAACCACTGAGGGGGTGGGGGACACACTTTAGCTCAATCTCAAATTCTCAATGAATATCTCTGAACTGTCTGAGACGCGGGGAGTCCTTCACACATTCTGGGGTGGGGCGCATCTTTTTGCCTCGCGCCACTGCAGCCACCACCCGACACCCCGTGAAACTGGAACCACAGAACCAGTACTGCAGCCCACCCCAGAAGCAGTGCATAAAGAGATGACGCAGCAGGTTCTGTGCCGCGCCAGGGTTATTCAGGGTCACTCACAGCTGCTTCCTCTTCCCTGCCTCTCTCGCGCACAAGTGCATTTCCGCATCCTGTCCTGTTCCATTCCAACTCACGCGCTGCGTTTGGCACTTGTAATGAAATCCTGTACAGGAAAATACAGATTTACTGACTTTGCAAAACTATCTGCAAAGGCCTTTAGAGTCTTGCCTGCAGACATTCTGAAGCATTTCACTCCGCAGATTTCCACAGCATTCTTGGCTGACGTTCAAATTGTTGTGAAAAAAACGGACACGTAGTTGTTCATGTCTTTTTCTACCTCATTCGTAGGAATTTAAAACTAGGTTCACAGAGCAACAGAGTAGCACATTCCAGTCAGGTTCTCAGGCTAACCACGATGAATATGTATGAGGTTAATTTACATATTATGCATTTGAGTTGAGACTATTTGCATATTTATTGGTCATTCTGAACACAAGAATGGGCTTCCCTATTGCTTTAAAGATGGCTACTTCGCTGATGTCTGACTTTACTTTCTGCTTTATGCAAACATACCATTATGCATTGAGCATTTTTGTATTGCCATTGTGCAAGCGCATACAAATGTAATTTATTTTATATTTTTTTTATTCATCACACACCCTCACATCCTCTCACCCTCACAAACCCTCACCCTCACCCACCGTCACACCCTCACCCACCCTCACCCACTCTCACACCCCCTCACCCTCACACCCTCACTCACCCCCTCATCCTCACCCCCCTCACAACCCTCTCACCCTCAGCCTCACACCTTCACCCTCACACCCTCTCACCCTCACACCCCCTCACTCACCCTCACACACTCACACACCCACTCACCCTCACCCTCACACCCCCTCACTCTCACACCCTCACACCACTCAGTGCTACAACACATATGTGTGTGTAGGTGCAAATGCGATGTTCTTGGATTTTCGTCACAATAAAATACACTGAACATAATCTTCACAAAATTTATTTACAAACGTTTAAGCTATTGCCATTATAAATTACAATAACTTTTATTTAAGTATTAATTATTTACAAAATTAAAAGCCATTGTTATTTGTAATATCAATACATCTAAGTCACGTAAATACAACACACATTGCATTACAAATGCTATAGGTGTCACATTTGCGAAAGTTAAAACTATTGACATTGTAACTGACAAAGCTATTAATTTTGCTATTTTCAAAACCAACACATAAATTAAAAAAGTGTCATTTACAATACCAATCGCTCAAACTTTCCTAATGCGAAAAGTTAAAAGTATGGGCATTGTAAATCACAAAACAAAAAAATAAAATGTAATTTAGAAAACCAATAGCTCAAACTTTCCTACTGCGAGACCTATTGGCAACGCCAGTGCTTGTGTTACCGGGGGTCGCCAATATGGACCCGCTGTAAGAAAATCGTCCGAAACCGGCCTTCGCAAACTGCTCGGCTGCACTCCCCCTCGACCCATAGGGGGGGGGGGGTGGGGGGGGGGGGCTGCTGAGCAGTTTGCTAAGGCCGGTTTATGTTCCCAGTCTGGCCCTTTTCAGTGTGCAAGGACTCCACTCTGCGCACTTTGCTGTAGCAACATGGTCAGCGACTGGCTGCCGCCCCCCCCCCCCCCCCATCGGACCACACCAACCCCCAGACTCTTGAACATGAGACCTGGTTATCTTTGGAAGGCGGGAGGTCGCAAGACCCCCCGGCCGTATTTATTAAGATATGAAATTAAAAGTTTTAATTGCATGGTCAACAATTTATACAAAAATCAGCAGGACATTAGATACAATATTGTCAACAAGTTTGAGAGACTAACCTTAACAGAAACTCTAATACAGATTGTTTCCTAACCGAATCCAACATCCTCATCTTGATTTTTGTATACTACATTTCTGGCCATATGGCAAGGTCGCTAACCGGTGTCAGGTCCTACTAGCTGCGCCTCACCTAGAGATATGCGCATGCGCAGCCGGGCCTGGCAATTACCCGGTCCACGCCGTGAACTCCATTTACCCACTAAAGGAGGGCCCTTGCTCTGCGCCGTCCGGTGACGTCATGAGTATGCGCGCGCGGGGTGGCTACCAGCCTAAGGAAAGCGTGACTACTCCAACCCGCGCCCCTTTGAAGCATCAGTTACCTTGCCCCTGAAGTTCTAGGAGTGGCAATGGCCCCTCCCCTGGGCGGGAACCTCCATAGGATGATGCCCGCCCCCTCAGACCTTAAAATAGCTGCTCACCGGTCATGACCTTACCGCATGCCCCATACCTAATAAATACGACGACCTATGGGAAAAATTTCAAATGAACAACTACTCTGGCTAACACATCAAAACATCACTGTAAAGCTACAAAGGGAAAAAAGTCCTAAACACAATTGCAACATCATAACATATTTCAGCACAGTTCACTAAAAGGGGAAAAAATTCCTAAAGAAAGCATCATCAGCATAATATACAAACCAGACAAAGTTCACTTATGCATGGCAAAGATGGCAACAATCCCCTAACAAATTACACCTAAAGCAGACTAATACAGCATCAACCATTTAGTTCCAGGGATGGTGGGTGGGGAAACAAGAAGCCCCGAGCGCGGGGCACAACACGCTGTGGGGGAGCGTCCAGGGAACAAGAGGGTCTCCCGGGCGCTCCCCGCCTCTTTATTCACAAGGAACCGGGTGGGGGGTGGCTACGCCCCCCACCCAGCCCCTCCTGCGGCACGCCCCCCCCGACCCGGACATCCTACCATGGTATCCGGGTCAGGGAGGGTGCTGACCAATCGGTGGTGGGGCGCACCCGGAGGGCCCGCCCCACCACCAAGAGGCACGAAGGGGGAGGCGGTCGCCGCACCGCCATGCGGGCGGGGGAGCCGAGGGCCCCCCCTTTTCATTTACCTGTTAGGAAGGATTTATTGAAGCTCTGTCATGTTAGCTATTGTTAGTAGAGACATCGTGTGAGGGCATCGTTTAGTTTAGTTGCATGGAAACAGTGTTAGGCAGTTCTAGTGGAGACTAGTGTTCATTTAGTGAGTCTCCTCTTTGGTTGTGGGCGATTTTTGGGTCAATGTCCACCTACAGCCTGTAGCATTTCCTGGCAGGCTATCCAGACATTGTCAGTGTTGAGAATAGTGTCTCAGTCCTGCAATTGTCTAAACTCTGTGCAGTATTTCTCCTTAGCTAAATAGTGTTATCTTGTGAAACCTTGCTGGCAGTGTCGGAGTAGAGTTTAGTGTTTCTAATCGGCAGCTGTCAACAAATAACTGTGCTTCAGAGTGTATAGTATTTCCCCCCTCAGCTGAAGAGTGTTTCCTAGTTTTAAACTTCCTGGCAGTGCCGCATAGAGATTAGTGTCTCTTTCTGACAGCTGTCAGCAGCTGAATTGTGTTCCAGAGCATTTTATGCTTCCAGTGAGATTGAAAGAGATTCTACAACATCACGCTGCAAGTGAAGTGTATCTGATTGACCTATTTGTTTTAAATACAATATTAGACATGTCATGTTTGTGTAGTAAATGTAGAAACAGAAAATGGTAACAGTTTAGAATAAGAAAAGCAACTTACCTGTTGTAAAGTTGATTTTAAAGAACTTCTTCTCAGTGTCATTATTTTCCTTAAATACTAGAAATATAAAAGAGAAAAGTAGAATTTATGTACTACCTTGCCAATACTAAGGTGAACAAAATAACTATAGAAGAGAGGCACATTCCTAATCCACTCTGGATATGTAGTCATACACATACGCAAAATGCATTAGCCAAGGTAAACAATAGATTGTTATTGCTGAAGATATGTATGTTATGCTTCTTTTCAGTTCACCTCTTCCCAACAACTATATGAGGCGCATTGATTACTTAGTGCCCGATTATGACTTTGGTGGTGTGGAGCCCAATCCGCCTGCTACGGCACTGCTAAATTCGTGGTCAGACTCACTCGCTAGATTAGGAGTTTCCTACTGTCTAGCTGGCTTTTTTTTACATTCCCAAAGTTGTGCTCTGAAGATGGCCACCGCAATGGGAATGCCAAAAACAGTTCCTGCATGGCATGGACTGTAAAGTCCATGCTGTGCAGGAGCAGGTGTGTATGCACAAAGAAGGGGAGGGCACATGTGTGCCCCCTTGTGTGCATCCACAGGGTGTGAGGCAGCAGGGGGGCCTGCAGAGCCCCCTTTGTTTCCTCTCCACCACGGTTTTATTGGCAGTTTACCCACCATGAAAACAGTGGTGGAGAGGAAACTTACAATATGTTTGGTTGGATCAAGCACATTACTGCCTCCTTTCTGCGTTTCTGAAATAGTCTACCTTCTTTGTACAATTGCTTAGAATTCTGAGTATTTGCCCATAGGGCAAATTCTCTTTTAAGCTTCTTGGATGTCCGCTTGTAAAATGCAAGAGCGTGTTGCGGTCGGTGGGTTTCTTATTTAAACTGACCTCTAGTTTGCCATCGTTACTGATAATTCAGACATCCAAGAAGTTGATCCTGTCAGAACTGTATGTCATGGTAACATTTAAATCCTGTGTTCTGGAGTTTAACCAACCATGGAACCTGTCTAAGATCTCTTGGTCACCTTCCCACACCATTATAATATTGTCAATGAAACGCGACCACTGCAAAGTGTCTGATTTTATAGGCGTTGGACTCATACTATGTGCCAAACAACCAGATCATTTTGTGTAACTTTTATGTACTGTTCGGGATTTGCATTAATTTGAGAACTATTACAAAATGTACTAATTGTTCCAATCAGGAATAATTGTTGGTATGTGATTTACTAAAATACAAACAAATATAATGGGACTGTCTCCCTCTCTCTCCCTCTCTCTCCTGCAGATCTTCAGCCTTGGCTACTCTGGAGAAGCTACAATGGCTCCCTGTTGTTAACAGAATTTAATTCAAACAACTTTATTAAATGCACATAACAATTCATTGGTCTTGGCCCATCTACCTCCACAATAAGTTTTCTTGTTGCACACCCACTCAGCCACTACAGTCTGCTGATACCAACCGGTTGATCATCTC
Source organism: Lissotriton vulgaris (assembly GCF_964263255.1). Taxonomy (NCBI): domain Eukaryota; kingdom Metazoa; phylum Chordata; class Amphibia; order Caudata; family Salamandridae; genus Lissotriton; species Lissotriton vulgaris. Next base: position 1,137,872,254 of record NC_141695.1, on the reverse strand, counting down.
AAAGTTCAAACACACTCGAACGGGAGGTAGATCCTTCACAGTTCAGGCCGTCCAGCTATGGAATAGCCTGCTTGTGTCTCTTTGCTGCATTCTACGCTTTTCTAAGGCCTTAAAACTGTGGCTCTACACTTTATAAGCACATAGGAGCTTATTCATGAATTAATAAGCTCATCACAGTAGAGCCAGTTTAGCACCAGGACACACTTTGGGCAATAGATGTGCTCTATACATTTTTTAATTAAAAATACACTACTCTAGCACCCAATGCAATGTACTAATTCTTGTATGGATGGTGACAAGGAAGATATATTGTGTGAAAATCAAGATATTTCCAGTGAAGGCGTCAGCTTTCACTAGGGCAGGAGGCTTCCAGCATGGAGAATGCCCTTGTTTCTTACTGGTAATCTTCATTACTCTGAGTCCTGGTCTTCCTGGATGCAGTCCTGAGTCCTGCCCTCCCACCCGGGCCTAGCGGTTGACTATTTCCTGTATTTCTTGTGTAGTTTGGCGTGTTATGTTACAGGAAGTGATTCATTTGTTCCTCTCTTTTGTGGTGGCTCATGGGTAACGGGGGCCTTTCTTGGGGGAACTTTTTGAGCTTCAGCTAGGGAATTGGTTCTGCCAGAAGGGAGAAGTATCATGCATGAGGACTGGATCGAGTAAGGTGGACGAGGAGGTAATGATATTCTTCAACTAAGTAGTTCCATAGTAGTATCTAAACTCCTCGTCATTTTAGGGATTATCTGTGCAGCTAGTGTTGCCTAGGGTTTGGGTCATTAGCTTTTTCTTCTAAAAAAAAGTATTTTATTTCTGATTTGGTTTTGTTGAACTTTAGTTACATTTTTTTTCTTTTCAAATTATGTTTTGTAAAAGGGGGCGGGGTATGTGTTATATCCATTGTACTTATGTTTATTGAGGATTTGATATTTTGTTTGTCATGAATGTTGTACGCTGTTGTTGTGAGCTGTGTTTCACAAGTTTTTCCAACTGTGGTTGTGATGAGTTCAGGATTCCATTTTGGGCAGTTGAAATGGACCTGGTTACCTCAGCAGCTGCCCTTTAGCTTGGCCTTTACTCACTTGAATAAACCAAATATCCTTTTCTACTCAAGTGTAACGCTTTGTCTTTCGTCCAGCAATAAACCTATGACTCTTCGTGTAAAAAATGCACTGCTGAGCATGCCAGTGTGTGTGGAACACGTTTTAGGCCGCACACACAGTCAAGTAGGGCTGTCGATGTTGTGGGTAAAGCTAAGTGTATCTTCCGGATACCTGCACTTCAGAATGATGGGTTTTGGGAACTGGAAGAAAGCGCGGTTGCCAACTAGTCAGCAATGTTCTACAACACCATATTTAATTACATTGGAGCTGAGAGACACAAGAAGAGTACAAATGGCTTGTTAAACCTGCAATAAAAAGGAATAAAAGGAAACTAGAAGCAGGAAGGATGAGACAGCAGAATGTTGAACTGCATGTACTTTATAAACTGTAATGCCTGTAACCGCGCAGTTGGTGCTGCATACCTGGCTTGGCAGTTCGGGCTGGACTGTTCCCATGAGGCACAGGGTCAAGGCTGATTTGCATATGGCCATGTCTGAACTAGGGTGGTGTGGAGTGCAAAAAAACGATGGATTTAGGCCCAGATCTCTGCACTGGGGTGAATGTATGACATTGTTCGGCATTCTGTCCATCAATTGTTGTTTTTGCATTTGTCACCCCGAGTGTGAAAGGTATGCTCAGACGTGAGTCCCATGCTCTCCACACCACTGGGGTCAAGCTATCCTGGCTGAAGATGGCTGATAGCCAGAAACCGGTCCTAGGATGCTTGATTCCGGTCCATGGAAGACATGGCTTGGCAGTTAGGGCTGGACTGTTCCCATGAGGCACAGGGTCAAGGCTGATTTGCATATGGCCATGTCTGAACTGGGGTGGTGTGGAGTGCAAAAAACGATGGATTTAGGCCCAGATCTCTGTACTGGGGTAAATGTATGACATTGTTCTGCATTCTGTCCATCAATTGTTGTTTTTGCATTTGTCACCTCGTGTGTGAAGGGTATGCTCTGACGTGAGTCCCGTGCTCTCCACACCACTGGCGTCAAGCTATCCTGGCTGAAGACGGCTGATAGCCAGAAACTGGTCCTAGGATGCTTGATTCCGGTCCAGGGAAGACATGGCTTGGCAGTTCGGGCTGGACTGTTCCCATAAGGCACAGGGTCAAGGCTGATTTGCATATGGCCATGTCTGAACTGGGGTGGTGTGGAGTGCAAAAATCGATGGATTTAGGCGCAGATCTCTGTACTGGGGTGAATGTATGACATTGTTCTGCATTCTGTCCATCAATTGTTGTTTTTGCATTATAAATGCGGTGCATCCGTGATGGTGCAAGTATTGTAATGCGTGTCACAAGTTTCCTGGCACATCCCTGCTGATATGCAGGAATGCGCCAGGAATTGTAAATCTGCCCCTCAGCAGGAGTCAGCAAATAACCTAAACAATATTGCATAAATGCATGATATTGACGCGAGTATCCCGCTGAAAATATGGTTGGCTCGGCAATGCCGTAAAAACTATTTACCACCATCAATGGGTGAGACTGTTTAGTTAATATCAGTTGGTCTTGCAAGCGTGACAGTATTCTCCTATTCCTGTTCATATATTTCTTAAAAACGTGTACTGGCGCATTCCCCAGCTCTCGCACTCCCAAGTTTGTCAATGCTCTTTCCCTGTATAGACGAGCAAGAGAGTCTGGTGCTTCTGTATCTTCAACTCGGCCCAGGGCATTCATTTAATGAATCGTTTTTTGTTGGTGTGAGTATATAACAGAAAATTAAAATGGCCCCTTGCCTTGTGATGACCGCACCTGCATGAGGGAGGCTGGCTTTGGCAGACGAAATAGCGATTTACACGCTTTTGTCACAATTTTGTCTAATAGAGGTGCTCCTCTTCCTCGCCAGGCTGAGGCTTCCATAATTAATGGTTAGTAAAAGGTTTGCATCAACAACTTTCAATATTGGATCTAATAAATGGCCCTTTAGCGTTAAGCATAGCAAAATAAATGATGATAGTAATGCACGGGCCTTTTCTTTTTTATGTTTGAAAAGCTTTTTTGAATAAACAGAGAAGTAGGCAAAAATACCAGCAATAGATTTGAACATTGAAACATAATTATACCAAGATATATGGCTAGTACAATAAAAGAAATAAAAGCTATTTTAAGGTTTTATATGTAAAAGGGATGGGAAGAATTGAAGGGAAGGAAGGAGGAGGGGAGGGGAAAATAATAACATATTAATATAAAAGAAGAATGGATATTACATTGCATAACACAACGAAATGAGACCAAGCCATTGGTCAATTAACAACGTATATCAACTTATCTTGGATGATATGGAAAGAGAACAGAGAGAAGGTATTCAAGGAGGTTTAACATTTTCAGAATTAAGGGAGGTATTATGTTTAAAAACAATCTGATCTAAATAAGTGGAAAGGGGTAACCAAAAATGCTCTCTGTTTAGTGTTGGTTTACAGGAGGAGGAGGAGGAGAAGGCAACATCAGGTCTATGAAAGTGGCAAAGAGTATTCCACCAGTGTTGTGTAGAAAGATTAGAGTTTTCCAATTGCAGGTAATGTGCTGAATGGCTAGCGCGAGCATGAGATGAAAAAGACCATGATTATGAGAGGGTGTAGATAAAGAGTCAGAGATGCTTCCAGTAAACAATAGGGGTATTGAATAAGAGATAGAGAGGTTAAAGATGTGAGAGATATAGGAACAAACGGATCTCCAAAAATTGGAAACCGACGAACAGAGAAAAAGAAGATGCATAAGGTTAGCATCAGAAGAACCGCAGGTCCAACATTTAGAATCTGAATCAGGAAAAAAGCGGGAGAGTGAGAGATTTTCAAAGATCGAGACCAGAGTTTGTCCCAGAAGCAGATAGTGCATTCACATCCCAGATCAGACTCCCAGGAAAGTTCCAATTTAGATTTAACTCAATCTGGATTGGGGGCTAAATAATACTTATATATAAGAGAAGCTTTGTGTAAGGAGAGAAGAAGTCTAAGAAGAGAGTTTTGAGCTTCAGTAGGAGATGAGGGGGAAGAGAGTAGTACACATCTATAATAATTGCCATAAGAGTGGTAAACTTCTGTAAGAAGGAACGAGGACAGTGTAATAAGGCTTTAAATTCGGGAAAAGAACATGGCGAAAGGCCATTGAAAAGATGTTTAACCCAAATGATGTTTTTTGCCCTCCAAGAATTCCAGAAGATGGACCTGTTATTAAGAAGAATAAGAGAATTGTGCCAAATAGGAGAGTCCAATAAGTCATCACGAGAAAGGGGATTAGGTAAAGCTAAAGGCTTCAGAGGGGAACAAGTATGTCTAAACACGGGGAAGGATGTATGAGAAGTTTTCGCAGAAAAAGCTATTACTTCCTTGAGAGAGAATGATAATAATAAAGTTTGCTCAATGGATAGCCAAAGAGGAGTAAAAAGAGAATGCTCAGATACGGGCCATTCCGAAGCTTGATGAAGAGAAAAGGATTTATGATAAAGACGAAAATCTGGAAAATTCACACCACTATTAGATTTGGTCTTACGAAGAGAAGAAAGGGCAATTCTAGCTTTTTTATTCTTCCAAAGAAATTTAGAAAGACAAGAATCAATACGTTTCATGTATATGGCCGGAATGTAGACTGGAAGCATAGAGAAAATATAAGTTAAAATAGGAGCAATCATCATTTTAATTGAATCTAATCGACTCCACCAAGAAAGAAAAAGGGGATTTCAGTAAGAGAGTCATTTATCAATACGAGACAGAACAGCAGTTATGTTTAACTTAATCGAAGAAGCAATAGAGTTGGAAAACCATATACCTAAATATTTAATTTTTGAAGCATTCCAGGCAAAACTGGTGGACGAAAAAGAATGGGGAAGACAGCATTTAGTAAGGGGAAAGATTTCTGTTTTGTCCGAGTTAATCTTGTAACCAGAGACCTTGGAGAAGTAGTCATATTCATGAAGCAAAGAAGAGACAGAGGTGTCAAGTTTAGAAATAAATAAAAGAATGTCGTCCGCATATGCGGAAAGTTTAAGTTGCTGGTCCCCAAAAGAAAAACCATAAATAGAGTCATTGTTACGGATAGAAGACAAAAATGGTTCAAGAGCTAGGACAAAAAGAAGAGGGGATAAAGGGCATCTTTGACAAACTCTTTGTTGAAGAGGGAATCAGGATGAAATAGAACCTTTTACTAATACTGAGGCCCTGGGGGCAGAATACAAAAGAGGGATACAATAAATTAATTTGGGTCCAAACCCATGCCACTGTAGCAAGGCAAATAAGAAGGACCAGTCCACTCTATCAAAAGCCTTCTCAGCATCAACTGATTTGGCCGCTAGAGAAGTAGAGATAGAGGGAAGTTTGTTTAGGACATTAAGAAAATATTGAGAATTATCAGAGGTGTGCCTACGTTTAACAAACCCACACTGTTCTTTCCCAATAAGGTAGGGCATGAGAGGATCTTGATGTAGAGCAAGCAGTTTAGCAAACAACTTATAATCAACATTTACTAAAGATATTGGGCGATAATTCTTGCAATATTTAGGATCTCGGTCCTCTTTATGAATTAAACTACTGTTGCCTCCTGAAAGGTACCTTCCATTCTACCAGCTAAAAAAAGGAATGAAAAAGTGCTAAAAGTTTCGTAAGTAAAAGATCTGACAAGTGCAAATAAAATTCAACAGAAAAGCCATCTGGGCCAGGAGTCTTCCCTTTAGTGACAGAATTTAGGGTGTTGGATAGTTCAGTAAGGGACAAGTCCGATTCAAGAGCAAGAAGATTAAGATGGGATGAAGGGGAGGGAGGAATGTTCTCAAAGAGTCAGGGTGAGAGAGTCTCCAAGAATCAATGAGATGTGCTTGAGAAATGGTGTCAAGAAAATGTTTGTGAGTCTTACTAGAAGTAAAACAAACTTGAGACTGACGATCAAGAAATGGGTCTATAACTTGGTGGCAGTCGCCTCCTAATATGAAAAAGTCATCCTGAAATTGGACACATTTTTGCGTGATAACATGCCAAAAGGAGCAGTCAGGATGTGTAGGACCATAAACATTAAAAGCGGTTAAAGGAACATTATTAATTAATTTAACTAGTAACCATCTACCTTCAGTATCAATTACTTGAGATAGGACCTTGTAGTTCAATTTCTTATGACATAGAGGAATGACACCATTTTTTTAATTAGAATAAGGAGAGAATAATACTGTACCCACCCAGCCTCTTTTTAATTTTAACGCTTCAGTTTCAGTGAGGTGGATCTCTTGCAAAAGTACTAGATCAGGGTTATAAGGGGCGAGGTGCGAAAGGATTCTCTGTCTCTTAATAGAGTTATTAAAACCTTTCATATTCCAGGAAAGAACTCTGAATGTAAAAACAGTAAAGCTTTATGTAGAACCAAATATGCTTTAATAGAAAAATGAAAATGAAAGAAGAAATACATACAGAATAGGGAATGAAAAATAGGGAATGAAAATTAGGGGAGAAAAGGGGATGATAGGAAGCAAAAGAGGGAGATAAGAAGAGACAGTACCTATCCATAAAGGACGACTGAGAAGAACATACCTGAGGGGAATGGGAGCAAAAGGAAGCTGGGGCAATGGCGACGAACGTAAAACAGAATGCCCGAATCAGGGAGTCCAAACTACACCAGAACACATAAAAGAGTGCAGGCGGATCAAACAACTATACACATGACAAAACGAACCTGAAGGAAGATAAAAAAGGGAATTAAGAGGTTATGAAAGTTAAAGTTAATGGTTTTGTAGAGCGCTTGTAGACCAAGCGGTTTCTTGGTGCTAAGGACGGACGTTCGGGGGGGGGGGCAGAGAGGCAGGCTACTCGGCCAAGGCTTGCAGGAAGAGCCAGGTCTTCAACTCCCTGCGAAAGTCCATATAAGAAGCAGAGATCCTAATGGTAAGGGGTAAAGAGTTCCAGAAGGAAGGGGCCAGAAAATAAAAACTCATGCCACCATGTTTCTTCCTTCTGCAACGGGGAACGCACAAGAGATGTTTGGAAAGGGACCAAAGGTCACGAGTGGGGATGTAAACCTTGAGTTTAGCAGCTGTGAAGGCAGGAGCAGTGCCAGCTAAAGCTTTAAAGATCAAACAGCCAAGTTTAAAAAAAGAGCGTTCAAAGAGAGGTAACTAATGTAGTACTTTTAAAAGTGGGGTGACATGGTGGTGTTTGGGGAATTTATAAACTAACCTGGCAGACTGGTTCTGAATTCGTTGGAGACGGCGAAGCTCGTACACTCGTATGAAAATAATAAGGAATAACTGGAGAACATATGTCAAAGTGAACTGAGAACACAGACAATAACTATGAAGTATAGAAATGGCAAGTAGAATAATAGTGGAGAAGAAAATAACAAAAAACAATGGCATGTGAAACAATAGGAGAAGAAGGGCAGCAATATAACATGAGAATAGGAAACGAGGATATAAACAAGTTTGAATGTAATATATATATTATAACAACTGTGATAAATAATAGGAATAAGAATATAAACATGTCAATCCAAATAATATACAGGGAAAGCTGAACAGGGAACAAATATAAACAAGGACAAAGATGACTTATATATTAACATTGCAACAACAATGCGAGTCCTGATAGTATGAGTAGAACATATCATCCCGTAGGAGGATTAGTGGTATTCATGTTGGCCGAAGAATGAGAATGGATAAACTTCCTGAGTTCTGCAGGATCTTCAAAGGACAAGGTTTGATTCTGAAAAGTAACTTTAAAGATGCTGGGATGAAAAAGTCCATAGTGAGCACCCATTGAGCGAAGAGGAGGATGAAGATTAAGAAACTCTTTTCGTCTGGCGGCTGTAACATTGGAGTCATCCTGAGAGAGAAAGGCTCTCTGACCGAGCCAAAAAATGTGTTGTTTGGCTCTAGTTGCAGAAAGAACAGAGAGCAGGTCAGTGGATTTCAGGAAGAGAATAATGACACCCTGAAGTTTGACCGACGGTGAAGAGAGTGAAGGACATGGACCAAGTCTATGGGCTCTCTGAATGTTCAGCATTGTTGAGGGAGGCACCTCAAGTAATTTTGGGAGAAAGGAAGAGAAAAAGGTGACAGGGTCTTCTCCTTCCAAAGATTCTGGCAAACCATAGATACGTAAATTATTCCTTCTATTGCGATTTTCCAAGTCCTCAGTGTGTTGTTGAAACTTGCGGACTTCCTTTTCAAGAGAGGAAAGTCTTTGAGAATCGTCCTGGATCAATGACAGTTGTTGCTCCATTGTAGAGACTCTGTTCTCCATTGAGGACCATTTGTCTTCCAGAAATTGCATCTACTGTTTGTTTCTTCCACAAACGGGTGTAAGGCGTGAATTTCCTCCAATAACAATTCCAAGGAAACGGTAGGAGATGGTTTGTCAGGAGATGGAGGGTCCTGTTTCAGTCTTTTAGTAGTGGAAGTCGGAGGAGACATTTTATGAAGCGTCAATTGCGAAGCTTGGGAGCAAGCAGAAGACACTCCAGCCATACCTGTTGAAGAAGGAGTCTACGGTGTAAAGGTCACAGACTGTGAAGGTGACAATGTTGAGACATTTTTAGGGACCAAAACAAACTGTGGCTTGTGTATCCTGCCCATATGCGAATGCCAAATCAATAAGAGAAGCTCTGCATTGAGTAAAGATTATTACGAAAGAGAATGACAAACCATAGCAAACCTAGGTGATGATGTCAAAAATAAAAATGAGAAATAACCTGATCTCACATTGATGAGATGGAGTAAAAGCACAGCTCTGGTAGGAACTTTACTGAATGCATCCAGTTAGATAAATGGCACTGAGAAGCATGTCAGGAAGAGAAAAACATTCAGATATCAAGGCAACATTGTGGGAGGGTGGATGAATCCAGCAGGCGTTGCACTAGGGAAATGTTAAAAAAAATTCAGTAAAGCAGGATGATATGTAGAAACTCTGAGGAGTGTGACAGCAACAGAAATTGTATGAAGCAAATCATTCAGTATAAAAAGGCAGCTTACTTTGGTATTAATGTCTTGAAGAGAGACATGCTGCAGTTGCAAGCGAATCTGTAACGCATCTATCGAGAGGAAAAACTGAGGTTTATAAACGCCTCATGCAGGACTGACAGGAACGACAGCGCAACCTTAATATGGCAGCCACGTGAAGAACATTTGCAAATGAAGGGAAAGATGAGAAGTGCAACGCGACTTACACTCTGAAGCCCCTCATCAAACTCTCTGCATGTTCCGGTTCCTGAATTTGTGAAGACCGTCAATAAAGAGCGTGAAAAAACGCACTCGCGGCTTGAAGAGCATCTCGGTGTGTTGGAGCTCTGAGTTCAGGCAGCCATCACGCGCGGCGCCAAAACCGCGCCCCCCCTCACACGGGTCTTTTCTTCAATGTACACATAGAATGATCCTTTACAGTCGATCATTTATGCTAAATATTTGTATTCCCTGGTCCCTTCAATAAGCTTGTTGTTTAGGAACCAAGACAAACTTTACTTGAACCACTGTTTTAATACCCTAACCTATATAAACCAAACATTTTTATTGTAAATATTAGATAATGCCATTGTTTATTATAATTGTATAAGCATTTTAAGCTTTCTTTAATCTTTGTGGTGCGTTTTCCAAATAGAGTATATTTTTATTATTTTGTAAGCCCGTTAATTTAGGCTGACCACAAATATATTTAATAAGCATACCATTTGAAAATTCATGTTCCCTGATGCCTACTTTGCCTTTATTTCCTTTCTCTCTCATTTGATCTTCTATGTGCCTGCTGTTCTCTCTTTTTTTCACCACAGTTTCACGATTTCTCTGTTTCCACCACTGTCTCTGCTTCTTTAGGTAGACAGCGGGCCGCAATCTCTGTCCAATTGTATTTCTGGACCTGATTTGTAGAAGGCCCAAGTAAGCCTCTTCCAAACTTCCCCTTAGTTGAATGTTGGGAAAAAGAATTATATCCATTAATTTTCAGGATGAAAACTCATTAATTTTTTTATTTGCTTGACCATAGATTTTGCCACTTCTTGTTCTTGGAAGTGGTGTTGGGCTTCCAAGGGTCCCAATAACTTTCCCTTAATATGCATGTAACAGTAGTCAAAAGTACTCAAGATGTCTCGTCCATTTGTCCTCTCTCTTCTCACATCCCTATGATCCACCCATTAAAAAACATAATCCTTAGCGGTGGCCTGCAAGTCTTTCTGCCACTCATGAAAAACACTTTATCAAGCGTACAACTGTTTTTTGATAGTGCTTATTCGGCTGTGCATAGGCAAGTTATGTTTTTTCTTAGTGCTGCATACCTGAGTGTGCTTTTTTCTCATGTGCAAAGTTGGGGGGAGGAGACAGGGTTAGTGTTCTTGGGTGTGCCATGTTCATGCTAGTTTGAGGCGGCAGTGTCTGTTTCAGGCAATGCTCAGTGGTGCACGTGCACATCAGAAACTAGGAAAGAACATGGATTCTTAGCTTGATGACAATTCATTGCTATGAAACATATGTAAACTAAACCACTGCTTTAGCAGGGTTACTACTGAGACAGCGTTTATTGAAAATAATGTTTAGTTAGAGTAAAAAGGCCACACATTGACATTATAGGGGCTTAGCCTACTTTCACTGACGTCCATTTTAAAGTTTCCGAAGAAAAGGTGTTGCCATAATTTTCTATAATTAGGTTTTCACGTTTACTTCTCTGGATGGTGTTTTTTTCTTTTCAGATTTTTTTAAAAAAAAGATCATTTTCATGGTGCTTAGAAGTTACAAATAAAATGTATTCATTTGTTTCTCAAGAAGGAAGCCATATAACAGAAGATGCGCCCAGTATGTAACATTTTCAACATTTTCAAGTCTTGCTGCTAGGCCCCACTTGTGCTTCACTTATTTTCTAAAAGTCTTATTGTGCTTTTTTTCCTTTAATAGTGAAATGGCATTTCCCTTGTTAGGAAGTGGGTGTTGAATTACTCATCATAATGAAGGTGTTTTCTAAAAGGTTTTTATTTCAGGTAGCACAATGTTTCTAATGTTGATTGGTTCATGTTATGTATCCTCTTTATTACAGCCCTATGATCTCACTTCAGACCATGTCCAAAGCCTAGCTTTTTGCTGTCTAAAACATGCAAAATTGTGCCCCTTCTGTGATTTATGCCAGGTTATTCTAGCCTTTTAACTGAATAGGCTGTATGTTAGACTGTTGCTGTATACATAGATTTTTTCTCTCACTATCGAAGGCAGTCTTCACCTTAGACTATCAGCTGATTTATACTTAGACTTTTGCCTCTTTCCTTGGAAGCAGACTTCATGTCAGTCCTCTTGCTGATTTATATTTAAAATGTCATTGATTCTAGTCAGGGGGTCACAGGTGTGACCTCTAGCTTGCTACCTGCTACTCCTGACACTTGCTTTGCAATCCCTGGCCTTGGAGGGGACACAACCTTTGCCTCCTCTGAGGCCAGGGGTTACAAAGGAAGTGCCAGGAGTAGCAGGGAGCAAGCTAGAGGTCACAGCTGTGACTAGCCCAAATGTAGAAGTGGTAAGTACAGCACATGGGTAATTCGATGTTCAGAAGTCCTGGAGAGCATGGTAGCTGCCTGAAACTTTGTGAAGGGCAGGACTACAATTCCCGCAAAGCACTAGACCATCTGGATTTAGGCGATCCCTCAGAGGGCCCAATGGGCCAGAGATACTCCATCCGGAGTGTGGTTTTACCTGCAGTTTGTAGGAAACTAGTGCCACTAGTCCAGGGGAGTCTGAAGTTGCTTCTGGCTCTCACAGTGGTCCCTCCGTCTGGGGGAAGGAAGCTTTAGCCTATGTCAAGTCTCAGTTGTGCACTTTAAGGAGTGTTGCCACAGGTAAATAGTATCCCTCTCTTGGTTTGTGCAAGCCCTATTGTTGCAGACTTGGGTCTGCTGTTTGTCCTCTTTGATGCACGCTGATACAGAACTGACATTCTGGTGTCAAGGGTAGTGGTAGAAGTGGGCGGGGACGGAAGGGCAAGGCGTGTCCCTACTTAAAAAAATTATTTCAGTCCATTCACTTACTTCTTTCATTCAAAAAATCGTCCTGGGACGGCAAGAATAGTCCAACTTACAAAGCGATAATTCTTTCATGTTCCAGGTGCTGCTCGCACTTCTCTGTTGAACTCCAGAGGCTGCAGCAGCCCCTCCCTGAGCTCTCACAGACTTAGGGCGGCCCATTGTCATTCCGATTGAGGATGATTAATCCTTTCGAATGACAATGCGCCGCCTTTTGCCTTTAGCATATCATGCTGAGTTAGTGATTACCGAGGAGCTTTCCCCAGACAGAGGACTGTCGGGAACTTGGCACCAACTCTGCGAAACCTGCATGATTATTTTGGTTAAGGTGGTAAGATGTCTTTGTAAGACGTTTGTGGGGAAAACAAAAGCATGAAAAATTGTGACTTGTGTTTTTAGGCCTTAATGTCCGTGCCAACTGATCTAGTTTAAACGTGATACTCCTTTGCCCAGCTCCTTGAAGATGTTCATTCCTGCGAATGTCATGAAGCAACCAGGGCCAGAAACTGTAGATCCACAGCCACACCATGGCTGTTTTTAATCTTTGCAAGTGCTTAAATGCGCCCTGACTGTATCCCCTGATGAAACATTGGCACAATCCTAAACGGAGTAACTAAGCAGCCCCAGCTAAAAACATGCTGGTGGAAGCCAGTCTTAGGTGATCCTTACAGCTGTAGCCACCAGAGAGTAAGAAGGTGGCACTATACCACAATTCTCCTTTGAAATATAGCAACATCTGTGCCCTTAGTCAGGTTTCTCAGTGACCGCACATGACAAGATTGCATTGGTGCTTCAGACCGGGTTGCCAGTTGTAATGTCTAAAGTTTCAAGTTGAAATGCCTCTTGCTGCTAAGTTACTGCTGCTGCACTCCTCGCAGACGCCACAGTAATAGTAACTGAATTTAATGCCGTAAGATGCACCTTCTCGCATGCTTTGAATATTTTGGAAATTCAACCATTTTTGTACACCACAATGTGAGTCCTGAAAATGTTCGTCTCGTACACTTCAATTTTGGTATACATATATTTTATTCTAGCAGGCTCAACTTTAATTTGGTTGGCTGGGCTGCACACAGGAGAGCTACAGGTGGCTTGAGAGCTAGTAGCTCCCTTACTACTTTGTTGGATTTTGTATTTATGTAATCTTCATTTTTAGTTTGTGATGTTGTATTGTTTTTCCACTGTTCCCTTGTAACGTAACTGGCTCTATTGTACAGCGCTGTGACACGTTCGGGTAATGTACGCGTTTTATAAAAAATGCACTAAATAACATATTTTTAAAACCATGTGAAATTTGTCAATGTTATACACAGAGTGAACTGGACAGGAGCAATGAAGGGACAGAAGAGGAGACAGGAAAGTAGAGGTGATGGGGCGGGAGAGGTGACCGGGCAGGAGAGGCAACAGGGATGGAGAGGTGATGGGGCAGGAGAGGTGACGGGGCAGGAGAGGTGATGGGGCAGGAGAGGTGACGGGTCAGGAGAGGTGACGGGGCAGGAAAAGTGACGGGGCAGGAAAAGTGATGGGGCAGGAAAAGTGGCGGGCAGGAAAAGTGACGGGCAGGAAAAGTGACGGGGTATGAAAAGTGAAGGGGCAGGAAAAGTGACGGAGCAGTAGAGGTAACGGGTCAGGAGCAGTGACTGGACAGGAGAGGCGACGGGGCAGGAGAAGTGATGGGGCAGGAGAAGTGATGGTACAGGAGAAGTGACGGGGCAGGAGCGGTGATTAGGCATGTGCAGGAGCGGTAACCGGGCAGAAGCGGTGTACAGACAGGAGCAGTGAATGGATAGGGGCAGTGAACGGATAGGGGCAGTGAATGGATAGGGGCAGTGAATGGATACAGGCAGTGAATGGATAGGGGTAGTGAATGGATAGGGTCAGTGAATGGATAGGGGCAGTGAATGGATGGGGGCAGTGAATGGATAGAGGCAGTGAATGGATAGGGGCAGTGAATGGATAGGGGCAGTGAATGGATAGGGACAGTGAATGGATAGGGACAGTGAACGGATAGGGGCAGTGAACGTATAGGGGCAGGAGAAGTGATGGGGCAGGAGAAGTGATGGGGCAGGAGAAGTGATGGGGCAGGAGAAGTGATGGGGCAGGAGTGATGATGGGGCAGGAGTGCTGACTGGACAGGAGCGGTGACCGGGCAGGAGCGGTGAACGGGAAGGAGCGGTTATCGGACAGGAGCGGTGACCGGGCAAGAGTGGTGACCGGGCAGGAGTGGTGATTAGGCAGGAACAGTAACCGGGCAGGAGCGGTGACCGGGCAGGAATGGTGATTAGGCAGGAACGGTTACCGGGCAGGAACAGTGACCGGGCAGGAGTGGTTACCGGGCAGGAGCGGTTACCGGGCAGGAGCGGTGACCAGGCAAGAGCGGTGACCGGGCAGGATTGGTGATTAGGCAGGAACGGTAACCGGGCTGGAGCAATGAAAGGACAGGAGCGGTGAACGAGGGCAGGAGCGGTAAACTGGGCAGGAGCGGTGAACGGGGCAGGAGCGGTGAAAGGGGCATCAGCGGTGAATGGGGCAGGAAAAGTGACAGGAAAAGTGACGGGGCAGGAGCGGTGAATGGGCAGGATCGGTGAATGGGCAGGAGCGGTGAATGGGCAGGAGCGGTGAATGGGCAGGAGCGGTGAACGGGGCAGGAGCGGTGGACGGGGCAGGAGCAGTGGATGGGGCAGGAGAAGTGATGGGGCAGGAGCGGTGATGGGGCAAGAGTAGTGATGGGCAGGAGAAGTGATGGGCAGGAGAAGTGACGGGGCAGGAGAAGTGATGGGGCAGGAGAAGTGACAAGGCAGGAGAAGTGACAAGGCGGGAGCAGTGAGTGGGCAGGGGCAGTGATTAGGCATAAGCAGGAGTGGTGAATGGGCAGGAGGGGTGAATGGGCAGGAGCGGTGAATGGGCAGGAGTGGTGACGGGACAGGGGAAATAACAGGGAAGGAGCTGCGACGGGGTAGGAGAAGTGACCTGTACTTATGGTCCATGCTGATTTATTTATATACTATTGCATGACATGCATTGATGTGCCTGCAAAGCATACCTGTTGCCCCGAATTTGTGTGCTGAATTTTGACCTCCTGGCCTGAATTTTGACCCCTTGTCCTGAATTTTTACACTCACCATCCTGAATTTGCGCCCATGCCATTGTTCCTGCTTATATTTCCCACGCTTTACATAAACCTGTATTCCCTATGAGTATTTCTTTTTCCTGAATTAAACCTCAAATAAACATGTTTATCCATTGTTTGAATTAAATAACGTTATAAGCTGTAACTGGTTAGTGAAATGCTAAGAGTACTAAAAATTGGTATGTTTTGCGATTTCTAGCCACACCCCTGACTCCGCCCACTGATCCAATCTTCAGTTATTCCCGCCCCCTGATTCTCCACCCACAGTACCCCTACTTTTTATTCCCCACTTCGACTACTGGTCAAGGGTATCCCTTAAATCCGGTGTGGGTGCAAGTGGCTTCCATCCCCAGTGGCTAATAGGCCTCTCTGGTGACCACATCCATAGATGTAGGTGACCTTTTCTACCCAGAACCCGCTATGCTAACACTTTTTAAAAATGGTAGATGTCTTCCTTAGTGTTCAGACCAGGTAGCCCACCCTAGAGGTGGGGCTTGCCTTCTGGTGGTGTACACCTCCTGACTACCTAATTTCCTGCCTGGCTGTCTGCAATTGTGCCTGGGAAGTGGGGGGCTGTTTTCTCCTTAGTTAGGCAGTCTGTTGCATATCACAGGCGGTGCAGCATTTGAAGCTCACCGCCTTAATATGCCACTTCACTAGCCAGCCTGTCAGGAAGGAATGTGTGACATCCTTCCTGTCCAGGCCACTGTTTCTGACTCTGGGAGAGTTCACACCTCTTGGGAGGGGGTCAGATTCCTGTCCTGGCAGCAACAAGTACAGGTTGCCAGCCAGAGCACATAAAAAATGAGGCAACCCTGTGGGCAACCTCTAAGGTAACCACCTGGGTTCATACCACTTCGTCCTTGACATGAGATCCACGTCAGAGGTGATGAGGGATGGTGTTTGATGCCAAACACAACATACTTAGGCAGTAACATAACAGAGCTGCCAATCCTGGGTTTGCCCGGGTGCCAACCCATGTTATCCTATGGACAGTCTCTCATTTATAGTGTCCTTCAATAGTAAAGGCCACTATAGTGACATATATGCTTGCACATACATGCTCACACCTTTAATATAATGCACCATGCCTCCTTGGCTTTAGGAGGCCTTACTTAGGGGTGACTAGAATATATTTAAAACAGTTCATTGACTTTACCACACATGGTAAGGGGAGTGTCGAGTTTGAGCAGTTAGCACTGCTCATGCAGCCTGGAATGGCAGGCCTTCTTCTGTCAATATTTAACTTGGGTCACTCAGGGTTGCACAAATAGTGCTTCAGGCCCTGGTAACCCTTTAACATCCATACCCTGGGTACCACTGGTAAAAACACACTAGGGATTTATAAGGGGGTTAAAGTAATTTGCCTGTTGGGGTTACCGATTCACACATATGAGGTTTAGAGCAAAAGCAAAGGCAATGGGATCATAGCAGCAGTCTTCAGTGCACTTTCAGAGTTGTAGCCATCAGCACTGGGGCGAAGTGTGGGTGGGTGACCATACAAAACTGGAACTTTCTTACATAACCTATGTCCTGGAGCATTGTTTAAGGATCTGCACTCTCTGTATGATTGCCATCAAGGAGTAATAGATGCTGCACAGATGCATAGTGGTTATCAGCTAAAGCAGCAGGCGCTGCAGTAGCAGGAAGACTATTATGTGAATCAAACTGTGGAGACTTAATCAATGCCAAATGTTATTGATTCAGTGTCTGACTATTTTGGGGTAAAAACTGTTTGATCTGGAACTTAAACATATGGTCCAAGAGCTAGCAGAGGAAAGAAAAACGCTTCAACACTTCAAGGCTCCAGGGGAAAGATGATCTTTTCCACAAAGGGCGCCAGCTCAACTTTTGCACAAAAGCAAATGTCCCTTTTGTGGCTAGGCCAAAGGCCGGGGCTGCTACTTAAGGAAAAGTCCTGTCACAGCCAACTAATCTACAACTGCAAAACCTGAAAGCATGACTTAATGGACAGTGCAGTTGGGGGAAGGACCATGAATTTCTATTACCAATGGGAACTTTTTATAAAGTAAAAGTGTGAACTGAACTTTGCTCTAAATAGCTACTGGGTAGAGTTTGCAACTCTGCCTTCAACTCAATGTTTCTGGGTAACTATGTTACCAAAATCATGTGTCAAGAGGAGAGCCATGTTGCAAGAAATGCAGTCTTTACCTCAAAAAGTAACAATAGTTCCAGTATCACAGCCAGGACAGGGAGTTTTTTCAATTGTTTTAAAACTGGATTGGAGGTTCAGACTGGTGCTAGACTTAAAAACTGAGAGTATGTTTGTATGGAATATAGCATTTAGAATGATGTTGCAGGCCATAGTTCCTTTAATTTTAGAAACAGACTTTTTGGTAACGTTAGACTTACCAGAAGCATACTTACATGTTCTCATACGGATAGCTGATAGAAAATCGATGCCAGGAATATTGTGTGGACAGAATATTGTGTCAAAAATATTGAGGACCAACATATCGAGAAGGTACGTGCAAATAGGTAAGTATAGATTTGCTATACTTAACTCCACCTCTCAGCTGCTGCTGGCACAGGTAAGCTTGGTGGGGCAGGGTGAGGCGGGGGGAAATCGACAGACTACGGAATAGGTATTATTATTTAATTATACCTATTCTGTCGCCTGTCGTCCTTCCCCCCCCTCCTACCCCGCCTCACCACCCTTACCTGTGCCGGCCGCTGCTGCTATCTCTACCTACCTAGAAGACACAAATATCTTCAAGGTAGGTAGAGGTGGAGTTAAGAATAGTAAAACCTTGCTTTTCCATAGAAACATACGTTCACAATATGTCTGAAGTCATCCTAAATTTTCAGAAGTTGAGTATGCAACCAACTCGTTGATATGAAACCAGGACAAGTATTACTCCAAGAGACAAAGTGTTAGAATTTACTGGCTCAATTATTAGAGTTGTTAGCGCTTCTGCAGGTATCAGCCACAGATAGGCAGGTATCGGCCAGAGATTAGTTAAAGGTGCAGGGTTTGAGGCCATTAACCACTGCTGTAGTTCCTTGAGTTTGTTACCACCTGAAACCTCCATTATATCATGTTCTAACTCATTGGTCTCCAAAGTCTCAGAATTATGAAGGAGGACTCAACCTTCTGGGGGTGGGGGGGACCTGAGGGAGTGTTTAGAAATCAATTATATTCTCTTGATAAAATACTTGGATCCAGTTCATTAATTTAAAAAAAACCTTAGGATATGTCACAAGGTATCCTTTCTTTGGGTGGCATCCTAGACTTCAGTAAAAAGTACGATAAGAGGAAGTCCCTGGTTACTATGACCGTTTTGCGCGTGTGAGTTATCATGCCAACATGTTTCTGCCCTACAACTAGAGTCTACTGGTCTCTGGCGTTCATCCGGGCTGACTATATGTATCCCTACACTTATTTAATAATAGTGAAGAGCTATGTCCCTCCAAGGTGCGAGCCTGCGCGTGATCACACAACATTCACCAATGGCTCAGAATTAATCTAAAAGCGCACAGATCGTTCAAGGAATTAGGAAGGAGAGAGCCTGCCTTTTGTTAGCAGATCCTTTTTATAAAGACGAACTGTGTGAAAGGCAGTGTCACTCTTGATGCTGAGAAAGATTTGGCGAACCCACTGGGAAGGGGATCGGAGGTGTCGGACCCCTGTGGTGGTAGAAAGCTGCACAACGGCCTATGCATGCAGAACACACAAGAGAGCGGGGGCTCCAGATGAACCGAGCAGGCATTTTTAACTTATAGGGCCAGTTTTTAAGTCATAAAGCTGAGGGGTCATTAGTGTACCTTTCACTTGCGGCGTTGGTGGTCGGACGTGTCCTTTTCCCTTAAACGTAGGAAAACTCGATGTGATATTTTATGACACATTTTTCCCCTAATTGGAATTATTCCCTTTGAGTGTGGCGGTCTTTCTAGAGCTATCTGTTAAAATACAGGTTTTCTTACTGCTTGTTTCTGTTACATGTTGACGAGGTCTGCATTTTGTTTCTTTCCAGAGCAAGCTCATTTCGGCTGTTAAACTGTTTTCCTTACTTCGACTGCTGTCTTCTTAAGTAGTGCTGTGTCAAATGATAATTGTGCTTTACCTGGAAACAATGGAGGTGAAATGCATGTTTTCCATTGTAATCGTGTTTCCGTGATTGGCAGAGCTGCGTTTGGCTCATAAAAATAAATCCGCAATGCAGGAAGCTGGAGGCTTGCGCTGGTGAATTAATTGGTCAGAAAGGACTGAATCGATTTTGCATACCTAATTCCTGTATATGTTTGCAATTACAACTCGTGTGTGTTTAGCTATAAGGAGGAACCTGGTTTATACCTCACTCTGCAGTCGCACTCACTCTGCACTCACTCTGCACTCACTCTGCAGTCACACTCACTCTGCAGTCACTCTGCAGTTGCACTCACTCTGCAGTCGCACTCACTCTGCAGTCACGCTCACACTGCGCGAACACTCTGCGCTTACACTCTGCGCTTACACTCTGCGCTCACGCTCTGCGCTCACACTCTGTGCACTCACACTGCGCACTTACTCTGCGTACTCACTCTGTGCACTCACTCTGCGCACTCACTCTGCACTTGCACTCACTCTGCGCTCACTCTGCGCTCACTCTGCACTCACACTCACTCTGCACTCACACTCACTCTGCACTCACTCTGCATTCACACTCCCTCTGCGCTCACACTGCAGTCACGCTCACTCTGCGCTCACTCTGCTCTCACTCTGCACTCACTCTCACTCTGCACTCACTCTGCTCTCACTCTCACTCTGCACTCACACTCACTCAGCACTCACACTCACTCTGCACTCACTCTGCACTCACACTCACTCTGCGCTCACACTGCAGTCACGCTCACTCTGCGCTCACTCTGCTCTCACTCTGCACTCACTCTCACTCTGCACTCACTCTCACTCTGCACTCACTCTCACTCTGCACTCACTCTCACTCTGCACTCACACTCACTTGGCACTCACTCTCACTCTGCACTCACTCTCACTCTGCACTCACTCTCACTCTGCACTCCCACTGCAGTCATGCTCACTCTGCACTCACTCTGCACTCTCTGCAGTCACACTCACTCTGCACTCACACTCACTCTGCACTCACTGTGCACTCACTCTGCAGTCACACTCACTCTGCACTCACTCTGCACTTACTCTGCACTCACTCTCACTCTGCACTCACTCTGAACTCACACTCACTCTGCGCTCACACTGCACGCACACTCACTCTGCGCTCACACTGCAGTCACGCTCACTCTGCGCTCACACTGCAGTCACACTCCCTTTGCGCTCACTCTGCACTCACTCTGCTCTCGCACTCACTCTGCACTCACTCTGCACTCACTCTGCGCTCTGAACTTGCATGCACTCTGCACTCACACTCACTCTGAGCTCATACTGCAGTCGCACTCACTCTGCGCTCACTCTGCAATTGCCCTCACTCTGCCCTCACTCTGCACTCACTCTGCACTCGCACTCACTCTGCAACTCACTCTGCACTCACACTCACTCTGCACTCACACTCACTCTGCACTCACTCTGCACTCGCACTCACTCGTTACTCTCTGCACTCATTCTCACTCTGCACTCACTCTGCACTCACTCTGCACTCACACTCTGCACTACAGCACTTTGGGCAGCAAAGTGCTGTAGGTATGGGCAGGCACTTCCCAACAGGCGCTTCAGAACTATTAAACAAGTGTGCTTGAAGCACTACACCACAAAGTAACATGTCTATCGAGCGCCTCATAGTCATGTAACAGGCATGATGTATCATGCTTTTCATTGTCAATAAATGTGTGTATCATGCACTTCTTTACAATGGTGTATACATAAGAGAATTTGTCACTAATAAACATGAGTGTGCGTGTGCGTAGTGTGGTTCTGTAACTCTGAGGGTCTGTGGTTCGGAGATTCTGAACACGTTCAATGAAGGTCGTCGGAGATAGACGATTTTGGTATCAGCGGACCGCAAATGACCAGTGCGGCGTGTACGAGTGTTTTCGTCATAACCGATCAATGAGAACACTACATATTCAGGGATTTCGTTTGAACCCTCGGGTTCCATTTTGTGTGCGGCAGCCATTTTGTATGGTTGCCCTCACATAGGCCAATGACTATGGCCGAACGAGTCCTTGGGACACGTACACCTTAGCTGACTCTTGTGTGACCTGGCCGAACTGACTCCCTTGCCCGAGGCTGACCTCGCTGAGCCAGTTCCTTGTTAAGCAGCTGGTCAGATAAAGATCAAAGAGCAGGACATTGCTGAGTGTATGGTACATGCACACACCCTTCTATCTTGCTTCTCATCTGCTCCTGTTCCTTCCTTTATGGTTTAATCACTGATTTGGGTTGAGGTCTTTATGATGGGTTTGTCCGGCCTGATCAAACAGGAATATTGGAATTTGCTTGGTCATTTCTGGTGGGCTGGACAGCGGAAAGTGGGATTGTCGTCATGTGATATGTTTGAAATGTCACCGTTTCATTGGTCAGTTTGTATGTAATTGATGCTAGCCAGGAATGTGATTTGTGACATAAAAGACGATACTCCGCTTTATGAATTTGTGCAGTGTCTAGCGAACCCCCCGTGTTGTGCTTCGTAGATCTCTGTTCCTGGTTGCAGCCAATAAATTTGGTCTTTTGACATCATCAAGAAGTGTCCCGTGTCTCTGTTTGCCAAGGCTGGGAAACTCGAAGACATCAGGCGTTATCCCTGGCGCCGCTGGGTTCTAAAACCTGGTTCTTCAGTTGGCGCCCACGTGGGGCGACTTCAGCGAAGATCGTGAGAAGCTTTGTGTGGAAATTCTGGAGGAAGGCCTGCCACTTCATCGACCCCTGTATGTCGTCGTGGTCCGAAAGTCTTTGCTGCGAGGTTCCCCGCTTTCCGACGGCTACTAAGGACTGCTGCCCTGACTGTCGCCCTGTCTTGGAGCCATTAGATGATTTGTAGAGCGAGACAATAGACGGGTCTTCTGGTGACGCCATCGACATTTCAGTTAAGTATAAGTGGAGCGTCTCCCAGTACTTAGTTTTGTTTGGGTATCCTTCGGGATCGCTTTGATTTGGTACCTGCAGGCCCCAAAGCCGAGGGACTCGTGTATTCATGAGACTATCGATTTGAGATTTCCCTTGAAGTTTGAAGCTAGACTAGTGAGCGAAGATGCCTGGTCTTAGCAGACTTGGAAAGATATTTGGTTTTGGTTGTACTAGGGATTCCCGATTGGAGGATTCGTGTCCGGTTCCTCCGATTGGAACTCCGACCTATGAGCTCTACGTAAAACATGGAGTGGGCCCCATCGCGTATAATGAAATATGGGCCAAATATACCAGGAAAGACAGTGTCCTACAGTGGCCCCCTTATAGTAGCTTTTAAACGGAGATTTTAGACAATCTCGAAGTTAAACTGTTCAAGAAGAAAGCCCGGCCGGCGATGTTTGACTCTTTCCGGTTATGGCGAAAGGAAGCCAAACAGAAAGAAATTAAGTTAGCGAAGAAAAATAAACAAGAACAAGGTATGTCAATGGTGCAAGCTGCTATACAGTTTAGGGATAATGAAGAAGAACAAGAAAGCGAACAGATGCTTAGGCAGCGTAAACTAGCGGTAGACAAGTGCTATCCAGCTTTGCCACCTCAACAGCAAGAAGAGAAGAAAGATCTTGTGAAAGATCCTTTAATGTCGCATCTATTGAGTTCGCCACCCCCTTATGCGGAGAATGCTACGGCACCTCCGCCACCAGTTGTGGTTGCACAACCTCCGGTTGCTTTGCCACCTGCGATTCCTCAACAGCCAGCTCTTCTTCCACTGGCTCCTATTCCTTTGGTGCAGCCTTCTCAATGGCCGCAAACTTTGCTACCTCCTCCGTCTGCTACTCCTACGCAAGTCTTGTATACTCCTTCTGTTACTGTTCCGACTTCGGTTTCTTCTCATTCCGCTCCGTCTCCTGTTCTTTTGTCAACTTCTCCTTCTGCTCGACAGAGAATGACTGATGCGGTTGCTAGTATCTTTTCTCCTCTGTTGGGTTCATTGGTTATGTCTCCTGTTGTCGAGCGTAAGCAATTGCGTAGCCAATTGCCTGATGCTAATGAACGGACTGTGTTGGATCACTTAGCGCTTAAATGGATTACGTATCCTTCACACTATGATCTTGAGAGTATTATGGATGTTTTCCATCAATGGGAAGCACCGAAACAGCGATATCTTTTTGACATGATGTGTTCTTTCCTTCGTGAACAATGGGAAGATGGTGAGGTAGGACAAACTCTCCCTGTGTTGTACCGTACACGTTCTGAATTTGCGAAAGGGACTGTTGTGGGTCTCTAGGTTGAGAAAGCAGTTGCGACGTTGTTGTCGTTTAGGAGTGCGTCTCCTTCTCAGCAACTGTTTGAGCCTGATTCGTCGGTTAGGAGGAAGGCACGTCAATATCTGATGCGTGAGGTTCCTCCAGTTTGGAGACCTGGTGATGCCAATGCTGTTACAATTATTCCGCCACACTTTCAGCGTCTCTGGGTACATGTTCCATGGAAACGCGCTGTTGTTTTAGCTCTTAAGCAGACTTTGCCTGATCCGCGTAAAAATCCAACAGGGTTTTATAAGAGTTATCTCAAACTGCGGGTTTATGTATTATGAATCTGGCCGATATAGAAATGTTGTTTGGGAATGTTGTTCTACAGCCTATCTGGGGTAAGATTCGTCATTCGGATCATGCGCAAGAATTAGGTGATACATGGAATAATCTTAGGGATGCAGATAATAGACAAGTAGGTGGTGCTAAACCAGAGGATTTGATTGCTGATCTCCCAGGTAGGATTATTGATTATATGAAGACTCTAATGCCTGAAGTGCGTGTTAATTGGGACAAGTTGTCTGCATGCAAGCAGAAGAAAGATGAGACTGTGTCTGACTTTTTCACAAGGTTCGAAGAGACCTTTGTAGACCACAGTGGTCAGGATATGAGTACAGAAGGTGGTCAACGGTTGTTTGTTGACAAATTTGTTCATAATTTGCTTCCAGAATTGTGCAATTGGTTGAAGGATTCTGAAAGTGCTTGGGCTGTTTCTATGTCAGCGCAGATTTTAGCTACTGCCCAGTACTATGAAAATAGGAATAAAGATGAGATTGAGAAAGCGGATAGGAAGACTAAGGAATTGAAGACTAAAGTTCTTCTAGAGCAAGCTTATCCGCCTCGTAATAATCAGCGCGATTATCAGCAACCTCAGCAATATCAGAGAAAATCGCAAAGGTTCAAGTCTTCTCAACAGCGTTGTTAGACCTGACATCATTGGCTTGAGTCTCTCCTCCATTTTTTCTGTTTGCCTCCTCTGTTTACGATGTTTTTGCTGGTATACTGCTTTGGGCACTGTGCCACTGCTGATCAGTGCCACAGTGCAAGTGCTCCCTATGTAAAATTGCTGTATTGATTGAATTCCATGTTTGGCTTATTTGGTTTACTGTCAGTCCCTAGTCTAGTGCACCAGGAGTGCCAGGGCTTGTAAATACAAATGCTGCTCGTGGGCAAACCCAGCAAGAGCTAATCATAACATTGAGTGTTTATCAAAAATATAATTGCCTCAAGCTTTTGTTGCTCTTGTATTGAACTGGCTCTCTTTATAGATTGATTTGTTTTTGATAACTGTTCTGTATTTTATATAAATTGTCGCATTGTAATGTTTATGGTTTAGCACTGTCATGTATATTGTTTGTTGGATGTAACTCTTGAATTTTTCTTTACGTACAGTTTGTAAGTGTCATCTTGTTAATTGTGGTTTGAGTCAAATTGTCAATAATTTTGTATGTTGTATTCTCTTTCTGCCAAAAAATTTCAAATAATTGCTAAAGAAAAGGTATAAGTAAACATACCGGACTAAATTCAAAGTCAATGTGTATTTGGTCCCCAGTGTAAAGTCATTGAGAGAGGGTGCAGAGTTTGTTGTGTTGAAATATATAGGGTCCAGCCCTCCCTCAGCCCCACCAAGGACCTATCTCCCTTTGTGTGCTGCTCGTGGGCTTGCAGCACACGTTGTGCCACCCACAAGAGCGGCCTAGTAAAAGTATGTCTGAAGGTCTGCCATTGCTAGACCTACGTGCAGTCTGGTACTGTCACGCTGACTGCGCAAGTACACCTACTTGCCAGTCCCCAAACCTTCCCTTAACTTCATGTTAGTCACCCCTATGGTAGGCCTGAGGGCAGGGTGCATTGTAAGCATAAGGTAGGACAAGCCTGACCAAGTTGGCCTGTCATAGTGAATTACAGCCATATTCATTTTTCACTATTGTAAGGTAACCTGCTCTCCATTAGTTAGAATGGGCTGCCAGGATTATTAATGCTATAATCCTAGCGGGCTCGGGGAGCATGATGCAATGTCGAGTTTGGTATCCCTGAACTCGGGGTTTAATTACGCATCCGTTTGTGTGGATGGTTTTTTGACTCTGGGTTTGAAAATAGCACTTGTAGAAAGTGGCTATTTTCTTGTCTAACTATTTCTGGTTTCTGCTGGTTTGGTGTGTGTGTGACAGGAGCTGGGTGGCTCCAGAGGTCTGGATGAGTCAGTGTGGGATGAGTGGGACATTTGCATTGAGAGTAGGGGGAGAGTAGTTCCTGATAGCCTGCCCTGCCTGATACAATGCTGGCTCCACCTCCTGCCAGGCGACTGATGGCTCTGTGCCTGCCATGGATGATCCTGGCCCCGCCTCCTACCAGGAGGCCGATAGCTCTGCTCCTGCCAGTGACAATGCTGGCTCCACCTCCTGCTGGGCGTCTGAGGACCCAGCCCTGCTCAGTGAATAGGCCAGGTGCCTCTGCCTGGCTACACCCACAACAGACCCAGGATCTTGGGAAATTCCCCTGCATGGACAAAGGGATCAAAGCCAAAAACGGGTATAAGAGAAGGACCCCTGAACCAAGAATTTAGATAACTTCTGACAAGGAAACCTGAACCAAGGACAAGAAGCCTGCTGATCCAAGGACTTGCCTACCCCTTCTGCCAGTGTGCTGTTTGTTGGGGGAATCCTGCAGTGCTTCTTTATTTTTGCCTAGGAACCAGGAGAGAGGAACTGAGTGTGTACTCTCAAACTTTGCTAAAGAAAATCTCCAAGGGCTGGAAGAGTGCCAGCCTCCTGTTGAAGTAACAGGGCTAAAGGACTTCATCTGCTAAAAGTGCTTGTTGCTGGAACTTGAGAATCCAGCACCTCTGAAAGAAACTAGCAATCTCGACGCCGACGGACGCCGCCGAATCCAGCTCGACAAATTGAGTAACGGCTCCAGTGTCCGCTTCCTCGACGCCGGCCGCAGGGCCCGATCGACGCCAGCAGCAATGCCAGTGAGTAGTGAGTTCGGCTCCAGCTCCAAGTGACCTCGTGTTTGCACCGCTGCTGATCGCATCAACTTCGTGCCCTCTCGACGCCGTGAGCGCTGCTCACTCTTGCAACATCATCATCGACATCGACGACGACACCGTATCCTACTTCGCCTCGTGAGCGCTGCTCCTGCCTGACATCGGTCGACGCCGCTGCAGGTCGCCCAGACTCCGAGGCCGGATCGACACCGAAGGCGCGACGCCGGACATCTCGACGCCGCTGATCATCGTGTGCTTCGCTTTTCCAAGGTACTGTGTTATGGGGGGGGGTCTGTGCGACTCCGGGCTCGACGTAGCGCTCCTCGCGGTCGACGCCGAACCCTTTGGATTAACTTTGCCTCGACGTCGGGTGACTCCCGTGTGGGTTACATTGTTGCCAAGAACTGTGTTTTAAAGAAGAAGAGTTGCTTTTGATACTAAAGACTTTGTGCTAAGAAGAAACTACACTTGAACTATTATTTTTCCTTCCAAGAGTATTTATTAAGATTGTGTTATACTTTTGTCGTTATTTGGTCTTGTGCTAAGCCTTATATAAAAATCCTTATTTTTATAATACTACTGTGTCGTGTCCATTTGTAGTGTATTCACTTTATTACTGTATGTGGCCATAAATGCTTAATGCACTGCTTCTGAGATAAGCCTGTCTGCTTTGCCAAGCTACCAAGGGGGTGAGCAGGGGTTATCTAAGTGTGTGATCCCCTTGCCCTGACTAGAAAAGGTGTGTCCCTATTTGTCAGAAGTGCATACCTCTGTCAACTAGAGACAGCCGGTTCTAACATTGGTGGGTCAGCGGTGAGGATTTGAACTTTGCATTTATGACCCATGTGCAGTGATTAGTGTGCGCTACATAGTGAAAGCAGACCATAGCGCAGCCACAATCTAATTTGGAAGGATTCTATTTTTGTTCTCCGTTTTTCTGAAGCTTGATTTTTTGAACACTGCCAGTTTTGACCATGAGTGACGCCGGAGTCACTGCCCCTGTTGTTGTTGTGGAGGAATTTGATAGAGCAAAGATAAACGACTACAAGTTACATAAGCTGAAGTCCTTTTGCAAGAAGTTTAAAGTCCCTACCACAGGCCTCAAATAAGCCAGAATATTTCAAAGCATTGGAAGCCTGGTTAGAGGCCAGAAATCCCACTGATCCGGTGGTGGTACCGCCAGTGGAAGGGGGTGAGGAGGTGCCAGTGAATGGGCCTGTGTCCTCTCCCGGTAGCAGTGTTTCCTCTAAAGGTCTTTCTCCTGAAGAAAGAGAAGAAAGGGAGAAGGAGCGAGCATACAACATGGAAATGGCAAAACGTAAGATAAATTGGCAGTTGGAGTTAGAAAATGCAAGAGGTAGGAGAGAAGCTGATCTGGAGATCAAAAGGTTGGAGTTTGAGAGAGAAAAGTTAGCTTTGGAGCGTGATACCAGGTTGAGGGAGTTGGAGCTCAAAGCTAAAGAGTTAGACTTGAATCCCTCTGGTGGCAGCATCCCATCTGTGCCTGCAGAAAGTAGGTTTTATTTCCCTAAAGATGTGATTAAAGATTATCATAAGAATGAAGATATTGGTCAATGGTTTAAAGCATATGAGTTAGCATTGTTGGCCCACCGGGTCCCTGAGAAGGATTGGGGAGCAGGGTTGTGGGGTCGCTTTGTGAATGAGGGGAGAGATACCCTGTTAGACATGCCTGTTGAGGATAGGATGTCTTATGCTCATATGAAAGATGCTTTAATGTTGAGGTATGGCCTAACCCCAGAAAAGTACAGACAAGCTTTTAGAGAATGTAAGAAATTGCCTGGTACGACGTGGGTTGAATATGTGTCATTTTTTTGCCGAGCCATGGATGGTTGGGTAAAGGGCAGCAAAGTGGAAAGTTATGAAGCTCTTTATGATTTGTTTGCTTGGGAGCATTTGTCTAATAGCTGTTTTCCAGAGCTGCGCCAGCACCTTATTGATAGCAAGATATCTAACCCTAGAAAACTTGCTGAGGAGGCGGACCGCCGGGTCAGTACCAGGGTCCACAAGGGTCCAGTGGGAGACTCAGCCAAAGGTGGGCAGGGTCCCCAGCAGAAGAGTGGGGGGGACAAGGGTAAACAGAAGGAGTCCCAGAAAGGGCCCCAAAGTAATCCCCAAGGGAACCAAGGGAAAGGTTCCCAGCCTCCCCCTGTGAAGAAGCCAGGGGCCCGACAGGTAAACCTGTTCATAGGGGCCCAATGACCTGCTATGTTTGTAAGCAGGTAGGACATCGTTTTTATGATCCCCAGTTTCCCATGAGGGACTCTAATGCACCACCACGTGCACCCCCCGTCAGTTGGCGAGTGTAGCCCTGGGAGAGGAGGAGATGGTGGCCCCTGGTGGGAGGGGTCCCGCAGAGATGTCCCTGGTCTCGCTAGGAGACATGGAAATGGTCCTTCCACCCCCTCTGCCTAGTAACACTAATAAATATAGGCAGTGGGTGACCATTAATGGCCATATAGTGGCAGCTCTCAAAGAAACCGGAGCGAGTGTGACAGCTGTCAAGTGTCACTTGGTGTCCAGAGAGCAGGTGGTTCCCCAAGCATTCTACCCCGTGATAGCTGCTGACAACTCCCAGAAAGAGTGTGAGGTAGCTCAAGTTTCCTTTGAATGGGGGGGAGCTTCAGGTACTCTTCAGGTTGCTGTGAGGCCCGCCATGCCTGTTGATTGTCTCCTGGGCAATGATTTGGAAGACTCCCCTTGGGCTAAGGTGGAGAGGGAGACACATTTGAAAATGTTGGGTGCGCCAGAGTGGGTGTGTGCAACCACTCGATCCATGACAGCAAGTAAGGGTGTTGATGGGGTCCCGGAACCTGAAAGTATGGCCCAGGACCCAGCTGGGAAGAGAAGAGGCAGGAGGCGCGGGAAACCGGCCTCCATAGTTTCCGTGGTCCAGGAGGAGGTAGACCCTGAGGGGTATGCCCTGGAGCCCACAGGGGAACAAGTGGCCGAACTGGGAGACCTGCCCGAGCTGACCCACTGGCAGCAGGATGGTGGTCCCTCCAGGGAGGAATTTGTTGCAGAACAGAAAGTGTGCCCTTCTCTTGTGGGTATGAGGCAGCAGGCCTCAGCCCAAACCTCAGGTGATCAGTCAGGGTCACATTTTGTCTACTGGGAGAAAGACCTCCTGTATAGCGAGCCTAAGGCTGCTGAGCCTGGGTCAGCCCGTGTGCTGGTGGTACCCCAGTGCTTCAGAGCCTTCCTACTGGGTTTGGCTCATGACGTTCCGTTAGCTGGACATCTGGGGCAGGACAAGACCTATGACTGGCTTGTCACCCATTTTTATTGGCCTCAGATGAGAAGGGATGTAGACATCCATTGTAAAACCTGTCACACTTGCCAGGCAAGTGGGAAAAGCGGAAGGAAGCAGAAGGCTCCCCTCCAACCTTTTCCAGTGGTCAGTACCCCCTTTGACCGGGTGGGGATTGACATTGTTGGGCCCCTGGACCCCAAGACAGCCCTGGGCAACCGGTTTATCCTGGTCTTGGTGGACCATGCCACACGGTACCTGGAAGCCATCCCTCTCCGAACAGTGACGGCCCCCGTGGTGGGACGGGCACTGATGGGTGTTTTCTCCCGCATGGGGTTCCCCAGAGAGGTGGTGTCAGACCGGGGCACCAACTTCATTTCCAACTATATGAAGTCTCTGTGGAAGGAATGTGGGGTAACCTACAAGTTCACCACTCCTTACCACCCTCAAGGTAATGGGCTGGTTGAGAGATTCAACCGGACCCTTAAAGGCATGATCATGGGTCTTGAAGAACCAATGAGGCGTAAATGGGACGTCCTCTTGCCATGCCTGCTGTTTGCTTACCGAGAGGTGCCGCAGAAGTCTCTAGGGTTCAGCCTCTTTGAGCTTTTGTATGGTCACCCGGTAAGAGGACCTTTGAGTCTGGTCAAAGAAGGCTGGGAGCAATCTCCAAGGAAACCTCTCCAGGATGTATACAGTTACATGCTGGCCTTTAGGAACCAGACTCAGCGCTTCAGAGATCTTGCTCAGGCAAATCTGGAGGCCAGCCAGGAAGAGATGAAGCGGTGGTACGACCGGAATGCCACTCTGGTCGAACTTCAGCCTGGTCAAGAAGTTTGGGTCATGTCCCCTGTGGAATCTTGTGTGCTCAAGGACAGGTGGACTGGACCGTTTAAGTTTGTGGAGAAGAAGAGCGATGTCACCTACTTGGTGCACTTGAAATCTCCCAGGAACCCCTTGAGGGTCCTGCATGTCAACCGTTTGAAGCCCCACTTAGAAAGGTCCGAAGTGGGCATGCTCCTAGCTACAGATGCTGGAATGGAGGAGGAGAGTGAGCCTCTTCCTGGCCTCCTGTATGCAAAAGAGCAAGATGGGTCAGTGGATGGTGTGGTCCTCTCTGACACACTGACCCTTGAGCAGCAGCAAGATTGTCGCCAACTGTTGGGACAATTCCCTGATCTGTTCTCCTTGGTTCCTGGTGTCACTCATTGGTGTGTCCATGATGTGGACACCGGAGACAGCACTCCTGTGAAGCACAAGGCTTACAGGGTGACTGACAAGGTCAGAGCATACATTAAGCAGGAGGTCTCCAAAATGTTTGCCTTAGGGGTGGTTGAGTCCTCTAGCAGTCCTTGGGCCAGCCCAGTGGTCTTGGTCCCGAAGGCTGCAGCGCCTGGTGCTTCACCAGAACTTCGGTTCTGTGTGGATTACCGAGGACTCAATTCAGTCACCAAGACTGACGCGCACCCCATCCCCAGAGCTGATGAGCTCATAGATCGGTTGGGGGCTGCACGGTACCTTAGCACGTTTGATCTAACGTCTGGGTATTGGCAGATCGCCTTAACCAATGGGGCAAAAGATGGGCTATACCAGTTCCGGGTGATGCCCTTTGGGATGAAGAATGCCCCTGCCACCTTCCAGAGGTTGGTCAACCAGGTCTTGGCTGGACTGGAGGATTTCAGTGCCGCCTACCTGGACGACATTGCAGTGTTCAGCGCCAGCTGGGAGGAACACTTGCGCCACCTCCAGGAAGTGTTGTTGGCCCTGCGCAGAGCAGGCCTCACAATCAAAGCCAGTAAGTGCCAGATTGGGCAGGGTTCTGTGGTGTACTTGGGGCACCAAGTAGGTAGCTGCAAGGTGGCCCCCCTGCAGCCCAAGATTGATACCATCCTGGCTTGGGCGCCGCCCAAAACCCAAACTTAGGTGAGAGCCTTCTTAGGTCTCACGGGTTACTACAGGAGGTTTGTCAAGGATTATGGTAACATTGTGCACCCCTTGACTTCGCTGACTTCCAGGAAGCAGCCACGAAATGTGATCTGGACTGACGCCTGTCAAACGGCCTTTGACACCCTGAAAACTGCAATGTGCACAGCACCCATACTCCAGGCACCCGACTTTTCTAAAGAATTTGTTGTCCAGACGGACGCTTCAGAGCATGGCGTGGGGGCTGTTCTAGCTCAGGTGAATGAAGAGGGCTGAGACTTACCCGTAGCCTTCATCATAAAATTGCTGTATTGATTGAATTCCATGTTTCGCTTATTTGGTTTACTGTCAGTCCCTAGTCTAGTGCACCAGGAGTGCCAGGGCTTGTAAATACAAATGCTGCTCGTGGGCTTGCAGCACATGTTGTGATCGCGAAATCGCGGAAATTCCGCAAATTCGCCCGCGAAACGGATTTTACGCCTACCCTTAATACTGACAGCCAGAATGCATTCGGTGTGGCTCATAGTTTTGGACGTTTGTGGAGAGAGCGTGGGTTCCTGACTTCGCATGGGACAAAGATCCAGCATGGTCAGTTGGTGAATGAACTCCTTGAATCACTTACTTTGCCATTGCAAGTAGCGATTGTGAAATGCAGTGCGCATAAGAAAGTTACGGATGACGTTGGTCGTGCTAATGCGTTTGCAGATGAAGTCGCGAAAGAAACTGCGAGAAATGTGATGAGTCGAATGTATGTTACAGGTCCAGCGAGATGGGTTCCGGATGGAAGTATGTGTGAAGATACGATTGAGAGTGTGAAATCCATCCAAGCTGAAGCTACAGAGAAAGAGTTGAATGAATGGAGAGAGAGTAAGGGTAAATTGGATTTGAATGGTTGTTGGATTGATTTGTCAGAGCATCAGAGATGGTTGTTTCCCAATGCGTATGTGCTTCCAGTGGTTACAATGGCTCATGGATTGGCTCATATCAGCGTGAAAGAGATTTGCAAGTTGTTGGCTCCGGTTTGGCAGAATGCTGGAATTCCTAAGTGTGCAGAGAATCTGGTTAAGAACTGTATGGTGTGTTTGATGTACAATCCTGGTAAGGGAACTCCAACTCCAGCTGGTCATTTTGCTCCTCCAACGTATCCGTTTGAGGCTTTGCAGTTAGATTTCATCCACATGGAGAGGTGCAACAACCTAAAGTACGTGTTAGTGGTTGTTTGCTCTTTTTCTAGATGGGTGGAAGCCTACCCTTTGAAGGACAATACTGCCTTGTCCACAGCGAAAGCCCTTATTAAAGAGTTCTTCCCTAGGTTTGGATTGCCGAGAATGATCTGGAGTGACAATTGGAGTGAATTTGTGGGTCAAGTGATGAAGAGAGTATGTGATGGGTTAGGTATCCGGCAGAAGTTTCACGCTGCAAATCACCCCCAATCAGCTGGTCTAGTCGAGTGCTATAATGGCACTCTAAAATTGAAGTTAGCCAAAATTCAAGCGAGCTCTGGTTTACAATGGCCAGATGCCTTGCCTCTAGCCCTTCTGTCCACTAGAATGACTGTGCATTAACAAATGGGTTTGAGTCCATACAAGGTAGTGTTTGGTCGCCCAGCAAACATTTGGGGAGTGCAGAGGCCGGTAAAATTTAGTGAAATAGAGCATCCTGTGTTGCTTGACTACCTGTACGAATTGACGGCTAAATTGCGTGTTTTGCATCAACAGGTTCACGATTAATTGCCACAAGCATCTGAAGATCCAGGGCACGCCATTGAGCCTGGCGCCTGGGTACTCATGAAGAATTTTCAGCGAACCAAGAATGAGCAGCCCCGCTGGACGGGACCCTACATGGTGTTGTTATCTACCCATTCTGCAGTATGAGTGCACGGTAAAAAGAACTGGATCCACGGCGTACATTGTAAAAGGGCTCCTTTGCCTCTGCCGTACGACCTGTAGGTCCAGAAAGGACTTCCTGACTCTGAGACTGAGACCGTGCCTCGTTTTCTGCCTTTCAGCGATGCCCGTTTGATTGGAACAAACACTGAGCAAGAAAGTGATGATCTTCTCCAAGAAGCTGTGCCTCCATTGAACCGTTTGAACTCTGTTGAACCTGAACTCCTGTTCTGAGAACAGACATTGCCTGGCAAAGAGCATTATAATATGCGAACGAGAGTCGCGGGACAAATAAAAAGATACATTCTTTCTTTTACTGATTTTTGAAGGTTAACTCTCCACCGAGGAACTGCCTTGATTTTTGTTTTTCGAACCACCATCCGGGTTCAGCTGTAGGGTCGCAGTTGCCGAAGTCTTTGGAGTGCAAGCCGAAGACGTTAGGTCGACGGTTCTGGTTGGCCTAAGGGAGTTGCCCTGGGCTGACAGAAGCATTCCTTAGCATAGAACACCCTACCACCGCGAGCAGCAATTAGAGAGGATGGAGTTTTTCGAGATGGAGAGACCTGTTGAAAGAATACGTTTTAAGAACAAAATCTGTAAATTAATGACCCGAAAACTGTGTTTTTTTATGTTGCTTAGCTTAATGATGTTTTTAATTGGATATGTGACATTCTCTTTTTAAGTGACGTTCATGCCCACTACGCAACCTATACCTCCTCCTACTATTTCTTCTCATTCTTTTCACCCTCTGCCCGAACATGAAATAATTAGAAGATTGGCATTTGCTAACAATTCCTTTGTTCACCTCCTGCACCAACACCAGCTAGTTGTTGGGTTTGTGGCCTAATGCCCCATACGACCGATAAAGGTATTCCTTACCTGGTTTTGCCTTTCAGCTACAATGGTTCTATTTGAGCATACAGAACGATGTTCATTTATGCTCATAGTGTCTATCCCCAACGTTCTGTGAAAGATAGTCCAAAGACTAGTGCTTTGGTCAAGGGTATAGTCGACATGATTAGAGGAATTAGTTCGTTTGAGACTATCCCGAGAGATGAGACAAAAGCATACATTGGTTGGAACGTTACTGGATATGGAGTTAGTCTGAGTGTTAACCAGCGATCAAAAAGTTCTCCACCGATTTGGATAGTGCCCCATCAGGGTCATTATTGTTTGCAGGGTAATGGCAAGAATCCGAGAGCTCAGTTAGGGAAGAGTGTCTGCACTGAGACTTATGTTTTTGCGTCTCAGACTTCCCCAGCGTTCATAGCAGCTAAGGGTACCTACTTCATCTGTTACGACAAAGCGTACACATGGTTGCCCCCTGACTTCTCAGGCACATGTTTTGCTTCGTTCCTGTTGTCTCCCACTTTTACAGCTGCAGCAGATTACCATAAGACGAGAGTTGCTGGAGGTGTCTTCAGAAAGGAAGATAACGCAGGTCAAGAGTTGGGAGATTTCTTTAAGGGTTTTCTGCCGTTCTGGGGACCGATGGCTAACAGCAGGAACATTCGCCAGTTGACGAGAGTGGTTGGGTCCACCATAGTTGAAACTGTCAGTGCCCTTAGTAATCTGACTGCTGAGCTCCAGTCGGATCGACTTATGACACTTCAGAACAGAGTTGCTCTTGATACCATACTTGCAGACAGAGGTGGAGTGTGTAAACTGATTCAATCGAGCTGCTGCGTTTTCATTCTAGACAACGCTCCGACAGTCTTCTAGGCCATTTCCAAGCTACATAAGATCTCCGAGTCTGTACATATAGACGAGGGAGATTGGTCGTTGATGGGATGATTTTGGGGATTGATATCCACGTGGGGATGGAAGATTCTGATGGTCATTGGGATGGTTTTAGCTATCCTTTTCCTGTTCTGTCTCTGTGTACAGTATGCTCCTGCTATATGTGGCCTTTGTGCTACTTCGTGTGCAAGGAGACCTGTTCAGAGAGAGTTGCTAAGTACTAGGATGATGCTACAGCAACATCTTGATGATCTGATGAATATAGACCTGGATTCAGACTGACATGGGTTTGAGTTTATTGCCTATGTAAGGGCAAAAGGAGTGTCTGTAGTTCTGTAACTCTGAGGGTCTGTGGTTCGGATATTCTGAACCCGTTCAATGAAGGTCATCGGAGATAGACGATTTTGGTATCAGCGGACCGCAAATGACGAGTGCTATGTGTACGAGTGTTTTCGTCATAACCGATCAATGAGAACACTACGTATTCAGGGATTTCGTTTGAACCCTCGGGTTCCATTTTGTGTGTGGCAGCCATTTTGTGTGGTTGCCCTCACAAATGACTATGGCTGAATGAGTCTTTGGGACACGTGCACCTTAGCTGACTCTTGTGTGACCTGGCCGAACTGACTCCCTTGCCCGAGGCTGACCTCGCTGAGCCAGTTCCTTGTTAAGCAGCTGGTCAGATAAAGATCAAAGAGCAGGACATTGCTGAGTGTATGGTACATGCACACACCCTTCTATCTTGCTTCTCATCTGCTCCTGTTCCTTCCTTATGGCTTAATCACTGATTTGGGTTGAGGTCTTTATGATGGGTTTGTCCGGCCTGATCAAACAGGAATATTGGAATTTGCTTGGTCATTTCTGGTGGGCTGGACAACGGAAAGTGGGATTGTTGTCATGTGATATGTTTGAAATGTCACCGTTTCATTGGTCAGTTTGTATGTAATTGATGCTAGCCAGGAATGTGATTTTTGGCATAAAAGACGATACTCCGCTCTATGAATTTGTGCAGTCTCTAGCAAACCACCCGTGTTGTGCTTCATAGATCTCTGTTCCTGGTTGCAGCCAATAAATTTGGTCTTTGACGTCATCAAGAAGTGCCCCGTGTCTCTGTTTGCCGAGGCAGGGGAACTCGAAGACATCGGGCGTTATCCCGGGCGCCGCTGGGTTCTAAAACCCGGTTCTTCAATAGCAGGTACCACCTCATCACCATTAAACACAAGTGTATCAGCATTTCATCATTCTTGCGTGTGTGTACCATGCGTTTCATCTCCGCGCAGCAGGCATTTTATCATCACTGACCATGCGTATATCAGGCATACATTACTGTTACAATTATGCTTGTCAGGCACTTCATCACCATTGAACATATGCATCAGGTATTTCATCATGCTCGGCATGTGTGTACCATGCATTTCATCTCTGTGTGTCAGGCATTTTATCATCACTGACCATGCGTATATCAGGCACGATATTACAATTACACATATGTTTGACAGGCACTTCCTCGCCATTGAACATGTGCATGAGGCATGTCATCATCCTTGGCATGCGCTTCATGTGTGTGTGTCAGGCATTTTATCATCAGTGACCAGGCACGACATTAGCTTCACACATATGTTTATCAGGCACTACTTCACCAGTGACCGTGCGCATCTGTCCCTTCGGCCCGTTACTCTCCAGTGTATTATTAAACAGGTACTCATCGCACAACTCCTTATCAGTGAACAAGGCTCGCCCGTGCACTTTATTCTAATTAAAGGTCGCTTTCTGCCGGGCTCTCGGTGTGCACTTTATTAGCATTAAACAGCGGGATTTGTCCGGCTCTATTACTCAATTAAGCAGGGCGCTGGTGTGCACTTTACCATCTCCATCAAACATAGGTTTGTCGTGCACATTGACGCCTGAGCAGAAGTTTATTTACCATGTGCTATTTTACTAAATTGTGACCCTTTTCGCATTTCATGTATTATTACATGGAGGATGTGTTATATTGTCTCCCGGAATCAGCAACAATGTAACCGGCAATTTCTTCTTACAGGAACCAACTATAAAGGACCGGGTCTTCAACTCACCACCAGGAAATCTATGAGTACTGTTTGAAAGTTAGTTTCACTGCAGGAATACTGTATGCCTAGAACCGCCCCACGACTAAACTGACGGAAGATCGACTGAATCTCTAAGAACACATCTTTTTTTTTTTTTTTTTTGTCCTCATTTGCCTGTACCTCTTAACCCAAGACTGTATAGCCAACCACCTACTCGTGCGACCAGAGATGGAACGCACCTCACTGCCACCACAACCTTGGGAACCAACTTGGCGGGAGAATATATCTGGGTTTACTGAGGCATTGATGGCGGATGGCGGCCTGCCAAACCCATCCCCGACTCCATTAAGGTAGGAACTACCGCGAGGCCCAACTCGTATCTTTCAAAACCGCCACAGTGGACCCTGGAGTTTAAAGACATAATCATAGGACCCGGGGAAAAAGAAAAAAAAAAAAAAAAAAAAAAAAAAAAAAAAACCCCGGTGCACTAACACCAAGAAATCAAAAGGTTCCAAAATCTAAGGTTATTACTGCTACAAGGTCTAGCCAAATCTACCTTTGATGTTTCAAGTAGAGATGACAACCAACTGGCGTGTGTTGGCGCCTTGGAATCGACCCAAAATTTACATATCTGTCGCCGAGCGAGTAAAATTGCATAAAACAACAAGGGCCTTGCTGTGCCAGTGACAACACATCTTATACTTAGAACGTAAGAGGAAAGAAAGGACAATGCAAATAAAGAAATAAACTAACAACCTCACAACAAAGAACTAATAGGACAATTAAGAACCCCCATTAAATTAAACAAACCAACAAAGACAAATGCACCCTCAAAACGAGAAACACAAAAAAACACAGACACGCCCGACACATTTGCCAAAGATGTGAGCAAGCACCCAAACATTTACACAAGAGACAAATATTTGAAGAAATCAACCGACAGAAGAAATAGGTATCCCACAAACAAAATCTCACTTCTTTTGATCCAGAGCTATTATTTTTTCCGGGTCCATTCTTAATTGAGTTAGTTTGTTTATTTTTTCAGATGAAACTGACAGTTTAAACCCGGAGCAGGTTCGCTTTGCGCTCTAGAGACGAGCGCTACGATCACACCCAGACAGGAACAAGCAGCACTGAAAGCGACCGCTTTCGCGATCGCTATTGTTAAAAAAAAAAAAACGCCGGCGAGTGGTGCGAGGACCCGCGCCACTGCCAGCATATATCTTCAAATATCTCCGACGTGACGGCCGAGATAATTGAAGATATATGGCCTTCTGGTGCACGTAACAGACACCAGTAGGCCATAGGCGGAGCTATGCGACCGCCTATGGCCTATTGTGTGTTCTGTTTCTAAAGCACACGCACGCGAAGGCAAATAGCATTGCACCTAGGAAAAAACACGCACGAGCAGCGTGGAATTCCTAGGAACATTTTGAGAAGCCCTCAGAAAAGGACTCTCGGCTACGCCCACTGCTGACGCAGTGGCTAGGCCCGAGACCTAAAAAGTCCCTCAGTTAGGCTTACCTCCTAAAATAGATATTGATTAAGAGGTCAAAAATCCGAAGTTCCAAAATAAATAAACGTTCGACGTGGGTGTGTCAAAATACAGTAGTCGAATTGACTAATAAAATTCTCGACTGTGTAAATCAAAGAACAGAAGGTCAATTTATATCGGCCCATTTCCGGAGCCTCTGCTTAGCGATTAAGTAAAGGAAAGGACTTAAGGACTTACCCAGTAGGCTGTTAAGCTTGTCCAATTGATATAAAAAGAAAAGAAAATAACTCTCGGAAGACTGTTAAGCTCCAGTCTAAGTCAGGTTCCAAAATGGGGAAACACTGTAAGGGAAGGACAGAGTGCCAAACATAAATATTTCAAAGTTACCATAAAGGCCCTATAAACTATCAATCTTTAAAGTGCACGTAACCTTACCTGTGGTGCACAAACGCCATTCTTTGCCGCACTCAGAGGAACAAAATTAGAGGGAACACTGGTAAGAAGTACCATAAAAGATATTGAGAGGGTGTCAAACCCTATCTGCGTAACAACTTTCACTCCTATCTCTAACTCAGTCACTAAACTGGTTAGGCGACCTTGGGGCCTTCAAACCTCTAGGAATTCGAAAACTGCACATCCTATGTTCTCCTTTAGAAGGAGCCAGAAGGTATGTGATACCCTAGTACACTGTCAGAAGAAAAGAATAGCAGAGACCCAAAGGACTCTATGGGATACCCCAACCCGATGGGCCACCAACCCTACGATGGGTGTGGGGTATGTCAGTTCACCAAGACATGCAAGTGTATCGACTTGTGCCTGGCTACCACATTTTGATTTGAAACACCTGACAAATTGCAATTCATGTCATGTTATCTATGCTGGAAAATGCCCCTGCAAGATACTGTACATTGGTATGACTACTAGGAAGATGCCTGTTCCCATCACTGAACATAGAAGCGCGATAAGGTGTAGGAGACACAACACAAAATTGACTAGACACTTTTTCAAACACCAACACAATGCTCATGACATTGAATGTTGGGTGATTGAGAAATTGGAACACAGGCATACAGATATGACTAAGGCAACGTTGAAAGAAGAGCTGTGTGTTCTACCTGCGTACTGACCCCCATGGACTTAATGACAAAATCCCATGAGGAGCCCTGAGTAATTACATGACATTAAGGATTACCTTGTGGGCATGGTCTATTCCTTCACCCTCTCCACAGACCCGTTTTCCTTCCTCCTCTCAAGAATAAACTGTTATAATAACCATTGGGCCTTTAGTAGGGACCCTCCTGTGTTTTGACAGAACTGTGCCACTGTTTAAATATGACAAGAACCACTCTGTCACTCATATGTCCCTTCTCCTTTGTATAATAATTGTTCTTCGCATCGTTAATTAAAATTGCTCTGGGAATGGGCTACTACAGCCCCCATATTTAATCTTGACAACACAGGACTGTCCCGTCCTGTGTTCGATCTTTTTCAATCTTAATATACCTTGGAAATAGACTTCATTTCCCAAGTTCCCCTGTAGAAGTGGATGCCTGCTATAGGCTCCTACAGTAGCGTAGCGCGGGTACATGACGCAACCATGATATAGGCGGTGCTCTTAGTGACAAGTGCTGTAAGGAAATTCCTCTTTTTGTATGATGACCGCCCCAAATGTTTGTGCGGATGCTGTTGGTTTCGAGTGAAGAGGTACCAGTGTATATGCTCTGACTGCTCAAATATATGTGTAATTAGCTAATACCTGATTAACATTTTTAACTTACCTATAAGCCCCTAGTATACTGTACCTTGTGTAGCCAGAGCCTGTAAGTTAAATGTCACTAGCGGGTTGCTTCACTCATTGTGAACCAACTAGTGTGACAAGTTGAAAACATGACTCTCGGTCCGCCACTGCATCCTAGTCGTGCAGCTTTTAAACTGCTAACTCAACTTGGCAAAAGAACTCTCCTCCCAAGTCCAAACCTTGCATTTGAGAATACCTAGACTAGTGCTTCAAGTATCAAATTAATAGCGAGATTACATTTAAGTTGTTCTCAAAGCCAAATTTAAGCTCACAATAGTATAAAAATGGCTTAAGATAGTCACCACTTCTTACTTAAAACACATTCTAGTAGCTATTTATGTTTACCTCCAGCAGCTGTTACCTGAGACAGCTGTCTGTCCTACTGCCATTAGGTGAATGGTGCCCAGGAAAGGAGAACAAAAGGCCTGTTGGTGGGAGGAGGTGAGGCCTCCTTCCTACATTAGGGCCAGAGGGTTGTGCCCACAGAGCAAAGCTTCAAAGGGTCAACTGCCTGTCACAAGCAAATGCGAGCCACACTTTAGCCTGCTCTCTCCTTTGCCTAGGTCGAAAGGCTGATATGTATTTTTAGAGTGGACAAACCTGTTGCAGATTCAGTTTTCTAGGATGAGTTCCTCCTTATAGTGGATACTTCTAAGGTGTGCCCCCCATAGCTCTGACCCAGGGAGGACAAGTGCTGACAACTTGAATTAGAGCAGAGAGATGGACTGTAAAATGTATTTTAGTGCCAAGCCCCCATAAAGTGAGGCAAGAGTGGATAGGGTTGCCATGCGAATATTACTCCCATTGGTATTTGAATCTTTTCCATCCGTAAACTTGAAACTTGCATAAAAGTGACATCCCTGGACACCAGCCTCAGAACACTACATTACTCAGAGAACAACAGAAGAAGGATTGCACCTGCTTAACTAGTAGACCTCAGAAAGAATGGTCAAATCAAAGAGAACTCCACCTGCTGAAGCAAACACAGGCCTTCAGAAAGTGGACTGCTCCTGTTGTTAAAGTTGTGGAGAGAGATTCCCTAGGGCTGGACCTGCTCCCCCTTGTGGCAAGGACCAGAGAGTCAACCCTAATAGCAGGATTACTAGCATCCTGTTCAGCTCCAGGAACACAAACACTACATAAGCCCTGGATGTACAAGAGCAAGCTGCCAGTTAAGCCTGGATTTGCTCCCAACCCCGCTGTTGTATTATGGAGATCGTGTCCTAGTCCTTAAGAGGTTCTCACCAAGACCTAAACCTTGGCTGGTACCAGAGGGAACTCTTTCCCCTGACAGAACAGCAACTTGTGAGGCTAAAGCTCAAGGATAATGTTTTTTAGAATAACCCAGAGGCTACCACACTACTGCTACTCAGCTCTCCATCTTTGTTGAACCCTGCCAGGGCAGCTGACCTCAGACTGCAACCACTGAAATGTTTTTCCGGTTTGTGGATAGCCTCAATCTACCATCAAGAACTAAGGCTCCCACCAGTCTGCTGGACCTTGCCTGTCCACCGACATCAAGCCTAATGCTGGATACAAGATGCAGAAGACGAGAACTCTCAACAAAGAAAATAGCCATAAACATTATTAAGTGTGAAGGTACGGTTTGACTGGGACCTACCAGCCCCTGTATCCAACCCGCATCCCATTGCTGTCGGCCTGAAACTTTAACTTTGGCCTTGACAATCACGTTGGAGGCTCATAGACTACTGCTACTATTGAAAAGTAGTAATTTATTAAACCTTTTGAATGAATTGCAGTGATTTATGAAAATCTATGAAAAATCATAACTTTTTTTACCTTAATCAGATTTTTGTTTTTTGTTTTACATTTAAAGAAAATAATATATGCTATTTTTATAAATTGGAGTATCATTTTTATTGTGTTGTGATTTCTACCTATTTTATGTTTTGGTATTGGTATATGTTTTACATTTTTTTCATTTGAGGTATACCTGACTGCTCTGTGTCACAGCCACCCAGGACTGAGTTGATGTGTAAATTAAAGAAAACTAACTGGATTTGATACATAGAAGTTACATTATTACTTGGTGTGGTTTCCCAAAAGTAGCCTAACTAATAATCCACATTCTCACACAACTGCTCAATCCAGTTTAGGGGTAGCTAGAAAACCGCTCAAGGACTCATTTTAGCAGTAATTTAAAATTCCAACTCAATAGGCAAGTAAAATTCTATATTACTATTTTGCAAATGACACTTTTAGAAACTGTAATTTTTCTGCCTAAACCAAAATGGGATTTTCAGCCAGTGTCACCTGACTGCTGATGGCTCCCCTGTGGTGAAATGTGGATTGTTCTCAGACAGTGGACAAAGGGCTTGGGTATGAGGAGGTGTTTTTCTTCCTTGGACATGATGACCTAGCTAGGGCTGAATGACCACAGGAAAGGGTTAGCCTATTATCATAGCCACATCTCTGGGTGGGAACAGGGCGCTTTGACCAGAGGAAGAAAGGTTCCACCATATTGGATTTAGGCAGAGAGGGGCACTGTGGGATATTTTATAGTAGAATTCACAGGAAGGCCTGCTAAAGTCACCCCAGGGAACTTTACCCTAATTTGTTAGGGAGTGACCAGGAATTTCTCCCGCATTATTGTGCAGTGAAATTTGCATCAAAATTTCTCAGCTTCCTCACTATTGTTCTGAGGTCTTGCTTCCTCGTGCTGCGCTGCATGGGAAAGTAGTACTCAGCTTTCAGCATATGTTAAACCCCTCCCCAATATTGTCATTGTGTATTAAACACATGCAGGGAGCAGCCTGCGCTACATTTCCCCAACCAGCACTACACTGCCTGGAAAGATGGCCTGTAATAGGGCTATGCCTATATTTGAGAAAACACATACACGCACA
The DNA here is from genome assembly GCF_964263255.1 of Lissotriton vulgaris. NCBI lineage: Eukaryota > Metazoa > Chordata > Amphibia > Caudata > Salamandridae > Lissotriton > Lissotriton vulgaris. The sequence goes on along the minus strand of NC_141695.1, from coordinate 1,137,828,698 downwards.
CTACACAACCAAGCACCACAACAGTCCGTGAGCTACATTTCCCTAACCCACAGCTTTCCAAACTTTTCATGTGGGTGACACACTTTTTGGTGATGCATCATTATGGGGCACAGTAAGGCAGCGTAGCTAGCGAGCGTAGCGATCGAGCCTAAAACCACCTAAAGTGGGTTTGGGGTGTTCTTCCCACGGAAGAAAATGTTGAAATAAAAGTGGGCAAATGTTGCATGTCTGTCTCCCTCCCTTTGTCTGTCTGTCTCCCTCTACTTCCCTCTGTCTCCCCCTGACTCCCTCCCTCTGTCTCCCTCTGCCTACCTCCCTCTATCTCCCTCCCTCTGTCTGCCTCCCTCTGTCTCCCTCTCTCTCTCTGTCTCCCTCCATCTCCCTCCCTCTGTCACCCTCTGTCTCCCTCCCTCCCTGTCTCCCTCTATCTATTGCCCTCTGTCTCCCTCTCTTTCTGTCTCCCTCTCTCAATCTCCCTCTCTCTGTCTCCCTCTGTCTCCCACCCTCTTTCTCCCTCCCACTGTGTCTCTCACAGTTTCCCTCCCTCTGTCTGTCTGTGTCTGTCAGTCTCCCTCCCTCTGTCTCCCTCCTCCCTCTGTCTGTCTCCCTTCCTCTGTCGCTCTGTCTCCCTCTGTCTGTCACACTCTGCCTCCCTCTGTCTACCTCCCTCTGACTCCCTCCTCTCTGTCTGTCTCCCTCTCCTTCCCTCTGTCCCCCCGACTCCCTCCCTCTGTCTCCCCCTCTTTGTCTCCCACCTCTCTCTCTCCCTCCGTCTCCCTCTCCCTCTCTGTCTCTCTGCCTATCTGTCTCTGTCTGTCTCAGTCTCTGCCTCAATCTGTCTTTCCCTGTCTATGCCTCTGTCTGTCTGTCCCTGTCTCCCTCCCTATGTCTCCCACTCCATCTCTCTGTCTCTGCCTCAATCTGTCTGCCCCTGCCGGTCCCTGTCTCTGCCTCTATTTGTCTCTTTCTGTCCCTGTCTCTCTCTGTCTCTGTCTCTATCTCTCTCTCTCTCTCTCTCTCTGTCTTCCTCCCTCCCTCCCCCCCTCTCTCTGTCTCCCTCCCTCTCTCTCTGTATCCCTCCCTCTCTTTCTCTGTCTCCCTCCCTCTCTGCCTCTATCCCTCTCTGTCTCTCTCTGTCTTCCTCTGTATCACTCACTCTTTCATCCTCTCTCTCACTGTCTCCCCCCTCTCTCTCCCTCTGTCTCCCTCCCTCTGTCTGTCTCTTGTCTGTGTCCCTCTTGTCGGTCTCCCTCTTGTCTGTCTCCCTCTTGTCTGTCTCCCTCGTGTCTGTCTCCCTCCCTCTGTCTCCCTCTCTCAGTCTCCCTCCATCTGTCTCCCTCCTCCATCTGTCTCCCTCCACCATCTGTCTCTCTCCCTCCATCTGTCTCCCTCCTTCTGTCTCCCTCCTTCTGTCTCCCTCCTTCTGTCTCCCTCCCTCTGTCTTCCTCCCTCTGTCTCCCTCCCTATTTTAATCTCCCTCAGTCTCTCTCCCTCCCTCCCTCTGTCTCCCTCCCTCTGTCTTACTACCTCTGTCTGTCACCCTCTGTCACCTCACCCCAGCTTCCCGGGCACACACACAGCCGCATCCGAGCACTTTACAGGTCTTTAATAGACCATTTACTTGTTAATGAGGCTTTGTTGTGAATCGCCTGGCCCCCATAGAGCAGAGTGTCTAGGAATGCCTCTTAATTAGCAGCAGTTATGTCCGCGACACACCCACCATTTGCAGGGGACACAGTACTGTATCGGGGCACACAGTTTGGAAAGCTCTGCCCTAAGCAGTGCTGCACATTCCTCTATGCTTACAACGGGGCCTGAAAACTGGTGCTTCGCAGTTCACTATTAAATTAAAGCAGATGTCAGTCTTGAGCAGTGCTTTAAATGGGCGGGTACTGTCCGATACTGAATACCTGCACTTCTTTAATTTGAGAGATTGAATACCTTCACTTCTTAGCGCTGCTGCAATACATTTAATAGTATATTACCAGCACTTCTCAGGAGTAGAAGATACTCTGGATATTGACTACCCGCTCTTCTAGCACTTCTATTTTTCCATTTAAAGTCAGTGCTTTGAATGGGCCCGTACTGTCCATTATGCAGTACCTGCACTTTTCTATTTTGAGAGGGAGAGTGACATAATACTTTTTTTAAAAAAAATTTTTTTTTAGTTTATTAGAAAGAACAGAGAAATAACAGCGGCAGTCCCGCACATCGTCCCACGCAGGGGGCATAAGTATAGGCAATTAGCAATGGTGTTTAGCAACAGCAGGCTGCAATCGGACAGAGCAGAAGAGCAGTGTCATAGGATTAAGAAGCAGTTTAGGCGCGAGCACAGTACCAAAGATCCATCGAGTTAGACATGCAGCCGCAGGTGGAGTAGCCACATGTGCACACATAATATCGTGTCCAGATCTGAAAGGGCTTATCATCTATGTGGGTGCCTCAAACAAATAATTAACAAAAGACAATAACCCCCCCACCCCTCCCACCCCCCCCCTTAGCAGTGGTGACAACAACATTCAGCAATCATTCAATTTGGTTCCTCTATTAGATCTGGAATAGATGGAGCGCTCGTATGGAGGATGGGCAAACTGCAGATGGTAAACCTCTTGAAAGAAAGCGGACCAAGGGGCCCAAGCGGTACTGGAAGTTTTTGAAGTTGCCCAGGAAGATGTCCACCACTCGTTCCATGCTAAGCAGTTTCCATAGTTTTGCGTGCCATAGGGAGATCGCCGGAGCCTCCGCTTTTTTTCCAGGCTGACGCTAGGGTAAGTTTGGCAGCTCCAAAACAGAGCCACAGGATTTGTTTATCCGCACGTGTCTGATGTTCAAGAATTGGGTCCCGGAGGCCCAAAAGCACATAGGCTATAGAGTCCTCCACTGGGTAACCAAGGATCTCCTTAAGATGGGAAAGGATCTCTTCCCAGTATGGTTGAATAATCGGGCAATCCCACCAAATGTGGCGGAAATCCCCAAGCAAACCACAGCCCCTCCAGCATCTATCAGAAGTAGTCGGGAATATACGATGGAGCTTGGACGGGTACAAGTACCAGTCCATGAGCGTCTTAAGATGGGCCTCTCTCAGGTCCAACGAATGGTTGTGCGCGGCAATATCGCGCCACAGTGCCGACCACTCCTTGTCTGAGATGTCCCGCCCCAGGAGCTCCTCCCATTGCCCCATATAGCGGGGGCGAGGCGACACCGCCGAGGTAAGTAGTAGCTGGTAAAGAAAGGATACGACACCTTTCATGGCTGAAGTCCGGAGGATGAAAGCCTCAAAGGGCGAAGGAGGTCTCGTAGCTGCATTGAGGACTCTAGGTGATGTGGCCCAATGAAGCAGCTGGACATGGTGGAATCGCTCTGACGGAGGGACTTCATAGTCCCTCATACAATTATCAAAGGTGAGTGGAGTATAGCCATGAAACAGGTGGGTTAAAGCCCTACATACCTCCTCCCTCCATACCTTGAAGGGGCCCTCCTGTAGCGCCGGTGGGAAATCCGGATTAAAGTGTATAGGTGTGAACGGAGATGGAAAGGTAGTCCAACGATCATCAGTGGCTAACGTATCCCAGACCTTTAGGGTGGTACTGGTGGGAGTACTAATGTAGGCGTTCTGGGGCCTGTCTTTCTTGGGTTTCCAGGCCAGGTCCCAGATTGATCTACCCGCGACACTCCTGTCCATGTGTAGCCAGTGTTTCTCCGAGGTCTGTTGGGGCCATTCCACCATTACTCGTAATTGGGCCGCTTTGTAATACAAATGCATATCGGGAAGACCCACTCCTCCCTCCCCTGTGGCTATCGCAATGTTGCGAAAGAGAACCGCGCTCGACCCCCCCTGCCAAATGAACCGGAGCATCTGGGTTTTAAGGCGTCGAAAGAAGTCTACGTCCAGATGAATGGGGAGCGCCTGAAAGAGGTATAGGTATTTGGGGAGGAGGACCATCTTGATGGCGTGAATTCTGCCCAGCCGCGATATGTATTTGGGCTTCCACCGATCCAAGTCCGCCCGGGTCTTTGCCAGCAGTGGTGGAAAGTTCGCGGAATATAACTTCCCAATCGTGGATGTCAGACGGACTCCCAGATACACGATGGAGCTGGAGGCCCAGGCTAACGGGGTGAGAGGCCGCACTTGTTCCACCTCTGCAGGTGAAAGCGTGAGATTTAGAACATAAGATTTGTCATAGCTGACCTTGAAGCCGGCTACCTCCTCAAAGCGTGATAACACCCCCCGGACATGTGGCAGAGAGTGTGCCGGGTCCATAATAGAGAGCAGCACATCAACCGCAAACAGGGAAATTTTGTGCTGTTCCCCAGTAAAGGGAAGACCCCGTATTTCCCTGTGCTCCCGCACTGCTAACGCCAATGGTTCGATGCTCAGGGCAAAGAGCAGGGGGGAAAGAGGACAGCCCTGCCTGGTGCCAGGTGAGTGCAAGAAAAATGCAGACAGGTGGCCGTTCACTGACACTCTAGAGCGGGGGTTGTTGTAGTTCGCTTTCACCATCGAAAGGAACTTATCTGAGAAACCAAAAGCAGCTAAAGTGTGGAACAGGAAGCTCCAGTTCACATGGTCGAAAGCTTTTTCAGCGTCGAGGCCTACTAGTACCGCTGGGATCCGGAACCTGTTAGCCTTCTCTATCAAGTGGACAACCCGCCTAGTATATCATGGGTCTGACGGCCCTTAATAAATCCAGATTGGTCCGGATGTATGAGTGCCGGCATCAGATCTTGGAGCCCGCTAGCAATAATCGAGGAATACAGCTTGGCGTTGATATTGAGGAGGGCTATCGGGCGATACGAAGAGCACTGAGCGAGGTCCTTCCCAGGTTTAGGTATGATTGAAATGACGGCCTCAGCTAGCGAGCCAGATGTGGCGCCAGATTCAGCCATGTCATTAAAAAGGGAGACAACAAAATCGCACACCTCGGTGGCATATGTCTTGTAAAAGAGGGCGGTATAGCCATCCGGCCCCGGAGCTTTATGGAGTTTCAGTTTTTTTTTGTTTTATTTTAATTTTTGGAAACCTTTATTGTGCACCATCAAAGAACAAATACGGGCCTACAACCATCCGGCCGGCCTCGAAACTGTTATGAGCATTGTGGCAAGTTATACTTCGACTCAGTAGCACTTCAGTACATGAAAACATTCAACGTGAGTTACACGTACCACGTACCACCGAGTAACAGGAGAAGTTAAGGTTAATTTTTAAAATATTTTTTAAATATATACGAAGATACAGAAGCTAAGAAGGATCAGCGTACATGCAGTCCACCTAAGAAATAAGCGGGCAACGTCTATCAGATGAAATCCAACGAGCAGTCAAACATAGCCAAAATGACGGCACAGGGATAGCACAAAAGGATAAACAAGCACAAAGCATGTTGCGCGCCAGCCGCTACCCACCTTACACCAATCCACCCCACTGACCAAGAAGAAAGCAAAAAGAAAGGAAGATAAAACAAAAGAGAAAATTAAGGCCCAGAGAAACAAAAGCGAACCAAATAAGACCCCTCCCCCTACCCCCCACCCTACACGCATGCAGAGGCTATGGCCTACCCCCCCTCCCCCCCCCCCTAGCAGTGTGCCTGTGGCCTAAAAAAGAGTACCCGAAATGCAGAGACAGAAAGAAAAGGAAGAAAAGAAAAGGAATTCCATGATATCGGAGGAGGGCCGAGCGTATATACTCAAAGCAATCAACATGCGCAACCACGGCCGCCCATCCCCGGACCCCAAAACCAATACAGAACCAACATCCAACTCCCCGGTTTGTACAGTATAGTCCCAGCAGTACGAGCTTCAGCAAGCAAAGAAGAAAGAAACATCCTCAACCCAGCCCCTTACGGTCCAATGTGTCAACAAGGTCCAACTGCACGGCAACCATCCTGGGCGGGGTAGGCAGACGAAGCAACCACAGCAGAGTAGAACGCTGTCCATCAAGGACTGTCCAACGCAAAGCCATGCGTGCTACGATAGTACAAAAAGGAAGAACACGCAGCAATAGTCCGCCAAGAGAAGCCAACCAAAGCAGTAGCATCAGTCCCAGGGGAAGGTAGCAAGTTCCGCCAGTAGACCACAAAGGAGCTGTCGGGCATGGCTTCTGGAGAAGAGTCCCCCGCCACCGCATGAGACCACGAACACCAGACATCTTCCCAACTAGTACATGCAGCGGCGCGGCGGGATCAGGATCCTGTACCTGCAGCGCATTTGTGGACAGCTGAGTAGGCAATCCGCAGCAATCGGGCATAGGATGTGGCGCAGTGCCCAGCACTCGCAAGCAAACTTGGTCAGTCGAGGCCACAGTAGATGAAATGGCGTCTAGCCGGTCCTCCAGGTCTCGAGCAACAGCACATTGGGCAGCACGTAACTCACCCAGGGCTCCCAAAACATCGGCAATCCGCAGGGGTGTCTCAGGAAATAGGGGTACAGCAGCTCCCCGTACATCGGGCATACCAGCAAGGAGCAGTGCTCGAGATTGGGCGTGGGCATCCCCGGTGACCAGTCGATCCTCTAGTTGCCACTGCACACACTGCTCACAGGCGTGTACCAGATCCTGAAGCTGGCCGCCAGCGCCTCTTGTAGATAGCCGATCACCCCGCCGGCACTCCACACAACGTAGCCAAACAGGGGGCACAAGGGCAGCACATTCCATTTCTACACCCCTCACGATGCCAGGGCGGTGGAAGCAGTAAACGGTGACTCCAGCAGCAGCCCGGGGCAGTCTCTTGCAAGCGGCGAATGTCCGATCTCTAAGATGGCGCCCACCACAGTGTTCGAGGAGACAAAGTAACGAGCAGAGCCGTCTGCGGGCTGGAGAGACGATACAGTGTATCGCTCACAGCAGCGGGAACAAACTTGCAGGGTAGCAGAGCAAGCAGGGCTTTCGGAGCGGAGAACCCAGTGTAACAGCTGTTCCTCACCGGTCGGCGCCGCCCCGCCTGAGATGGCCGCCGTTGTTGCGTTCAGGGCCGGCCACACACGCAGAACAAAGACCCGGTCTCCGCCATGAAGCACCAGGGAGAGGGCGAGGGCGCTCCGTCACCTTCACTGCACGGAACTCACAGGTAAACACATCAATAGAACCGGGTTCACCTCCCGACTCCGACAACGCCGCGCAAACACAGGATCACTGGCAGGATAGGGCAGAAAACGGGAGAAAGGCGAGAGGGTCGGCGGAGGAGTCATGGTTGCTAGCTAGGCTCCTCCTCCGAGTTTCAGGTTTTTAATGGCATCAAGCACTTCGTCGCGAGTGAACGGGGCAGCTAGCCGATCGTTCCATTCCTTAGAAACCTGTGGTATCGGCAGACCCCGTAGATATTCCAGCTGGGCATCAGAATAGAGTGTGTCCCCCGTATAGAGTTCCGAGTAGAAGTGGCCAAAGAGGCCAGCCTTAATCTCATCCCGGTGCTGCAGCTCTCCCATCGAATCTTGAACCCCTCCTATGTAATCCCGCTCCCTTTTTTCTCTAAGTTAATGAGCTAGGTGTCTCCCACCTTATTTCCTTGGGAGTACGAAAGGTGCCGTAGTCTCAGCGAAGTGAACTCCGCTCTATTGTTGTAGTGGGCCCTCAGTTTCCCCCTAACCACCATCAAGGGGCAGAGGGTCAACCTAGATGGATTTAGATTGTGCGCCTGCTCAAGGGCTGCAAGTTCTATTTCCAACTCCTCTCGTTCCTTTTGTCGCAGCTTATTGAGGTTAGCATTAAGGGCCAAGCAGGTGCCCCTAATTGACACCTTAAAGGCATCCCAGGTGGTAGATGTAGACGTATCGGACACAGGGTTGAGAGCAAAAAACTCCCTAATAGCCTTCCGCAAGTCCTTGCTTGAGGTGTCGTCCCTAACAACTGCCGCTGGGAAGTACCACTTTCGAAGTCCGTCACCTACCAGTGACCAGCGAAGTCCGAGCACGAGTAGACTATGGTCAGAAACAGATAGCGGGAATATGCTAGAGTCGCGGACATCGACCCTGAGGGCCTGACCTAGAAAAATGTGATCCAGGCGAGAGTAGGTGTGGTGGACATGGGAGAAAAAGGTGTAATCTCGGGACTGGGGGTGCATGGAACGCCATCCATCGATTAAGCCCAGGTCACCAAGAAGCCGCTGTGTCTCAGCGGAGAACAAGCCTGCATCCATCCTTTGGGTTCCAGAGCTATTCATCTCTCTACTCCACACTAAGTTAAAGTCCCCCAACAGAAACAGGTGTCCCTCAACAAAGTCACCTATCTTCCGCAGCAGGCCCTGAAGAAAGCTATTTTGTCCCGCATTGGGGGCATACACCACCACAAAAGTGCTCAGTCTACCATGGACCAGACCCTTCACCATCAGCCAACGGCCCTTCTTGTCGCTGCGCACATCCATAGGCTGAAAATGAAGGGCCGCCCGAAAGAGAAGAGCCACTCCCCTGTGTTTCGTGGAAGCAGATGACCTATATATGAGGGGGAAAAGCTTGTGCCGGAGGCGAAGCTCATCCCTACGCGCCAAATGAGTCTCCTGGAGACCCACGATATCAAGCTGGTGATCATTCACATACTTTCACACCTTCTGACGTTTTTGCGGGTAATTCAGGCCTTTGACATTCCATGTCCCAATACTAAGAGGCATCATTAGGCAACAACCCCACTACCGCTACTTCCGTACCACCCTGTCCCACCCCTTCACATCCACCTTCGATGACCATAGGCAACGCGGTAGAATAGTGACATGCAATAGTGTCCAAGAGCGAGAGGATACCGGCCAATCCATTTCTCCACATTCCCCCATCGTACCAGAACCCCCTACCAAGCAACCCCAAACTCCATCCCATCTCCCCGCTCTCTGGCAAAGCCGAGGTCCTCCCATATAGCCACCCCAAAACCTCACAGTTAAAGAGCAAATGCCCAGAGCCCCAGAAGCCAAACGTAGACCGTCCTGGGACACATCACTTGCATACCATAAAACAAAAAACGCAGTCATCCACACATGCCTGTCACCACTACTACCCCCTCCGCTCCCCCCCTCCCCTTGTCCCCAACAAACTCCTTTCATACCACCCCCCCATAAGAACTCCTAGGTCTACCCCCAAAACAGTAGAGTAGTAAGAAGCAGCAAGAAGAAAAAGAAAAACAAGGAGGAGCAATGTACTTAACAGTCCTAGTGCAGAGAAGTCTGTAGATTCCTCCGGAGGTTGAGGATGGGGCACCACATGGTGTGTCCCAAAGGCCACGGACCGGGGTGTCTTCCAAAAAAGTACAAATTTACCCACGGTACCTGAAGATACGAGTCCCTCCGGCACCAAGCGACCATTGTCTCAGGACTCAGGCTGCCCCGGAGCTATGCTGTGAAGTCGCCTCCGTCGCCGAGGCTACAGAGGCCAGCGCTGCCCCCCTTTCCTGTAAGCTGGTCGTACGATCTGGTCGTCTCCGATTTGTCTCTCGTTCCACTCTCTGCCATGAGGAGGACCGCCATCTTCTCCGCGACGGGGAGCTTCCGCCCTCAGGGGAGGGGGCCGTGTCGTCAAAGCCCAGGAGGTCCCTTGCCACCTGAAGAGATCGGATCTGTGCCAGTCTATTCTGCCATCTGAAAATAATGCGGAAGCGGTGGCCCCAGTGTGTTCCTGCAGAAAGGTGGTCACAGGACGAAACTCACGCCTCTTTTGGAGTGTCGAAGCTGCCAAGTCTTGGTATAGTTGGGGGTGGTGATCCCGGAACTGCAACGATGAAATCTCCCGTGCCTTTCGAAGAATGCGTTCCTTCAGCTGGAAATCGTGGACGCAGACCAAAATGTCGGGTGGGGGACCCCCTCCACGTCTAGGCAGAGCGACCCTGTGGACTCTGTCCATCTTAATTTCTTGGAGGTCCCCTATCGTCCAGGATTTGCAGGAATAGAGCTAGAACATAGCCCCATAGATCACCTGCTTCCCCATCCCAGGGCACTGCTCGTATGCGGATGTTGTTCCGGCCGGAACTATTCTCCAAGTCCTCTGCATGTGCCTGGAGATCCAAGTTCTGCTCCGTGAGCCGAATCACATCTTGCTGCAATTGGTGTACATCGTTCGCTACACTCAGGTCGTGATCTTCCAAGGTAGCAACCCTCTCTCTGATGCCGTCCAGGTCCCTCCTCACCTTGCGGAGGTCCGAAGCCAGTTGGGAACGAAGTTCAGATATGTCCTCCTTAATGGAAGCAAAGAGCTCCATCATAAAAGCTTTGGTCGCTGGCGCCTCATCATCCTTCGGCTTAGGCGAAACACTAGGCCCAGGGGACGCCGCCTGCTGGGATCCCTTCGACGGGCCATCTTTACCGGGCTTCCCCTTACGTTGTGTGGAGGACATTGCGTCGCCTCTGCTCGCTCGTGTATTCAGGGCGAGGGATCTCCGTCTGCTACCTCCACTGCGCCACAGGCCGACCTCACCCTGTCACTGTCCAAGTCCTGGCCTAGGAGCAAGGGGCACGTTTCAGCAATCCTCCGGCGGATATCGTGCTCCCCACGCGGTGTATGGCGCCCGGGCGCCCGGGCACCACGCGCTAAAGTCACTCATTCCAGCCGCCGCCATTGATAACTGCGGCCTTTACTCCTCAGGCTTGCGCCAGTCCAAGCTTCCCGACAGGCAGGGTGGCTCCGAAGCACTGGCCCCTAGGGGACCCCCTCGGCAGCAGGGGCCCACCGCAGAATCGAAGTGTCAGGCAGGATCCCCTGTCTTCCCGCAGGAGCTCGTGCAATCACAAGCCTGTGTACTCTAATGGCAGCTCCCCGCAGCAGCGTGACCCATCAACCGGGAACGGGAGAGGGCGGCTGGTCCGTACTCCCGGGTGTCCCCAGCAGGCCCCCAAGGTCCCGGTAGCCACAACAGCAATGTAATTCCAGTGGCAAACTCAGTTCACTGACCAGGGATGGGGGGAGGCGCTGCGCGGCAGCGGGTCTTTTCGTCCGTGCAAGGCATCGCGCCCGGCCTCCTCCTGCAGGCACCGAAGTAGTTAACCAGCAATGCTCCACAGATCTGGGGGCTCCCGCGGCAATCTCCAGGCGAAGAGAGACACAGCGCGAGCCGGGGCCACCTCAGCAAACGGCCCTCCGATGGTGCCTGCCCTTCGTGTCGCAGCGCCGGAAGCCCCTTCTCTCACTCGAGGCCGGGGATCTCTAGGCCACACTCCGCCGCGGCGCACGTGGCAAGACGTCACCGTCTCCACTCCTCCGGGGGCCAAAACTTCGCAACCGGATCGTGCCCCCTGTCAGCAGGACTTACAGCAGGCAGGTGGGGCGCCGATAACTCGCTGCTCCGGGGGCTAAAACAAAGCTAAGCAGAGTTCGGCGCCGGAGGGACTTCACTACACGTCCTACTCCGACGCCATCTTGGCCATGCCCCCGACATAATACTTTTAATTAGAGAGCACTGGCACTTCTCAGAAACAAGCAGGTACTCTGGTGCAGAGTACCTGCACTTCTATTTTTCAATTCCAAGCACTGTTTGAAGTACTGTCCTTGCGTAAAAAATATCCGGTTCTCAACCACCTTAACCCCACCTCCATCCCGGCAGTGACGATTCATTGCTATGCCCCCCCAACTCCCTCGCACTGCAAGCTGCAATAGAGTATCTGGGCTTGCTCGAGTGCCTTTCAGGAGCTTAGTCCCTATAGATAGCAACTCGAAGGTTGGCCGCTCACACTGTACTAATTCGAAAGATAAATACTTCTGGTTGGAGCAACAGTTAAGAAATCTTTTAAAATAGCCTCTAATATGGAGCATAAGTTGTGGCAAAGCCAAAAGTAAGCCCAGCCGGGGAGACAGGTGTCTAATCGACCCATGACATCATTGGCCGAGATGTGCGGGTCATGAACCTTGCCTGTTGAGACTGCAGTCCGAGACTGAAACGTTCTGTTTCTCGTTCCTCTCGAATCCCTTACCGAGTGTCATACAGTATTAAGCATTTCATCACATCTCAAGCCCTGGCCTCGCTTTTCGAAAAAGAACAGCTACATTGAAAAAAAATATATGGCAGGGCCGCGGCTGATGTTTGTAACACCTGCAGGACACACTTCTTCTTTTGGGAAAGAATATAGTTCGGATCGGGGGAGGGTGTTACAGAATCGGTTCATAGTTTCGACCAAAGCTGCCCGAGTCCAGGACTTTTCCCTGAGTAAGGCCCGTAGGGCCTCACAATTGGGAGTGATGTCATTTGCTCTCTTCCGGGAAATGGTCGCAACCACTCAATGGAGGTAAGAGGGAAGTTGCACCCTCAGTCTAAAGCATTGAATTATGTGTTTTCACTCAAAAAACATTTGAGCCAGTGGTGGGAGAGGTGGGGGTTGTTGAAGTAAGGCAGTGGGTCACAGTCACACCAAAGGCTTTGTACACGTTATACTTTATACAATGAAAGTTTTCAGCAAAACTGTCGATTGATTTTTTTTTGTAAAAGTGAAATTTAAAAATGGTTTATTTTGCCCTCTCTTAAAGATATTCTCTTGCTAAATAGGATTTTTTTTCTGTATTTCAGATCCGTTCTCAGCCTCATTTAGAGCGCGTGTGGGGGGTGTGGGGGGGGGGGGGGGGTAAATGGTGGTCCACATGCAGTGGTGGCTGCCCTGGGGCCGTAGTGGTAGGCCGGGCGGATGGAGGAGGAGCAAGCAGGAGGGGTGGCTTAAAAAAAAAAGAAAATGGCACTTACCTGGCCGCTGCCTCCCCTTTGTTATTCCGTCGAGGACTCTGCAACAGGAAGCACCCAGGCTCCCAGACTGTCCCAGCCAATCACGACATTGCTGATAGCAGCATCATGATTGGTTTGAGCACTGTGGTTCGGCGCTCAGAGAGAGAGTGGATGCCTGGGCATGAAGGCTGTAATGCAGCCTGGGTGGAAAACATGCAAAGTGCACATGAAGGTTTGGTCGGCTCGAGAAGGCCGGCCAAATTGTCATGCACACTTAAGTGCACATATCACTCCAGTCCTCACCCTGCTGGTTGACAGCCCAGCATTACCCCTTAAAAAAGAAAACTGGGCCAGTACTATTAACAAATGATAATAACGTTATGTTATTATCATTTATTTTTCGTGTGGTGCGACGCTCCTCCGCCTTAGAGGAGGAGATGCTGCTGTCCTGATGGTGGACTTGCCATTTCTTGATCCACTATTGAAAACCACTTACGGCACAACCAGTGCTTTTTTTGAGCTGTTAGTTGCGGGTGGTGGCCACTGACACTCATTTTTGAAGACTGGCACTCATTTTGCCACAGCAGACATTTCCAGAGAGCAAGAGGAGGAAAATACACAAACGGAAAAAGAGGAAAAGAAAGACTGAAAAAACTTCACCAAGGGAGAAACAGGAACCTGCTTCAGTGAGATAAAGTGGCAGTGAGTGTACTCAGCACACTGACATTTAATTGTGCTAGCCGAGGGCTTCTAAACTGCACTTTGGGCACCATCATTCAGTATTTTACAAATTAAGCACTGGGCACCGTGGACCAGAGGTGAAATTGCATTGTAGAGGGATCCCAATTTTGAACACACCTTCACACCATTAACAAGGTGCTGGGAGATCTCGGAGCTCATCATTTTAAATCAGTTGCCATAATTTTTAAGGAGGGAAACTGATGTTTTATTGATTATGGTGCCCTGGAAGTATTACGAAAAAAAAATCAATGGTGAATCCAATAGGTCTAGCTTGCATTTTTTCTTCTAATTAAAATAGCACAAAAGGCCTGTTGCAGTGAAAAGAAACAAAGTGAGCATGATATTCTATATAGAATTCACCTAGAAGATCAATAATTTAATGTGTGATGATTCACTGCACTTTGAGATGTGAAGCAGTCTCTTCTGCATTGCAAAGCAAGGTCTTTAGAGAATAATTTTACCCAAAACAGCCAATAGCATGAGGTGAGACTGCTATACTCCCCTGGGTGAAGCCATGGGTCTCTCTGAATATATTTTAAAGAGTTAGTAATAATAGGTTTTGCAGGCAGCTGTAATGTCAAACTAGTCCAAGAAATGTGTTAGGTCAGTCGTGGGACAGGCCAATTGACTCCCAATGCAGTCCTTCTCATGGAGATAGGTATGTCTCATTTTTCAGATTTTAGAGCCAAAGAGCATTCATTTGTAGGTCTAGCCTACATATAAATTATAGCTGCGTTTGCATCAGCCCATTGCTTACCTTTGCTTGGCTTTCTTGTCAATTTAATTTGAGTGCTTCTTATTCTTTTCTTCCTTTTATTTTCTTTGACTACCCTCTGGAGCAATACTTCTTTAATATCTGTGTTACTGGATGACTTGTATCCTTTCACTGCTTACATTAAATGAACTAGTCTTAGCTTTTTCTTTCAGCACTGTATGATAGTCAATGTGCGTTCTTACTCACTCCCTTATGTGTGCTGCTTCCTCTGGCAAATTCTCGCCCCTTTTCTCTCCATGTTGATGTACCTCCTTCCCATCTAATACATTGTATCACCAATCCCTCTCTGTCCAGCTTTTTATCTAAATGTATTTGTCAATTATCTGATAAGCAGGACCTCCATTGCTTTCCTTCTTCCCTTTGCTCCAGCCACATTACTGACATGCTCCTTCGTTGTTCCCCATCTCTTCCTCATTTCTCGCTTTATATTTTTTTAATGAAAACTTTTTGGGGGGCACCAAAGCTACAAATCGATACTGGGCTATTCATTTGTCTTTGATGGCTTTTTCACATACTTTTTAAAATTCACAGCTCCGACATCAGCATCTGCCAATACAGTAAGCTAACAAAAAAAATAGCCTGTCGTATCATGAAATATACATGTGAACATGTGGTGATATATATATGCTGTTCATTATGAGGTAGTGGTGTTTTTTTTTCTCTTTTTACCAATACTGTCTTGCAAAAGTAAAAAAAAACATATGTATTTGTTGCCAATGTGGAACAGCACTGGAAAAAAGTATTGTCAATGCCAAAAAGTCAGATATCTCCATTAAAAGGTGATACCTATTGGCTTTGCCAATTATTGTTTTGTAACTTGTCAAAAAGTAATCTTTGCCGTAGAACCAAAAGAAGCACAAGTAGTTTGTGTTGAATCACTTACCTATAACCATTGGTTCAGGAAATCAAGAAAAGAACATTTTCAGCAGTACAGAATTGTGTGTGAGACTCTTTTTATGTGTTCATTCTTTAATATTGCACCAGCCTATGTACGTAGCCATCATTGAGGTCGCACTGAACAAAAACAGCAGTAGAGTAGTATGTAACACAGATCCTGGCAGTTCACATACTTATTAAGAAAGAGGTGCTTTTTTAGGTTTCGCCTGGCGAACAGCTGCACAAGCAGCGTTTCGCGCAGGCGAAAACTTTTGTTTACCAGTATGGACAAAAGTCCCGCCTCTCTGTTCCATTGGCTAGCTCCATAAATGGAGGCTAGTCATTGGAAGAGAGAGGCGCCCGTCATTCTGCGAGGCGACTGAGATTTTTTCTCATCCAGCCCCTTTTATCACATCAGTGCGGCGGTGGGAGGGCTTTATTTTTTTGTTTGTCCAGGTTTCTTTTGGTCATTCTGCGGCCGACCGCCGCCGGAGGAAGTCCAGGTCCAGGTGAGTGCTGGCCGTTCCCGCCGCCCCCCCTCCTGCTGTCCGTGCTTTTCCCGCCCCCCCTCCCACTGTCCGTGCTTTTCCCACCCCCCTCCCGCTGTCCGTGCCTTTCCCGCCCCCCCTCCCGCTGTCCGTGCCTTTCCCGCCCCCTCCCGCTGTCCGTGCCTTTCCCGCGCCCCCTCCCGCTGTCCGTGCCTTTCCCGCCCCCTCCCGCTGTCCGTGCCTTTCCTGCCCTCCATCCCGCTGTCGGTGCATAATTGCTGGCCATACAGTTTTGTCTTATGTGTTTACCCGCTTCTAGAACATCTGGCATGAAAACTCTGAGATTCTCATTGACCAAGATATTACACTGACAATGCTGCTTCAGTCTCTTTTTAAATCACTTTATTGCTTACTGTTTTCTATTCATTCTTTGCTTTATTTTCCTACCCTCCACTCTATTTTCCTTATTTCCTTTCTCATTTCCCTCTCCTTGTGGATGCCGGCAGTTCCACATCTAAGGCATTTATTATGCTTTGTATGCAAGCGGAGTTCGCACTTGAGTAACTGTTCTGTGTCTGAATAAGTGTGCACTTCTGCCTGCCATTCCTGTGCTGCCCAAATTGTACGCATTCAGCTTTTTATAAACTATTTCTGTACAATCTTGAGCTGCTGCTATCACCACCTGCCTTTTACCTGTTCATGCTGCCCTTATTTTGCATGTTAGTTAAGCTTGCTGAAAACCTTCTCAGTATAGAGGAATCAAAATGATTGACATTGGCAATGCTTGTTGTTAGTGCTTCCCTTAAATTGAGATCAGACTTTCACTCGAGCAGCTTGTCCACAACTTTTCTTAGTGGTGTGTAATGCCACATCGTAATTGCCTCTATCATGGTAACTAACGGCAGAGACTGACTATGAGAGCTGTGCCTCCCGGGCGCGGACTGAGTATTACAAAATTCACACTTTGTTTGCAGTTTCTACGCGTTGGCTCAAAACGTGGTCGAATATGTTATTGGTCCAAAATTGGCTAATTGGAGAGCTAATCTGTTGGCATTTAACGGGCACCTCTTGGCAAGTCCCATAAACTTAAAAGTTTGTATGGGAGTTACGAATTTAACAAGGGTGTTAAAAATAAGCCTGGGCAAAATTGAAATCCCTATGGCAAAATTCCTGAATTTTGCATTACGCGAAATAGGCAAAACCTCTCAATTTTGCATTATGCCATTTTGCGTCATTTTCACATACAGGAGACAATTGTGACACAAAAATGTATCGCAGAGACATTTTCTTTCCTGGCCACTCTTTTGCTTTTGGTATGTTGCATAGCAGTTATGTAGGCGGTATGACTTGCTGTTAAAATAGCAAAAAAAAGTGGTTTGCCGTATCTTGCTTGACTAAGTGTCATTTAGTTTTATTAACTTCCATCAAATTTAGTAAAACATAATTACATAGTTTAATATAGCGTTAAAACCAGCAAGTAACGTTTTCTGGCTCTTTGTTTGTAGTTTCCTCTCTGCCTTGGGTTTGAATTTTTTTGACACACCAGGGCATGATTTCTGTAGGTTGATGCTGTGGGTACTAAGGTGTATGTTTTTTTTGCTAGTGTGTGGCATCTCTGCAGCCAGAATTGCTTTTGTGCAGTTGTATTCAACATTGGTGATAGGGTATAAAGCAATCTGTTAGGATCCAACTGAGTCTTTTACAACAGCAGCAAAAGTCCAAAACCCTTTTATTAGGTTATCAAAAAACTAAGACCTCATCCACACCAGAAGCTGCTCAAAGGTCCGCTCTTCGTGATATCTCCAAGTGGAATCCGTCTCTCCATTCATTGTCAGCATTTTATTGATGATACAGTGTTTACATCATCACTAGAGTACAGAACACATCACAGCCCTTTCTCTTGTTTATTTTTTCACCCCATTGGAGCTGCTTTGTTGCCTCTCCTAGGGGTTTTAGAGTTTTTTTGCATCAATTTTCATTAGAAGAAAAAAGGTTGTTCTCTTTGGCAACCACTTGATTACAAGCAATTTGTGAAGTTTAATAGAGATTCTTGTGACAACCAAAATTTACTTGCATGCTACAACCAAGTGGCACTTTTGGAGATTGATTACAACATTAGTACTTCTAGAATTACTAAATTGGCTATGCTGAAGCCCTGCAGACCATGATATTTTTCTTTTTAAATATACACCAATGCCCACAACTTCAAATTGGCCCTTGACATTGTGTGGTTCCTAGTCCCTTGTGTCCCTGCTGATGGGTACTATTGTTGGGGGATCTAGTTTCATATACATCTGCCTCAGGAGACTGTTGTACCCTTTGTACTTGGGTGACTGTACTTTTGCACAGGTTCTCGTTGTGCTCCCTATAGCAATATCACCGCCAGAAAGCTGGACAAGGTAGACCCCAGAGAGTTGTACTTATTAGACCTTGTTCATCCATTCATGCTCTCACCCACTAGTCCAGCAGCCCATCTATCCCCTCACTTTTCCATCCTTGCGCTCAGTCACTCACCCAGCACTCACTTGGCACGTGTTTAATCCCAGGGCCCTCAGGATTGCTGTTGGCATACAAGCGAGTTGTAGTGTTTTCTGTATTTTGTTGCCAGTGGTAGTGTTTCCTCTATTTACGTGCAAGTGGTAGTGTTTTCTGTTCACAGTCACATGGTAGGGTTTTCTGTTTAGCCGCAATTGGCAGTATTTATTTTGTTTACGTTCTGGTGGTTGTGTGTTTTCTGTTTTACATTCTGGTGGTTGTGTGTTTTCTGTTTTACATTCTGGTGGTTGTGTGTTTTCTGTTCACAATCGAGTGGTGTGTGTTCTGGTTACATACAAGCTGTAGTGTGTGCTCTGTTTACATATAAGTGGAAGTGTGTTGTATTAGCTTGTATGTTTTCTATTTGCATGCAAGGGTGGTGTGTATTTTCTGTTTAAATTGGAACGTTGGTGTTTTTTTTGTTTACTAGAATTGGTAGTGTCCTCCTCATATATTATTAGTAGCGAGTTTTCTGTTTAGGTGGTAATGCAACTTTTTTTTTGTTGCAACATTAGTACTTCTAGAATTACTAAATTGGCTATGCTGGAGGCCTGCAGACCATGATATTTTTCTTTTTAAATATACACCAATGCCTACAACTTCAAATTGCCCCTTGACATTGTGTGGTTCCTAGTCCCTTGTGTCCCTGCTGATGGGTACTATTGTTGGGGGATCTAGTTTCATATACATCTGCCTCAGGAGTCTGTTGTACCCTTTGTACTTGGGTGACTGTACTTTTGCACAGGTTCTCGTTGTGCTCCCTATAGCAATATCACCACCAGAAAGCTGGACAAGGTAGACCCCAGAGAGTTGTACTTATTAGACCTTGTTCATCCATTCATGCTCTCACCCACTAGTCCAGCAGCCCATCTATCCCCTCCCTTTTCCATCCTTGCGCTCAGTCACTCACCCAGCACTCACTTGGCACGTGTTTAATCCTGGGGCCCTCAGGATTGCTGTTTGCAGACAAGCAAGTTGTAGTGTTTTCTGTATTTTGTTGCCAGTGGTAGTGTTTCCTCTATTTATGTGCAAGTGGTAGTGTTTTCTGTTCAGTCAAATGGTAGGGTTTTCTGTTTAGCAGCAATTGGCAGTATTTATTTTGTTTACTTTCTGGTGGTTGTGTGTTTTCTGTTTTACATTCTGGTGGTTGTGTGTTTTCTGTTTTACATTCTGGTGGTTGTGTGTTTTCTGTTCACAACCGAGTGGTGTGTGTTCTGGTTACATACAAGCTGTAGTGTGTGCTCTGTTTACGTATAAGTGGAAGTGTGCTGTATTAGCGTGTATGTTTTCTATTTGCATGCAAGGGAGGGGTGTGTATTTCCTGTTTAAATTGGAGCGTTGGTGTTTTTTTGTTTACTAGAATTGGTAGTGTCCTCCTCATATATTATTAGTAGCGAGTTTTCTGTTTAGGTGGTAATGCAACTTTTTTTTGGTTGATTTTTTTTATATTGGGAAGTTGACCCAAAAGCATTAAAGCCCTTTATATCGTATCAGAGTTTTTTTTTTTAAACCTGGGGAGCCGGGATGAGCTGGAAACAACCCACACCTGCAGTGTGAGAGACATTGTGTATGAGAGACAGCAGTGTCTGTAAGAAAGACAGCAGTGTGTGAGAGAGACAGCAGTGGGTGTGTTCAAGGCAGAGTCAGCAGTGTGAGAGAGACAGCAGTGTGAGACCTTTTATTTATGTTTTGGTTTTTGAAACATAAATAAAACAAATTATTTGCAATGTCAATAGCATAAACTTGCGTAAATACGTGACCTATTGCATTGAAAATGCAATACAAATCGCATTTGCGAGAGATTAAGCTATTGCCATTGTAAATGACAGTGCCATTTATTTATCTGTTTTCAAAACCCACACATAAATAAAAAGTTTGTCATTCACAATGCCAATAGCTAAAACTTTTCCAAAGGCGAAACCGTTGCATTGTAAATGCTTGTTTTGCATGTGAACAAGAAAAAAATGAATTATTCATATGCATTTTAGGAGCAGCTTGATACATTAGGAGGTTTCATAAGGTACTAATATGGTGGCCCCTCTCAGAGGGAAAACAGGTTGTAAGGCCATAACATTCGGCCACATGAGGCTGTCCAAAGAGAACCGGATAAACACAGTCAACTGTGTAAGAAGTGAATAGTGGGTTGGGGGAGCAGGGAGATGCGGGTAGAAGGGAAGGGTGGCTGGGGGGTGTTCTCTCGGGGGGGGGGGGGGTACTCAAGTGGCAGTCGTTCTTACTCGTAACAAGGTATGTCTCCACTGACGGTTTAGGAGTGTGGTGGCTCATCAGTTAGAGAGGGTTCCCAGATTTGGAGAAAGACGTTAGCTTTTTCCTGGACCCGTTTCGTAGATTGCAGGAAGCCATTCGTCTTTGGGGTGCTCTCCAGTGGCACAGAACACATATCTGTACCACAGTCAGCCTGCAGCTAGGAGACGCCAGCCGTGATTTGTTATATTTGGTAGGTCAGACGTGTGGTGGAGAAGGACCAGCGGTTCTCTCAAAAGGACGAGGGACTGTAAGGCTTTACCTAGTGAGGTTTGTATAGAGGTCCACTATGTGGTGATTTCCTGGCACTGGTAAAGTATATGGGTCAGGTTGCAACAGTCGTAGATGCACCTCCAACAGGCCTGATGGTATTTTGAAAAGTGTGAATTTCCTTCCGGATTCCCTGACTCCCTTGTTCAGCTTTTCAATAAGATTTGTCCAATCTTGCTCTGAAAAGTCCTTGTGTAGAAGTTGTTGCCAGGGTAATCTTCTCAGATGTAGCAGGAATTGAGGGTACAGATGTTGCAATATTATTTTCGACAATAGCAAAAGGGTCCTGATAGTTAAAAATACCCAACCCTTATACCTCACAAGATAAAAGCAAGTGGTTAGAGAGTGAAAATAATGTTTCAACTAACTGTAAACAGTTGCCGGCATGTTTCGAATGGTTTTAATGCCATTAAAAATGGTCAATGGGAGGGAGGAGCTTCTCGGGCAACCAAGATGGCCGTGTGAGCTCAGAGCTCCGAAGACCCTCCGATCCTCCGAATTAATCCTGCTATCAATCCTGTCCCACACTAGTGGGAATCTGTCGCGGTACTGTTGCTGATGCGGGACCCGTTCTCTGATCGAAGATCTGGGTTTCCTACGCGGAGTTACACCGTGTTGAAGGTTGGAGATGACGACGCCATAATAGCCTGGCATTACTTGGGCGACGGTGGTGCTTCTACGCGGTGGCAGTCCGAGGAGGTGGAAGCTGCCCCGTTCTGCGCTGGCGACCAGACCAGATCACCCAGCGGATTGACGTGCTGGAGAGGCGGTGGAGGCGATTACTGATTCCTGCCGCCTGGAGGCTGCAGAGGAGGCTGGATCCTATTCCGGACTGTGATAACCCCGTCGCCCAATATGGCGGGCAGAGGTGATCCGGACAAAGGGAAGCCCAGGGTCAACAGAAAACCTTCCCTTTCGCAGCCCACTATCTCTGAACGCTTCACCCTTCCGAAGGGATCGCCTGGAGCCTCAGGCCGTACTAAAGATACGCAGCTCGATGTGTCGCCGAACGACTCTGAACCCACCCTCCGGGATGTCATGGGAGCCATTGCGGGCATCAAGGCCGAAATGCATAAACAGCACGAAGTGTTAACGCATAAGGTCGACACGTTGGCGATTGAAGTCAACCTCATCAGGGCCGATCTCGGCAAAACTAATAACAGAGTCAAGTCGCTCGACATAAAGGCGTCGAGTTTGACTACTGATGTGACCGACCTGCAGTCGGAGATTCGGGATCTGAAGGCCACGAACATGTTGTTTGCCCGCAGGCTCGACGATTTTGAAGGACGGGCAAGGCGCCAGAACGTCCGTATCATTGGTGTGCCGGAGGGCGCCGAAGAAGATCCTGCCGATCTCTTTGTTGAGAATCTTGTGCTAAAACACCTAGCTCCCGGTGGACTGAGCAAGTTCTTTTCGGTGGAGCTGGCGCACAGACTACCTAGTGGCCCACCAAAACTGGGAGCATCTCCGCGCCCCATCATTGCCAGAGTTTTCAATTTCAGGGACCGGGATGCGATCCTGCAGGCCTCGAGGAGAGGTGGTCCGTTAAAGTTTCAAAATGCTGATGTAAACTTTTTCCCCGACTTCATTCAAGCGGTGCAGAAACGCCGGCAAAGTTTTATGGGCGTCAAGTGTAGGCTGAGGGAGATGGGGATGAAGTACTCTATGTTATTCCCGGCGAAACTTCGGATAGAACATGGCGGCCGGGCGATGTTCTTTGACATGCAGGAGGCTGCTGGGGACCGGCTGGACACCTTGCCTCAACGACGGAGTGCCCCCGAGGTTCAGGCGGAGGGGGCGGCGGGTGGACCTGATCTTCAGGAGTGAACGATTTTTCTCGGACTTCCTTCGGTAGATGGACCTGCACATGCAATCAGTCACGGACTATTGTCTTTTTATTATTGCTCTTCTCTGGATTGGGGGATACCGGGGGGGGGGGATAGGATGTCTCCTTTCTCCTCGGGGGGGCTTTCCGTAGAGTAGTTTTTGGGGTGACAGGCACACTGCTAGTTGGGGGGGCTTTTTAGTCTAATGCAGGGGTGCAGGGTGGGGGGTGGTTGGTCTGAGTGTTTTCTCTGTGTTTCTCTTTTTTCCTTCTTCTCAAGGCGACCATTCTTCTGATTATTATGTAGCGGTAGCTGTTTTCTGGGGGCGGGGGGAGGGCCTGTGCTTTGATGATGGGGGGTAAGACGCTAAATGTACTGAGTTGGAATGTGAATGGGCTGGGGGATCGCATAAAACGTGGGGTGGTATTGCAAATGTTTAAAAGGTGTGTACCCGATGTCATATTGTTACAGGAGACGCATCTCATTGGTAATACGTGCCAAGCACTTAATAGGAAAGGGTTCAAAATGGTGGCTCACTCGGGGTTCTCTTCGGGGTCCCGAGGGGTGGGGATTATGGTGCGCATGTCTCTCCCATTGGAGGTGGAGACTAGTGTGATTGACGATAGATGCCGTTACGTTGCCGTCACGGGTAGATGGGAGGGGCGTACCCTAGTTTTGGTTTTTGTTTATGTCCCCCCTGGCTTGCAATCGACGACCTTTCAGGATCTTTGGGGCGCCATTTTGGGCCTGCCGGAGGGATTGCTCATAGTTGGTGGAGACTTTAATGCAGTTGTGTTGGGGACCCTTGACCGTTTTCCATCCAAAGATCTTCGCGGTGCACAATCTTGGCTCCCAGACTTCCTAAGTACCATGGGACTCATTGACTGTTGGAGACTTCTCCATCCCGCCCAGCGGCAATATTCCTTTCATTCGGGTGCGCACGGAAGCCTCTCCAGGATTGATTATATTTTCGCTCCGGCAGTCCAGGCTTCGGCCGTCTCCGGGGCCCGCCTGATGGCCAGAGGCATATCGGACCATTCCCCGGTCTGGGTGTCATTTGATTTTGGTATCATGGCAGCCTCTAGAGTAGCACCGGTCAATCCTTGGTATTTTCGAAACCCCAAAACTCGTGACCTCCTAGCTAAAGCCATTGACCTGTATTTCTCCGAGAATACGGGCTCGGTGACGTCGGCCTTGTCCCTATGGGAGGCCTTTAAAACTGTCCTGAGGGGAGAAGCTTTCTCCTTAATAGCTGAGGTGCGCAGGCGCAGGGATGAGGATGTGGTGCGGTTGGAGTCGGAAATTGAGGACCTTGATTCTCAACTGGAAACAGATCCGACACCTGCCCTGTTACATGTCCTCTCCTTAAAGCAGTCGGAGTACCGGGCCACTGCCACTGACGCTGCCAAGGCGATGGGCAGAGAACAACAAGGGAGGATTTACGACGCTGGGGATAAGGCGGGCAAGCTTATTGCTTGGCTGGATCGTAAGGAGATGGCCTCCCGTGTGGTGCCCGAGGTGTTGGGTGACGACAGGGTGGTTGTTACTGACCCCAGCGCTATAGTTTTGGCTTTCGCCGAATACTTCGAGTCCGTCTATACGTCGGTTTCTACCTCGACTGAGTCGGACTCGGCCTCTTTCCTAGATGGGATTGAGCTTCCTTGCCTGTCGGACGCCGAGCGTGATGACATGGACAGGGGCATTACGGCGGACGAAGTGGCGCTTGCGATACAATCCTTACGTTCTGGCAAAGCTCCCGGCCCCAACGGGCTTCCGGTGGAGCTTTATAAGATTAAGGCGGATACCATTGCTGTACCATTGCGACGTATGTTCCTGGAGGCTCGTGAGGCTGGCGAGCTCCCGTTGGATCAGCGATTGGCTACTATTGTGGTTATTCACAAGGAGGGGAAGCCTAGGGACCTTTGTAGGTCGTACCGCCCGATTTCCCTGCTAAACGCTGAACCCAAAATTCTGGCTAAGCTATTGGCCAACCGGCTGGTGGGTGTGATCGCGGATCTGGTCCACCCGGACCAATCGGGATTTATACCCCATCGCAACACCGCTCTCAACCTTAGGAGGCTTCACGCGGTCATGGCGCGTTGAGGTTCCGTGACGATTTGAACCCGTGTTTTCAATATTGTCGGAAATACATAATTTTGGTATCAGTGAACCGCAAATGATCCATTTAGCATATCCTGGTGTTTTCGCTATGCTACGAGCAAGAGTACTCCTGTTACAAACACATTTCTGATCTACCCATGGCATCCATCTTAGATCATGGCAGCCATTTTGTATTTCTTGCCCTCACATAGACAATGGACACGCAATGACCTCTGATTTCTCCATTTCGATTAAGGACACGTAGGCTTAGCCGGAGATTCACCTCTCTAGTGACACGTGCACCTTAGAACAGAACACGCTGTGGCTGCATGACTCGACAAAGGCTGCCTCCTCTGTCTGAGGCCAGTCCTGCTATACTGGTTCTCGTGTCCGTTGGCCTGATCATGATTAGGTGGCCGAAGCTGGTAGCCTTGCCCATTTACGACCCACAAACATCTCTTATCCTGCTTTTCTATCTTCCACACCTGGCTCCGCTCCTTTCTTTCTGAATCTTTATTAGGGGGAGGTAACGAAATTTACGATGAGGCGGTCCGGCTCTTGAATGTAATGTTGACAAGGGATTGTGATGGACTAGTGGGAACCCCTCTTCGTAATGTTTGACATCAGATATTATCGACGATTCTTGTGCAACGCCAAATATTTATTGTTTAGGACACAAAGGTTTTGGGAATGTACCAACATGTGAAGAATTCGCCTGAAGGCCAATATTTCGTATATAAGAAGCAACCCTCTTTGTACAAATGAAACAGGCTCCTAGATTCTGCCCGTGTGTAGTTTCTGTGACTTCTGTGTCCCTGCAGTAATAAACCTTTGGTCTTTGACGCCACCATCGAGTTGCCCGTGTTTCTGTTTATTTGTGCACCGAGACAGGTAGAACTCCGGGGTCTTTGGGTGTTGTCCCCTGACACCTCTGGACGGAACCAAAAAGTCCAGAACTCCAATTGGCGCCCAACGTAGGGCGACGTCATTCGGTACCGGTCCAAAAGCCTGAAGAGTTCGAGAAGCTTTGTGTGAAGATTCCTGAGGGAGGCGCCCCACTTCATCGATCCCGGCATATCGCAAAAGTGGCCCGAAGTTCTCTTCCACGAGGGTTCCCGTTCAAGACGGCTGCAGTGGTCCATTGCCTTGACCGTCGCCCTGTCTTGGACCCGAGGTGCAGTCCTTAGTACGGCGAGACAAGACGGGTTTCTCCTTGGTGACGTCTTCAGTGCCTCAGTTAAGTATTTAGTGGTTGCTAGTTGGTTACTTCGTGAGGGTTGTTAAAATCCTTTTGGTTCTTGGTTTGGTTTGGTTTCGTAAGATTATCACTGGTTGTTCTGGTTACGATAATCTATTGGTTTAGTTTGGGTATCGATACATTAGTTCGCTTTTGGTAGGCCTAAGTTCTTGGTTCAAGTGCACATATCTGTTTGTGTTTCGTTGGTTCTGTGTTCCGGATTGCAAAATGGTAAGTCGGAAAAATTGTATGTTGTCGTGTTTTGGTTGCAACAGTGATTCACGGTTGGAGGACTCATGTCTGGTTCCTCCGATTGGGACTCCTCTATATGATCTTTATTGTAAGTTTGGTGTGGGTCCTATATCTTATAATGAGGTGTGGGTCCGCTATACAGAAAAGGACGGTGTCCTTAGTTGGCCACTGCATGGTAGTTTTGAACCCGAAATCCTTGAAAATTTAGAAGCGAAATTGTTTAAGAAGAAAGCCCGGCCGGCAATGTTTGATTCTTTCCGTTATTGGCGAAAAGAATCTAAACAGAGAGAAATTAAAAGGTTAAAGAAAGAACTGAAAGAGCAAGAGTTGACTTTAGAACAGGCTGCTAAGCAGCTGCAAGTCAATGAGTCTGAGAAGGCCATAGAGGTGGCTATTAGAGAGCGTAATTTAGCGATCGACAAGTGCTATCCTGCCTTGCCATCGAGTACAACTAAGATAGTAGAGGACCCCGAAAACGATCCTCTGTTGTCTTACTTGTTACAGTCACCCCCACCGTATGCACAGGGTGCTACGGCTCCGCCTGTACCGATTGTTCAATTGCCGGTTGCTGGACAACCTGGTATTCCTGCTCCT
Source organism: Lissotriton vulgaris (assembly GCF_964263255.1). Lineage (NCBI taxonomy): Eukaryota > Metazoa > Chordata > Amphibia > Caudata > Salamandridae > Lissotriton > Lissotriton vulgaris. The sequence continues at coordinate 1,137,802,129 of NC_141695.1, read as the reverse complement.
GTCCCTCAGAATCAAGCTCCTGTACCTCCTGTGGTTAATGTGAATGTTCCTTCGGCACCTCCTCTTCCTGGGTTGCCGGCTTCTTTGCCTATACCTGTATCGCTTACACCTACTGTTTCACAAGCTACCTTATCTGATACTCCTACTGTACCTGGTCTATTTGTTCCTACTGCTACTGTGTTCTCTACATCTGCTAGTATTATGACTCCGCTTTCTGTTCGTCGAAGAATCACTGATTCTGTCTCTAATATTCTGTCTCCCTTTTATAACACTTTGATTAAAACTCCTGCCTCTGAGTCTGTACAGAGACGTAGTCAGCTTCCAAGTACTGAGGAACGGGGAATCTTAGATTCCACGGCTCTCAGATGGATTTCGAAGAGTAGGAGATATAGTACGAGAGATGTACTAGATACATTTATGCAGTGGAATGAACCAACGCAACGATATGCGTTTGACGAGATGTGCTCTCTTTTACGTGAGGAACTAGAAGAAGATGACTCTGAATCGAATTTAGAAGACTTAATTAAAGTTCAGAAAGAGTTTGCTGCAGGAATGATAGTAGGTCCAAATATAAAAGAAGCGATGGAACTGATTTTAAGTTATAGAAATGATCCATCTCTTCGCTCACCGAGAGATTTAGAGAGACAGAGTACGAAGCAGAATCGCCAATATCCAATGAGGGAGGTTCCTCCAATTTGGCGCGACGCTGTGCAAGCTGATGCGGTCCGTGGTATTGCAGCCGCTCCGGCGCAATTCCAGAGAGTGTGGATACACATTCCGTGGAAGCGAGCCGAAGTGTTAGCAGTGAAGCAGGCCTTGCCAGATCCGCGTAAGAATCCTGCTGGGTACTATAAGGAGTTAGCACAGACAGTTGAGGCTTGTGTTATGAATCTAGCGGACATTGACATGTTATTTGGGAATGTAGTTCCACAACCAATTTGGGCTAAGATACGTAAAGAGAATCATCCAGTTGCCCTAGGTGGTGATTGGGCAGCTATCATAGCGGCGGATGGTCAGCAAATAGGTGGATCCAAACCCGAACCTCTAATTGCTAATCTTCCAGGTAGGGTAATTGACTTAATGAAGACTCTGATGCCAGCACTGCGCGTTAACTGGGACAAGTTGTCCGCATGCAGGCAGAAGAAAGACGAAAGTGTCTCCGACTTTTTCACGAGGTTTGAAGAGACTTTTGTAGATCACAGTGGTCAGGATATGAGCACAGAAGGAGGACAGAGATTGTTTGTCGATAAATTTGTACACAATTTGCTACCAGAGCTCTGCAACAAATTGAAAGATTCCGAGAGTGCGTTGGCTGTCTCTACAACTGCGCAAATACTTGCAACTGCACAGTATTATGAAAATAGGGATAAAGAGGAGAAAGAGAAATCAGATAAGAAAACGAAAGACTTAAAGACTAAAGTTCTTTTGCAACAGGCATATCCGCCTCGCATGAATCAGACTAATACGCAGCAAGGGTCATATCAAAGGACAGATTATAGTTCACCGAGGCCTCAATATCAGTGGAACCAGTGTGCGTACTGTAAGAAAGAGGGTCACTCCAAAAATGACTGTCCGATCTTAGCGCAAAATAATGCTGCAGCAGCTCAGAGAGGTCGTGGTGGTTCTATGCAAAATTCTAGAGGTCGAGGACGAGGAGCTATGCCTCCACAGACGAATGATCGCCCTTCTAATCACTTTGATCAGCGAAATGGACAGTCTGCCCAACAAAATAGATCTCAACAGTATCATATTGAGGACTATTGTGAAGTGGATGAGGGATTTCAGCAAACTGGGTACTAGGACAGCCATGGACAAAGAGAGGGAGTAGTATCAGTTCCAGTGGATCAGAGTGGGCCTTATGTCGCAGTAGCAACATCAGGTGTAGTCGAACCGTTTCTGTTGGATACTGGTGCCGCAAAAAGTTCTATCATTCATGCGAAACTCCCTGGCGCACCTTTGTCTGGCTTAACAAATGTTTCTGTAGGTTTTTCAGGCGCCCCTGTTTACAATCCTGTATCTGGTCCTTTGTCTATTTCTGTTGGACCGTGTCAATTGAAAGCACCCCTGATTTTGACGACAGGCTGTAATGAAAATCTGCTTGGTTTAGACTTGTTAAAACGCCTATATGCGACATTGTACATTGGGTAAAAGAATCATCTCTCCGATGTACTTGTCAATGGATGCACTCCCACCAGAGCTGCGTTCACTCCCTGATACTCTTTGGGCGACTGGTCCTAACGATGTAGGCCTTTTGGAAATACCACCATATGTAGTCACTTTGAAAGCAAATGTCAAATTTCCACGAATTCCTCAATACAAGATTTCTAGTGAAGGAGAACGTGCACTTTTACTGATTGTCCAAGATTTGATTAAGAAAGGTGTGGTTGAAGAAACTAGAGGAAATGTCTGTAACAGTCCTGTATTACCGATTTTGAAACGTACTGATCCTTCAAAGCCTCCAGTTTATAGGTTTGTTATAGATCTCAGAGAGGTTAATAAGATTGTGGTTCCGCAGTTTCCTGTGGTTCCAGACATTACTGCCTTGTTAACGTTGATTCCTGCTACAGCCACATGGTTTTCAGTCATCGACTTGAAGAATGCCTTTTTCAGCATTCCGATAGCCGAAGAAAGCAGAGATATTTTCGGTTTCTGTCTAGGAGGTCGAAGTTTCAGGTTTAAACGCGCTCCACAAGGCTATTGTGAGAGTCCGTCCATTTACAGTCAGGCATTAAAAAGTCAGTTAGATTCCTTTGCACTTCCTCCTGGTTCTGCCTTAGTACAGTATGTAGACGATCTTCTGGTGGCTGCCGATGACAAGGAAACTTGCAAAGCAGCTACAATTTCGTTATTGCATCATTTATCTAATTTGAATCATAAGGTGTCACCTTCAAAAATGCAATATTGCTGCCAAGAAGTGACCTACCTAGGTCATCTCTTGTCAAAGGAGGGAAGGAAGTTGACCCCAGAGAGAATAAAAGCAATTACGCAGATGAGTGTTCCCCGCACACAGAGAGAAGTACGTGCCTTTTTAGGTATTACCTCGTACTGTAGGCAGTGGATCCCAAATTTTTCTCTTTTAGCAAAACCATTGGTAGCTTTGACTGGGAAAGGTGTTCCGAGTCCGGTGCCATGGTCTGCTGAATGTCAGGAGAGTTTTTCTGAGTTACGAAATGCATTATGTTCAGCTCCTGTATTGGGTACACCCGATTACAGTAAGCCATTCATGCTCTATGTTCACGAGAGAGAAGGTTGCGCGTTGAGTGTTCTGACACAGAGATTTGGTGATAAACAACGCCCTTGTGCGTATTTTTCATCAACGTTAGATCCGGTAGCTAGAGCATTACCTAGTTGTTTGAGAGCTACAGCGGCAGCTGCGGCTTCCATTCGACAATCTGCTGGTTTGGTGATGAACAACATGCTAGTAGTTATGGTTCCTCATGCTGTGGATACACTCATGAATCGAACTAAAACGCAACATCTTACCAGCGCTAGATTATCAGGTTATGAGCTGACATTGCTAGCTAGTCATATTCAAATCAAAAGATGCAATGTATTGAATCCAGCAACATTGTTGCCGACTAATCAAGAGTCGAGTGATTCCGAGCCCCATGATTGTTGTTTCAGAACCGAGGAAGAGACAAAAGGACGAATTGATTTAAAAGACACTCGGTTGTCAGATCCAGATGGCACGTTGTATGTTGATGGGTCATGTTTTAAATTGGAGAATGGTGATGTGACTGCTGCTTACGCAGTAACGACTTTGAGGACGATTGTGGAGACTGCAAGAGTGAGTCAGAATTCTGCCCAAGCTGCAGAGTTAATCGCTCTAACAAGAGCGTGTGTTTTAGCTAAGGGAAAGAGAGTGAATGTGTTCACAGATAGTCAGTTCGCGTTCGGCGTGGCCCATAGTTTTGGCCGTTTGTGGAAAGAAAGAGGTTTCATTACATCCCATGGGACTAAGATTCAACATGGTCAGCTAGTTAACGACTTGTTGGAATCTCTAACCTTGCCGACTGAAGTTGCGATTGTGAAATGCAGTGCTCATAAAGCAATCACGGATGATGTTGGTCGGGGGAATGCTTTTGCTGATGAGACTGCTAAACAGACAGCTAGAGATATGATGAGTAGAATGTATGTTGCAACGTCTGCAAGATGGATTTCCGAGTCTGGAATGTGTGAGGATACAGTGGAAAGTGTGAAAGAAATTCAGAAAGAAGCGACTGAGGAGGAAAAGCTTGCATGGAAAGAGAGTACGGGTAAATTGGACTCGAATGGATGTTGGATTGATCTGTCGGAACAACAGCGTTGGATGTTGCCTGATGCGTATGTGCTTGCAGTGGTGACGATGGCACATGGAACAGCACACATTAGTTCTAAAGGGATCTGTAAGATGTTAGCTCCAGTTTGGAAGAATGATGGGATTAGTAAGTGTGCTGAGAGAGTGGTGAAAAATTGTATGGTATGCCTGATGCATAATCCTGGCAAGGGAGTCCCAACACCTGCTGGTCACTTCGCTCCTCCTTCCTGCCCCTTTGAAGTGATTCAGCTAGATTTCATACACATGGATCGTTGTAATAACCTAAAATACGTCCTGGTGGTAGTCTGTGCTTTTTCCAGATGGATCGAAGCATATCCACTGAAGGACAATACTGCCTTATCAACTGCTAAAATTCTTCTCAAGGAATATTTCCCTAGGTACGGAATGCCACGGATTGTATGGTCAGATAACGGAAGTGAGTTTGTAGGGAAAGTTATGCAGAGTGTGTGTGCCGGTTTAGGAATAAAGCAAAAATTCCACAGTGCAAACCATCCCCAGTCTGCTGGTTTAGTTGAGGGTTACAACGGCACCCTCAAACTAAAACTCGCTAAAATACAGGCATCCACGGGTTTATCCTGGCCAGATGCACTACCCTTGGCTTTATTATCAACGAGAGCGACTGTACATTCTAGAGTAGGGCTTAGTCCCTACGAGATAGTTTTCGGTCGTCCCGCTAACGTTTGGGGAGTGCCTAGGCCAAAAGAATTTTGTTCTCTGGAATATCCAATGTTGATTGACTACCTTTACGACTTGACTGCTAAATTGAGTCTTATTCACCAACAGGTTTTCGATGCATTGCCAAAGCCACCGGAGAGTCCAGGTCATCAACTGAAACCAGGTGACCACGTTGTGGTGCGGAATTTCGCCAGGACGAAGAACCTTCAGCCCAGATTTATCGGCCCCTATCAAGTACTGCTAGCGACGAGAACTGCTGTTCGTGTGGCCGGATGCAAGCACTGGATACATACAATGCACGTCAAACGTGTGCCCCTGCCACTTCCTTATGACAACTGGGTTAAGAAGGGAATTGGTGCCTCTGAGTTTGAACAGACACCCAGGTTCATCCCTTTCAGCGATGCCGAATTGATAACTGACACATCGAACTCTGACTCTCCTCCTGAAACTACTCCTTTGAACTCTGAACATTTGTCCTCTGCATCAGAAGAAACTCTGCCATCTGCGAACTTGAACATTGCAACATCTACTGATGATACACTGTTTCCAGATCAAACAGTTCCTGCAAAACTAAGATACAATTTACGGTCTCGTAATATGGACAAATAAAGCAGGAAACTGCCTATTGTGATATTTGAATTTTGAACTTTTGCCCTCAGCCAGGAAGTTTGCTATTGTTTTATTAATTTTTAAATTGCCTTGCCGTCTGGGTAGCCGTAGGGTCGTGGCTGTGTGCCTAGTTGAATCTGCGGGGGTCAGACACAAGGTCGATCTTTCTGTTAGTTCTGGGAACTCCCAGGGCTGATAGAGGCATTTTCATCTACGTACAGATCATCAGTGGTCGCGAGAGGATTGTAGAAGATGGAACTTCCTGCGCTGCAACGAGAAAATGTGATCTATGTACGCAGAAACAGACTTTACAGAATTCTCCACAGCAAATGTTTTCTGATGCAATGTGCTATTACATTTTTAATTGTTTTGATAACGTTGGTGGGTGGAATCGTCTTTGGTGTGAATTTGATTTTTATGCCAGTAACTACAGTACCTCCCCTTGATCCTGCTACTTCTACTGTTTCTTCTATGCACTCTTTTCACCCGTTTCCTGAACATGAGCAAGCTCGACGCTCAGAATTCATCAATAACACTTTCGTACAACTCTTGCACCAACACCAACTGGTAGTTAACACTACAGACTGCTGGGTGTGTGGCTTGATACCCCACACTATGGATAAAGGCATTCCCTATCTGGTGTTGCCTTTTAGCTATAATGGATCATTCCAGGCCCTTCAGACCATTTTTGCTTATGCCCTTGAAACCTATCCTCCGCGTCCACCACGTTCCACTAAATATAACTCTGCCAACAAAGCGTTAGTCCAGGGAATTATTGACATGATCAAGGATGTCAATAATACTCCATCTTACCCTAGAGATGAATTACGAGTATATTTGAGTTGGAATTCTTCAGAGTATCGCCTTAGTTTGGGAGAAAGCAAGCGTAAAAGCTCAACTCCAATCTGGGTCGTGCCTCACCGAGGTCAGGTCTGTTTGCAAGGAAAAGGGAGAAATCCGAGAGCTCAGCTAGGGAGGAGTGAGTGCATTGAGACTTACGTGTTTCCGTCTAACTCTTCCCCTGCTTTTCTTACTGCTAGGGGTACCTACCTCATCTGTCAAGACAGAGCGTACACATGGTTGCCTGCTGACTTTTCAGGTTCATGTTATATTGCTCGATTGTTGCCTCCGACACACACTGCTTCATCTGATTATCACAAGACCAGAGTAGCAAGAGGTGTCTTCAGCAAGCAAGATACCGCTGGTCAGGAAGCTGGAGACTTCTTCAAAGGTTTCCTTCCGTTCTGGGGGCCTATGGCCAATAGTAGAAACATACGTCAGCTAACACGGGTAGTTGAATCTACTATTACCGAAACTGCTGGTGCCCTTAGCAACTTGACAGCTGAGCTTCAGGCGGATAGACTCATGACGTTGCAGAACCGTATGGTTCTAGACGTAATACTTGCAGATCGAGGTGGGGTATGCAGAATGATCCAATCGAGCTGCTGTGTTTTTATTCCCAATAATGCTCCAACTGTCTATGAGGCGATCTCTAAGCTACACAAGATTTCCGAATCTATACACGTAGACAAGGGAAACTGGTCCTTCATGGAGTGGTTTTGGACTCTGATATCAGCGTGGGGATGGAAGGTTCTGATGGTCATTGGTGTCATCTTAGTATTCCTGTTCTCGTGTTGCCTGATTATCCAGTGTGGTCCAGCTCTGTGTAGTCTTTGTGCTGCAACCTGTTTTTAGAAAACCACCTGCGTTTGGAGAAAAGGCTCGAGAAAGGATGATGATACAACAGCATGTCACTGACCTGATGAGCATAGAACTAGATTCTGACATAGACTGAGTAATTGCCTATGTAAGGGCAAAAGGAGGGTCTGAGGTTCCGTGACGATTTGAACCCGTGTTTTCAATATTGTCGGAAATACATAATTTTGGTATCAGTGATCCGCAAATGATCCATTTAGCATATCCTGGTGTTTTCGCTATGCTACGAGCAAGAGTACTCCTGTTACAAACACATTTCTGATCTACCCATGGCATCCATCTTAGATCATGGCAGCCATTTTGTATTTCTTGCCCTCACATAGACAATGGACACGCAATGACCTCTGATTTCTCCATTTCGATTAAGGACACGTAGGCTTAGCCGGAGATTCACCTCTCTAGTGACACGTGCACCTTAGAACAGAACACGCTGTGGCTGCATGACTCGACAAAGGCTGCCTCCTCTGCCTGAGGCCAGTCCTGCTATACTGGTTCTCGTGTCCGTTGGCCTGATCATGATTAGGCGGCTGAAGCTGGTAGCCTTGCCCATTTACGACCCACAAACATCTCTTATCCTGCTTTTCTATCTTCCACACCTGGCTCCGCTCCTTTCTTTCTGAATCTTTATTAGGGGGAGGTAACGAAATTTACGATGAGGCGGTCCGGCTCTTGAATGTAATGTTGACAAGGGATTGTGATGGACTAGTGGGAACCCCTCTTCGTAATGTTTGACATCAGATATTATCGACGATTCTTGTGCAACGCCAAATATTTATTGTTTAGGACACAAAGGTTTTGGGAATGTACCAACATGTGAAGAATTCGCCTGAAGGCCAATATTTCGTATATAAGGAGCAACCCTCTTTGTACAAATGGAACAGGCTCCTAGATTCTGCCCGTGTGTAGTTTCTGTGACTTCTGTGTCCCTGCAGTAATAAACCTTTGGTCTTTGACGCCACTATCAAGAAGCCCGTGTTTCTGTTTATTTGTGCACCGAGACAGGTAGAACTCCGGGGTCTTTGGGTGTTGTCCCCTGACACCTCTGGACGGAACCAAAAAGTCCAGAACTCCAGCGTGTTAGCAAACTCTGTGAGCCGACCGTCTTGGCATCACTGGACGCAACAATGGCGTTTGATTCCCTCGAATGGAATTACCTGTGGGCGGTGTTGTCTAAGTTTGGGTTCGGCCCCGACTTTTTATTAGTTGGGTTAGGCTTCTCTACGCTTCCCCGCTGGCCAATGTAACGGTCAACGGCCGTGTATCAGCTTCCTTTGCCTTGCGCAGGGGTACCAGACTGGGCTGTCCGCTGTCACTGCTTCTTTTTGCTTTAGCGCTTGAGCCGCTTGCTGCCTGGATATGCACCCACCCAGACATCTGTGGGATTAAGTGGTCACCGGGCTTTGAGGACCGCGTGTCATTGTACGCGGACGATATCCTGCTCTACCTTACCTCCCCTTGCCGGTCCCTGATTGTGGCCTTTGACGTGCTGGGTACTTTTGGAGGATATTCGGGCCTAGTTATTAACTGGTCGAAATCCTACCTTTACGTGCTTAGTGGAGAGACCCCACGTCTTCCTAGGGGCTGTGCTATACAGGTTGCGCTGCAGGGATTCAAGTACCTGGGTATCTATATATCAACTGATGCCCGGGCACGATACTCTAATAATTCGCTTCCCCCTCTTGCGCGCCTTCGGCGCGATGTGGAGGGCTGGAAAAGGCTGCCGCTGTCCCTGCTCGGCCGCGCGGCATTGTTTAAGATGATGTCCCTGCCGAGATTCTTATACACGCTCCAGAACACACAGGACCCCGTTCCTTCCAAATATTTTAAAGAAATTGAAGGTCTGCAGCGGACCCTCTTATGGGAGGGCAGGTCGCGTATTGCTGTGGTCAAGCTGACGATCCCCTGGTATGATGGCGGTATTGCTCTGCCGGATATCCGTAGGTACTACTGGGCCTCTCAACTGGCCGCTCTTAACCAAGGCTTTTATGGACCGGCTGATAGCATGGGGTATGCCAGGGATCGTTGGCTCCTGAACAATGGGAAGTACTACAGAGCACTATATTCAAGATCTCTGGATGGAAGAATGACTGGTCCCACCAAGACTGCTGTGCACATTTGGAGGGCCATCACGAAAGCACTGGGGTGGAAGGGTAGACTTACTATGGCCACTCCACTCTATGACTCTGACTTGTTGGGCAGGATGTGGCACACGAAGGGGTTTGACCGGTGGGACCTCATTGGACTCTCCAAGGTAGCTGATATGATGGCCAGGGGGGAGATAAAGTCTTTTGATGCTCTGCAAACTGAATTTCAACTGGGAGCCACAGAGTATTTCAGATACGCCCAATTGCGACATGCCCTTGCGGCTGCACGGCCGGTTGGAGAGAAAATCCCCGAATCATCCCCGCTGGAGGATAGGGTGCGGGACGGCCATATGCCAGACAGTGCCATTTCCCTGATTTACAAAAAGTTGATAAATGTTCGCACTGATCTTTTGTTGGGTGTGAGAGACCAGTGGGTGCGTGATGGAATTGAGCTGGATGATGAGGACTGGCAGTGTGCGGTGTCTTCCCCCAAAGAAGTGGCAATTTCGGCTAGATTGCGTCTGGTTCAGCTGAAGATCCTCCACAGAGTCTATGTGACTGGCCCCAGGTTGATTCATATGGGACTCTCAGTGGACGGTCTTTATTTATTTTTATTTATTTATTTAAACTTTTACCGCGCACAGCTACCCACAGTGGGTTTCCCGGCGCTAGGGACAGACTGGAGAAGAAGATATCAGATAGCCAGCATACAGGATCCAACTACTTATGTGAACAACAGCGTTTTCAGTGCTCTGCGAAAACGAAGAAGACTGGTCTCTAATTTAAGGGCAGTGGGCAGGGCATTCCAATATTTGGGACCAAGATAGGAGAAGGAACGTCCCCCCATCCTTGCCAGCTTAAATCTTGATATCGAGAAATTGCCAATTTCCGAGGATCGTAAGGTACGTTTGGGCCTGTAAAGTTGCACCAGTTTTTGTAAGTAAGTAGGTGCAATGCCTTGCTTGATCCTAAACATGTAGCATAATGCCTTAAACTTTATGCGGCTGAAGATCTTCAACCAATGAAGATCATGCAAGGCAGATAATGCAGAAGTTCTTCTAGGGACATTCTTCAAGAGTCGCGCAGCTGCATTTTGTACAACCTGCAATACTTTAACAGTGGCTACATCAGCACCCAAATATAGTATGTTGCCATAGTCCAGGCGAGATGTTATCAATGCCTGGACAACCGTTCTACGGGAAGGAATGGGAAGCATCCATAAGATCATTTGTAGCCACCTGAGAGTAGAAAAACAGGTTGCTGCGACCTTAGTGGCCTGCTGCTTCATTGTTAACTTGTCGTCAATTTGAACCCCCAAGTTACATACAGCATGTGTGGGTACAGGAAGTGCACCCATCTCATTTGGCCAATGCTGAGGGCCCCAGAGGTTCTTATTTTTCCCCAGAATGACCACCTCTGTCTTTGTAGGCGTGGATGTGGAGAACTAGCCACATTCTTACATATCATCTGGGAGTGCCATGTTATAGCTTCGTATTGGGAACGTGTGCATGCAGTGATGCGTGAGGTGACTGGGGTAGACCTGCCTGCGGAGGCCCGGCGCTGCTTGTTAAATGTGTGGGGTCCAACGGACTACAATAATGCCCAAACCCAATGGGTCACTCTGGGGAACATGGTGGCTAAGCGGGATATCGCTCAGAAGTGGGGGGCCCCAACTCCCCCCTCCGTGGAACTGTGGAAGACCAACATGGATTGGTGCATGCTCCGTGATAAGACTGTATATGTGGCCCGGGGAAAGCCCAGGAGGTGGAGAGTGGTTTGGGGGGCCTGGAACGAATATAGTGGTGACCTTTGTATACCTCCCGATGCTGACCCGATAGAGGTTCGTCTTTCTCCCTAGCCCTCCCTTCCACCCAACTTTTCACTCAATTGACATCCTGACTTTCTTCCCCCCCCCCATTCTTGCTTGCTTTTACCAGTATGGTTACTCTAGGGAGCCGTTTGGCCCTGTCCACCTCCCGGAACTATGTGTTGCTGCTTATGTACTGTTCCTTGCCAATTCCTTTCCTTTAGTGTCTCTTTTTCGTTAGTATTCTTCTAGGTTTATTGTATTTATAATATAAAATTAAACCTGACTGCTCCTTTGATTTGATTTGTGCGCACCTTTCATCCGTTCTCTACAATGCTGCCTAGCCTCAGGGATGTAAGGCTGAATAGCTGTGTGCTTTGGACTTTCAATAAAGGTTTTCCAAAAAAAAAAAAAAATGGTCAACGGTCTTCATCAGGGCCACTGAACTCCTTACCTAGCTTATGGCTTCATAGGGATGCAAACGAAGGAGGCATACGGCTCTCATACCTGTTTGGTGTAACTCAGCAATAAGCCCCTATTGTGGGGTGCATCCGAGCTTTATGGTTCAGAGTGAGGGGAGCATTCCTGTAGTTGCACATTCGTCAAGACATAGATAGCACCTGGCTTGCCCTCATGTTGCTGTATAGTGGACCACTATATGAGCCTTATGCTTCATCTTTTGCTCACTTGGGGTTATACATGTCGGTATTTTTAACTGACTATATGTAACCTTTTGCTTTTGTCCTGAAAATAATATTGAAGAACTCCCAGTCCTTGGTGGAGTTCACTTGAGTAGTACCATCTTACTCCAGAGTGGGTGGACACCGATGATGAAGCATGACAGGACAAGTTGTGGGTGAGGCATCCCCTTAAATATATTATATATTTTCATATAAGCCAACAGGTAGGGTATTCCGCTCCATCTAGGGAAGTTATCTCGTAATCTAAGTGTTATCTGTACCCTAGTTTTTTGTGTGCATATAGTCATGTGAGATTATCTCACAGGGAAGGAGAATGGAAGCTTGCAAAGCGTACTTGTGAATTGCAGGAATAATGAGAGAGAGGAAATCATGTAGGCAAATAGTTGGAAAAAAATTCTTCAATAATCAGAGCCATTTTGCAGCTGATTAACAAATCACAACCCTAGAAGCCAAGAAAGCCCTCAAACGTCTACTGCAGACACATACACAACCAACGACAAAACCCGAGGTAACTGGCTGGTGTGAAGGGCAGGTTAGGGTGACCAATCTTTTTACGGACGCCTTTTATCCATAATTGTGGTCCATACAAGGAACCCTTGAGCGAGGCCTCAGCTCCCTCATGGGGCCGCCTCAAACTCATCATGGGAGCATAAGAGCCGCCCACCCCGCCCATTGTCATAGGGCCCGGACCCCACCCCAACCTCATGCAAGCCCACAAACAACTAACCAGTCAAGGGTGTGGGTAAAAACGGCCATGTTTAATCTTCCAAAACATTCATAAACATGACAAGATCATAATTAAAAATGCACATTTCAGGATTCAAATATTTACATTTTTATATGTACCAGTATGCTAACTTGTTCAAAAACCAACGGTTATGTAATAACTACTTCCTCCAGCACCAAGGGGCCCTCTGGCTTGCATCTCCAAACTGAGAACCACGCAATGCGCAACCCACCTGCCTCCTTGAGCAGTGAGCCCCCAGTCCGCGATCCTTGTCTGTCATATCCAGGGGCCCACCCCTGTACCACCAGGCTGCCAAGGAGGCTCTTGTGACCTGGCGCCCTTGCCTCCCCAGCCGGTGTCCCCATTCTCCCTGCAGAGAGCGTACCTTCTCTCCCCTCAGTGCTGGCCTCGGGAGTATGGAAGTGGGCCTCCAGTTACCCCCCCTGCAAATCAATGTTCTGTGGCCTCTTTTCCACCAAACGCCCTCTTACCCAACCTAAACCACTAACTTCAGGGACGGGTGGGTGGGAGATTCGAAAGAAAGCACTGTTAAGGTGGGTGTCCAGCGCAGGAAAAAGAGGGCGAGCAGAGGTGTACCTGGGGCTAAATAGCCTCCTTGGCTCCGCCCACCCCTTCTGAGGCTCCCTCCGGAAGTCCATCATTCGCTGACCCGGAAGGACTTCATGTCCAGCCGAAATGCACTATAAAATGCTAAGGTGCACGCAGCGCCAAACAGGATGCTCTCATAATCAGACGAGCACACTGACCATTGCGCTCCCAGAATGTCCCCTAAGGTTTTTAGGTTTAAGGGCCTTCTCCAATCTTTCTTAACACCTTCTAGCCTAGCTCATCCTGACAGAGCTCTCCTTACCATGAAAGCCGCGCCAGGGTCGCGCTGCCTTGCCAGTTTGGCAAAGAAACCTATTGCCGTCACATGTGCCCTAGCATAAGAAACTGGCCTTCCCTGTTCTCTCAGGGCTAGCAAGAAGTCGCAGAGCACTCCTGTTAAAAAAAGCGCCACCTGGCTGGTGCTCTTAGCAAATGTCCGGTATGCTTGAAAGTGTTGATGGTAAGTCCTCCTAGTGCGCTCGCTCAAAGAGGCTCCCACTAGCCCAGCTAGACCGGGGCTCCAATCCTCCACAGAGATGTCGGGAAAACAGTCATCTGTTCCTCTGCCTGCGGGTGATACCTTCGGAAATCCTGTAACTTGGAGCGAGACAAAGCATCAGCAGCCAGATTCTCCACACCTGGAATATATGCTGCTCTAAAGCGCAGATTGAGCTTTAAACAAGCCAAGACTAAATGCTTTAACAACCTGAAAACATGTTTGCAAGTAGCTCCCTGCCTATTAATAGCTTCTACCACAGCCATGTTGTTTGACCAAAAAATGACCGACTGTTTCTTGAAGACCTCGGCCCAGACTTCTACTGCCACCACAATTGGGAATAACTCTAAGAAGGCTATGTTTTTTGTCAGGCCCATCTTGTGCCAAGATGATGGCCAGTTGCCCCTGCACCAGTGAGAGCCCAAAACTGTTCCAAAACCAATGCTTCCTGCTGAATCCGGGACCAGGCCCAAGTCTGTGCTAGATACAGTTGGTTCACGCCAAATCATCAGGTCCTCCCTCACCTCAGCTCTTAATCGGACGTGATGGTGTGTCAAGCCTACCAAAGCGTGCGCGATTGACCTTGAAAATAATCGCCCCATTGGAATAATTCTCAGGGCAAAATGTAACTGGCCCTTCAAAACCTTTGATGCAGCGTGACTTTGGGACCTGCCAGAGCAGAATCTATTACTTGTGAGAAGGCCTGTACTTTATCTGCTGGCAACCTGCATTCTCCCTCTACTGTGTCTATTTCAATGCCCAAGAAAGACATGCTAGTCGCTGGCCCCCCGTCTTACTGGGGGCTAACGGTACTCCCAGTTCCTCAAACACCTCAACTAGCTTGCCCAAGGCTTGACCACACTTACTTGATGCTGGGGGGCCCATGATCATGAAATCAACTTAGGTAGTGTACCATGTCCTTGTGCCCTGTTCTGAAGGCAAAAACCCACTGTAGCATAGAGTTGAACATCTCAAAGTACTTACATGAAATCGCACAGCCCATTTGCATACACCTGTCATAGTAAAATTGTGAGTCTAGCTGAAAACCTAGTAAACGGTAATCCTCAGGATGTACTGGCAAGAACCTGAAAGCTGCCACAATGTCAGTCTTAGCCATAACGGCCTTGGACCTTGATCGCGCGGCCTCTGGAGTGCTGAGTCAAAGGAAGAATACATAACCGAGCACAGGGACGTGTCAATAGCATCATTCACTGACGCCCCCCCTTGGCGCTGACAAGTTGTGAATCATCCTGAACTGGCCAGACACCTTCTTAGGCACCCCACCCAGAGGTGAACAGACAAATCCTGGCAAAGGGGGAGCGGAGAATGGGCCAGCCACCCGCCCCAGAGCCCTCTCTGTCTCTACCTTTTATGAAACTACTGAGGGGTGCAAACGTGCTGACATAAGATTATTGCAATAGTCCACTAGGGGTACCCCGTGAGCTGGAATGCAGAAACCTGTAGAAAACCTCTCAAATAAAGTCCTGGCTGCCTTCCTGTCAGGATACTGATTTAGAAAAATAAATCAGCCTCCCCAAATCCACTGGTTGGGTTACTTACTCCTGGGGAGGGGGCTAAGGCTCCCTTCCTTTTTCTTTGGATTTCTTAATGCATTTGAACTCGGGATGGGAAGGGTGGCCACAGTATGCACATGCGTGTTTAAACTTACATGCTCCTGGGGGCCAGGTGCACGTCTTCCGGTTAAAGGCCCAACACGTCCCCCTTTTGTCCACAGCACCCCCTTGGGAAGTCCGAAAGGGCTGCTTTATTATTGACACTCTCTAACCAAACATTTACTTCTGTCTGGTCCCAACCCATGCTCAGACGTGAGTCCCAGGCTCTCCACATCACTGGAGTCAAGCTATCCAGGCTGAAGAAGGCTGATAGCCAGAAAACGGTCCTTGGATGCTTGATTCTGGTCTAGGAAAGACATGGCTTGGTAGTTCGGGCTGGACTGTTCCCATGAGGCACAGGGTCAAGGCTGATTTGCATATAGCCATTGTCTGTCCTAGGGTGGTGTGGAGTGCAAAAAAACAATGGATTTAGGCCCAGATCTTTGTACTGGGGTGAATGTAAGACATTGTTCTGCATTCTGTCCATCAACTGTGTTTTTTGCAATATTCACCCCGAGTGGGCTGGGTATGCTCCGATGTGAGTCCCAGGCTCTCCACATCACTGGAGTCAAGCTATCCAGGCTGAAGAAGGCTGATAGCCAGAAACCGGTCCTTGGATGCTTCATTCCGGTCTAGGAAAGACATGGCTTGGTAGTTCGGGCTGGACTGTTCCCATGAGGCACAGGGTCAAGGCTGATTTGCATAAAGCCATTGTCTGTCATAGGGTGGTGTGGAGTGCAAAAAAACGATAGATTTAGGCCCAGATCTTTGTACTGGCGTGAATGTAAGACATTATTCTGCATTCTGTCCATCAACTGTGTTTTTTGCAATTTTCACCCCAACCCATGTCAGGATCATCAACTTTGGCCCATCTAAAGTCCCTATCGTAATCCAACCAGGCCCCCCCACTATACATTGTTTGTGCTTTCAAAATCTTATTGGCTTAACATATCAAGGGTACAGCCAATTCCGGCTTCTTCTCTAACATTACAATGGAAAATACATTGAAACCAAACAACCAATTAGTAATGGATTCCTCTAACCTTGGTTTCCTATCTCTAAAGGAGCCTTCCTTACCTTCCTTCTCTTTAGAATCTACCTCTCTTCTCTTAGGTCTAATCAGGGATAATATATCCACAAATTCCCCCTTCCAAATTTTTTCCTTTGTTTCTGGCGTAACATGCGTCGCCAACTTACCACCCTTGGATAACATGGACTCATGGCCACCAATTGGTGCGCACCCCTTATCTATTTCTTTGCCTCCGGAATCCACTGCCTTACCTGCAGAGGACCCTGCTGTCATTGGTTGTGCGGGGGTCGTTTGACCCACCACCAGGGAAGGCGTGTTCAAATCCTTCACGTGCGCTTTGCCCAAGAGGGCCACCTGCTTACTCAATTCGACTATGACTCCCCCGGTGCCTACAGATGAGGCCCAAGGTGCTACCATCGTGCTGACTCCTGGCGCGCCTAATTGTGCCAAAAGTGTCGCCCCCGTGGACAGTATGGTATCTGTGGCAGCGTGCCCACCCTCCAATGCTGGCCCAGCCTGCCCAGTGGAGGCAGGAACTACCCCCCCTTGTGCCACCCCTGCGAGATTTGGGCCACCACTGGGACCACCTCTGGTACTATGGGGGTCGAGGGATCAGGAGCAATAGGCGCTAATACTGGGACTGCCCCTGGTACTATGGGGTAGGTGGATTAGGAGCAGGTGCCTAGGCCTTTAAAGCACCTCGAATCTCTGCCAAAATTGCGCCAACGTCATTCCGTCCTTCCGCTGATGGCACGCTGACTGGCTTCGGGGGACTCAAAATAGGTTGTGGGGGGGGGGTGCTGGGCACTGGCACAGCCGGAACAGGTGCGGGCACGACGGAGAATGTACTGAGCACTGGTGCTGCCGGTACCACAGGTATGGGAACTATATTTGGGGGCACCAGTGGCGCTGGAAGCCCTGAATCAGGCAAGCTAGGGACCATACGCCGCAGAGGCACTAGGCCCGGGCATTACTGGAGAAGAAGGTGCGGGGGGAGAGCCCTCTGGAACCTTGCTCACCCTCCCCTTCTTATTCACCCTGGGCTTCTTAACTCGGGGAGGAAAAACTGCTTTAGGCGGGACTATGGTTCGCCGTGGTTGTGCCCCGGGGATTGGCTCAGATACCTCCTCGCTATCTGACACTGGCGCCTCACCCCCTTGTTCCTCCTCACTACTTCCTCATCCCTGCCCAATTTTGCGAGCACCAGCTTCAACAGCTGTGCAATTTCTGATTCCCCTCCTTTCGTTTCTGGTTGCGCTTGGGTGGCATTATGAACCCTTTTATGAAAATTACTGGTGCCTTTGCTCAGTTGTTCCAACCAATTTAACGCAGCCTACACCAATTAATGTAGCCCCTTATTCGTTCAGTCTTTAGCAATAAATGAAGTTTTTATATAACTGACGTCCCACCAGCCCTCCCAATCACTTTGTGTTTTTGCTTGTACTTGCACCTTCAGCCCCCATGTGCAAACTGGGTCCGTTCTCTTTCAATCGGACACCCAGCCGGCCAGATAACACCACGCAGAAGCAGAAAACCCCAACTCTAGAATTACCAAGGGGCGCTCACCCAACTGTGGCACTGCACCCCTGCTGCAAACGCGCTCACGCCAGAAAGACCGATACTTCAATGCAAGGCAAGCCGGAGGGCCCGATGCGCGGCCAATCCCGCAGAAAAGCCCACTAGTACTCCATGAGTCCAGCAAAACAACGGTCGCGATCAATCAGGGAAGCGCGCCTCCCACAAGCGAGGCTGCGCTGCCACTACCAACAATACGACACAGCCAAACCAAATAAATCCACCTCCAGAAAATTCACGATTGCTTGCTATTGTTCTTCTCAGCCTCCTGCTGCGCGCCACACAAGATAAAGCGCCACACGTCCCCGAGCACCGGCCTCCCACCCAAACTATCGAGTGGCAAGGTCTCCGGAGAACGTGTACGGGGGGACTACTACCGGTAAAACAGCCCAGCAAGCGCCACTCTCATCCGCCCCAGCTTCCGCGCACACGGATCAAGCACTTGCCCGTCCCTAAACACCGGTCTCCCGCTCGAAAAACCAGGAATCCAACCCCCTCAGACAATCCTCGGGACCAACTACAGGCGGTCAATTACCCGGGCGCTGCCACATGCACATGGAAAGCACGCGATCCTTCCCCGCAAACCTGCTCGCTCCAGTGCCCCAACACCTCACCACAACACTGCTACGCCCGCACCGCAATGCTACCGATGCCTCGTAGAGTCCCGACGACCAAGGCGCAATAATCCGCTGCCGACCGCGAAGCTCTACTCTCCTACGCGGGCACGAGGTCGAAGACGGCAGCCCTGGAGATTCAAAAGAAAGCCCCGTTCAGGTGGGTGTCCAGCGCAGGAAAAAGAGGGTGAGCAGAGGTGTACCTGGGGCTAAATAGCACCCTTGGCTCCACCCACCCCTCCTGAGGCTCCCGCCGGAAGTTCGTCATTCGCTGATCCGGAAGGACTTCATGTCCAGTAGCCAACCGGCTAATGGACAAACTATGGGGGTGTGGCGGGGATCCGTGTGGCCGGGCCTTAAGGGCTTGTTTGTCTAGATCTCGCGCTTGGCATTCTGTCTGCAGCTGATTGTCACATACAGAATAACAATGGGCCAGTTTAGGCTCTTACAGCATGTGGTGCTCCTCCTCCAGCCTCCTTCTAGGGCAGGGTATTCTGTTAGGGTTAAAATGTACAAAACAAACATACAAAGTTAAAAAGGAGAGGTTCAGCATATATTTTAAGGTGAGGCATTTTAGGCCACACCCTTAATTACATCAGACACACCCTTTGGCGTGACCCCCAGTTTTTTCATCCCACTTAAAGCCCTGGAAACAACACCATGTCACAGTCTCCTCGAGTCCCAGCATTGTTCATCATGCAGAACTCATGACTTCCAAGTTTTCAGATTGCCTATGTGCAGGGGCATAGGGAACCCTCCCCACCCCACCCCTTGCTTTAGAAACTACAGCATGGGTGAAGTTCTTGATGGGCCTCTTCTGTCTGCAACTGGATAGGTGAAGGATGAGTCGCTAAGTGAAAGGGGAATACAGAGAGAAAGGGAGGATGGATGAATGATAGCATGGATGAATGATTGACAGAATGGATGGGCGAATGGGTGCATGGATGAGTGAAAAGAAAAAAGTAAAGCTGGATGAGCGAAATAATGCATATATGAGTGAAAGGGAGGGTGGAGAGCTGGAAGAAAGGATGGATGGGTGGATGAGTGAAAGGATGAACGGGTGGACGGTGAGTGACTGGGTGGATGGATGAGTAAGTGAAAGGATGGCTGGATGGGTGAAAGGATAAATGATTGTATAGATAAGTGAATGGATGGATGGGTGGGTGGAAGAGTGGATGGATGAGTGAGTGAAAGGGAGGGTAGATGGACAAAAGGCTGGATAGATGAGTGAAAGTGTGGAAGGATGAGAGAAAGGATGGATGAGTGAAAGCATGGATGAATCATTGGCGGAATGGATGGGTGAATAGGTGCATGGATGAGTGAGAAGAAGAATGTAAAGATGGATGTGAAAAAATGCATACATGAGTGAAAGGGAGGGTTGAGAGCTGGAAGAAAGGATGGATGAGTGAAAGGGTAAATGGGTGTACGGATGAGTGACTGGGTAGATGGATTAATAAGTGAAAGGATGGCTGGATGGGTGAAAGGGTAAATGATTGGATGGATGAGTGAATGGATGAATGGTTGGAAGAGTGGATGGATGTGTGAAAGGTTTACTTGAGCAAAAGGGTAAATGGTTGGAAGGATCAGTGAATGGATGGATGGGTGGAAGAGCGGATGGATGAGTGAAAGGATGGATTGGGTGAAAGGGTAGAAGGATGGATGAGTGAAATGATAGAGGGAAGGATAGATTGCCTACGTGACTTGCATTGGCTCAGGATCCCAAGCCGTGTTAAGTTTAAAGCCATGTGTCATCTTTTTAAAATTAGACAAGGCTCGGCCCCAAAATATCTACAGAGCCTAGTACAACCGTATAAGCCATGCCGCACTTTGAGATCTTCAACGAATGGTGATTTTACTATTCCAAGATTTAATCTTGTAAAGATGGGTGGTCGGTCCTTCTCCCACCTAGGTCTAAAATTTTGGAATGCCTTACCCACGGTTTTAAAATCTGAAACAAATTTGCTTTGTTTCCGCAAAGGACTCAAAACTCTGTTTTTCAATCAATAAGATGTCGTTATCAGCTAGCTTCAGTATGCCTATCCTTTTTCCTTCTTGAGTCTGTTCCTGGCGCCCGGAAACCCACTGCGAGTAGCTGTTGGGCGTTGCAAATTTAAATAAATAAATAAATAAATAAATACATAGATGATGGATAGGTGTGCAAATGGTTAAAAAGGTTTGGATATGGATGGGCACTCAGATGGAAGGACATAATGAATGGTGAAAGAATGAATGATGGATGAAAGAATCAACAGATTTACATTTTGAGTGACACCCAACTGTTACTTGAATGTTAAACTAGTAATTGTTCATGTTTGCATGTTTTGTTTTAGGTGTAAGATTTTAGGAAGAGCATCACAGTGCCATGAGCTGTGCTAGAGATGTATATTGTGTTTGTAGTAATAGGCAGGGCATAAAAAATAAACTATGTAATATTGTGTTGACAGTGCATTCTTTAAGACAGCTGCAAGGAAAAGAACCGTTGTGACTTCTATCAGCTTTTGCATCTCTCTGGGAAGCCCCCATAAGCAAAGTCCACTTTCTGAAACACCCATAATGCGTTCCCTATAGTGGGTTCATCACAGCAACCCTCCCTTTAGTTCACCTATGCATGCTGCTTTACATCTCACAATGCCACTCAGATATGAGAAGCTAGTAACAAAGTCTATCCTAGCAGCTCTTCCTGATCACTTCTCTCACTAAACATGCCTGCTCAGGACCATGAGTTGTAAACAAAATATCAAACTAGACAACCTAGTGCACTAACCATATAAATAGATTACTATCAATAAAATACCTCAAAAAGACATGCACAGTTGTTCAAAGCTGCACGCATCCCGAAAAACCGTGAAGTGCACAATTGTCTCAAACCAATATAAAACTTATTTTGACTTGTACTTAATTAGTTGTCTATTTACGTACTTTAATACTATAGCACAACTTCCTCTGATGTGTGGTAAAACTTACCTTTTGTCCCGAATTTTTGTCCTGATGACCATCTGTCCTGAATTTTGACTCTCAGTCCTGAATTTTTACACTTACCGTCCTGAATTTGCACCCATGTCAGTTGGTCACACTAGGGTAGGTAAGTGACTGGACACGACTAGACAATATAAGAAAAAGCCACTTCCAAAAGGCCGAGCTTTTATGAAAAACTTGTGGAATGACATCACACATATCAGCACCAAAATTCTAACCCCAATATCGAAAATCACCTGTAGGACAGGGTCTGATAATACAGAGCAAACAAGATGTGAAGGCAACCCCTCGGGATCTCATAAAAAACAAAATGGAACCCGAAGATGACGCACACAGAAGGCAGAAAACTAATAAATAAGATAGACAACCGTGAGATGCGAGCTGGGTCGTGAGTAAGAAATTCCCTGGAGTGGCATCTGATGCAAGCATTCTGCTGGGAAATCGAGGGGCGCTTCCCTTGTTGTCCTAAAGCGCCATCGTCCCATAGCTGGGGGAGGGCATGTGGGTCAAGGAAAACATCCACATGAGCTGCAATGCCAAGGCCTGGGCTAGAGCCACGTGACATTTTGTTTAATCAGGATGAGATCATGAGAGCCATGGAGATGGCATTTTATTCTGCTTTCTGTTCTCCTGTTTAGATTATACACCATTTTTATGGGCTTCTAGAGGGCTCCTTTGTATTTTATTGGCGAACGGGCAGCTTTCTCTCCATCTATGGACTACGCCTGCTTAGAGGCTTTATATAGCTATTGCTATAAAACGGTAGTTTGTCGTGGTTGTTTGTTAAATGTTTGTTTATTAACAAATTTCCTTAGCAATAGTTCGTTAATTTTACCAGGCAGCCTTTGAAGTTATTCATTTTACCTTCTCATTCCACATAGCCTCTACATTTTCAATTATTTTCCAAAAAATAGGTCTCTTCAATGTTTTCAGATTGTATAGTTGTATAGACGCATGAGCTTGCTCAAGACACGTTATTTGTGTATTTAATTGAACATAATGATATATTTTAATATTTTACAACCCTCAAATAATGGAACCATGAAATAATAGTTCCATGGATAAACAAGCAATTTAAATGCTATTGGTGGAAGTAAAAAAAAAAAAAAAAAAATTAATAAATTGCTTTATGTGATGGACCTATTGTAGGAATAGAAAAATAATAAGTTTACATTTGCGTTTTCGATGATAGATGCATTTGGTAAAAAACTGAATAAACGGGGCGATGGGGTAAAACATTATGAGGTATATTTTCAAATGTCAAACTATTCCACAAGGACAGTAGGCTCAGAGAAATAAAGATATCTGATCTATAAATTGCCAATGAAGGGGAATAGAAGAAAAAGAGAAGTTTTTGTTTAAATTTGTTTTATTAATTTTTGTTGTGGTGCATCAGACACATTACAATACAGCAAACAGGGCCCCTGAGGGCATACCCACGCTCAGTTGCAATACCTCCCCCGGGCAACAAATGCAAAACAGCGCATGCTACATGAGGGTATGATGTGTCCATGAGAGCAAGTTGTAGGTAGTCTTCAACAAAC
The DNA here is from genome assembly GCF_964263255.1 of Lissotriton vulgaris. Taxonomy (NCBI): domain Eukaryota; kingdom Metazoa; phylum Chordata; class Amphibia; order Caudata; family Salamandridae; genus Lissotriton; species Lissotriton vulgaris. The sequence goes on along the minus strand of NC_141695.1, from coordinate 1,137,779,035 downwards.
TGTGCACCCAAGCACCACGTAACCGAACAAACCCCTCCCCAACTTTCCCGCTCCCCAACTCCCCCCTACTCCTCCCTTCCCCCCCTCTGGTGTGTTGCCTCGTTGTCCCATGGAGTCATACCAATAGCGTGCCTACTTTGTCCCTTTCAGGTGGAAGTGGCCTCCCCGGAGGACGCGCCAGTGAGCCGCAGCAGTCTAAGGTATCTCGGGGAAGTAAGTTCGTTAAATTCCCCGGCTAGCAAATTAAGGAAGGGTTGCCAGGTGGTGTTAAATGAGTCTGTGGTTTGCGTGATAGTTGCCTGAATCCGCTCCATACCCAGTATATACCAGAGCCTATGTAGCCAGCCTGTGTGCGTAGGTCTTCTCGTGGTGCCCCAGAGTGAGAGAATATGGTGTGCCGCAGCCCCCACCGCTAACCCCATTTGTTTCCCCCTGATCGATTTTAGTGGAACAGTGAGGGCATTTGGAAGGCCTAGTAGTGTGTAGGCAGGGAAGCGGGAAATTTCTGTCTTGAAGTATGTGTTGACGTAATCTAGCACTACCTTCCAATAGTCCGTCACCTCCTCGCACTCCCACAACAGGTGGGTCAGGGTCCCTAACTTGCTGCACCCTCTCCAGCATGTGGGGCTGTGGTTCGGATTACCCTGATGCAGCCGAGCCGGCGTCAAGTACCAGTAAGACGGAATCTTAACAGCAGACTCTCTACTTGCCACGTTCCTGGATGTATGATGGGCCCTATGATAGATATCCTGCCACTCTTTATCTGTAAAGGCTCTCCCAAGCTCAGATTCCCAATGCTTCTGGCCAGCAGAGCGCGAAAGGGGAGGGGGTGGGCTTAACATTTTATAGAGGTCTGTAAACGCTTGTCTGTCTGTCTTTTTCATGGTGAGACATTTCTCAAAAGTCGTGAGACGCCAGCCCACTAGAGGCTGCATGTCTTTTTGCGTTAGCCAATTTCTAATCTGGAAATATGGGAACCAATGTGGTGCTGTTAAAGTATACAACTCCACTCACTTATTCATATATTATTTGTGTTGACTTTACATCCCATTGAATCATGAAACTACGATTAGTGAAATCGTTAGTTGCACATATTCTTTTATTAATTAATTTCTTGTAGGAAGTTCAACGTCATTGTCAAAAATTCATTGCATTCATGAATATTCAAAAGTTCATATTATGCCCAATGCATTTCGGGTTAATTAAGACTAACCCTTCATCAGGGGCCATCATTTTTCAAATCATTAAAATCTTCGAGGTCAAGGTGCCTGAATAAACAGTGAACTGGAGAGGCGAAGTTGCCCCAAAATGGCGGCAATTCAGATTACAACCACCACATCAAGATGCCTGAGCCGCCGCTCCTCCCCGAGCTCCTCACTTCACCGCCGCCGCTCCTCCTAGTCATCATGTACGTGCAATGAATTTTTGCACTGGTCGTGTGGCCGGAGTCACCACAGTTCCGTGAGTCGTCATCGGTCTTCAGGCTCGAAGTCCCCAGGTAAGAGGCACAAGAAGTTAAAGAGGCAACATCACTCTTCTGACTCCCCCGACGCTCGCGCGACGCGGGGGGTTGAGGCGACACCGCCCCCGCGGCTCCGCGGGAGCTGCAGGCTTTGCGGCCTGCTCCATACCCGACGGTCCCTGGGCAGAACGCGACACCGGAGGAGATCGAGGCCTTCCTCATGGCCATGAGGTCGCTCACTGCTCCGTTGGGTTCCACGGCGACTAGGTCCCCACGCGGGCCGGGTGGTTTGGCCCGGTGCCGTTGGGAGCTTCAGCCCCTGCACCTTCGGCGACTTCGGTCCCGACGCCGCAGGACCCCGCCGGATCCGGGCCGTCGGCGGTCGACCTCATGACCTCGCCGGCGCCGGCCCCCAGGGTGTCACCCCCTGCGCTGTCCCAGGACGATGCCGTCCCCGGTCCTACCCTCGATTCGGGTACGGCATCGGAGCGGCACTGCTCGGTGCAGTATTCGACGCCGCTTGGAGATTTCTACTTCTACGACCCGGCCCCATCCTTTGAACCCGAGTAGCAGGTGATGGGTGGCGAGGAGGATTGGGAGGGCTCCATGGACCCTCTGGCACGTGAGTGCCAGTCTTCTCAGGACTGGACAGGTGAGCTTGGGGAGGCCAGTGGTCTGGACACTTCGCCCAACACTGGTTTTGTCTCCCCTCCTACCGTGGCTACAGAGGAGGGGGCAGCCTATAGGGTGGTGCTGACGCGGGCTGCCAAGGCTTTGGGCCTTGAGCTCCCCGGCATGGCCGTGAGGACTAACCTCTTCACTGAGGTCCTTAAACCACAGGCAAGCTCGGCCTAACCTCTGCTGCCTTTTAATGAGGCCTTGTCAGACGTTCTTCTGGGCACTTGTTCCAAGCCCGCTACAGGTCCGCCTGTAGATAGGAAAGTGGCCAGGCGCCACCGCCTGGCTCCGGGCGACCCTTGCTTCCTGCTCACCCATCCCACCCGCGAGAGCCTGGTCATCCAGGCCTCTAACTCCCAGTCTGCATTCCCGACGGCTCCCCCCGGTCGGCAATCCAAGCGGTATGAGCAATACGGGAAAAATACATTCTCCTCCCTGAGTTTGGGGTTGCAGTCAATCAACACCGCGTGCCTCTTAGGCCGCTACACCCACTCTCTGTCTGACACAGTCGCAAACGTACTGCCACAATGTCCGGAGGAGGCCTGGACTAAACTTGCCCAAGCCCTTTCGGAGGGTCGAGAAGCGGCACGGTATTCCATCCAGTGTTGGCTGGATACCACGGACTCACTGGGCAGAGCGGTGGCAACGACGGTGGCGATTCGTCGCCACGCCTTGTTGAGGTCCGCCAACCTTTTGGCTGATGTCCAAAACACCCTTATGGACATGCCGTTTGATGGCCGTTGCCTCTTTGGCGACAAGGCAGACCATGCACTTTAAGGACTCCAGGGCCACGGCCAAGTCCTTTTGCCTCTCGGCCCCGCGCCAGCAAACGGCTGCCTTTTGCTCCTTTTGTGGCCAAGGAAGGGGCGCCCCCACATGTCCTGCCAGCCACTCGGCCGCAGACTACAGGTGGCGGATGTGGAAACCACCGTGGCGGCGGTCGGGGACAACGACGAGGCCAGTGCACACCTACCCCTGCAGCCTCCACCTCAAAACCCTCCTAGTCCGAGCTTTCAGGGCCATGTGACGCCAGTTCGTGGCAGGGTTCGCCATCACCACCTCCACTGGCGCACTGTCACATCGGACAGGTGGGTGCTGCAAATCATCCAAAGGGGCTACTCCCTCCCCTTCGAGGCGTCCCCTCCAGCCAATGGCACCGCAGTACCACCACGTGTCGGGGGATCACTTGAAACTTCTACAAGAGGAAGATACGGCCCTCTTGGCCAAAGGGGCCATCGAGCGCGTTCCTGCGCCAGAAGTAAGGTGTGGTTGTTACTCCCACTACTTTCTGGTACCCAAGAAGGGCAAAGGGGGCCCTGGACCTGCGGAACGTCAACGGCTTCCTCCGGAAGGAGAAGTTCAAGATGCTGACACTGGTTAAGGTCTTAGCTGCCCTGGACCAGGGAGACTGGATGGTAGTGTTGGACTTGCAGGATGCTTATTTTCATATCCCTGTCCTGCCGGCCCACCGGCATTACCTGCGGTTCACGGTAGGCCACGAGCAATTTCAGTTTACTGTGCTCCCCTTCGGCCTTACCAGCGCCCCACGGATGTTCAAGAAAGTGATGACGGTGGTTGCAGCTCATCTGTGCAGGTTAAGGGATTCAGTCTTCCCCTACCTCGACGACTGGTTGTTGAAGGCGGGCTCGCCCCAGACAGTCGTTAGCCACCTCCAGACTATGGCCGACCTCCTGCACCTGCTGGGGTTCTCCATCAATGTGCCGAAGTCACACCTGTGTCCCTCTCAGAAGCTCCTCTTCATCGGAGCAGTTTTGGGTTATCCTCCCGAACAGCGGGTTCAGGATATTCAGGCTCTGATTCCTATCTTTCAGCCGTTATCCCGAGTCTCGGTCAGGTTGACGGTGCGGCTTCTGGGGCTGATGGCCTCCTGCATCCTTCTGGTGTGCCACGCCAGGTGGCAGATGCGGGCACTGCAGTGGGACCTGAAGTTTCATTGGGCACAGCATCAGGGCAACTTGTCCGACCATGTCTTGATCTCGGAGGGCACTGCAAGAGAGTTGCAGTGGTGGCTCATGGACCGCGATTGGGTCAGCAGCAGATCCATCTCCCTACCCCAACCGGAGCACGTAGTTGTGACGGACGCGTCCCTCCAGGGCTGGGGGGGCCACATGGGAGAGGCGGAGATCAGAGGCCTCTGGTCTCCGGCGGAGTCCCGGCTCCACATCAACCTTCTGTAGCTGCGGGCGATCCGGCTTGCACTGAAGGCATTCCTCCCCTCTGTCCAGGGGAGTGTAGTGCAGGTGTTCACGGACAACACCACCAACATGTGGTACTGAAAGAAACAGGGCGGGGTGGGGTCATGGACCCTATGCCAGGAGCTGGCAGTGGCTGGAACATCAGGGCGTGACCCTGGTCGTTTAACACATGGCAGGTTCCCTCAACGCCAGGGTGGACGAACTCAGCCGTCGGTGTATGATGGTTCACGTATGGTGTCTGAACTTGGAAGTGGCGCAAGGCCTCTTTTAGCAATGGGGAGAGCCTTGGTTAGATCTATTCGCCACAGAAGAGAATGCGCAATGTCATCAGATCTGCGTGTTGGAATTTCCAAGGCGGCACTCGCTCAGAGACGCTTTTCGTCGCGAGTGGAGCTGCAGTCTGTTGTACGCCTTTCCACCTATACCACTTCTGCCCAGAGTGCTGAAGAAGATCAGACGCGACCGGGCCCAAGTTATCCTTGTGGCTCCGGACTGGGCACGAAGATACTGGTATCCCGAGCTACTCAGCATGTCTGTCGATCCCCCGATTCGTCTGCCTCTTCAGGCGGACCTTCTGTCGCAGCAGCGGGGGACGGTCCTCCACCCGAACCTGTCCAGTCTCCACCTCCATGCTTGGAGATTGAGCAGCGAGAGTTGAGGCCATTTGACTTGCCTCCTCACGTTTGTAATGTGATTCTGGCCGCCAGGCGTCCCTCCACAAAGTCGGTATAAGCCTGCAGGTGGAACAGATTTGTGGCATGGTGCACAGCAAAGGCTGTGGATCCACTCTCTGCCCCCCTTTCTGAGGGTCTCCTCTTCCTTCTTTCTCTTGCCCAGCAGGGCTCTGCTCTGGGCACTATCAAGGGCTACCTTTCTGCCCTTTCCGTGTTCTTAAGGCTACCTGATCAGCCTTCTTTGTTCAAATCCCCTATTGTTAATAGGTTCTTGAAGGGCATCACTCATATATTCCCCCCTGTTCCTTTCATGATGCCCCAGTGGGATTTGAACCTGGTTCTGACTTACCTGATGTGCGCTCCTTTTGAGCCGCTTCATAACTGTCCTCTCCGTCTTCTTACCCTTAAGACTGCTTTCCTGGTTGCCATCACCTCTGCCTGGAGAGTGAGTGAGCTCCAGGCTCTTTCCTCCAAGCCTTTCCTTTCTGTCCATCCGGACAAGGTTGCGTTGCAGACAAGACCCTCTTTCCTGCCCAAGTTAGTCACAGCCTTCCACATCAGGCAGTCCATCACCTTGCCCACCTTCTTTCCACCTCCACATCCCTCTAAAGAGGAAGAGCGGCTCCACCATCTGGACCCAAAACGTGCGCTCTCATACTATCTGGATCGCACACGCCAGTTGCGGGTGGATGACCAACTCTTTGTTGGTTACGTGGGCGCTAAGAAGGGACAGGCGGTGCACAAACGGACCATCTCTCGGAGGGTTGTGTTTTGCATCAAGGCATGCTACTCTATGGCTAAGAAGGAACATCCTGTTGGGCTGAAAGCCCATTCCACTCGGGCCACGGTGGCTACTACTGCCCTGGGCCGGGGAGTCCCCTTGTAGGACTTCTGTCAGGCAGTTACGTGGGCCTCGCTGCACACGTTCGCAAGACACTACTGCCTGGACAGCCAAGTCCGGAGGGATGGCTTCTTTGGCCGTTCCGTCCTCCAGGACTTTCTGGTGTGATTATTGGTTCGCAGACCCACCACCGGGGTTGGTATTGCTGGGGTATCTATTCTAAGGTAAGGAATCTAATACTAACCTGTTTCTTTCAGATGCACAAGTTACTTACGTTCGGTAACGATATATCTGTAAGAAACAGTAGTTAGTATTAGATTCCTTACCGCCCCACCCATCCTCCCCGTTCTGCGAACGGATATCTAGGGTTAAGGTCATCCCTTTCAGGGCCCTAGTTTCATGGCGCCAGTGTTGGTTTTTATCATGGCTCTGCGTTTCTGGCACGGAAAAGCTGTGTATAAGACCTGACGTCAGCGCGTGAGGGCGGCGTCTAAGTACTCCGGCGACGTCATTCCGGCGCCAACGACGCCGACGACGGACGCGGAGCCACAGACGACGCCAACCGATGCGCAAGGGTACTGCTACGCAAAAGTTTCCGGATCCAGTCTGACGCCTGGGGAAATTCTAAGGTAAGGAATCTGATACTAACTCCTGTTTCTTACAGATATATCGTTACCTAAGGTAAGTAACTTGTGCTTCGGGGAATAAAATCCCTCTTGCTGCCATGCCTGAACCCCTCTGAAGTGTGACACACCAGAACCCTCCCATCCCTTCCTCCCCCCCACCCAACCCCCAAACCCCCCTCCCTCCCTCCCCCAACAAAGCCAGCTGCCGGCCCCCTGCTCCTTACCACCCGCTCCCCCCCATCCATGGCCTGAACTCCCATACCCCAGTTCTCCCCCCACCCTAACCCCAACACCTGTATCCCAACATGTGAACATAGTCCCAGGTCTGGTAGTCCACTTCACAGGCCTGTGGTGAAGTTACCTCGTAGAACGTGCAACTGTGGCAACCTCTACGGCAATCCCCCGCCCGCTGCCCCTCGACCCTGCAACACATAAATGCTAATGAGTCCCCCATCTCTTAGACAAATCAGTCCATCGATAAAGTATCCCTGGAAACTTCCTGGATGGCTAGAGCCCTCTCTTGTGATATAGTGAGCGAGTCTGGCTTCAGATCCTTAGTCAGAGAACGTCTGCATTTGACCCTCTGCCATCCTCCTCCGTTAGGGTGCTAGGACGGCCGTGGTGATGAGGGCCTCTCAATCTCTTCAATACCCAACAAGGCACACGTGTCTTGGAGCAATCGCAGTGGCTGCAGGGTCCCATTCCATTTGAATATCAGATGAAAGGGGTGTCCCCAGGAGTAGGGGATCCCTTTGTCACGTAGGAAGTCTGTGGCGATTTTAAATGTCTTCCTCTTTTGAAGCGTAATGGCTGATAGGTCTTGATATAAGGCCACCGGCTGTCCCTGATACTGAATGGGCTGTTTCTGTCGTGCTTCCCGAAGGATCCTTTTTTTTAGCGGAAAGTCTGGTAGGAAGGCTAGAATATCGGGGGTGGGGGGGCGCGACGCCGCGCCAATCCCACCCTGTGTGCTTAGTCGATTCGGATGTCAAAGTCCGCCGCTTCCAATATAATTTCTCGAAACAAGCCCTGCAGATATCCAATGATATTCGTTCCTTCCTCCTTGAGAGGGACGCCCCAGACACTAATTTTATTACGTCGGGATCTATTTTCTAAATCTTCCGCGTGTGCCTGCAGATCGATTTGTTGATCTTTATGTCTGATGATTTCCTGCTGGAGCTGTTCTACCTCCTCGCTTCTGGTTTGGTCCGCTTCTTCAACGGCCGCCACTCTCTCTCCTAGGCCGTCTGCTTCCCTCCCCAGCTACCTCTTGCTTTAGTGTTTGGAAGTCTTCCCGAAAGGAATTGAACAAAGCCTCTAGAAAAGATTTTGTGGTCAGTACCTCGCTATCACTTGTTTCAGTGTTTTGCTTCGCCACTGCTGGGGAGGAAGGCCCCCTGTCCTCGCTAGGTTGGCCTTTACCGAGCATCTCAGTGAGTGTGCGCTCCCCCTTCTTCCTCGAGCCGGCCATGCTTCGCCGACCATCGCTGCTCCCGTGCCTCCTGCGGTGTCACTCTCCACAACACTTCTACTGGGTCGCCCAACGGTCCCTCTGTGCTACAGCTACCCACCCTCGCTGTCTCCACTGCTCTCCAATGCTCCCCGGGTAGGGCTCTTATGCCCCCAAAGCTTATGTGAGCCTTGCGCTGGGCCCACCCGCTGCACCACTCCGGGCTCCCCTCCTCTGGACTAGTAGCTCACTCCACCTCGACTCTGTCCATTTGGGGTCTTGGGGCATTCACTCAGTAAGGCCGCTGATCACCTCCGTCCCTGTCCGGTCGGCGCTTGGTTGTCCCTTCGCGGTGTGTCGTCTGGGCACCGAACGGGAGCGGTGAGGCCCCAGTCCAATGGACCCCACTGGACTCCCACTCGCGGCACCACTCAGGTTTAAGGCCACTGCGCGCCGCTCCTCCTTCCTGCTGCCCGCGCCCTGTCGCTAAGGTCCCCTTAGAGCGGCGCCCCTTGATCTGGTGCTCCTGCAGCAGGCCGCACGTCAAGGCCTCAGTATCTATGCCACGCTGCGACGGCCCCCTCCACAGGTATGGTGCGAGCCCCACTGCTGCCGCCGGCTGCATTCTCTCCCTCTCGTTCTCGGGGCCAGAGATCCCCCGGTGCGCGCTCCACTGTCCAGCGACCCTAAGGATAGGCCACAATCCGAGGCTTCAAGTTCCTGGCAGCCCTGCGCCACCTGAGATGCACTGAGTTGGGGGTCACCTCGCCCCTCACGCCTCCTAGGAGTTGTCCCCCTCGCCGCAGTACCCGCTACCAATCTCGCCAGGGAACCTGCCCCGCTATGCCGCTATGGTGTCCCGGCTTCCGGGCCTCCCTTGGGGCCCACGCAATGACAGTCCTTGGGTGAGGAGTCCCGCGTTCAGCTTCTACTGCGGCAACTGGTAGGCCCGTATGGAACCCCCTTGCCGCCTCCTTTGCTAATGGGGCGCACTACTGCGATGTGGGACTTGCAGGCCACCTCCTCCCAGCCGTCTGCTGCTCTTCCCGCTGATCCTGCTCCCGCTCTCATAAAATAGCGCCAGGGACCTTCCAGGGCTCGGCCTCCATCGCACCCCAGCCCCCCGTCTCCTCACCTCTGCTGCAAGCTGACCTTCTTGTCTGTGCCGTGGGTGCCCAGCGGCAGGTGGGAGCGCCGGATATCTCTTTAGGACACTGGAGGAAGCAGGGCTCGTCCGCCTCAGTCAAGGCCCCGCAGCCCCGGGCTCAAGTTTTGCGCCGCCGGCTCTCCCGACGCACGTCGGCCTCCGGGCTGTCACCCGCTGCTCGCCTTGCCTTCTGGACTCTGCTATCACCCCGGGCTGGTCACACGGGCTGATGGTGTGTCGCCAGCGAGTATGTGGGACGCAGGAAAGACAAGGGCGCCTCTACCGACCCTCGGCTCACTCCGGGCGGCAGTCACGTTGCTAGGCCGCCATTACACGGCCATCGGTGGCGGGACACAAAGCACTCCCTCGATGACACCCGCACCTCAGAAGGCCCTCAGCGTTAGCTCCGGGTGTACCTCCAACTCTTCCAAAACACAGGGAGCCTGCAGGATCTCCTGCCTTCTAGGTCACCATTTTGGCCATGCCCCCCAAAAAGGGAAGTTTGAAGCAGGCATTAAGGCCATTTGGTAAAAGAAAATGGAATGTGTACCTGAGGTGGACATCTGACACCAAAATAGTAACAAGCATTTGCAAAGCCAATAGGTCTCGCCTATGCAAGAGCTATTGGCTTTACCAATATGTTTTAGCAATGTTGTACACCAGAGTGGCTGCTATTCATCATGGCCAAAACGTAGTGGGATAAAGGAGAGTGGATTGGATTGGAGTGTTGTGAAGGGGAGTAGAGTGGAGTGTTATGGAGTGGTGTAGAGTGGCGTACAGTAGAGTTGAGTGACGTGGAGAGGAGAGGAGAGAAGTGAAATGGAGTGTCATGGAGTAGCGTACAGTGTTGTGGAGTATCATGGAGGGAGAAGAGTGACATAAAGTAGAAGAGTGTAGAGTTGAGCGGCGTAGAGTGGAGTTACAGAGTGTCGTGGAGTGGTGTAGAGCAGAGTGGAGTGGCATAGAGGGGGTTGCGTAGAGTGGAGTAGAGTCTTATAGAGTAGAGTGATGTACAGCGGAGTAGATTGTCATAGAGTAGATTGGAGTAGTGTGACATAGAATAGAGTGGAGTAAAGTGGCATGGAATGGCATAGAGGGTGTTCCGTAGAGCGTGGAGTAGAGTGTTGTAGAGTGGAGTGCCATAGAGTGGAGTAGAGTGTCAGTGGAGCAGAGTTTAATGGCGTAGGGCATCATAGAGTGGAGTATCGTTGAGTGGTTGATCGCAGAGTGGAATGTCGTAGACTTGAGTAGATTGGCCTAGAGTGAAGTGGTGTAAATTACAGTGGTGCGGAGTGGATTTGCATAGAGTGCAGTGACATAGAGTAGAGGGATGCAGAGTAGAGTAGAGAGGTGTAGAGTGGAGTGGTGCACAGATGAGTGCATAGATGCAGTGTGGAGCGTAGTGGGGTAGTGTGGAGTGGCGCAGAGTAGAGTGCAGTAGCATAGAGTGGTGCGAAGTAGAGTGGATTGGGGTAACGTGGAGTATGGATGGTATGGCAGCATACTGCCAATAGAGACAACACATCTTCAATTGAAATGACCATTACATTTGCACTCACATACAGTTTTACTGATAAAGCATACAGTGCACAAACAATAATGTGTGTAAATGTTATCACACAATGTATTGATTTGATCATCAGGGCAGTTCATTTACAGACACTTAAATTTTGTTGTGTTCTAGAAAATAAAAATAACATTGAACAACCTTCCTCATGTAGACCCCCAGTAGCGTAGATGGTTGTCACATAAATCCTCTGAATTTGAAGTTGTAGTGTAGTTCCTATATTCCCAATAGGCTCTGGGCATTGGAATAATATATCCTATAGAATAACAATGACTAAAAATACTCAACTGGTGCTTCTAAAATACGCCTACCCCAGTGTACCTAACCTAAGTCTAGTACGCGTGAAGAAGTAAGTATTGTGTAGCATAGGTTTAGTTTTCTTTGCCAAGGATCTATCCAAGATTTCTCTAGGTTCTAATCAGCTCCATACCTTAGTTAGAATGAAGGAGGTCTGGTATCTCTGTCTTGGGACTCGATTTCCCAACACCCTGCAAGGGGAGCTTGGAAACACTGGAGCTGGATTCTCAGCGAGAGAAAGGCAGCCTCTTGATCAGTGCGTCAGCTGGAGGGTCGGCTTCCTTCGGCACTTGCTGTAGCGAGCTGCGTCGGGCAAGTAGATAGTCGAACTGCTCCGAACCACAGTGTCTTGCTAGAGCAAGTGAAGGTATATTTATATCTTGAAGGTGTCTAGGAATGCAATAGTTTGACTTAAAGTCGGGCATAATAACATCAGGAAAGAACCCTTAGGGAATAGTTGTTTTTTGCAAAGTACGTGAGTTCTTGGACAAATCAATCTTCAAGCAAAGGGAAGGTCCCTAACCGCTTAAGCCGATTTTCCAAGAAAACGTTGTGACGTTTGGTACGGGTGGAAGTAGCCATGCCTGTTATGGTCTGCATGGGCTATGTCTAAATAAGGGCTTGATTTCTATGCCTATATTAGGGCAATGTGAATTGTACCTATATAAGGGCATGAAACGAGAACATTCTCTCGTAGCCTAAAACGTCACACAACAAAGTCAGAGGGAAAAAAATAAACACCAAGCTCCCTGGAAGATGCAACCTGACATTTGACCGCCATCTTTGAATGCACAGCAAATGTAACAAGAAAATAACAAGATTTACAGGCCTGATTACAGAAAGCCAGTTTGTGGAAGAATACAGTAAACAAGGTTTGGTCATCTGGAGCAGCCTATACTGGACATGATGTTTTTTTGGGCTTTTTTTGCCCTTGTTATATATGTGGTTTATTTTCTCTCTATTAGTTTGCTTTTGAAGGGGTTTACTTTGCCTACAGTGCTCACTCCTATTCACATTGACACATAGCTGCCCACATGTCGGGTCTTAGGCTGCTAACTGATAGGTAGAAGCATCTCTCACACCGGCAGTGATGCTGGAGCAATTTTCAGAGTGGAGGTGCTGACATCAATGTTACATGACTGAAGTCATGAGGATTTCAATTCAAGTGTTAAACAAAGAAAACGTGTATCAAATAGAATACGTTCATTCATCAGGAGAATGATGTAGTGTGGCACTTAGCCATTTGCACATTTTGGTGCGCACCATCACAAAAATATTGCTAAAGCCTGGTATGACAGAACTTGGTTGTTTCCAGACAAAACATTTTCCTTTGAAATGGCCACAAAATTCAAACTGACACGCAGTGTTACTGAATTAAATAATTTCGGATTTCAGCAAATATTTAACATTTGCACATCAAGTAAAGTGTCTTGATTTGTTCTGATCCTAATAACATCTTTGTTTCCATCAAACTTCAGAATTACAAAACAATAATGTGTTTCATTAGTGCTTACCTAACTGTTGATGTATTTTGAAACATTAGCATTTATTTTATAGGTATTTAAATCCTCTGTGTTAGGAAAAAAAACGGACATCCTTTCCTTTCACACCCCTAGTGCCCCAGCAAAATTGTCAGAGTTCACTTTACAAAATTTCGCAGTCAGAGAAAAAAAGTAAACACATTCTCCATGCTAAGCCAACGTCTCTGTTTCTCTCTCTCGGATTTCTTCCAACACCTCTGTGTCTGCAGTTAACTCCAGTATTCATGGCACTTTGCACCTTCAGTGCAAGCCCAGCCCCTATCATTAACTACCCCTGGCCTGATTTTCTGCAGTCTGCTGTTTCCTGCACTCTCTTACTCACTACCTACGGATCTTTGGCCTGGGACATGGGTAGCTTGTCCAGGACTGACTCTCCTGCAGCATTTCTTCCAGTCTCCTGCTTAAGGCTGACTTGGTGATGGTGGAAACCACTCAGCATATGGGCCCTGCTTCAGGAACATCAGAGAGGGATGAACAGTGAACCTGCATTCACCCTTGGTGTCGCTGCAGCTGGGATGTCAGTTAAGTCTATAATGTCCAGGAACAGAAATATCACAAGTGGGGTGGGGGTCCTACCACCCTTCATTTGTTTTAATCCGGGGTGGGGAGCTGATGGGGACAATGTAACATGGAGAGAGGGCAAGGTGGTATGAAAGACACCGGTGAGAGATAAACAGGACCAGGCAGCAGACACATGGGCAAAAGCACAATGGGCATGTTGGGTGGGAAGGCAGGGGAAGTGCAACAGCAATGGTGGGAGGAGGATAGCAAACAGAAATGAAGGGTGGGAAGAAAGGGAAAGCAAAGGGAGATGAAGAGTGGGAGGGACAGCATAACAATAGGAAAAAAACAACATAGATCACTGGGGGTCAGCAGAGAATCTCATGAGGAAGACAGCTGGAATAAACATGCACTATCATGGAGTGCTTTACGAAAAAGCGCTCATGAAACAATATAAGGAGCCAATCAGTGAGGTGGGGGGCACGCAGGCAAGATGGCAGCACAGATGTGAGGCTCCTCCAGCCTGGCATGAAAATCCTTAATTTATCCTGATCAACGGCCTGGCTGATGCTTCAAAATACAGCCTGATATTGTTCGTGACCTACTGAGGACCCGCTGCGAGAATCGGCCAATTTGAATCGACCCCGCTCCTGCCACGATAGTGTTAAGGTATTACCTAGGTGATGGGCTGAACAGCGTGGAGCTCCGGAGCGGCCGCACTCACTACCCGAGCCCGCAGTCTACCACAAGGCGCGTGGGCCCAACGGTGTGGCTTAGCCAACAGAACCAGAGACCAAAGCTCGGATCACTCCAATGTAAGCTGTGGCGGCCCTCTACCCAGTGTGGGGAGATCCTGATTGCCCGATCCCTGAAGTGAATGGCACTGGACTTGGCGAAAATACTGGTGGTAGGTGATGGGAACCGCGCGCTCTGTGCTGCTGTCGCCCTGAACTACCCGAAGGCTGCAAGCTCATATTCTCCAGCGCCCTGACATAATCTGGTGTGCTTAGAAGCCTCCTGGAGATGTTGTGCTGCTCTCGTTAAACTGGGCATTTACATCCTGGTGCTGGGTTCGGACACATGTAACCGCTACAGCCTTGGTGGGCTATTGCACACCCGGAGGCACACAGAAGCAGTAGTGTTATACTTGCGGACCTATTGCTGCGGCTGCCGATTGAGGTGCAACATGCTTCAGTTGCAACCCGGAGACTCGGCCCTGCTGCAAATGACTGCTCCTTGAGGCTGACTGCAGGACAGGCAGCTGAATCCGCCATTTACTCGTGCCCTTGCGTTGGCCGATTGTGAACAACTGGAAACCTCGGTCTGCTGACAATCGGGTACTGTTGGTCTCCTTATTGTGTGGTGGGGCTCTGGGCGCACCACATGATCCTTTCTACCACGCTGTAGGCACTGACTTGAGAGGCGTCGCTTGAATGTAGAGGCGCTTGAAGAGGTGCAATTCCTGTTGTGGCGGAGGGTTATAGACAGCACTTTAGACTCGCCCTGATCACTACCTATCTGCATTGTAGAACCTGCCCCAGCAACACGCCAAACTTTCTATTGTGTTGATACTCTGAGGTGCAGAGATACCACAGTTCACTGCCCTTTGTGAACGCGTTGCACCGGCCTGCCTGCGCCTGGAGAGATGCACTTGCTTTGAGGCGAGAGGAACTAACTGCACTGACCAGCTTGAGACTGGTGAAGTAGAGGGATCCCTACCTATCAGTTGTGCCCCTCTGCACCCCCTTTGCATCATTGTTTCATCTACTCTTGCCTGCCCAACGACACAGTGTGCGGCATATCCATTACTCGCAAGGCGCATTCAGCGGCATTAAGAAAGCAAAAACGGCGAGTAACTCCAGATCACCATGGGCAAGCCAGATGCCATACAACCTAAACTAACCTTCGAGGCGACGAAACGAAGCGCCCGGAACCCGCAGGATGACCAGGAGCTTGACAAAAGGGAGGAGGCCCAGGGAAGTGCAGCCGCACAGACTACGGACGTGCAAAGTATCCTCCAAGAGGTCCGACAAGGATTCGCCACCATTGTGGACAGAATGTCGTTGTGTATGGACGCCATTGCGCACAAGTTGGAGGGGAACGAGGACTGTATAAAAGAGGCAGAACGGCGCATTTCGGATAATGAGGACACAACATCCAGAGCCATGACACAAATTGCCCACATGGACAAACTGCTGAAACTCATCGCTGTGAAGAATGAGGACTTAGAAGCGCGAAGTCGACGCAATAATATTCGCGCCCTAGGGATTCCCGAATCGGCCAACACGGGCAAGATGGAGGAGTATATCGAGAAGCTGTTATTGTCCTCAATTGGAATGGAATCTTTCTCTAATCAGTTTATAGTAGAGTTTGCATATCGCACCCTGGGGCCGCGACCGCCGCCGGGCAGCACGCCACGTCCCATAATAGCAAGAATTTTGAACTATAGGGACCGGGTGTAGCACTTCGAGTTGCGAGGAGCAAACAACAACTTCCTATGATGGGAACACCGTCTCAATTTATCCGGATTTTACCTCTATGGTCCAAGAGGAAAGGCACAAATTCACAGATATTAAAAACAAATTGAGACTGGTTCAAATCGATTATGCACTATTATACCCTGCGCGCCTCAGAGTCACTCATCAAGGCAAACACATTTTTTTTACTAAGCCACCGCAAGTGAAAGAGTTCCTGAAACACGTGAAACGCACTAATCGCAATAATGGAACGATGACAACGTCACAACAGTTCTCCTCAACAGGAATAAAAGATGACTCACAATAAACAATATTCTGACATTCACTGCATTCATTACAAGGCAGAACGGTATGAGAAGATTGTCTGACAGCTGGACTCCTCCTAACATAATGTGTTCAGCTGGTAGGCCACATTGAGCTATTCTATAGCATCCGTATTACAAAGAAATGCTGGGCTGTTCCTAAAACTACTGAATGTACGGGTCACACCGGTGTTTGAATGCTGTAAGGTCTCGGTGGAGTTCTACAGGTGGGCATCCATTTTGTTGGATGTAATGCCCTCACACACCCTTTCAGGTGTCATGCTTCATCATCTAGGCTGCTCCTCGTTGGGTCGGCGGTGCAAAACCCAACTGGCGACACCTCAAAGAGGGGCTCTTTGGCGGAGAGCTTCTATCCAACTGCCGTCTGGTGAAGAGTGGGAGTGGGGCCAGAAAAGCTCAGACGTATATGTGAGTTAAAATAAAGCTAGGAGTACCAGGATCAAGTTAATTCTGGGGGTCCCCTGCTTTAATTGAAAGAAGAGACTAGTCCGTACTCGATGGAATTCTATGTTTCCTTCTTCAAGACTTGACTAGTATGTGCAGTAAACGGTCGGCATGTTTCTCGCTTTTGTGCAATGACTAGCGATTTATCAGGATCTTAATAAAGAGTTTGTGTATAAGGACAACTGTCTACGTTATGTGATCTGCCTAAGTATCTATTGTTTTATTCAGACAATAAAGTGCTCAATGTGGTGTACCTGTGGTGCGCTGCATCTGCCTGTAGTGGGAGACAAAAGGAGCAATTCACAACAGGTACAACATCACAACCAATCCAAGGTGACCTTGTACATACAGTGCTACATGCTAGTGAAGGTGCAGCCAGCATGTGGGTTTAATTACCACACCTATAAAGTGTAACCAATTTTAAACGGTATTTTCTACCTTCAGTTACACTTTTAGGTGATTGTACCCCTTTATCTATTGCTACTTTCCTCTCATACCCAGCCTAACTACAGAGGTCTGTTATCCGATGTGCAACCTGCCGGGTACTGTTGTTGTGCGTATACATGACCGATTAGGTGAGTTAGGTGTTCCTATACACCTACCATATTGCTGTTGCTGTTTTTAATCGTGTTTTTCCACAGGGGCATGCTCACCACCTTGCTCACTGAGGAATACACTCAACACTATTTTTAAACCCACATGCTAGCTGCAGCTCCACCTAGCTGGAGCTACCTGGGACTCGCAGGGAAGATATTGCCTGGCCTGGGGACGACTGGGTTCGGAATCAGTGACTCTGGCCTGTTGTTACGGGCCGAATGTGGATGCCCCGGAATTTTATACCTCATTATGGCCTAAGATCCTTGATATAGTTTCCAACCACATAATCTGGGGCGGGGGGACTTCAATTTCACATGTGACCCAAATATAGACAGGTCCCACCCTGCTCCCCATCACTATACCAAAGCATGTGCTGTTTTACAGGACACACTAGATACTTATCAACTGCTTGATGCCTGGAGACATACCCATCCCCATACATTGGAGGGCACACATTACACTGCCCAGGCAACATCATGGGCGCGATTGGATTACTGGTTCTTATCTCGGTGTTGGACCCAGCTATCTTTAAAGTACAACATCTGGCTAGAACTCAGTTGGATCACGCTCCGGTCAAACTCACACTGTCCTCATCAGATTTTTGAGGTGCAGGATTTTTTCAGACGGAAAAAGGCTCGGTGGAGAGTTTAGAGACCATCTGGGAGGCATTGAAGGTCACACTTAGGGGTACTGCATATCTAAGGGTTCTGGCCTACTCAAAGACATAACAAACACATTGCGTAAATTGGAAACAGAGCTCAAAGCGCTAGAAGCGAAACTGGCCACAAGCCCGGACAGTCCCACCCAACTTAAATTCAGAGGCACTTACGGATTATATGGACACGGCGCAGAGAGAAACACGGTTCAGGGGCAGATACTGGGTAGCCCGTCGCTACGGGGAGGGGGAAAGGCCGGGTAGGGCATTAGCACATACGATTAGAAAACCACGCTATTCCAACTATGTATTAGAGATCGAAGGCCCGGACGATATGATCTATTGAGACACGGCAAACATACTCAATGCTGTCACACGCCATTACACTCAACTATATGCCATGAACAGGAAAGATGACTTGAACTTAGAGAATTACTTAGGAGATGTGGAATTGGGATGGCTGAGCGATGTACAATGAAAATTTCTGTGTGCCCCGATCGAGTTCGACAAGGTCAGGGACGCCATCATGCAAATGCAATCGGGGAAAGCCCAATTTATTTGCAACCCCGAAAGTTACCTCGTCTTCGATCCCAATGCGCAAACGTGACCGCCAGGGCAGCCGCGCATGCGCATTGTGATCGAAGACGGCGGCGCAAAAGAGAAAAGGGAGCCCCGGGACGCCGCGGACCAGGTAAGTGTCTTTCATTTACTTTTCTGTTATTATTTACTAAAATTAGGTATGTAGGAGAGGGCGGGAGGGAGGCGGGTGGCAGGCAACTTCACTCCGTCCACGGAGCGTGCGTAGTGTTGCCTACTACGCCTACTTTGCAAAATGCAAAGTAGGCAACACTATGTACACTCAAAAACAACTGAAGGGTATCTTAAACTATAATATACAAGAAGCTCAAAAGGAGAAATGATAAGACGGACCGTCCCCCAACACCCTTCAGTGCCCCATGCAAACTTATTAGGTGCACCTTTTTGGTTTGATGTATTCTTACACGCACTAACCACAGGAATGCGATGAAGACAAACGGCTACCTACCTTGTGTGGGTGCCTGAGGGTTCCATTTTTCCTCTTGATAATTTCACTAACCTTTGTTTGACACAGCTATTAAGTTTGCATGACGCACTGAAGGGTGTTGGGGGACGGTCCGTCTCACCATTTCTCCTTTTGAGCTTCTTGTATATTATAGTTTAAGATACTCTTCCGTTGTTTTTGATTGATTATTCCAAGGGGTGGGAGAGTATTTAATTTGTCCCTTTCTCTCCTGTTGTTTATACACAACACTATGTACACTTCATGGGCAGAGCGTAGTCTTGCGCTCAGGGTTAATGCAGGCTGCATTGCAGCATTGTGATTGGCTTAGGGGAGGGAGCCAGGCTGGCTGCTTCCTGTTCGTGGAAGCAGACACAGGAGAGCAGGAGCACAGAAGAAGCAGGACCCGGACTCGCGATAAGAATTTTTTAAAAAGATATTTAGAACCCCCACTCCGCTCGCGTCCCCGCCCCTACAGTGGCCTTTCCCGCGTTTCCCATTCCCAGCTGTCCAGTCCCTCCGTAGCACTACATAATGGCAGCTGCTGTGCGGTCATGTGCAGCTGACGTACATTAGTGCGCCAAAGGCAAGCCTGTCTGCGTCCATCCGCCCCTGGACCACGCCCAGCACCAAGGACCCTTCATCTCGGACACTCCACTGCTACGCTGCCAGCACCCTCCTCGCCATCAACTCTGGACACCACACCACCTGACATTTAGCAACACTGTAGAAATCTCTTGCACCCTGCGCCTGTTGAAACCGCAAACACACCTTCTGCCACAGCAGCACACCAGCGCCTCCTGCTGCCCAGCGGACCAACAGCGCAGCCAACCGGCTCAACTGCATCCTCCTCAACATGTGGTTCCTCCATAAACATGCAGCAGAAATCTGGGACTCGCTCCATGCCATCTGTTCAGACATCGCCTTCTTCACGGAAACCTGGAGCAACCTCTGCTCAGGACAGTACATCTCCATCACCATCCACAATGGCTACAAATTTACCCGCCTGGACCACCCTTAGTGGCCAGAAGGATGCATTGCCATTGTCTAAAATAGGCACACTCCGACTGACCATGCACTCTAATGACCTGACGTTGACAATGGAACACCTCCACTTCCAGATCTGGACCAACCCCAACACCATCCTCCGTGTCACCCTCATCTTCAGGCCCCCCGGGCCATGGACCCCCATTCACCTATGCCATTGTAGACCTCATCACAGCCCAGGCTCTCCCATCCACTGACTACATCCTACTCGGAGACCTCAAGTTCCACCTGGCCACCCCAGTGACCAGAACACCACCCCCCTCCTGGGAACCCTCGCCAACATCGGAGTCAAGCAGCTAGTCACTGCACCAACCCACATAGTCTAACACATGCTCGAGCCCATCTTCTCCACCAGCGGGTGCTTCAACTACAGCCACTGATGAAGCATGTCACCGACCAGGTCGGTGAGTGAGGGGTTTATTAAAAACAAAGAAGGACTTCTTCTTTTTCTTCATTAGAATTCCATCCCACCGATATCGCTTTCTAGCCTTATCTATGGTGGTACTCCTCCTTTTTGTTATATAGTTACCTACCCAGGGGATCGGGAGTACCGTATTTTCCGGCGTATAAGACGACTTTTTAACCCCTTAAAATGTTCTGGAAAGTCGGGGGTCGTCTTATACGCCAGGTACCAAAATTGACGGTATGTTTTACATAGCGCGGACTTCACCCGAAGGTGTCAGACCGCTTCTCAATTGAAAATGGTGCAGCTTAGGGAACTCCAGCACAAGAACGAAGAACGTAGGCGATGGTGGCACTGTGCAACAACACAATATCAGCCCGTCGCCAGGCACTGTGGAAGTACGTATCAAAAGTAAACCCACTGAAAGCGGTCTTGAAAATAAATTACAGTTACGGTACCGCAGGCTGCTAATGAGCAGAGCAGAAGTACGGTACGGTCATTTGATCTGAACTGATGGCAGTCAACTACGGTAGCACAAGAACGAATGTTACATAGGCGATGGCGGCACTGTGCAACACGATATCAGCCCCTCGCCAGCCAGAGGCAACTCAAACACTGCGCAAGTATCAAAAGCAAACAAATGGTGCCGTGAGCTCTACCTAGACTGCAGCTGCACATCCCCAGGCAGACGAGGCGCTCCTCCACATGTGCTGATCTCTCTCTCCTTCCATAATTCTTACGCTCATCGGAAGGAGAGGAGCGTCAGTACCACATGATCTCCTCAGTCTATGGAGATAGAAAGGGGACTGTAGGATGTTAGGAAGTGGGGGTAGTCTTATACGGCGAGTATAGCACGAAACCTACATTTTGTCAAGAAAAGTAGGGGGCCGTCTTATACGCCGGGTCGTCTTATACGCCGGAAAATACGGTATCTTTCCGTCCACCGAGGTGGATAAAATCCCTTCGCTCTCCATTTCTGTTTATAATATATCAACTACAGCCACACCACAGGATTCTCCTGTACTGACTATCATTGTTTACATCACGCTGTCACTGCGCCCACCGTACACAACTGCCATCATTGCCCCCATTGCAGCCTCATCAACACAACCAACGGACTTCCTGTCAACTCCCTCAGCACCACCACTCTGCCAGTTCTTACAGACGCCAACATCGCAGTGCGCAACCTCCACCAATGGGTCTCCAACTGTGCAAACACCTTGGCATCCCTCAAGAAAAGACCAGGCAAAGAACACTCCAAGAAGGCCAACAGGTTCACTCCTGCCTTCCACTAGTCCAGCCCCACCTGCAGACGTCTCGAGAAGAGATGGAGCTACAACATCAATCAACTCTGCAACACAGTCACCATTCCACCATGACGCAAGGGGGCCTGCATTAACACATGGCAGCTATTGTGTGCCAACGTAGGGAAAAAAGACCGGGGGCTTATTCATGAGGCCCTTCAGACAGTTTCTCCCCGCCGGTGCGTCATTTTCTTGACTTACTTGTATGTGATTCTTGCACCACCTTGCGCCGTATTTGCAAAGAGACACATCTAGGCATCTGCATGACCTTGGGAAGCCCTGTGTCGTATTATACCTGCATCAGGTATGATGCAGGTATAATACAGCAAGAGAGCCAACTGGTTCACTCCGGAACTCCTAGCGTCAAAGCGCACCTGTCAGAAGTTGGAGAACATATGGCTCAGCGAGAAGTCTCCGCACAGCCCACAAAGAAGCCATCCGCAACCACCAACACCTCATTAGGACCACCAAGAGAACCTCCTTCAAAGACCGCCTCAACAACAACATACACTACAGCAAGGAGCTCTTCAACGTCATGAGGGAACTCTCCAACCCAAGCTCCAACGGCAACGACATTCACCGTCGCAAGCCCTCTGTGACTCCCTCGCCTCCTTCTTCTAACGCAAGATCGCCGACATCCACGATAGATTTAACCCCCGGATGTCCCTAACAAGCCCCAACATGCCGGAACAACCTCACCCCACCGATGAAGACCCCCTGACAACCTGGGCCAACGTAAGCAATGAAGACACAATCAAGACCATGGGCACAATCCACTCCAGCTCGCCTTCTGACCCCTTCCCACACCACATCTTCAACAAAGCCGGCAGCTCCGTCGCACCCCACCTACGCAACATCATCAACCTCTCCTTTGAGACGGCAACCTTCCCTGAAACTGAAAACACGCCAAGATCAACGCCCTACTGAGAAACCCAAGGTGGACCCGAGCAAACTGAAACACTTCCGGACCATCTACCTGCTAAGGTCATTGAGAAGATAGTCAACATCCAACTCACCCGCTACCTCGAAGACAAAAGCATCCTGGACCCCTCCCAGTCAGGGTTCCGCAGCAACCACAGCACTGAGACTGCCCTCATTGCCGCCACAGACGACATCAGGACACTACTGGACAACCAACGAGACGGCGGCCCTCATCCTCCTGGACTTCTCTGCCACCTTCGATACCGTTTGTCATCGCACACTACGCACACGACACCACAATGCAGAGATCCAAGACAAGGCCCTGGACTGGACCTCCTCCTTCCTCTCCGGCAGAAACCAGAGAGTCGGCATCCCCCGTTCCAATCCGAAGCCTCCGAGATCATCTGCGGCGTCCCACAGGGATCCTCCCTCAGCCCGACGCTGTTCAACGTCTACATGGCGCCTTTCGCACACATCGCCCGACATCACGACCTCAACATAATCTACTACCCCAATGACACTCAACTGATCCTCTCCCTCACCAAGGACCAACTCACTTCCAAATCCAACCTACACCAGTGGAATGAAGGCTGTCGCCGACTGGATGGAGGATAGCCGCCTTAAACTGAACACAGACAAGATGGAGATCCTCATCCTCTGGCCCAATCCTCAGCTTGGGAAATTCCTGGTGGCCTGCAACTCCGGGGACCCCCCCACCCCCGCACCCACCAACCACGCACGCAACCTGGGAGACATCCTCGACTCGAAACTCACCATGACCAAACAAGTCAACGCTGTCTCCTCCTCCTGCTTCAACACCCTCCGTATGCTCCGCAAAATCTACAGATGGATCCCGACAGACACAAGGAAAACAATCACCCAGGCCCCAATCAGCAGCAGACTCGACTACGGAAACACCTTCTACGCCGGAGCCCAGACCAAGCTCATCAACAGACTGCAAAGAATCCAGAATGCCTCTGCATGCCTTATCCTCGACGTCCCGCGTCACGACCACATCATCCCCCACCTGAGGAACCTGCACTGGCTCCCTGTCGACAGAAGAATCTCCTTCAAACTCCTGATCCACGCACACAAGGCACTCCACAAGACCTGCCCAGCCTATCTCAACAGTCGACTATCCTTCTACGTACCCAACAGGAATCTCTGCTCTGCAGACCTCTCCCTGGCTACCATCCCACGCATCTGCAGAACCACAGCTGCAGGCAAATCCTTCTCCCACCGTGCCGCCAAGACCTGGAACACCCTCCCCCTCATCCTACGACAAACCGAAGTCCCTCTAACCTTCAGGAGACAACTGAAGACCTGGCTGTTCGACTAGTAGCAACAGCACCCCCTTCCTCCCGACCCCTCAGTGCCTTGAAACCCTTGCGGGTATGTAGTGCGCTTTGCAAATTATATGATTGATTGATGTATGCAGGGAGGGCATTCCCACGCAACAAACCTCATAGGAGTGGCGCAGTGAAATCCTCAGATTTCACTGCAACAAGTGTAGGATGCCACTCTGTCAGTACCTTACACCTGCTTCATGGCAGGCGTAAGTGTGGCACAGTGCCACAGGGATAGGCTGGCCAAATGTATTGCTGGAGTTGCGTCATGCTTGTGACACAACTGCATCAATGCATGACTTTAGCACTGACAGACACGTCAGGATTTCTGACGTATCTGTCATTAATTGTGACATGGAGCGCCATACAGTGAATACTGCATCCGTGGTGTCACAAGAAGGGCGTAGTGAAAAGTGTTGCAAATCAGTTTTGTCGCAGTGATGCAACACTTTTTATGATTGAGGCCCAGGAACGTGCCCTATCTTATTGACGGTGCGCATTCTTGCCCTGTAGCTTTGTCGCAGGACAGCGCAGCAACATTCCTTGCAGTGCTGTCCAGCACAAAAAACCTTCTGAAATGAGGCCCCAAGTGTTTTCACCATTTTTAAGACCAGCTATTTTCAGGTCCAAAAAAACTGCTTCTAACTGGAGTTAGAGGCAGTTTTTAGGGGTTTGCACCATAAAATGAATTCCTTGTAATATTCCAAAGTGGGGTTAGCGGCAGTTTTTGCATGGGAATGCCTACCTTGCAGCTCATTTTCATTATGTCCCGCTACAGAAGTGGCGATCTTATAAATTCACTTTATTGCTCGAAAAGTGCTGTTAACTTCAGTTTGCACCAACTTGTAAATACGGCATTCAGAAACTGGTATATGCAAATCAGTCTTAACCCTGTGCGTCATGGGAACAGTCCAGCCTGAACTGCCAATCCATGTCTTCCCTGGACCCGAAACTAGCATCCTGGGACTGGTTTCGGGGTAACACCCATCATCAGCCAGGCTAGCTTGAATCCAGTGGTAAAGTGATCAGGGACCCACGTCTGGGCATACCCTGCCAACTTAGGGCCAAAAAATCAAACACAAGGAGATGATGGACGGAGCGCTGAAACTTTTCAGACACTCACCCCCAGTCACAGATCTGAGTTGAATCCATCATCATTCTTTGGCTCACGTCACCACCCCAGTTCAGACACAGCTATATGCAAATCAGTCTTGACCCTGTGCCTCATGGGAACAATCCAGCTGCAACTGCCAAGCCATGTCTTCCCTGGACCGGAAACAAGCATCCTGGGACCGGTTTTAGGGCAACACCCCTCATCAGCCAGCCTAGCTTGAATCCAGTGGCAAAGTCAGCAAGGCACCCACATCTGGGCATACCCTGCCAACTTAGGGTGAACAAAGCAAATACAAGGAGATGATGGACAGAGGGCTGAAACCTTTCAGACACTCACTCCCAGTCACAGATCTTGGTTGAATCCATCATCATTCTTTAGCTCACTTCGCCATCCCAGTTTAGACACAGCTATATGCAAATCAGTCTTGACCTGTGCCTCATGGGAACAGTCAAGCCCGAATTGCTAAGCCATGTCTTCCCTGGACCGGAAACAAGCATCCTGGGACCGGTTTCAGGGTAACACCCCTCATCAGCCAGGCTAGCTTGAATCCA
Organism: Lissotriton vulgaris; assembly: GCF_964263255.1. Taxonomy (NCBI): domain Eukaryota; kingdom Metazoa; phylum Chordata; class Amphibia; order Caudata; family Salamandridae; genus Lissotriton; species Lissotriton vulgaris. Next base: position 1,137,753,814 of record NC_141695.1, on the reverse strand, counting down.
GTGGCAACGTGAGCAAGGGATCCACACATGGGCATACCCTGCCAATGTAGGGAGAACAATGCAAACACAAGGAGATAATAGCCGGAGCACTGAAACATTTCAGACACTCACCCCCAGTCACACATCTGGGTTGCATCCATCATCATTCTTTAGCTCACTTCGCCACCCAGTTCAGACACAGCTGTATGCAAATCAGTCTTCACCCTGTGCCTCATGGGAACAGTCCAGCCCGAACAGCCAAGTCATGTCTTCCTTGGACCGGAAACAAGCATCTTGGAATCGGTTTTTGGGGTACGCCCCTTGTTAGAATTGGAATCTTTTGGCATGTTTTCCCTGAGTTTTTTGCTTTCTGCCCTCCCGGTTATTACTCTGTTTTTGCTAGTATAATGTTTCTGCATGCTTTTTGCACTGCTGATCAGTGGGAAAGAGCTGGTGCTCCTGTGGTAAACTTGTGTTATGATTGGATGTGTTACTTACTTATCAGTCCCCAGTAAAGGGCACTGGGGGGGCCGAGGCTTGTCAGTCAACCCCTACTCGTGGGCCTGCAACACGGATTGTGCCACACACGTACGTAGCCCGGAAAAGGTATACGTGAATGAAGTTTGGTATGCCTGAACTCATTGTCTAAAGATGCAGCCTTTAGTGAGGGTGCCCTTTTCATTCTGAGTTCATAGAGACCACGTTTAGAAAGTGGGTATTATTTTGCTCGGTCATCACGTGTGCCTCTGTTGGAATGTGGATTGACTGTCTGGTTTTTGGACGACAGATGGCTGGGGAGCATGGTGGCTTCCGATAGTCTAGGTAGGTCAGGAAAGAGCTAAACAGACCTGGGTTACGATGGGGAGAAGAGGGAGGAGATCCTTGCACATCAAAGGACCTGGTCTGCCTCTGACAGAGCCGTCTCCACCTCCAGCCAGGAATTCATGCCAGAGAAGACTCAACTCGTTCTGGCCGGACACCGACACCCTCTGCCTGAAAGATCAAAGGATTTTTGTGTACAAATGCTGGGTCTCAGACCCCTGAACTTTAGACCTCATCTGGATCAAGAAGACTGCACAGAAGAAGAGCCGGAGAAACTGCTAAAGGGAACGACCGCTTTGCTGCGTGCTTTACTGTGCTGACCTGCAGTGGCTGCTTCTGTCTTGGGCAGTGAAAGGCCTGGACTAAACTTTCTGCAATCGCATTGGTGAGACTCTCCAATGGCTTGAGGTAGAGCTTGTCCCCTGTTCACGAAGTCTCAAGAATAGAAAAGACTTCAGGTTCTTCAACCCGCAGCACTAGGGACTGTGTGTTTTGTGCCGCAACCCGAAGAATGCTCCTTGGCGATGTCTACGACGACCCGGCCGGACCCTTGTCCTGAAGGCACCGCAGAGGGCAGCGCTGCAACGCCGCACCACAACCCTGGTCTCACCGACGACACCAGCTAACGCCATCACCGAGCCGCTGCTCGCATCGTGACCTGTGGGCACCGCACTCCGCACCGCCTTGCTTCACGCCAAAGCTTTGGCACCACAGAGGGCACCGCTGCACCACGCCCCTGGTCTCACCAACGACGCCTGCGGATGCCATCACTGAGCGGCTGCTCGCACCCCGACCTGTGGGCCCGCACTCTGCACTCCCTCGCTACACGATGACGGCGTGGCCTTCCTGATGCCGCTACTTCCCGATGACATGGACGCTGCTGCTTGCACCGTAGTTCGGGGGCACCGCTCGTAAGGAACACAACGCACCACCCTCATCCCATACCACAGGCTTGGCCTGCTGACGCTCGTGCCATCGACTCCAGTCCGTCAGCCGACGACACCGCTTCTGCAATGACAACGTTGCTGCTTGCACCGTGACCTGCTAGCACCGCGACGTGAACCACCTCCATGTCGCACCACGACCCTGGCCTCACCGACTAGGCCACCTGATAGAGCCACTGAGCCACTGCTCACATCGCGATCTGGGGGCACTGCATGCCGCACTGCTGCACTTCGCACCACAGCACCCGATGGCTGCCAGCGCTCCTGATTCCATCAGAGAGGAGCTCCTCCTGCAATGTTAATGACTTCAAGGGCCTCAACACCCTGAATTTCTCACAGGTACTGTTTGCGGGTCTTCCCGACACCGTAGCTGGTCTGCGACCCCGCAACCAGCCTGAACTGTTGGATTTGTTGTTCACATTGCCGTGATAGCCGCGGACGGAGCTATCAACATCAAGGAACTATTTTTAAAACATATTTTGATAAGTGAAGAGTGTGAAGTATAGTATTGTGGATTTTTAGCGTATTTGGTCTTGTCTTAAGTATATAAAAATAGGATATTTTTCGAAACTGGTGTGGTGTCCTTTTGTAGTGCGTACACTGTTTTACTGTTGGTTATGTGCAAATGCTTTACACACTGCCTCTAAGATAAGCCTGGCTGCTCGTGCCAAGCTACCAATGGGGTGAGCAGGGGTTATTTTAGAAGTGTAACTCCCTTATCCTGACTAGAGTGGTGGTTTCTGCCTCGCTTTGGTGCAAGTCTAAGCTAGCCAGAAATCCCATTTCTAACACCCCTCATCAACCAGGCTAGCTTGAATCCAGTGGCAAAGTGAGCAAGGGACCCACGTCTGGGCATACCCTGCCACCGTAGGGCAAAGAAAGCAAACACAAGGAGATGATGGACGGAACGCGGAAACTTTTCAGACACTCACCCCCAGTCACAGATCTGGGTTGAATCCATCATCATTCTTTAGCTCACTTTGCCACCCCAGTTCAGACACAGCTATATGCAAATCAGTCTTGACCCTGTGCCTCATGTCCACCGTCCAGTCCGAATTGCCAAGCCATGTATTCCCGGGACCGGAAACAAGCATCCTGGGACCAGGTTTGGGGAAACACCCCTCATCAGCCAGGCTAGCTTGAATCCAGTGGCAAAGTGATCAAGGGAACCATGCCTGGGCATACCCTTCCAACTTAGGGTGAACAAAGCAAACACAAGGAGCTTTGCCCGCCCGAACTTCACAACAAAAGTACAACATAGGGAGTAGCAGTGCAACTTTCCCTAGCACAAAGAATAAGTAAAGAACAGGTGGCTGTAGCAGGAGAAACATCACAGAATTCCCTCACTCATACCGGGCAGGCACAACACAGGTACTTAACACACTCAAGTGGCAGTGAGAGAAGTTAAAGTACTAGTGTACACTCTGTAAACACACATACGCATACAAGAAGCACAACACACCTGGAAGAGAGAGCCAAGCATCTAATAGAATTACAATACATTGTACTCATATGGAGTGATGGAAATCCACCTAGCAAGTGAGGTATGGTTCATCAGTGGGTTCCGCTACTTGCACTATAAAAATCCTCAAGAGTACTACTGTTTCCTAACTGTGCAGTTTCCTAGTTATGGGTTTCCTCTTTTTGGTAAAGTTATGTCCCTTATGTTAACATTTATGTTCCTCCAACTCGCAGACCTATATTATAAGCGTGCTACTGGTGTCTACCAAACACAAGATTAAAAATATTGAATATTTACCCTTTGAGGATAGGAACTTCCTCAGGTCTACAAGCTTCTCACAGTAAAAATTTGGGATAAGTCCTTGTTTATTGGGGACGCTATGTAAATGCATTTCATATATCGATTTTTCTTCACAGGCATTAGAGACACTGTTATTGAACAGGTGAAACACCCTTCTTCATAGAACCGGTACAATTTGGACAAAAATAGTGTAAGCTTTCCTCCTGCAGAGGATATAGGTAGGGGAGCAGGGCATGCGTTCCCCATCACTGTATACAAATGAGGCCTCAGCAGTGCAAGATTTGCTTCCTTATAGAACTGGTTCAGGATGGCAGTAGCAAATCAAATTTCCCACGCTCTCCATTCCCAGCAGAACAGATCCTGTAGGGCAGAAGACAAATCTTTGAGGGGAATCAATAGGTGGATGAGTAAATGAATTTGCTAGTTCTGAGACCATTCTCAGTTAGCTGATATTCTATGACAACATTCTGAAAGATTTCAAGTTTTCTACATATGGAGAAATAGCTGTTAAATCGTAGGTCATTGTTATTTGGTCAGCTCAGCCACAGCCTAAGTAACTATGCTATACACAGACACACAGGTGGCAACTTCTTCAAATCGTTTTGAATGCACGCACACCAGGTGCTGTGCAATTCCAGTCTTGGTGATGCAACTGTTCAAAATGTGTGAGGGCCACCCATGGCTATATCAGAGTGCCATTTGGACTGATTCCAGTACAGGCAGCCATTCTTGAGGTAGAATGGATACTGGGTCGCCACTGAAAATCATCCTGCCTATGTTCTGGTGCAATGTGCTGGCCCTGGGGCACAGAAGTATACAGAAATTGATGGATGGAATACTTGAATTAATCTCAACCACTAGCAATTACTCAGGACCAAATCCTAGCCCATCGTTACCTCGCAGACCATGCCATCTCAGATTGGACCCAGCTATATGCAACTCAGCTTTGATCCTGCTCCAGAAGGATCAATTGAGCCCCAACTTCCAGGACAGTCCACCCTGACCTGGAACACAAGTAACTCCATACTGGTTGCTCCCTTATTGAGGCTCAACAGTTGGGTATAACTTGGTTCAAGTAGCACAGTATGTTCAGGTCCCACATCATTATGCAAAAAAGGGATTGATGGAATGCTTGAATTAATCTCAGCCACTGGTAATTACTCTGAGACACAAGCAGTGGTGGCTTCATCATCTGTAGAGGACAATTTTTTTTATTTCCAACACAGCCACCTCCATGTTTCACTTCACAGACAATCATATGCATTTGGTCCAAATAGTGTGCTGATTGGACACAACTGGAGGTTCAACTGCAGAACAGCTGGAATAACAGACCTTGTGGCTACATCCAACAGTCCATTGAGATAATCTTCATAAGCTGCTAAGAGATTAACAAGACTTTTTAAAAAAAATATCTTCTTATTTGAATTTTTTAAAGACAAGACAAGAGTGAAAGAAATCATTGCATGCACAATTAAGTCTTCGATACAAGTCATACAATACAATTGTGAATACAAGTCAGGTGATCCTACCGCACTTCTGCTTTAAACTCATATGTATTTATATTATTACAGCTCTCCTACCTAGCATATCACTAATATGATACTTTCAGTGCCTAATATACTCATTTTGTCTTCGGAGAGATCGGAATAATACTGTTTCAGAGATATTTCAATTTATTATAGGCAAACTTAATAACATTGTAACATTAAACAATTATAAATCATAGAGCAATCAGAGGTCTGGCATCTATGTGATCTTTGTAGCTACTACCGATCTACATCTTGTGTCACTTCAACTCATGGGAGTCGTCGATATTCATGTCTGGTTAGCGGAGCGAGTGGAGTTTCAACTAGATTGGTTACTCCCTGGTGTTGTGTTCAAATAAGGGAAGTTGGGGCATTTCCTATTGACCGGCCATTTTTAGATCTCCCTGAGTCAGCGCACATGCGCTGCTCGGAGAGACTTTAGTAGGTGAGTTTTCAAAGTGCTGCTGGCAGGTGACAAGCTTGCGTTCATGCGAGCGTGCACGCGCGAACCGCCAGCCTTCAGCACCATCTGTCTTTCCTCTTGCTTGCTCCCTGCCTCCGTCCCTGCCCCCGCCTTCGCGCTTCAGTGGTGCATCTCCGTCAGGCAATATCATGCCACCTTACATTTCTCTTCCATTGCTGCCTCAACGTGCTTTCTCTTGCCACAAACTCAATGTTTGTGTTCCTCTATTTTGAGATGCTTTTACTATTACTGTTTTGTGACTTAAGGAACATTAAGGAAATATTACCGTGAAACTGGACAACGTTCTACTGTTTTGTGACTTAAGGAACATTAAGGAAATGTTACCGTGAAACTGGACAACGGTCACTGTGTTATTTCTGATTGCAGCGGCTGCTTCATGTCCGTTGCACCATTCAGGGAATCCTTTCGTTGGCGCTTTCATGAGGACATGACGAGGAAGCTGGAAACTTTTGGCACATTCGCTTTAATAGCACAGCATGTTGGTGACTGGTTAGTCGATTACACCTATGTTGCGCTTTAGATCTGAAAGCGCTATGGTGGGTGCAGCAGTTATAACTCATGGAATATGGGGTGCAACTCACAAGGAGGGGGCAGGTTTGAGTGCAGATTGGTTGCAATCGAACTCTTAAGATGATGGGCTGTGTGTATCCATTATCAGCACTCGGTCTTCACTAAGTGATCTTGTTTTGTTGTTGTGTCAATACTTTGCTGCGCCCGTTTGACTTACAACGTGATTTCTCTTTCTCCAAACTCGATGTTTGTGTTAATTTATTTTGAGATGCCTTTAGTATTACTGTCACACACACAACCACAACCACACACACACAACCACACAACCACACACACAACTGCTGCTGTGCAAGATATGATCCACCTGATTTGCTTTTGTCCAGCACTAGATAGTGAACGCCAAAGCTTACTAAAGGCAAAATTCAATGAAAAAGGAATCCGTACATGCCGCACAGCGATTCTGCAAATGCTGGACTCAGTGGACCCTCAATTCATTTGTAGAGCAATCAAGTATGTTAACAGTTTTGAAAACAAAAAAAAAGAGACTAAACAAACTAGAACCTCTTGAACTTTTAAAACGTATTTTCATTCAATTTGAACGAGCATTGGAATCATTAGGACTTACAGAATCGCCAATGTTCTTTTTTATTAATAGTGTATTAATATGAGTACTCGAAAGTACCTCTTCTCTTTTTTATAGATATTTTTAACTAATTCTGTTTGTAATATTGTAATGGTTTTTACTAACTATACAATAAAAGAATTTCTTTCTTCTTCTTTCACACACACGACCACACACACAACCACACACATACACGACAACCACACACACACACAACCACACCCAACCACACAACCACACACAAACAACCATACACACACACAACCACACACACATAACCACACGCACACCCACACTCACACACACAGCCACAACCACACACAACCACACACACAACCACACACACATAACCACACGCACACCCACACTCACACACACAGCCACAACCACACACAACCACACACACAACCACACACACACAACCCCACACAACCACACACACAACCCCACACACAACCACACACACAACCACATGCACCACACACAACCACACACAACCACACACACAACTACAACCACACACACAACCACACACACAATCACACATACACACAACCACAAAATATACTACACACAGACAACCAACCACAACCAACCACACAACCGCACACACAACCACACATACACAACCATGCACACACTACCACCCAACCACACACAACCACACACACAACCACACACACGCACAACCACACACACACACACACAACCACACACAAACACACACACAAACACACACACAAACACACACACAAACACACACACAACCTCACAGCACTTCAGCAACAACACACCGCTGCTTGCACCATGACCTGCCAGCACCGTGACTGGCACCGCCTCCATCTCGCACCGCGACCCTGGTCTTACCGACTATGCCACCTGATGCCACCACCGAGCTGCTGCTTGCACCACGACCTGGTGGCACCGCACGCCGCACCACTGCACTTCGCACCGCAGCACCTGACGTCTGACAGTGCCAGCGCTCCTGATTCCATCAAAGAGGATCTCGATCTGCAAAGCGAGTGACTTGAAGGGCCTCAACATCCTGCATTTCTCACAGGTACTGTTTGCGGGTCTTTCCAACACGTAGCTGGTCCGCGACCCCGCGACCTGCCAGAACTGTTGGATTTGTTGTTCACAACGCCGTGATAGCCCCGGACGGAGCTATCGACATCAAGGAACTATTTTTAAAGCATATTTTGATAAGTGAAGAGTGTGAAGTATAGTATTGTTGATTTTTAGCGTATTTGGTCTTCTCTTAAGTATTTAAAAATTGGATATTTTACTAAACTGGTGTGGTTTCCTTTTGTAGTGCGTACACTGTTTTACTGTTGGTTGTGTGCAAATGCTTTACATACTGCCTCTAATATAAGCCTGGCTGCTCGTGCTAAGCAACGAAGGGGGTGAGCAGGGGTTATTTTAGAAATGTAACTCCCTTATCCTGACTAGTGGTGGTTTCTGCCTCGCTTTGGCGCAAGTCTCAGCTAGCCAGAAATCCCATTTCTAACATTGGTTGGCAGCGGTGGGGATCAGACTTGCGTTTGCACTTGACTTACAGTGATTGGTGTGCACTACTGCCATATCGCAGACCATTACGTACCACATACTAACCTGTTTGCTTTTTGTCCGATTTTTATGATCTTGCCAGGTGAACTTTCTGCTTCATTATGCCGGAATCAATAGCTTCATCCGTTGCATCCATGAACATTGCCTTTGAGGAGGATAGGTTTGAGCTATACACTGTGAGAGAATTGAAGTCTGTGTGCAAAACCCTAAAAGTCAAAGTCAGGGGCCTCACTAGGAAGGACGAGCTACAAAAAGCGCTGAGGGCCTGGGTAGCAGCCAGAGATGCAAATGGGCAATCTGGTGACCTTAGTGGAGAGGCGGGGGAGCCTAGTCTTAGGATGGATGTGCTGTTGGGAGGGAGGGAAACCTTCCAGCCAGTCAGCAGTGGCCTGTCCCCAGAGGAACTGGAGGACAGGCGGGAAGCAAGGAAGTTCGAGTTGGAAAAACTCAGGATGGAAAGTGAGAGGGAAAACAAAAGAACAGCCATTGAAGGAAAGAAGATGATGTTAGACCATGACCGAGGTCTTAAGTATCTGGAGCTAAGGAGTAGGCCTGGCTCAGATGGTGGCAGCAACTCATCAAGACAGACAAAATTGTGCACATCCCGAAGAATGTGGGCAAGTAATTCAAGAAGGGGGACGACATACAAAGGTGGTTTCAGAGGTACGAGGCAGCAATCCACATGAATGGAGTCCCTGAGGAGGATTGGGGAGCAGGATTGTGGCCTCTCTTCCCTGAAGAGGAGAGGGACGCTTTGGATAAGGAGTATCACCTCACCTATCCAGATATGAAGGACGTCCTCCTCACTAAATATGGTCTTACTCCTTAAAAGTACAGGGACCAGTTTAGATCCAGTAAGAAGTCTGATGCCAGCACATGGTTGGAGTGTGTGGATGTGTAATGTGTGGATGTGTAAGTGGACAGTGGCAGTGTCCCTGCTGCTTTTACGGCGCGTTCACCGGCACATTGTGATTTTACTACCTTTTATATTGCGAGAGCGTGTGAGCTCATTTTAAATCAGTCTGGGGCATTGTGTGAGCGAGAGCGTGTACGCTACCCCGTGAGCTGCTTTATTTGTACTCTCACTGTTGTTCACTGTTCTGGGGGCATTCTGCACTCTGCACTGCTTAGGTTCTTACCTGAAGGCAGGCAGTTGCGGCAACGGTACGAAGAAGCGCTGGACTCGTTCCTCCTTCCCATCTCGTTCTGACGCCGGTGACTAGCACCGTTCGAGCAGAGGGCGTGGAAGGTCCGAGCCAGCTACTTCCGGGAGCTACGTGCAGCGCTCTAGTTGTTTGGACGCTGGGGGGAGACATAAGGTGGATGTACAATCAGCAGCGCAGCGGGCGCGACGAAGGTGAGCCGAAGTTGCGCCTAAGTTAAGCCCGTCTGCGCCCGTCCGCAGCCGGGCACGGGCCAGGGCCATGCCCCCTGCCTCTCCGACGGGATATCTACGCTGGAGCAGAGATGACTTGCTGTCCCTCTGCAACACGTGCCGCAACAGCTCATGTCTGCATTGCATGAGTGCTGAGGATAACATTGGCTGCAGCCACTGCCATTTTACCTATAATCGGGCTAATGCGGAAATTAGTGAGTATCGCAAACTGGTTTGTGGCTTACTGAATGTTCGGTCCCTACGTAAGCACAAACCAGATATGCATGACCTCCTCAGTGAGAAGCAATGGGATCTAGTCTTCCTCACGGAAACATGGCTAGACTCGGACTCTACTCCAGAGGCCATTGAAGCCATTCCAGAGGGCTACTCTCTGCTGAGGCAAGACAGATTAATAGGGAGAGGTGAAGGGATAGCCATTGTAGCTAAACAAGGGCTACGTTGCCAGATGAAGCCGATTATGATTAAGGATAGTGAGGCAGGCGCTTTCTCCATTCTGGTGAATGGAGGCTCTACAGTGAAGGGCCTCTTGATATATAGGCCCCCTGGCCCGGCTGCGAGATTTGGCGAGAGCCTAGTAGAAGGTATCACAGAGGCCGCATTGCGCGCAGATAAGTTTCTGGTGTTGGGTGATCTCAACCTACATCTAGATGAACCTGCGGACAAGGCAGCCGGGGACCTCTGTCAAGAGATGAATGCACTTCAGCTTGAGCAGAAAGTTAACGATCCCACCCATCAACTGGGCCATTTATTGGACCCTATATTCGCCGATTGGGGACAGGTGGAGGCTTTGACCCCCGTACCCATCCCTTGGTCGGACCATCATCTGGTTCCCTTTTTGATTCACATCCAGGGAGCCAGGCCATTGGAGCAGTCTGTACCAAAACATCCAAGGCGAAGATGGGCTGCCTTCTCCCAAGCCAGGTTCAATGAGACACTTGTTATAGGGGGCAACCCAGAGGGGGGGGATGTGGAGGAAGGTAACACAAACCTAGATCAGCGTATCACTGAGGCCTTCGACCGTGTTGCCCCGCTCATCCTGGCCAGAACGGGGGGGCCGCGCTCAGGGAACGGCGCCATGGTACAGTGAGATGGTGCGGGCGGCCAAGGTCGCGTGTAAACACGCAGAAAGACAGTGGAGGATAGCCTTCCCCACTCAAGCTAAAGCTGACTTTGCAGCTAGCAGACGCATCTATCACAGATTAATTAGGAAGGCTAAGACGACGTATTATGACATCAGGATTAAGGAAGCAGAAAGCTCCATGAAGGAACTGTTCTTAATTTACAAATCGCTTTCGGCTGGGAAGCCTGTGGCAGTTCCAGAAGAACTTTGCTTGGTGGGCAGCTGCAATAGAATAGCAGAGTTTTTCGCCAATAAGGTAGCAAAGGTTTACTCTGCCTTTCCTAGCCAAGTCAGCAAAGGCCCTGAGTTCAAAGAGAAAACTAGGGTGAGGGGGTATTAACGGGTGCTGACCACATTCATTACCCCGCCTACTGAGGCATTCATCCAACTCTGTGGATCTATAAATTCAGGCTCTCCTAGGGACCCCATTACGCCCAAACGTTTGGTGGGCAGTTTGCATGTATTAGAGCCATACATCCGTCATCTACTTGACATCTGCTTTGAGACCCAGACTGTACCAATTGCCTGGAAACGGGCGGTGGTACTCCCTCTGCAAAAAAAGCCTAACATCAGTTATGATAGATTAGAAAATCTCCGTCCCATCTCTCTCCTGCCATATATGGCGAAGGTTGCGGAGAAAACTGTGAACCTTCAACTGATGAATTTTGTGGAAGAGGCTTCCCTGCTCCACGATTCTCAGTTTGGCTTCCGTCCTCGACACTCGACGGAGTTAGCACTTCTTATGGCAGTAGAGGCTATACGACAGGGTGTGGATGAAGGCCAGACTATGGCACTGATCCTTCTGGACCTAAGCGCAGCATTCGACACTGTAGCACATTCCATCTTGCTACAGTGTCTGAATGATGGAGGGGTATCGGGAGCAGCGCTTGGATGGATCCAGACCTTCTTGACAAGCAGATGCTTTCAAGTCCGTCTGGGAGAATGCTATTCTAGGGAGATTAGTTTGGGCCAGGGCGGCGATTGTTGATAGTCATGGTCTGCGCCTAGTGTCCTATGCCGACGACACGCAGTTGGTCATCTACCTCTCACGCATGCCTGGTCTTGCGGCGGACAGTTTCAGAGTTTGCATGCAAGAACTGGCAACCTGGATGTCCGCCAACTGTTTGAAACTAAACGGTAGCAAGACCGAGGTACTCGTGGTGGGGGGAGGGCCATCTGTTTGGTCGTCTGCATGGTGGCCACCCTGTCTGGGAGAAACCCCGGTCCCCTGCCAGGAAGCAAGAAATCTCGGAGTGTGTCTTGATGTTGACCTTGCCTTTGGCCCATAGATTGGCCGGGTGGTGGGAGTATGCTTTGGAGTTCTGAAAACCCTGAGGAAGGTCTTGGATCTCCTACCCATCACAGCGCGTCGGACACTAGTGCATGCCTTCATCACCTCGCCCTAGATTATGGCAATTTGCTGTATCTGGGGGCCACGGTAAAGGTTATTAATCGCCTTCAGGTGCTGCAAAATGCAGCTGCTCACTTAGTTCTGAGGCTCCCTAGGAGATCTCCCTCTAAAGCAGCGCTCCAGGCCTTACATTGGCTTCCTGTCAGGAGAAGGGTGGAGTTTAAGGCTCTCTCCACGTGTCACCGTATCTTGAGCGGTAAAGCCCCTGTTCCGCTACAGAGTCTGGTCACTCGTTATGAGCCTTTACGGGACCTGCGCTCCTCCCGTACAGGGCTATTGAAAGTTCCAAAAATAAAGAAGGCCCGAATGGGGGGCAGGTCTTTTAGATATCTGGCCGCCAAGCAGTGGAATGCCCTGCCTACAGAGTTCCGTTTAGAGCCTTCAGAGTCCATTTTCAGAAAAAACATAAGACTCACTTATGGCGACTGTGATGGCTGCTTGGACTGTTTACTCAACTTACCATAGCGCCGGGACACGCCGGTGCGCGTAACCAGGTGCTCTATAAATCTTCCTAATAATAATAATAATAATTTTGCCGATCGTTGGATGGCTGGGTAAAGGGAAGCAATGTGATTGATTTTAAGGGGCTCTACAATTTGATTGCGTGGGAGCACCTATCCCGTCTATGTTTTGCAGAAATACACCAGCACCTAGTAGATAGTAAGCTGACTGACCCAAGGAAGCTTGCTATGGGGGCAGACCGCTAGGTGAGTACCAGGGTCCACAAGAAAGCATTTGGGGGAGACTCAGCCAAAGGTGGGCAGGGTCCTCAGCCAAAAAGTGGGAGGAACAAAGGTAAAACACAGGAGTTCTCGAAAGGGCCCCAAAATAACACCCAGGGTAAAGGTTCCCAAACCCCCGGATAAGAAGCAAGGGGCCTCAACAGAAAAGACTGCCGAGACAGGCCCCTGCCAGTGTTTTACATGTTACCAGGTGGGGCACATGAAAGGAGACCCCAGGTGCCCAAAGGGGACACAGCCACCCACCAGTGGGCAGTCCAAAGTGTTGGACAGCGTAGAGCTTGGGGAGGAGGAGGAGCAGTCCCAACACAAGAGGGGACCCCGCAGAAATTACCCTTGTCTCACTAGGGGACATTGAGATGGGTGACTATCAACGGGAAAAGGGTAGAGGCTCTCAGGGATACTGGAGCCAATGTGCCCTCAGTGTCACCTGGTCCCTGAGATGCAGGTAGTCCCCGGGGCATTCCACAAGGTGATCGCAGTCGACAATTCGGACTACCAGTGTCTAATGGTGCAGGTTCTCTTTGAGTGGGGGGTCTCAGGTCCATTGAGGGTAGTTGTGAGTCCTACCATGCCTGTCGATTGTGTGCTCTGTAACAACCTGGAGCAGTCCTTATGGAAGGATGTGGAGCTCAGGTCCCACTTGGAGATGGTGGGGTTGCAAGAGTGGGCATGGGGTCCACTCAGTCAATGGCGGCCCGAGGGGTTGATCAGAGGGACCTGAAGCCTGAGACAGTGGTCCAGGTCCATACCAACAGAAAGGACAAGGGGCGCGGCGAACCGGCCCCTGAAGTTCCCACAGCCTAGGAGGAGGCGGCCCTCGAGGGGGACGCCCCGGTGCCTACAGGGAAGCAGGTAGCCGAACTGGGAAACATCTCTGAGCTGACCCAGTGGCAGCAAGAAGGGGGTCCCACCATGGAGGAGTTCTGCTGGGAGCAGAAAGAGTGCCCTTCTCTCACATTGGATCTAGTGGAAGAACAATCTCCTGTACAGCGAGCCTAAGGTCCCGGAACCTGGATCTGCCCGCGTGCTGGTGGTACTCCAGCGCTTCCGGACTTCCTACTGGGTCTGGCTCACAACGTGCATTTGGCAGGACAGGACCTTTGACCTGCTTGTCACCCACTTTTTCTGGCGTCAAACGCGAAGGCAGTCGGATGTGCATTGTCGGTCTTGCCAAACTTGCCAAGCAAGTGCCAAGAGTAGGAGGAAGATCAAAGCATCCCTCTAACCTTTCCCCATGGTGGGGACACCCTTTCAAAGGGTAGGGATGTAATTGTGGGGCCACTGGATCCCAAGACAGCCATGGGCAACAGGTACATCCTGGTCTTTGTGAACCATGTCACCCGGTACCCATAGGCAATCCTTCTCAAGACAAAGACGGCACCAGTGGTGGGCCGGGCATTAATGGGGATCTTTTCTCGCGTGGGGTTCCTCAGAGAGGTGGTTCCTGACAGGGGGACCAATTTCATATCCAAGTATATGACATCCCTGTGGAAGGAGTGTGGTGTTATGTACAAGTTCACCACTCCTCATAACTCCCAATGTAACGGTCTGGTGGAAAGGTTTAACCAGACCTTAAAGGGCATGATCAAGGGACTCACTGAACCCATGAGGTGTAAGTGGGACGTCCACTTACCATGCCTACTCTTTGCGTACAGGGAGGTACCTCAGAAGTCTCTCTGGTTCAGCCCCTTTGAGCTTTTGTACGGTTACCCCATGCGAGAACCTCTCAGCATGGTGAAGGAGGGCTGGGAGGCCGCTCCCAAGAAGACACCTCAGGATGTGTTCAGCTACATGCTGGCCTTCCGCAACCAAACAGCTCGCTTCAGGAAACTTGCTCAGGCGAACCTCGAGGCCAGCCAGGAAGAAATGAGGAAGTGGTATGACCAGAATGCCACTCTGATAGAGTTTCAACCTGGACAGAAAGTGTGGGTTATGGCCCCGGTGGAACCTTGTGCCTTGCAGGACAAGTGGATGGAACCCTTTGAGGTGGTGGAGTGCAAAAGTGAGGTAACCTACCTAGTGAGTTTGCAGGCTCCTCTGAACCCGTTGCGGGTCCTCCACGTGAACAGCCTCAAACCCCACTTCGAGAGGTCCGAAGTGAGCATGCTCTTGGCGACAGATGACGTGGGGGAAACGGAGACTGAGCCTCTCCCGGACCGCCTGTCCGCCCAAGAGGGGGATGGATCGGTGGATGGTGTGACCCTCTACCCGGCCCTGAACGCGGAGCAACAAAGCGAGTGCCGCCAGTTGTTGGAGCAGTTTGCCCCACTGTTCTCCTTGACCCCAGGTGTTACTCACTGGTGTACCCACGACATGGATACCAGTGACAGCCCCCCAGTGACATATAAGATTTACCGGTTGGCTGACCGGGTCAAGGCCAGCATCAAAGAGGAGGTCTTAAAGATGTTGGCGTTATGGGTGGTTGAGCCATCCAGCAGCCCCTGGGCCAGTCCCGTAGTCTTGATCCGGGAAGGCAACGGCGCCCAGTGCTGCCCCGGAACTGCGGTTCTGCAAGGACTATCGGGGCCTCAATGCCATCACGCTGACTGACGCACATCCGATCCCCGAGCCGAGGAGCTCATCGACTGGTTGGGAGTGGCCAGGTTCCTGAGTACATTCGATTTAACGCCAGGATACTGTCAGATCACCCTAACAGAGGGGGTCAAAGAAAGACCCGCATTCTCGACCCTGAGCAGGCATTACCAGTTCCGTGTGATGCCCTTCAGTTTGAAGAATGTCCCTGCCACATTTCATAGGTTATTTAACCAGGTGTTGGCCGGGCTGGAGGAATTCAGCGCCGCTTACCTGGACGACATTGTCGTGTTCAGTTCCAGTTGGGGCGAACATCTCCAACACCTCAGGGAAATGTTGAGGGCGCTACAGATGGCAGGCCTCATATGAGGATTAAGGCCAGTTATGTTATGTTATGTTATGTTATAGTGCTTTTATATAGCGCACAGCTACTCGAAAAGAGTGTCCCGGCGCTTTCCACCTGCAACTCAGAGTAAAAATAACACAACAGAGCAAGAACAGAATCAAAAACAAAAAGAAAACAGTAAAAAAGCCTAAAGATTAAAAAGCCAGGTCTTCAGGCTCTTCCTGAACTGGAGCAAATTGGCAGTGCTGCGGAGCAAAAGCGGAAGCGAGTTCCACAGCTGGGGAGCTTTACAGCTGAAAGAGCGCCCCCCCGCACGGGCCTTCCTCACCCGCGGAACCACCGCTGTAAAAAGGGATTCCGACCGCAAGGAGCGGGCTGGACGATAGAAGGCCAGTCTATGCCGCAGATATCCGTCTCCTGATCCAAACAAAGCTTTGTGCATCAGCGTCAGGGATTTGAACAGAATCCGCTTCCGGATAGGCAGCCAATGAAGCCAGTAAGGGCCAGATCGGGCAGGGGTCGGTGGTGTATTTGGGACACCAGGTAGGGATCGGCCAGGTGGTGCCCCTACAGCCCAAGATTGACACCATTATGGTTTGGAGGCCCCCCAGGACCCAGACCTAGGTGAGTGCCTTCTTAGGACTCACCGGATACTATCAGAGGTTTGTTAAGTGATATGGCACCATTGTGGCCCCCTTAACTGAACTGACTTCCAAGAAGCAGCCGGAAAAAGGTGATGTGGCCTGAGTCATGCCAGAGGGATTTTGATACCCTGAAGGCCGCCATGTTCACGGCCCCCGTGCTCAAGACCCCCGACTTCTCCAAAGAATTTGTCGTGCAGACCGACCCATCAGATCATGGAGTGGGAGCGATGCTCTAACAATTGAACGAAGAGGGCCTAGACCATTCGGTAGTCTTCCTTAGCAGGAGACTACTCCCCAGGGAGCAAAGGTGGAGTGCCATAGAGAGGGAAGCTTTCGCTGTTGTCTAGGCACTGAAAAAACTGAGGCCCTACCTGTTTGGGGCTCACTTCCGGGTTCAGACCGACCACTGGCCCCTCAGGTGGTTAATGCAGATGAGGGGGGAAAATCCGAAACTGCTAAGGTGGTCCACCTCCCTACAGGGAATTTACTTAACGGTGGAACACCGTCCTGGGACAGAACACGCCAATGCAGATGGCATGTTCTGGTTCTTCCGCCTCAGTGAGGAGAACTCCCAGCATTGTGGGTAGTTCCCCCTACTTTCAGCTGGAGGGGACATGTGTGAGACTTGGCATATTTTGGCATGTTTCCCCCAAGTTTTTTGCTTTATGCCCTCCCGGTTTTGACTCTGTTTTTGCTGGTATAATGTTTCTGCGCGCTTTTCGCACTGCTGATCAGTGGGAAAGCGCTGGTGCTCCTGTGGTAAAATTGAGTTATGATTGGATGTGTGACTTACTTGTCAGTCCTCAGTAAAGGGCACTGTGGGTGCTGGGGCTTGTGAGCCAACCGCTACTCGTGGGCCTGCAGCATGGACTGTGCCACACACGTACTTAGCCAGGAAAAGGTATAAGTGAATGAAGTTTGGTATGCCTGAACTCAGCGTCTAAAGATGCAGCCTTTAGCGAGGGTGTCCTTTTTATTCTGAGTTCATAGAGGCCACTTTTAGAAAGTGGATATTATTTGCTTGGTCATCCCGTGTCCCTCTGCTGCAATGTGGATTGCCTGTCTGGTTTTTGGACGACAGATGGCTGGGGAGCATGGTGGCTCCCGATAGTCTAGGTAGGCCAGGAATGGGCTAAAAGACGATGGGGAGAATAAGGAGGAGATTTCCTTGCACCTCAAAGGACCTGGTCTGCCTCTGACAGAGCCGTCTCCACCTCCTGCCAGGAATTCATGCAGAGAAGGCCCAACTGGTTCTGGCCGGACACCAAGTTCAAGTTCAAGTTCTGGCATTTATAAAGCGCACTACTCACCCAGAGGGTCTCAAGGCGCTAGGGGAAGGGGTTCATTATTTGTCCAAAAGCCAGGTTTTAAGTTCTTTTCTGAAGCAGATGTGGTTCTGAGTAAGGCGGAGGTGAGTGGGGAGTGAGTTCCATGTCTTAGCAGCCAGGAAGGAGAAGGATCTGCCACCCATGGTGAATTTCCGGATGCGCGGGACTGCGGCGAGGGCATGATTGGACGATCTAAGTTGATGGGTGGGTTTGTAGAAGGACAGTCGAGTGTTGAGGCATTCGGGTCCTAGATTGTAGAGGGCTTTGTGTGCGTGGGTGAGAAGGCGGAAAGTAATTCTTTTGTTAACGGGAAGCTAGTGGAGGTCTTTTAGATGTCTGGTGATGTGATCTTGGCGCGGGATGTCTAATATGAGTCTCGCTGACGCGTTTTGGATGCGCTGGAGTTTTTTCTGTAATTTTGCTGTGATTCCGGTGTAAAGTGTGTTACCATAATCCAGTCGACTCGTGACCAGTGCGTGGGTGACAGTCTTTCTTGTCTCGAGGGGGATCCAGCGGAAGATCTTTTTGAGAATACGAAGTACGTTGAAGCAGGAGGACGAGACGGCGTTGACTTGTCTGGACATCGAGAGAGAGGAGTCTAGGATGAAGCCAAGGTTACGTGCATGGTCTGTGGGTGTGGGTGCTGCGCCCAGCGCGGAATCCACCAGGAGTCGTCCCAAGTCGAGGGGTAAGAACCTAGGATGAGTACCTCCGTTTTGTCTGAGTTGAGTTTTAGGCGGCTATGTTTCATCCATTCGGCTACTTCTTTCATGCCTTCGTGAAGATTGGTTTTGGCGGTGTTGGGGTCTTTGGTGAGGGAGAGGATTAACTGGGTGTCGTTGGCGTAAGAGATGATGTTGAGGTTGTGTTGACGCGTGATGGAGGCGAGAGGACTCATATAGACGTTGAAGAGGGTGGGACTGAGTGAGGATCGTTGAGGTACGCCGCAGATGACTTTGGTGGCCTCTGAGTAGAATGGGGGAAGTCGGACTCTTTGAGTTCTCCCAGCGAGGAAAGAGATGATCCAGTCTAAGGCTTTTCCTTGTATGCCGATGTTGCTGAGTCGATGTATAAGGGTGCTGTGGCAGACTGTGCCGAAAGAGGCGGAAAGGTCGAGTAGGATGAGGGCCACTGGTTCTCTGTTGTCCAGGAGTGCTCGGATGTCGTCGGTCGCTGCAATGAGGGCTGTTTCGGTGCTGTGTTTGGCTCGAAATCCAGATTGAGATGGATCAAGGGAGTTGTTGGATTCAAGGAAGGCGGCGAGCTGGCTGTTGACGGCTTTCTCGATGACTTTGGCCGGGAATGGGAGGAGGGATATGGGTCGGTAGTTTTTAAGTTCAGAGGGGTCTGCTGTGGGTTTCTTCAGAAGGGCGCTGAGTTTGGCGTGTTTCCAGATTTCTGGAAAGGTGGCAGAGTTGAACGAGCAGTTGATGACATCACGGAGATGGGGGGCGATGATGGAGTCAGCTTTGTTGAAGATGTGGTGGGGGCAAGGGTCAGTGGGCGAGCCAGAGTGGATTGAGTTCATGAGGCGAATGGTGTCTTCAGTGGTAATTGGGATCCAGGCGCTGAGGTTGTTAGTTGGCGGAGTAGGATCAGAGGGGGGTGGGGAGGGTTGAACGCTTGGAGAATTCTCGAAGCTGTTGTGGATGTCGGCAATTTTGTTGTAGAAGAAGGAGGATAATGCGTTGCAGAGGTCTTGGGAGGGAGTGATGTTGTTAGACGCTGCGGTGGGGTTGGTGAATTCTTTGACGATGTTGAAGAGTTCCTTGCTGTTATGAGTGTTGTTGTCAAGACGATCCTTGAATGCTGATTTCTTAGCGGATCGAATCAGTTGGTGGTGTTTGCGGGTGGCTGACTTGAGGGAGGCCATGTTGTCTGAGGTTGGGTTTTTTCTCCATATCTTCTCCAGAGTGCGGCATAGTTTCTTGGATTTTTTAAGGTCATCATTGAATCAGGGAGCCTTTTTGCTGGTTGAATTGATCTGGTCCTTTTTCAGGGGTGCTAATTCATCAGCACTGTGGGTGATCCATTGCTTGAGTTTGGTGGCCGCTTGGTTTGGGTCCAATGAGAGGGTGGGAGGGTTTTGGTTGAGTGATGTGAAGAGTTGGTCGGAGGTGATTTTGTTCCAGTTTCTCCGAGGAATAGGTTGAGGGCGATTGTGGGTTAGGGAGGTTTTGTAGCTGAAGTGAACGCAGCTGTGGTCCGTCCAGTGGAGAACTGTGGTGCGATCGAAGGAGATGTGCTTGCTGGATGTGAAGATAGGGTCGAGCGTGTGTCCGGCTACATGGGTGGGGGTGTCCACAAGTTGTTTGAGTCCGAGGTTGGCCAGGTTGTCCAGAAGGGTGGTGGTGTTGCTGTCGTGTTTGTTTTCAAGATGGTAGTTGAGGTCTCCTAGAAGAATGTAGTTCTCGGAGGCTAGGGCGTGTGGGCTGACGAAGTCCGTGATGTCATCGCTGAATTGGGTGTGGGTACCTGGAGGCCTGTAGATGAGGGTGCCTCTCAGTGCGGTCCTGGGGTTGGTGTTGATCTGAAAGTGGAGATGTTCGGCGGTTGCAAGATTGTCGTCGGAGCTGGTTGTGATTTTGATGGTGTTCCTGTGGATGATGGCCGACACCCTCTGCCTGGAATATCAAAGGTTTTTTGTGTACAAATGCTTTGTCCCAGACCCCTGAACTGTAGAACTCATCTGGATCAAGATGACTGCACAGAAGAAGAGCCGGAGAAACTGCTAAAGGGAACGACTGCTTTGCTGAATACTTTGCTGGGCTGGCCTGCAGTGGCTGCTTCTGTCTTGGGCAGTGAAAGGCCTGGACTGGACTATCTGCAAACGAATTGGTGAGACTCTCCAAGGCTTGAGGTAGAGCTTGCCCCCTGTTCATGAAGTCTCAGGAACAGAAAAGACTTAAGGTTCTTTGACCCGCAGCACTGGGGACTGTGTGTTTTGTGCTGCAACCCAAAGAACGCCCCTCGACAACGTCTATGATGACCCGGCCGAACTCGTGTCCTGAAGGCACCGCAGAGGGCACCACCACAATGCCGCACTGTGACCCTGGTCTCACCGACGATGCCTGCAGACGTCCTCATCGAGCCGCTGCTCTCACTGTAACCTGTGGCACCGAACTCTGCACCGCCTTTGTTCACACCAAAGCTTTGGCACCGCAGAGGGCACCACTGCCATGCTGCACTGCGACCCTGGTCTCACCGACGATGCCTGCGGACACCATCACCGAGCCGCTGCTCGCACCGCGACCTGTTGGCCCAAACTCTGCACCTCCTTGCTACACGACGACGCCATGGCCTTCCTGACGCCGCTACTTCTCACCGACATCGACGCCGCTGCTTGCACCTGTGGTTCACAGGGAACCACTCGTAAGTTACATGACGCACCGCACTCATCCCACACCGCAGCCATGGTCTACCGACACCGGTGCCATCAACTCTAGTTCGTCAGCTGAAGACAGCACTTCAGCAACGACAACACCGCTGCTAGGTCCGTGACCTGCTAGCAGCGCGACGGGCATCGCCTCAAACTCGCACCGCCACCCTGGTGTCACTGGCAATGCCACCTGATGCAGCCACCGAGCCGCTGCTCGCACCGTGGCCTGGTGGCACTGCACGCCGCACCGCTGCACTTCGCACTGCAGCACCCGACGCCTGCCAGCGTCAGCGCTCCTGATTCCATCAAAGAGGAGCTTGACCTGCAAAGCGAGTGACTTCAAGGGCCTCAACACCCTGCATTTTTCACAGGTACTGTTTGCGGATCTTCCCGACACCGTAGCTGGTCTGCGACTCCGCGACCAGCCAGAACTGTTGGATTTGTGGTTCACAACGCCGTGATAGCCCTGGACGGAACTATCGACATCAAGGGACTATTTTTAAAGCATATTTTGATGAGTAAAGAGTGTGAAGTATAGTATTGTGGATTTTTAGCATATTTGGTCATGTCTTAAGTATATAAAAATTGGATCTTTTTCTAAACTGGTGTGGTGTCCTTTTGTAGTGCTTGCACTGTTTTACTGTTGGTTATGTGCAAATGCTTCACACACTGCCTCCAGGGCCTTACTAGGAACCACAACCGGCCCTTGCAAAGTGCTCGGCCGGCCCCCCCTCCCCACTCGGGGGGGAGAGGGGGGGGGGGGTTGGAGGTGTCGCTGAGCTCTTTATCTCAATAAGTTGCTGTAACAAGCTGCAAATCCGCTACGTAAGCCCATTCATTTGCTAAATATTTTCCACATAAGGTTGCAAGACCATAGAGTGGAGTTTTCAGGATTTTGAATAGTTTCTTGTTTGAAGATGTTACTCTCTCCTGCGCATCCCACTCCTGTACTAAGGTTATGAGTGACTTGGCACACGCATTTCAGAGGTTCTTGCATCCACCCTAGACCGGCCTGGCACTGGCGCGTCCCAGCCTGGCACACACCGAGTGATGATCTAATCACCTCCTGCTAGACCCCAGCTCACTACTGTTTGCGGACTGTCACTCACCCCTCAGCTCCCTGGCACTCACCCTTCACCCCTCAGGCCTGGCAGTCACTCCTCGCACCTGGCACTCACCCTTTTCCCTTTCTGGCACTCAGCATTGACTCTCTGTGACTCTCAACTGTCACCTCCCTGACACTCACCCTCGACCCTCCTGGTATTCATACTTCCTCTCCCTGGCACATATCCTTCACCTCCCTGACACTCCCCCATGTCCCTCCAGGCATTCACAACTCGCCCCCTTGGCACTAACCCTTCACCTCCATGGCACTAGCCCTTCATCCCCCTGGCTTGGCAGCTACCCTTCACCCCTTGCACTCACCCTTCCCCTCCTTGGCACTCACCTTTGACCCTCCTGACTCTTACATCTCACCTCCATGTCACTCAACCATCATCTCCTTGGCACTCACCCTTCATCCCCCTGACATGGCACTTAACCTTCATCTCCTTGGCACTAACACTTCACCCCCCTGGCCTGACAGCTACCCCTCACCCCTGGCACTCATAGTTCCCCTTCTCAGCACTCACCCTTGCCCTCCCTGGCACTCACCCTTGACCCTCCTGACTCTTCCGTCTCATCTCCCTGGCACTCACTCCTCACCTCTCTGGTACTCACCCTTCACCCCCATGGCCTGACAGTCACCTTTGTCCCTCCGGGCATTCACTCCTCACCTTGCTGCCAATCACCCTTGACCCTCCTGACACTAGCCCGGTTTCCCCCAAGAACAAAAAATAACAAGCATTGGCATAGCCAATAGGTCTCGCCTTTGGGACCTTATAAGTGTTTAGCCACACAACAGTTGATGTTCTTACACTAAGGATATTGTGCTGCCTAACTAAATACTTATAAGATCCCAAATGCAAGATCTATTGTCTATGCCAATGTTTGTTAGTGTTTTCTGGGGGTTCTCTCCGTCTTCTCCTCCCCTGTCATCCCAAGTCCTCAACACCTTTGGCCATAGTCCCACCAAGGGGTGGCGTCTCATGCGTCTATTGTCCTCCTCCCCATCAGTGCCCTTTCTTCTGCTCTGGCCCTAGCTGTGACATCTTTCTTCCAGTACCTATTGTTACTCACCACCAGAAGGCTATGCGTCTCCTAGCCAATATTAGCACTAAATGCACAATCTGGTGCCCACATTCCTGACTTTAGGTTGTGGGAACAAGCCCAGGAGACATACCTCTGCTGTGAGGGGAAATGACCGCTCCAATACACCATTTAGGGTCTCTACAATCTAGCGCCAATACTCCTGTAGGCCTCAGCAATCCCAGACCATGTGTGTGAATCTCACGTGAGGGGTTCCTCACCTGGCGCACTTTACTTCCTGGGTCCTGTACATGATGTTAAGTCTGTGTGAGATTAGGTAGGTCATGTGTAGGAAATTAATTTGTGTGTATTTGAAGATGGAGTTCCTAGACATTTTCTTTGGGCTCCTCTGGGCTTTGCTCCATTCTGCCTTGGTCAACTCCCTACCTATTAGGGCTCCCCATTTCTCTTGTAGTTGACTCAGGAGCTTTACTGTCATCTCCACGATGGCTCTATATAACCCTTTTTACTTGGTATCTCCCTGATTCCAGCATCACAACTGCTTGTAGCAAAGTGTGTGTGTCAGGCTCTCATCCCCCTCTTCCCCATAGTGCCCCAAAGGTCCCCTGCATTGTTTGATAATTTAAGAATTGGCCGGGGACAAGTCAAAATGGGCTAGGAAGTCTTCCAAGGGGGTCTATTCTCCCTCTTGGCTGCAGTCACGGACCGTCAGTATGCCTGCTGCTGTCCACTCTCGCAGTTGTGTTTCCGTGAAGTAGGAAGTGGTGTCTTTCGTCAGTAGGCCTACCAGGGGAAGGCCAGGTGCATATAGAGTGGAACCCGCCATATGGCGGATGCTTCTGGTCCAGCATTTCAGCACACCCTCCCGTCATAGAAGAACGATGGTCGAACTTGTGGCCAATGAGATAAAGGACCTACTCCTCTCCTACTCAATCACTTTAGATGCTGACAAGGTTCCTACGGCCCAAATTCAACCCATTCTAGCCAACCCAAACATGGAACCCCCTAACAACCACAGAGTCTTAAATACTGACAACCTCAAGCAAGTGAACATCACCCAGACCTCAACATCACGCACGCCTATTCGGCTGAAATGTGCACTACTCAATTGCAGATCAGCAAAAACCATGCTGCAGATATATTCGATCTCATCCAAAACAATGAGCTAGATATCATAATCCTCACAGATACCTGGCTTAACCCTTCCTCCACCCCATATTAGACCTTATAGTACCTCCTACCCATGACATAATCTGACTAGATAGAACCCCGAAACAGGGCAGGGATTAGCTTGTATACACCGGAACACACTATCGGTCTCCCACATGGAGACCTCTACCTCATACGTTGTTGAATACCTTTACCTCAACATCTCTAGTAACCACCTCCCTGTATCCAACCTAAACTCTGATCGCCGCAACTTAAGGGCAGCTGAACGTCTATGGAGCTCAAAACCATCCGTGTATCAGTTAAAGGTCCTTAGATCGGTTAGGAGCTCACACAATAAAAAAATCAAGACAACTAAGGCCGATTACTTCAGAGCCCAGCTTAGACAAGCCGCAAATAGCCCCCAAAAACATATTGAAATTGTGAAACAACAATCAGTGCGAGCTCCCAATCACTTCAACCATGCAGCCAATTCTCCCTCCTGCACTGATCTGGCCATCTTCTTTACTGAGAAAACTAAATCCATCAGTCTTGACCTTGAAGCTAAGAGGGCCCTTCTTACATCAGATGATTATACAGCTCATCCTGCCTCTCTGCAAGTCAAAAGCCTCTCAGTACTACCACTAAGAACAGGGCCACATGGAACTCCTTCTCGCCCCTCAAGTGAAAATGACATCTACAAAACCCTTCTTGGCATCAACCTCTCTAATCACTTCAGCGACCCACTGCCACCATCTGTCTTCAATGAAATCAAGGAGGCCCTCATACCCCTTTGGACTAAAATTGTCAATGTCTCTTTATCTCAAGGCAAGATCCCTGAATGTCTAAAAGCAGCTCAGGTCTCACCCATTCTAAACAAACCTGATACAGACAGATCTGATCTCAACAACTTCTGTCCCATCTACAACATCCCAACTCTGGCTAAACTCTTAGAAAAATGCGTTCAATCGCAACTTTGCTCACACATCAAGACCTTTAATCTCCTCGATCAATATCAATCTGGCTTTAGGAGTGGTCACAGTACCGAATTGGCACTCGTTCACATAATTAATGACATTGTAAACATGTTAGACCATAATGAATCCTGCCTCTTAATCCTCCTCAATTTGTCATCTGCATTCGACACGGTTAAGCACAACAACCTCTTAGCTATTCTGGAACACAGGATGGGCCACTCCGGCTTGGTACTACAATGGTTCTCCTCCTTCCTTCACAATAGGTCCCAAAGAGTTACGGTGAATCATACCCTATCTCATCCGCCTGCAGTATCCATGGGGGTCCCACAAAGATCTGCCCTTTCTTCTATACGCTTTAATATTTTCCTGGAACCATCAGAGAGCGTTCTATCATCCTTGAAAATTCTTTTTCATATGTATGCTTCGGACACTCCACTTTATCTACAAATCAACTCCTCTGAAGACTTCATCTCACTCAACTCCTCCTTGACGATTATCTAAAACTGGCTAACTGAAAAGCTTCCCCTACTGAACACCACCAAAACAAAATTCCTTCTTATCTCTCCTCCCAAGCACACCCTCAAGATTGACCTCTGAATGAAACACCTCTCTACCTTTAACTGCTCCTCGGTTATCATCGACTCAGCTAAATCGCTTGGAATCACTCTAGACTCACACTTAAACATGAAGAAAAATATTAGTAAGACATGCAAGGGTGCGAATCACCAAATAAGAATTCTTAGAAACCTAAAACCATTCCTCCCTCAAGAGGATTTCAAGCAGGTGGTACAAGCACTTGTCCTATCAAGGCTAGACTATGGAAGTGTGATCCTCTCTGGCCTCCCCAAATATACCTTGGCCCCACTCAGGGCTTCATTGAATGCCATGGCCAGACTAATCACTGACACACAAAGAAATTTGCACATTATCCAGCTTTAAGATCTCAAAAGTGGTTACCCTACGAGGCAAGAATTTATTTAAAGATTGCTTGTTTGACGCACAAAGCCCTCCACTCCAAAACCCCTGGATACCTAGCTCAAAAACTGGAACTATCAGGAGGCGGAAGACCTTCCAGAAGTACAAACTCTTTACTTCTATAACCTCAGACTTTTTGGAAAAAGGAAACGAGACTCAGAGCCTTCTCTGGCGCAGCTCCCAAAATCTGAAACTCTCTTCCACCTGAAATTCGCAGAATCCTCTACACGGCGGCGTTCAAACATGAAAACATGGCCTGTCTGTTTGCGAAATGTTTTTTTTCTCTCCTTACATTTGTAATGTTTATGTTTCTCTGCCTACCTTATTACGCAACGTTTTGCTTGCATCTATGTACAGTTTTGTTTAGCTCAGCATGCTAGCCTCCCTTACCCCCTCTTCAATGTCCCCTTACTTTGTCTCCTCCCCCCTCTACTGTGAAGCTCTCTGATACCCGTCGGGGTCTTGTTTGCGCCATACAAAACTTTATATAAATAAATAAATAAACTGTAGTAATTTACTCGGGGCTTGTATCTGCAACTGGGATTCACTAATTTTGCTAGCAATTTCCCCTTGTTGACTGCCTGTGTTGAGGTTTCCAGTGTCTCCAGACCTCTCTCATCCAGCCATTGAGCGAGCTATTGAAGCTGCACTGGCAGAAAGTATGCTTCAATGTCTGGGGCCCCCAGCCCACCAAACTCTGGGGACCTCTGCAGCACAGCCAGAGATACCCCGTGGCGACCCCGTTCCCAATCATTTCTCTTAGCAATACGTCCAACTCTCTGAACTAATTCTTGGGGATCACAAGTAGTAGGTTAACAAAGTAGTATAATAGCCTTGGAAGTGCAACCATTTTAGATAAAGGCAACCTAGCCATTACTGTAAGTTTAAGTGAGCGCCAGAATGAAACACAGGCTTTAAGGGAGTCATCACTTTGCCAAGGTTTCTGTCCATTAGGTCTATTTGGTTATGGAACACCTATATACCCAGGTATTTAAATGAGAGAGGAGCCCAGTTGAATCCCACCGGGAGTGTGATCGGTCGGGTCATTGAAGGCTCGATTGGAACAATATGGGTCTTGGCTGTGTTAACCCTCAGTCCTGTCAGGTTTGCGAAGTCCCTCAATACATTCATTGCAAAAGTCACTCAGTGTGGGCCCTCCCTCAAGTATAGCAATATACCATCAACGTATAAGGATATTATATTCTCATTTCCTCCCAGTATTAGCCCCAGCCTCATCCCTTCATGTCTGAACTGTGCTTCTAGTGGTTCAATAGCTAGTGCAAACAACAAAGGGGATAGCAAGCAGCCCTGCCTAGTCCCTCTGTAAATGTCGTAAGGTTTTGAGACTATTCCTCCTGTTCTGACTCTAGTTCTGGGATGGGCGTATGGCAGCTGTAATCACCATATCCACTCATCCCCCAATCCCATCCTTTACATGACTTGCATCGGGTAGTCCTATCTCAGTGATTTGAAGGCTTTTTCCAGATCCACAGCCATTACGACCACCTGTGGGAAAATAGTGATAGTGTGATGGTATAAAATATGGTATAATCTTCTAAGATTCCCTGAGGTCGATTTTGTTGGTATAAACCCATTCTGGTCAGGATGGATCAAGTCTTGCATGTGCAGGAGCAAAGTGTGGCTAATATTTTGCTAAGAATTTTGAAATCCATGTTTAACATGGAGAGTGTGTGGAAGTCAGATGTGCTAGGCAGATCTTTTTTATTCACTGAGTCACATTCAAACATGGCTTCATTGTAGCCGAAGCTCATATACTAAAAGGAACAGATTGGTTGTGGGGCCTAAAGAAACTCTCTGAATGACAAATCCGTCCATGATGCCTGAACTAAGCAACGCAACAACTAAAATCCAGTGCTAAATTTGAGCCGGTGTTTCTCAGGATTCGGTACCTGCATGTAATTGCCGGCGCCAGCACTTATTTGCCGGAAACTGCACTTATGACAGCTTCCACATGGTGGCACTGTTTGTGTAACTTAAAGATGAGCAATGAGACAGTTGTTTGTTGATTTAATATACATTAACCCCTTTCCCCCACCCCATGCTAAGCCTTTTTGTGGCTATTTGGGATAGCTCGCGCTTAGGCCCCTGTACATTTTCTGACCACATAAGGTGTTCATGCCAAATTTGCCACCATTTTTTCCAACATCATGGGGATTCTAAAAGTACCCAGGGTTTGTGTATTCCCTTGGAGGGGACCCAGAAATTAGCCAAAATACAGCTACATATTTTTTGTTTTTTGAAAAATTGGAAAAAAGGGCTCCAGATGAAAGCATCTGTTGTTTTCCCCTGCAAATGGTATCAGAAAAGGGGTTGTGGTGCTGAAATCACCATCTTCCCAGCTTTCAGGGACAATCAGACTTTTGTCAGAAAACCACAATTTGTTTACACACTAATACAACAGAAAACGGTTTTGGTTACTAGGATCGCCTGCACGCCGTTTGTCCCTACTAATTTTCAAAAACAATGCTCACTCTTCTGGGTCAACCCAAAAAAAAAAAACCTCTTCCTGCAAAACCACAATTTAGAGGAGCACTGTATATATATTTTTAAATTGCACCAAGAGTCCAGAGTTAATCAAATATACATCCAAAATTGTATGATGTTTATATGCAAGCACAATGACAGCAAGTGCCTTACTTTTAACTTAGTTAAATGACAGCAGGAAAATATGTTCAAATTTCATAATACTCAAAAAATCTGATTCTTTTTCATCTTCTTTATTGTCTCAAAATGTATACAAAAAGACAAATGCACATTGGGAAAAGCCTAAGCGTTTCGTCCCTGTTCTCATGGGACTTCTTCAGGGCACTAATCCAACTTGTGGGAAGTCCTGTGTGCAATCAATTTATGTGATTCCAAGAATAGATCTTTAATGTTATAGTACAACCTCATGGGATTCTCCTGTTAGTTCAAAGGTCAGTGAGTTCCTCTACTATCTCAATAAATACAGAGCAGGTCGCCCTTTTTTTTTCTTCTCCCCTTTATTTCTGTGTTCGTAATCAGGTCAGGATCTCGTTGGTAAGGGACTACCAAAAGAAGTGGGGGGAATTACACGCCCAGGTGCTTGAGAAGTTCTGTAGATGAGCCGGGATTAACTAATGCCAGTCATGAAGGTATTCACCAATTAAACTGTTGCTTGTCCAGTTCTTTGCGGATTACCGAACACAGAAAAATTGGCGAGAACTGAGCAGCGTCCTTCAATGGTTTTTTATTATATACCGGGTATATAGCAATTATTTTGTGAAAATGTATACATGGAAAAATCAGTATGAAAGACACCTATGTATTTCTGCAATGGGAAGAAAAAAATACAGAGTTTAGAAACAGAAGATATTTGCACATTTCTGAAATTGGAAGTACCCATACTAGCATGAGAATTATAGGTAATTTTTCTAATTTACTTATTTTTTACACATTGTCTTTCATTTGGAAGGCAGAAATGCATCAAAAGTCAATAGGTAATAACAGTTGCTCACTATTCTGTGTTACCCTAAGTCTCCCGATAAAATTGGTACCTCACTTGTGTGGGTAGGCCTTGTGCCCACGACAGGTAGCGACTCAAAACCCCACGCGGACACACCTCATTTTTACAATGAAAAATGACAAAATTTTTGGCAAAGTATCTAGCTGTAGTTTTTTAACCCTAGCTCTGACGGCACCCAGGGAAACCTAGCAAATCTATTCATTTTTTAATACAAGACACCCAGGGGAATCCAGGATGGGGTGTCTTGACTGACTCTCACCAGGTTATGTCACCCAGAATCCCTTGCAAACCTAAAAAAATTGTCAAAATAAACACCTTTTCCTCACATTTCTGTGGTGGATAGTTCTGGAATCTGCGTGAATCTGCAACATCCACCCCACACCGCGTTTCCCAACGTCTCCTGAGAAAATTGGTACCTCACTTGTGTGTGTAGGCCTTCTTCCCACAACAGGAAATGGCTCAAAATGCAAGATGGACACACCACATTTTCACTGTGAAAAATGGCTCTTTTTTTGCAAAGTGCTAGCTGTAGTTTTTTTAACCCTATCTCTGCCGGCACCTAGGGAAACCTGGCAAACATATACATTTTTGAACTTTAGACACCCTGGGGAATCCAAGATGGGGTAACTTGACTGGCTCTCACCAGGTTCTGTTACCCAGAATCCCCTGCAAACCTAAAAAATTCTCAAAAAAAACACATTTTCCTCACATTTCTGGGTGGAAAGTTCTGAAATCTGTGTGGATCCACAAAACTCCACACACGCTGTGTTCCCCAAAGTCTTCCGAGAAAAATGGTACCTCATTCGTGTGGGTAGGCCTAGTGCCAGCAACAGGAAACAGACAATGTGCAAGATGAAAACACCACATTTTCACAGTGAAAAATGACCCTTTTTTTCAAAGTGCCTAGCTATAGTTTTTTAACACTAGCTGTGCCGGCACCTAGGGAAACCTAGCAAACCTGTATATTTTTTAAAACTAGACACCCGGGGTAATCCAGGATGGGGAGACCTGACTGGCTCTCACCAGGTCCTGTTACCCAGAATCCCTTGCATACCTAATAAATTGTAAAAAAAAAAAAAAAAAATCCTCATATTTATATGGTGGAAAGTTTTGGAATCTGCGTGGATCCACAAAATCCCCCACACACTGCGTTCCCCAACGTCTTCCAACGAAATTGGTACCTCACTTGTGTGGGTAGGCCTTGTGCCCACAACAGGAAACGGCTCAAAACGCAAGGTGGACACACCTCATTTTCATAGTGAAAAATGACAATTTTTTTGCAAAGTATCTAGCTGTAGTTTTTTAACCCTAGCTCTGACGGCACCCAGGGAAACCTAGCAAATCTATTCATTTTTGAAAACTAGACACCCAGGGGAATCCAGCATGAGGTGACTTGACTGGCTCTCACCAGGTTCTGTTACCCAGAATCCCTTGCAAACCTAAAAAATTGTCAAAATAAACACATTTTCCTCACATTTCTGTGGTGGATAGTTCTGGACTCTGCGTGGATCCACAAAATCCACCCCACACCGCGTTTCCCAACGTCTCCCGGGAAAATTGGTACCTCACTTGTGTGGGTAGGCCCTTTGCCCACGACTGGAAATGGCTCAAAACGCAAAGTGGACACACCACATTTTCACTGTGAAAAATGGCTCTTTTCTTGCAAAGTGCTAGCTGTAGTTTTTTAACTCTATCTCTGCCGGCACCTAGGGAAAGCTGGCACACCTATACATTTTTGAACTTTAGACACCCTGGGAAATCCAAGATGGGGTGCCTTGACTGGCTCTCACCAGGTTCTGTTACCCAGAATCCCCTGCAAACCTAAACAATTGTCCAAAAAAACACATTTTCCTCACATTTCTGGGTGGAAAGTTCTGAAATCTGCGTGGATCCACAAAACTCCACACACCCTGTGTTCCCCAAAGTCTTCCGAGAAAATTGGTACATCACTTGTGTGGGTAGGCCTAGTGCCAGCAACAGGAAACGGCCCAATAATCAAGATGGAAACACCACATTTTCACAGTGAAAAATGACCCTTTTTTGCAAAGTGCCTAGCTGTAGTTTTTGAACACTAGCTGTGCCGACACTTAGGGAAACCTAGAAAACCTGTACATTTTTTTAAACTAGACACCCAGGGTAATCCAGGATGGGGGACTTGACTGCTACTCACCAGGTTCTGTTACCCAGAATCCCTTGCAAACCTAAACAAGTATCAAAAAACAAGGTTTCCTCACATTTCTTTGGGGAAAGTTCTGGAATCTGCATGGATCCACATAATGCCACCCACCCCGCGTTTCCCAAAGTCTTCAGAGAAAAATGGTACCTCACTTGTGTGGGTAGGCCCAGTGCCCGCAACAGGAAACAGCCCAAAACGCAAGGTGGATACGCCACATTTTCACAGTGAAAAATTACCATATTTTTCTAAAGTGCCTAGCTGTAGTTTTTGAACCCTTGCTCTGCCGGCACCTAAGGAAACCTAGCAAACCTATACATTTTTTAAAAATAGACACCCGGGGAATGCTAGGGAGGTATGTCTTGCATGAATCCCCCAATGTTTTCTTACCCAGAATCCCCTGCAAACCTCAAATTTAGCTGAAAAAAACGCTTTTTCCACACTTTTGTGTGTGGGAAAGTTACGGCATCAGCGGGCTGACAACATTTTCTACCACCCAGTGTTCCCCCAGGTCTCCTGATAAAAAAAGTGCCTCACTCGTGTGGGAGGCCCATGTACCTGCAACAGGCAAGGGCCAAAAATGTATTGAGGCAACATCACAATTGCCTATCACAAAACAACCTGTTTTTGCAAGGGGGTTACCTGGGTTTTTCGCCCCGTGCTCGGCGGCCAGCTAGGGAAACCTACAAATCCCACACATATCTGAAAAGTAGACACCCAGGGGATTCTAGGGAGGTATCACTTGCGTGGATACCCCAACTTTTTCTTACCCAGAATCCCCTGCAAACCTCAAATTTAGCTATAAAAATCACTTTTTCCACACATTATTGTGTGGGAAAGTTGTGGTATCACGGGTTGTCACAAATTTTCTATCACCCAGCGTTCCCCACGGTCTCCCGATACAAATGGTGCCTCATTCGTGTGGGAAGCCCAAGTACCCGCGGCAGGAAAGGGCCCAAAACATATTGAGATGACATCAAAATTGCTTATCACAAAACAACCTGGTTTTGCAAGGGGTGTCACCTGTGTTTTTGGCCCCGTGCTCGGAGTACCAGGCAGTACACTATTAGACTCACGGTTGCTCCCAAAAACTATTTTGAGTGTGATACAATATGAAACATGTGGGCTCACACAGCCCACGATTAGAAGGAAAATCGGCACAGTGCATACGACTCTCCTTATGCACACCTCTTTGCAAGCAGACTCTACATCTCTTACAGGGATTATTTTTTTGGGGCGTGGGAGGAATTAAATCAGGAAAGTGGCGATCTTTCAATCTAAACCAAAGGGGATGATGAATGGAGTGTTAAACATTACAAGCACTCACCCCCAGTTAATTGATCTGGGTTTAATCCATCATCATTCTTTAGTTCACTCCGCCACCCCACTTCTGACATGGACATATGCAAATCAGTCTGACCCTGTGCCTCATGGGAACAGTCCAGCCCGAACTGCCAAGCCATGTCTTCCCTGGACCGGAAAAAAGCATCCTGGACCAGTTTCTGGCTAATCAGCCGTCATCAGCCAGGCTAACTTGAATCCAGTGGCAAAGTGAGCAAGGGACCCACGTCTGGGCATACCCTGCCAACTTAGGGCAAACAAAGCAAAACAAAAGGGAATGATGGATGGAATGTTGAACATTGCAAGCACCCAACCCCAGTCAACTGATCTGGGTTTAATCCATCATCATTCTTTAGCTCACTCCGCCACCCCAGTTCTGACATGGCCATATGCAAATCAGTCTGACCCTGTGCCTCATGGCAACAGTCCAGCCCGAACTGCCAAGCCATGTCTTCCCTGGACCGGAAACAAGCATTCTGGGACTGGTTTCTGGCTAACCAGCTCACATCAGCCAGGCTAGCATGAATCCAGTGGCAAAGTGAGCAAGAGATCCACGTCTGGGCATACCCTGCAAACTTAGGGCGAACAAAGCAAAACCAAAGGGGATGAGGGACGGAGTGTTGAACATTACAAGCACTCACCACCAGTCAACTGATCTGGGTTTAATCCATCATCATGGCCGGAAAACCATAGTACATGCAGTATTAACTTCCCAATTGGATTACGGGAATGTACTATATCTTGGTGCTACAAAAAAGGGACTAGCCAAACTACAGAGTCTGCCAGTGGAAAGGAGAATGGCATTCAAGGCAATGTGCCTCTGTCACCGTATTCTCTTAAAGAAAGGCCTTAGGTACCTTAAACCGTTAATAACCCAATGCAACCCAGGACGGAGTTTAAGATCTATGGGGAAGGCACTGGTGACTGTACCTAGAATATTTGGTGCAAGAATTGGAGCACGCTCATTCAGGTACTGTGCAGCTAAAATGTGGAACATCTTACTGATGGATCTAAGAATAGAGCCTTGTGAAAGTAGATTCCGTAAACAGCTGAAAACAAGGCTGTTCGGGCAAACTGTATAAGGTTACTGTCAGATAGTATGCACAACGCAGCAGGACATGCGGATGGCAGACATCTCTCTTCAGAGTCTGTGTCTCAGCGCAGGGACACACCGATGGTGTAACCATGTGCTCTACTAATGAATAAAAATAAAAAAATAAAATAAATGGATGGCTTCCTTATCATGCCCAACAAAAAAGTAAAACCCCAAAACTTCTTCATCTCTTCCAGATTTGTGGGAGTCCACCGGGTAGCTCTAGAGGGGGGCCTAAGTCTGTGTGACCAGGGGTAGGTA
Source organism: Lissotriton vulgaris (assembly GCF_964263255.1). NCBI lineage: Eukaryota > Metazoa > Chordata > Amphibia > Caudata > Salamandridae > Lissotriton > Lissotriton vulgaris. The sequence goes on along the minus strand of NC_141695.1, from coordinate 1,137,719,081 downwards.
ACCACGTGACTCCACACAATAGTTTACAATAGTTTTAAAAAACGGGGTTTATTTATATTACAACGGTCTTGTAACAAAAAGGAAAGTTCTTTCAGCCAATTGAGTTGGGTCGGTGCTGGCTCCCACAACGTCTTCTGCAGGGGGATATCCGTCTCCCTCCTTGGCGTCTTGTGTGAGAGGCTAGCCGTAGCTCCGCCGACCGATGGAAACAAAAACAAACGGAGAAAGCCCTCTGTTAGTGCTGAATCTTGAAGGGTATATCGGGGAAGGAAGTGGTGGGAGGCTTCACCATAAGGCTGGGGATGTGCAGGGTTGGGGAACCGTCACCAGAGAAAAGGAAATGGGGAGAAGGGATCAATTTACGCTGAGTGTGTTCTTGAACCCCAGGCTTTCCCTGATCAGGTTCCCTGCTCCCTCCCGCCTCCCGGCAGAGATTGCAATGACCTCCCAGGATCCAGGAGACAAGCTCGTACCTGCTCTAGCCACGTTCCTCCGGGACCGTGGCGGGGCGCAGCACAGGGACGTTGGTCTCCTGACGTTTAATCAGGAGTCCAAGGTGGCTTGATATCGGCATCTGCTTCTCCGGTCGGGGCTCAATAGTCACTGGAACCGTCGCGGTCTCTTCCTCTTCCTGCTTCCTGGTTGGGACACCACCTTCATTGGCAGATGGCTCCTTTTCACCGGCCGACGTCACAGGTTCCCACCTCCAGGGGGCGTGGCTGGCATCACCTTATAGAGGATCCTTAAAGGGCCAGTATTATGACCTGTCAGTCGGGGCATTTTCGGGCAGACACACCTCCGAGTCCGGGAGCTGAGAGAGAGAAAAAGGATCCAAAGCATCAATCAAGTCGGGAGCGTCAGGACCTCCGGGTGGATCCCGACAGTCTGGCACTGTTGTTCCTCAAAAACTGTTCAGTATACAAATTAGTCTGCTCAACAATCGCAGCCAAAATAAACAATTGAAAAAAATTGTATAGGCAAAACAATTTCACAATCCACTCTACACCCTGCATCCACACTAAATGCAGGCAACACCTGCTGCACCATGTTTGGATCAACCCAGAGCCCAGCACTTCCAGTAGGAAGCCTTGCAGCCTCAGGCTGCATTACCGATGTCTCTTGCTGTACCATCAGCACATCAGTGTCCCCTCTAAAACAGGCACTTCATCCGCACTGAGAGTAGCTTCATTTGCACTGAGAGTAGCTTCATCTTCCGATGATTCCATGTGGAGAGAAAACTCACTGCCTGAATCTTCCCCTCCCTCTTCTCCCTCAGACGCACTGTCAGTGTCATAATCCTGCTCAGAGGAAGATTCAAAAAGCATACCAACCACCTGCTGAGCAGCAATTCTATAATGATTACTAGTAAAGGTAACTTGTCAAACAAGTCAACAGTTTCCGGTCCAGGGAAGGCATGACTTGGCAGTTCGTGCTGGACTGTTCCCATGAGGTACAGGGTCCGACTGATTTGCATATGGCCATGTCTGAACTGGGGTGGTGTGGAGTGCAAAAAAATTATGGATTTAGGCCCAGATCTCTGTACTGGGGTGAATGTATGACATTGTTCTGCATTCTGTCCATCAACTGTGGTTTTTGCAGTTGTCACCCCGAGTGGGATGGGTATGCTCAGACGTGAGTCTCATGCACTCCATGCTACGGGATTCAAGCGAGCGGGGCTGAAGACGGCTGGAATGCCAGAAACCGGTCCTCGGAAGCTTGTTTCCCGTCCAGGGTAGGCATGGCTTGGCAGTTCGTGCTGGACTGTTCCCATGAGGCACAGGGTCAGACTGATTTGCATATGGCCATGTCTGAACTGGGGTGGTGTGGAGTGCAAAAAAACGATGGATTTAGGCCCAGATCTCTGTACTGGGGTGAATGTATGACATTGTTCTGCATTCTGTCCATCAACTGTGGTTTTTGCAATTGTCACCCCGTTGGGGATGGGTATGCTCAGACGTAAGTCCCATGCACTCCACGCCACGGGATTCAAGCGAGCCGGGCTGAAGACGGCTGGAATGCCAGAAACCGGTCCTCGGAAGCTTGTTTCCAGTCCAGGGAAGGCATGGCTTGGCAATTCGGGCTGGACTGTTCCCATGAGGCACAGGGTCAGACTGATTTGCAAATGGCCATGTCTGAACTGGGGTGGTGTGGAGTACAAAAAATCGATGGATTTAGGCCCAGATCTCTGTACTGGGGTGAATGTATGACATTGTTCTGCATTCTGTCCATCAACTGTGATTTTTGCATTTATAAGTAAGGCTCCCTGTTTTACATGTTTACAGAAAAAATACGGACAGAAAACTGATTTTACTATCTGTGTTTATTTTTAAAAACTGACAAATACTGAAAATCTTTACAATAACCCTCCATGTCGCCTTTCGCAATTTCAGGACAACCGCTGAGCAGATAGACAGGATGGGGAGTTAAAAAAAAACTGAATGCAAAATACAGAATGCAATTTCCTTAAATACAGGCATATGTTAACATATATTTGTAGTATAATGCTAATATTTACCTGTAGGGTTAGTGTTTTGTTGGCTGCTTAATTTGCTAAACAGTGACAGGCCTCCAAGTATGAGTGCAAGTTTATCAGTTAAATAGGTGTGAAAATATAACGTTGTACGACCACATTTATTGTCAAAGCACAAAATAAATATAGACAAATACTAATAAGATGGCCAAAAATACATAAGGATAAAAACAAACATAAAGGTTTTAAAAAAAAACGGAAAACTTGGAGATAGTTTTTAGGCTAAAATGAATGAGACTTCTTTCCTAGTATGACACTAGCACTCAATTAGTTTGGCCTCTGCTGAGATTTAACAATTACTGCTGAAAACCCTTCTGATCGAGCTCCTCAGCAAATGAGTAGAGGTCATAATGCACACACAGCAAAGAGACAACGCACACCCATAATTTGTATACCTATTTGGTGTCTTGTGACCGCCCACAGAGTAGGCATTATATTTGGACCCAATACCTAACTATGATACATACAGTTAAGAGAATGCAGTGGCGTCATCAGTTTGGTGAATTTTTTGATTGGGGTTAGCTGTTAGGGATGCTGATACCCATTTCCCTCTCTTACTCTCTGTATGTAGACATTTCCTTCGTTAGGAAGTTAACATAGGTATCCTCAGTAAATCTGGAGAAGGTAAGTGAGTAACCCACAGGAGAATCCGATACCTGTTGAATCTCTGTGTGACTTTGAGTGATTAGACTGGTCTCGTGGATCTCTGTGCGAAATTCAAAGTTTGTGCATCCAGTCATGCTATTCTATGTTCAGTCAAAAACCGTAAATCTCCAAGGGGTTCAATGAACATTCAAAATATATTCTATGCAGTACAAGGGCATACTTTTGGGTATGTTTAGTCGTAAAGAAGTTCCCTCTTGAAGAGCGCAAAGTTGTGGTTAGTGAGAAAGTGAGTGTGTAAAGGAGTACGAGGAAAATACAGAACAATGAGTAAGAGAGAGGTGTTTAAGAAAAAGGACATTGAAAGATTGTGCATAACAGCCTTTGGTTTAAATTAGGCTTGGGCACAAGTGGTAAAATTGGGTCCAGACGCAATTGGGCCCTTTTTAGGTTGAGCATTCGAGACCTCTTGTATATACTTTAGTATATACTTTAGTGTATACACTTTAGTATATACTTTAGTATATACTTATATATGTATGTACTTTGTGGGCTCTGGAGATCAACCGTAGGACTTGTCTTCTTCCGCTTAGGGACTTTTTTTCTGTTCAGCTGCCTCTATTTAACTGTCTTGATAGAAAACGACCAGCAGAGGTCTCTAAAATACCAGAATCACTTTATCATTCTCTAGATTCCAGTCCATAGAAATTGTCTTCCACGAACACCCGTAGACAATAATATTTTTTTCAAATCTTGTATTTTCAGTGATATGACCACCGAAGGTCCTGCTTTTATATTAAAAACAGAGCTTTGAACTGTACCATTTCCAGCTGAAAGGTAATATTTCTCTCCATGCGTTCCCATACCTGGAGTGTCGTGCAGTTTGGTGCTTACTTTCCATCCATGTTAAAGAACAGTAGATGTTTCAGCAGCCAGGCTAATGTGCTACATAGATAAATACACATAAGGTCCAAAGGCGAGATCGATTACATTGCAAATGGTTGTTTAAGGACTTGTTTATTTATTTATTTATTTGCGGGTTTATATAGCGCTAGGATAGACTCCCGAAGGAGTATCTCCGCGCTAAGAGACAGCAACAGCATGGGCCAGGGCAATGACAGTAATACCGCAAAGCACACAAATTAGCAGAGCTTTAAATATGTCAAAACTAACCTAATTTTGCCTAAACAGGAAGGTTTTCAGTTGCTTTCTAAAAGAGAAATGATCGGAACACTGTCTTAGTTGGAAAGGAAGATCGTTCCATAAGATAGGACCTACCACTGACAGCGCCTTACCACCCAGTCTGGACCTGCTGATCTTAGGTACCCTCAGCAGCCGCTGCTCACTAGACCTGAGATTGCGTGTAGGAACATATGGAACAAATTTTTTAGCCAAATACGCAGGTCACAAATCATGTAAACCTTTGTGTATAATGCAGCATGTCTTAAAATTCACTCTTTGGCGAATGGATAACCAATGAAGTTTATCCAACAGAGGTTTGGAAGAAGATCTGGGGGGAGCAATGAGGACTAGCCTGGCTGCTGTGTTTTGCACCACCTGCAGTCGGTCCAGCACCTCTTCATTTGCAGACACAAGAAGATCATTACAATAATCAAGTCGGCTGATCACTAGAGCCTGAACCAGAGTCCTTCTGATGGAGTCCGGAAGGTAGGGGAATATCCTACGGAGGAGTCCTATCACATGAAAACAGGACCCCACCATATTATTTCCATGTTGTTTCATAGTCCACTCCGGCTCCAAACGTACCCCAAGGTTCTTGATTATTTGTTTTGGTTCGGGAACTGGTCCTAAATCTAAAGGCCACCAGTCCGGGGACCATTGTATCTTAGCCTCACCGAAAAGCATCACCTCAGTCTTACCAACATTGCACTGGAGGAAGTTGGAAGACATCCACTTGGATACTGCTTTCATCCCCTCGGAGAACGATTGTATAACCTCCGGAGTTAGCAATTTAAAGGGAAAAAGCAGCAGAGTATCGTCAGCATAGGACACTGGACAGAAACCAAAGGCTCTTGTTATATCTGCCAGGGGTGCCACATAGGTGTTAAAAAGAGTTGGGCTCAGGCACGAGCCCTGTGGCACCCCCTTGGTGATCTTAACCTCCTCCGACCGAAAATCACCCATGGTGACACATTGGGTGCGGTCGGAGAGAAAGCTCTTTATCCAGTCCAGTGCCTTGCAACCCAGTCCATTCACAGTCAGTCGTTCGATCAAGATCTTATGAGAGATGGTATCGAACGCTGCCGATAAATCCAGTAACACCAGGACAACGGAAAAGCCCCTGTCCTGGTACATACGGAGGTCATCAGTTATCGACAGCAGGGCCGTTTCAGTGCTATATTTTGGCCTAAAACCTGACTGTGAAGGATCAAGGCTTCCCGATTGTTCCAGGAAGTTAGACAAATGTTTATTAGTGTGCTTTTCAATGATTTTCCCCAGAAAAGGCAGCAGGGAGATAGGTCTTAGATTGGACATGTTGGTCCATGGGAAGGAGATGTTCTTCCGAATAGGTCTAACTAGAGCCTTTTTCCATTGCCGTGGGACACTTCCCGTTTTTAATGAGAGGTTCACCAGACTCTGGATATCCGGACCAAGTACTTTCCCCACCGCTCCCATTAATCTTGCTGGTAGTAGATCAGAAGGGCTCCCACTTTTGATATTATTGATCAACATCTCTACCTCTGGCAGAGTGATATTAGGAAAGAAAAGAAATGAATCAGAGTTGGTGGTAGCTGTAGCACCGGCATGAGGACATCCTGACTAATTATAGATGGAGTAGAAGCCTCTATTTTCTCATAGATAGCGTCAATCAGAATCAGAATCAGAAAGTACTTTATTCGGCTAAAATCATTAACCATGAAAGTAACAGCAACATAAACAACATACTACATAAAAAAAAAACTGACTTAAAAGTAGACATACTAATTATATTTCACTTATACTAATAGTTTTCCTTAATTTCAAGACATGTTTAAAATAGTTTAAAAGAACCACAACAGAAAAAACAGTATCCATTCTCTGACATTCAAGGAATGCTAAGCGACATCTTTTTAAATTCACATCTTTGAGAAGGGGAATTAAAAATTTTCGACGGGGAATAGAATAAAATTTACAGAAAAATAAAATTGTGGATGTCGGATTGGGACGAGGAATCATCACAGGGGCAGGTAGGTAAAGTCTGTGACCATAAATTCATCTTTGGGAAGGACAAAAGTCTAAAAACAAGATTCAATCTAAAGCGGGTTAAAAGAAATCGATCATAGTTTGACATCAACAGGGTCAAATAGGGCTGTACTTTTACTCCAGTCAGTATCTGGTTATGCCAAGCAACTGTCTTTTTACTGGCCTCTGCTCTTCTTCTTTTATCCATTAGGTAATCCAAACTCAGTTTTTTCAAAGATCTTCTGGGTATAGTTCCCATAGATAATGGATCCTCGTAGTATTCGCAGTGACCAATATCCAACATAAATTGCTTAATATATGCTAACCATTCGACCCTGGCCGAATTTTCCATGTTCAGAATATCCTGTATCACAGCCCGGTTAAATACAAATTCATTAGTAGTCCACACCCTGTGCCACACGAGAATGGTCTGTATTCTAATTAAATCTGATAAATAAAGTTGACCCAACTCCACATGGCAAATATAAGTAGAGGCACTCTGTGGTACAGATAAAACATCCCGTAAAAAGTTATTTTCGACGATTTGTAGTGGGTCAATATTAGAAAAGCCCCAAAGTCCCGCACCATAGAGGGCCACGGATATACATGTGGCATTGTATATGGTCAAGATTTCTTTTATTGGTTTTTTCCCCAGCTTTTTCATGAAAGTCCTAACGGCCATTAACGTTTTTTGGAACAGAAGAGTTCTGGCCTTTATGGCACTTAACCAACCTCCCCGTTCATGAAACAAAATACCCAAATAGGGAAAAAATGAGATCTTTTCCAAGGGAACGTTGTTTAAGAACATAGTTTTCGACTTTTTACCAGATTTTGTTCCGCGGTTCATGGAGTAAGTTTTACCACAATTAATTTTCAGATCTAAACTCAACATGAACTTTTCAAAGGATACTAACAAATTCTGTAAGGCCAAGGGGGTTCGAGCCATTAGGACAGCGTCGTCCGCATACATGAGCGCAGGGATCGACCTCTTCCTCACTCTAGGCATATCCCTACACTCCTGCAGAAGACGATGCTCAAGTCCATTAATGCAAAGGAGAAATAGGAACGGGGCCAGAACGCAGCCCTGGCGTACTCCGCGCCCCACTCCAAATCTTCTAGTACATTCTCCCCCACGGCCATAGCGGACTGATGCTGTGGCACCTGAGTATAAATCTCTCAAGAAACGAATTATGGCATCCTCAACACCCAGTCCTTGCAAGATATCCCACAATTTGGTATGCGATACGCAGTCAAATGCCGAAGACAAATCAACAAAAGTAAAATATAACCGTTCCCCTTTAACACTAATATATTTTTGTTGGATCATCATTAAATTTAGGCATTGTTCCACGGTTCCCAAACCTTTCCGGAAGCCATACTGTAGATCACTCAAAATTTCATTATCTTCGGCCCAATTCTGTAGTCTTGCCAAAATTATTCTCCCAAAAATTTTTACTGATGAATCAAGAAGGGAGATTGGCCTATAACAAGAACAATTTTGTCTCTCACCCTTCTTGAAAATTGGCACGATTATTGAAGTAAACCAGGATGAATGCATACAGATTGCTAGGGCGGCATTAAAAAGCTGAGCCAACATGGGACCCCAAATCTCCATATTTGCTTTATATAAATCTGCAGGGATCCCATCTGGGCCAGCAGCCTTTCCACCCTTAGTTGCATTTAGTCCGATTAAGACTTCCTCCAGGGATATCACCAGCTTTTCCTCACCCATTACAGCATTCACAAATTTAAGAACATTAGTCGAACATGGGGCATCCTGCGGGCTATATAAAGTTGAGAAATGTTCCACCCATTCCTCTTCGGTAATCGCCGTCTCAATACGAGCCTTATGACCATCGAAGAGAAAAGGGGCATTAACTGCCCTCCAGAATGCAGATACATCTTTGGTCTGTGCAGCCTCGCAAAGTGCTTCAAGGGCCTCCTTTTTTATAACATTTTTCCTATTTTTCAGGACCTTATTATAATAATTCCTTAATCCTCTTATTACTAAGTGATCCCGGGGTGATCTATGAATGGCATTTTTCAAGTCACTTAGTGCCCTGGTACAAGCGGTATCAAACCAGCTTTTAGTACGCCTAGTCTTATTTCTTAGCTCCACCCACAAACTTTTCTTAATTTCCAGGGCTATTTTATCAAAATGCTCTAAAATCTGAGTGGGGCAGGCCGATCCCCCCAGGCAGATAGAAAAACTATCTGAACAGGTATTTAACAATTTTGCCAGAAACTTTTCAGGCAAAACCTTGCCCCATTTTAGGGTATACCCATTTTGCCTACCTAAAATCAAGTCAGGTGCTATTTCTCGGATAAGGGTATATTCACGATGATCATAAAAAAGATTCTCGACCTCTAATGATAAGGGCAGATGATCACTTAGGGGCAGCTCTAAAATCGTTAAACTATTGATTCTATTACCACAACTATTTGAAACGAGAACAAAATCAATAGTGGACATTGCTCCTCTGCCAACAAATGTCGGTTGAAATGAAGTAGGGTTCTGAGCTACTTCATTCGCAAAACCCAGATCATACATAAATACTAATTCATTAAGTAGGTCCCCAATCAAGGAGTGTTCAAAGTGTGTTAGATGTGTATCTTGTTCTAACATTAGGCCACAAATCCCCTTTTTCCCCCTTGTACAAAGTGAACAGTTAAAATCACCCCCCCATAAAATAACCGTTTCCTTATTTGATTTTTCTGTTTCATGTTTTATGTTTTCTCTAAGTGTTCTTAAGGTAATCAATATTTCAGTTTTCGGGATATTATTGTAGAAATTAATCAAAATTACAGTTAATACCTTAGTACATATGGTTATAAGTTGAAAGTAATTCGAATTAGATTTAAAAGTTACTTTCTCATATTTAAGCTTGTTCGAGAGGAAGGTTATTAAACCTCCCTTCGCACGGCCATATAGACCACCCTCAGCTGAGGTAAAGAAAGTTCTGTACCCACTTAAATGTACGGGTTCTGTGGTCCATGTTTCTTGAAGGACCACAACATCCCGCTCATTTAGGATTAGGTCCAATGATGGATTGTCTATCTTATTTTTTAAACCTGCTACATTCCAAGATAGGAATGTACAGGAATCCTGTTTTTTATTTCTTCCTACCTCTTGCACCGTGGAGATATCACAATCTATCTCCTTACATTGAGGACTCAGTTCCCCACTGTTATTCCCGGTCTCATCCTTCTGGTCTGTCATAGTGCTAGAAGGAGGAGAAGGCTCCTCACCAGCCCCAGAATTTATATTGCTGGTCAGTTCTGAGTGAAAGATTATTTGACCTCCCTCCCCTACGAGGGGCATTATAGGGTTACTTTTAGGTATGTCAACCTCTACCAGACTGCTAGAATTAGTGTAATCAGCACCCTTTTCGTGTCAATCCACATAATCAAGGCCCGAAAATACATCGAATCTGTTGTAGGTTGGAAGATTATAGGCTGAATACGAAAAATCTCTATTCTCCCGGAAAAGGTTGTTATTCCTATAATCCATTCCCGGGGTAGTTGGGAAGAATTGCCTATGAGGAATACCAAAGTGTGCCCCAAGTTGGGGTAATGCATTCGAACCATATCCATGTTGATTTGACAAAAACCAATTTACAGGTTGTCTTACTCCATCCCTACCTCCAGGCTTTTTTCCTGGACGGTATGGATAGAAATAGCTAAGGTAGTGAGTAGAAATAGAGTCACTGCCATTTGACTCATACCAATCTCCTATATGACGAACTGCTCTGTGGTCTTTAAAATTTACAATGATAACATCCCCTTTCTTGTCTTTGGGTCTGGAGCCCACCCAGACTGATCGCCTCACTGTCAGGATTTCTCCATTAATGTGCGCTGGCATGGGTCTGTTATTGTGTAACCAATATGTTACTTTATTTCTTAAAGCACAATGGTCTTCCCTAGCATCCATGGATAACTCTGGAACGCCTGCCATAACTATGGTATAGGGAGCTGCTTCAGGCGGTAGGTCAACCGTTCTCCTTTGGTACCGTTTTCCATTATGTGGATTAACGGTACCATTCTCCTTACTAGCCTTAGATTGGGATGTCTGTGGTCTTTCTTCCACCAACGTTTTGTCGTCGCCTTGGCCGCCTACACTACTCACAAGCTTACTGACCGGCTTATTGACCGGCTTATTTTTCAACGAGGTTACAGGTGGGACACTTTTAGGTATAGAGCCAGTCAATTTTATCCCGTCCTGACCGGATTTTACGGGGAGGACTGGACAAGGTGATGCTAATTTAGCGACAGTAACAGTGGCCGGTGTGACAGGTAGACCACACGATTTCATTAAATTTACCCCCTGTATCAGATCAGCTAGCAATTGCGTATTTCTCCCAACTTTTCCATCTAGCTGATCAAGTCTGGTATTACACAAAATCATTCTTTCCAACAGTGGCTGAATTAGATCTTTTAACAAACTTTCTAACTTCACAAATAAAGCAGTCTCACCAATGGTACAGAAATCAGTTATCGATTGCGGCAAAGTTGGGAGAGATGGTAAAGTCACCACCTCAGTCACAACTGGAGTCGAACTCCTCTTCTGTACTTTAGCATCCCTAGTAGCCATAGGACAACCCCCTCTTTTTTTAATATTAGTAGTAGTAATTTTCAATGGTGACAACTGAGTTAAATTAGTAGATTAGAGCAGGCGAAAATCTTGGGGAGTCAGAAAGCCCTTCATCATCATAAGTACTGCATGGACTCATGTGGTGAGATTTCAAACTAGCCGGAGTTGTTAGTATGGAACGTTCATTTGTTGAATGATCAGATGCAACGACTTTATCCTCCCTTTTGCCCAAATTGGGAGGCCTAATTTCTTCCACGCTGCTATGTACATGAAATGGCGGCAGTAAAACCTCTGCAAAAAAAACCCTTGCCAGACCCCTCAACACTTTCCAACCTCCGCCCAATCTCCCTGCTCCCGCTGCTCTTTAAAATGACTGAAACTGTGGCGAACAAACAGCTGACTAAATTCCTGGAGGATGAGGATATCCTGCACCGTAATCAATCTGGGTTTCGGGCCTCACACTCCACCGAGTCTGCCCTTTTGTACACCGTGGAGACACTGAAGGCCGCCATGGATCAAGGGAAGAAGGCCGTCCTTATCTTACTTGATCTATCGGCGGCCTTCGATACGGTGTCCCACTCAATACTGATCAGTCGTCTGGTAGCAGCGGGGATAGTGGGCACCGTGTTGGACTGGTTGAAGAACTTCCTCGACCATCGTAGACAGGTCACGGTGTTGGGAGAACACTGCTCTGAGGAAAAAATCACGCAAACAGGGGTACCTCAGGGCTCCAGTTTGAGCCCGGTACTGTTCAACTTATAAATGACCCCCTTGATTGAGCTGATTTCGTCTTTTAACATCAGTACCATATCATACGCTGACGATACTCAGCTTATTCTGGTACTAGACAGGGAAAATGGAAAGGCAGAGGAAAATCTAAAAGACTGCCTTACCGCAACCTTCACTTGGATGCGCGAGAACCACCTAAAATGTAACACCGGGAAGACCGAAATTATACCCTTCGGCCCCCAAAACCCCTTTTCCCCTAGTCTATGGTGGCCATTGGATGTGGAGTCCCCTCCTGATACCATCGTTACGGCCCGGAACCTAGGGATCAGGTTTGATAGTGCCCTATCTTTCAAACAGCAGGCAGGGGCAGTGGCAGGGTCTTGTTTTATTATCATCAGAGGACTCAGAAAGTTCTTTGATTTTCTCCCTCTGACAGCCAGGAAGACGGTGACAGTAGCACTTGTAACATCTCGCTTGGACTATTGCAACAGTTTATATGCAGGACTAAATCGATCTGTCCTGCATAGGTTGCAGGTTGTCCAAAATGCTGCTGCCCGCCTGGTTTTAAAATGGCCGAGGAGGTCATCTGCCTCGGCTGCTCTCAAGGCCCTACACTGGCTACCCATTCACAAACGTATACTGTTTAAGATCTTAGTGATTACCTTCAGAGCATATCACCAACAAGGACCCAAATACTTTCTCCCCTGGTTTAAACAGTATGCACCAACACGTTCCCTCAGATCAGCCAACATGAATCTGTTACGGATCCCCAAATTCAGACTCTCAACAAGAGGAGGGAAATCCCTCGCAACATTGGGCGCAAAAGCTTGGAATAAACTCCCACCCAACCTGCGCCTGATCTCTGCTGAGAATAACTTCCGTAAGGCTCTGAAAACCTGGATTTTCAACCTTTCAGATACGGTCTGTATGACTCTGGTTTAGACACAGTGTGTTCAGTAAAGATGAGATGGATGTGTGAGCTGACTTTTCCGGCCTTCCACCTAGGCTACGGGCTATAAGCGCCAAGATGCTCCTTGGAGTGACAGCCGCGCTATATAAGTGCATACTTACATTACATTACATTACAAATCCCAATTGGGCAGATCCTATATTGCCCATACAAGTTTTTTTACTTATCATGTTAACTACTGGTGAGCTTTTTCTAGGTGCTTGTGATTGTACTTTGTACATTTGCTTCCCCCTTCTCTTTCGTGTTTTTGCCTTTTTAAATATTCTTACAGGTGGGGTATGATTTTGCTTTTCCACGATGTCTGGATAGTCAGAAGGTTTTATAGCATGGACCTGTGCGGTCGCAGTAACTACCTTACCACAAGGAATAGGCAGTTGCTTAGGCGAGGATATATCAATTAATATAGCCTCCTCCTGTGATGTTAAGAGATTACCCTGTCCAAGAGAGGCACGTCTATTAGAATTAATCTGAGTAATTTTTGGGATTAAATAATTATCCATAGGCCCCTTATCTAGTTTTTCCTTATTCATTTTACGAGCTTAAATTTAAGCAGATTCTGAAATGTTTTTTACAAGTAATAAAAATAACTATTAAACATTAAAAACTAGACAAAACAACACGGCTACACCACTCAAAGTCCGCGCTTTTGTCCTCCGTGATTATGACAAATAATGTCAAATGAAAAGTACCTAGCTCTCCGGAATCCCAAGTCCCAAAAGCACCAGCATCCAGTGCCCAGTCCAGACTCTGCAGACCTCAGAGGGCCTCAGAGGGCCCACCCTTTACCCGGGCTTCACACCGCGCATTACTCCGCACGCGTTCCGCTAGCGCGTCAGGTGCTGTCGTTAAATTGCTGGAGGGATCGGGAAGAGGACCAGCTGAGGCGAGTTAGGTACCGCAGCGCCTGCTGGTCCTCGCAGTCCCTGTGGCTGTAGATGTCCCTCGACGGTCACCTCGTTGGTCAGGCAATCCGGGAATATTACTGCCTCGAGCGGCGCCCGCGAAGCGGGGGCCGCGAGGCGTGGGGTGAAAAGCCGTGAAAAGCGGCAAAGAACAAAGGCTCCCGCTGTCAGTTTACAAAGTCTCTGTGTGCTGGAATAACACAGAGCACACTCCGATAGCGTCAATCTTTTCGGTGAAAAAGCTTGAGATGTCGTCACAAAGATGTTGGGACGCCATGTCCGCACTTTCACATGCCACTGGTTTTAAGAAGGTGTTTACAATTTGGAAAAGCACTTTCGGATTATTACCTGCCGCCTCCAATTGTGAGGTGACATAACTCTTGCGTGTAGATCGGATGGCTTTATGATAGATGTTTATAGCCATCTGATAATTGATTCTATCCTCCTCCAAGTGCGACTTTCTCCAAATTTTCTCAGTTTTCCTAGCAGTACGCTTAAGGCACCGCAGTTCTTCAGAAAACCAGACTTCCTGTTTCCTTGAAGGACGACTTTTAAATGTTTTTAATGGGGCAATCTGCTCCACTGTGGTGCGAGTGGCAGAATCATATTTAGTTAGAGCAGAATCAATGTCATCAGTAGTTAAAATGTGTGGGGCAACATAAACCCTTTTAAAGGATTCATCCGATATTTTATGCCATTGCCTTCGCCGAACGGGAATCTGTGAAGGGCAATTAGAAAATATATCAACCTTCGGCATTGAAAACTCAAGGACAAAATGATCTGTCCAATTGGTCTGTTTAGGCACATAGCACTTAATACCAGGAAAATTGGAAAGAATCAAGTCTAAAGTGTGACCCGCCAGATGCGTGGGCCCACTATTACACTGTTTCAGTCCCAGCAGAGATACATCGGTCAAAAAGGATTGAACCTCCATACTGTCTTTTATCTCGCTGTGGATATTGAAATCTCCAAGCAGTATAAAATCTTTATCTACATAAACATATGGGGCAAGGGCTTCCACTAGCATGCTAGAAACTTTTTTTGTGGGGCCTGGGGGGCGATAAACTAATGCTCCCTTCCTACTATGTTTGACAGATGAACCAATCTTAAAAACCATCATTTCGAAAGCAGGGTTGCACCATTGATCTAAGACAGAAACCGCAATGTTGTCTCTATGTACGATCGCTATGCCCCCACCGGCTTTCTTAGGTCGATCCAATCTGATGATTTTGTACCCTTCCGGGATCCCAAGAGTAATAGCCGGGATGGAATGGGGCTTAAGCCACGTCTCTGTGAGAAAACACAGGTCAGGTTTGTGTGTAGAAATAAGGTCCCAAACCTCGATGTAATGTTTGGCTAGCGACATTATATTACATAACAAATTCTTCCCACCCTGAGTGGTTTCGATGGGCTTGTATGTAATATGTTGTTGGGTTAGATCGGTAGTCCTAGGACCTATGTCATTAACCGCTTGGAATTGGCACTGCCTGCCTGAGAACGGCCCTTCGGGAGGTGGATGGCCTTTTTGCTCACAGAATGTCTGTGGATTAGGTCTTAAACGCATCAAAGCCTGTGGGGAGTAACTTACCCTAGATTTCTTTGGGTCGTTTGATACAGATGATGATAATGCCATGGCCCCGTCCTGTCGCGGACGGGCGCAGACGGGCTTCTCTCTGGCTTGTCTCAGGCGCGTCCTCTGGCGCTCCCATGCGCGCGACCGCTGCGCGCTCAGAGCGACGAGAGGGCTAAATAGCCCCTCCTCTTACACAGCTAGACCGCTACCCGCCGCGTAAAGCGGAAGTGGAGTACTGTGCTAGTCTCGCTCTTACCTGTCCGCCCTCCGCTCCACGGCGCTATTTGCCGAGTCGGACCGGGGCGGGCAGGCTACAACATCGAGCGGACTTCCCTTGGTATAAGCAGGTACAGTTATAACTGTTTGTGAGACTTAAAAAACGGAGCTATATTTGGGTTTAAAACATTACAGATAGTGCAATTTTTAAAATCTGGTTACATTTACCAGGGTGAAGTGCTTAATCCAAGTTATCAGAGTCAATGTCCGTGTCACGCTAGCTGGCGTCAAGCGGATCGGGAGGACACTGCCACAGCCTTCCCTAGCCGCGTCAGCCAGCTGCTCCTCGCTGCCTAAATAGCCCCTCCTCTAACACAGCTAGACCGCTACCCGCCGCGTAAAGCGGAAGTGGAGTACTGTGCTAGTCTCGCTCTTACCTGTCCGCCCTCCGCTCTACGGCGCTATTTGCTGAGTTGGACCGGGGCGGGCAGGCTACAACATCGAGCGGACTTCCCTTGGTATAAGCAGGTACAGTTATAACTCTTTGTGAGACTTAAAAAACTGCGCTACATTTGGGTTTAAAACATTACAGATAGTGCAATTTTTAAAATCTGGTTACATTTACCAGCGTGAAGTGCTTAATCCAAGTTATCAGAGTCATTGTCCGTGTCACGCTAGCTGGCGTCAAGTGGCTCGGGAGGACACTGCCCCACTGCCTTCCCTAGCCGCGTCAGCCGGCTGCTCCTCGCTGCCTAAATAGCCCCTCCTCTTACACAGCTAGACCGCTACCCGCCGCGTAAAGCGGAAGTGGAGTACTGTGCTAGTCTCGCTCTTACCTGTCCGCCCTCCGCTCTACGGCGCTATTTGCCGAGTCGGACCGGGGCGGGCAGGCTACAACATCGAGCGGACTTCCCTTGGTATAAGCAGGTATAGTTATAACTCTTTGTGAGACTTAAAAAACGGCGCTACATTTGGGTTTAAAACATTACAGATAGTGCAATTTTTAAAATCTGGTTACATTTACCAGCGTGAAGTGCTTAATCCAAGTTATCAGAGTCTTGTGCCCTGGATATAGCTATTGTCGATTACGAAAGATTTCTCAAAAGCCTACACCTCTAAGCAGGCCGGGCTCCAGGAATTTTTATTTGGGTGGGCCAATGGTGGATTAGGGTGGGCCACTCCGGCACCCGCGGCCGGCATGACTCGCGGGGCAAGGGAGACGGGGCAGGGGGTTCACGCGGGGTGGGGGCACCCGGGGTGGTGTTTAATTTAATAATAATTATTATTAAAAAATATAGCTTACCTTTCCGTTGGCTGGGACCCACTTCTTCTCGGCTCCTGCTTTCCTGCCTCTGATAGCGTGCAGTGACGGATAGTGGTGTGTGCCTGGTGAAAGTGTGCACTGACGGCTGAAGGAGTCTGCCTACAGCACCACTCAACCCCCAACGCCTACATCACTACTCAATCCCCACCGTGTACAGCACCGCTCAACTCCCAACGCCTACAGCACTGCTCAACCTGCAACGCCTACATCACCACTCAACCCGCAATGCCTACAGCGTCACTCAATCCTCACCGCGTACAGCACCACTCAACCCACAACGCCTACATCACCATTCAACCCGCAATGCCTACAGCGCCACTCAATCCCCACCGCGTACAGCACCACTCAACCCACAAACTTCTGAATGCAGGGTCTCTTCCCGTGTACCCTCTAAACTCACCTGAAAGGACATCTGCATGTAAACAGAGGCCAAGTTGGCTGAGGTATGGGGACTAAGGCGCCCATTTTGCAAAGACTTCCCATACCCTTTGGTAAAAACAACCATCCCAGATGTGTTAATGGGTACCTGGAGGTACCTCTGTGTGTGAATTCAAGGAGGGGGTCTAATGTGATTTCATTTATGGAATAACCTGAAGCATCATGATGACAAAAAAATAATTTTTTTTAGAGGCAATGTAAGCTTGTTGAGTTTTAAAACGTGTACTTTTAATGGTCATAAAAAATGTCTGCAATAGGTACAGTCTGGTTAGCTATTACTGCTGCTAAAGCACTTGTTTTATCTGATACAGGGCTGCTGGAATTATGCGATTCTGCATCTGTGACATTTTTCACATAATTATGTATTTGCCACATAATCCACCACGTGCAGTATAATATGCAGATTAAAAAAACAATTGAAGCTCAAATGGATCAAAAGTTACTACAAAACATGGTGACGTGTTTGCGCGCATTGGAAGCCCTTTTCAAAGGGTAACTTGTCAACTTTCAGTAGCTTATTTCTGTATTTGGCTGTTAAATAGGAACTAATGGGGTGTAATCTTTACCCAGACAGTTCTACCAAGTAAAAAAAATTCAAAATAATTAACTTATACTAGTAAGCAATGTGCTGCATTATACTGCATAATTTGTCTATGGTTCTCCCCTTCCACATAATTCCATTGGCCCTGATCACATAATCATTGTGTGGCAACCTATGTTATACAGTGTTTATTACAATTCTAGAATAATGCCCTACATATTCACATTGCTTTCTGTTATATGCTGGGACCGCAAAACTATATAAATACACGTCACTATTATGCACTCACCATCCTGGATTCAATGTTGTGACTGTTCTCATACAGACATCTTCGGGTATCACATTAACCAAGTTTCATGATGTGTGTGCCCCATCAATTAGTTTAATGTGCATTTATTTAACATCTCTTTACTCACTTGTAGGCGTGAGCATTACTTTAAGTGCAGTTGCTGAACGTGAAAATACAACAAAATACTTATCAAATATTGTGTTGTTTTTAGCAAAGCTGTTGACTTTAAATGGAGACAGCCTAGAAATGCAAAAAAAAAAAAAAGTTGCTCTTCCAGGCCATCTTCATTCTTCAGTACTTAAAGAGGCATTTGCACCCTCCTGGGACTGCCACCACTGACCCACAGTTTGAAGACCTCCGCCCTAAGGCCAGGGCCGGAGCTCCCATCACATGCTGTGCCTGCTGGTTTTGGCCCATTGTCATTCTATATGTGACAATGGGCCGCGATAATCTGTGCTGGGCTGCGCAGAGGCTGCAGCAGCCTCTTGAATCGGATCAGGAGAGCCAGCCTGAACACAGATGGGGGTAATTAAACGGCTCACATCATGCTTGGGTGGGCCAGGCTCATGTTTGGGTGGGCCCGGCCCACCTGGCCCACCCTCTAGAACCGGGCCTGCCTCTAAGAGGCCTACGCGGATGAAAAGAGTAGCCAGCTAGGCCTATCCGAAACGCCACTTTCTTTGAAAATGTGTACATTTACCAAAGATGCCCTCTGTCGTCACGCTCAAGGCCTGGGTGTTGCTAAAAGAGGCCAAACGTGAGGGGGCCTGAGAGAGGGGTATGCTTCTCAGGAACAGGGTTGCACTGATTGTGACAGCTTTGACAGAGGAATTATTCACGGCCTGTCATCCCTTCGAATCAAAAATAGAGCGCCGCCGGCACTCTCCTTTTGCGCTTTCTGGTAAAGCTCACGGATCCGCGAACACCTGGACGCTTGTATAACCGCATGTTTAATGTAGGGCGAGGGGAACATCCGCAGCCTCGGGGAGGCTTTGCTCTGATTACACAGACGATATCTACCTGCATGTCAAGTAAAGGAAGTGTACACTTAAATTACGAGCACCTGTAGCTCTCGGGCTCAGTGCGGACAAAAAAATGCTTTAGAGTATTTATTTGTACATAGGCAAAATTAAAACAAAGAGGACTAGATTCACGAACATTTTTTATGTTTCTACTTGAGACTTAATCCTGATTTACCCCAGGATTTTCAGATGTTAGACACCCCACGAAATAAATAATAAACTTTGTGTCGTGGGTCCAGGGGAGTCCTTAAACCACACATTTAAAAACAACCCATTCTGTCTTGCATACCATTGCTTCCCACTAAAAAGGCAAAAAAAAACAAAAAAAACTCTGGGCATTCACGGCTGTTTAACGTTTCGGATCCTGAGGTTGGTGTACTTGCGACGCACACAAACACACAGAAAGGTGAGGTAGAGATAATGTGTTTTCACTTAACAGACTCATTATTCAGAACAGTACCCCACTGACGTCGAATACAGAAAATGGCACAGCATACAGCTCTCGCCCGACTGTCCAAATTTCAAACCTAATATCCAGCTCCAATATGCCTGTTTCACAAACAAATGAACGCGCATTAACAAAGCCAAAAGGCCAGGGAGAGGTTACATTCACTCTTTATCGAAACCTGCTAAATATCAACAAAGTAACAATGACGCAACAGCAGCCATGTACAGGTACCTTATGTAAGGCAGAAAGGAATATTCACTCCCCATACACCAACGTTATATATTAGTTGTTTTTACAAAGAAATAGGCCAGCTTTGTTTTTCCGTGTGTACATTTGTTTTCTGTACAACCCTTTTTTCAATAGCTTCCAAAATAGAGACAGAGATTGCTGTACTTTCTTTCCAGCAATGGGAACTGAAAAAAAGGCAAGAGTTCTTTCTCATAATGGTCAGAGGTCGGAGGGATGACCACCCATTCTAAGGCCAACACAACACTGTAGCAGATATTGTGCCACAATGGGTAACAGTTTTTTTTAAGTATTCTAAAAAATTAGGGCAACCCAATATACCCTTGTGGGCTTGGGTAATGGAAATTATTAGGTAAAGGTGCCAACATAGGATTTTACTTCATAAACAAATATACATTTATAAATATTCGGGATGTTCAACTGTAGCTTCATAAATTAATTATCATAAACATACTTTAACTTTCCACAAAGAATCTCAACAAAACCTAGTGCATTTCTTAGTTTTTATATTTATAACCTTTTGCATAAGTTTTAAGGGCACAAATACTTCTTAAAGCACGTTGATGTCTCAGTTTCTGGTAACCATGCCAACAAAGAAGGTGCAGAATCTTGATAGTTTTAGTCCCAAAACTGGCTGGTGCTATTCGGTTTTGCATAGACTTTCGAGAAGTTAAGAAAATCTAAAAATGTGACTCTTATCCATTACCCTGCATTGATGAGATGATCGAAAGATTAGGACATGCCCAATATATTAGTACCCTACACCTGGGTAAAGGGTACTGGCAGATAACCGTTAACCATGAAGATAAAGATAAATCTGCCTTTTCCATTCTGGGGGAACTCTACCAAATGACTGTCTTGCCTTGTGGATTACACAGGGCCCCTGCCATGTTCAAAGGATGATGAACACAATATTGAGGCCCAATAACACCTATGCAGCTGCGTATATTGATGACATAGTCATTTATAGTCCCTCATGGGAGAATCTAATAAGACATCTACAGGTCCTCTTACAGGTATTATGTAACGAAGGGCTCAATGTAAATCCTACAAAGAGTCATTTAGCCACCAAACAAGTAAAATATTTGAGCTATTTATTAGGGAAGAGTCTAACTAAACCCCAAGTAGTCTCTGCTGTCTTACAAGTAACATTTCCAAAGACAAAGAAAGGTTTGTGGGCCTTCCTTTGAATTGCGGATATTATCAAAGATTTATTCCACAGTTCTCACAATGGGCCGCACACTTAACTGATCTGTTGAAAAACAATTGAAAAACTGGCCAGGAACTAAAAAATCCCTCACAGAATGTGTTGGAAGCTTCAAGATCTTACAGAATGCTGTAACATCAGAGCCCATGCTTCGCATCCCAGATTATTACAAAAAAATTATATTACAAACAGATAACTCCAGGGTGGGATTGGGAGTGGTTCTTTCTCAAGAAGATGAAACAGGGGTTGAAAACACCTGTAATTTATATAAGCCGCAAACTCTTGTCACGAGAATGTAACTATACGGTAGTTGGGAAAGAAAGGCTAGCAATGAAATGGGCTATCAAAACTCGCAGATATTATCTCGAAGGGTGTGAGTTTCGCTTATATACCAACCACACCCCATTAGAATGGATGTCTCAGAATAAGTGAAACAATGCCCTACCATAGGAAAGGACGGGAACAAACTAATGCAGAATTCCTATCCCAATACCCTCAAGGATTATTTCTTCCAAGGAAGAAAGAAAGGGAGAAGAGATATGAGAGACCTCCATCCTGCCCCATACACTTAACTGATAAAATGAGCATAACTCACACCGAGTTCCATGCCAGACGCCACTAGCATCTGGAAAAGAGAAACCAAAGTATACCCAACATCATTGAGAAAGACAGTAACATAGAAAAATGTTTCTTGCTTTTAGCATTGGGGGTAATGAAGATACCAGAAAATACTACGGTCCAAGGAGGAATTGGTGGAGATCCAGGAAACAACTCCGGCTTCAAGGACGCAACGAGAAACGATAACATAGAGACAACATGAAAGTTTCAGAAAGGGCAGGCGGTGCTAAGGTGGAGGTTTGCGATAACAGAAGGCGGGGGAGACCTTGAGGAAGGCGGGTCTAAAGAGGAAGACGCGAATGACTGGAGCGAATAGTGGTGGATGCAGCCAGCCTTCTCACAGAAGCCTGCCACAACTCTGGAGAGTTGTGGCTTTGCAGGTAAGTGATGCCGAAAAGGCCTAAAAGCGGCAACCCAAGATTTAATTTATGTATTTGTTTTGTCTTTTTTTAAAGGGTCACTATCACAGGGCCCCTCTGGGAGCACTTTGGGGCCTCAGGCAATTTGTCAAAAAGGGAAAAGGACACCACTGGTCACAAATTCTGTTTGGTGGAAATGTTTCCTTTCTTTGAAGACGCCGCCTAAGTTCTGCATTTGCACAAAGTCTGGACAGGGAGAGATCCTGGAGGGGGAGGGGCAGGCAGATGAATAAAAAGGAAACCCAGTCCACCCAAACTTGGGACAATATCTCAGGGATACACCCATTATAACTGGGCTGTATATCTCCTTCTTTGTTCAATTTCTTTTTATGCTTGGTATCCCAGAGGTGATTGGCGACGGTTTAAAGGAGACCCAAAAGCTTACACTGGCTGCTAAAAAGGGAAGCATGGGGGTTACTACCACCCTGTTAGTGTGTTGCATAAAAATCCTCATTTTACTACAACCTTCTGTTTTTTGAAGGTGCTGGTGACGACCATCTCACAAGATCTAGAAGCGTAGAAAGAAGGCCTTACTATACGTATAACAGCTACCCTGAGAAGAGACTATCCGACTAACTGTTCATGACCTAGCTGATACTGTATCAAAATTTCATATACTTTGTTTCAACCCCTTCAATAAAGCCATGATATGAAAATCAGAGAAGCCACCTATCCCTCCACACCTGTTTAAACAGAATTGCACTTCACGGTCAGGGTTGAGGGCAATACAAAATGTTGCTAAAGCTTTTATCTTTCCTTTCTTTTGCCTTTTCTATATTAGAGTCACCCATGTGTGTTTAAACTGTCTTCAGCCTACATTAATTCAAAGCAATAGTATATTTTCTTTGTAACAATAAAAATCATATTTCCTGTCATACACTTTCATGCTCCGGGCCGCAAGGCTACCTGTAGCCAAAATGTGGAAATCACCAGATACTCAATAGCTGCAATTATGGTGGACTAAGATTTGGCACCAACATGCAATGGAATAGCTAATGGCTTTTCCATTATAAACTCTTAAGTACAAACAAACATGGGCTCTTTTTTGGATCTTTGTTAAGAAAGAGATTAACAGACAGAGCTAGGGGCTAGATGTAGGTGTCTAAATACTGGTCAGTAAAGCCGAAATTTTGTACATTTCTGTGTTTCTGACCGGTATTTAGCCCTGTGCGATGTAGGTATTACAGAATGCCATCGGTAATACCGAATCGGTAAAATAAAATAAAAGAGTTACTGATTCCTTATTTACCGATCGGTCTACACCGAAACCTCAAAATACAGAATCGGTAAATAACGAATCGATGAAAATTCGGTAATGCGATGTAGCAACATTCGGTAATACCGAATTTGTCCAAATTCGGTATTAAAGAATCGGTAATTACCACTGACCCAGAGCAGGTGGTAATCAGGTGCAGTGCATAAAAACAGACCCAAAATGCAACAGTGTAAACACAATGGCGGCCCTCTACGTCATAGCAAGGCGGCTACATTTGCGAGCAGCAGGACAGAGGATTTGGAGACGGGAAGAGCATGTGTAAAGACTGCGTGTCACACTGTTTCAAATGACTGAGCCAGAAATCCATGACAGGTATAGGCTACACCCACACACCATCCTTGACCTGATACGGACCTGCAACCATACCTGGAGCATCAGACACCAAAGGCGCATGCAATACCCGCCCATGTACAGGTACTCTGTTGCCTGCACCTCCTGGCATCAGGAAGTTACCCGAGTGTGATATCCGCAGCAGGTGGTGTGTCACAGAGCTGCCTGTCCCGTTTCTTCAACTCCTTTCTGGAAGCCATGATGCAGAGAATGCATCACTACATACGCTTCCCCAGCACACAGGCGGAGCTGCAGCAGACCCAGCTGGATTTCTACCAAAATGTGCAGTTCCCACATGTAATAGGCTGCATCAATGGGACCCACATACCAATCTGCTCACCTGCAGCTACAGAATACATATACCGCAACCGCAAATCAACTCACTCCATCAACGTGCAGGTGATATGTGATGCAAACTTCATCATTACTGACATTGTGCCAAATTCCCAGGGAGTACCCACAACTCCTACATATTCAGGAACAGTGGGATCTATACACGTCTGGCTGCTGGTGAATTCGGAGAAGGATACCTACTAGGTAAATCAATGTGACACACCCTGGTGTATACCTTGGATTAACGTATTGGTGACCCATAATAATGGCACTTTCTTTCCCATTTAGGTGACAGCGCATATGCCCTCTGGTCATTCATACTAACACCATACCTCAACCCATGCACCCCAAGGGAGAGGAGATACAATGTGGCACATAAAAGCACACGCAACGTTGTGGAGCGCACCTTTGGACTGCTAAAAAGCAGGTTCCGTTGCCTCGACAAAAGTGAAGGTGCACGTCAGTACGGCCCCATCATCTGCTTCAAAATAATAGCAACATGTGCAATGCTGCATAACCTTGCCACAAAGAAAGGGACAGCAGTGGAACTAACTGACTCTGAGGATGAGCGTGAGGACAATCCACTGCCAGAGCCCTGTACAGCTGGTGTGGCAGCAGCACGGGATGGGAGACACAGACGGGCTGAGATAACATGCAACTATTTCTGAGTGAGTAAGGAGACATAGCCAGTTACTGTATTTGCATGATGGTGTTTAATGACCAGTGCACACCACCAAGATCTGAATCAGTCTCCATACACCCATGGGTTACATCACCCATTAATGTATAACCATGGCTGGCTCTATTTTTTGCGCCCACGCGCTGCACTGCCACGTTCCTTGGCCCCACTGTCTGCACTGCCAGTATGTTCCTGGGCAGCGCTGTGGCGGTTGCTGCGCCTCCTGGTCTCGGTGGGAGAGGGAGTAATGCTACTACGGCTAGTAGCCTCCTCACTGTCCCCCCTCTGCTGTAGTGGCCACCTTCTCAGTTTGCAGCAGTTCAAGTGCTGAGCTCATTGTGACCATCCCCCTAGCCACATCCCTACTACAATATGCCTTCTCCTACTGCATGGCAATAGAGCGCCTGCACATGAGGGAGATAGTAGTGGACAGGCTGTTCACCGCCTTGGTGTATGCATCAAGTCTCTGCCTCTCCCTGTGCCTAGACAGGCGGTCCTCCTCAAACTTAGTGCAGAGCTGCCTCACAGCAAATGCCACATCACTCATGCCCTCAGACATGGTGTTATTAATCGCACTGATCCCCTTTACATGCGATGCATGTGCGCATTCATGTGTGACATCTCCCGTTGCACTGACCGCATTGTTCTCGATTGCAGGCGCTGGACCTTCAGCATGTTGCCTTCCAGCCCAGCAAACACACAGTCACCTTGGCCCGGGATTGGAGGACTGGCTGCCCTTGCCCTGCGGCGCCTTTAGGATGTGTGGGCGCGCTCTGATGGGGACTCGGATCTTTCCCTGTTGCCATCCTCAGCCACTGTGGACTGTTGGCCCCCTTTGCTCTCTTCCTCCGACACCTCCATCTGCTGGTGGGTGGCCACGGCATGCCTCCTGCCTGACTGTGGTGGTGGTGTTGATTTTGGCAGTGGTCATGGTGTTGTTGGTGATGGCGGCGTTGTCTGAAACTGTGGTGATGGTGGGGATGTAGACGTTGGCGGTGCTGGTGGTGGTGGAGTTGTGTGGCGACTGATCCTTCTCCTGTTGTCTCCCCTCTGGCTAGGGTACCTTCCCTCTGCTTCCCTCAGCTGCACTGCGAGATGTCTCGCCTGTAAAGACAGAATGTAGATATACTCACTTATCTGGCAGAATTTGCATTGCATTAAACATTATGCCTGCCAATCACACTGACTGTCTTCTGCTTGCTAATTGCTGTCACATCCCTTTGGGTTTGCTAGACTGACTGTTCTGAACATGTGTTACTTATGACTACATCTCCCATAATGCATTGCAGGTTATGAGTGAAACATGGACTGGAGTGGGAGTACCTATGCCTCTCTGGGGATTGGGGTCAGGGAGGGGGGTGCACAGCATGCTGTGCATGAAGCTTACCTTGTTTGCTGGCAGCTCTGGCAGAGCTGTCTGCGTCACCGATCCCACTCACACTCTCCGCCTGGAGGTTGGACTCCACCATGAGCTCCAGGGCTGTTGGTGCAGGTGCTCTGCTCCTCCCTCCACCAGTTTTGGTAGCCTGCCTCTACCTCTCCGCCATCCTCAAATCGCAGTCTTCCTCAGGCCATACCACCTTTTCTTTATGTCCTCAATGGAGCGCTGGGAGACCCCAATGGCATTTATCTTGCTCTGAATCGCAAGCCAGATCTGTCTCTTCTGTGATTCTGGCACATGGAGGGACTGCTTGCCAAACAGCTTCTCATGGTCCTTAGTGACTTCTTCTATGACGACCTCCAGCTCTTTTTCACTAAACTTCTGTTTTTGTTTTCTTTCACCTCCATCCTTCTCTCTTTCCTGGTTTACCATTTTTCAAATTTTTGTTTCTTGGAAAAGAAAGGCTGTGTTGCTCCTGGCTCCTCTGCTCAGCTACCTGCATCAAAGTCAGCTCCAGGTTCAGTGCAGCTGCCTGGGTGTGGCCACTTCCTGTATGGGAGGTACTTGGGATGCACAGGATTGGCTGATTCAACAAATTCCGAATTTTTAAATTACTGAATCGGTATTTACCGATTCGGTATTGGATTCGGTATTTACGAATCGGTATTGGGGTTCCGGTATTTTTTTTTTACCGAAACCTTCCGAATTGCTATTTGATACCGAATATTACTGATTCAGTAATTTATACCGAATCTTTACGTACATCGGAGATACCGATTCCTTAATACCGAATCAGTAAAATTTGGTATTAAGGAAGCAGTATTTTACGTTTACCTACATCTAGCCCTTAGAGTGCTATCAATTCCAAATTGTTAATCAATAAGGCAAGCTCAGAGAAGACCACTCTACTCTGTGTAATTCTAGACTTAAGCTGATGTTGTCACTATTTAAAACAAGCATTTACAATGCAATGATCTCTGTATTATTAAAGGTAGAGCTATTGGCATTGCTCATGACTTTTTTTTTAATCATAAATAAATGGCATTGTCATTTACATTGCTAATAGCTTAATCATTAAATAAATGGCATTGTCACTTGGAATGCCAATAGCTTAATCACTCGCAAATGCATGACCTATTGTATTTACACCCACACAGAGCCACACACACAAAGCCACCCACACACACATACAGAGCCACCCACACAGAGTCATTCACATAGAGCCACCTACACAGAGCCACCCTCACACAGTCATTCACATAGAGCCACCTACACAGCCACCCTCACACAGACAGAGCCACCCACACGTAGAGCCACCTACAAAAAAAGCTATCCACACAGAGCCACCTACCCTTCTCTATCCAAATAACTGAATAGCATATCCACCACTCAAATTACTTCATACTTCACTATACTAATTTTCAACACTAATCCATTATGGGCTCCAGAGTAGCATCCTACTTGCCAGAAAAGCGCTTCAACACCTATCAGGGGTAACAGGTGCTACATGAATGCAAACCTTTCTTCCCTTTTATCACTGTGCTACCCTTCTCACTCCAAATAACTGACTAATATCCACCACTCAAGTTACTTTCATATTTCACCATAAGAATTCAGCACTAATAGTTTATGGGTTTCTGGAGTAGTGTGCTTCAACACCCCATCAGGGGTAACAAGCGCTATATAAATACAAATCTGTTTTTCATCTTCTATCCTTCTGCTATCTTTCCGAATCCAAATAACTGACTAACCTATCCACCACTTAAAATGTACTTGCATGTTTCACTATACTAATTCAACACAAATACTCTATGGGTCCCGGAGTAGCATGCTACTCGCCAAAAAAGCGCTTTGATGCCCCATTAGGGGTAGTAAGCGCTATAAAAATGCAATTACAATACAATATGCTAATTGCAGCAGTGCTCGGAAGTGTAGGTACTCACTAAATGGAGTACTCGTTAGTTTGCTTCTGAGAAGTGCCCATACTCTCCTATTACACAAATTGCAGCAGTGCTGGGAAATGCAGGTACTCACTAATTGGAGTACCTGTTGGTTTGTAATCTCCTATTACACGAATTGCAGCAGTGCTGGGAAGTGCAGGTACTCACTAATTGGACTACCCTTTGGTTTGCACTCTCCTATTACACAAATTGCAGCAGTGCTGGGAAGTGCAGGTACTCACTAATTGGAGTACCGGTTGGTTTGCACTCTCCTATTACACGAATTGCAGCAGTGCTGGGAAGTTCAGGTACTCACTAATTGGCGACCAGTTGGTTTGCACTCTCCTATTACACGAATTGTATCAGTGCTCGGAAGTGCAGGTACTCACTAATTGGAGTACCGATTGGTTTGCTCCTGAGAAGTGCCCATAGTCTCCTATTACACAAATTGCAGCAGTGCTGGGAAGTGCAGGTACTCAATAATTGGAGTACCCGTTGGTTTGCACTCTCCTATTACACAAATTGCAGCAGTGCTGGGAAGTGAAGGTACTCTCCCTTTCAAATGAAAGAAGAGCAGGTACTCAGTGCCGGACAGTACCTGCCCATTTAAAGCACTGCCCTCACCACATTCTGCAGGGGGGCACCATCATTGTGAATTACGCCACTGTGGGTAGTCTGTGCTTTATTTCGCTGAATGTATTGTATTGTAAGTTATCACCTCGTGGTTGTTTTAATGTGGCTTACACTGAGCGCACGCACACTGGTCCTCCTCCACCCCTTACACCCTCACAACTATGTGTCCCCTTAAATGCGCGCCCCCCCCTCCCCAGTTACCCCGTCTCCTCTTGATTACTATATCACGTCCCGTTCTCTTGTAATTTATCCGGTCCATGACACTCCTGCCTGCCCCCATTCGCTCCATCGTTGGTGATAGGGGGCCTGTCCATTTGCCCTGTGCCTGCCCCCTGTGCCTGCTGGTGCACAGGGCACTGTGGGCCTGACTCAGGGGTGGAGGGGGCACGCTGCTGTGACTCACTCACGAATGACTGACTGCTACAGGATGGAAGCAGCGGCTCTTAAAGCCATGAGAGCAATGAGGGGGGCAGTCTATACTGAGCGGGGCTCGGGAGCGGAGTGCTGCAGCCCAAGCTCAAGAGAGACACCTCCATCCCCGAGAGCAGACCTTATGTCCAACTCAGAGCGCTGCTGCCCCAGCTCAGGAGAGACACCTCCGCATTGAGAGCAGAGCCTCCGTCCACCTCAGGAGCACTGCAGCCCCAGCTCAGGAGAAACACCTCTGCCTCGAGAGCAGACCCTACGTCCAGGGCAGGGGGACCGCACCCCAGCTCAGGGGAGACATCTCCACCACAGGAACAGCGCCTCCGTCCGGCGCAGGGCGAGCACCGCAGCCCTAGCTCAGGAGAAACACCTCCACCTTGCAAGGAGAGACTCCGTCCAACTTAGGAGCACTGCAGCCCCAGCTCAGGAAAAAGATACTTCTAGCTCAGGAGCAGAGGTTCCTTCCATCATCAAGAGAACCACGGCTCCAGCTCAGGGGAGACACCCCCACCCCAGGAGCAGCGCCTCCTCCTCAGGAGCGGAGCCCCCTTCCAGCTCAGCAGCACTACAGCTCGGGTGAAACGCCTCCATCTGAGAAGCAGATCTCCGAAGCCAGACACAGGAGAAACACTCCACGCCAGGAGAAGAACCTCCACCCTGTTCAGGGGCTCCATAGCTCGGGGGCACAGCCTCTCCACCCCTCAGCTCAGGATCAGAGCCGCCACCTCACATTTCAGGGGCACGCACAGCCCTCAGGAACATCCAGCGCCGCACCTCAGGCTTAGGAGCTAAGCCCTGAACCCCCCCCCCCCGCCTTGGAGCAGAACCCCTGACCACAGGTCAGCCCAGGAGCAGAGACCTCAACCTCAGCTGAGGGGATAGCTGCATATCTTGCTTCTAGGAACTATGCTGCACCTCTGGACCCTCCTGGGGCTCTGGGGGGTCTTCGGTAAGTAGTTCTCACTCACTTACATTGTGCCTGTTATTTGTGTCTTGGGGAGACACGCTGTAGAATGCGGGAGGAGCGTGGGAGGTTCACGAGGCTAAGAGGGTTCCATTAGCGCAGTAAGGATGCTGTATGAAGAAGGCGCCTCAGTGAGCTATAGAGAGATGGCAGGCCACAGTGACTTTTAGTGCCCATCAAGACGAATGAGTATGAAAGGTAGAGAGAGAGAGAGTGAGATACACGTGGAGAAGAGAGAGCACGCACGCGTAAGAAGAGGGAAAAGAACAAGCAGCAATTCCGTGCAAAGAGATGAGCGGGTAAAGCGAAAAAAAGGTGAACTGAGGGCAAAATAAATTCAGAGGGAGGAGATTGGGTGGGCAACACAAGAAAGCGTGAGAAAGAGAAATAGAGGAGCGGCAAAAAGAAATAAAACGAAAAGCAAACACAGGTTCTGTGCCATTGAGTTTTTGGGACAGTATTAAGGGAGTATAAGTCGTGAAAGAGACATTTCATTTGAGCGCTGACCCTTAGGGGGTCTGGGACAGCCAGACTCATAAAGCACAGCTAGCAATCTTTCTTGGGGGTGCGGGCGTTGAGCTTAAGTTTCCATATTAATGATAATATACATTAACAAGGGATAGTTACCTCATGTCCGACGCTGCTCTCCTGGTTTTACCGAGCAGCAAAATGGCGGCCACAACTCCGAAAATTTCGGAATTGGGGGCATGTTCTTGGACGGAGTGACGGATGACGTCAGAGTCGAAAGAACGCAAAAAACACGCCCCCGAATCCTAAAGAGACGGGGCTATAAAGGAGTGATGCCCCTCTCCTCCAATGGCTGGCCTCTGTTTAGGAAGCCAGCCAATGGAGGAGAGAGGCGGGTTCAAGCCCCCATACTCCAAAACAGTAAATCTCCTCCCGGAGACTGCGCAAGCGCAGCCTTCGGTCCTCGACCTAAAAATGCTTTCAATATTACACTATTTTCTGATTTCTATGAAGCTGTGAGCTGGAAGTCAACTAGCAACTGTCCCAAGGGGGTGTACTGTGACTGCTGAAAGGAGTTCTATCAACTCAATTGTAAGTTAAGCAAATTGGCATTTTTGCCTCCAAGTTATCTCTCCTATTTTTTTTTTATTTGAAACATTAATACTGTGTTTCCTATCTAATAAATAAAGTTGTTTAAAAAAAATTAAGAGGGTGGAGAAGTGCTAGGCCAGCAGATTTACAAGTGCTCAAGATCTTTGCCCTCAGGTCAGGTCTGACGAAACCACCCCATTCACAGGTCCCCATTTTCATGACTCTTTGACTGAGGCTGCCAGATGAAATTAGTGAATGGGAACAACAATACAGAGCAGAGTGGAATCTATCAGATAGCATCAGCATTCTTGCTCTATTCCTTGTAATCCCCGGACCTTCGCAACTCACTGTAAGCCATGGTACAGGACTCATCTGTAAACCTCAAGTGACAGACATGAGCAGTACTCTACACATAGTATGTCTATAATAACAGCTAGGCCTTTGCCATGTTTCCCATGACCTGCACCTTAATGGATGACTGACATTGGTGGAATAAGAGGGGATCCAGCCGATCCAAGATCCAAGATAAAGGTCCAAGATAAAGCAGCTATTAATGAGATGGACCAGGAATCCATCTGGTCCCAGTGGAATGAGCTGAATTTGTCCCTGTGTAATTTGGCAATACCAGGACCCAATTCAGCAGCACCCGCATGTTACCTGCTTTCTGTTTTGGAGCAGCAACATGTAGGTGGTGAGAGAACTTTTTTATTTTAGATTATAACCTGGACCAAAACGAAGACAAAATTTCATTGGTCATTGGCCCTCCTTATTTTCGAGTATAAACAGATGGGCTTATTAACATGCCCCTTACGTCACCGGTGCGTCACTTTTAAAACGGAATAAAGTGACTTACCAGTGGTGCAAGGGGCTTGTAAATAAGCCCCAGGGCTGGTAGATATATGGAGCCCAACAACTAGACACCAATACAATTGAGCAAAACACAGCTTGTTATCACTTCACAAGTGCTTAAGAGAAATTATAACATTGGATTGTTGAGAGCTCCAATAAAGACCATGGAGTAGCTTCAGACTTATAGTGGCTGGTGTACGATCGGAGCTCCAACATTCCAATGTTTGCCTTCATGTTTCTCCCTTTTTATTTTAGAACATTCTACCCTCAGTTGGTGGAATGTGCTAATAACCTTTTAGCCTTTCAGCCTTTCAGCCTCTGGCTATACCGGTTCTAAAGGCCCTCTCCTTCGTTATAGGTCTCGGATTCAGGGCCTTTAACAACCAGCATAGCCCTCAATAGTGGGTTATAAGGCTATACTATGATTTGGAGGCAAGATTTTCAATTTGCTCAATTCCTGTATATATGAAATATGCATCACTGTAAGAATGTCAGATGTATCGGTCTGTACGAGCATTCACATGAAAAGCAATTAAAATAGTACCTATTTTTTCTAATGTAATTCTTTATCGCACTATCAATCAATCAATCAGTTGATTTGCATAGCGGAGCTAATCACCCAAGATGGTATCCAGGCACTACTAATCCCAATGTAGAGTGTCAGAGTGATTTACATCACATGCACATATTATATATTGGTAATAAGTCATACAAGTGTGCAAATCGATGTACAGGATGCTACGTAAGACATCAAGGGTTTCAAGGTGTAGGAATCGCACGTTATCTTTACTGATGGGAAATGCTAAGAGTGCATCGTAGGGAGAAACACAAAGTCAGGATTTAAAACGTAAGGCAGTGATTGGGGTTGTTTGTACTTATAAAAGAAACTCTGTAGCAAAAGCATTAGGGGCAGATGTATCAAACGATTTTTTTGTCGCGAACGCTGCAATTCTGTAAAAAGCAGCGTTTGCGACAAAAAAATCGGAAAATTATATGTATCATCTAAAACGCATCGCAATATTAAGGAATCTCACATTTTGCGATTCCTTAATATTGCGTAAGCATTTAAGGAATCGCAAATTGCGATTACTTAAATGCTATGTAAGAAACAATCAAGTTTTGCGAAAACACACTGAGAATGCACTTTTTGGAATTTGTAAAGGTGCCATGTGGCGCTCATACATGCCCGTAGGGCATGTATGTGCGCCATATGCGCACACATGTAAATTTCAGGGGTGCAGCAGAATGTCCTTAAGACACCCTTGAAATTATTTTCAATTTGCGATTAGCAATTCGCAATTAAGGAATTTTAAGAAATCGCAAAAAAAATTCGATTTTCTACATACATACCATTTGGCAAATCTCAAATAGCGATTTCTAAAACATCGCTATTTGAGATTCGCAAATCTGGTTGTTGATACATCTGCCCCTAAGTCACAAATCTGCAAAAAATTCAATTCTGTCATCTACATGTTATACAATGTGCTTTGCAGGAGATGCTTGAACCCTGAATGCTATTTCATGATTTCTCCAGCAACTCCATTAACCATCAGAGTTATCTTACCATTATTATAATTCCCTTTTATTTACTGAACACACAAAGCACACAAAATACTTGCCTTCAGGGTGCGAGTCGAGTGCACACGCAGATAGATGGTGTCTCCCCACTGTTTTCACCATCTGCACTGCCAAGAAGTTGACCCCCAAAGAAATACACTGAACTTGTCCCATTGTCATTTTAAGACTATAGAACACGGCTGCACGATGTCTGCTTTCATTCAGAGCAGTAACGTGCATGTTGGGAGGAGACTTATCAGATTTCAGCTGGACCCATTACAAAAGCTGAAGCTAAGGGACCATCACTCTCTGGGTCTCCTGCTGCACGCCCGCATTTCCTGGACTACAGCATCCAGCATCTCCTGCCTGCGGACGCACTTCAAAAATGGGATGCTGGCCCGCAGCACCTGGTAGCCGCCTTCACTCTCTGGTCTCCAGCTGCACACCCGCATTTCCTACACTACAGCAGCCAGCATCTCCTGCACGCGGACTCGCTACAAAAATGGGACGCCGGCCTGCGGCACCTGGTAGCCGCCTTCACTCTCTGGGTCTTCTGCTGTACGCCCGCATTTCCTGGACTACTGCAACCAGCATCTCCTGCGCGCGGATATGCTACAAAAACATGATACTGGCCCGCGGCACCTGGTAGCCGCCTTCATTCTCTGGGTCTCCTGCTGCACACCCGCCATCACTCTCTGGGTCTTCTGCTGCACGCCTGCATTTCCTACACTACAGCATCCAGCATCTCCGTTGCTCGGACGCGCTACAAAAACAGGACGCTGGCCCGCGGCACCGCAACTTTCATTCAGAGCAGTAACGTGCGTGATGGGAGGGGACTTATCAGATTTCAGCTGGGCCCATTACAAAAGCTGAAGCTAAGGGGCCATCACTCTCTGGGTCTCTTGCTGCACACCTGCATTTCCTGGACTACAGCATCCAGCATCTCCTGCTCGCAGACGCACTACAAAAACGGGACGCCGACCTGCGGCACCTGGTAGCCGCCTTCACTCTCTGGGTCTCCAGCTGCACGGCCGCATTTCCTGCACTACAGCATCCAGCATCTCCTGCACACGGACGCACTACCAAAATGGGACGCCGGCCCGCGGCACCTGGTAGCTGCCTTCACTCTCTGGGTCTACTGCTGCACGCCCACATTTCCTGGACTACAGCATCCAGAATCTCCTGCGTGCGGACGCGGTACAAAAACGGGTCGCCGGACCGCGGCACCTGGTAGACGCCTTCACTCTTTGAGTCTCCTGTTGCACGCAGCATTTCCTGCACTACAGCATCCAGCATCTCCTGCGGGCGGAGGCGCTACAAAAACTGGACGCCGTCCTGTGGCACCGCGGCTTTCATTCAGAGCAGTAACGTGCGGGTTAGGAGGGACTTATCAGATTTCAGCTGGGCCCATTACAAAAACTGAAGCTAAGGGGCCATCACTCTCTGAGTCTCCTGCTGCACGCCCGCATTTCCTGGACTACAGCATCCAGCATGTCCTGCTTGCGGACGCACTTCAAAAATGGGACGCTGGCCTGCAGCACCTGGTAGCCGCCTTCACTCTCTGGTCTCCAGCTGCACACCCGCATTTCCAACACTACAGCAGCCAGCATCTCCTGCACGCGGACTCGCTACAAAAATGGGACGCCGGCCTGCGGCACCTGGCAGCCGCCTTCACTCTCTTGGTCTTCTGCTGTACGCCCGCATTTCCTGGACTACAGCAACCAGCATCTCCTGCGCGCGGATATGCTACAAAAACATGATGCTGGCCCGCGGCACCTGGTAGCCGCCTTCATTCTCTGGGTCCCCTGCTGCACACCCGCCATCACTCTCAGGGTCTTCTGCTGTATGCCTGCATTTCCTACACTACAGCATCCAGCATCTCCGTTGCTCGGACGCGCTACAAAAACAGGACGCTGGCCCGCGGCACCGCGACTTTCATTCAGAGCAGTAACGTGCGTGATGGGAGGAGACTTATCAGATTTCAGCTGGGCCCATTACAAAAGCTGAAGCTAAGGGGCCATCACTCTCTGGGTCTCTTGCTGCACACCTGCATTTCCTGGACTACAGCATCCAGCATCTCCTGCACGCGGACGCACTACCAAAATGGGACGCCGGCCCGCGGCACCTGGTAGCTGCCTTCACTCTCTGGGTCTTCTGCTGCACGCCCACATTTCCTGGACTACAGCATCCAGCATCTCCTGCGTGCGGACGCGGTACAAAAACGGGTAACCGGCCGCGGCACCTGGTAGACGCCTTCACTCTTTGAATCTTCTGCTGCACGCCCGCATTTCCTGCACTACAGCATCCAGCATCACCTGCGGGCGGACGCGCTACAAAAACTGGACGCCGTCCTGTGGCACCGCGGCTTTCATTCAGAGCAGTAACGTGCGGGTTGGGAGGGACTTATCAGATTTCAGCTGGGCCCATTACAAAAACTGAAGCTAAGGGGCCATCACTCTCTGGGTCTCCTGCTGCACATCCGCATTTCCTGAACGACAGCATCCAGCACCTCCTGCTCATGGACACGCTACAAAAACGGGAGGCCGGACCGCGGCATCTTGTAGCCGCCTTCACTCTCTTGGTTTCCAGCTGCACACCCGCATTTCCTGCACTTCAGCATTGAGCATCTCCTGCACGCAGACGCGCTACAAAAATGGGACTCCAGCTCACGGCACCTGGTAGCCGCCTTCACTCTCTGGGTCTTCTGCTGCACGCCCACATTTCCTGTACCACAGCATCCAGCATCTCCTGCGTGCAGACCCGCTACAAATACGGGACGCCAGCCCGCGGTGTGGGAACAAGGGCGGGCAAATCCACGCTGTCAGAGCCCAAAGGAGACTGGGCAGGGCCACTCCTCTAACGCATCAAATCGGACCCAGGATATAAGGTACCCTTTACCTCCCTGTATTGGCTGTTTCATTTCATGCTGGTAGTCTGAAACTAGGGGGAGAAAGAAGGCTCCGGCGGAGGAAACGGGAGGTGGGCAAGTGGCCACACTTGACGCATTTTTGTAACACGCAGCAAGCGTTCTCTCCCATGAAATCAAACTTACAGAGAGACGCCTATCCATGGAACCACTTTTTCTTTCCAAATAGGTCACCTTCAAGCACCACCCCTACTAATTCTTTCCCTAACCTATTACTCCAAGAGGCCTTATCAGACGATCTTCCAGCAGGCCATCAGAAGCCCTCACCTGTTATCCAAATCTCCTCTATTTTTAATAGGAGAAAGGATGACTTACTACTTCTCCCTGACTCTGAAACTGATCCTCCTGCAAAGCGAAGCAGAGGCGCCGGGGTTGCCAAACCGAATCCTTCTAAAAGCACTCGAGTAATTAAACCCCGGACGAGCAGTTCTAAGACCGCCATATTAAAGTCCCCCGCAACATCCTACCCTTTGGTTGCGAATGCTGTTCCTTGTGAACCAGTCTTTAACAAAGCCTTTTTGGATGAAGTCACTAAATAGATGTCCACCCTTCTTGAGCCCATTATGCTGAAATTAACTACAATCGAAGCAAGACTAGTTGGCTTAGAAGCCCATGAAACATAAGCCCCTCTACTAAATGCTACACATTCTGCAGACACACCTTCGGCCATCTCGAAGCAGTCTAACTCCGTTGTGCGTGCTGCCATGGATGCAAATACTTTATTGCCCCGGGATTCTATATCACAGCTTTCTGCACAAGCTGATCTGGGCCATTCCTCCTGTGCTCAAGCTAATGGACACCCAGAGGCTCAATTTACATCTCCTTTAGTCGGAAGGGATAAGGACTACCAAGCACCACATGGCCCAGGTGATTTAAAAGCAGGTTCCTGTTCTGCTGGTATTCAAGGACCACATGTAGCATCGGAGGCAAAACATTCACATCAAGTCCTCCATCTCCCACCGTCCTCCTCACCACTTGTATTGGTCCTGGCTAATGCTCCTCCTCTGCGGGCCCAACAGCACAAAACTACCACCCAGCTAATGGACAAATGCCTACACTGGCTATCAGCTCATATCTTGGACTGGGGTACAGGGAGCTATCAGTTAGCAAACCAGATTATTATGACAAGGAGAGTTGGGTGGGTTGGTAACTCCACTAAGACTATTGCAGGGGACTGCATGGTGATACATTTTAATAACCCATTTTTTGGCACTGCACTTCTTGACAATTTTCACAGAACACCTTCTAAGAGCACCCATATCACCCTTCTTGGTCTGGAGTTCTTCTACAAGCAGGGTCCCCAGCTAGACCTCATTAAGAGGGGGGGGGGCAAAGGCCAACTATGCATATACTACGCCTCCTGACTTATGCGACCACCACCCCGATGAATGGGGTACACAATAGATGTATTCCCCTCTCTGGCTTGGAAGCATGTGATTGACCATCGAAAATCACTTCCTCTCCAGTTACGACACAAGTCAATTCTGCTTCTCGACCTCAGGTGCCCTTAACGTTTCTACAATCTCCGCCATCCGTTGTCAACAAGAAGAATAGTATGGCTTCATGAAATGTGGCAGGGATTGCAGCCAAAGTTGGAAACTTGGAGTGGCAGAGTTATTGGTCGAGGATGGACATTATCTGTCTCCAAGAAACATGGGCGAAGGACCCGGTATTCTTTGCAGGATACCATACATTCCACACCCCTGCGATTCCCTCAGTGTCAAGCAGGGCCAAAGGGGGTCTATTAACCTTAGTTTCTAACACCTTACCCCATCAAGTAAAACAGGTAGGTGCCCAGAATAATCATTTCCAAATCTTCAAATTGGAGCACAGAAAGGTTGACCCTTGGCTTTTATTCAATTTTTACAACAACGAATTTGGGGGTAATATGAAATGTGTGGCAGGGGATTTAAATAAGGAGCTAGGCTTACTAGACACACGTTTGCACAGGGGCTCATTTATTTTAATCTGGATTGGGGAATTCAATACACATTTGTGTAAGCATAATGAGGCGAGGGTGTGCGGGTTGGATGACCCCCAGGGTAACCCCCTCCTTCATTTCACCCATAGTGAAAACGGCAAGACACTTGATAGCTTATTTTTTTCGAGGTCCCTGAGCATCAATAATAACTCGAAGACAGGCCGGGTAGAGAAGACATTCAGGAGGAACAACAGTGAGACCACAATAGATTTTGTTTTAGTTTCCACAGAAGCCCAAGACAGAGTCATGCAATTCTATATACTTACATGACAATTCCCCCAAAAATGGAAAGATCCCAACAGGTAGTGGGTGATATTGCACTAGCTAGGAAAAATGGATACCAGTTAAAGTGGGCACAGGTCCTGAAGCAGAACTTGCCCACCGCATTATTAGCCCAAATAAGGATAATATTTTACACTGTCTGGGTGAGGAGTTGTCTCCTCCTTTCATAGTCACTCAATTCATAGCCCTCCTATCGGAATTAAAAGTTGCACTCACGCGACATAAGCCAGCACCTGATCTCCAACAGAGCCCCTGGTTCAATACACTGTGCTCCTTAGCAAAGAGACGTCTTGTTACTGCCCTAAAATCCCAGCCTAGAGATGTGGCCTTGGTTAAAACACTTAAATATGAGTATAAAAAAGCCAGAAACAAACGTGTAAAAGATATATTTATATAATGTCTGGAAGCCGTGTTTGATTGGTTTCAGAGGCATAGTTTGAAGTGTAATTCAGACAAGTCAGAGCTGATTTTCTTCGGAAGTCCTCCGGATCCAGATTGAGAGACTTGGTGGCCTCGTGACATGTCTCCGCCCGAGGATACCTCGCTAAAAGCAAAAAATCTGGGAGTCTTGTGCGATGTTGATCTCTCTTTTAGACTCCAGATTGTAGGGCTGACAGGAAAGTGCTTCGGCGTACTGAAAATGCTGCGGAAGTTTCTTCCCTTAATATACCATCATCACAAAAAATTATTGTTCAGGCCTTGATAGGCTTGCGTCTTGATTACGCGAATGCTCTCTATCTAGGCCTTCCTAAATATCTCCTAGCACGTCTACAGGTCGTGCAGAATTCGGCTGCTAGAGCCATCTTTGGATTACCGCGAAGGGCTCTAGCGTCGGAGTTGCTTGAGAGACTTCACTGGCTTCCGATAGCCAAGAGAGTCACTTTTAAGATCTTGACTCTGGCTTTTAAAGCTCTCCACTCGACTGGCCCTAATTACCTCAGGAAGCGGTTGGCCTTCTATGCTCCCAGGAGGTCGTTAAGGTCCGCTCTGCAGGCCAAAGCCGCTGTTCCCATCATCAGACGTGCTCGTACTGGAGGTCGCTCCTTCCGGTATCTGGCACCTCGTTGTTGGAACGAGCTTCCCTTTGCTTTGAGAACTACTTCCAACTTGTTTGCTTTTCGAAAGGAATTGAAGACTTGGCTCTTCTCCCAGTAATTCTGTGCCGCCATGCGGAGGGCGTTGTGTTGTGTACTTTTCTTCTATCTCTCTTTGCCAAAGCGCCGGGACACTCCATGGAGTAGCCGTGCGCTATAGAAGAGCTCTTTATAACATAACATAACATAACATATAAGGGAGAAAGCTTGGGAGGATCTTGAAGAAGCCGGCATTTCTGGAAATAGGGAGTTCTGGAAAGTTAAAAAAGACCTTTATTTTAAAATGATAAAAGACCCGTCTTAGGACACGCATGTAGAGGAAGAGGCATGGATAGAGCACGTTAAAGGCATCTTTGGGCGAAAATCCGCCACAGAGCCACCTCTTTCCGCTTGATTGCCACTTCCACCGATACCGCTGACATTTATGATACATAAAGTCAGAATAGGGCTAGAAGCTTGCACACCGGGAAAGGCCCCAGGACCCGACGGGATCCCAATCGATCTGTTCCAGGACAACTATGATAGCTGGGTCCCCCTACTAACAAATGCCTTCAGTAGCATGGTGGTCGAGGGCCCCCCTCATCCTCGAAGCATAGCATCATAGTTCCGATCTTCAAAAAGGGTGTTAGGGGTTGCCCAAAAAAATATTGACCAATCTCCCTTCTTGATACAACAGCTAAATTAATGGGCCGGCTGCTACTAGCCAGGCTGGAGGATTGGGCACTGGAACTGAATATTTTAATAGAGGCACAATAAGGGTTCCAGAAGGGAAGGGGACGGTGGACCATTGTCTCAACCTCTCGCTCTGCATAGATAAATATGCAAAGGGCAAAGGTGGTAAGCTATACTTGGCCTTAATGGATTTGTCAGCCGCCGTGGACTACGTATCCCATCAGAAGCTATGGCCAATCATGGAGGAAATGGGTATAGATCCCCAGGTCACCTGTTTTATGCGCCAGATGTACACAAACGCTACCACCTATGTGAGGTATGGAGTTAATGGGGAGTGCATGCGCCAGTTCAAAATCGAGAGAGTGGTCAGGCAGGGCTGTGTCCTCGCCCCGTTTTTGTTTTCCATCTATACTAACGGGGTTTAGGTAGCCCTGTCCGGCTCAACCCTAGACGTACCTATATTTGACAACCTCCCACTGCCAATATTGGCCTATGCCGATGACGCAGTTTTAATTGCTAGAATGGGAGTAGCCCTCCAGAGCCTCATTATAGCTTACGCCTCATTAATGTTCTCCCTAGACCTCCGAGTCAATGAAACCAAATCCTTGTCATCTAAGCTGGAGCTGCCAGAGGCACAAAATCTCCCCACTTCCATCTGCTGTCAAAGAAAATTGAAGTGGTTGATTCTTTCGCATACCTGGGAGCCCTGTTCGACAGCAAACAATCTTGTTCGAAATTGGTGGCAGCAAGAGTCCTTGGTATGGAAAGAAGCCTTCAATCAATAAAAGGTTTCACTAAGAAGCTAGGAGCGAGCCCCGTGGGTACAATAACAAAATTTTACAAAGCTAAAACAAAGGCGGCCGTAACCTACGGGTTGCTGGCGTTTGGGGGATGGCCCAGATTGCACAACTGCAAAAAAAAGGAAGACATCTTTTTCAAGTCCAGGGCCTCATTACCATCCTCAGCCTCCAACTATATTTTACATCTGGAATTAGGGCCCCTCTACCTGTCTGACTCTATCAGAATGGCGCAGATCCTGCTGTGGCACTCCATCTGGCGAAGTTCAATGGTCAACCTAACTCAACGAATAATCGGGGATTATATGAGGCTGGATGGATGCAGCAGGATCAGATAGCTCCGATATGTGGAAGCACAACTCTCCGCTATCGGGCAGGTAGATCTTTATAGAGATCCCACTAATTGCAGAAAGGACCCTAAACAGAAAATAATCGAGCTATTCATATAAAAGGCTAGTTTTGCTCGTAAGGAAAAGAACGAGCCGTTGAAATCATTTAGAGCCTATGCCCTCATTCCGTCTAGCCCAGGGGAAGCTTATTCTTATCTTTCATGTTTTACACTAGCCCACCATAGATTTATTTTGTTAAGCTTTCGCTTGAACTTCATTTCATTGATGTTTTGGTTTCCAGAGAGGAAGATCAAGCACACTGATTTAAGTATTAGCCCCTGTGACAATGCCTCTTCTCAGACGGATATACATTTGGTACTTTTCTGCAAATTTTATCAAAAAGAAAGAGAAGAGTTTATACTCCCTATTTTAAGATGCCATAATTTTAAACAATGTAGGGTGGCTTTGCACTTTTTAAAATCCCTACCTAACCTGGATGTATGTTTTTCGGAAGCATCATTCTTGTGGGCATGCATAAGGAAAAGAAAGTCGCTGGGTTCATTATCTTAATGTTCCACAAGGGGCACCTAATTTTACGAATGATTTTAAATTGTTTTCTATGGTTTTTTAGGAGATCAGTGTGTCATGATGAAATTGTGCTTTTATGATCTATTTGTAAACAGATCGAATAAAGATTTTTTTTTAAAAAGACAATAGAACACCTTCAGCAGCGGCTGCACGTTGTCTCTTTTCATTCAGAGCAGTAACTTGTGTGTTGGGAGGGGACTTATCAGATTTCAGCTGAGCTCATTACAAAAGCTGAAGCTAAGGGGCCATCAGAGATCCCTTTTTTCCAGAATCCTGGGCATACAGCTTGTTATTAATTCAAAGAGTACTTAAGAGAGGCATGCTTTTGACTTTATTCAGTCCCTGTATAGAAGAGATATGCATACACTATAAAAATGTGAGATGTTCCGGTGTGTCACAGTATTTACACAAATAACAATTTAAATTCCATTACTTTGTTTTATTTCTTTTAGAGTGCTACTCGTACAGATGTAGGGAGTCAGAGCGTTTTACATCACATGTACACATTAAATATTGACAATAAATCATATGTGTGTGAATCATTGTACAGGATGTGCTATATCCGACAGTGAGGGGTACAATGTGTAGGAAGGAGTCAGATGTCATTTATAGCTCACTGTGGTATAATACAAGGATTACAATTTATTTATGAACTGCAAGTAACAAAAGGATCTCAGTGTTAAAAAAGTAACCCACTTGCCTGGCTACATAAAATAAAAATCTGTCATTTGCATATTACATGATGTGCTATGCAGGAGACATATTAACCCTCTATGCTACTTTGATTCAAAACTGGGTCTAGATAAAACAGAGATCTCTCCAGCAAATGTGTTAACCTCCAGTGTTATGTTTCCATTATTATTATTCCCTGAGATTTTCTTGGCACACAAAGATCTTTACAGGAGGTGCATCAAGAACAGAAAGGGGGGAAAGTCCGCAGGCCCAGATGGAGTGCCTGTAGATGTCTATAAGTCATTGCCAGCCCTTTGGGTACCGCTTTTAAATGTTGTATTTAACATAGCAGTAATGGAAGGCCCCCCGGATTCATGGGGAGAATCAACTATAATACCGATATATAATAAGGGGGTGAAATCGGACCCTAAAAATTATAGACCGATTTCACTGTTAGATTCTTCAATAAAAATAATGAGCAGGATCCTATTAGTGAGATTGGAGGAATGGGCTGAGGACAATAGGATTTTAGCAGATTCACAATATGGTTTTAGGAAAGGCAGAGGCACCCTGGAACAATGTATCAATTTAGATTTGATCATTGGGAAATATACTTGTGCTAAGCAAGGGTCTCTTTATTTATGTTTCGCTGATCTTAGCAGCGCTTTTGATTTAGTGGACCACTCCATTTTATGGTCAACTCTACTGGACCTTGGTGCCGCAGAACCTATAATCTTCTTCCTGGCAAAGCTTTATGAAAGGCTTTTTACATCTGTCCGGTATGGCCAGGGAGGTGAATGTACTCCCAAGTTCAGGGTAAGATGTGGCATCCTCCAGGGTTTTCTAGCCCCATTAATATTTACACTCTTTATTAATGGGGTAGACTCAACCCTTAAACTGTTTTTTTGTCGGATGCGCCCAAGGCAAATGGAATAGATGTCCAAGTGCTGCTATACGCGGATGACGCTGTACTGTTATCTAGGACCCCATTAGGACTCCAGCGTCTCCTTAGTTCATTTGTTGATTTTATGTCTAGGAGGAAAATGGTGATCAATAAAAGTAAAAGATATGCTATGGTTTGTGGCCAAAATAGGAACTTATGTAAACCTTTTTACATAGAAGGACAGGAAATTGAAACAGGGATAAGTTCTGTTACCTAGGATAACTTCTGCCGGGAACGGCACTTGGTCAAATGAAAACCTAAATGTACAAGTAAAAATGGCCAAAAGTTGCCATGGTATTTTTAAATTTGCAGCAAATCTGGGGGCCCGCCGAATCAAGGACATGCTACATATATATCTT
The DNA here is from genome assembly GCF_964263255.1 of Lissotriton vulgaris. Lineage (NCBI taxonomy): Eukaryota > Metazoa > Chordata > Amphibia > Caudata > Salamandridae > Lissotriton > Lissotriton vulgaris. The sequence continues at coordinate 1,137,675,162 of NC_141695.1, read as the reverse complement.
GCTAGAAGCGCATCCATCGCACCATATGGTGCGGGGATCACAGCTGTAACAAGCAATTACAAATAACCAAAAATAGTTTTTTAAAAATTTGCTTAGCCTTCCTAGTTCGGCATCAACAGAGCTTATTCCTAGGGAACTAGGTATCAGTTATTTGTCAGATAAACTAGCACTTAGACCCCTAATGTCCTGGAGACTACTCTGGAGTAAAGAAGGAACAGCTTTTAATAGAGTAATTATCCAAGATTGCCTCCGGTTGGACAACTGGTATAAGATCCCCTGGCTGAAATATGTTGTACAATGTTTTAATGACTTACTTAAAGTACATATTAAAGATGACCCTGAGGCAACAACAGAACTGACAAAATTAGAAATTAAGAACCTGTTTCTATCTAACAGAACTATGGTGAATAGTAGTGACAACGAACAGCTAAAAACCTGTCATTACTATTCTAGCTATTCAGACGCTGTTGGGTTCCAACCATACCTAAGTTCTGTTACCAGAGCATCCCATAGATATGTCCTAACCAGGGTGAAATTTGGGCTTGCGCACCATTTGGTTGCATTCCCTAAGATCAAAGAATATCCAACTTCCCCCTGCCCGTGTGATGGCCACACCAAACAGAGCACCTTGCACTTCCTCCTAGTCTGTGAATTGTATAAAATTTTTCGTATAGCCTTTTTAAAACCGTTATTTTTAAAATATTGCACTTTTACCACTGATGCTGGTATGAGGCTGATTTTCTCAATGAATGAATTAGATGTTTGCTTCTTTACAGCAACGTTTCTTCTCAAATCTATTGAAGCTAAGAAAAGTATGATGTTTTGAATTCACCCCTTATTAATTGATGATTTTTATGACTTTTTATGACCTTTTTAAAAAAAATGAATGTAATGAGAATTGATATTGACGATGTATGTATATGCTTTTATGGTTATTTTTAATGACCCGAATAAAGCTTTTTTTAAATTGAATTATAGGAGGTGCCTTAATCTCATGAGATATTTTAAAAGACAGACTCTGTAAACAATTGAGCAGAATAGATTTAATGCCACATTTCTCAAGGTTGCCAATTTCTTTGAAGCACAGTTAAAAAAGAAAAATGTATAAGTTGAGGTCCAGATTTTGCATCAGAGTTTAATTACTTTTTGGACACCACCCTGATGGAAAACCTCTTTTGCTAAATCTCATAAGGGGAAGAGGTATGGCGCCACGGCTAGGGCGACTGACTCTGGAATCTGGGGATCACGGTTTGATCCCTGGCACTGGTGGCAGATTAGCCGAGCACCATGTGACTCTGGGCTTGCTTAATCTACCCGACGGCCCCCAGCGCCTAGAGAAGGTTATGGCTGATTGTGCACTTTACAAAATGTGGATTACTAAGGCGTTCAAATGTACTTATGATAGACCTAAACATATGTGTGAGGTCTTAAGATCTGATACCACTTCTTGTGATATCACTTTCTGTGATGTCTTCGGTTGTGATGCCACTTCCTGTAATGTCACATCCTGTGAAGCCATTGTCTATGTCATGTGGCGTGATGTCACTTGCATACTGCCTAACTTGGCTAGACCCCCACCCCCCACACTTTTTTTTCTTCTTTTTTATGCCCTGCTAATCTTTCAATATTTTGTATGCACTATTTTGTCCTTGATATTCGTATACCTCGATAATCCTTCTTCAATATTCAGGATGTACACTGCATACAGGAGATACGGCTGGCATTTTGTTGCATTGACTAGCAAATAGAGACAGCTGTGGCACAATACCTATAGGGTATTATGTGTGATACCCGAAGCACATCATGGCGTTGACTGACAAATGATGGGGATAACTGTGCAATATTATGGGGTATTTGGGAACACGATGACCATAACTACCATATAAACAAATATTACTGCATATTTTCTAATATTTACACATTTGAATTGTCGAACAGAACACATACATTTACTGAAAATGACACGTTGGTAATAATGCATAGAATGTATTTTGAGAAAAGGCTTAACCGATATTTAGGAACAGAAGAGTTTATTTGCAAACCTTCGTAAAACTGATGTTCAGGGAGAAATGTGGGCCCTGATTCACAAAAGGACTCCTCACTTGTGGCGAAGGCCCCACATTCATGGCGGGGTGCTCGTACTGGTAGTGAAACCTCTGCAATGAAAAATGCAGCGTGGATGTACCGTCACCTATGCAGGCCCCGGTCACAACAAATGGCAAGCTGATTTTTGGAGACAAAATTAGTTAATGTACTTAACAACAGAGAACTGACATTTCTGGGGGGTAGTTTCATGTATTTTTAGAAATGTGCAAATTAATGTTTAGGCTAGGAAAATGATAAATGTGAGCATTTTCAAAATAGTTCAATATGGTGTTTGATTGATAATGTCTGCTGATGATATTGCATCATTTCCTTGGTTACATAGAAAACATTCTTGCTGGAATCTCCATGAGCTCATGCTTCATGTTTCAGCATTTTGATTATTTATATTGACAGATTTTCATAACAATATTATCATAGTACATTACTGCTATCTTAAACTTGAATTAGTGAGGTATCTAGTTCAATTTTAAACACAATGGGTCCAATTATTTTAGAGGATCCTATTGCTATCACCTTTGCAACTGTAACTGCTACGCAGCCACCTAATCTATCCAAGCAATCAGTGTACTGTACTCAATAATTGATGCACGCCTTCGGGATAACAGAACTGTTTTCATGTACATATATTCATCTAATTTTTTCCGTACATGTTAAATATTTCAATGTTCCTTATATGACCGTGTATCACTTCTTTCCATGTGTTACTTCAAATTTACAGTCTGTACTACCCTACTGCTATTTCGTTTATTCCCTGGGGCAGCATATAACTTTAAAGAAACTTTTCTAAACATTACAGACCGACTTAGTTTAGTGCAAGATTTACTGATCCTGGGCTCCCACACTTACCAAAGATTCTGCAAGCCTCCCCCTCCCCCCCCTCCCCCCACCAAGACCCTTTCCTTTCCAACCGTTATATAGGATCTAGTTTGCTCTTCAAATCTCTTTATGCCCTGATGATGACCCTGTAAATACCGCTCAGAGTTGAAACACTGTCGGCACTAAGGGGCATAAAGACATCCGTCAGGGTCTTACACGTCTCGGGAGCAGAATGATGGTATGTCCCAATGCCTACCTAAGAACCTTCCCAATCTCCAAAGATAACTAGAGGCTCGAAATGCTCTAAGATGGGGTAGGGGCTGGGACAGACAAGAAGAGACAGCCTCGTCCTGGTCTTCTATGATTCTCTTCCTTTACTTCTGAGTAGCAGCATTATCATCCAGTTGAGTAACTGTAATAAACAATGGGTAGCCTAATATGTGTTATCCTTACTAGTATCAAACATAATGACATATAACTAACAATACTGTCTGTTGTTATTCTTTTGTTTTGCATACCCATCAGGACTAAGGTTTTTGCTTCTCTTCTAGTTTCTTTCTCTTAATGATGAAGTTTTCTTTTATAGTCGATTTGTATTGCATCATCTTAGTATTCTCTTTAAGAATGTTATTTTCCTTCAATTTATAATTGCATATTTACACTACACGAACATTTACATAACTATAAAGTAGCGATGAGCAATTATGTTTGAACTTTTTCCCATATAGGGATACTTGCATGACTGAAGAATCTACATGGGAAAGCGACGAATGCTTCGCCAGCTGCCACAATGTTGACTTAGTAAGTATTTGGGAGAATTTCTCATTATTGTAGGCGTTCTTTTATGTGGAAGTCATGGAAGTCTTGGAGAACAAATGCTCTGAAGTTTTGGTATTGTTATGGAGACTGAGTGCACCTTGAAAATTTTTCTTTTAGCTAAGAGAAGCGACAACCTCTAACCTCCTGTGAAGGGACTCCGAGACTTGAGTTGCAGATAAGCAAATACGAGTCACGGAAATCATGGATGATTTATTCACTAGGAGTATTAGAAAAGGGTCTTACGAGCTTCTAAACAAAACTTTTCATGCCAAGTAACGCAATGACACCAATCCTTTGCATTTGGGCTACGAGACTCAAGGCGCAAATCCGTGTTGACGAGTCTCGGAAATCCCGTCTAGTAAACTGAGCTCATGCACTGCTAGAACATTACCCAACTATACTGACGATATACAGGTGCTCTAGCTACGGCGGGAGGATTATAAAAACCTTACTAATCCTGCAGTAATTATGCACCTAACACCTATAGGTCTAGTCAGGGACAAGAACTTGGAGAAATGCTCATTTTAGAACATGGCACGCACTTAAGATTCTTTCACTTCAGACATCTAGAAAATTGTAAGAATATAGTTACCTGCAGCCGCCATCTTGAGATTCCTTGTATGTAACACTGAAGCCCATCTTAAGGTAGTAGCACAGGCTACTTGATGTAATTTTCTGTGGTGTGATCTTTGGATCCTGACAATATCTCCCAGCAAGGGTGGGCCTTCACGTTGCGTTTTGGTAGGGATTTTTTTTTATAAAAGGCTCAAATTTATCTAGGAGCATGTGCATCTGTATAAAATTCCCAAGACCTCTCTTCAGGACCGACGCCTTTCCAATCCACTTTTTCTTTTTGAATCAAGTATCTTTTTCACTTCAAATTCCAAACTTGCTTTCACTTCCAATGGTTTGGTTGGTATTCTTTGTCCCAGATTTTGAGCTAACTTCTTAAGAAGTGACACATGAAAAACTGGGTGTATTTTTAGTTTCTGGGTTATCATCAAATGAAAGGTCACTGGATTGATTATTTTCTCTATGGAATATGGACCCACAAATATTGGTTGACATTTCTGGCTGTCTTTCAGTTTCAGATGTTTAGAGCTCAACCAACTCCAACCTGAAGATCTGGCCTGATTTTCCTTCTCTTCTCTGCGTGGAATTTATAACGTTCTTTGGCTAGTGTTAAGTTCTCGGCAGCTGACTCATGTACTGTGGTTAAATGTTGAGCTAGGTCTCCCACCACTGGCACTGTGATTTCTTTGGAACTAACTAAAGAGTTCAGGTGTCTTCCATAATAGAGAAAAACTGTGAATAGCTAGTGGTGGATGTCTCTGTTCTCTGTTAGGTCACCAGAATTGATACTTAATCAAATCTTCAGTTTTATGTATCCCTTCATGCCCAGCTAATGGACTGTTGTAACATTCGTATAAAATGTTTTCCTGTAGATCTCGACTTGGTATGCTCAAAACTCAATCACAATATTGTAACTGGTTCGAAATCTCTCTATTAGATTATTCTTTAACATATTCCCAAATTTCTGCTGGTCATCTTTTTTTTCATCATTTCCAGACTTCTAGACTTCTAGTCGAAATAGCCTCTACAATCTGAGATTCTGGAATGATTCTTTGTATCTCGATTGAGTGCCTTGGTGTTTCCATATTAATTCAGGACAAGGCATCAGCTTTTCCGTTTTAATTCATGGATGATAAGTGATCACAAAAGTCATAATCTACAAACTACAAAGACCAATGTAATTGCCTTGGAGCGAGTGTTCCTGTGAATTTCAAGAATTATACGTTTTTATGATCCGTAAATACGATAACTGTGTGCCTTTCTTCCATCAAGTAGCGACTCCATTCTTTGAACACATCTTTGATTGCCAACAGTTCCTTCTCTATATTGGAGTAAATCATCTCTGCTGGGTTCAATTTTTGTGAACAATGGGCCAATGGATGAAGCTGACCTGTCTTTTTGTGTGTCTGAGACAGCACTCCATCATGGCTTGATCGGTTTCCACATAGAATGGTTCTGAGGGATCTGGATGGATCAAGATTGGTGCTGTCATGAATTCCTTCTTCAATGATCTAAAGGCTTCTTCCGCTTTTAGTGACCATTTGAAAGGAGCTCCCTTTTTAAACAATTGGGTGAGTGGAATTATTTTTGGGGAAAAGTTCTTGATACATTTTCTTTCGTAAGTGCCATTTGGATCATGCCTATCTGTATTGGTTCTACCACCTAGTGATTATTTGGAACCTCAGAATTTTCTGTTCTGATACGATCAAATCTTGGAATGTTTGGGTGAAAATCTTTTTTCTCTTTCCTTTTGGTTTGTCTGTAGTCTATTTCTAAGGTCATATCAATCAATGCAGAGATTTCGGCTGGTGGATTAAGGATTCGGGCCAAGCCATCCTTTAGCTTACCTTTAAGATCCCTATGAAATTGAGGTGCTCTTTTACCTTCTTGACATTTTGGCTCCACAATTAATTTATTGAATTGTGTCAAATAGGCCACAAGATCCTTATTGCCTTGACTTAGCTCCAATAGCTCATTATCAGTAGCTTGTGAAATCTTCCTTCTGTCAAAAATTCTGAAGAACTTTTTTTAAACTCCTCACAATTATAAAGAATAGGATTACCTCTTGAAACCAAGGGCATAGACAAGATTGCAAAATCCCCACTAAGGTATGGCAAAATAAAAGCCACCCGAGATTGTGCATCTGGGAAAATCAAAGATCGGCACATGAAATGAAGAGAACATTGAGTTAGAAATCTTTGGGCCTTCGGAGGGTCACCACTAAAGCCCTCCAAAGGGGCTAAAGGAATCACTGGGGTTGATGAGTGCATTACCTTAGTATGACTCTAGATGCTGGGTTTTATGTGGAAACTGGAGTTGAAGAGGCAAGACTCATTTCAGCTATGATTTCACCTATCTTGGCTGTTAACTGACGTTTTTCTTCTAGAAACTATGATGTCTTGTTGGAAACTTCTCTCACCACGACTAACCCTTTTTGTATTACTCCTAAAACCTCTACCAAATTTTTTATATATCGAAACCACTTCATGCCATTCTGCTCAGGAGAGTAGACAATGAAGTGGCACAGCAAGAGGGGGTGGGGTGAGGTCTGCCACAGGTGGCACAAGTTTGGATGGAGGCAGCCTCCACCTCTAATGTGCGTTTACTGCCCCCCCCAACAACTGTTCCCCCATTACATGTGTTTACCGCAGGGCAGCATAAGCAGGAATCGCAATGGGTGGCAAAGTGGCTAGCTATGCTATTGAGACAATGATGGCACTTCCCTCTGCTAGGGTCTAAAACTTCTCAGGAGCATAATGACAATAGGTCAGAATGCCTACCTAAGAACCTTCCCAACCTCCAAATGTAGCCAGAGGCATCAGGAAAGTGGCCCGTGATTAGAGAGGCATTAATAATTATGGTGAGTTGGTGGCTGATCCAAGGTTGAAGATTAGGTGGTGGCAGGGGTCAGTGGGTGCTCCTGGGTGGATGGAATTCATAAGGGTAGTTTTGTTCGATGAGCTGAGTTTTGTTCATGCAGTGAGCAAGTGGTTGGCGCTGGCGGTATTGGTTGATCGGAGGCTGGGGAGGTTGGAGGGTTGGGGATTGAAGTTCTTATAGATGGTTGCAATCTTGTTGTGGAAGTGTTTGGCAAGGGTGTTGTAGAGTTCCTTTGATGAGCGGATTGAGTTTTTGTGATTCCTTGTGTAAGATATGATGTATATCCTTTACACAGAATGATTCTTTCCTGGAGTGACTATTAATGTTTATCAATGTTTACAAAATTGATGGTTTATGGTTTCTAAAACCTTGTTCACATGCATTTTTTTAGATTCATAGGCCCCCCGAAGAAGGGCTTCACAAGCCCGAAATGCATTGGGCATCCAGTGAAAGATATGGGAATGCAGTTTTGAATTCTTCAGTCTGAAAAAATAACTTTTATGTATTTTATTTGTGACCAATTATTATAATTTTTCCATAAAGAGAAGTCGATGGAAAAATAACTGAGTTTGTTTTTGTCAATCAAATGTATGATTAAGCTTTATGTTTCACATTTGAATAAAATATTGTTTAGAATTGTGCAACAAGAAGCTTTAACAGCGAAATACAGGCGGAAGACTATCTTCGAGAAATCTCAGAGACAGCTTCTCGAAATCCAGGGAAATAATCTAAATCAGATTTAAAGACTTGTAGTAAAAGGAATATATAAGATGAATTAACTATTGCAATTTGTATCAAGTAGAAGGTATATATTGGGGAAGCGTGGACTTTTAGCGGAATGGCAGAATGGTTTAGGGAAATGAAGTCTGAAAGTTATTATGAAATGTAGGCTTAGGGTCAACTATAAAAGATAAGCATACTACTTATACTAACAAAATAGCCTAGCTCGCAGAGCCCGTTTGCCCGGATGTCGCACCCCTCGTCCAGACAGGCCCAGGTAACCTTCAAAGATGGTGGTGGGAGGGGGGGGAAAGGGGAGGGGGGAAGGCCGGACAGGTTAGACATACAGGGAAGTAAATTTATGTCAAAAAGAAATATGAATTGAATTTGAATTTGAATTTAAAATATTTATAAAGCGCTGCGTTCACCGTGCGGTTTCTTGGCGCTATGGAGACAACTTTTACAGAGAGAAGCAGTAGATACTGATGTCGTGAGATGGGCTGAGAATAGTTCACAAAGGAAAGGCCTGTTTAAACAAGAAAGTTTTAAGATCTTTGCGGAAGGAGGAGTAAAATTTAGCAGACCGTAAGTGGTCAGGGAGGGAGTTCCAAAAAGTGGGAGCCAAAGTTGAAAAATTGGCCCCTCCCCATTTTTTGCGTTTGTAGCGTGGAATTTGCAGGAGAGACTGGGACGATGAGCGAAGCTCTCTAGCAGGGACATACTCCTTAATCAAGGAGGTAATGAAGGCGGGAGCAGAACCCTGACGAGCCTGAAAAACCATACAGCTAGTTTTAAAGAGGGATCGTTCCCTGACAGGGAGCCAGTGGAGCGCCTTTAATAAAGGAGTTGAGTGGTGGGAACGGGAGAGGCCATACACTAATCGAGCTGCCTGATTCTGAACCATCTGAAGCTTCCGTAGGCTGTACGCCGGGATGCCGTTGTACAGGGCATTGGCGTAATCTAGCCGGGAGTTTAAGTGCCAGGGGAGAAAAGAAACGGGAAACAGTGCGAATAGTACGAAGGGTGAGAAAACAAGAAGAAACAACAGAACTAATTTGAGAGTGTAGAGTGAGATGATTATTCATTTTGATACCTAGGGTCTTGACTGTGGAGGAGGGAGTGGGAGGGGGACCGAAAGAAGAAGGCCAGAATAAAGAGTTCCAGGGACTGGAAGAACCACCCGTAAGGACCAGCTCGGTTTTGTCCGGGTTCAGCTTCAGATGGTTGTGGTTCATCCAGTCCCTGATGAAAATCATAATAGTCTGAAAGTTAGAAACAGAGTAAGAAGAGGAAGAAAGATTGAAAATGAGCTGGAGGTCATCCGCATAGTTATATACGTTGACCTCCAGCTGCTGGAGTGCAAAGATTAAAGGATAGATGTATAGATTAAACAATAAAGGGGAAAGAGAAGAACCCTGGGGAACACCACAAGTGACTTTGAGTGGGGTGGCCGTGAGATCCCCCAGCCGAACCGCCTTGGTGCGGTCCCTCAGGAAGGACGATAGCCAAACCAGGGCTGAGCCCTCGATTCCCGCCGCTCTGACACGTGAAAGCAAGATGGAATGGTCCACCGTATCAAAAGCGGCGGAGAGATCGAGGAGCACCAGGGCCTGGTGTTTGTTTTGGTCCATGCCCTCCCTGAGGTTGTCCAGGACCGACACCACGACAGATTCAGTAGAGTGCCTAGGACGGAAGGGAGCCTGACGAGACGCCAGGGCCCCATTTGCTTCTACATGGGCACTGAGTACCGATGTAACATGGCGCTCAAGCACCATGCCCAAATAGGGCAGTAGAGAAATGGGGCGATAGTTAGCTGGGGCGGAAGGGTCCGCACCGGGCTTCTTCAAGATAGGCACTATTGTAGCCGATTTGAGTGCTGGTGTCACAACCCCCTGGGCAAGGGAGCTGTTAAGAAAAGTGATCGGGGGCTGAGTACAAACAGAATAAATCTGTTGGAGAATACGTGCCGGACAGATGTCTGCCGGGGAACCTGATTTAACCTTTGGGAGTATCTCCAGGAATACTTCTTCGGTGAGGGGGGGAATGGAAGAAAGACAGCACTGGACAGTAGGGGGAGAGGGTTCAACAAAAGTAAGAGAGGGGGGAGGAATATTGGCCTTGATAATAGTAATTTTTTCCAAAAAGTAGGTATTTAACGAATCACACAAGGACTGGGTGGGAGGAGGTTTAGGTGTAGCCCTGTCAGAGTAAGCTAAATCATTAATTATAGTGAAAATCTCCCTAGATTTATTCTCTGCCACCAGAATTTTTGTTGAAAAGTAGGCAGTTTTAGCAGTTAGTATGGCTTTTTTATAATCACTTAATAGTGTGGAGTAGTGAATTTTTAATAGAGGACAATAGTCCCTTCTCCATTGCCTCTCCGCCTGTCGTAGGGCCAGCTTTTGTTCCTTCAAGTCTTCGCTGAACCACCGATTTAATTCCTTAGGTCGTCGAGTTGAAATCCGGCGAAGGGGGGCAATCGAGTCGCAGCCTCCAGCGAGCCAGGAGTCAAAAGCGGTGGCTTGCGAGGAAGAAGATAAGGTTGTCAGGTTAGGTGAGGAATTCAGGAGCAGGGAAGACAGTGAAGGGAAATCAACACGATTCCAGTTCCGCGCCCAGGTGTTTTTGGCGCGCGGAACCTTAGTGACAGGGTTGAGGAGAAGGGAGAAGGAGATTAGGGCGTGGTCTGACCAGGGACAAGGAGATACAGACATGGGGGAAACAGAGATATTAAGAGACCAGACCTGGTCTAATATGTGACCATGTATGTGTGTCGGAACATGTATGTGAGGGACGAAATTCAGGGATTGGAGTGATTCCGTGAACTGTTTGGAGGAAGTACACTTAAGGGGATCCGAGGGCCAGTAATTAAAATCGCCTAGCACTAGGACTGAGGCGTAGTTGACTGCCAAAGTGGCCAGTAAGTCCTGAAGGGCTGGTATAAACAGAGGGGAAGACTGGAGCGGTTGATACATTAAGAGACAAGTAAGCCGGGGAGAAAAAGACAGAGAGCGGACTACAAGATATTCAGTGGGGGAAACGAGGGGGGAGGGAAGAAGTTGAAAGTTATACTCGGATCGGGCAATTAGAGCCACGCCACCCCCTATCTTGCCCGCCGGGCGGTCTGCATGTAGAGCCACGTAGGGAGGGGGGAGAGCAGCCAAGAGTGAGGGTAGAGAGGATTCGCAAAACCAGGTTTCGGTCAAGAACAGTATGTCAGGCTTGTGGGAATCAAGCAGAACAAACAGCTCGTGATAGTGTTTAACCGCAGACCTTGTGTTAAGCAGGATAATAGATAAGGAAGGGGAAATACTTAAAGGGATCACAGGAAACCAGAATGTCTGGGATATAAAATATGGTACTCTTTTATTAGCAGCATGGCTGGGATAAAAATACTATCTCTGAATATTTGTGGTCTGAATGATCTTAAAAAAAGGCAAATGGTTGCAATTGGCCTACAAAACTGGGGAGCCAATGTTGTATGTATGCAGGAAACTCATATTGAAGGGTCCCAGAGCCAGCTGTTAAATATACTAGGATATAAATTGGTGTGTGCTACCTCACAAGGTGTTAAAATTAGAGGGGTTTCTATTCTGGCTAAAGGGAGTGGATTGGTGTTTAACAAATCTAAAACTGATAAGTTTGGCCGTTTGCCTATCACCGAATGCAGCTATCAAACAGGGCAAAAAATGACAATTTGTGCTATTTATGGGAGCAATACAGATGACCCCGGGGTTTTTGATGAGGTCTCTAACGAACTATCACACTGGCCTCTTCCGGTGTTGGTCTGTGGAGACTTCAATATACACCTCCCGGCCATCTGGTCCTTAACCCCTTCCATGCTCATGACGAGCTCAGCTCGTCATGGAGTGGCCATTCATTTCAATGGAAATTACATATAAATCCCCTGAGATGCCCTAGCATCCAAGTGGTTAAATGATGACTGGGTCTATAAAGGACGTAAACCCAAAGTATTCCGCTCTCTCAAAGACTTGTGTCTTATACATGGACTTGTGGATAGCTGGCAGACTTCAAACACCAACACCGGTGACCTTGGCTATACCTTTTATTCAAATCCACACCGCACGCATGCCAGAAATGACTATATTTTACTCTCAAATTCACTAGTCAGGAATTCCCAAACTGTTAAATTGCCTCGGGTACTATCTGACCACAACCCCCTTTTCGGTACACTGACTATTAGGCTAGTTAAATCAGAGCTTAGCCTGTGGTCATTTGAAAAAACATTACTGAACGACCCTCAGTATTGTATCCACATGAAAGACTGGATACCCAAGTTCCTAGCAGAAAACATTAATAGTACATCAATAGAGGTTGTTTGGGACACGTTGAAAGCAGTGGTCCGGGGTGAGACTATGTCATATTCCCTCAGAGCAAACACGCGAGAGAAAGAGGAGATGCAGAGGTTGCAGGATGAGCTTATGTCAGCAGAAGTAGGACTCATTAGTGTCACTAGCAATAGAGACACCACTGGGGACATCTCTAACACCTTAGCCCAAGTAGCGGTTGCCAAGGCAGCACTCACTAATATGTTTTCAGATAAGGCAATTCGGAAAGCCACGGCACGAAAATAATTAATATATGAATTCAATGAGCAAGTGGGGCATCAATTGGCGACAACAGGTCAATGCTAATCTAATATGGGAGATTATTGACCCAGTGGAAGGCCAGTTAAAAGACCCAGAGTTGATTAAGCAAGCATTTTGGAGGTTTTATAAGGAACTATATACGGATAACGGCAATGGAGACGCCACAGAAATAGAAAGGTACTTAGAGAATTGTGAAGTCGTAAAGCTTGAGGTAAATGCGCAGCTGGCTCTAGAGGAAACTCCAAACATGGAAGAGGTATTGACCGTGGTCAAGAGCCTCCCTAAAGGAAAGGCAACAGGTCTGGACAGCATACCTTCGGAGTTCTATGGCACATTTATAGACGAAATTAAACACATATTTAGGGATTTGATTATTCATATTTTTTCGGGGGGGGGGGGGGCTCCCAGTTCCTGGTCCAGGGCCAAAATTGTGATTTTCGCTAAAAAGGGGAAACCCCCAGAACATTTAGGATCATATTGCCCTATAACCCTTATAAATGCTGATTCTAAAATATACTCCAAAATCTTGGCAAACCGAATTGCACCTATAATACACAAAGTAATAGTCAAAAGTCAGCACGGTTTTGTCCCTGGAAGGTCAACGATAAATCATATCCAGAGGGTTATTACACTTTTTGACGGAACAGAAACTACAGGAGACCCAATGGCCCTGATCCTTTTGGATGCAGAGAAGGCCTTTGATAGGGTCTCCTGGCAGTTTCATTGGAAAGCAATGGCGATGGTGGGATTTCAAATCAAGTTTATTCAGGCGATACAAAAAATGTATAATAATCCTAGGGCTGTTGTATCTGTCAATGGAAGCCTAACTAAGGAAATTGCCGTCTCCAGGGGAACTCGCCAGGGGTGCCCTTGCTCGCCATTGCTCTTTGCAATATATATAGATTCTTTTATTCGCTATTTGGAGAAAAACAATCATATAACCCCCATTATATCACAGGGGTATCCGACAAAAACATTAGCATATGCTGATGATATTGCTATAGTTACCGCAGATCCCACAGTAGCAATGCTGATCATTGAGGCCGAGGCCAGGAAATTTGGGCTGGTTTCTGGCTACGCGCTAAATCAAGGAAAGACACAAATTGTCCTAAATCAAAAAATTGTAATGGATGATCCTAGGGTGGTGAAGGGAGCGGCATACCTGGGTGTCACAATTGCTTCAAAGTTAGAGGAAGTTGTTGACATAAATCTTAAGCCAATGCTGAATACGATACAAAAGGATCTACGACGGTTAGACAACCTTCACCTGTCCATTTTTGGAAGAGCAAATGCAATTAAAATGGTGTACTTTCCCAAAATATTATATTTATTCAGGGCAGTTTGTCTAGAGTTTTCTAATCAGTGGTTTACAGTAATGGAACATACTTTTTCTAGATTTATATGGTCATACGCTCAACCCCGACGGGCATATAAATATCTTACCCTTCCTAAGGACAGAGGTGGGTTGGCACTTCCCCATTTAAAGCGATATTACTGGTCATGTGTATTACTCTACAGTAAGGAATTATTACAAGAGGGGAACAAAACAGAGGTACATACCGCTTCAATCTTTCAGTTATTGGTGGGAAATTCCTGTTATGGCTATTTTTGGAGACACATACACGACAGTTACCACAAAAAGGTCAAATTCAAGACTCTTTATAGTTGTTTTAAGGTTTGGAAGGCTGTAAAAAAAAGTAATAGGAATAGGACGATTCTCATATTACACTCCGGTACTAAACAACCCAATTCTTCCACCAACAATCTTTAAAGATAACTGCGTTAATAAATGGTATAATTTAGGAATAACACAATTAGGGGATTTTTATACTAACCAGGGGATTAAATCTTTTGATGCTCTGAAGGGAGAATTGGTTTAGACTGGCGGGATTTTTTTAAATATCTCCAAATTAGTTAGTTCCTAATTCACAAAATTGGAGCAAGGACACTCGGGGAAGAATCTACTGTAGTAGAGACAATTATACATTCTAAGAAACATACAATAGGTGGAGTTTATGTGTCATTGCTGGACAGGTTCCCTGACGATTTAGCTAAAACGGCAACGAGGTGGCAAAGTAAACTCAAGATCTCTAAAGAAGGATTCTTATACTCTTATCAGCTAGCTCAAACCATTCTTATTTCTACCAAACTCCAGGCACAATTTTACAAAACCTGTTTTTTTCTTTACTATACACCCGATAAGATTGCAAAATGGGGAACCGGTAAGGGGACTTGCTGCCCAAGATGCAACCTATCTAAAGCAGACTGCATCCATATCTTTGCCTCTTGCCCGGTGTTAATACCTTTGATACAAAATATAGAGAGGTTCTTAACTTTTGTTCTTCACAGAAAGGTCGCCTTGTCACCAGAGGTAATGGTACTTCAGATAATCTTGAGAGCGGTCACGGTTTTATATTTGTTGCTATGGCTGTTTGGAGGCTATGTCTAGCCTCGGCTTGGCTAGACCCGCTACCGCCCACTTTTCAACAGTGGCTAGCCAGGCTTTTAGCTGTGCATAATATTGAGATAGCTATATATACGCGGAAAGGCAGACGGCGACGCGAAAGGGGCATGAAAATCTGGACTCCTCTCACACACTGGCGAGATCTACAAAACTGATTTATTATCAATGCTGTAATGTATTTATGTTATTGCTTTCATTGGTTTTTCGTGATGCTTGGAATATATTTTGTAAATTCTCTATAATGTATATTTAAATATGGCAAAACACAACGTAAAATTCATGATGTTAATGTACAGAATGTACACCTGTCCGTGGGGGGGGGGGGGGGGGAATTAAGATGTTAAAATCAATAAAAACATTAAAAAAAAAAATTAACACAAGTGGTCAATAATAATAGATCGTTGTCAAAGAAGACCCCAAGATTTCAGACCTCCAAGGATGCTCACTGTAGGAAATCGGTTTGAGGTGGCCAAAAATCAGCCAGCACTAACTGTTGTACCTTATTTGCTGTGCAACAAAGTGTTTTTGTTTTGTCTTCATTGAATTGAAGGATGTTAAATGTTATCTACCCTGTGACCTCCCGCATGCAGTTATAGAAACTATCACACAGAGTCGGGGTTTTAGGTTCAACTAATATAAACTGAGTGTAAACATTTTTTTTAAAAAGAATTGTGTCTAAAGGTAGTCAGCAATTGCCTTCAGGTTTCAACGGGTAATACAGGAGGTTTGTTAAGGGATATGGCACTATTGTTGCCCCCTTGACAGAGCTGGCTTCCTGGAAGCTGACCATGAAGGTGAACTGGACTGACGCCTATCAGAAAGCTTTTGATGCCCTGAAATCTGCCATGTGCATGGTGCCCGTGCTCAAGGCACCCAACTTCTCACAGGAATTTGCTGTGCAGACAGATGTTTCAGAGCATGATGTGGGAGCTGGGCTCTCACAACTGAATGATGAGGGCCTAGACCAACCCATAGCCTTCACTAGTAGGAGGTTACTTCCCCGGCAACAGAGGTGGAGTGCGATTAAACGTGAGGCTTTTGCAGGGGTCTGGGTGCTGAAGAAGCTGAGACCCTACTTGTTTGGGACTCACTTCCGGGTTCAGACCGACCACAGGCCCCTCAGATGGTTGATACAGATGTGGTGTGAGGACCCAAAGTTGTTGAGGTGGTCCATTCCCCTACAGGGGATCGACTTTACAGTAGAACACCCCTATGGTACAGAACACACCAATGCTGATGGCTGTCTAGATTTTTCCGCCTTAGTGAAGAGAACTTCCAAGAGGGTGGGTAAATCTCCCCACATTTCAGCTGTTAGACCTGGCATCCTTGGCCTGGGTTAACCCTGTATTTTTGCCTTTGCCTTTTGTGTTTTTACTGTGTGTGTTGGACTTCATTTTTGCTGGTCTAGATGCTTTGTGCACTTTTCCACTGCTGTTCAGTGCCAAAGTGCATATACTCCCTCTGTACATTATTGTCATGGATTAGTGTTTCCATAATTGGCTATTTGGTTTACTGTAAAGTCCCTAGTACAGTGCACTGTGTGTGCCCAGTGCCTGTAAACCGTATGCAGCTAGTGGACTTGCAGCACTGATTATGCCACCCACCCAAGCAGCCTTGCAAAATGGCCTCAGGCCTGCCATTGCAGTGTTTGTGTGCAGCTTGATACTGCCATGTCGACCAGTCAAGGGCACCCACTTGCCAGGCCCTACCCTTCCCTTTGCTTACATGTGAAACGTAAGGCATGTCCTGATGTGGGTGGCATGTCATGATAGTGAAATACTGCCAATTTAATTTTTCACTATTGAAAGGCTATCTGTCTCATAGGATAGAACGGCCGTTCATTTATAACATCTTATAAATATACCTTCCCATTGAGACATGATAAGAACATAACGTTTAGTATGCCTGAACTCAGAATATAAAGATGCATCTTTTTGTGAGTATGATTTTTACATTCTGTGTTTGAAAATATAAGTTTTAGAAAGTAGGTAATTTCTTCTTTAGCCATCTTGTGTGCCCCTGCTAGGTTTGTGTATTGTCTGTCTGGCTTTGGAGTGACATGGGCTTGGGATGTGCATTCTGTTCAGACAGCCCCTTGGGGGTATGAGGTATGCCTTGCCTTTCCAGGGTGAGTCAGGGCTGGGGTGAATAGACCTGGGCTGCTTTCAGAGTAGGGGGGGAGATTTATTTCACACCAGAATGGACCTGGTCTGCCTTGGACAATGCTATCTCCACCTCCTGCCTGGAAGCTGCACCAGAGAGGACAGGACTGGTTTTGGCTGGGAAAAAAGCTTCTCTCCCACCAGAGGCCAAAGGAATTTGTGCTATAAAAAGGAGGCCCGAACCCCAGACTTTTAGATCACTTCTAGAATTCAAGACTAACCTTAGCCAAGGAGGAGAGCTGGAGAAACTGAAGGAGATCTACTGCACATTTGCTGTGTGCTGTCTGGGGTTGGCCTGCAGTGGCTGTTTCTGACAAGGGATGGACAAGGACTTTGCTGTGTGCAGCGTCCTCTGCTTGAGGAAGATCTCCAAGGGCTTGAAGTAGAACTTGCCTACTGTTTTGAAGTCTCAGGGACACAAAGACTGCACCCCCAGTTCCCCCTGAACTCCACTGCTGGGAGTTCTGACATGCCAAGAGGTGCTTGTCGGTGTTCTGAGTCTCTGGAGGTTGTTTCTAGGGCTGAGAACTACAAAGACTGAAGAAACTGTGAGAATCACCTGGATTCCCACTCATCGCAGTAGTACAAGAAGAATTTTCGACACCTTGCCACAGCCGAAGAACTAACGCACTGAGGGGACGCAGCTGAAATCATTGCAGCGCCTGTTTGCCACTGCCCTGACTATCTCCGCGGATCTATGACAGAATATCGACTACAAAAATATCGACCTACAAGAATATCGAGTCAACAATATCGAGGGCAAAAATATCGACATCCTATCTACAACATGGTAAGTACAAAAATATCGAAAAAATAATATCGTTGTAAAAAATATCGATGTTAAAAATATCGATTTTTTTTTAATATATATAAATGTAAAAGTAAGTATATAACACTAATAAATAAAATATACATATTTAAAATTATCTAATAATGTTTAAAATTAATAAATAAAAATATATACATTAAAGATATAATATATATGTACTGAACAATAAGTATTAATAATTAATTTACTAAAAATACCCCATTACCCAAGAACTGAAAACTGACCCTGAACCCTAAAAATACCCCTTTACCCAAGAACTGAAAACTGACCCTGAACCCTAAAAATACCCCTTTACCCAAAAACTGAAAACTGACCCTGAACCCTAAAAATACCCCTTTACCCATGAACTGAAAACTGACCCTGAACCCTAAAAATACCCCTTTCCCCATGAACTGAAAACTGACCCTGAACCCTAAAAATACCCCTTTACCCATGAACTGAAAACTGACCCTGAACCCTAAAAATACCCCTTTCCCCATGAACTGAAAACTGACCCTGAACCCTAAAAAATACCCCTTTACCCATGAACTGAAAACTGACCCTGAACCCTAAAAATACCCCTTTACCCAAAAACTGAAAACTGACCCTGAACCCTAAAAATACCCCCTTACCCAAGAACTGAAAACTGACCCTGAACCCTAAAAATACCCCTTTACCCAAAAACTGAAAACTGACCCTGAACCCTAAAAATACCCCTTTACCCATGAACTGAAAACTGACCCTGAACCCTAAAAATACCCCTTTCCCCAAGAACTGAAAACTGACCCTGAACCCTAAAAATACCCCTTTACCCATGAACTGAAAACTGACCCTGAACCCTAAAAATACCCCTTTCCCCATGAACTGAAAACTGACCCTGAACCCTAAAAAATACCCCTTTACCCATGAACTGAAAACTGACCCTGAACCCTAAAAATACCCCTTTACCCAAAAACTGAAAACTGACCCTGAACCCTAAAAATACCCCCTTACCCAAGAACTGAAAACTGACCCTGAACCCTAAAAATACCCCTTTACCCAAGAACTGAAAACTGACCCTGAACCCTAAAAAAAAACCCTTTCCCCATGAACTGAAAACTGACCCTGAACCCTAAAAATACCCCTTTACCCATGAACTGAAAACTGACCCTGAACCCTAAAAATACCCCTTTACCCAAAAACTGAAAACTGACCCTGAACCCTAAAAATACCCCCTTACCCAAGAACTGAAAACTGACCCTGAACCCTAAAAATACCCCTTTACCCAAGAATTGAAAACTGACCCTGAACCCTAAAAAAACCCCTTTCCCCATGAACTGAAAACTGACCCTGAACCCTAAAAATACCCCTTTACCCATGAACTGAAAACTGACCCTGAACCCTAAAAATACCCCTTTACCCAAAAACCCAAAAATTACCCTGAACCCTAAAAATACTCCTTAACCCAAAGGTAAATAATATTATTTAATTAGCAATTAATAATTAATTAACAATAACAATAAAATAAATATATTAGCACATAAGCTGTAATTAATATAATTTAATAATTAATATCATTTTCCCCAATTAATTAATTAACAGTAACTAAAAATTATATATATAAATAAATTACTCTAATAATGTAATTAACTAACTAATATTATTTAATTACCAATTAATTACTAATTTAAAATATGTACCAAATTATATTAATTAATTAACTAATTAATATTAATTATTTGCCAATTAATTAGTTATAAATATTTAAAAACATATATTAATTAATTAATTATTATTAAATTACTCCCCACCCTATTCCCCTATAAACCCACATCCCGCTACAGAAAATATATATCAATTAATTATTTCCCAATTATCAATATTAATTAGCAATTAATTATAATTAATTAATTAATCCTACTAATTACTAATCAACTTACCATAATTAAATTACTTCCCACCCTATTCCCCTATAAACCCACAACCCGCTCCGGTACTAAAACATCAAATGTCCTTATAAATTTCTATATTATTATAGAAAATGTATACACATATAATAGTAATTATTTTAAATACTTAAATTAAACATATAACACATACATAATAAAAAACTATAAAATAATACAAATATCGATATTAGTGTCATCGAAATTATTAACATCGATATATATGCTATCGATATTACCAACTTCGATATTACTTACATCGATATTAAGTATTTCGATATTACTTACCTTGGGTCGATATTCTGTCCTACGATATTCTTGCCTTCGATATTATGCTCCTTCGATATTACAGACTCGATATTATGGTAAGTCGATATTTCCAACTCGATATTTTGACTGTCTACCATCTCCGCATCCCACATCTTCACGCATTGCATCGTCCCGGATCGTCACACATCACAACAAGATGGCGAGTCTGTTGCATCGTTGGAACCAACACATCACCTCCCCTACCTCCCCTGAGTGTAAGGAACTGACGCATCACCTTCCCTGTGACCCTTTTTGCTTGTAGTTTTGACGCATATAAGGTACTTTGTGCTGAAAGTGTTGCATCCATTATTTTCTATGGACAGAACTGTTTGTACCTTTCAAAAGTTATATTTTGAGTTCATACAAACGTTATTCTCCATAACGTGTGTCTTCTGCTAAAAGACCACATCTAGGCCCTATCACCTCAGGTACTGGAAAACCACACCCCTTTTGATCTTACAGCTCAGCCCGTTTACATTTCAGGATTTTGAATCACCCATCATTTTGAGAGGTCACTGAGGAAGTCATTGTGCGTCAATTCCCACTGCGGCTCATCACTGCTATCCGCCCCCTCTTTTCTCAGACGTGCACTGTATTTCTGTACCTCAATAACATATACTGAGTAAAACACCTGTTAGACTTGGCATCCTTTGGCGTGTTTCCCCTGAGTTTTTGCTTTCTGCCCTCCCGGTTTTTACTCTGTTTTTGCTGGTATAACGTTTCTGCGCGCTTTTCGCGCTGCTGATCAGTGGTAAAGCACTGGTGCTCCTGTGGTAAATTGTGTTATGATTGGATGTGTGACTTACTTCTCATTCCCCAATAAAGGGCACTGCGAGTGCCGGAACTTGTGAGTCAACCGCTACTCGTGGGCCTGCAGCATGGATTGTGCCACCCACGTACGCAGCCCGGAAAAGATATAAGTAATTGAAGTTTGGTATGCCTGAACTCAGCGTCTAAAGACGCAGCCTTTAACGAGGGTGCCCTTTTCATTCTGAGTTCATAGAGGCCACTTTTAGAAATGGGTATTATTTTGCTCAGTCATCCCGTGTACCTCTGCTGGAATGTGGATTGCCTGTCTGGTTTTTGGACAACAGATGGCTAGGAAGCTGGGTGGCTCCCGATAGTCTAGGTAGGACAGGAAAGGGCTAAATAGACCTGGGTTATGATGGGGGGAAGAGGGAGGAGATTTCCTTGCACCTCAAAGGGCCTGGTCTGCCTCTGATAAAACCGTCTCCACCTCCTGCCAGAAATTCACGCCAGAGAAAGCCCAACTGGTTCTGGCCGGATACCGACACCCTCTGCCTGGAAGATCAAATAATTTTTGTGTACAAATACTGGGTCCCACCCCTGAACTTTAGAACTTATCTGGATCAAGAAGACTGCACCGAAGAAGATCGGGAGAAGCTGCTAAAAGGAACGACCGCTTGGCTGCATTCTTTGCTTGGCTGACCTGCAGTGGCTGCTTCTGTCTTGGGCAGTGAAAGGCCTGGACTGGACTTTCTGCAAACCCAATTGGTGAGAATCTCCAAGGGCTTGAGGTAGAGCTTGCCCCCTATTCACAAAGTCTCAGGAAGAGCAAAGACTTCAGGTTCTTCGACCCGCAGCACTGGGGACTGTGTGTTTTGTGCTGCAACGCGAAGAACGCCACTTGATGACGTCTACGACTACCCTGCCGAACCCATGTCCTGAAGGCACCACAGGGGTCACCGCTGCACCGTGACTTTGGTCTCACCCACGACGCCTGCTGATTCCATTACCGAACCGATGCTCAGACAGCAACCTGTGAGCACCGCACTCCTCACCGCCTTGCTTCACGCCGAAGCTTTGGCACCGCACAGGACACCGCCGCCATGCCACACCGTGACCCTAGTCTCACCGATGACGCCGGCTGATGCCATCACCGATTCGCTGCTCGCACTCTGCACCGATTCTACAAGACAACGCCGTGGCCTTCCTGATGCCGCCACTACCCATTAAAACCGACGCAGCTGCTTGACCCATGGTTTGGGGGCACCGTTTGTAAGTTACATGATGCACCGCCCTCATCCCACACCACAGCTTTGGCCCACCAACAGCCGGTGTAATCAACTCTAGTTCGTCAGCCGACTACAGCGCTTCAGCAATGATACACCGCTGCTTGCACTGTGACCTGCTAGTACTGTGACAAGCACCGCCTCCATCTCGCACAGCGACCCTGGTCTCACGGACTATGCCATCTGATGCTGCCACGAGCTGCTGCGTGCACCATGACCTGAGGGCACCACACGCCGCACCGCTGTGCTTCACACTGCAGCACCCAACGCCTGTTGGCACCAGCACTCCGGATCCCATCAGAAAGTAGCTCGACCTGCAACGCGAGTGACTTCAAGGGCCACATCGCCCTGCATCTCTGAAATGTACTGGTTTAGGATTTTCCCGACACCGTAGTTGGCCGGCAATCCCGCAGTCAGCGAGAACTGTTTTTGAATTTGTGTGCTCACAATGCCGTGGAAGCCCGGACAGAGCTATCCACACAAGGAACTCTTTTTAATCAACGTATTTTTGAACTCTGAACTTTTAAGCATAGTATTGTGGATTTTCATAGTTTTTTGTCTGGTTTTAATTATATAAAAATATTAGATATTTTTCTAAACTGGTTTGGTGTTCTTTTGTGGTGCGTACACTGTCTTACTGTTGGTTATGTGAAAATGCTTTACACATTGCCTCTAAGATAAGCCTGGCTGCTCGTGCCAAGCTACCAAGGGGTTGAGCAGGGGTTATTTTAGACGTGTAACTCCCTTATCCTGACTAGAGTGATGGTTTTTGCCTGGCTTTGGCCTGCGCCCTAGCCTACCAAAAATCTCATTTCTAACAACACCCCCAACAAATGTATTCCCACCAACCAATCCTCCATCCTCATATCCCAGCACTGTGGGTTTGAAGCTACCCACCATCTCAATACGCTAATAGCCTGTTCCCCACAAAATGAAAACCAATCCATTGTAACACTAACTAGTCAAGAAAATATCAAAGGATTCAGACCTAGCTTAAATAAATCCCCTTTTGAAGTTCAGTATTCTCCATATGTGAAAGTAATAATGTCAGTTCAATTTAGTTTTATCAGCGTGCAGTTCATGTGCACAGTTTTCAGCACACTTCCTTATACTACATGAAATCTCACTGGTGCTTGTCAATAGTTCATCTGCCTTGGTAGGTGTCTCCACCTCAGTGGTGTCAGTGTTAATTTGTCCATTTGGAGTGTCCGGCAATCGACCACCACTGCCTCATCCAGAAGGTCGTCCCCATGCCTTGACTCTCTGAGAGTTATGTGGTTGGTGTGGCTACTCCCTCTTGCTCTGGTTGAGGACCAACACTGTATTAGCCTCCATCTCTCCAGTCAATCCCAGGTGTAATCTGGTGAAAGGAACTTCCACGACCTCCCATCTACTATGATCTTGAGCTTAGCTGGGAAGGGGATCAAATACTTGACATCCTGCTCCCTTAATACCTTCTTCACTGCTCTAAAGAATTGTTTTTTCTAATCGACAGCCAGGGTAAAGTCAAGATAGAGCCTAATGGCGGTGTTGTCAACTCAGATCTTAACTCTACATGCTTTCTCGCAACCTGTAGGATAATATCTATCTTGATGGTGGCCCCAATTCTCAATCAGTCCAATTCTCCTTTGATTCTCCCCACAGTTTGCTGTTGACTCACTGGTATGATGGACCCTCACTGCCCATTCAATGTCCCCTTTCCTGCTGGAAGCAGTCGGTGACAGATTGAAGAGGTGGGGAACAAAGAGGTGCACCATAAAATCTCTACATTGGGCCACCAACACTCTTTATTGAGTCTACACTCAGACATGGGGCTCCTCTATCCATGCCCCTTTGTGCTGTTTAGGCGTGGATCTCCTTTTTAGATGTTGCCTACACAGCGCATGCAGTGTGCTTCAAGACATATTGTTTACAATTCAATAGACTTAAATTCTGCCCACAGCATACCGTTAGTTCCTTTTGTTGTCATTCTCATTTGCAATGTTTCAATTGTTTAGGTCCCGTAGGCTTGCCTTCCTTTCTTATGTTAGCTCCTACCTAGAGCATGGACCAAGTACTTGTGTTCTTCCGTGTCTTTTTCCCCCTTGTCTTATTGCAAAGCATTATTTTGTTTAATTTATAAACATTTTTTCCCTGACGTGCAATGTGCTTTCCTACTTTTAACACAGACATACAGCTTCTTATTTATGACCCTTACACTCACAAATGTACCACTATACTCTATGCCAGTCTACCTCACTCCACTCCACTCTACTCTATACAAGTCTACATAGAGTAGAGTTGCATAGAGTACTCTACAGCAGTTCACTCTATTCTACACCAGTCCACACAATGCATCTCTACTGTATGCCACTTTTCTCTATGCCACTCTATGCCATTTTACTCCACGCGACTCCACTCTATGCCACACCACATCACTCTACTCTAATCTAAGCCACTCCATTCCACACCTTTCTACTTTATGCCACTCTACCACCCAACTGTATGATACTCTACTCTACGCCACTCCACTCTATGCTACTCCATTCCATTCTACGTCACTCTGCAGCACTCTACTTCACTCTACACTACTTCACTCCACTCTACACCCCTCCACCCTACTCTATGCCACTTAATGCTACTCCACTCTACTCCAATCCACTCTATTCCACCCCACCCTATGTTAAACCACTCTTCTCTATGACACTTTATGCTACTGCTCTCTACTCTATGCCACTCCACTCTACGCCACTCCACTCTACTCGACTCCACTCTATTCCACCCCACCCTATGTCAAACCACTCTTCTCTATGCCACTTTATGCTACTACTCTCTACTCTATGCCACTCCACTCACAGCCTCTCCACTCGCTGCTCTACGCCACCACCTCTACATCACCCTACTCTACTTTATGCCACTCCATGCCACTCTACTCTATGCCACTCTAAGCCATTCCACTCTACTCTATGCCACTCCACTCTATGGCATTTCACTTTATGCCTCCGCAGGCTACTCTACTCCACATCATTTTGGTCTATGCCACTCTACTCTACAGTAGCAGGCTAAGCTACTCTATGACTGACTAAAGGGAGAACAACGGTCTAAAGAGTGTGACAGAAAATACCTATGTTGGAACACTTACAGTTCACCAGTTATACATAACTTGTCCAATCCAAGGCTAGAGTAAGGTTTCCATCAGCCCACCCATTTGGCGGAACTTCGTCATCTGGAGAACCAGGAGAGAAGGGTTGCATATAGCCAAGTTAGTACAAAGGCTAAATGTACAAAAGTACTGGACCTCCTACTCTCTGGATGACTCAGCCTCTATGTTTATCCAAGGTATATAAGGACCGGTGGAGTGCAGTGCAAGTGCACTCCACTTTAATCCAATTTACTCCACTCTACTCTACAACCCTCCTTCCTAGGCTATTCCATTCTATGCCACTCAAGGTCACTCTACACCACATAACTCTACTCCACGCCATTCTACTTCACACAGTGGCACTATATACCAGCCTATGCCACACCACTCTACTCTACGTCACTGTATGCCACTCTACTTAATGTCACTTTACACCACTGCACTCTCCACTCTACGCCCTCCACGCTATGCCACACCACGCTGCTCCACTCTACTTCATTCTACTCCACTCTGGTCCACTCCACCTGCTTAATGCCACCCCGACCCACGCAACTCCATTCTATGCCACTCTACTCTATGCCACTCAGTTCTATGCCACTCTACTCAGTGTCATTATATGGCAGTATACGCCAATTCACTCTATATCACTCCACTCTACACCACTCCATGCCACTCAATGCCATGCCACTCTACTCTACGCCACTCTATGCCAATCCACTCTATCCTTTGACAGTTCATGCCACTCCATGCTAATGTACTCCATGCCCTTCTACTCCACTCCACCCCTCTCTATGCCACACAACTCTACTCTACGCCGCTCCACTTTACCCTACGCCACTCTATGCCACTTCGCTCTACATCACTCCACTCTATGCCACTCTAATCTACGCCACTTCACCCTACGCAACCCCCTCTACTCTACACTACTCCTCTCTACTCTACGCACCTCCATCCCTCACTACTTCATTCCACTATACGTAGCCCCGCCCCACTCTATGCCACTCTACATCACCCTACTCAACAACACTATACTCTGTGCCACTCCATTCTACTCTATGCTATTCCACTTTACTCTATGCTACTCCGCTCTACACCATTCCATTCCACTCCACTCCACTCTACACCACTCTACTCAACTCCAACTCTAGGCTATACCACCCTACTCAACACCACTCTACTTCACTCTACTTCAGGCCACCCCACTCTATGCTACTCTACTTTACACCACTCTATGCCATTCTACAAGATACCACTCTATGCCACTCCATTCTATATGAATCTTATCCACGCCACTCTGCTCTACCCCACTCTACTCTGTGCTACTGCATGACATCCCACTCCTGACTGCGCCAACTCTGCTCCACTCTATGCCACTTCACTCCACATAATACTACTCTACGGTACTCTATGCCACTCAATGCAGCACTCTACTCCACTCTATGCCCATCTACTCCATTCACTCTACTACACTCTACTCTACCCCACTCTGCGCCACTCCACTCTATAGCAATCTAATCTCTGCCCCTCTTTGCATGTATTTGCGGCAGGTAGCCAGCCACTCCAAAACCCAAGAATACAGTTAAATAGTAGATTAACAATATGTGCTTTCTTTCTTTTCCTTGTCGATCAGTTATGATAAATGTGTGCTTTTGAGTACTTGTGTATTTAGTAGTGTTTTGAGTGGGTACAGAATAATAAGAATTGATTAGAAAAGGGGAACTGTACGTTGTTATTTAGGGTAGTGGACATGTGTGCCTGTTAATTGTGTGAATTTGATTGAAATAAGGGAAAAGTTTGAAAAGGATGTTTAGGAGTATGTATGATAAATAAGTTATTCTCAGTGCGACTGAAAAGGAGTGGTTGCCTCGAAGTTGCCCACCCCACTCTCAGCTCCAGGTTCAAACGCACAGTCACCTAAATGTCAAACAAACTGACTCAAACCAGCCCAACTGGCTTATCAGAAGCATTGAAGTGGCCTGTCCGGAGATTTCTCCCTGCAGTCGAGTTTCGCGAGGCCTCATGGGCAGGTCTTTCTCGGGTTATTCTTCGGATCATGTGATTTGCTGTGTGTGTGTCAGCGGAGGTGCAGGGAGTTCATTGTAATGGGAGGGGCTCCCCCACAACTGCAACACATGCCACATCAATCACACTGCCTGTCGGTCCTCTCCTGTGTCTAGTGATCAGCTCCCGCGGGAGTCTGAAGTTTCAGCCTCCCGCTTCTGAGGGTGTGGGTGGGAGGCGTGTGTGGGAGGGGGCTGGTTTCTGGGTCTCATTCATCACTTGGGGGACCAGGTCACTCCAGACAAGGAAACACTTGCCCAAATATTTTAGCTCTCTGTTCCCCTCAGGTCACATACATTCCAAGCAGAGAAACGCTTTTAAATGGGCGGAGCCAACCTCACTGAACCCCCCTGGTGCACTCCGCACGTGGCTTTCACTTGTCAGAAGCTTTTGTTATTGTTGACTGGTGTGGTAGATAGTATTTGAAGCTGTGAGAAGTTAATGCCTTTGCCAGTCATAAATCAAAGAGGCCTTTATTGTTCTCGAGAATAAAACACGGATCTGTTGCATAATTGCGTTGCTAGCACAAGAACATTTTGTTCATCTAACTTGTAAGCTTTAATTTTTTGGATCGAAACATCGCAGCAGGGTTGAAAAGCGACCCACCTTTGTAAAAAAGGCCAGTTTTGAAAACACGCTGGATAGGTATTTTGCACAGTAGTGTAGACTACAAGCATTTGTGTTTGCTGCAGGTAATATCTGTTCTAATATTATTTATTTTATTTATTTATTTATTTAATGTGATTTTCTATAGCGCGAACATTACCGTAAGGTGTCAGAGCGCTTTACAAAAGAACCAGTTGTTATACATAAGGATTTAGGATTACATGAGTTACATGAAAGATACAAACAGGATTTTTTTGTGCAAATGTACAAGTTGTAAAGTCACACATGGAAGAGATACAAATAGTTGGATATTGTCTTGCAGGCTGTGAGTCACAGATTGTCCAGGAATGCCCCGCCACGACTCCCCGAATAGTTCCCCGGTGACAAACCAGGATGTGTCCCTCAATGGCGAATGCACGAACCAGGGCCCCAGTGCCCACATGCACGCCGACCGCCGCAACCGTGCGACACAAGGCGGGCGCGAGAACTCAACAGAAAACACTGGCCCACTTGGGCAAAAAAACGCCCATAAACTGCTGAAACAACTGTCAGACCAGCCCATCGGGCACTGCTTGATTGCCCTATAGGCCAGTCCAACCCCCGATTACAAGTAATGTGAGCAGCCATGGGTACTCGCAAACATTTTCCCAGGGGCCGCAAAGTTGGGTCTGTGATATGACTGAGGGCCACGACGCACTGATGCCAGCAGAGTGGCAGTCAGGGACTGGAGTGAAGGGGGGTGGGTGTACGGGAAGTGAAGCATATACATCTTGGGGCAGATTTACAAGAAAGTGACGCATCTATGAAGATGCGTCACATTCCCTTCGCCACTTTGATAAACCCTTGCGCCACTATGGATGCGCGGTATTTATAATACGGTGCACCATGGCGCAAAGATTGACAGATCTGTCAGAAATTCTGAAATGTTTGTTCTACCTATTGTGGCAGAGTGCTGGTCCATTGCTAAATGTGATTTTTGCATCCATTTGGGAAGTAATTTTGTACCCGCTAATCTCCACCTCATGAGCTCAAATGGTGTTTTTTCCATGTTCTGGTGTACAGTTGTGCGGTATGCCCAAAGCATTTCCTTGATTTCCCCTGGACAGAGTGATTTGAAGCAAGAGCAAGCTGCATAGTGCCCTTGACCAACCTATTTACCCTCTCGCACAAACCGTTACTTTGGGGATTATAAAGTGATGTTCGCAAGTGTTTTAGACCCAGATGTGCAAAATACTCTTCCATCTCTTTCGATGTGAACTGTGTGCCATTGAAGACAACAAAAGAGATGACTGGGCTGTTCCTTAGGGAAGGAAGAAGGAAAGGGTCACTAGGGAAAAAATGTTAGTGCTCAATGGAGGACAACCCCTGGGTATCCAATTTGTTCGATATAATGGCCTCACAGACCCTTGCGAGTGTCATGCTTCATCATCGGCAATGCTCCTCGTTGGGCAGGCGGTGCAATGCCCAATGGGCTCACCTCAAAGAGGGGCTCTTTATCGGAGATCTTTTAGATCCAGAATAAAATTGCTTTCCGGTACCTTGTGCCACATTTTATCCTCACCCACACTATCTACTCTGTCCTGGCCCCTCACCCCCACTTCACCCATAGGCAGTTGGATAAAAGATCTCTGATAAAGAGCCCCTCTTTGAGGTGAGCCAGTTGGGCATTGCACCGCCTGCCCAACGAGGAGCATTGCCGATGATGAAGCATGACACTCGCAAGGGTGTGTGAGGCCATTATATCCAACAAATTGGATACCCAGGGGTTGTCCTCCATTGAGCACTAACCCTTTTTCCCTAGTGACCCTTTCCTTCTTCCTTCCCTAAGGAACAGCCCAGTCATCTCTTTTGTTGTCTTCATATCTGGGGCTACGACTGTGGCCGGACCTTCCATTCCCTTCTCTTGTGAATGGTAATCAATGCCAATGTGGAGAAGTGTGGCTCAGGGGTTAGAGGCGGCAGACCCGGAAGCTGAGATCGGCCCTGGACCAGGGTTCAATTCCCCGCCTCGGCGGGTCTTGGGCTCAAAAATTCCACGGACTCGATAATTCTCGCTCCGGTGCCTTCTCGACTCACGGGTTCACACTCTGCGACTCTGGGCAATAGCTTGCTTAATCTCCACAACGGCCCCTCGCGGCGGGATGCCTGGCTTTCACCTTGTGGATACCCTGCCGGGGTTATCTCACAGGGGAATACCAGGATGGGTTCCCTAAGCAAGCGCCAGGAAACCCTTTGTGGGTAGCTGTGCGCTATATAAGCTCAAATACATTTACATTTATTTACTGGATCACAATTGATTCTTGTCTTCCCCTACCTATTGTTACATCAACTGTGTGCCATTGTTTGACAAAACTATAGCTGGAATCCCTTCCAAAAATATCATTAAGCACTTTAATGGTTGATTGTGCATTAATATTCTTTAAAAATGCAACATCAACCCACCTTGAAGCAGAATCCACTAGTACCATTGCAAATTTCTCACTCTCCTGAAGCTCATGGAACGGGCCTATGAAATCAATACAGACTTTCTTCCAGCCGCCATCCTCAGATACTACTTGTCCACCAAGTCGAGCCTTTGCTCCCACCTGAAGTCTTTATTCCGACTCCCTACATGGTTCACAGCGTTCCACCCAAGCCTTGACCTGTGAATCGATGGCTGGCCACCAAAAGTTCTCTTTAAGGCGTCTTGCCGTGAGAGTCTGGCCTAGGTGACCTTCATGTGCTAGGCCAATAATACGAGATCTCAAGGAAACTGGAGGGATATACCTTTCCCCTCTGACTAGGATGAAATCACTATGCATGGATGTTTCGTCTTGCAGTTGTACATAGGGTCTAAGATCAGGAGACACTGTGCTCAGTCTAGACACTCCTTCCCTGCATACCTTAATCAGACTTCCTATAAGCTGGTCTTTCTTCATGGCCTGTACCCATTCATCTTTAGAAACAGACTTTGAAAGATCTCCTTCCAGATCCTCCAAATAAGCAACAACATTCTCAGTCTCAAACTCTTCTGGTCTAACCTTGGTGTCTGGCAACCCGGATAGACAATCTGCTACACTATTGCTCCATCCAGGTACATACTCTATGTTGCATGTAAAGTCTTGGACACTAACGGACAACCTAGCTAATCTGCCCAAACAATTTTTAATTCCCCCAGGAGCCAGGACTTTTAACAGATGTTTGTGGTCAGTCCTGAGTGTAAATTGAACTCCCCACAAATAAACTCTAAAGTATCTCGTTGCCCATGCAGCTGCTAATGCCTCTCGCTCGATGACCGAATAGTTCCTCTCACATACGGTCAAAGAACGTTCAATTGTGCACCTCGTTTCTGTTGTAAAACTGCACCAATGCCTAGCGAGCTTGCATCCACAGTGAGAAATGTAGGCATAGAATGTTCGAAACTTGACAAAATGTTTGCATTTACAATATTGTTCTTAATTAGTTCAAAAGCATCCCTTTGTGCTGCCCCCCACGTAAATACTTTGCCTTTCCTCAATATGTCTCTCAGGGGTTCGACCTTTTCTGCAGAATTGTGCACAAATTTTGCATAGTACTCCACCATGCCCATAAATGAACGAAGTTTATCCTTGTCATCAGGTTGTGCTACATTACATATAGCACTAACAAGATCTTTTTTGGGTTGAATACCATTCCCAGTAACATGGTACCCTAGATAATCAACTTCTTTAGCTGCAAAGACACATTTGTCTTTGCGCAATGTCAGCCCAGCCTTTGTTAGGCACGACAAAACTTTCTCCAAAATGCAATTGTGGTCATTCAAGTCTAGGCCATATATCAATATATCGTCTTGAAAAAAACAACTCTTTCAATATTCTTGAGGATGTCAGTAATAATCCTTTGAAATGCACTCGCAGCAGAACAAAGTCCAAAAGGTAGTCTCTTGAACTGATATGTGCCCTCTGGGGTGATGAACAAAGTATACTCCTTAGAATCTTGATGGAGTTTTATCTGGTGGTAGGCGCTTCGTAGATCAAGTTTGGAGAACACCTTACCACCACCCAAGCTTAATACAATTTCATTGATTTTGAGCAGAGGAAAATTATTAATCACTACTGCTTTGTTCAAGCTTCTCATATCAACACAGAAGCGCAATGAGCCGTCCTGTTTTTGAGTGATAACGACCAGAATTAACCATTGTGTTGCTTCCACTGGCTCAATAATGTCCTCTTCCAACATTTGACTGATGATCTTCCTCACCTCATCTCTGGCAGAAAAGGGTATCTTTCGCGCAACATGTTTGACTGGTACAGCATTTTTTTTTATTTTAATAACATGTTGGTATCCTAGTGCCTCTCCCAACACTGTGTTAAACACGTTCTCATGCTTACTTAAAATGACATTTATATCACTGTTATCATCATCAATACACATGACTGATGGATCAGCCCTAGGGTCTATTCTTATATTTAAAGCATATTGATGTAACCAGCCTAAAATAGCGGGACCATGAGGTGAAACATAGATTCTACCATGAGTGAGTCTGCCTTTGAAGGTGATAGATGCTTCGAAATACCCTAAAACTCCAATGCTCACCCCTTGATAACCCTTTAAAACGACATCCGTCACAATGACCTTTTCTGTAGAACAAGAAGTGTAATACAATTTCTTTGGGATGATCGTGTACAGTGAACCTGTATCTACTAAAAGACCCAACGTCTTCCCATTTACATCAAAATCTGCTTTGGAGTGGGATAAAAGAATGTGCTCTGTTTCCCATGGATCATGGTTAGAAACAATCATCATGACTTCTGCCTCGTCATCCGTTGTGTCACATTCAACCATCGCTATCTTTTTAGTATTGCCTGACTTACACATATGTGCAAAATGTCCCTTCCTTTCGCATTTCAAGCAATCTCTCGTTAAAGCACTACGATTCCTTGAGTCCGCTAAATGAAATGGACTTCCACATCTAGTGCAAGAACGTACATTCTGTTTTATATCTGCTCT
The DNA here is from genome assembly GCF_964263255.1 of Lissotriton vulgaris. Classification (NCBI taxonomy): domain Eukaryota; kingdom Metazoa; phylum Chordata; class Amphibia; order Caudata; family Salamandridae; genus Lissotriton; species Lissotriton vulgaris. The sequence goes on along the minus strand of NC_141695.1, from coordinate 1,137,642,181 downwards.
GTGGAGTTGATTTAGGAAATGAAGTGGCACCTTTATTGCTTGTTTATTGGGGAGATTTTTTGTGCGTATAGGATTTATAGTTTCACTACTCTCATCTTGTACTGCTGCAATCTCCGAGGTGTTGCCTTGCTGAATAGTTTTCAATTCTCTCATACACCTGTTGCTTTCCTCTTCTACTTTCGCTATGGTAATGGCCTCGTTTAGTGTGGGATTCTTAGCAGCCCATCATTTTTCTTGTGTTTTCTTACTGTGACATTGTACTATCAACTTATCCCTGATCATTTCATCCTGTATGCCACCAAATTAACACTTAACAGACAACTCCCTTAACCTGGAAACAAAATCATCAATAGATTCATTTTGTTTCTGCGGCTGGGTGTAGAACTTATGTCTTCTCATCACAACATTCTCTTGCTTTGCAAATCTGGTGTATAATCTGAACAATGCATCCTTATAAACATCATCAATCTCAACTGGTGGAGCTGGTAAGTACTTAAAGATCCTTTGACCCTCCTTGCCTAATGCTCCTAACAACAATGCTTTCTTCCTGACAGCTGAAAATATTGTACCATCTAGCGCCACAATATAATTTTTAAATACCTCACACCAGTCATCCCACTCCATTGCAGGTTCACCAGGAACAACTAAAAATTGTACAGGTGGCTGAATTGTATTATTGACATTCATCTTGAGAAAGATTAAACAGGTGTAATTCAATTTCAGTAACAGTATACCAGAAATGAAATCAATCTGATGAATGTGTGTGTATCACAGAAGTTGTACAATCCGAATTCAAATGATACACGTTCTTTATGTGTGTGTATTACGAAGGCTGATTGTTTCAAAGAAGTGTCACGCAAAACAATTTACTGCCATGCAATGCCTCCTCCCCAACTTGCCCTGGGACCGATATGCTGCGCTTGATGGAGTTCACTATGTGAGTTACACCGCTTCAGCTTTTATTTTCACAAAGAAGACTTTCTTCTCATTTGGTGGGGCCCACTGTTCAATTTTCGCTGTCTTGTTGCCACTTTAGCAGGTATAACCTCTACTTTGCGTTTGTTGGGGTCCACTATGCCACCTTTGCTGCCTTAACTCGCATTATAGATTGCAATAGGTGGGGCCCGCAACTTCTTACATCGCCGCTTTAAAAGATATTTCCCTTTTAAGTCCCACTTTCAAGATTAATCGCCGCTTTAAACGCTGGCCACTCTCGTAGGGACGGGAAATAACACGCCTTTACAGCCTGCGCCTGTAATCCTGTTCTACAGTCACCGCTACAGTCAACGCTGTGGTAAATCCTTAAATTTCTCTTTTTTATAAGATATGCGCGACGTACCTTCTCCTCACAAGGGTCACCCAGTACCTTGCGAGTTGCACGCTGTTGGGGTTTCTTGAATTCCTCTACTGCTTTATTCCGCTTGTTTACTTCTCCTTTGCGCTCCCCTTCGTGTTACTTCTGCGTGGACCAAGTCGCCAAAAAATGTTGTATAATCGAGACAGGAGGCAGGTTTCTCTTGAGTATATTGGGTTTATTTGTCAAGTAAAAGCATAGAGAAAAACCCAACAGCAGTGTTAGGCTCTCTCCCCTGCCAACGGCTGTGTCTAGAACGCTCAGCTCGCAGGCACGAGAGGAAGCTGCCACGAGCCCAGTACGAGACACAAAACAGGACATAGGAAATAAATATAACAAACGCCCACCCTGCATACATTATACCTGACGCAGGTATAATGTGACAAGGGCTTTACAACGTGACGAATCTCCCTAGATGCATCACGTTGTAAATGGGCCGCATTTTTACGCTGCTGCTGCGTCACAAAAAATGACGCAACTACGGCGCAAAAATGACGCAATGGGCTTGTTAATCTGCCCCTCAGTGTCTGAATTGCACAATGTGAAACAAAAAGCTATTGATTAATCCCGGCTTCTCCACTTAAACAAATTGTGTGATTCTAAGCAATTGTTTAATTTCACTTTACCTCCTTTTTCTCCATTATCACATACATGTGGATAGGTTACAAAATCTTCTGTGTATGAATTAAAACCCTATAATATTCATGTATAATAGAAAGACAGGTCACCCAAAGAGTTCATATAATAACGAACGGAATTGCCTCTTAATTCACTACTGGCATTGTTGTCAGGGTGGGAGAAAGAATCAATGTTTCTAATTTCATATTTGAGAATTATCACTTAAAAAAATACTTCTGAACGGACTGATATAACCAGATGTGCTAAGGTGAAACAGTTCTGCATGTGAATGAAATACACTTTTAGAATTTTAAAAAGATTATCATACTTTTACACATTTGCTGCAAGATGTCTTTAAAAATGAAAGTGTTTCATGAATTTGTGAACTATTCGAACATATATATAAGTCTGAGTCTTCCACCATATCCCAGGAAGCCCTAGAGATCCTGAAAGGCAGACCCTACCACCACTCACCTACAAGGAGGTACAAACCTTAGATGAAGCGTTAACCATTGAGGAATTGCATCAGGCCCTTGGGAAGGTCAAGTCGGGGAAGGCACTGGGCCCAAATAGGACACCAGTCGAACTCTATAAAGTAACAGCCAGGCACACTATAACCCACTTGTTAACTATATTCAAGGAGAGTCTGGTTGCAGGCAACTTACCCCTAGAGCAGAGACTAGTTTCAATAGTGGTAATTCATAAAGAAGGGAAAACAAGAGACCAGTGCGGGTCGTATCGACCCATCTCCTTGCTAAATGCTGAGGCAAAGATCCTGGCCAAACTCTTGGCGCACCGATTGATTGTCATTACAAAGTTGATACACCCAGATCAATCTGAGTTCATGCACCGCCAAAACACAGCCCTCAACCTGAGACGCTTGCAGGAGGAATGGGTCGAGCGAGTGGGGTACAGGAAGAGGATGCAATATTGTCTCTCGACGCGGGCATGGCCTCTGACATGATTGAGTAGCCATTTTTACTTGCAGTGTTGGAACACATGGGAGTGGGTGCGAGGTTTCGAGCCTGGGTTCAACTCCTATACACGGCGCCCTTGACGCAAGTGAAGGTGAATAGGAGGGTACCTTGAACGTTCCACCTCCATCAAGGGACCAGGAAAGGCTGCCCCCTGTCTCCGTTATCATTTGTGTTGGCTCTCGAACCACTTGCGGTGTGGATTCAGGGGGACCCCCTGATAAGGGGCCTGCGATGGTCGGAGGATTGGGAGGATAGGATATCATTGTACTCTGATGATGTCCTCCTGTATGTGGCTTTGCCCAGATCCCCGATAGCCAGAATCCTAAATGTCTTCAATACTTACCGACGGTTCTCCGACTATACGATCCATTGGTCAAAGTCAGTGATCTTCACTCTACAAGGTCAGGCGCTGAGGTTGACAAAAGATTGCGAGACCCAGGTGGTGTCAGACAGATTCCAATGTCTGGGGATCTTTGTTACTGCCAACCAGGAGCTCTTTATAGTCAAAAACTTATACCCACCCTTGTCCCGACTGAAGGATGATGTACAGCACTGGAGGGCCCTTCCGCTCTCCTTGTTCGGTAGAGCTACTCTTTTTAAAATGATGGCTCTACCGGATTTCTTTACGTCCTCCAAAATACTCCGGGGCAGATTTACAAGCCCCTTGCATCATTATTGCGCCGCAGTTGCGTCACTTTCTGTGACGCAGCAGCAGCGTAACAATGCAGCCCATTTACAAGGCTTTCTCAAAGTGGCACAGGGAAAGTGACGCATCTTCACAGATGCGTCACTTTCTTGTACATCTGCCCCTTACTTTCTAGTACCGGAGAGCTACTTTAAATTCATACAGGGCGAGATAGGAAAGTTGTTTTGGGACCGGGGCCCCAAGAATAGCACTTAGCAAACTTACAAAGGGATGGTACGATGGGGGGCTAGCTCTCATCAACATTCGAAACTATCACCACACAGTGCAATTATTGGTAGTCAACCAATGGGCCCATATGCCTATGTCCAAACCGGCATTTCATATGGACCGGTTAAACTTGGGACCAGGTGGGTATCTCCATGCCCTATATACCCGCCAAAAAAGCTCCAGCTCTTGACTCCTACGGGGCTCACAATTCAGACCAGGCACTTGACGAATGGGAGTGATGGGGTGGAAAACCGAAATCACACAAGCGACTCCTCTGTGGGAATCTCAACTCCTGGAGAGCCTGAAAGAGAGAGAGTGGTTTGACAAGTAGGACCTGTTGGGTGTCGCGACAGTGCGAGATGTGTGGAAGGGAGGAAAGGTATGACCATTCACAGAATTACAGAAAGACTACAACTTAGCCCCCACCGAGGCATTCCGCTACGTACGACTCCCTCATGACCTACAGACGACTCCCCCTAAAGGTGACCCTCTTCCAGAATGGTCTCAGCTCGAAAACAGATCATTGGAGGAACACATCATCAAAAAGGTGATCTCGCTAACATATAAAAAACTACTTTGTCATGCTCCAGACAGTTTAACCCATTTAAAAGTGAAATGGGAAATGGACATCCTAGATTTGCAGGACGAGGAGTGGAAGGAGGCAATAGCCTGTTCCTGGGAGGTGGCGATCCGAGCCCGGTTTCGCCTAGTGCAACTCAAAATATTCCATAGGGCCTACATTTCATGCACTACATTGGTGAAGATGGGGAAACTAACAGAAGTTTGCTGTTGGAGGCGTTGTAGTTTGGTGGGTAAATTTTTTCATATAATATGGGCCTGTCTCAAAATTCAAGAATATTGGTTGAAAATAATTCAATGCTTGAGTGAAGTGTACAGGAGTGATTTGCGAAGTTCTGCAAAATGGTGTCTCTTAAATGTGAGGGAGGCAACAGATTTGGATAGTGGAGACCAAATTGGGGTGACACTGGTATTGATGGTCGCCAAAGGAAACATAGCACGGGCGAAGGGTTTTGATCGGACTGCCTCCGTGGGAGACTGGAAGAGAGCTATGAACTGGTGCATGGTGGTGGAGAAGGCGGTGTATACCAATAGAGGATGCCCACGCAAATGGGGAAGGTCTGGAGTAATGTAATGACTATAGAGGCAACCCATGTATGGCACCAGAGCCTCAGAGGAGGGTGGATGAAATGCAGGAGGGAATTGATTAAGGAGGGTGGAACGGAGGAGCAATTAATGTGTGTTACTGTAAGGAACGTCTAATTGCAACAAGCCTGTACACGCGTATACTGTATCTAATGGTATTTTGTCTAGTCTAAAGATAGAAACACAGTATTGCATATATATAGTGAAACAGACAATGTATGGTCATGGGTAGTATTCTCTTTTTCTTTTTACCCCAGAACCGTTGCCCAGCCAACACGTGTTTCGTCTGGGGGAGTACACCACGACTTCTTCAGGGCTTATCGCAAAGTGCACTTTGATGGTAATCTCTCTGCCGGTTGTAATTCCGTCCCGGCTGGCGAAGGAAAGTGCGAATAGCTAAAGACACAACGGCTTTAGCGCATACAGGGTACTCAATTATTCAGGTCCCTATTCTTGGACATAACTCCACCTATGGACAATAACTTTCCGTCGCCAGCCAGGACGGAATTATAACCGGTTTTGAGTGAAGCATCTCCAGGTCCCTAAATTGTTTTTTTTTTCTTTTTAAAAAATTGTTTTTTTTTGTCCTCATACATGCCACCAGTAAATTGATACTCTGAATTAGCGCTCTTCAAGCCACTGACACACCTTCTGTTACGGCCCTTGTGGTTGTGGATAGCCTTTGAAGATTGCCCAGAGGTAGGGTTGTTACCCGTCCAACTTCCTCTCGTAATGGTGCTTGCTGCGTAGGAAGGACAGGACCACAAGACCTCTGGCATAATCATTGGACTATTAGGTTATTTTTCGCTCCAAGTTTTTAGCACCGACCACAATTTAGCAGACTTTTCACCCCCACATAAAGTATCTAGTTTACTCACCACCATGATGTTTTTGAGACAGTCTGCAAACGTCGGAGAGAGCGCCGACTTCCAAACTTTACAGATCTCTCTTCTAGCGATCACTATTACATAAAAAATAAACTGTGATAGGTAACTATTGACAACATAATCCGGAATAAGACCAAAAAAAACCAAACTGGGGGTACATATAATTGGAAAAGATAGTACCTCCTCCAAGAACTTACACACTTGTCCCCAAAAGTTGCTTATATTAGGGCAATCCAAAAACATATGAATATCATTTTCATCTTGTGAGTTACATCTGGGACAAAGATACTGGGTTACTGACAATTTGGAAAGTTTAGCTGGAGTCCAATATACTCTATACATTGTGTATAAATGATTTCTTCTTAAATTGGACGGTTTGATTACTTTCTGAGATATCGAAAAAGAGTCTATCCACAGTTTTTCCAGATTTTCCAAGTTATCAGTGATCGGGACCATACTAAGACCCCATAGTTTGGTGATTTCTGATTCCAGATTATCTTTGTAGTCTAATAAAGTTTTATAACATTGAGCGGTCTCTCCTTTCCTACCACTACAGCTACTAATAAATCTCAAAAAAAGGTTTTCGTCCTCGGTACCCCAATGTTGGCTTTCCCACCAGGCACAGAGTTGATAGAATTTAAATCTCGTAAGAGTACCGCCAGTTATACCAACCAGAAAGTCCCAATCTAAAACTCTTGATTCATCGCAAAAATCTCCCCATCTAGAAAGGCCAGCTCTCTTCAGGGGAAGGGCCAATTGGTCAGTTAAGCATTCAGGGGTGCCGGAGGAATCCCAAATCGGGGCGTATAAGTGGTAGTAGGGAATATGTAATAACTTGCAGCTCTGTGTCCAATAATATAAAGCGGCCTTCAAAAGCTTTAGTCTAACCTTTTTGAAGAATTTTTTATCACCAAATTTAAACAAAAAAAAGTCTGCATCATATGGAAGGTCTTGCAGCATTGCCTGAAACAGCAAACTGTTGGAAGTTGAGTCCAATTTATTGGCTAATAACCTAAAATTTTTAAGTTGAAAGGCATAACAATAAAATAATAAGTCCGGAAGAGATAGCCCACCTACTTTCAATCCTCTCCTCAGCTTCTTCCAAGCTATCCTTGGAGTTTTAGTTGCCCAAATAAAGGATCCTATCCTACTTTGCAGATTAGTAATATCTTTTTTGTTAAATATTAAAGGAATAGAATTAAACAAAAACGTCACCTTAGGTAGGATAATCATTTTAACTAAATTAACTCTACCATAAATATTGAAAGGAAGTGCATTCCACCTGGACAAAAGTTTTTTAATCTCCTTTATTACTTCTTCCCAACTAGTCTTAGAAATTTCCTCCAAATTCTGGGTTAAATGAATACCCAGATATCTCATCTTTGGTTTGGCTTCTGGAATAGGAACTGGGATGTTCCAACACATAACATCAGTTTTATCCCGATTAATGGAATAACCAGAAACAGAACCAACATCCTCAGCTAGACTAAATAATCTTGGGATTGCTACTAGTGGATTAGAGGTATAAAGGAGAAGGTCATCTGCATATAGCGCAGTCCTAATAGATAGCTCTCCAATACTAAATGAAGAGATTATGGGGTCTTGCCTTAAAACACAGACAAAGGGCTCGATATATATATCAAACAATAATGGGGACAGGGGACATCCCTGTCTCGTCCCTCTGCAAACATTCAACCACTCTGACAAACCCCCATTCACCAAAATCTTAGCTCTCGGGCCCCTGTATAACGTTTCAACGCCTTTTATATAAATCTCAGGAAAGCCAAATTTCTTCATCACGCTCCATAAATAAGGCCAGTTCACTTGGTCGAAAGCTTTGGCAGCGTCTATCGCCACAATCGCAAGTGGCTGGTCCCTAAATTGTTGACCTATCCTAATAGAAGCTATTCGCAATTTCCTTTGCCAGCCGGAACGGAATTACAACAGGCAGAGAGGTAACCATCTCAGTGCACTTTGCCATAAGCCCGGAAGAAGTCGTGGGTTACTCCCCCAGACCAAAATAGATTGGACACGCACTCCAAATGCTTCAAGCTGATCTGTAAAGTTATTGCGTGCTCCTGGGGTATCACCCCCTGATTGGGATGTCCTAGTAACTGCAAAAAGCGGGGGCACTGGTTTCAGCGATGGCCCCCTGGGCACAGCGTATGTGCTCACAACACAGTGAGTTATTATTATGAACCACAAAACGATATATGCATCCAATATTCCAGGATTAGGATTGTCAAAGTGGAATTTTATTAATTCACTTCAGAAATCTTAGTAAGGTAAGTAATCCTTCAGGATAGTGCTATTCCATCATCGAAACAACTTCACAATATCCCACATTCCTATGCATTTCGGGCAGGACGCCCTTCATCAGGGGAATAATCTGCAAAGATAAAACAGCGTATGATGCCGAAGTGTTGTCACACACCAACGTAAATAGTGAGTCAATGTATCAGCGTTCGTGTCGATTGACAAAAAACCAACTACAAAATGCATGATTTGTAATCAACTAAAAGTTGTAAGAAAGTACTAGAGCTCTGATCCAAGGTAATAAACGTGCTGTGAAAAATTTGTGCACCTTCTGTACAGGAACATTTCGCGTTGAAGGTTTAACCAAGTGCCCAAAGTGTCAGCCACAAAAACATCTACCCAATTGTGGACTGCCTCATTGGATGTGTGTTCAAAATTGTACGTGTGGTTTAAATGAGGCCGTGAGTGTCAGAAAGACAAATAACAGAGTGATTAAGGATCTTAAAAGTGCTTGCGGCGTGCGGTGAAACGAAAAATCCAATGTTTGAAGATATAATGCTGGACCATGAAAGGACTGTTCTGCTTTAGTATTAAAGTGCCGTAAACCAAAAGCAATAGAATCGCCGGCAAAAAGACCACACGCCGGTAAAAGTATATCAAACTTACGGTTAAAAAGTGAAGTGCTCATTGTAAACTCCGTAGCTCGGCTGTGAAAGTCGGGCTCTGAGTGAGCGACCGGATATAGTATTGCCGATCAACACGGCATAAAAGACGGACTGAATTACGTGCATATGAATGTGCGAGGACAATGGCGCCATCTTGTAATGGGAAAACCATTAATCAAAACCATGCTGACTGTAGGGGTCACGGTCTGTGAAACAATTATACGGTACTCACATAATGCAAGATTAAACAACAAGCATGCATGATTCAAACTCCACCCAGTTTTAGCAAAACAAAGGAAAATGTACAAAAACACACAGACGTGTGTAGAAAGTGAAGGTTAATAAAGTGTGATCAGATATTAAATAATTTGTCGCGACCAAAGAAAAATAAAGATAAAAATTAAAATGAAAATTGCAATAAAACAAGCTAAAAAGCAAAATAATAGACCAATACATTAAAGATTAGACAAGGTGACAGTAACATTAGAGGTAACATGAAAACTCCATCCGATCATTGAGACCGTTGGCTTTCATTGAGTTCAAATATTTAATCCGATAATTCTCTCATTGTAAGAGAAAGTTGTTGTTGTTTCGACCTTCACGTCTCTCCTCCACTTCAATAACCGCAAACTGCAGTTGGCTGATGTTCCTTGAAATGTACTGCTATTGTGGACTTGACGCTGTCAGTTCTGATATTAAGTTTATGTTCATTAATTCATGTTTTATTCTTTCTCTCAGTTTTCCACTTCAGGACATAGATGACGTTTTTGGTGTCACAAGTAGCGTTCAAATTGAGTTTAATTTTAGTCCCCATCATGAGATGTGTGATTGTAGGTCCTTTTATGATATTGTTACAGTTGTTGCAGTTGTGACATTGTGCATTGCCTTTGAAACTGGATTCTCTGGTGGGCATTGTAATGTTGGTGATGGTATCTTTAATATTCTTTCCACAATTAAATGCAAAAATCGGTGGTCCTTGAAAAATATCTTTAAAATCTGGTTCAGATGCTATAATGGGCCAGTGTTTTTTGATGGATTTCTTGTATGCATAACTGGTTGTAGAAAATGTGGACACTATCACGGGGCGTTTGGATATTTGTTTGTGTTTGAAAGTCAATTAATCAGACGTCTTGATTTTCTTGCAGCGTTCCATGGCTGAATTTAAAATATCGGGTGGATAGCCTCTTTCTTGAAACTCGTTTAACATTTCCTATGCTTGCTGGTCAAACTTAACAGGGTTTGATACAATTCTTTTCACTCTCAGTAACTATGAATATGGTAGATGATTTTAAAGAGTGGACTGATGAAAACTCTGGCAATGCAATAGATTATTGAGATCAGTGGATGTTGGACCCGGTCCTTTAGGCAGGTTCACCCCTAGACTTTTTGCTTTTTCCTAGCCTGTTTATGGAACCTGGTGTTGGTGATTTTAGGCCTCTGCGCACTTTTCCACTGTGGTACAGTGTAAAGTGCTTGAGCTCTCTGTGTATGGGTGGTGAGTGACCTGCCCTCCCATAGGAATGAATGGGGAATATGTATGCCCATGGTAGTTCCTGATGTGTGGGAAGTGCAGGGTCGAGTTTGATATGTACGAACTTGTGAGAGTGAATGCTGCGTAATGGTATATGCGGCATGATTGTGTCTAGTCTAGAAGCGCCACTTTTAGAAGTTGGCATATTTGTGTACGTTGGTTCTGGCGTGTGATTGGCTGGTGAGCTTGGCCCAGGGTGCCTGGGCCTGCTGTGGATTAACTGTCTGGTTTGAGGGTGACAGGGGCTGCAGAGTCCCGGAGGTTGTCTGAGTCAGCCCGTGGATGAAAGGCAGCATCTGCTGCCAGGGGAGTGGGAGGAAATCAATCAATCAGTCGCATCTGATAGTGCAGGGCTGTGCCTGCCTGACCACCCTGCTGGCTCCCCCTCCTGCTGGCCAAATGTCACATCTGACCCTGATACTGACAGGCTGAAGGAAACCAGAAACACCCCAGTGCTCCAGCAACCCCAGAACTGGTTTAGACCGGGCTCAGGGCCCCCTTGCACAAAGACTTCAAAGGACTTCAAAGACTTTTCTGTGTATAAGAAGTGGCTGTGTCCCCTTCCAAAATGTTCTTGTTTTTGGACTTGAAACACACCAGGGGCGTGCTGCTGCTTGGGTCCAGGGGAATCCCTGGGCCCTGCCCAACCCCTGGACCTCTGATGGACGGCTGGGGGACTCTTCCTGGCTGTCCCCCTGCCCTGGACCCCTGGAGGACTTTGCTGGACTGCTGGTTTGCTCTAGCGCTTGGGAGCGCTTTGCCTTGTGCCCCTCTAGCGCTTGAGAGCGCTTCTTCGTGTCCCTAGCGCTGGGAGCGCTTTGTTCGTGCCTTTGACGCTGAGAGCGCTTGATTCCTTCCCCCGCGATGTGTAGCGCTGTGCTTTTCACCAAGCGCTTGTGATCGCTTTTGCGTGCTTGGCGAGTGCCCACCTCGCTTATTTGTGCCTTTGTTGACCTTCGGCTGCCCACGCCGATATTTTTAATGCCTGGCCGCCTGCCTGCCTGAATCGGGCCGCCGCGCTGCCCGCGGCGACCCGGAAGTGCCCGGCCGGCCGGCCAATCCAATTGCGGCCAGCCGGAAGTCCCGCCCTGAGGGAGGAGGAGAAGAGGAAGGACGCGTGGTGGCCGGGAGAAGGCTGTTCCCGCGTCCCCCTGCCTGGGGGAAGCTCCGGGTTGTCGTTGCTTGTCTCCCGTGTGCAGAGGGAGACCGGAGATTCCCCCGCCGCCAGTGGAAGCCGCACATCGAAGCCGGCAGGAGGAGCCGCCGTCTGGAGGAGCAGGCGGGGCTCCGGTGGCAGGAGCAGAGAGCCCCCGCATGCAGCTGCCGCCCCAGGAGAACGGTGAGTGGGGTTCGGGCGTTTGACCGGTCCTGGGACGCTGGTGCATGTAGGGCGGCCCCAGATGGCAGTGGGCCGCCCCAACGTCGCGCAGAGCCTGTGGAGGCTCCCATAACCCGGGGGCAGTATTTGTGTCAGAGTCCCCCGTGAGGGACTCCAACGGAGCGAGGATGCTTTGGGCGGCCCCGCTTGGCAGAGGGCCGCCCCAACGATCGCGGGGCATATTACTTGGAGCCCTGTGAGAGGCTCGTGCCCGCATGTTGTTTAGTGAGCCTGTTGAGGCTCAGAAGGGCGTTTTCTTGACTCGAGTCCCCTGTGAGGGACTCCAACGGCCCTAAGTTGTGTTCAGAGCCTGCTGAGGCTCTTGGGGGCCATGTTAGTTAAGCGGGGTCGTCGGGGCACATTGCCGGTGCCTGCCCCCTCCTGCCTGCGAGAAGCATGTGTCCAGAGCCCCGAGAGGCTCCCTGAGGGCATGTTTTGTGCCAGAGCCTGAGAGCTCCAACGTTGGGCATGTTTGGCGGCAACAGTGGGCGCAGTTTGCTCCTGAGGGCTAGAGAGAGCCCTGCCGCAGTTATGATTCTCCAGCTGCCCAGCAATTAGTGGGCAGCTGCACCGTTTAGGCGCAATTTCAGGAGAGAGTCCCTATGTGGGACACAGAGGGCACAGTGGTGCCAGGCCTTCACAGCTGCGCAGCACTTAGTGCCAGCTGCTATGTTTAGGCTTTCTTTTCTTGAGACTGGCGCTGCATGGCAGTGCACCCTGACATTGAGACTCAGGGCGCCTGAGCCCCAACAAAGCCAGTTGGCCTAGGGACTGCCATAGGTAGTGGCTTATGTGAGTTTTTGCGCAATTGTAGGGTTATGGCACCTCTGAAAGTGTTCTCTTGCATTACGGGTTATTCCTGCACCTCTGAATGTTTTTAGACCTCATGTGATTTTTGCGCTATTGGATTGCTCTGGCACCTCTGAATGTTTTTATGCATTATGTGTCTTCCTTTTCCCTGCGCTGCACCTCTGAATGTTTTAGGCATCATGTGTCTTCTTGCGCTGCACCCCTGAATGTATATTATTGCATCATGTGCTCTGTTCTTAAAAACCGCTGAATGTGTAGGTTTATGCGTCATGTGTTCCCTTTACTACTCCTCTGAATGTATCTTTATGCATCATGGGTAATGTGTTCTTTCCTAGACCCCTAAATGCTGTGTGGTACTTAGGTGGTTGGTCTTTTTAGTACAGGTGGTCCTAGTGAGGTCCTGGTTCCCTGCGTGACATGCTCCTAAGGTGTTTAGGGTTGCGTAGTGTGTACTTACCTGTTCCCAGTAGTTACTGGATGTGATGTATAACTGTTACTTTGTGCTACAGTGATTTTATATTCTCTTATTCTGATTTCTGACAGTATTTCATTTCTACTAAGTGCTGATTATGACAGTGGCCCATGTGGCCCTGTCTTGTGAATAATCCCTTGTAAATATCGCCCGTGCCAGTTGGCACAATGTACATGTGTGATTCTATCTGATATGTTTTGACAATACAAAAGTTATTTTATAATAACCTTGTGTGGAGTTTCTTTTGTGGTGTGCCTAGTATGTTGTTGCTGTTGTGCGCTGGCGCAAATGCTTTACACATTGCCTCCGAGTTTAGCCTTACTGCTTGTGCCAAGCTACCAAGGGGGTGAGCAGGATTTATCTTGGCGTGTGACTCCCTTGCCCTGACTAGAATGGTGGTTTCTGCCTGGCTTTGGCGTCAGCCTTAGCCTACCAGAAATAGCCAGTTCTAACAGTGGATTTTCTGAATATATTGGTTTCCATAACGGTGCCTGATCGGGTGAACCGGACATCCAGGAAGGTGAATGAATGTGCATCATATTCATGTGTGAATTGAATCCTTTTATTTATGTTATTGAGCGCATCCAATGCTCTCTGCAGCTCCTTAAGAGTCCCTTCCAAAGGACGACAATTCCGTCAATGTATCTCAGGGAAGCGGTAGTGTGTGTCATCCATGTGGTGAGATTCAGGATGTTGTTTTCTTCAAAGAACTTCGTAAAGATATTCGCGTTTGAAGGCGCAGCACAATTGCACATTGATGTACCAGACATCTGTATATAATGTTGATTCTCCCATCTGAAATAACTCTGATACAGAGTGAAATGTACCAACTCCATTAAGAATACTTGAAAATCAAAATTAAAATCAGAATGTAGTAAGGTGTCTTTAATGCCTTCATCCCTAGATCATGGGGAATTAACGTGTATAGGGATTTCACATCTATAGCACATAACCAAATCTACTCATCATTGGAGAATAAATATTTTGTCAATTTTGGATAAAAAATCAGTCGTATCCTTCTTATGGGTGTTCATTTTAACCACAAATGGTTGTAGATACCTGTCTATAAATTTACCGGCGGGTTCATGAAGGCTGCCCCTAGTTGATACGATGGGCCTGAAAGGGGGATGTAAAATGTCCTTATGTACCTTGGTAGCATATATAAACTCGGTGTTTTGAGATCAAGTTGCATAAGATATTTCGCCGTTTTAACATTGATGACACATGTATCCACAGCTTGTTGAACAATGTTCTGCAAAATATCAGAGAATTGTTCCATGGGATTATAATCAATGGTGCAGTAAGTGTTGCAATCAGAGAGATGTTCCATTACTTATTCTCGGTAGAAACTGGAATTCATTATAACCAAAGCTCTTACCTTATCAGCAGACTGACAGGTGATATCAGGGTTGTTAGTCAAGTTCCTCAATATGGCAAAGATTGCGATGTTTAGAAGTGCATTTGTGATTGAATTTGTGCAGATCAGATATTTTTTAGTTTTTTCTTGTTTTTGAAAAACCTTTATTGCAGCATTCATAAAATACAAGCATTGGCCTACAACCGCAGGGGCCGGCCGCTAAAAAAAATTAGGACCCATTATATCACGGTACGACACAGCTCATCAGCCGACAACCCTGAGATCCGGCAGCGATTCAGGATAGAACTTGTATTAGAACGCACAACTAAGTCCCAGGATGAGATAGAGGTTTTATTTTATATTATCTAAATAAACGGATCAGGTGCCATACAATCAAACAAAAGAATACGGGGGACATGCAAAGAGACAGGATATGCACCTAGGAACAGCTATAATTGGAACTCTGGCGCCAAAGCATATGAATCGGAGTAAACAACAATACAATATACGTTTTCGTAAGCGCCAGTTCTCCGGGCCTGCCCACCCGGAAATCCGGATGACGTAAGAAGCACTGAGCACTAAACTCCAGAACACAATAAAAATCTGAATAATTTGCAAGCTATACTGATCCTAAAGGAAAGAAAAGGAAGGAAGAAAAAGGCCATAGTAATTAATAAAGGCAAAATAAAAAACCCCTCCAACCGCCCACCCTGCACCCCTGCAGATGGCTACAGCCTAACCCCACTAGCAGCGTGCCTGTCGCCCAAAGTAACTAAAACCCTAAAAGTAGGAAAAAGAATGGAGGAGGGCATATCCGTATGGGCTCCCAGCCCCTTTAGTCCCCCCGCCAGAAACAGACACCCTCTGTCGCATAAAGACCGATGTAGAACGACCCTTATAGAAGAAATTAGGGGGCACGGTGATACACCGCCCAGCCTCTTAAATCAAACAATTGCAGGTCGAACATCCATAATAGCCACTCCAAACCATCCTGATCTAATTGATCTTAACCTTGACCCTTCCGAACCAGCACACAAACCCCCCCCCCCAGCGAGACCCCAAAGCACACAAAGGAGTCATAGAGGAGAAGGAAGTCATCGAGAATCAATCAGTTACAACTCGTAGATAAATAAGTCCACGGGAACTTCAGACACAGAGAGTCTTTTTCTCCTAGATGGATAGTCCCGATGTATCTTGCCCCGGAGTCGTAAAATCTCCAAGAAGGGAGAAGACGACCACAAGATGAAAGTAGAGTCAACAACACAAGTCTCCGGGGGAGGGGAATGCCTTTCGATACCTCCAAAGTCAATAGTGATGGAAGGTTTGGTGGTACACTCACGACCTCGGGAACACCGTCTTCCAGGGCACCATCCGATGGCTTCCCCACGGGATCTTCGCACGGAGTAAAAATGGCCGTGGGGAATGGCTGCAGATGGCTGCAGATTGCTGTTCCAACAGTGGGGCAGGGTCCGGTACCACAAGTAGCATCTCGGATAGGCTTGCATCCAATTTGTTCAATAAAACATCCACTTGTGAGTGAAACGCCCAAATTTCTGCCAATATTGAACGATACCAATCACAATCACCTCCCCCGGTGAATCTGGCATCTCCGGGGGGGGGGGGACAAACAGGATCACGAAAGGGCAGATGTGGAGGGTGACCAGTCGTTATCTGCAGCTGCGGTCACCCGGATTAACACGGCAGGCCGGGGCCCCATCCCACCGAACCCCGGCGGGGACCAACACCGGGTCTGCGGGACGGGGACCCCCGCACACAGTCAGCAGCAAGCAAAGTCACTCCTCCATCAATGCTGAGCAAAGGAAACAATCGCCGCCAAATTCAGGCATAAAAGAAGCCTCCACTACGGTTGACCGGACCCTGCCTGGGTCTCTCGGCCGATGTTGTTGCACTGCAGCTTGGCTTTGCAAATACTCGAGGCCTCAGTTTCACCGCTGGAGTAGGCCACAATCTTAAACTCGATGCAGCTTCGTCAAACCAGCCGATAAATGTTTCCGGATTTCCCCATCGGAGTGTGGAACAGTTCATTCACACAGGGGCTGGGCGTAAAATCAGGATAATGTACAGGATCTTGTGGCGGGATACGGAGGTCGGCGGAGCCGGGAGCCGGGAGCCTAAGCAGCCATCTTGTTTGCCAGCGTAGCTCCTCCTCCTGTGTAGATCAGATTTAACCAACTTCTCAAAAGTGTTGAAACTCTTATGGCTGACAGGTGCCATGCATGTGCTCTTGCCACGCAATCTTCTTAGTGGAACTTCTTCAGTGGGATTAATATCAGTGACCACGTTCTCAAAGAAATGTCTTAAGTGTAAGCTACACATGAATTTAAAAAGGCTGATCTCTAATTCCAGTTCATGGGTGTTGCTTGTTGACGCAAAAGAAGTACCTTTTTGTAAAGTCATGATTTCACTGTTATGGAGTTCATAAGAGGAGATGTTGATTACTAGGTTACTCTCTTCTTCCCTTTCAATCCTTTCTTCAATGCTGCAGTGCTCCTTGTGTCCCTCTCTACTTCCTTCTTTTTTTCATGTACCCCTCCTGGCTCGTCTTTGTCTTAGGGGCCTCTATCTAAAAAAGGCACACCAGTAGTATGTGCTGATGTTATATTACCTGCTGCACTCGTCATAGGATGCTGTGTGGTGATAGACTGAGACTATGGTGTGCACCTGGTGTCTTCTTCAGAAGATGAAGTTTCTGTGTCTGTATTTGATTTGTACGGTTTATTCTGTCGGCCTCTCGCGTACACCTCTGCCCATGAGTAAACTTCTCCGAGTTTATAATCAATGGTGTCACGTCTGTATTTTTGGATATTCCTCTCATTGATTCCTTGTGTGTGTTTCTCTAGTTGTTGATTTATGTCCTCCAATATTTTGGACCATTCCTCTGTGGTCATCATTTCGGTTAGATCTTGTTTGCTCTGTACAATATCCCGGTTGAGTTCATCCAATGATTTAGAAAGCTCCTCGATGATCAGAAGTATACGGTCGATTGAACATTTGTTCAAGATGGAATACCATCTCTCTAGAAACTTAGAACTGTTCTTGCACAGTAGTGGTTTCAACAGAATACAAAGGCCTCTGGGTATTCTCTGCACACGGTGGTAACGTATTAACATACTGGGGTGCAGTCTTTGACTAATCTCTTTCTTTGTAAGGTATAGTAATTGCCTGATGCAGCTCTCCTTGTTTTTAGTGACAGTGGGGTGTGTGGTAACTTCCAGCATCAACGCGTAGATCTTATCAATGTCTTCAGTGGAAAATGCAAAGGTCTTTGCTCTCATATCTGTAAGCGACGTTATATCATCAAATGCAATTTTTGCACAAAGGATAGAGATGGGTGCTGTGTGATGGGTCAGTAAGGTTCCAAAATCAAAATAGATTGGACACGCACTCCAAATGCTTCAAACTGATCTGTAAAGTTGTTGTGTGCTCCTGGGGTATCACCCCCTGACTGGGGTATCCGAGTAACTGCAAAAAGCGGCAGCACTGGTTTCAGGGACGGCCCCATGGGCACAGCGTATGACTATATATTTTTTTAATGTCTGATCACACTTTATTAACCTTCAATTTCTACACACGTCCGTGTGTTTTTGCACATTTTTCTTTTTCTTGCTAACAGTGGGTCGAGTTTGACTCATGCATTCTTGTTTTTTAATCTTGCATTATGTGAGTACCCTATAATTGTTTCACAGACCATGACCCCTACTTTCAGCATGGTTTTGATTAATGTTTTCCCCATCACAAGATGGCGCCATTGTCCTCGCACATTCATATGAGGGTAATTCAGTCCGTCTTTTATGCCGTGTTGATCGGCAATACTATATCATCTGGTCGCTCACTTAGAACTCGACTTTCACAGCCGAGCTGCGGAGTTTACAATGAGCACTTCACTTTTTAACCTTAAATTTGATATACTTTTACCGGCATGTCGTCTTTTTGCCGGCGATTCTATTGCTTTTGGTTTACAGCACTTTAATACTAACGCAGCACATTGCTTTCATGGTCCAGCGTTGTATCTTCAAGCATTGGATTTTTAGCTTCACTGCACGCCGCGAGCACTTTTAAGATCCCTAATCACTCTGTTAATTGTCTTACTGACACTCACTGCCACATTTAACCCACACATACAATTTCTAACACACATCCGATGAGGCAGTCCACAAAGGGTAGATGTTTTTGTAGTTGACACTTTGGGCACTTGGTTAAAGCTTCAACGTGACATGTTCTTGTATAGAAGGTGCACACATTTTTTACAGCACGTTTATTTCCTTGGATCACAGCTCTAGCACTTTCATACAACTTTTAGTTGATTACAAACCATGCATTTCGCAGTTGTTTTTTTGTTAATCGAGACGAACGCTGATACATTGACTCACTATTTACGTTGGTGTGTGACAACACTTAGGGGCCCATTATGATGGCGGGTGGATTGCCCCCGCCAGGCTGGAGGTGGCCACCGCCAGCCTGAAGGGGGAAATCCGCCCGCCATCATCTCTCGAATTCCCCCCGCCATATTAGTATGGCGGGGGGGACCTCGGCGGACGGAAATACCGTCCGCCAATTTACCGCCCTGGTCGCCTTGCGGCTGGGGCAGAAAAGGAATAATATTGTGGCGTGTCTATCAGACACCGCCAGCCATATTATAATGCCCAAAATACAATACCTTTCCGTGGCGGCATTGCCTCAGCAGAAAGGCATGCGGACTTCACTCTGGGGGCCCCCTGCGGGCCACCAGAGTGAAGGCAAGTAGGGGTGTTCACACGGGGGGTACCTGTGGTACCCCCCTGCATTTGCATAATCAAAACGGCAGGCACCGCGCGGTGCCTGCCGCTTTGATTATGCAAATGCTCAAAAGCATTTCTAGCATTTTGGCGGGCGGTGCAGAGAGTACCGCCCGCCACAATGCTAAAAATACAGGATGTGCCCGCCACTGTGGCGGGCACATGCTAATACCACCCCCGGGACCCCCGCCCTTATGGCGGGCGGTCCCATATCCCGCTAGGATGACGGGCGGACAAAGTCCGCCCGTTATCCTAATGACCCCCTTAGGCTTCATACGCTGTTTTATTTTTGCAGATTATTACCCTGATGTAGGGCGTTCTGCCCGAAATGCATAGGATTTGGGATATTGTGAAGATGTTTTGATGATGGAATAGCACTATCCTGAAGGATTACTTACATTACTAAGATTTCTGAAGTGAATGAATAAAATTCCACTTTGACAATCCTAATCCTGGAATATTGGATGCATATATCGTTTTGTGGTTCATAATAATAACTCACTGTGTTGTGAGCACATTCGCTGTGAACAGGGGGCCGTCGCTGAAACAAGTACTCCCCCAGACTAAACACGTGTTGGCTGGGCAACGGTTCTGGATTAAAAAGAAAAAGAGAATACTACCCATGACCATACATTGTCTGTTTCATTGTATATATTCAATACTGTGTTTCTATCTTTAGACTATACAAAATACCATTAGATACTGTAGACATGTGCACAGGCTTGTTGCAATTTTGTATGACCTTTGGTCAATTTTTTGGGGGGTTCAGGGTTAACCCCTTCCTGTGGCACCGTCGCACGGTGATTACAGACACTCCTCTTGCGCATTAGTTGTATGCACCACGACCTACCATATATGTTTAAACCCTGTCCTTCTGTGTCAAGAAAGTTAAAGTCGTAATCAGGTGCACTAATAGATTACTTATATGTAATGATTGTAACAATTTGTTGATGTTTGAAATAAAAAAAGTAAAACAAATAAAATATCTGAAAATAACCTTTAATATGAATATATAGCAGGAAACTGTACACAAGCCTTTTCAATAAAATAATCTGCAATGCAAAATGCAAGCTTAAACGCACACTTTATATGCTGTCAAATAAAGAAAATGAGTTAAAAAGAAAAAAAATGAAAGGGGCCGAACACCTTACTTACTTCCTTTCTTTAACTTCAATTAACCTTTAAATAAAGTATTGCCCATTTATTTAGCTTGTGTGTTTTTTAATGTTAGTGCTGAGTCGAGTAAACATCAGCGCAGTGCTGCGGTTGACCAGGGGGCCTTGTGTAAAGGTCAGGAGAGTACCTGGGCCTTGCTTTGAGTATCACTGCTCTATACGATCTAACTCAGATAATTGGAAATAGGATCAGAGTGGGGGCATATAAAAATACAAGTGTATTTTTATACACAGGAGCATATCCGACCTGTACGTTTTGTTGCCCTTTCTAGAGCACATTTATTAAGTCAGAAATGCCTACTTTGAGAAATACCATCAGTCATACCCCTTGAGTTAGATTTATGAGT
This sequence comes from Lissotriton vulgaris, assembly GCF_964263255.1. Classification (NCBI taxonomy): domain Eukaryota; kingdom Metazoa; phylum Chordata; class Amphibia; order Caudata; family Salamandridae; genus Lissotriton; species Lissotriton vulgaris. Next base: position 1,137,621,481 of record NC_141695.1, on the reverse strand, counting down.
TCAGAAATCTCCCCACTCGTGGTGGAGAACTCTGCACCCGTAAAAACTTTTACATCAGCCAGGAATCCCATTGAGAGTCCGTGGCAGATGCAAGTAAGGTAAACGTGGATGTAAACTCAATGTTATGAATACATTTACCTTTATGAATTGGCCTATATATGTCTATTGGATCCTAGGCATATTAGAGGGACAGCTGTAACCATAAATACTTTCCCTGGTTTCAATAGTGGTTTCCTATGAGTTCAGTTTAGATTTTTCTGACACTGCTAATATGTGTCAGCTATGGATCTGGGGGTTATGAATACTTTGCTCAATTTGACGGACCAAGGTGACTCCATATATTTTCCAGAGAGATTCTCTAGCTCCCCTTGGAGTCCTAAGGATGGAATCGGGCCTCAGGTGGCACTTACATTTTTAAGTAATTTTTTGGCACGTCTTCTGGGGTCCCTGCTCGAGATTTGAAGGGCCTGAGCGGTAACAGATATTTCTTTCATTTATACAGTAAATTTTCCAAGGTTATGCATATGTTATGGCCATGGAAGTTGACTCACCAGGGGCAGTGGAGGTGAAATCATATACCCAGTCTTTGACCCTATGATATCATAGGAAGTAAAATCTATATGATCTTTGACACTGAGGGCCTCATTTATGAGGCCCCACTGGCACTATTGTGCCGCCAGAATGTCACTTTTATGATGTTCCGGTGGTCAATCGCGGCCGCTGCAGGTAAAAGCGGTGGGCAGTGGGGCTGGCTGGGGGAAGATTTTGAGCGACGACAGCAAGGGAAAATTAAATAAATAATTAATTTTCCCTCATGGTTGTCTCTCAAAATCCCCTTCACCTGGCCGCACCGCCTCACCGCTCTTACCTGCAACGGCCGCGGCTGCTGGTGGTGCAATGTGCCACTGGCATATTTAGAAGGCAACGTTAAGTCACGTTATGTGCACTTTTTATGCAGAAAACTGTGAAAGGGGCGTTCCATGCAGTGGCAGCCAGCACGGGTCTCGGGTGGCGGGCTGGACGCTAGAGGTTGGGGAGGTGGGAGGGAGCACGGGTCACAACACAACTTTAAAAAGAAACCACTGAACTTCCTGCGCCGGGTCATGCGTCTATGCTCCTGCTCTCGTCTTCCAGGAACAGGTTGGCCAGCACACAGACTCCCCTGACCAATCACAACACTGCTTTGAATAGGGAAGTGCGCATGACTGGTGTGGGTAGCATGAGAGGGCCGACCAATCAATCAATCAAGGAATTTGTAGAGCACGCTACTCGCCCGTTAGGGTCTCAAGGTGCTGGGGGTGTCGCTACTGCTCGAACAGCCAGGTCTTGAGTTGCTTCCTGAAGGCGAGATGGTCCTGTGTCAGCCGGAGGTGGGCAGGGAGGAAGTTCCATGTCTTGGCTGCCAGGTAGAAGAAGGATCTTCCTCCGGCGTTGGCTTTGCGAATCCGTGGGACGGTGGAGAGGGCGAGGCTGGCGAAGCTGGTGGGTTGGCGTGTAGAATGCGAGGCGGTTGTTGAGGTACATGGGGCCCGCGTCGTGGAGAGCCTTGTGTAGGTGGGTGAGGAGTCGTAATGTGATTCTCTTGCTGACGGGGAGCCAGTGCAGATTCTTCAGATGGGCAGAGATGTGGCTGTGGCGGGGGATGTCCAAGATGAGTCTTGTGAAGGCGTTCTGAATGCGCTGTAGTCTTTTCTGGAGCTTGGCTGTGGTACCGGCGTAGAGGGTGTTTCCGTAGTCCAGGCGGCTGGTGATGAGGGCTGGGTGACTGTCTTCCTGGTTGAGGTGGGGATCCATCGGAAGATTTTTCGGAGCATGCGCAGGGTGTTGAAACAGGACGATGAGACGGCATTGACTTGCTTGGTCATCGTGAGGGAGGAGTCCAGGATGAAGCCCAGGTTGCGTGCATGGTCCGTAAGCTTGGGTGCGGTGCCCAGGGCAGGTGGCCACCAGGAGTCGTCCCAGGCGGAGGGCGAAGGTCCGAGAATGAGGACTTCCGTCTTGTCTGAGTTCAGCTTCAGGCGGCTGAGCTTCATCCATTCCGCGACGTCCTTCATTCCTTCCTGGAGGCTGGCTCTGGCGGTGGCGGGGTCGTTGGTGAGGGAGAGTATCAACTGTGTGTCGTCAGCGTAGGAGATGATGTTGAAGTTGTGTTTGCGTGCGATGGCCGCGAGGGGGCTCATGTAGACGTTCAAGAGGGTGGGGCTGAGCGAGGATCCTTGTGGGACGCCGCAGATGACTTCGGTAGCTGCTGACCGGAACGGGGGGAGGCGGACTCTCTGGGTTCTGCCGGCGAGGAACGAGATGATCCATTCTAAGGCCGCGCCTTGGATTCCGGTGTCGCTGAGGCGTTGTATCAGGGTGCGGTGGCATACCGTGTCGAAGGCTGCTGAGAGGTCCAGGAGGATGAGTTCGGTGGTTTCCCCGTTGTTGATCATAGACCTGATGTTGTCGGTGGCTGTGATGAGGGCGGTCTCAGTGCTGTGGTTAGCTCGAAAACCAGACTGTGACGGGTCGAGGGATCCGTTCGTCTCGAGGAAGGCGTAGAGTTGTTTGTTGACCGTCTTCTCAATGACTTTGGCAGGAAACGGGAGGAGCGAGATGGGTCGGAATTTCTTGAGGTCCGTGGGGTCTGCGGTGGGTTTTTTCAGGAGGGCGCTGAGTTCGACATGCTTCCAGCTCTCTGGGAAGGTGGTGGCTGTGAAGGAGCTGTTGATAACGTCGCAGAGTTGGGTGCGATGATGGAGTCGGCTTTGTTGAAGATGTAGTTTGGGCATGGGTCGGTGGGAGAGCGGAGTGGATGGTGCTCATGGTGCGGGCGGTGTCTTCGGTGCTGACCGGGTTCCAGGTGCAGAGGGTGGCGGTTGGGTGCTCTGGTTTGGTGGTTGGGTCGTTGGTCTGTGCGCCAAAGCTGTTGTGTATGATGGCGATCTTGCGGTGGAAGAACGAGGCGAGGGAGTCACAGAGGTCTTGCAAGGGTGTGATGTCGGTGTTGCAGGCGCTGGGGTTGGAGAGCTCTTTTATGATGCTGAAGAGTTCCTTGCTGTTGTGGGTGTTCTTGTCCGGGCGCTGTTTGTAGGTGGTTCACTTGGCGGTACGGATCAGTTGGTGGTGCTTGCGGGTGGTGTTCTTGAGGGCTGTCATGTTCTCTGTTGTCTGGTTCTAGCGCCAGGATTTTTTCCAGGGAGCTGCAGGTTTTCTTGGAGTTTATGAGGTCGTCCGTGAACCACAAGGCTTTCTTGCTGTGGGGCCCGCTGGGTGGTTTCCTCAGTGGTGCGAGTTCGTCGGCGCAGTCGGCGAGCCATTGAGCGAGGTTGTGGGCTGCTTCGTTGGGGTCCGTCGTGATGGTGGGAGGGTTCTGGCTGAGGGAGGTGGTGAGCTGGTCGGCGGTGATCTTGCTCCAGCTTCTGCGGGGGGCCTGTGGCGGGTGAAGGTGGGAAGTGGTTTTCCTGAAGGCGAAGTGGACGCAGCTGTGGTCTGTCCAGTGGAGTCCGGTGGAGTGGTTCTTGGGTCCAAACAGTCATTGCGCACTTGTACCCTCCTCCCCTGCTCTTCAGCCCTGCCCCGCCTCTTCACGCATGCTGCCGCAGCAGGAGGTCAAAATAAAATGACAATAACATTATGGTATTATCATTTAGTTTTTCCTTTCTTTTCCTGCTGGAAGGCAGAGGGGCGATGCTCCTCCGCCTTAGTAGAGGAGCCGCCACTGGTTCCATGGATGGTGCTGGGGGCGTTCCCAGCAACATCCATGGCTTTTTGACACTGCCCCAGATTTACAAGAAATCGTAAGTCTGAGGCAGCGCCAAAAATGTACGCCTCGGCATAACAAGGAAAAATATCTTTATTTCTCCTGGTTTTTCCTCTTTCTATGTGTGCTGCATTCTGCAGCACACATAGAAAGAGGAAAATGCCTCTTGTGATTGCTCTTGTGCAGGAAAGTTTCCCTTCCTGCACAAAACGAATCATCCCTGCAACGCTGGCACCATTGCATCATGGTGCAAAGGTGACTGCGTTGGTGCACTGCAGCTCATTGTGTGCCTGCGCAGGGGAAAAGGACAGGAATACGCCGTATCTAAAAGATACTGTGTATTCCTGCCCTTTTCTTTTGCCATAGGACAGCGCAGCAGCAAGGCCTGCTGCACTGCCCTATGGCAAAAAAAATAAACAAGGCCCTAGGTCCTCCCAGAAAATGATGTCACATGACCTTGATCCTGATGTCCACACACTAATAAAAATTTTCATAGTGTTGTGCTGGTAAGTTTCAATTCTATTAAGGACACGGAGGCGAGAATTATGCCTTCTTCCTTCACTTTATTTTAACAGCAGCATATTTGCAAAAATACAATAACCAATTACATTTCCCATGAATAATAGGGAAACAAAGTTCCAACAGGAGTCCTTCCTCGCTGTCCGCACTCCAGCCAGCCAGCACAGTCCCTTCACGCTCTTCCTCTTTCTTCGCGCAAACCATTTCTTGTCGGTTTTCACGCTTCTTGTTTGGATCCATCATTTCCTGCAAAATAGGTAGTGTCAGAGGACTGTGCTGGAACCAATTGCAGTAAAACACCAGCAAATACCACTATATAAAGAACTTCAACAACTCATTACCACTTTGTAAAGACCCATGAATGGCTTACTTACATTAGAACGGGAGGGTCCACATCTTCAGAGGTCATTAGGCGGGATGATCCTCGCCTCGGTGTCCTTAATAGAAATGAAACTTACTCGCACAACAGCTAGGTACATTTTCATTCTATGTCAGGACCGGAGGCTCAGATTATGCCACTTCAAAGCTTGTCGACTACTAGCCTTGCCACCTCCAGTACTGGTTTGAAATAAAACCTCTTAACGGTGGAGTCAGAGGACCAACCGGCTGCACGCATCAGATCTTCAAAAGCACGCACCTAACGATTAAGCCTTGGAGGCCATCGCTCCTTACGCCGAGTGAGCACCAAACTGCTTTGTATCGATCCCCGCCACCTGCATCACCCAACGCCCCATCTTGCGATGGTCGGGGACGAGACTGCTCTGTACTGTTAACGTAGTGCAATGAGCAGTTGCTTCTCACCCGGAGGGCGAGTTTCCTCAGTCAATTCATCATAAGCACGGAGGCACTGGACTACACACAGTTTAGGGGAATCTGGAAACGCTGGGTACAAAATGACCCTGGTATTACACTTGGTCCTTCTATTTACCTTGAATGATACCCCTTCTGGAGAAAACACTCTGGCTGAAATGTCCAAAGCACTTACGTCTGAGACGCGTCTGCACCAGACCAGGTATAACAGCATTGCCCATTTACTTCCTTACGGGACAGAAACCTTTTTGGTTGCCAAGAAATAAAAAGATTCAACACCCGATTCACATCCCAAAGGACAGAGTATCGAGGTTCCGGAGGGAGAGAGAGGGGAACCCATCAGAGAAGAGAGCAAACTAATGGGTGTTCGCCCACCGGAGAGCCCTGCACCATAATGTGACTGGCTGAAATCACAGAGCTGAAGGTATTGATTGACCTATAGGCCAGACCATCCTCCGCCAGACTCACCAGAAAATTAAGGACGTGGACTACATCTGCCCCCACTGGATCGACACTCCATCGCACACACCAACAACGCCATCTGTGCCAGGCTCACCGGTATCTCTTGGTTGTTCTGTCTACCCATGCTTTGGTGAGCAAGTCCTCAGCTTTTTCCCGAAAGTCCTGGGAGCGACCAGCGATGCCGGAGATCCGCCAGGCCATCATCTTCAACGTTCCTTCCACCACCAGCCAATGGGGAACGAGATCGGGATTGAGGAGAATGTGAGAAAAGTGGGGGAGTCGGATTGGAAAATCCCAAGAAAGTTCCAGTAAACCGTAAACTAGACTTGAGACCTCCACAAGGGTGTGAGCAACACCACCTCCGCCTGCTGGCGGTGAAGCACCGCGGACACTCGCGTGATCATGAAGAACCGAGGGAAGACATAACCGCGCTCCTGCTGCCATTCCTGGAGAAACGCATCCATCACCTCTGCCTGCGGATCTGCCGACAACTGAAGTATCTCGGTCACTGACAATCTAGTTGTGAAGCAAAAAGGTCTACAGAGAAGGGGCCCCATTTCTCCGACAACTGAGAAAAGACCAGAGGGTTCGGCTTCCACGCGCTGGCATCCAAGAGGTGACGAGAGTGCCAGTCGGCCACTTCATTCTCCCACCCCGGTAGGTACTCGGCCATCACTGAGATCTGGTTGTCTAGGCAGAAGTGCCAAAAGTCCCTGGCTAGGTTCACCAACATCCTGGATCTGGTGCCACCTAGGTGGTTGATGTACTGGACCGCAGAGATGTTGTCCTTCCTGAGAAGGACGCACAATTGTACCCTGTCTTTCATCCAGCATTGCACCACAGATGACCATGCCAGCAGCTCCAGGCAGTGGATGTGCAATGACTGTTTGTGAGTGGACCGGGCTCCACCCGCGGAGAACTCTCCGCACCTTGCTCCCCAACCGGATCAGTTGGCGTTGGATTCGATGACAATATCCGGTGCGGAACCGAATATGGCCCAACCATTCCACGCCTCCATGTGGGGGAGCCACCATTCCATCTCGTCTCTCACATCGTCCCTCAGAGGTATTGACTGGGAGTATGTCAATCCCTTCCTGAGGTGATGCGCCTTCAGGCGCTGCATGGCACGGTAGTGCAAAGGCCCAGGAAATATGGCCTGTATGGAGAAGGAGAGAAGACCTACGAGATGCACCAGTTGGCACAAGGAAATCTGCATCATCTCCAAGCTCTGGTGCAGTTCATGCCTGATCTTCACCATCTTCCTGGGGGAGACTCAGAGTCGAAGACACAGAGCCCACACTGAAACTTAAAAAGGTTGCACACTAGACCGGAACCAAAAGGGACTTTTTCTCGTTTTTGACAAACCCAAGTACTTGGAGAAGGTTGACCGTGGTTTTCAACTGGTTGGACAGCCTCCTGGGGAACTGATCCAGAAAGACCATGTCGTCCAAGTAGATAATCATTCGAACACCCTGCGCGAGCAGGAACTCCACCGCGGGTCTGAGAACCTTTGTGAAGCACTACGGAGCGGAGGATAGCCTGAAACTTAGCCTGGTGAACTCGAAAACCTGCCGTTCCCACCTGAACTGCAGAAAGCGCAGATATGGGGGGGAAATAGGGACCACCAGGTACGCATCTTTCAGGTCGAGCCAGACCATCTAGTCGAGTGGTCCCAGAACATCTCTGAGGAGGTGGATCACCTCCATTTTGAAGTGGTGGTAAACCATCCACTCGTTGAAACTTTTCAAGATGATGACCGGCTGCTGGCTGCCATCGACCTTGTCGACTAAGAAAAGATTGCTGATGAAACCACCGGAATGCTCCACTGGCGTTAAATTGCCCCTTTTTTGAGGAGGACGGAGCCCTTTTCGCTTACCAGCTCAGTATCGGGTTGCGAGAAGGAAATGGGACGGGACGGGTTAGCTGACGTGAACGGCCATGAAACTCCAATCGGCAGACCTGGACCATCTGCAGCACCCAAGCATCACTCGTGAGGGAAACCCAAGCCGGGAAAAACAGCGCCAAGTGCCCCCCCCCCCCACCTGCAAGCTTGCCTAGAGTATTACACTCACCACTTCCAGCTCCCTGTTGCTGGCCTCTTTGGCCTCCATAGCCATGGAACTTCTGCCCTCTGGCGGGATAGAAATTGTTGAAGCGGGCATTGTCTTGATATTGTACTCGCCCGGAGCCTTGCCCCCTGTCAGAGTTGGAGAAGCGGCCGTTCGTGCGGACCCACCACGACCAGCCCCTTGGAAAACCCGGGGGAGCAAAAACCTTCCTGATATTCGACTGGGCTCTGTCAATAGAGGTGAAAGTCACCACAACTTTCCTAACTCTGACGAACGGGTCACCAAATAAGCCCTCCTAGGCAACCGCACCTGCCTCCGAGGACGCCAGGTCACCTAACTTGGGGTCCAGCTTAATTAGGAGCGACCGCCTTCTCTCTGTGGAAAGCGCGCAATACGCGTTTCCAATAAACACTATTGCGTGCTGCGCCCAGCTCGAAGGAACCTCCAGGAGATAAGAACACCAGACACCTTGGCGTCTTCGGCCAATACAAAGAATTTTGGTGATAGGTCCCACTGCATCTAGCAGTTTGTCCTGGCACGTACGCCAGGAGCGATCAATGCCCTTTTTAGGGTCCCGTATGATTTTTGCTAGGAAGGTTGCCATCTTAGGATCTATTTCGGGTGTTAGGGTAACCTTTTCTTCCAAACTGGGACACTGCCCCCGAAGGAGATTGCGAGCATCCTTGTCCATTGGTTTACACAGACAGCTCACCACATACTGGGCCACTTTATCCCCGGGAACCCACTCCATATACCTGGAGTGAACAATGTTGTCCGGGTCCAACATATCAGAGGCCCCCCTGGGACAGAAGTGGGCGTCGGGAGCCAAGACCTAGAGGAGCCTGTTTCCTCGTCTGTGTCCCCGGGGGAGTCACCATTATCAAATGGGTCAGGGGAAGCGGTGCACAGAGGCATTGGGGTAAAGTCTGCAGGGGGGCACCGGGTCAGGCTGCGGGGCCACCTGCGCCAAGAAAGCCTGTTTCAGATGGGCAAAAGCATCTATATCCACCCCTTGAAGACAGGAGGAGAACCAGGCTGAGGCGCAGGAGGGGACTTAGGGGTAACTGTCACAGGAGCAGCCCACTTGGTTCACTCTTTCGCTATCTACGCTGACAGGTGTTGCTCCAAAGGCTCCATGGTTTGGCTGACAGCCCTGTAGATGGAGTCATTAACTGCGTGGTAAAAGTCATCATCCCAGGGGAGGTACGCCAAGGGATCCTTCTCCTAGTACTGATCTTGCTCTGACTGCATAGTCTTAGATAAGTATATAGGTGTAGTACAAGTAAGTAAATTAGGAGCACAGGCAGCTTTTTTACAAGCTGGAAGGGAGCCCAGACAAATAAGGGTGGCCAAGGGCACACGATTAATGGGCATAGCCCTAGGGACACACCAGCCCTCTGATCACAGGGCAGCCAGCCGGGACAGTGTCCCACAGGCACCACAAGTCACGGTGCAATTGCGACCCCGCAATGTGTTCAAGGATGTCTTTCGGTGCAGAACACTTTGAGGCGGAACGCGGACGAAGGGATCCACCAGGCTCTGGTGCTACTGGACCTCTCTGATGCGTTCGACACGGTCGACTACACCATCTTGGTCGACCGTGTCGAGCAGGCAGGTCTCAGGGGCCCTGCGCTGAGCTGGATCCGCTCATTCATCACTGGCCGAACTGAATCGGTCAGACTGGGTTCCTTCACTGCCCCTACTATATCTACCATCTGCGGAGTACCTCAGGGCTCCTCTTTATCACCTCTGCTTTTTAATTTGTATCTACGCCCTCTTTTATACTCCCTCAGGAAAGCGAAAGTTACCATCTTCAACTATGCTGATGATTTGCAGCTCATCTTCCCTTTGAACACCAAGGACTCAGTGGTAGAATTCCAAAACACCATGTCCCACATTCTGAGTTGGATGAACTGCAATCATTTGAAACTTAATCCAGGCAAGACCGAACTGGTCTTGCCTGGACAGAGTACACTCAGTTGGAATCCCAGCTTCTGGCCCTCTAGTATGGGCGCCCCTCCATCTAAGTCATCCTCGGTTAAGAGCCTGGGAATCTTCATCAGCGAGGATCTCTCCCTAAAAAAACAGGTAGGAGCAGTTGTGTCATCTAGCTTCTTCCAGTTGAGGAAAATTAAGAAAATTGCCTGCTTCTTCTCTCCGGCTGCCCTCACACAGATCGTCATCTCCCTGGTCCTGTCCAGATTGGATTTCTCCAATAGCCTTTATTTTGGGCTTCAAACTGGAGAGCTTAAACGCCTCCAGCTGGTTCAGAACCAGGCAGCCAGACTTCTTTTGAATCTCTCTAAGAGGCAGTCTGTTAGACTTGGCTTGAAACAGCTACACTGGCTGCCTGTTGAGCAGCGTGTAGCTTTTAAAGCCGGGTGCATCTTATTTAAGTCTTTACATGACGTTGGCCCTCTATTCATTAGAGACTTATTCAAAAGATATAGCCCCTCCCGCAACCTCCGGTCCATCCATAAATCCCTTCTGATCGTCCCTCCCTACAAGAGGAAGCGTCTCGGAGGCAGCTGCTTTGACCATCTTGCAGCTGCCTTCTGGAACTCTCTCCCCCTTCATCTTAAACTGAATGATAACATCCTCAGCTTTAGACATGCCCTGAAAACCTGGCTCTTCTCTCAGGCACATTACTGAGCTGCTTCATCTCTACTGTTGACTGATGCGCCATGTTCCTTCCTACAGCGCCATGAAGCCCCTGGGCGTACGAGCGCTTAATAAATTCTGATTAACATTAACATTAACATTACAGAATATTAGGGAAAAATACAGACCCCACAGGGCGTACAACCGGGTGGCAAGAGGCAAGGCTGAGCTCTCACGGGGCAGCGCTCGACAGGACTCTAATGCTAGTGCCTGACTCGTGCTGCCCATAGAGAGTGCACTACGCCCCCTGGCAGCAGGAGGACCACACCGCACCTCACAGTGAATCAGTCATGTGAGGTACATTTAAAAACATCACTTAACTAAAGGGCGTCTTTGCAAACAGAAAAATATGCAAAGCGCTAGCAAACGCCACCAAATTAGCCAACTAACAACCCGCATAACAGGAGAATAAAGAAAAATCGACTTATTTGCTGCTGAGCAGCGAAGAAAGCGGAAGAGGAAACAGCGTGAAGGGACTATACTGGCTGGCTGGAGTGCAGACAGCGAGGAAGGACTCCTGTTGGAATTGTGTTTCCCTAGTGTTCATGGGAAATGTAGTTGGTTATTGTGTTGTTGAAAATATGCTGCTGTTAAAATAAAGCGAAGGAAGAAGGCATAATCTGAGCCTCCGGTCCTGGCATAGAATTGACAATGCACGTGTTAAGAGCCCCGTGGACGATTATATAATAACGCAACAGCTTCTAGCACATATAAATGTCTACTTTATATGCTACGAATATTTTAAATAGGTTGCTCTCATGTTAGGAACATTGCACACTTTTCATGAAAAATTTGGGGTTTGTGAAAAGAGGAAGCATTGGGAACTCAACTTATTTATACCACAATCTGCCATGATTTAGTGTTTCCTCTAATGAATGCTCCCTGTGCCCTAAGGATGTAATTTACAGGTAAATCACAAGGCGACACATAAAAACAATGATGGTTTTGGCCACCTGTAACAGTTCACGTAGACCACACTTTTAATGTGAGCTATGTAATTAACTTGACATTCCTTTTCATATTTATTGCATGCTCATTATGATCACTTGTAAGGCATTATTTATCATCCGTGCAAAGCACAGAGGTGAAGCTTTTATTCAAACATAATTTTACATGTTTCACACTATTTAAAACCGGCAACAAGTTGTTTAAATTGTGTATCATTTTTTAGTTTAATCAGGAGCATGTTATTGCACTGCTGAATTATTTTGCTTAACTGAATTAAAATTTTAACATCCTAGGTCACAATGAGAGCTACAGAACGTAAAGAGTGTTTATCAGGGCACTTTATACTTTCTGTTCTTGCCGTTGCCTTTGTGACCACTCAGCCCAGGGCTCATAAAGGCAGTGCCAGGGGTTCCACAGGACATGCCAAGCGGTTGAAGGTGTGACCCCCCAGTGATACCTAAATGATGTTCATGGGTATGGATCTTGGGTTGGCTATCTGTTTAAGTCTAGTTTATTATTATTTTTGCCTGTACTGCTAGCTCTGGCATAGGTTTCTTGTAGGGTGTGGTTAACTAGATGACTGTCAGCCTCATTCCAAATTTCTGGAAAGGCATTTGTTCTATTGGAAATACATTTATGTTTAACTATGTACTGTCTAAATTGTATTTTGTTTTGCAACAGCAATATCCAAGGGTGACAGGTTGCCCTCTTTATTTTTTCTTCTTGACTGTAAGTGCGTTGTGGAGAGCTAGGAACATTTCTTGCCAGTAAGGGTCAACAGAGTAATTTGGAAGCATACGATGATGCATAGATGAAGCATACCTTAAAAATCGGGAGCGTTTCTCAATTTACTGTGCCTTCATTTTATGAAGGAGATGATGATGTGGCAAGATATCACACCACCACATCCAGGTGGCACTATAGTAGGCTCTGCCTCTCTCATGAGTGCACTTGCAACCTCAGCCTGACAGAGGGAAGTCACCCTATCTCTTTTGTTCTAAGGTAAAACACCTTGTTAAAAATCAATCCTATCCAGTAACAACTGCTACCAGATGGGGTGGTGAGGCGGGATGGGGATGTTAATTAATAAATAAATATTTACATTAGAACGGCTGGCCGGCCGGCGCCTCCCCGGAGTCCTATTCCATCTTCCTCTGCAGACTGGCCGGCAGTAGGAAGCACCCAGCACACAGGCTCCTCTGAGCCAATCACAACGCTGCAATGCAGCATTGTGATTGGTCTGAGCACAGTGTATCGGCGCTCAGACTCGAACAGGGAGACTGTGCATGTTTCTGACCAAGCTGTGTAATGCAGCCTGGTAGGAACATGCAAAGTGCACATGAACTTTTTGGTCGGCCCATGAGGGCCGGCCAATCGTTTCATGCGTACATTGTGAGTGCAAACCAATCCTAACCTGGCCATCCTCACCCATCCGCCCCACACTGCACACAGGCTGCATGCAATAGGAAAAACAAAATGACAATAACGATACGTTATTGTAATTTTATTGTTCCTTTTTGTGCAGTGGGGCAACAGTCCCCCGCCTTAGCGGAGGAGCCACCACTGATCCTACCACCAACAAACAAAACAGCAACAACATGCCATCAAAACTATAAAATGACCCAAGGGGAGGCAGCCAAACTGTTCAAACATAATCTCTTTGGATTTTCTATAATTCGAGCTACCCTTATGCACAGTGTTGTCATCAATGATGTCATTTTAGATGTTGCAGTGATGTTATCATGTGATGTCATAAAATATGTCATGAGTGATGTAATATGGGAGGTAATTAGCAGTGCATGGCATGGGAGAAACCTAAAGTGCTTTAGGGCAGGAGTATTAATTACTTGAGATAACTATAACTAGTCAATTTCAATGTTGTTGGTCGTTTAAATGGAAATAGTTTGTTTTAACTGCCAATTTCACCTAACTATAACATCCCGTTAACCTTTGGGTTTTTCAGTGAAGTTCTAAGATTTTTTTTTAATGAGTAGTAAGACACTATTCCTAACCATCAATGTACCCTTTTTTTGTTGAATTCCTATGTTTTTTAACATTAAGTAAGATGTCCATGCCGTTTATGGTGTGGGGTTGGGCACAGGGCCTGTCCTACGTCCTGTGGATGCTCAACCACCTGCTGTGCACAGCCCACCATGCACCAACACTTCGTCCCACATGTGCCCACAATATCGCGCACGGCCTTCAGCTGTGCCTTGTGTGTGGTTGGGCACAGGGTCTGGCCCGAGGCCAGTGGCAGAAGGGGTTGTGGCAGGACCTGGCCATGCCCAACCCACCCCTTGCAGGCGATAAACTGTGTCATTTTAAGTAAGGCACAACGAGGGTCCAAAACACAAAAACATAAAAAGCAGGCAGCCTATTGGCTTTATCAAGGAGTCAGCACATCAACATATATAAAGCAGACGTATTGGTTTTTGTCAAAAAGTCACCACTAACTATAATCAAATGTATATTTTATAATTCACAATTTGTAATGTATAATAATAGTAATTGTCACAACATGTTTGCAATAATGCAGTTTTTAAATAAAACCATGAAACTTTTTTGAGTTTTTTAAAACACTTTTCAGGCCATACATACAGATATGAATTGTGCATTGTCATGGGATAAATATTAAGAAAATTAAAGCACTAAGCAGAATTGAACATTACAGCACTACAAATCTCATAATACCTGTACGCATAAAAATGATGCAATTATAAACAGTCAACACTCACTTGATAAAGACTCTATGTCGAAACGTGTCGTGGGATCTGTTTGAGGAAGCTATTGTTTAAATAAATGAATTTCAAACTGCCTTCGGGAGTGCAGTGCCTTCTCCTTTGGTAAAGGGTTTGGTGGTCTTACCCCCAACGCTGAACCGGCAGTCAGCTTGCGCCGTCTGCAGACCACTTTGTGTAGCAATTTGAATCAACAGCAGCACCCAGTGTTGGGCACGACATCGAAAGGAAGTTGACGAGGAGATACTAATCTCCGGTGTTAGTACTGAACTTTGGAAGACTACAATTGACCTAACGTCAGAACTTCTACTAGCGCGTAGCGCAACTTCATCGATGTGTCTGAAGCTCTCTAAGCAATAGGGAGTGCACTAATTAATCGCCCTTACAGCACCGATGCTGCCCATTATTGCTGCTGGGAGAAAGGGCCAGGAGGCCAGAAGCCTTTCTTTGCTGAAACTGCATACAGTTATGAATTGTGCATTGTCATGGGATAAATGATAAGAAAATTAAAGAACTAAGAAGAATTGAACATTACTGCACTACGAATCCCACAATGCCTGTGAGCATTTAAATGATGGCAATAGCAAACAGTCAACATGCACTTGATAAAGACACTATGTCGAAACGCGTCATGGGATCTATTTGAGCAAGCTGTTGTTTAAATAAATGAATTACAAACTGCCTCAGGGAGTGCAGCGTCTACTCTTTTGGGAAAAAAATATCTATCTATCTATACCTATACCTATAAATGTATATATTTATATATATATATATATATATATATATATATATATATATATATATATATATATATATATATATATATATATATATGTATATATATATATATGTATATATATATATGTATATTACCTACTGGCGATAGCCAGTAGGTATATATAGTTAGGATTTTTTCTCTATGGGACTTTTGAAAATTCTATGCCTAATAACTTTGGCGTTTGTGGACGGAATTGGCTGAAATTTTCAGGAAAATGGCACATTTTGTTTCTGAGCAGCTCCTGGAAATTTGGGGGGGGTTCGTCAAGGGGGGGCCGAGAAAAAAGGGGGGTCCCAAAACGCGTTTTTCCCATGTTATTTTCCATAGGGCGGTTGGACTCACTTTTAGCCCGAACGGCTGAATGGATTTTCACGAAACTTGGCAAAATTGTAGGGACTGTTAGCCTGATGTGCCTTTGCTAGGTCTCAATATATGTGCTTCAGTGGATTTTGAGAAATTAACGTTTAAATCAAGATATATATCTGTAACAGCGCTCCGGGCAGCTATCCGGTTAGCGAACCTTTCGCGTAACGGAACTTTGCGATGAGAAGCTGATTGGCCCTCCGGTGTCTGTCAACATTCTAAACAGTCCGGAGCGGCCGCCATCTTGTCTCTCGGTAGGATCGAGAGACAAGAGGAGGCCAAAACAAAGGGGGAAATTACCATAAGGGGGCATAGTAGATCCTCGTTGACCCCCTAGGTTTTATGTGGAGGTTTTAAAAGGGCCTAGGAGGGTCCAAAAAAAAAAATTTTTTTTTGCGTGGTAAGCGCCAAGTTCGCGAACCGGATAGCTTTCTGGGCAGCGAACTTTATGGATAAAAGAATGAAAGACTTTTCTAATACTGTATGTTAATTGTTTGTTGTTTTTCTTGTTTTTTTTTGTTTTCTTTGTTTATTTTTTTTTTTTATTATGATTGTGTTTCATACTTTATTAAATTTTCTAACATTTCATTGTCAGAAATGTCATAATTTATTATAGGGTGTAATTGTTTTTCATTTTGAAGCAAGTTGTCTACTGCTTCAACACATTGTAGAAGTTCGTGGTCTCTACTGTCATCCATAAAGTCATCAAGTTTGTCTTGGCTGCTCTCCTTCAGTTCAATCGAAAATGAAACTTGTTGTTCGCCTTCCATTTTGCCTGAAATTTTGAATAAGAAAATATATATTAGTAGAGATAGGGCACTGTTGGGATTAATTTTAGATAGGCAGTTTTTATCAGTGAATTTATCTTTTGGCAGTGTATAGTATGAGAGTGGAAATAGGACTATAAAAAAGTGTATGTGATTTAACCAAGACAAGCCTTACTCCATTGATAACTATAACAGAGAAGTCTATCTAAATACATTACTACTACAGAGGGATAGTGTATATCTAGCAGAAAAAGTCTACTATATTAAGTCATAGTGCACAATATATTAAATTATAACTTTCCTTCACAAAGAAGTTGAAGTTTTTTGAAGCTTTTGAAATAGGAGGTACAACAAGAAGTAGTAGTCAAAATGGCTGTGTTTCCTTCTCTCCCTTTATATATATACAGGTATATAACCAATCAAATGTCAGGTAATAAAAGTAGAAAATGAAAGTAACATTTTCATTGGTTGTCAATTCCAACAATTCAGATGTGTTTTGTGAAGTAATTTACCTCACGGTACTTGGAGAGGTCTACAGGCTAAATGGCTAAATGGAATTTCAATGAAATTTGTGAGAATGGAAGGGATTGTTATGTAGTATGAGCTAATCTATATTTGGTGAGAGTGTCTCTAGTCGTTTTTCTGTAAATTACTTTCCCGCCTTTTTTTAGGACCGCTTTCCGGGAAGCTGCCCGGTTAGCGAACCTTAAGCGTCACGGGAGTCCACCATTTTGTGTTTCGTTCGCATTAAGATACAAGATGGAGGGCAAATAATGTTTAGAATGGGTAGAAGGGGTCATGGTAGACTTATCTTGACCCCCTAGGTTTTCTGAGCGTGGCTGAGGAGGCTTATATGTGCGGAGAGCGAATTTTGTGGAAGTATAAAATAGTTATGTAAATAGTTATTTAATAAAATGTTTACCCTGTTACTTTGCTGGTGTGTTGTACATATTTATAATATTTGCATAGAGTTTATCGCTATTTTGGGCGGGGTGGGTGGCGGAGCCGAGCTGTCTTGCAGCCATCATGGTGTGGAGCTCAGTTCATCTCACTAGTTTCGTATTTCTCATGAAGGGTTGTTCCTAATGTTTCTATTTTAGCGAGGTCAAAAAGAGATCCCATTAGTGGCCTACTGATTTTGCTCGATTACTTTTGTTTTTTTACACGATTTTTCACTATCTGCAAAGACTAAACAGAGTATTGCGACTCTGTGCTTGTTTGTAAATAGAGAATGAACCAAAGAGAATCAATTATAAAACAGTAAATGCTTGGATAACAATCAATCAAATGGAGAGACAAGCAGGCACGATGGATTACAACGGGGGCAAAGGCCTGCGTTAACTACCCTTCACTATCTGCAAAGAGAGAGTACTACTAAGAGAAAAGAGGGGGGGGCAGCGTTCAAAGCACATCAGCGTGCATAAACACGAAAATGTTTTTACCTATCACGTACTTGACATTTGACAGCTTTTGATGTTTGCTATTAAAAAACCATTGAAATTCAATGAAAAAACCATAGGTTATAGACCATATATAGTTAGGAATTCGCATTTACAAAACCTTATTTTACTCGCACAAAACCATTGAAATTCCATATATAGTTAGTTGCACTAACTATATATCGCGCACCCGCAATCCACTGCTGATGATGTCACATATTACATCATTCATGACATGGTCAGTGACATCACTGATGACATCACTGATGACATCTCAAATGACATGACTGATGACATCACTGATGACAACATCCAGTGACTGTATGTTTCTGTAAAGTTAAAATATCTCTTACATATTGAAGAATGAGTGGATGTATAAGTGTCTGGATGAAGGATTTAGTAGGTGCATGACTGACTGTATGAGTGAGTGATTAAATGTGTCTCACTGAGTGCATGGGTTAGTGACTAAACTGTCTTAATTTGTGCATCATTATGTCTGTTGTTCTGTAAACTGTTGCATGTGTTGATAAGTAGCTATATGAGTAACTATATGGGTTATTGATTGGTTGCCCAAGTATTTGTATGGGAGACTGTGTGTGTTTGTGGGTGGCTGGGAGGTGTATGACTCTGTGCATAGATGTGTGAGCAGTTGATTCACTAGATGTATGGTTTCAAAAGTGCATGTGGAAACAGCTGTATGGGCGGTTGACTGTGTGCATGAGTGTATTGGTGAGTGAATGGATATCTCAGTGCTACATGTCAAAGTAAGTACATATGTAAAGCACAGTACATGTGAGAGTTGACATATATAAATAACTGTGCATAAGAGCCAGTGAATGTGTGAGTGGCTGTATGGATCATTGTGAACTTGTATCAGGGATTGTATAAGAGAGTAAATATGTGTTAGTATATGTTTGAATAAGTAAAGTTTGCGGGTGCGCGATATATAGTTAGTGCAACTAACTATATATGGAATTTCAATGGTTTTGTGCGAGTAAAATAAGGTTTTGTAAATGCGAATTCCTAACTATATATGGTCTATAACCTATGGTTTTTTCATTGAATATATATATATATATGTATATATATATATGTATATATATATGTATATATATATATATATATATATATATATATATATATATATATATATATATATATATATATATATATATATATATATATATATATATATATATACATATATATATATATATATATATTACCTACTGGCGGTCGCCAGTAGGTAGTTATAGTTAGGATTTTTTTCAATGTTAAATCTCAAAATTCTATTTGGAATAACTTTGGCGCCGGTTGACGAATCTGCCTGAAAATTTCCTGAAAATTGCCTCGCGGCGCTCCGGTCCTTCCCTGAAAGTTTGGGGGGGGATACGTAAAGCGGGGGCCGAGATAAAAGGGGGGTTCCAAAACACGTTTTCCCAATGTTAATTTCCATAGGGCGGTCGATTTCACTTTTAGCCCGAACGGCTGAATGGATTTCCACCAAACTTGGCAAAATTGTAGGGACTGGTAGCCCGATGTGCCTTTGCTATGTCTCAAGATATGTGCTCCAGTGGATTTTGAGTAATTTAGGTTAAAATAAATATATATATCTATAGGCGCTTCCCGGTACGCGCTTCGGTACGCGCACCGGGCGCGCCACGCGGCTTGCGCACAGAAAGCTTATTGGCTGTTGGGTGTCTGTAAACATTCTAAACAGTCTGGAGCGGCCGCCATCTTGTGTCTCGGTAGGATCGAGACATGAGAGGTTGTCAAAACAAAGGGGTAAAAGACCATAAGGGGGCAGAGTAGACACCCCCTGTCTCCCTAGGTTTGATGTGGGGGCTATTAAAGGGCCCCGCGGGGTCTCGTTTTTTTTTTGTTTTGTTTTTTGATTTTCGCGGGGGGAGCGCCCGGTACGCGCACCGGGGAGCGCACCGGAGAGCGTACTATGGGAAAAATAATCACCTTAAAATTTTTTAATGTTCATCAATATTTTTTTTTTTTTTTTTAATAAAAGTACCTACATGTAGGTACCAATGCAGAGACTTAAATTTAATGTACACCATCTCCACTGTAGATATATTGCGTGTTGTTACAGAAGTTATTGTGGTATATCAAATCCATAACATAGTCTGTCAGGAAAGCAGAAACAGATCTTTTAAGCACTCCCTGAGAATTTCTAGGGGATCATGGGTAGTCTATCCTGATCCCTTATGATGAAAAAGAGGTGTAAAATATACATAGGTGATAATATAGTGGGAGAAAGGTAGTAACT
Source organism: Lissotriton vulgaris (assembly GCF_964263255.1). Classification (NCBI taxonomy): domain Eukaryota; kingdom Metazoa; phylum Chordata; class Amphibia; order Caudata; family Salamandridae; genus Lissotriton; species Lissotriton vulgaris. Next base: position 1,137,601,904 of record NC_141695.1, on the reverse strand, counting down.
ATGAGTAAACTTAGTTTGTATCAGAAAAAAAGTTGCACAGTATACTATAAGTCTCATTTTATAATGTAATTATTTTTGTAATACTTTATGAATGACATTTAAAAATGAATATTGTCTCAAACAATTTAAAATTATTAAATATAAATTTATTCCTCTGATTCTTTTTCATAATTTAATAAAACTTGTAACATAATATTGTCTGGTATTTCCTCATAATTATAAGTACATGATTCCATTTGTTCCAAAAATTCAAGAAACTGTTGATCCAAAGAGTCATCCATGAAATCAACTTCATCTTTTTGCTCTTCTGGTTTTTCCACCTTTACTTCGATAGAAGTAATATTTGCCTTATTTTCTCCTTCCATTTTCTTTCTGAAAATTGCATACAAATTAACTATATTAGTAGAGTTAGGGTACTGTATACCAGAGAAGCGTAACTCAATCCATAACTATTACAGAGAAGTTTATCTCTATCTATAACTATTACAGAGGGATAGTATATAACTAACAGAATATTTTTTCAGAAATTAACTTAAAATGTACAACATACTTCCAAAATAACAACTTACCTTGGAGAAATCAGTTAAAGTTGTCAGTGTTATTTGTTTTCCAATGTACTTCTGGAAGCAGTAGTCAAAATGGCTGTGTTTCCCTCTCTTCTTTTATATATATTTTTGTACATAACCAATCAAATGTCAGGAAATAATCGTAGAAAATGAAAGAAACTTTTTAATTGGTTGTAAATTCTAACATTTCATATGTGTTTTTGTTATGTAATTTACCTCAGGATATTTAGACAGGCCTGTAGCCTAAATGTCTCAATGGAATTCCACCAAATTTGGGCAAATGGTAGGGACTGCTATGTAGTAAGGCTTATTCTATATTTGATGAAAGTGTCTCCAGTGGTTTTTCTGAAAATTACTTTCCCACCTTTTTTTATGGAGCGCTTACCGGTGCGCGCTCCGATACGCGCACCGGTGCGCGCTCCGATACGCGCACCGGCAGCGTAACGGAAGTCCTCCATTTTGTGTTTCGGTACAATCGAGACACAAGATGGAGGGCAAACAATGTTCGGTATGGCTAGAAGGGGGCACGGTAGAGACTTCTTGACCCTCTAGGTTTTCTGAGGGGGGCTTAGGAGGCTCATAAACGTAAAAAAAAAAATTCTTTAATTTTCCGCGGGGAAAGCGCCTGGTACGCGCACCGGTAAGCGTACCGGAAAGCGTACTTTGGTGAAAAATAGTGAAAAAAGTTAGAAAAAGATAAACGTTTTGAATGATCAGAGGTAGGGTAGCTCTGAAAAGAGCTTTTGGGTTCTGTGGCTGATTTAGGTTCCAATGCACAGTCTTAAATTCAGGAGGAATATTCTATTTCCTTCATCTGAGAAGTGTACACCATCTCCTCTGTAGATGTCTTGCATGTTGTAACGCAAGTTATTATTGTACATTGAACCCATTCCATAGTCTCTCATGTAAGCAGAAATAGATTTATTCACATGTTTCCGTGCTTTCTCAAATTGTGGACAAAATTGGTTGGACCAGTTCCATTTCTGTGTTTGGCATATATTTGAATATACCAAGGCAGTTTGTGGAAAAAGTGTCATCAATTGATGAAAGGTGTCCTTTAAGAGCATTTCCAGACCAACCCCAGTCATAGTGCCCAAATCATTTCCACCACAGTACACTATTAAGAGGTCTGGGCTTGGCAGATGCAAAAAGGTTTTCACTAATGGTATCAATTGATGACATTTTAATCCTCTCTGGCCAATCCACTTGATTTCCACATTTGATAAATCAAGGTTGTGATAATTTCTGCTTGTTGCATACCTTTGAGTCCAGTGGATGTAGCTATGTCCTATAATCCATACAGAATACATGATGTGAGAAGGTTCTGGTGCAGTCAGATGAAGTGTAGGAATGAAATGGCACTTGGAACAGTAGGAGTTTACAAAAAAATAATTGCGGAGTTTCACTGCTCTTGAATCACAAGCAATGATTGGTGAATTCAAATAGTTGAAAACTGAAAGTTAGGGTGCATGGTTGTGTTGTGTGAAAGAAGCAATTTGAATGGTTAAAAAAAGTCACTAAAAGCTAAAATACCCTGGATAAGCTGGTGTATTGAGAGGTCAAACATCCTTGCTGAGTTAATTTGCAACATTGTAGAATAAACTTTTGAACCTGAGAGTTCAGTTAGGAGGGAGTTGCTATGGTAACAGATAGAAAGATCTGAGAGGGGGAAGGGTGTTGGTTTGAAAATAGTGAGGGAAGACTTTTGATTGGTTGAATTAAGGCATATGTGTACAAAGTTAGAGATTTTCTATGCCAGTCTTGGTTTCAGTGTATTGAGTGCACACTTGTTGCTCTGCTAAAGAGAAATTGGTGTGTGTGTCTGACACTGTTTTCAATCTCCCAAAGCATTTGTAAAGGTAAGTAATGATTTATTTAATTTAGATAGAGACTTGTTTGCTCTATGGAGAATATTTGGAAGCAGATAGTTATGTTTCAGAAGTCAAATTGTATGCTAGTATATAAGTCCTGTGTTGTGTTTCTTATATGTTATTCAAAAAACGATTTTTGGGTGCAATTGATTGGTATTTGCATTTGGACCTTTTTTATGATTGCCTTGTGCAACTGATGCATCACTTTAAACATGGGTAATAAGTGACGCACTGGTGGCGCAAGGCCTTCATAAATAAGGTCCTGACTTTGTTTGCTGTTGATTTGTTTTTGGATTTTTGATAATGCTTGATATCAACATTTGAAAGATAGAGGATTTGTATTTGGGGAAACAGTGACGTTTCAAAAGTGATATTCTGTGCTTGTACATAGGTTGTGCGCAGTGTTTTTTAAATGTTATTCAAAAAACGATTTTGGGTGCATATGAATGGTATTTTCATTTGGCCCTTATTTATGATTGCCTTATGCAACTGGTGCATCACTTTATACATGGGAAATAAGTGACACTCTTGTGGCGCAAGACCTTCATAAATAAGGCCCTGACTTTGTTTGCTGATATTGAGTGGTTGTACATAGGTTCTGCGCAGTGTTTCTTACATGTTATTCAAAAAACGATTTTTGGGTGCAATTGATTGGTATTTGCATTTGGACCTTTTTTATGATTGCCTTGTGCAACTGATGCATCACTTTAAACATGGGTAATAAGTGACGCACTGGTGGCGCAAGGCCTTCATAAATAAGGTCCCGACTTTGTTTGCTGTTGATTTGTTTTTGGATTTTTGATAATGCTTGATATCAACATTTGAAAGATAGAGGATTTGTATTTGGGGAAACAGTGACGTTTCAAAAGTGATATTCTGTGCTTGTACATAGGTTGTGCGCAGTGTTTTTCAAATGTTATTCAAAAAACGATTTTGGGTGCAAATGAATGGTATTTTCATTTGGCCCTTATTTATGATTGCCTTATGCAACTGGTGCATCACTTTATACAATGGAAATAAGTGACACTCTTGTGGCGCAAGACCTTCATAAATAAGGCCCTGACTTTGTTTGCTGATATTGAGTGGTTGTACATAGGTTCTGCGCAGTGTTTCTTACATGTTATTCAAAAAACGATTTTTGGGTGCAATTGATTGGTATTTGCATTTGGACCTTTTTTATGATTGCCTTGTGCAGCTGATGCATCACTTTAAACATGGGTAATAAGTGACGCACTGGTGGCGCAAGGCCTTCATAAATAAGGCTCTGACTTTGTTTGCTGTTGATTTGTTTTTGGATTTTTGATAATGCTTGATATCAACATTTGAAAGATAGAGGATTTGTAATTGGGGAAACAGTGACGTTTCAAAAGTGATATTCTGTGCTTATACATAGGTTCTGGGCAGTGTTTTTTAAATGTTATTCAAAAAACGATTTTGGGTGCAAATGAATGGTATTTTCATTTGGCCCTTATTTATGATTGCCTTATGCAACTGGTGCATCACTTTATACATGGGAAATAAGTGATACTCTTGTGGCGCAAGACCTTCATAAATAAGGCCCTGACTTTGTTTGCTGATATTGAGTGGTTGTACATAGGTTCTGCGCAGTGTTTCTTATATGTTATTCAAAAAACGATTTTTGGGTGCAATTGATTGGTATTTGCATTTGGACCTTTTTTATGATTGCCTTGTGCAGCTGATGCATCACTTTAAACATGGGTAATAAGTGACGCACTGGTGGCGCAAGGCCTTCATAAATAAGGTCCTGACTTTGTTTGCTGTTGATTTGTTTTTGGATTTTTGATAATGCTTGATATCAACATTTGAAAGATAGAGGATTTGTATTTGGGGAAACAGTGACGTTTCAAAAGTGATATTCTATGCTTGTACATAGGTTGTGCGCAGTGTTTTTTAAATGTTATTCAAAAAACGATTTTGGGTGCAAATGAATGGTAATTTCATTTGACCCTTATTTATGATTGCCTTATGCAACTGGTGCATCACTTTATACATGGGAAATAAGTGACACTCTTGTGGCGCAAGACCTTCATAAATAAGGCCCTGACTTTGTTTGCTGATATTGAGTGGTTGTACATAGGTTCTGCGCAGTGTTTCTTACATGTTATTCTAAAAACGATTTTTGGGTGCAATTGATTGGTATTTGCATTTGGCCCTTTTTTATGATTGCCTTGTGCAGCTGATGCATCACTTTAAACATGGGTAATAAGTGACGCACTGGTGGCGCAAGGCCTTCATAAATAAGGCTCTGACTTTGTTTGCTGTTGATTTGTTTTTGGATTTTTGATAATGCTTGATATCAACATTTGAAAGATAGAGGATTTGTATTTGGGGAAACAGTGACGTTTCAAAAGTGATATTCTGTGCTTGTACATAGGTTCTGCGCAGTGTTTTTTAAATGTTATTCAAAAAACGATTTTGGGTGCAAATGAATGGTATTTTCATTTGGCCCTTATTTATGATTGCCTTATGCAACTGGTGCATCACTTTATACAATGGAAATAAGTGACACTCTTGTGGCGCAAGACCTTCATAAATAAGGCCCTGACTTTGTTTGCTGATATTGAGTGGTTGTACATAGGTTCTGCGCAGTGTTTCTTACATGTTATTCTAAAAACGATTTTTGGGTGCAATTGATTGGTATTTGCATTTGGCCCTTTTTTATGATTGCCTTGTGCAACTGGTGCATCACTTTATACATGGGAAATAAGTGACGCACTGGTGGCGCAAGGCCTTCATAAATAAGGTCCTGACTTTGGGGCTCATTAGGATGGCGGACGGAAGTGCCTCCGCAGACCCAGAGCATGCGGAACATGCCTATTTTCCGTGCGCCCGTCGCGGACACTCCGTCCGCCACATCAGGATACGAAATACGGGCCAAATTCCGTCCGCGGCGGTAGAACACGGTCCGCCGCACCACCAGACCCAACCACGCGGCGGACGTAACCTATCCAGAGACGCCGCCGTACGGACTGACGTCTAGGACCGTCCTCCAAATCAAGATGGCGGAAAATACACATAAAAGCGCTGCAGAAAAACAACCTGCCTGAACACTGCGGATGCCCCACAGCGACCATACCCACCACGATCCGCTCGCCGACATGGACCCTGCACTACACGCTTACCCGATACTCTTCGCGATCCACTACGTCCTAGTCTTGGCCCACCATCGAGGACGACGCAGGTAGGCTACAAACCATTCGCTGTCTGGAGAGGAGTACCTGCAAGGGCCGTGACGTAGGGAGGGGGGAGTGACATGTCCCGGAATCGACATATTCCTGTGTACGGCAACGCCTCCAAGGGTCGTGACCCAGGTAGGGGGGAGTGACATGTATCTGAACCCACCGCCCTCAAGTAAATACAAATCCACACCAGCATCACACACGCAAGAATGACTCCGACAACCCACGACACATGATTGACAATTTTATTTACGCATAATCGGAGTAACATCACAGTCTAGGATCGAGCATGGGCAGTGTGGACACCAGAGCTGGTACTTCAGAGGCAGTACATCAGTATCAGAACAGCAACGGGGCATAGTGGACACCAGAGCAGGTACATCAGAGGCAGTACATCAGTATGAGATCAGCAACAGGGCAGTGTGGACACCAGAGCAGGTACATCAGAGGCAGTACATCAGTATGAGATCAGCAACAGGGCAGTGTGGACACCAGAGCAGGTACATCAGAGGCAGCACATGAGAGGGCATACAGCAGTATCAGAACAGCAACAGGGCATAGTGGACACCAGAGCAGGTACATCAGAGGCAGCACATGAGAGGGCATACAGCAGTATCAGGACAGCAACAGGGCATAGTGGACACCAGAGCAGGTACATCAGAGCCAGTACATGAGAGGGGCTAAGTGCACCAACAGTCCATGGCAAGGCACATGTCCATCAGAGGCAGCACATGAGAGGGGCTAAGTGCACCAACAGTCCATGGCAAGGCACAGGTCCATCAGAGGCAGCACATGAGAGGGGCTAAGTGCACCAACAGTCCATGGCAAGGCACAGGTCCTTCGGAAGCAGCACATGAGAGGGGCTAAGTGCACCAACAGTCCATGGCAAGGCACAGGTCCATCAGAGGCAGCACATGAGAGGGGCTAAGTGCACCTACAGTCCATTGCACTGAAAAGGTCCATCAGAGGCAGCACATGAGAGGGCACAATGCAGTATCAGAACAGCAACAGGGCAGTGTGGACACCAGAGCAGGTACATCAGAGGCAGTACATGAGAGGGGCTAAGTGCACCAACAGTCCATTGCACTGAAAAGGTCCATCAGAGGCAGCACATGAGAGGGCACAATGCAGTATCAGAACAGCAACAGGGCATTGTGGACACCAGAGCAGGTACATCAGAGGCAGTACATGAGAGGGGCTAAGTGCACCAACAGTCCATGGCAAGGCACAGGTCCTTCAGAAGCAGCACATGAGAGGGGCTAAGTGCACCAACAGTCCATGGCAAGGCACAGGTCGATCAGAGGCAGCACATGAGAGGGGCTAAGTGCACCAACAGTCCATGGCAAGGCACAGGTCCTTCAGAAGCAGCACATGAGAGGGGCTAAGTGCACCAGCAGTCCATTGCACTGAAAAGGTCCATCAGAGGCAGCACATGAGAGGGCACAATGCAGTATCAGAACAGCAACAGGGCAGTGTGGACACCAGAGCAGGTACATCAGAGGCAGTACATCAGTATGAGAATAGCAACAGGGCAGTGTGGACACCAGAGCTGGTACATCAGAGCCAGCACATGAGAGGGCATACAGCAGTATCAGAACAGCAACAGGGCAGTGTGGACACCAGAGCAGGTACATCAGAGGCAGCACATGAGAGGGCATACAGCAGTATCAGAACAGCAACAGGGCAGTGTGGACACCAGAGCAGGTACATCAGAGCCAGCACATGAGAGGGCATACAGCACTATCAGAACAGCAACAGGGCAGTGTGGACACCAGAGCAGGTACATCAGAGGCAGCACATGAGAGGGCATACAGCAGTATCAGAACAACAACAGGGCAGTGTGGACACCAGAGCAGGTACATCAGAGCCAGCACATGAGAGGGCATACAGCAGTATCAGAACAGCAACAGGGCAGTGTGGACACCAGAGCAGGTACATCAGAGGCAGCACATGAGAGGGCATACAGCAGTATCAGAACAGCAACAGGGCAGTGTGGACACCAGAGCAGGTACATCAGAGGCAGTACATCAGTATGAGAATAGCAACAGGGCAGTGTGGACACCAGAGCAGGTACATCAGAGGCAGCACATGAGAGGGCATACAGCAGTATCAGAACAGCAACAGGGCAGTGTGGACACCAGAGCAGGTACATCAGAGGCAGCACATGAGAGGGCATACAGCAGTATCAGAACAGCAACAGGGCAGTGTGGACACCAGAGCAGGTACATCAGAGGCAGTACATCAGTATGAGAATAGCAACAGGGCAGTGTGGACACCAGAGCAGGTACATCAGAGGCAGCACATGAGAGGGCAGACAGCAGTATCAGAACAGCAACAGGGCAGTGTGGACACCAGAGCAGGTACATCAGAGCCAGCACATGAGAGGGCATACAGCAGTATCAGAACAGCAACAGGGCAGTGTGGACACCAGAGCAGGTACATCAGAGGCAGCACATGAGAGGGCATACAGCAGTATCAGAACAGCAACAGGGCAGTGTGGACACCAAAGCAGGTACATCAGAGGCAGCACATGAGAGGGGCTAGGTGCACAAACAGAACATGGCAAGGCACAGGTCCATCAGAGGCAGTACATATGAGGGCACACAACAGCAACTTACATCACACTATCAGGTGGATTGCGTGAAGTACCCACATCGGACAGACTGCCAGCACCAGAAACCGGAGTGTGACACACAGCCACAGATGTAGTGACTGACACGTGAGCCACAGACCCAGATACCCTGCCAGCACCTGATACATGAGTGTGAGACACAGCCAAAAATATCAACAAAGGGAGTGAAGAGGTGGTGCAACAAGGCACCGCGGTGGGCTAATCCTCCTCTTATGAACGTCTAAATAATCAACAAAGACCACCTGAAACAGACATACAATACATATTCCGATGGTGTTGGAATACACTCAGTGTGTTAAAATACCCCTCACACACCAAAAGGGCCCTTGGTGTCATGCTTCATCATCGGGGTCTTCCCGCCCCCGCTGCGGGACGGGGCAGTGCTGCGACAAGCGGCTACGCCGGAGCACCTTTTAATTGTGAGTACTATGTGAGTGATAATGGAGTGAGTGTCAGTGAGGTCAGAAGTGATGAACAGTGAAATTAAAGTTAAAAAATACCTGGCCTGGTGTTTAGAAAAAATTATTTAATAGGCACTGGCTGGTATCGTTAAAAGGGGTGAGGCGGAGTGCAAGATCGGGTTACTAGTCTTGCTCTCCTGTGTGGGTCAACATGTTTCGGGGCGACATGCCCCTTCGTCAGGACCGGGATGTATAGATCCCCCTGTCACTCACTAATGCGCTCCCACAGATAGAGAGTGTTGTGTTTGATCAATGTGTATAAATAATTTAAATACACGTGAAAGAAGCTCGGTCAGTAATACTGATGATGTAAGCCTGCAAGGATAAGAACACAGGATTTTAGAAAGAGCGCGGATCCCAATGCGCTTTACTAATGAATACCTGTAAGGAATGAAAATACACATAGGGGAAGAAAACACACTTTAGGCTGTTACATGTCACGCCAAAGACTTCTTAGGGGGACCTGGATAGCCGGATATGGAAAAGACAAAATATATAGAACTGTGGAGAAAAGCATTCATGGGCTTATTGCCTGGCTGGCCGAGGATTTCCCGGAGGGGCCAGGTAACTTCACAGGGTGCAAATGGGAAGGAAAAAACACACATAAAAATGTATACATACATACACACACCAATATAAAGCATCAAAAACTAGCAAAGAGATGCTTATTCACTTTTTATACATACTTATTGAATGATGAGACAATGCCCCATGAGCCAAGCTGGGCGAAGGGTATAGAGGGTCCAACTGTGGGGAGACATGGAGAGATAATGCCAGGACCTAGATTAGCTTTTTACCCTGAGTGAATTAAGGTAGTGTATACCAGGTCAGGACTGTCGGCTATGCCGTACTTACTCAACCCCCACACCTCAGTGCTTCCTCCTTCGTCAGTGGCTTCCGTGGTAATGGTAAGCCGGGGCAGGGCGGGTCTTATATAGTGAGGCCGTGGCTTGTTAGCAGAGCCTTAATTAATTAACTCGAAACCGATGTGCGTGTTCGGTCGAGTGGTTTGGGCGTGTGACCAGAGCGGCCATTGTTAAATGTCCGAGGTCGGCTGGGCCGGGATAGGTATTGGCAAGGGTCGGTTGCATTTCCCTTACGATAGGTAGTAGTTGGCGGAGGGGGTGGGTAGAATGCTAGGATACATCCCAGGTCCGCTCTGATGCTAGTATCTGCGTGTCAGGCGACACATGCGCCTGCGCGGTGAAGTGTCTACACTCCGCGCATGCGCAGTAGAGCTGCATAGTGACTATCTTGTCGCGCATGCGCGGGAGGGAGGTGTTCCTCCGCGCTGCTCATCAGGAGCCTGGGGGGGTTTTTTTGCCAATGGAAATACGGAGGGACGCTTATGAAGATGTATAAATCATTGTCAAAGCGGAACATGTGTTATTTACCAACTGTCCAGTAGGCAGAGGTTGTACATGGGTGAAGACTGATATTCTCAAATTATGTTCCACTTACTTATAGGTGGGAAAATAAAGAGGCTCTTGTTAGGTTACAGCTATTCAGAGCGAAAAACTCTTATTTTTTGCACACAGTTTGTAAAAAGGAATAAATAAAATAAAAATTCGAGATTTTCATACATATTTACACATCCACAGCCACAGCCCGAGTGACTGACACATGGCCCATAGACCCAGACACACTGCCAGCACCTGATACAGGAGTGTGAGACACAGCTACAGCCCGAGTGACTGACACATGGCCCATAGACCCAGATACACTGCCAGCACCTGATACATGAGTGTGAGACACAGCCACAGCCCGAGTGACTGACACATGGCCCATAGACCCAGACACACTGCCAGCACCTGATACAGGAGTGTGAGACACAGCTACAGCCCGAGTGACTGACACATGGCCCATAGACCCAGATACACTGTCAGCACCTGATACAGGATAGGTCTCGACTGATACCCTGCCACTAACAGACACATGCGAGTCAACTGCACCAGCGCCACTGGGACCACTGAAATGATGAGCCACAGGGCTGTATGGTCCAGGAGGCAGGGTGGTGTCAGGTCCATGCCGGGCTCCATAAAGAGACCTCTTCCTGTCCCCACTGTTAAGAGAAGATTTTCTGCTTGGCAACCATTTCCACTCTGGGGCTCCATTCAGAAATTAGTTCATGTCCACAGTCAGAGTGAGGATTAGTTGCGCTTCCTGATTGTGCCACCGCTTGGTTGGGTTAGCGTTCTAGTCTTTCCTATCAGTCCGCCATTTCCTTATCCCGCGCGTTCTATGTGGCGCACTTCAACTGTTCTATTCAGGCAGTTCGACGCCCTGATTTTGGCTCCCGTCAAATCACTGCGTAATTTCCAAGTTTTGCCCGTTTGCCAGTCAGTATCCTCAGAGACTTCATTTCGGGACTTTGGGAGCGTGTTTCGTTCCATTTCAGTCTGATTCCAGCATTCCGGAACATTAGCCGCAGCTCCGCTTGTCAGTGTTCGGCGGTGTCGGCTTCGTTCTTGTCAGCGGCATTCTCCAGAGAACTTTTCCAGCTTGGCAAGTAATTCTTCCGCATCTCCTCAGCCTTACGCGCTAAGAATATTCTATCCTCAAAGACTTCTGGTGGTGCATTCCTTGTCCAGTGCTATTGGGTTTCTTCAGCGTCAGAGTTTTCATGGTCTGAAGTGAAGTTTGGTTTCCAATTAGAACTGTTTAATTGCAAGGACATATTCAGTGCTACAGAAAAGACACTTCGGAGTTTCAGTCCGCTTCAGTGTGATTCAACAAGTAAATGAGAGTATATATTATATGCATATGGTAATACTATTGTCTACCACCTCTACCCTTCTCATCACAACATTCCACCAATCAACACAAACAACAACAAGAGTCCTCAATCTCCCATATGAACGTTTTGGGCTCCGCAAGAGAGCGTCAATTTCCACATAGAATCAGGTATGAGAGAAGTGAGCTGAGGGAGTGTGTGATGGTGTTTTTCCCAAAAAAGGTTTGAACGTTAGTAATGATCTGTTAACTGTTGCAGGTGTTCCCCAGCCACTCATCCCAGAGGTAGTGACGAAGACACCAGTGTGGAAGCCTCTCTTTGTTGTTTGTTATCCACTTCCCCTTTCCCTTCCATTCCTGGGCTTGGAGCAATCCGGGTGCAGGGGTGATTGGGAATTAGGAAATATCATCGTAGAAGCCTTGGCCACTCGCTCCCACGGAAACTAGGACAATTCAGGTACTGCTTCTGACAGATTGAAGTGCCTCTATTACCTTCCGTCTGGGCGAGATGGCAGAAGGATTGGATGTCAAAGCCTTGGCTTCAGTGTTAGAGGGATTACAGAAACAGTTGAGTGAGACCAGGGAGGAAGTTAGGAAATCTAATCAGGAGGCTAGTTATCTGCGTCAGAGAATTGATGAGCTTGCTGAGAGTCCGCGTCCCAATTTTGGGAGTATTAAGTCATCAGCCTTTGGTTCCACGCCTTCTTCCTCCTCCTCTACGGAGTTAACCACACAGGTAGTGCACGCAATGTCCCCTACAATCCCATTGGCCCCTCCCGAGAGATTTCAAGGAGACCCCCATAAGGCCCAAATTTTCCTTACTCAGTGTTCGTTACACTTCCTTTGTGAGCCCATTTTGTTTAAGGAGGATCAGTCTAAAGTGGCGTTTGTGCTGTCCTACCTGAGCGGAGATGCAGCAGCGTGGTCATTGCCCCTGGTGGCTAGCAACGATCCTGTGTTGTATAAATTTGAAGAATTCAAGGCCGAATTCTTGCGAATCTTTGATCGAAGAAACGTCTCACAGACCACAGACAATGAACTTCTAGAGTTGAAGCAAGGGAATCGAGACTTGGTGGCCTATTTGGCACAATTTAATAAATTGATTGTTGAAACTAGTTGGCCCGAGTCTAAGAGGGCGGCCATTTTCTACCGAGGTTTAAAAGATGAGCTGAAGGACGGATTGGCCCAGATTCCCAAAAGACCTACTGATGTATCGGAACTCATAGATTTAGTATTACAGATAGATCAGCGGCTGGCGGAAAGACGAAGTGAATGTCGGAAGGATGTCCGTACTCTCCCACCACGATTTGATCGGTCGAGGTCGGAGTTTGCTAAGAACCACGAAGGCCAAAGCCAAGAAGAACCAATGCAGGTGGGAACGATTCGAGGTCCTCTTACCCAGGAGGAAAGAGAAAAGAGACGTCAAGGCAGGTTGTGCATGTATTGTGGTCAGTCAGGCCATTTTGTCAAGGAATGTCCGAAGAGATCAAAGGCCAACACGTGGTTAAAAGACCGGCTCCACCAGTAGACGGAGTTGCACTGGTGAGAGCGAGTGATGAGCCAACTCCAAAGCCACAACTTTCAGCTAATACCCTGCAATCAGCAGCCCTGCATCTGAATTTGCCATGTAGAATTGGGTTTGGGAAGACTCAGATGGAGGAAGTTTCCGTGATGGTTGATTCGGGGGCTACTGGGAATTTCTGTGACATCCAGTTTGCCAAATCTTTAGGAATACAATTTGAAAAGAAGTTAAAACCAGAACCTGTGCGAGCAGTGGATGGCACCAATTTGTCTTCGGGGCCAATAGCTTATGACACTGAACTGATAACCGTAGTGGGACCAGGAGAGCATCGGAGCTTCATTCGATTCAATCTCATCGATGCTCCTCAATTTCAACTAATATTGGGTCTGCCTTGGCTCACCGAGCATAACCCCAGGATTGATTGGTCTCGACGTTCAGTTGAAATGAACTCAGATTTTTGTCTAGAGCATTGTTTCCAGTCCTCACCAGCGAATACCAGTTCCACGTTGTCACAAAATTTGGCCAATCAAGTTCAAATGGTTTGCGCCTTGGAGGCTCCAGAGATTCCAGAAGAATATCAGGATTTGAAAGAAGTATTCAATGAGAAAGAAGCTCGGAAATTGCCACCTCATCGAGAATATGACTGTCCGATTGAATTAGAGCCAGGGGTTTCTCTACCATGCAGCCGAATCTATGCACTATCGGAACCCGAGAACATCCATTTGAAGGACTACATAGAACAAAATTTAGCCAATGGCTTCATCCGCCCCTCCCAGTCTCCTGTGTCTTCGCCTCTCTTCTTCATCCCTAAGAAGGATGGGACCTTGAGAACCTGCATCGATTATCGAGCCTTGAACCTTGCCACCAAAAACAATCTTTATCCACTACCCCTCATTTCGGAACTTCTTGATCAGGTTAAGGATGCGTGTGTGTATACTAAGTTGGACTTACGAGGGGCATATCATTTGGTGCGCATGGCTGAAGGAGAGGAATGGAAAACTGCCTTCCGAACCAGGTTTGGTTTGTACGAATACCAAGTGATGCCCTTTGGGCTTTGTAACACCCCAGCTGCTTTCCAGCATTTTGTGAATGACGTGCTTCGAGAGTTTTTGGACCGCTTTGCGGTGGTTTACATCGATGATATCCTCATTTATTCCAACAGTCGAGAGGAACACGTTAGCCACGTACGAGCTATTTTGGAACGGCTGCTGGAGAACCATCTGTTCATCAAGCTGGAGAAGTGTGTCTTTCATTCCTCCAGGGTGGAATTCTTGGGCTTCGTTTTATCCCCGGAAGGAGTATCCATGGATGATTCCAAGTTACAGGCAATCAAGTCTTGGCCAGCGCCAAGGTCAGTGAAGGGGATACAAAGCTGTTTGGGATTCGCCAATTTTTATAGGCGTTTCATTCTGAATTTCTCTGAAAAAGTGAGCCCTATTACCCGTCTTCTGAAAAAGAATGTAAGATTCATCTGGGAACGTGAATCGGAGGAGGCTTTTCAACAGTTAAAGGAAGCATTCGTTACAGCTCCAGTTCTGCAACATCCTAACTTGAATGAACCCTTCTTCATCGAAGCTGACGCATCCAATTTGGCGATAGGAGGAATTCTGTCTCAACGTCAGAAGGGCACCGGTCAACTTCATCCAGTGGCATACCATTCTCGAAAACGTACCCCTGCTGAGGTCAACTACTCCATCGCTGATAAAGAGCTTTTGGCAGTCAAGGAGGCATTCAAAGTGTGGAGACACTACTTGTTGGGAGCGAAACATGTAGTCACAGTCTTCACTGATCATCGAAATTTGCAATTCCTAAAATCAGCTCGCACGTTAACTCCCAGGCCACTCTTTTTTGCAGACTATGATTTTGTTTTAACTTATAAGCCAGGTTCTTCAAATGGAAAAGCTGACGCCCTTTCACGTTTGAGTATGGGAGAAGAAGCCAAAACCAAAGTGGAGGGATTTATCATTCCGGAGGAAAAAATTGTTGCCATAGCAGTCGAAGATAAATTGGAGACTCGGATTAAAGAAGAATTTGCTAAAACAGATTTTTCCAAATGGGAATTGGAAGGTCCAGATCGCAGTGTAAGAGATGGGAAACCATTTTTGCAAGAGAAAATGTTTGTTCCCAGTGAGGAGTTGCAACATGAAGTCATTCAGCAATTTCATGACCATCCATTAGCAGGCCATAGAGGAGCCAAGAAGACTTTGGAGTTAATTAAGAGAATCTTCCTCTGGCCAGGCATGAACGCTCAGGTGAGGCAGTACATTGCCACTTGTGAACCGTGTGTTAAGGGCAAGAGTTTGAGACAATCCCCGCAGGGCCTTTTAATGCCTTTACCAGTAGCTCCATCCCCCTGGCACACAGTCTCCATGGACTTCATTGTCGACTTGCCTACTAGTCAGGGTTATTCAGTCATTTGGGTGGTGGTGGATCAGTTTACAAAAATGAGTCATTTCGTCCCTTTGAAGGCGCTCCCCACAGCATCTCAGTTAGCTACACTATTCATAGAACACATTGTCAAACTGCATGGGGTTCCTAAAGTGGTTATCTCAGATCGGGGACCTCAATTTGTTTCTCGATTTTGGAGGTCCTTTCTTAAGGGTTTAGGAGTCGACTCTCGTTTGTCCACCAGTTTCCACCCAGAAACGGATGGACAGACGGAACGAGTGAACCAGGATTTAGAACAATATCTCCGGCTATATTTGATGGATCAGGAGGGGGAATGGCCCTCTTTGTTGAGCACTGCGGAGTTTGCCTACAACAATGCAGTCCATTCTTCTACAGGTTTTTCTCCATTCTTCCTGAACTCTGGTCGTCATCCCAACATGCTAGTGGGTCGGGTGGATGCTGAGGTCCCTGCAGCGGGGGAGGTGATACAAGAGTTTCAGAAATCCTATCAGGTAGCCTCTTCCAATCTCAAGAAGGCAAAAGATGCTTACAAGGTGCAGGCAGATAAGAAGAGAAGAGTGAGTCCCATGTATGAGTCCGGAGAAAAGGTTTGGATTTCCACTCGACACATGCGGTTGAGGGGGAATCGGAAGTTCCAACCCAGGTTTGTGGGTCCTTACCCTGTGGTTCGAATGGTCAATCCGGTGAGTGTCAGGGTAGCTCTCCCAAAGTCCTTGAAGATCCACCCAACTTTCCATGTGTCGCTGATTAAAAGAAACCCTCCAAACTTCAGACGTGTCCAACCACCAGCTCCAATCCAAGTGCAGAGTTCAGAAGAGTTTGAGGTCAAAAGAATCTTAGATTCTAAGCTTAAAAGAGGGAAAATCTTTTATCTAGTGGACTGGAAGGGTTATGGCCCGGAGGAAAGGTCGTGGGACCCCAGCAGTAATGTTCATGCTCCCAGATTGGTCACAGAATTCCATAAGACTCATCCTCTGAAACCCAGGGAGGGGGCTTTGGTGGGGGGTACTGTCAAGTCCATGCCGGGCTCCATAAAGAGACCTCTTCCTGTCCCCACTGTTAAGAGAAGATTTTCTGCTTGGCAACCATTTCCACTCTGGGGCTCCATTCAGAAATTAGTTCATGTCCACAGTCAGAGTGAGGATTAGTTGCGCTTCCTGATTGTGCCACCGCTTGGTTGGGTTAGCGTTCTAGTCTTTCCTATCAGTCCGCCATTTCCTTATCCCGCGCGTTCTATGTGGCGCACTTCAACTGTTCTATTCAGGCAGTTCGACGCCCTGATTTTGGCTCCCGTCAAATCACCGCGTAATTTCCAAGTTTTGCCCGTTTCCCAGTCAGTATCCTCAGAGACTTCATTTCGGGACTTTGGGAGCGTGTTTCGTTCCATTTCAGTCTGATTCCAGCATTCCGGAACATTAGCCGCAGCTCCGCTTGTCAGTGTTCGGCGGTGTCGGCTTCGTTCTTGTCAGCGGCATTCTCCAGAGAACTTTTCCAGCTTGGCAAGTAATTCTTCCGCATCTCCTCAGCCTTACGCGGTAAGAATATTCTATCCTCAAAGACTTCTGGTGGTGCATTCCTTGTCCAGTGCTATTGGGTTTCTTCAGCGTCAGAGTTTTCATGGTCTGAAGTGAAGTTTGGTTTCCAATTAGAACTGTTTAATTGCAAGGACATATTCAGTGCTACAGAAAAGACACTTCGGAGTTTCAGTCCGCTTCAGTGTGATTCAACAAGTAAATGAGAGTATATATTATATGCATATGGTAATACTGTTGTCTACCACCTCTACCCTTCTCATCACAACATTCCACCAATCAACACAAACAACAACAAGAGTCCTCAATCTCCCATATGAACGTTTTGGGCTCCGCAAGAGAGCAGCAATTTCCACATAGAATCAGGTATGAGAGAAGTGAGCTGAGGGAGTGTGTGATGGTGTTTTTCCCAAAAAAGGTTTGAACGTTAGTAATGATCTGTTAACTGTTGCAGGTGTTCCCCAGCCACTCATCCCAGAGGTAGTGACGAAGACACCAGTGTGGAAGCCTCTCTTTGTTGTTTGTTATCCACTTCCCCTTTCCCTTCCATTCCTGGGCTTGGAGCAATCCGGGTGCAGGGGTGATTGGGAATTAGGAAATATCATCGTAGAAGCCTTGGCCACTCGCTCCCACGGAAACTAGGACAATTCAGGTACTGCGTCTGACAGGTGGCTCTGGGAGCGGGGGATAGTTGCAATTGGCCGACATCGGATTGTGCATGTGTCAATGCTGTGTGTCTACGTTTCTTTTGGACATGTGCCTGCACCCTGGACAGGACAGGACTGACAAGTGGGCCGGACTGAGAAGAAATTTCACCCACCATGGGAGGTGCATCTGCTGGGGGGGGAATGCTATCTGGGGACGTGCTGGAGCCTGCTTGTCGTTTGCTGTGTGGCTGCCTTGTGGCCTCTGCAACATGTGTCATGGGGGATGCTACTACAGGGTCCACCTGCATCCGTCCCTGACGGGCCCTGATGGGAGTGGAGGTAAGTGGTGACTCCACTGCGGAGACATCTGTATTCCGTTTCCCAGAAAACAGCTGCAACAATGGGTGATGTATGCCTGTCCCTGACAGCGCCACTGTCCATGGGAGATGCCTTGGGCCTTGGATGTTCCATTTCCGTAGGAGTACTGTTGTCTGCGGACTTTCCCTGTTCCCTGGATGGTGCCCTGTTCCAGGCAGCAGACTTGTCATCTGTGGTGTACATATCCCCAGGACACACCTTCTCCCCGTGTGTGTCCCTGCCCCTGGGAGTGTCCGTGCTCTTCTTAGGTGCGTTTGTCTTGTGACTGTCCTTGTCCCTGCCCTTGGGAGTGGCTCCTTCCTTCCTAGTTTCCCTGCCCTTGGGAGTGGCTCATTCCTGCCTAGTCTCCCTGCCCTTGGGAGTGGCTCCTTCCTTCCTAGTTTCCCTGCCCTTGGGAGTGGCTCCTTCCTGCCTAGTCTCCCTGCCCTTGGGAGTGGCTCCTTCCTTCCTGGTTTCCCTGCCCTTGGGAGTGGCTCCTTCCTTCCTAGTCTCCATGGCACTGGGAGTATGCGAGCCCTCAAGAGATTTTTTCGTCTTCTCAATGTCCTCATACAAGGTAGTGTCAATGGAAATGGGAGTGAGTCTTGGCTTGGTAGTACCTTGTGTGTGGGATGGCTGAGCAGCATGTGTAGCCATTACACCCAACCCCTCTTTTGCTTCACGTGTGTGTACTTCACTATATCTGACGTTGTCCTTGTGAACAGATTTACCTGACCTAGGGGATGATGTCTGAGGCCTCCGTACCTTGACGTGCTGGCTGACGCTGCTTCTAGTGCAATAACCTGTATTAGAGTCCTGGTCAGAAAATTCACTCCCCCCTGAGACATCCAGTGTTGTAGATGGTGGAACAGAAGTACCACCCAGTCCATGCGACTGTACAATGACTGAACTGTCCTGTGTAGACCAGCAAGATCGCCATGCATCCCTTCCATGAATGCCACCACCTGCCCCAACTTCCTATCGTGGTCTTGGAATGCATTTATCATATTGGTCTGCCCCACACACAGCTGTCGCAGCAGATCAACAGCCTATGCACAAAGTGCATTTTGGCTCACCGAGGCTGGGGCAGCGGTGCCGACACCGAACGCCACTCTGCTCCCCCCTACTCCTGCGTGCACGAACAGTACATGGTGCAGTTGGCGGCAGGGTGGGCCCTGTGTGCTGTGTCCCGACCGATGGTGTTGATTGCCCACTCCCAGTCTGTGACAACAGTGCTGACTCACCAACACTGTCGGAAGATGATGACGATGTTGTCTCCACATGAGAGTCCTCCGGGACGGTCCTGTCCCCCTCTCCGGCGCTGGGCCCTTCGGTGTCAGTCTGCGTGTGCGCGACGTCTGATCCGGATGCATTGCCTTCTGTCATCTCCGCCGTCTGTGGCTGAGTGCCCTCTGCCAAAGCTGAAATGCACAGGAAATTGGTGTAAGTCATGGGCACACTCACGTCGTACAGTACTGCTACGGAATCCCTAAAGCCACTGATGACTATGTCCATCGATCCCCCAACCTGCACACGGCCCACCCCAACCAGTCATCCTCACAGGAATTAAGTGGCGTTGGCCGTAATACATGTACAGCATGCACACTGGGCATGAGAAACTACATCTGCACACAAGTGTTGCCAAGGGGTGACGGAGCACTACAGCATGTGCATGAAAAATGAACCGCTTAGCGGGTGGCGTCTCAACATGTCGCACCGGGAAGTGAAATTTTACTGCGCCAATGTCACCAACATGCCATTGGAACGAGCCACACGATAGACGGAAGTCACTAATGTGTGTGGCCAACAATACATGCATTGCACTCAAAAGCAACATACGCTGACAGTATGTTTACCGCCACGTTGCTGTTCATCCACACGCAACCGCTCGGACAGGTCAGGATGCGTCACAGCTATGATACGGTGCATGAGAGGGGTCATTGAGCGTCGGGCCAGACGTGCCGTCCTTGGAATCATCCCTAGTGTCACTTCCGCTACATTCTTGCTCAGTCTGGAAATGTCGTCCCAGCGTTTGTGGCAGTGTGTATGTCGTCTATTGGACACCCCTGCTGCTCGTACATCACGTGCAATGCTCCTCCACACGTCCTTGCGGAGGTGCAGCTTGACCTACCATGATGGGAGACAAAAGGGTGGAAGTCAGTGGACAGTTGGCCAGTCACACAGATAGGGGCATCACATTTCTCTCTGCAGCCATGCACATTTCGAATCTTTTGTTGGTCACACATCACACCGCCAAGTTTCCAGAGCCCAGGTGTCATATGACACCTCATGCACATCAACTTATCCCCCACTCCACTTACCACCTGTCCGGGTGCGCCGTACAGGCGTCTGTAGTTGCGGAGCACAGCGTCCACGAGGACATCAAGCTCCGCGGCGGTGAAGGGACGAGACCGGATCTCTTTGAGTCTCGACATGCCAAGGTCACGGAGTATGGCACTAGAGCGGCAGTCGGTGGTCAGCTCCGCAGCAGCAGGTGGAGGTGATGGTCACAGGCAGCAGTTGGTGGTCATCGTAGAAGGTATGCTTTTGCACATCACACATATATAGGGCCCTGTGGCCATGTCAGTGGCATACGGCGCCAGCCATTGGTCAGCCGTGAAAGCGTGTTTGGAATTGGGCCAATGATTGGCCCTGGTGTTGCGGTGAACAGCATACGCTACTTGCTATTGGGCAACCGTGGCCCATGTCCACACCTCCCATTGGCCTGAAACGGCGGTAGTTGGCATGGCCGGCACGGCGGTCATGGGCAGGGCTGGGCCGGCCGGTGTAGGCTGGCTGATGCAATGTCACTGTAAGGGGGGTCATGAACTGCCATGTGCATGGACATCAGCTTATGGATGTTTTAGCCTCTACCTCCCCCGCCGAATACGTGCCCCGCCATGGAGGCGCCACTGTTGGAACTTTGTTGCAAATGATGCATCCGTCCCGGTGTCTAGCACATGCACTTGTCGGTGTGTGAGCGTGACGGTCTGTGCACATGCAGACAATGGGAATGTTGAACGCGGGCCGCGTATGGCCAGACGTAAACAGCGGAAGCAGTGCACCGCCATGGCGGGGTCAATGATTGCATGTCAGCTGACGATGCACCTTGTTTCATTGTCTGCAGCTGCATGATGACGGTTGTGTGCGTGATTGCGTGACTCCACACTTCATGCTCTATCCCATGTGTGTCCATACCATGCCCATCGGTGTGCCACAAATGTCCATCACTTTTGGGTCATGTCACATGTCTTGTTGGCAGTGATGTTGAGGTGAGACAAAGTGCATTGCACATGTTGCAACACATCATGTAGCTAGTGGGTGCACATTGCTACGTCAATCCATGTTGTTGTGACAATCAGAGATGTCACACATATGCTAATTGAACACTGCCTATTACATGTTGGATAGAGTGCGATGACATGTGAGTGAGTTGCACAGACATGCGTTGTATGTGAATTGACTTCCATTCCATTTACTCCCACACAGGAGGGCTCAAAATGTCCATCGCCCATACACTGTGCTGGAGGTAATGGTGGACGAGGAGGTGATCAGGAAATTCAGGCTTGATCGACGTCGATTGCTGGAGCTTGTGAACCAATTGTCTCCTCACCTGCAGCCGCGAAGAACCTATCCAGGCTCCATTTCACCCACCCAAAAGGTGATGGCGGCACTCCATTTTTTTGCAACAGGCACATTTCAGTACACTGTTGGACATGCCGGGGGAATGTCACAGGCCATGTTCAGCACGGTACTTCGGGATGTACTGACAGCCATGATGCTGTACAAGAATGACTACATACATTTTCCACAGGCGGCAGAGTTGGCAGCGGTCAAAGCAGACTTCTATGCACTGGGTCGCATACCACATGTTGTGGGTTCCATTGATGGCACGCATATTGCGATCATTCCACCACGGGCACGTGAGCAGGTGTTTAGGAATCGGAAGCACTTCCACTCCCTAAACGTGCAGGTGGTGTGCCAGGCCGACAACATAATCTCACATGTGTGTGCAAGATTTCCTCGCTCTGCACATGACGCCCACATCATGCGGAGCAGCATTGTCCCCCAACTGATGGCAAATCTGCGTCCGGCACAAGCCTGGCTTGTTGGTGACTATGCTGTGGTGACAGGAGTGATATCTGTGTGGCTTTGTGTGGCCACATGTTCAGGTAGTGATGTTTCTCTCTCTCTCTGATTTCCACAAACACAGGCGACTCGGCTTACCCAAACAGGCCTTGGCTTCTAAGTCCAATACGCAATCCCACTACAGCAGGAGAAATGCGATACAATGATGCCCATGGTAGGACACGTCGAGTGGTGGAACGAACATTTGGCCTGCTTAAGTCTAGGTTTCGGTGCCTGGATAAGACTGGAGGGGCTCTGCCTTACGCACCAGGCAAAGTATGCAAGATTGTGATTGCCTGCTGCATGCTCCACAACCTGGCTGTGCGCAATAACATTGAACTGATCTTGGACCCAGATGAACAGCAAGTTCCTCGCCCTCCCGACCCACCCATGTCGACTGATGAGGATAGTGGTGAGGAGGAAGGTGTGGACCAGAGGCGCCAGCTCATTGAACGCTACTTCCCTTGATTGTGAGTGTGCCCCTCTTGGGCTGCTTGTGTATGCCCTGTGTAGGTTTGCTGCTCTTGTGTCATTGTGTTGGGCATCATCTATGTGTTTTGTTATGTGATGTATGCATGTGTGTGTGTCTCTTCATTTATGAGTACATGCACTTCTCCATGATGTGTGTAGTCTCATCCATTCCTGTAGTGATGTGTGTGGTTTGTTGAAAGTTGCACTGCAGTGCGTTGGGATGAGTGTGATGGTGTTTCCTAACGTATGTTTCCCTAGGTAACTCCCTTGAGCCATGATTCTGTACCACTTGGATCCCTGAACCTGGTTACGTCTGTTTCTGATGCAATCATGTGAATAAACATGGAGGCAACACATCATTGAGTGAGTAAGTGTTATTTATTTACAGATTGTGCATAGGTGTAGGTGCATATTTACAAATGAGTGAAGGGGTGGGGGAGTGAGAGTCCTAGGTTATGGCAGATGAGATGTCCGTGCAGACACCACATAGGGTGGTGTGTGCCTAGTGCAGCAGGGCTGTGCCAGGTGGGACCGGATAGTTGGCAGGGTGAATGGCAGGCTCAGGTACTCAAAAGAGTCATTGTCGGCTCCTCTTGGAGCGTGTGGCAGGAGCTTCGACACTGCTCTCGCCCACTTCCAGCCTCGGACGGCCCCTCCGTCTTTGTGTCGGGACGGAGTCAGCTGGGGGCGCTGGCTGATCAGGTGGCACATCCGCCGCCAGGGGCGCAGGTGGCGGTGGCGGTGTTGGTGGCACTGGCGTTGTTTGAGGGGGTGTGGGGTGGGTGGTGTTGGCGGATATCCTCGTGCTAAAAATGTCCACGAGTTGGCCAAGCCGCCTCTCGATCGCCCCCAACATCGCTGTGTTGTCCACAAAGTCCTGGTGGGCCCGGTCTGCATGTGCCTGGCCACGTAGATAGTTTGCCTCCACCCTGACTAGTGCTTCTAGACACTGTTGCCCGGCATTGGGTGTAGTTTCATCATGCCTTCTTTCTGCTGTGCTCCTGCCTGCAGGATCTGGCCTTGCATTTGTGGTTTGCCTCACTCTCTCCCTGCGTGGCTGGGATGGCGCTGGCACAGCGTTGGGCGGTGGGTTGGGCAGGGTGGCAGGGGCAGAAGTGGTGGTAGTAGTGGTGGTGGAGGTGGTGCTGGAGGTAGCTGTGCAGGTCACAGTAGCCGGTGTTGTGGTGATGCCAGAGGCCGTAGTTGTTGTTGGTGCAGGTGTGACCTGCGAGCCAGATGTCCCTGGCTGGCTGCTTGAGCCGGCACCATCCTCAGCCCCGGAGGTGGCTGGCCAATCGTCCCCTGAAAGTTCAGAGTGTGGGGATGCTGGAGGCCTGGTGTTAATTGCAGCTGTCAGATTAGGATCCCCTGCAAAACAAAAATGTGAGGATGAGTCATGTGGCCAAAACGTGTACATTTATTTATATTTGACATTCAGTCTGCAATGGCACACACCCCACCCACCACCACCACCCTCTCTATGGACATGGGGGCCTGTTGGGAGTTGTAGTTCCGTCCCCTCACACACCCCACAACCCACCACCACCTTCTCTATGGACATGGGGGCCTGTTGGGAGTTGGACTAATGACCCCTCACACACCCCACCCACCACCACCACCCTCTCTATGGACATGGGGGCCTGTTGGGAGTTGGACTAGTGACCCCTCACACACCCCACCCACCACCACCACCCTCTCTATGGACATGGGGGCCTGTTGGGAGTTGGACTAGTGACCCCTCACACACCCCACCCACCACCACCACCCTCTCTATGGACATGGGGGCCTGTTGGGAGTTGTAGTTCCGTCCCCTCACACACCCACCCACCACCACCACCCTCTCTATGGACATGGGGGCCTGTTGGGAGTTATAGTTCCGTCCCCTCACACACCCCACCCACCACCACCACCCTCTCTATGGACATGGAGGCCTGTTGGGAGTTGGACTAGTGACCCCGCACACACCCCACCCACCACCACCACCCTGTCTATGGACATGGGGGCCTGTTGGGAGTTGGACTAGTGACCCCTCACACACCCCACCCACCACCACCACCCTCTCTATGGACATGGGGGCCTGTTGGGAGTTGTAGTTCCGTCCTCTCACACACCCCACCCACCACCACCACCCTCTCTATGGACATGGGGGCCTGTTGGGAGTTGGACTAGTGACCCCTCACACACCCCACCCACCATCACCACCCTCTCTTAGGACATGGGGGCCTGTAGGAGTGGTTTAGACATTGGTGAGTATGTGGACTGCATGCATGGCTGGGGTCTGGGAGATGTGTCTTCAGAGTTGTGTGAGGCACACCGTGTTGTTGTGTTTGTGGTGCTTGGTTGGTACTTACCAGCCTCTTCTCCCTCATCAAGTCCATCAAGGGTCTCAGGGTGCAGGATGGTCAGCACCTTCTCCTCCCACTCGGTGTACGGTAGGGGCTCCGGGGGGGTTCCACCGCCTGTGTGGTTGGCCCGGAGAAAGTTCTTGGCTCCGCTGGACTTCACCCGGGTCTTGAGGTCGTGCCACCGCCTCTGGATTTCGTGCTTCGTCCTCGGGACGGTCCCGGAGGCATTGACCCTGGTGACGATCCGGTCCCACAGGCTGTTCTTCCTAGCTATGCTGGTCTGCTGCACTAGGGATCCAAAGATGTGGGGTTCAACACGAATAATCTCATCGACCATAACCCTGAGCTCGGTGTCGGTGAATTTCGGATTTTTCTTGGGTGCCATGGTGCTCGGGGTGTGTGTTTGTGTGAATTAGGAGGTGCTGGTGTGTGGTGTTTGGGTATGGTGTAGTGAGTCTTTGTGTACAGGGTGTGTTTGGGTGTGTGTTATGTGTATGATATCTATTTTATGCTGCTGGCTAAGTGGTGTCTCCTGCTAGCAGCTATGCTGTGATGCAGAGGATTTCTGGAGTGGGTGGGAGTTAATTTATAGTCTGTGTGTTGGCCCTGTGTGAATGTTGATTGGCAGTCAGGTGATAGGTGGGTGTGTTGGCAGGTGTGGTTTATGCAGTTCTTGGGGGTGGGTCATTGTGTCTTGTGTTTGGTTTAGATGTGTCAGGTGGGTGGTCGTTCATTTTCCTGTGTTTGGTGATGAATTCTGTCGCTATGTATGCCATTGGTTTGACTGTAGGGATGTTGGACTTCCGCTGTGGTGCACGGTTTCTCCTAGCATTGGTACGTGGATCGCGGTGGCTACCGGGGTACTTGCGGAGTTATCCTAATTGCGGACACGGACACTACGCAGGTATCGCGGGGGAGGTTGTTGTTCTCCTGGTCATGTGCGTACGCGGCGGTCGGTGTTTTTTAGGTTCTGTCCGCCTGCCGCGGCCTCAGGTGTACTTCGACCGCCGCGGACGGAGATTGTTGTGCTCCGTCCGCCGCGATCGGCGTTTCTATCACATTTCATCCTAATCGCTATTGCGGTTTTTCCGCGGACAGGTCCGGAGTATCTTGCCACCTTCCTCGGCGGACGGAACACGTTTCCGTCCGCGATCCTAATCGACCCCTTTGTTTGCTGTTGATTTGTTTTTGGATTTTTGATAATGCTTGATATCAATATTTGAAAGATAGAGGATTTGTATTTGGGGAAACAGTGACGTTTCAAAAGTGATATTCTGTGCTTTTACATAGGTTCTGCGCAGTGTATTTTAAATGTTATTCTAAAAACGATTTTGGGTGCAAATGAATGGTATTTTCATTTGGCCCTTATTTATGATTGCCTTATGCAACTGGTGCATCACTTTATACATGGGAAATAAGTGATACTCTTGTGGCGCAAGACCTTCATAAATAAGGCCCTGACTTTGTTTGCTGATATTGAGTGGTTGTACATAGGTTCTGCGCAGTGTTTCTTATATGTTATTCAAAAAACGATTTTTGGGTGCAATTGATTGGTATTTGCATTTGGACCTTTTTTATGATTGCCTTGTGCAGCTGATGCATCACTTTAAACATGGGTAATAAGTGACGCACTGGTGGCGCAAGGCCTTTATAAATAAAGCCCTGAGTTGCTATTGTATAAACTTAAATATGTTGCAATTTATTGTTTATATTGTTTGCTTTTTGACATTACTTTGTTGTTTGCTAATAGTGGTCTTTCATGTGTTTTTTTTTAACAGAACAACAGATTCAAATCAACTTCTGAAAAGCAAGCAAAAATGCCTTCAAGGCAAAGAATTATCAAAAATACCATACGGAAAAGGAGAACATCAACAACAGAGTTTATGGAATCCTCTACAACAACAACTTCAAAAAACACCAGAAAAGCTTCTGGTAAGCCAATTAAGTCTTTTCTTCGCAACATATGTCGTAGAAAAAAAATGATATTGCTAATGTGAATATTCAGAAAAAGTCAACAAATCTAAAAAGGAAGGAGAGGCCCACAAAAAATGTCTCGATTGCAGCAGGAGAGAAGAGAATGGATAGCAATAGAAGGGTAAATCTGTTTAGGGACATTCGTAGGCGAATGTTTCGCAATAGGGTAGTTTTAAAATTGCTAAAAAATGATAAGAAAAGTAAACTGAGAGCTGCTTTTTACAAGAAAAAGAAAAGTGTAGAAAAGATTGTTGATCAGGCTTTTGAAGTTAAGAAAAAATTATTTATTTTAATAATCAATAGAATTAGGATACTTAATAAGGCAATTGATGTTTTCAAATCGAACAGTAGATGGAAAAGAATTATTAATCGGAGTAATTTTTGTGAAGTATTTTCTGGTGAATGGATGCATAGTTCAAGTTCTGAGCCTTTTTTCAATGAGGAGAGTTACTTTCAGGAAAATGATTTGGTGCATGCAGTTGACACCAGTGGTCGAGCATATGAGGTGAAAGATGGTTGTGTGATGGAAAAAGAGAAACTTGTGTCTAGAGATGCAGAAGAGGTGTTAGCTGATGAAGTTTTAGGGAGACGTACTAAGGGTCCAGTGTACACATAGAAGTGTAGTAGTGTTTGTAGTGTGCGACAGGATTCAATCGATTTGCTTCGAAATTTCTTACGTACATATAGTAAGAAAAGTCTCAAACAAAAAATGAAGATCTTGCAAGAGTTAGATCCTTGCAGAGTGAGAGAAAGCACAGGTTTGCATGGGCATTCACTAGCTTGTCTTTCTAGAAAAGTATGCCAGAGTGTTTTTCATCATTTTAGGATGTTAGCAGTGCATCATAATAAGGTGAGGAAATTAGTTAGAAAGTTGTATTATGCAGAAAGTCCAGCACTTAAGCTTAAACAGTTAAACAGTGCTCTTTTGCATGGATCTGAAGTGGATGTGAAGACTATTTGTGAAGAAATTGAGTTTTGTTATTTTGGGAACAAAGAGGACAGTGTAGAAATAGATATAGTAATGGATGATAATGTGGAAGACAATGGACAGATTTCAAGTATAGAAAAGTTTGACGAGGAAATTACCAAGTTTAAGGTGAAATCAAGTGAAAGGCCTAATTTAACTTGTGTGTGTTGTCGACGGACTCATGATAAGATTCAGACTAGGTTAGTTGATTTATATGCAAAAAGTGAATTGGAAAATAATAGTGAATGGAAGGATTTTGTAAGTTATTTGTTGGTGGAGAATTCTTTTGATTTGAGTTTTGATCAGTGTATTTGTAATTATTGTTTAAAAAAGTTAAATGAAAATAGAATGCCTGCTAGAGCAGTTCATAATAATCTTCAGTTGATAGATATTCCTTCTGAATTGATGGATCTAAATACTTATGAATCTATTTTGATTCAATGTGTCCATCCTTTTCAGGCTATTGTACGCATGGAACCTAAGACAGGGAAATTGCCTCCATCAGATTTACAGAGAGGATTAAAGGGAAGAGTTGTTTATTTGCCTCTAGATGTAAAGAAAAATATTGATACAATTGGTATAGAAAGAGTAGAAGAGGATCCTCTAGTTATTCTAGTTAATGGGGTTCCGATAAAGAGTAAGAAAATCTGGCAAGATTCAGTGGATGTTAGAAAAGTCAAAAAGGCAACGTTGTATTTGGTCAAAAACAATGAGTACTACAAAGATGTAAGTGTTGGAGCAGAGGAAACAGCTACAGAAGAAGACAGTGATTGTTCAGTTGGTCAAATTGAAAAAGTTGATGTGTCTAGAAGTGAAGAAATATATGAACATTATACTGTTCATCCTTTGCATTCCAAAGAAGTAATGGGAAATGCAATTGACTTGTTTCAAATGAAAGCAGCAAAAGGAAGTCCCATTAGTGTATAGGAAGAAAGTTTGGAAGCTCGTTGTTTTCCACAATTATTTCCAACAGGTCGTGGTGGACGATATGATGATTGACCAGTTCAAATTCCTGCAGCTGAATACCGGACTTTAAGATTATATGCTGAAGATCCAAGGTTTCGTCAATGCATTCCATATTTGTTTCATCTACTGTTTGAAAGTGATTTATCTGGGCTTTCTTATGCAGTTAATCATATACTAAAAAGTGGAGCTCATTTGCAAAATGTTTCTGCAAGGGACTTTATGGAGAAAGTTAATCTGCAAGATAGTATTTTGGAATCTCAGCTAATCAATCTCATGGCATGTCAACGTGGAACCATTGAGTATTGGTTCCGTCGTCATGGGGAATTGAAATGTATGCTAAGAAACTTAGGAACTCCTACATGGTTCCTCACTCTTAGCTGTGCTGAGTATGCATGGGACGACTTACTTGAATTTCTACGAGAGGCAAATGGAAACATACCAAATATAGAATTGAAAACACCTGGAGAACTGTGTTCTTTGGATCCAGTGAATGTTTGCAGATATTTTAATCATAGATTTGAAGCTATGATGTCTTTTATTACCAACAAAAAAAATCCTCCCCTTGGAGAGGTTTTGGATTTCTTTTGGAGGAAGGAATATGAAGCGAGAGGTGCTCCTCATATACATATGTTGTTGTGGATTAAAGATGCACCCAAATTTGGATCAGATTCAGATGAAACAGTGATGAGTTTCATTGAAGAGTATTCAACATGTGCTGTTCCAAAATCTACTGTAGAAAATAGTTTAAGGCAACAAGTTTTACGTTTTCAATCTCATCGTTGTGGAAAGTACTGTCGTCGAAAATTTAAAAACAAGGAAAAGTACTACACGAAATGTCGTTTTGCATTTCCACGACCAGTGATTTCTAAGGGAAGAGTAAATAATTTGATGTCATCTCTACGACATACTGTGACGAGGAAATCTCCCAAAAATACATACAATTTGAAAAGAAATGAAGAATCTAAGTACATCAACGATTACAACCCAGTGATTTTGTCCATGTGGAATGCTAACATGGATATTCAGTTCGTTGCTGATAACTCTATTGCTGTGGCTCGATATGTGACATCTTACATCACCAAAAAAGAAAAGACAGAACTGAAGGAAATGTGGGAGGACATTTCACATGAAAAGAGTCTAAGCAAGAAATTATACAGTTTCAGTCTGAAGATGTTGTCGCATCGAGAAATTGGAGCATATGAATGTTCTGATCGGTTATCATCAGCAAGTCTCTATGCCAAATCAAGAACAATCATTTGGGTGAGTCTAGGTCTTGCTGCAACACGAAACCGAGTTTTGAAATCTGTACAAGAAATTGAATATTTGGCGGAAAAAGAACCAAACAGTACAGATATTTTGAAGACAAATATGTTGGATACATACTATCCAAATAGAAGTACTCACCTTGAGAACACTTGTTTGTATGAAGTTCTGCAAAACTACAGTTATAAGAGGAACATCACAGAAGATATCAATAATGGAAAATATGCAGTCATTGGCTATGAAGGATGTCTAGTGAAACAGAAAAAAGGCCATTTGATTAATCATCGAAAATTGAGTTGTGAAGCTCCAGACAAAAGAGAATTTTACTATTTAGCTCTTTTGCAACTCTTTAAGCCATGGCGTACAGAAGAGGAACTACTTGGAGATTTTCTCTGTTATGAAGACTCTTTTAATGCAACTAAGGATACCATAGTATGTCCTATTTTTCTAAATTATCTGCAAATGTTGAATGAAGAAATGGAGCAAGAAACCACAATTGCTGAAGAGATAGCTAGAGACAGTTCTCAAGATAGTCAGAGTTCTACTTCATTGTCTCAGGATCCACTAGGAGGACCTATTATCCAAAATGAAGCTGCCACTGACATGGATGAGGTGGAAAGAGCTATGGAACAAGCTCAAGAGGATGGAGTGAACTTAGAAGATTTGGTAAAGCAACTAAACGTTGAGCAGAAAAAGATATATGACGAAGTCACAGAGCAAATTGAACATGGATTCAGACATGAGAAAAAAGAGTGTTCATGCACATCATTTGACCCTGTCCGACTGTACGTAAGTGGAGAAGCAGGGACAGGAAAAAGTTTTCTAATTAAAGCCATTGCAAGTTATCTACAGAAAAAGACTGATTCACCGCTGTCTTGTGTTGTAACTGCTCCAACTGGTTTAGCTGCACATAATATTAAATGGATTACTCTACATCGTTTACTGATGCTGCCAGTTGAGCATGATAATAAATTGCATTACAACAAGTTATCTGGAGATGCTTGTTCTGAAGTTTCAAGAGTCTTGAAGAAAATGAAACTTCTTATCATTGATGAAGTAAGCATGGTCTCAAATCTAATGCTTGCTTTTGTGCATTTGAGAATGCAAGAAATTCTTAGAACAGAGTATGATGTGTTATTTGGAGGAAAACACATTATTGTTTTTGGAGATCTATTGCAGTTGACTCCAGTAAAAGGACAACCAGTGTTTAAAATGCTCACACATGAAGATACCAGGAAGTCCCTTGGAAGCATTGGAAACATTAATATATGGTTAAATTTTAAATATGCTGAACTGCTTCAAAATATGCGACAGGCAAAGGATGAAGATTATAAAAATATTCTACAAGATGTAAGAATTGGAAAAGTAAGCAATCTTGGGAAAAAAGCTTTACAAGATCAATTAATTTCAAATTTGTATCCAAATGAAAACATTCTTCCAGAAAATATTTTTAAAAAAATGACTGAGAAGAAATCTGGGATATGTTTGATGCCAACTCTGCAAGAATGTTCCATCTTCAACAACAAAATGTTAGAGTTAGAAAATGAATAGATTGTGAAACTGGAAGCAATAGATAAAATAGAGCACATGGGTGCAACAATTGTTTTGTCTGAAAATTTGAAAACTAAATTGGATTCATTAGAGAAAAGTATTTCTAAAACAGCTGGTTTTGAAAAGACTCTGAATGTGTGTTTAAATTGTCGTATCATTTTGAGAAGGAATTTAAATGTTGAAAGAGGTCTGGTAAATGGAGCAATGGGTTATGTTGTTGATTTTGTGAATTACAGAAATAGAGATGGAATTGAATTTTTAAAAATAAAATTTGATGGCATTGAACAAGTACAACAAATAAGTTGTGGTTCTGCTAGATTTTTACTTGTAAAAGACTTATATGTTCACCGAAAACAGTTTCCTGTATGTTTGGCATATGCAGTAACAATTCATAAATCTCAAGGTTTAAGTGTAGATAATGCTTTAGTGAACATTGGACGATCTGTGTTTAAAGAGGGTATGGCATATGTGGCATTATCCCGAGTCAGAACTTTATCAGGATTGTACTTGATTGAGTGTGATGAGACAAAAATTTGTGCAGATCTAGATTGTGTTAAAGAATACAATAGGTTAAGAAGAGAATATGCTCCACATTTGCCTCAATATCCTCTGTTTGAAAAACGTGTGGTAGGCCGAAAAAGAAGAAATGAGGATAATTGCAGTGAGGTAGTTGCAAAAGACAAAAAGTAGAGAAAATTGTAATTGAAAACAGGAAGAAAAAGAATTGTGAAGAAAATGTTGTTGGATTTCAGTTTGAAAATAGTTCTGGTGTCAACTGCTATGCTAATGTAGTGGTTAATGTTGTTTTTTTCCTTAAAAGTTTACAAGAACAGATTGTTGAAAATCGGGATCAAAGATTGTGTGGTTTATTGAATTCTGTGTTTGACAAATGTAGCAGTGATACAGCAGAAATACAAAGTGTAACAGAAATTCGAAATATTTTAGATATGTGTTCTGGTCAAGATACATTTTCACAGAACATTCAGCAGGATTGTCAGGAATTTTTAATGTATATGTTTGGTGTTTTGGAAGATGAAGGTGTAGATGTAGAAAATCTTTTCAGCCTTTCTTTTCAATGGCAGCATGACTGCCACAATTGTAGTTTATCAAGTACTACTAGAATAGACACTGAAAGATTTATATATTTGACTTTACCTGACTGTAAATCAGTGTCATTTAAAAATGTAGTTAAAGCAGCAGATCATAATATGGTGTGTACCTAATGTAACTGTACAATACTGTCCACATTATTTAAACAAAGTTATGGGCAGTATATCATTTTAGTTTTGCAATGATGTAGACCTGATGGAACTAAATTGACAACTTCTATTAAAAATGTTGTGGCTTCTCAGTTAACAATTTCAGGAAGAACCTTTACAACTGAAGATATTATTTATCATGACGGTTCTTCGACAACCTCAGGACATTATACATGCTACTTAAAATCTGAAAAAGGATGGAGTTACTGCAATGATTCTCATTTAACTTATAAAAAACGTTTGCCTTATGACTCTACAAATTATTATCTAGTGTTTTTAAAACCAAAGTTTTAGTAAAGGGAATTGGCCTTTGAAGTCGGGAATAGATACTAAAAGTTAGTTAGTTAGTTAGTTAGTTAATCTAATATTTTAAATTATGTATCTCATGTACATACTTTAAGTGGATCTCAAAGTAATAAATACTGATATATCTGACACAAATTGGCCATGAGGAAAGTGTAAGGTATGATGTTCTCAGATCTTTTTTCATAGGAAGTCGATGAAATGGAAGTTATAGAGCACAGCAGACTTTTTTTCCACCAAAAGGACCTTCACTATCTTCTATTTGGCCTCACGGAAAAGTAAGTGAATCAAAGATTAGTGTACATATATGAGATGTATGTTTGAATGGGTTTTTTTAAAACAATCTTTTAGATTGTGTTTTTTTTCCCGCTGTTAAATGATGAAGACTTTGAACTCACTAATTTAAGTGAAATTCAATATATTCTGAGAACAGCAAAAATAAATAATGTAACATATTGTAGAAGTTATTGTGTAGTTTGCATTGTGTAATTTATTTTGTGTTCACATTGTCTCACACTAATTTTCCATTTTCACCCTTATTTACCTCTCTTTACTAATTTACACTCTTTTTTCATCGCTGTTTCTTTACTGCACTTCATTCACAACTTCTCAATTTAATTGGAACTGTCTGCATTTCTCTCTTCCTTCCACCACTTTTTATCTTTTTCATATATGGCTGAGATACCCGCCACCCCCTCTCAACACAATCCCCAAATGAGGGAAACCGGAAACAGTTCTTGAAGTTTTTGGAAGTGGGAGGGAGTGACCCTCCCGGCCGTATTTATTAAAACAAAATATTAAAACATTTAAACATTAATGTACAATTTCATACCACACTGCGATGTTTGGCTAACCTTAACAGATTCTCTAATACAGAGGTTCTCCTAGCCGATCTAACATCCTACAAAACATTTACTTGAAATATTGAAATTGTACATCCTAACGTTTAAGGGCCAACGGCAAGGTCGTAACCGGTGTCAAGATCCCTAACCAGACATACCCCGCCCACTTGGGAGGGGCGACAGCACTGAGGCGTACTCACGTGCAACTACTACAATTTCCCTTGTCTTGACGGGGGCACTTATCAACTCGACGCCATTTAAAGGTCGTTCGAAGACTCGTGTGAGGTATCTAGAAGGTATCGTAGACCTCCCCCCAACCCCACACAACTTACCGCATCTGCCGTCGCAGATGGCCCTGGCCCCGGGAAATTCCCCTGGAGGGGGCTGTAACCCCTCCTACACAGGAAGGGGCCTTGACCGCCTTTCCTCTTCTTCCGGCGACCCATCCTTAGAAGGGACCGCCTCCCCGTTGAGGGGCCAAAGGCCACCTCCCCCGAGCGTTCCCATCCGTGTTGGGTGACGCCCACTCATAGGGATCTTCCAATTAGTGCTCACCGATCATGACCTTACCGCCTACCGACTGAAATAAATACGACAAGTGCTAACTAAACGAAACTACATTGGCCACTATGACCGAAAAAACCTGTGTCTAAATGGACTTTTAAATCCGACATTCTTTAATCATCAACTTGTAACATTACACCAATCTTTATTACACATCAAATATCACCATAACACCAAAACAACCTGAAAACGAAATAGATTAACTGATCAACTTTCTTAAAACAACTAGCTGTCCTCAGGGGCTGGTGGGTGGGTCAAAATTGGCTCTTCGTTCCGTCTCGAGCTCACGTGCAGCGGGGAGGTGCAGCTTCAGAGCACAGGAACAAGAGGATGTCTTCTGGTCTTGCGTCTCTTTTTATCCATCTTCAGGGCGGGCGTAAACCCGCCCCTGCCTGCCCCGAGGGCGTGGCCGGCGGCGTCCGTGTCTAGGCCAGCCCACTCAAGGGCGGGAAAAAAGCGCGCCCCGGCTACGCCGCTTCGGGCATACCAGCCGAGACGCGCCTCCCGCCCAAAATGGCTTCCCGGGGGGATCGAGGCACTCTGCCATACGTTCGGGGGGACCGAGTGGTCGCCCCTTTCCATATGGCTGAGATACCCGCCACCCCCTCTCAACACAATCCCCAAATGAGGGAAACCGGAAACAGTTCTTGAAGTTTTTGGAAGTGGGAGGGAGTGACCCTCCCGGCCGTATTTATTAAAACAAAATATTAAAACATTTAAACATTAATGTACAATTTCATACCACACTGCGATGTTTGGCTAACCTTAACAGATTCTCTAATACAGAGGTTCTCCTAGCCGATCTAACATCCTACAAAACATTTACTTGAAATATTGAAATTGTACATCCTAACGTTTAAGGGCCAACGGCAAGGTCGTAACCGGTGTCAAGATCCCTAACCAGACATACCCCGCCCACTTGGGAGGGGCGACAGCACTGAGGCGTACTCACGTGCAACTACTACAATTTCCCTTGTCTTGACGGGGGCACTTATCAACTCGACGCCATTTAAAGGTCGTTCGAAGACTCGTGTGAGGTATCTAGAAGGTATCGTAGACCTCCCCCCAACCCCACACAACTTACCGCATCTGCCGTCGCAGATGGCCCTGGCCCCGGGAAATTCCCCTGGAGGGGGCTGTAACCCCTCCTACACAGGAAGGGGCCTTGACCGCCTTTCCTCTTCTTCCGGCGACCCATCCTTAGAAGGGACCGCCTCCCCGTTGAGGGGCCAAAGGCCACCTCCCCCGAGCATTCCCATCCGTGTTGGGTGACGCCCACTCATAGGGATCTTCCAATTAGTGCTCACCGATCATGACCTTACCGCCACAGGCCGGATAGTTGACCGGCTATCCGGACCCCCCAAAAAACTCCTACCTAAAGGTCATGTTTCAAAGATTTCAACCATGCTAAGAGGTCCCCTAAGAACAACTCATTCCCCACCCAAGACAAATGCACACCATCCCCCGAATACATCCTGTCATCATTAATACAGCTATGAGAAATAGAATGCAATGTCCTGGAACGGAACAACCTATTCACTTTATTATTAAGTTTTCTAACAGAGTGATTCAAAGCAGGTATAGAGATAGCCCCCCGCCACACCTTTCGTGGAATCAAATGGGACCATGCAAATGTGCACCCCGGAACTCTCCTCGCCAACCAACTTACAGTGGAAAGCATTGCCTCCAGGAGTAGTCGTCTACCGATGGTGACCAAATCATTGCCCCCAACATGCACTATTACTATAGACGGCGGTGACCTTGTCCGCCCTAACAAACCCTCAAAGAATGCTTGAAACTGGTCAATACAGAGACCGCCCCTTCCGTAGAAGGACATCCTGTACCCGTATTCCCCAGCCACGTGAATCATGTCACCTGCTTTGAATACGTCCGCGGCACGCCTCACGTATGAGTGGCCCACGACCCACACCTCCTTTTTCACAGCCGGTGATGTCTGACCGCTGGCCCGGTGTAGGGTCGACTGCATAGTCCGCCCCGCCTCGTAGGCTTGCGTAACTGAAACCAAACAAAAAACAAGAAGCGTGAGTGCAAAGTACTTAATTACAGCTTCACAACATGTGCAACCGCACATATCTTTTATAACAATTGGAGGACCAACGCCCCATTCGTTTCACTTGCTCAACATCAAGACCCCTTGCTGTAGCTTCCGTAGCAGCCCCTATCCGAAAGGAATGGGTCCCAAATTCGCCCGGGTTCAAGCCCGCAGCGGCAACTGACATCGCAAGCACCCGCTGAAACTGAAATTTCGTCAGTGGGGTGGCGTCCGCGTGTCTTAACAACGTCCCCCCCCATGATGCCACCCTTCGTGCTAGGTAATCCTCTAAACACTTTACCGGACATATGGAGGACCCAGGAATCCTGCGTACGACGACGCAGTCACCCATCCCATCTTGGTCAGTCTTAGACCTAACAAAGGAGACAGTCATCGTTTCTCCCCTGATCTGAACATGTTCCCGGCACAAACCCCCCGCCACATCCAGTTTGTTCCTTGCAACTAGTTCGCTAACTCGCATTGCTCCGTGAAATGCTAGCGTAAACGCGGCTCGGAACAGCACTGCCTCAAACTGAGATGAACATGTGGCAGGAAGTGTAGCCAACAACTGGGACAATCTATCCAAACCTATCGGGCGCCTGACATCTACTCTGCGACCCTCAAGGCGTTGCCACCCACGCAGCGCTTTCTGTACAACGAAAGACGCTGTTGGGTCCTGGATAGCGTGTGCTCTGGCAATAAAGGAAATGGCAGCACGATGCCTCTGGGCCGTAGCCACCGATTTCCCAGCCTTACGTAAGGACATCAGGAAATTCACCACCCATTCCTCATGCCCCCAAAGTTGCTCTCTATCACTCCCCAAAAAGGCTAAATAGGCCCGAAACGCCCCTTCATATGCCATCCTCGTCCTTGGTGCTAGACTCTCTCCCACGAGGTGACGAAGTTCGGGGCACCGAGAGACCAGAGAGCTTCGGTAAAGGGTGCCGGCTCCGGGTCCGCTGAGGGAAGGAAACCCGAAAAGGCCTGCATTTGAAAACGAGACAGTGCGTCAGCTGCCTGATTCATCACCCCTGGCACATGTTTTGCTCTGAATAGCACGTTCAATTGCATACATAGTAACACAATTTCTTTAAGCAGTCTTAAGATCAGTTTACAACGTGCTGCCTGACTATTGATGCACTCGACCACAGTCATATTGTCCGACCAAAATATGACCGAGTGATTTTTGAACCCATCGGGCCATGTTCTCAAGGCCACCAAGATGGGAAACAGTTCGAGGAAAGCAATATTACTCGTCAGACCCCTCTCATGCCACCAAGTCGGCCATCTTTGTGCCGACCATTTCGTGCCGAAAATGGCGCCAAAACCTATGCTTCCCGCAGAATCTGTCCATAGCCCCAGCTCCTCAGAAGACACGGCTGGTTTATTCCAGACGATTCTACCATTGAAATCCGCCAAGAATGCTAACCAAATACGCATGTCCTGGCGGATCTCGGCCGATAGTCTCGTGCGATGATGGCCTTCTTTAAGGCCGACCATCGCTTGGGCAATTGAACGGGAAAATGGGCGGGCCATTGGTATTACCCTCAGGGCAAAATTCAACTGTCCCACCACCTGCTGTAATTGTTGCAGCGTAACTTTTGATGCATTTATACACAGTTGCAGCGCAGCCCTGAACTTCAACACTTTCTCGGCTGGCAAACGGAAACACCCCTCAATGGAGTCCAACTCGATCCCCAGAAACTCGAGGCAAGTCGTAGGACCCACTGTTTTACCCGGCGCCAATGGCACACCTAACTGTTTCATCAATACACAAAATTCGGCCAAGGCCCGGCCACATTCTAGACCCCCAGCTGCCCCAAGGAATAAGAAATCATCAAGGTAGTGCATTACATCTTGGAAACCCGTTTTCTTTGTGAAAACCCATTGAAGAAAAGTACTGAATTTCTCGAAATAAGCACAGGATATAGAACACCCCATTGGCATACACCTATCCATGTAATAACAACCCTGAAACATGAAACCTAGGAGACGCTGGTCGTCTGGGTGTACCGGGAGCAATCGGAACGCTGACTCGATATCTGATTTCGCCATCAGCGCCCCGGGCCCCAGGCGATTCAAAATGGCTACGGCCTCATCGAAGGATGCGTACCGCACCGAACACACTTCTGGATCGATTGCCTCATTTACGGAAAGACCTCGTGGGGCTGATAAATTATGAATTAGTCGTAACTCTCCAGGGTCTTTCTTGGGGACCACCCCTAAGGGAGAACAAACAAAATTCTGCACTGGGGGTAGACTAAACGGGCCAGCGACCCGACCTCGAGTCACCTCTTTTCGGATCTTATCCCGTACTACGGTTGTATGCTGTAAGACAGAAAGTTGGTTTTTGCACTTATCCACACCCTGAAAGTCCCCTACCGGGATGCGGAAACCATACGAAAAACCGTTCCGCAGCACCCCAGCAGAAGTACGATCCGGGTAATCACTGAGCCAAGGGATCATTGCCAGGGTATCAATGGGAGTGGGTAAAGGCGCCCCTCGGACTATATTAGACCTGTTTGGCACCTCCTCTCCCCCCGTTATCACCCGTTCTGGCTCTGCACGAGGTCTCAGGATGGGACGACCCACAACTACTACATTCATGTTCGAATTTACACGATCCCTGTGGTCTCGTACATTTTCCTCTGTTGTAATTAAAACAGAAACCCTTCCTTCCGGTATTGCCGGTAGGTTTCGAGTGATCCTCGGCCCCCGAACCTGATCGAAAGGGCGTCCCCGCATATTGTCGGGAGGATTCACCCACATTACTTCCTACCAACGGCATTTTTAACATCCCTGACTCCTTCATTTTATCCCAGGTCAAGGCATCATAACAATCCCAGGTTAAACTTGCATTATGCTCCTTTTCCTTTCTGAACATATTATCGTAACAAAACCAATGATTACCCTGGTGTGATGTCGAGTACCCCATGATTCGTGATTGGTAGATTGGGAACTCGGAAAGTAACTCAGGCCTACGTTCCCCCAGGATTGATGTAAAGATTCCCCAGGCATTGCCCCAATTGGCGATATTCTCATTCACTTTAAAGGCGGCCATCTTTGCGCTCCAAACACTCGGATGCATGAGGTCCTTCTGACTCTTTACATGCTCCACCTCATAATGATCCACAAGTAACGAAAAAATGTTCACATACTCCCCCGCCCAAATCTTCTCCTTAATTGCCAAAGGGACATGTTGCCCCAACTTTTCTCTCCGAGAGGGTGTTGACTCATCCCTCGCGATCGGCAATGGCCGCTTACCTGCACCTGACGCTGCCTCTGTGGTCGCAACCGTCCCTGGTGTCTTGTCCCCCACTGCAGCCGGCACGGGCACCTTGGCTGCTTCCCGTTTCTCACGCAATTGCTTAAACAGCTCCTGCGCTTCGACAGCCGTGGCGCCCTCGTTACCTTTTCCCAACCACGCTGCCAATTGTGCTGCCAACTCGGGCGGCATATCATCCTCGGACACGGGGGTGATCGGATTCCCCTCCTCTGGCACGGGAGTTGGAGCCTCGAGCGGAGCACTGGGACCGGGAATCTCCTCTCCCATTGCCCCCCTCCTGGGCCTCTTGTTTTTCCCTCCCGGGACTGCTCCCGCCAAAGGACGTTTCGGACCCCTTTCTTCATTCTTGTCCACCCACTTCTTCAGCTCGGACATCTCTTTCATGATAAAACGCAGCATCTGATCGGTATTCATGCGCTTTTCAACCTTCTTCGGCATTCTCCGACAAAGTAACTGAAAAACAAACAAGAACGATTAAAACGCTCAAAATTGGCTCTTCGTTCCGTCTCGAGCTCACGTGCAGCGGGGAGGTGCAGCTTCAGAGCACAGGAACAAGAGGATGTCTTCTGGTCTTGCGTCTCTTTTTATCCATCTTCAGGGCGGGCGTAAACCCGCCCCTGCCTGCCCCGAGGGCGTGGCCGGCGGCGTCCGTGTCTAGGCCAGCCCACTCAAGGGCGGGAAAAAAGCGCGCCCCGGCTACGCCGCTTCGGGCATACCAGCCGAGACGCGCCTCCCGCCCAAAATGGCTTCCCGGGGGGATCGAGGCACTCTGCCATACGTTCGGGGGGACCGAGTGGTCGCCCCTTTCCATTCTCTCAGTACCACTGCTTTAGTTTTCTTACCCTCTCTTTCTTTTTCTCCTTTTTTTTCGCACTCATTGTACTGTGGTTCCCTCAGTCCGTCCTTTTGTTTTTCTGTGTACTTACTCTCTCACTCCTGTTTTATCCATCGTTCTATAATAACCTCATTCCTTTCATCCCTTCACTCTGTGACTTCACTTCACTCACTCTCAGTCATCTTCTATTTCTCTTTTTTATTAATAGTTTCTCATTCAGACTCCTCTCCTTTTCACTCATTTTCCTTTTACTTTCTTATCTTTACTGATTTTGTTTTGATATCTTACATTCTTTTAGTATCTTACTTACCTTTAGGAATTTGTTCTCTTTCTATTTCTTTTTCCTTCTTTTTTCTCAAACTACATTACTTTCTTTCTTTTTTTGTATCCTTCACTATTGCTTCATTTCTTAGTAAACTTTTGTAGATTTTTAAACCTCATGCACTGTTTCTTCTATTTTATTATATATTTTTAAGTAATTATAACATGTTTTTTCTTTTATCTTACACAGATACAAGTTTTCATTAATTATATGGTAAGTGTGTTTAAAAAATGTTTTTTGTTATCACCTTTTGTTTTATTTTCACTATTTTTCTCTCACCCTACCTCACCCCTGTTTCTTTACTTTGCTTCCCTCACTTATTCTTATCCTCCATGTTTACTTCCTACCACATTCAACTTCTTTCAGTACCTCTGCTTATCCACACTCCTTCACTTACCTTTTTTACTGGTTCACTTAGTTCCTTTGTGACACTCCTTCTTTTACTCTCTCTCTTCTTTCTCTCTGTTACTCCCCATGTCTTACCCTTATTCACTTATATATACCCTCTTTCACTCCTCTTTACTTACACTCACTGCTATTTTCATTCCCTCCGTCACCGCTGTTCCTTTTCTCTTGTTCCGTCACTATCTGTCATTCCCCATACTTAACTGTCCTTCCTTTTACTTTCATCATCCATTCACATTCTCCCAGAACCTCTGCTTTAGTCTTCTTCCTATTTTTTCTCTTCTTTTGCTCCCTTATTCTTTTTCTTTTTCTCAGTTACTTCCTCTTACACTTTTTCTCTGTCTTACTATCTATTACACAGTCCCTCTGTGTTCCTCCCTCTAGCTCTCTTTCTCTTAACACCACTCTCTCTGTCCCCATTCCTCATAGTCACTCCTTCTTACTTTTTTTTTCTTTTTTTTTGTTGGTGCGCTGACGGGACGCGAACCGGTACGCGCATCGGGGCGTTCACCGGTACGCTGTAGCGATTGCGGTGCCCGGGGGTCGAGGGATGGTACTACTATCGAGATCCCGAAGATGGTATGCGTGTGGGGACGTTTGCAGAAGAGGTAGAGTGAACTACATTGACCAGCATTCCAAGGGGCAAACAGGAAGAGCCATGAGACCTAAGGCATATTAGCCCCTCCCATCCTCACGGACGGTGCTTGTCAATTTTGCTTGTAGAGAAGATCGGAGTGGCGGAAGGTGTTCCCCGCCGGATTCCAGCGAGAAGCTAGAAGATTCCTGGATTTGAGAAGCCGTGATTAACCCAGCGTTCAGAACTTACAGCGCTCTTCGGATAAGTACTCGAGAGACGAAGGCGGGCTCGCTTTCGTTTTCTGCTTTATTGTTTAAACGTCCCTAGCTAGACAGATTAGGGCAGTCTTGGGACGTATCGCTTGTTCATTTACCTCTTATTAGGGAGCGTTCTGCTTGAAGACGCGCTGCGCTAATATTCCTTGTACGTTCTCACCAGAGAGGGTTTCTGGGAGACGTAGTCTCAGAACTGTTTTGTTTTGTTTTGTTTTGTTTCAACGGATAATTCCTGCCACAAGAGACAGAGACATTCTTCCATAGACGTTCTTTTCTGGTTCCCTGTACCCAACGTGTGGCTGGACTCTGAGAGCGGTTTGTGTCGTTTAAACAACCGTTATTTTCCATATCCTTTTTGACTACTGCATGCCACAGTCCTGAACTCTTGACAAGAACGAGTCATAGGCCTTGCAGGCTTGCTGTGGTGTCTTTTCTTCACTGCCTGGGTTTTGTATGATTCCGGTGAGTGAGGTGCCTACGAGTTGATTAAGATACTGTCCGAGACACATGAAGTGTAGTGTTGATTGTGTTCATTACTCTTCCCTAATCAGGTGGGTCCTCTCCTGCTGTCCTACGCATCTTGGTGACCAGACTCCCGGGGGATCCCAAGGAATCATCGCTACCCATTTATTATTTTGTCCACTTCCCCTTTCCCGGCTAGGTACGTGTGCGCACAGTGTGTTTCGCTTCCACTGTGGGTTCCGTGTCTGGTGGGGGGAGGAGAGCGTAGCATCCGAAGTCGTTTCTGCCGGACACCCTGAGCTAAGGTTAGTGGCGTGTGTGAGCCTGCACTGCTGCCAATCCATGACAGATTGACAAGCCCAAGTTGACACACCGGCCCGAACGATGAATGTTGAGGCAGTCTTGGCCTCCCTGGTGGAAGGCATGGCCTCCTTACAACAGGAAGTAGCCACTTCCAGAGCTGAAAATCAAACCCTGTATAAATAAGTTGGCACCTTAAGAAGGGAAGTCGCAGGACTAGTCCAGAAAGGAACAGGAGGGAGTCCTTATATTAAACCTGCTACATTACCTCCCCCTGGCGCTAAAAAACCTATGGAAGTGGAAGGGGGTGGGTTCTCTGTTCCCCCTCAAATAGCCACCTCTAGTGCCCCCTCGGCTGAAGCCGCTCATACCGTTCATGTGGTGCAGACCGTAGGCGTTCCTTTGGCTTCCCCTGAACGCTTTTACGGAGACCCCCGTAAGTTTGAAACATTCCTGAATCAATGTAGGTTACATTTTTTATGTAAGCCCGGGGTATTTCAGGACGATTCTGCAAAGACAGCTTTTATGATGTCTTATATGGGGGGTAATGCTGCTAGCTGGAACATCCCATTGCTGGAGAACGACCCAGTGCTGCACGATTTTTCTGCTTTTTGTGTTGAGTTGCGCAAACTTTTTGATCGCAAATCCCATATGTTGACCCTGGATAGGGAACTACTCACCATACGTCAAGGTTCTCAGGACTTGTTGTCTTATATCACCTCATTCAACAGGTTGGTGGTAGAGACCGATTGGCCCCCTGCAAAACGCATCTCATTATTTTATCAAGGCCTTCGTGGGGAATTAAAGGACGTCCTTGCACAAGTGGTACAGTTACCCGACACCTGTGAAGAATTCATTGATTTGACAGTCCAGTTGGATCACAGGCTCCTAGAGA
This sequence comes from Lissotriton vulgaris, assembly GCF_964263255.1. Taxonomy (NCBI): domain Eukaryota; kingdom Metazoa; phylum Chordata; class Amphibia; order Caudata; family Salamandridae; genus Lissotriton; species Lissotriton vulgaris. The sequence goes on along the minus strand of NC_141695.1, from coordinate 1,137,557,931 downwards.
GAAGAGGGGATAGATCACGAGGAGACAATCGCCCTTTCTACCCTCGCTTTAGGGGTCCTATTGAAGAACGTTCCAAACCCTCCGAAGGTCCTGAACCCATGCAAATCGGTGGTATCCGTGGACCGCTGACACAAGAAGAGAAGGAGAAAAGACGGCGTTTGAAGCAATGTCTCTATTGCGGGAAAGGGGGTCACTTCATTAAGGACTGTAGAGCCCGGAATACTGTTCCAGCCAGAAACCCCGTCCCAAGGATACAAGCTCTCGTACAGTCCGATCAACCGACGGAAAACTGAAGAACCCAAACCAGGAAGAGGTCTCTGTCTTGGGTTGGTTGCCGCAATTGATCTCCCCATGTCTTGCAAACACATTGCATCCTGCAGTGGCGCATATGAACCTTCAAATCATCCTCTGGGTCACCCCTCAGAAATCATTGAATATAGATGCCTTAGTAGATTCAGGAGCCACCGGAAACTACATTGATCAGGAATTCGCCATGAAGATCGGGATTGCCTGTGAGAAAAAAGAAAAACCGGAGTTGGTGAAAGCCGTGGATGGAACTGTTTTATCGTCGGGTCCAGTGGCCTACCACACCTGTCCCATGCTGATGCAAACCGGAAACAATCATCAGGAATACATCCAGTTTGATCTCATTGATGCCCCCCAGTTTCGGCTCATCCTGGGAATGCCCTGGTTAACCCTACATGATCCAAAGGTCTGTTGGGCAGCACGCACTATCACCTTGTCATCCGAATATTGTCAGGAACATTGTACTCAGGTGTCTTCGGTTCCCTGCACTACTGAACTCTCGTCTTCTCTTTGTCTGGCGGCTGCATGTCCTCTTGAGCGATACTGTTGTGCCACGATTCTTCCCTTGGAGTATCAGTCGTTCTCCCCTGTGTTTGACAAACAACAGGCTACCCATTTGCCGCCACACAGGGTATACGACTGCAGAATCGACCTCATACCAGGAGCAGATATTCCATGTAGTAGGGTCTATGCCATGACCGAGAAGGAGACAGAATATCTGAAGACATACATTGAAGAGAATTTAGCATCGGGATTCATCAGGCACTCATCATCTCCTGCCTCATCCCCTATGTTTTTTATTCCCAAGAAGGATTGCGCAGAATTAAGGCCCTGTATAGACTACCGAGCCATTAACCGTGTGACCATCAAAAACCGGTACCCTCTCCCCTTGATACCAGTGCTCATGGACCAACTCAAAGGAGCCAGATACTTCACCAAACTCGATCTGCGTGGAGCCTATCATCTGGTGCGTGTAAAAAAAGGGGATGAGTGGAAGACAGCGTTTCGAACGAAGCTGGGCCTGTTTGAATATAGGGTAATGCCCTTTGGGCTGTGCAATGCCCCCGCCGCATTTCAGTTTTTCATGGACGAGGTTCTGCGGGGTCGTCTGGAAACCTATTGCATAGTCTACATCGATGACATCCTGGTGTATTCCTCCACTCTTTCAGAACATGTCATGCATGTGAAGTCTGTGCTAGACCGATTACAACATAACTCTCTATACGCCAAGTTGGAGAAATGCTTGTTCCACGTCCAGGAAGTGTCCTTCCTTGGGTACATCATCAACGAGAAGGGCTTTCAAATGGACTCGAATAAAGTAGAGGCGATACTCAATTGGACTACACCCAAAACCGTGAAAGCTGTACAAAGCTTTCTCGGTTTCGCAAACTACTATCGCAGGTTCATCAAGGACTTCTCCAAGATCATACATCCGATTTCTTGTTTGTTAAGAAAAAATATGCCTTTTGTGTGGAGTAAAGATGCGGATGCGTCTTTTCAATACCTGAAGAAGCAGTTTACTCAAGCTCCTATTCTTCCTCACCCTGACTCGCAACTACCGTTTATACTGGAGACCGACGCATCTCAATATGCTGTGGGTGGAGTGCTTTCCCAAAGACACCCTAGTACAGGCCAAGTACACCCTGTTGCCTTCTTCTCTAAGAAGCTCACGCCCTGTGAGGTGAACTACGCCATAACAGACAAAGAACTTTTAGCTATTAAAAGGGCGTGTGAGGAATGGCGTCATTATCTACTAGGCGCAGTACATACAGTTGAGATCTATACTGATCACCGGAATCTGTTATTCTTGAAGACAGCTAAGGCCCTCACTCCCAGACAGTTACGGTGGTCTCTGTTTTTCTCTGACTATGACTTCATTATCAAATACAAACCCGGACCCCAAAATGGGAAGGCAGATGCTCTGTCACGTTTGGAGGATGGAGAACAGAGAAAGACCGAAGACATAGAAACACCTTTGATCCTTCAGGAAACAACTGCAAGCGTGGGATCTGTCGCTCTCCTGTCGTCAAACAACTTTCTTGAGGACGTGAAAATAGCCCTTGCAGATATGAACGTACTTGAATGGATACAAGAGGATCCGGAGCATCGCACGGAAAAGGATGATCTCGCCTACCAGGATACTGCGCTGTTTATCCCCACCGATGCCCTAAGACAACGAGTATTGGCTTGGTCTCATGATTCGGTTCTGGGGGGACACATGGGAATGTACAAAACCATTGCTATTGTGGAACGTTCCTTCTGGTGGCCCCAGCTAAGAGAGGAAGTCCGGTCTTATGTGAGGAATTGTGCCATCTGTACGCAAGGAAAAGCTGTGCATGCTCGACCGGTGGGACTGCTGAGACCCTTGCCCATACCTCCCCAACCTTGGCACACTCTCTCCATGGATTTTATCGTTGAGATGCCCCCTTGTAATGGAATGACAGTGATATTAGTTGTCGTCGATCACTTGACGAGGATGGGCCATTTCATACCTCTGGAGGATGTCCCCACGTCTGCGGAATTAGCAAAAGTGTTTCTTCAACATATAGTCAGGGCCCACGGTCTTCCTTGTGTATTGATCACCGACAGGGGTTCTCAGTTCACTTCTCGATTCTGGAAGGCGTTATGTACCACCTTGAACATTGATGCCCGTCTATCCTCCAGCTACCACCCTCAGACGGATGGAAAGACGGAGCGCCTGAACCAGACCCTGGAGCAATATCTTCGTTGTTTCTCGCTGAGGAATGATATGGACTGGACTGTGTTACTTTGGATGGCCGAATTCGCATACAACAATGCCGTGCACTCAACACTGGGTTGTTCGCCTTTTTTTTGCCTCCATGGGTACCATCCAAACATCCTTCCCTTTGAGTGGCCTGTCCATTCCCCTGTTCCTAGCATCCACGAACACCACGCCCATCTCAGAGCGGTGTTGTTGGACGCACGAAACAGCCTGGCCGTTGCCCAGTCCGCGCAGAAACGCTTCGCTGAGGGTCGAACCGACATATGGGGTAGGGGACAAGGTGTGGCTCTCCACCAAGAATCTCCACATTAAAGGGAATACCAAATTGACACCCAAATACGTGGGCCCCTACAGTATAGTTGAAGTGATCAACCCTGTTGCTGTGAAACTCCTGCTCCCGGTGGGTTGGAAGATTCATCCTGTGTTCCATGTCTCCCTCCTGGTTCCTTGCCCTCCCAGTATGAGACTTCCGGTAGCTCCACTTCCTATTGATGTGGATGGTCAGGAGGAATTTGAAGTGCAGTCCATTCTAGATTCCCGTATGGTGAGGGGCAGAATCCAGTACTTGGTGGAGTGGAAGGGTTATGGCCCGGAAGATCGATCCTGGGAACCCCTGGGGAATCTGCACTGTCCGGAGCTTGTTGACCGGTTCCATGCCCTGCATCCGGGCAAGCCGGGTCGACCGCCGAGTCGGCAGTCCTCGAGAGGGGGTTCTGTAGCGATTGCGGTGCCCGGGGGTCGAGGGATGGTACTACTATCGAGATCCCGAAGATGGTTTGCGTGTGGGGACGTTTGCAGAAGAGGTAGAGTGAACTACATTGACCAGCATTCCAAGGGGCAAACAGTAAGAGCCATGAGACCTAAGGCATATTAGCCCCTCCCATCCTCACGGACGGTGCTTGTCAATTTTGCTTGTAGAGAAGATCGGAGTGGTGGAAGGTGTTCCCCGCCGGATTCCAGCGAGAAGCTAGAAGATTCCTGGATTTGAGAAGCCGTGATTAACCCAGCGTTCAGAACTTACAGCGCTCTTCGGATAAGTACTCGAGAGACGAAGGCGGGCTCGCTTTCGTTTTCTGCTTTATTGTTTAAACGTCCCTAGCTAGACAGATTAGGGCAGTCTTGGGACGTATCGCTTGTTCATTTACCTCTTATTAGGGAGCGTTCTGCTTGAAGACGCGCTGCGCTAATATTCCTTGTACGTTCTCACCAGAGAGGGTTTCTGGGAGACGTAGTCTCAGAACTGTTTTGTTTTGTTTTGTTTTGTTTCAACGGATAATTCCTGCCACAAGAGACAGAGACATTCTTCCATAGACGTTCTTTTCTGGTTCCCTGTACCCAACGTGTGGCTGGACTCTGAGAGCGGTTTGTGTCATTTAAACAACCGTTATTTTCCATATCCTTTTTGACTACTGCATGCCACAGTCCTGAACTCTTGACAAGAACGAGTCATAGGCCTTGCAGGCTTGCTGTGGTGCCTTTTCTTCACTGCCTGGGTTTTGTATGATTCCGGTGAGTGAGGTGCCTACGAGTTGATTAAGATACTGTCCGAGACACATGAAGTGTAGTGTTGATTGTGTTCATTACTCTTCCCTAATCAGGTGGGTCCTCTCCTGCTGTCCTACGCATCTTGGTGACCAGACTCCCGGGGGATCCCAAGGAATCATCGCTACCCATTTATTATTTTGTCCACTTCCCCTTTCCCGGCTAGGTACGTGTGCGCACAGTGTGTTTCGCTTCCACTGTGGGTTCCGTGTCTGGTGGGGGGAGGAGAGCGTAGCATCCGAAGTCGTTTCTGCCGGACACCCTGAGCTAAGGTTAGTGGCGTGTGTGAGCCTGCGCTGCTGCCAATCCATGACATACGCGCACGGGGAGCGCACCAACAAAAAAAAGAAAAAAAATGAAAATATTATTTTAAAACAAAAATATTATCTTAATATACAATATAGGGTTCATTTTTAGAAAAACATACCTTTCTCAGCTATAGACATTTGCGAAAAAATAAGCTTAGAAATTCACTAAAAAGTACATAGGTATGAAGCCCTATATAAAGTTAGAAATTAGCAGTTAAAAAACCTATGAAATTCACAGAAAAAAACAAAAGTTTCACACCAGTTATAGTTAGGAATTAGCATTTAAAAAACCTTTAAAATTCACTGAAAAAACCAAAGGTTTCACACCAGTTATAGTTAGCTGGAAATTTTACTGACATAAAACCATTGAAATTCCCACGTTATAGTTAGTCGGACTCACTATAACTTGCGCATGCAATGCACTGCTGATGACATCACATATTACATCACTCATGACATGGTCAGTGACATCACTCATGACATCACTCATGACACCATCCTTGTGACACAGTGACAGACCTCCTTTCACTGTAAAGTAACCTTTGAAACACATATTCAAAAAAAGAAAGTAACATTTTCAAAAAAGTGGATATACTCATACCAGTTACAACAACCAATTCAGTAATTTCACCATCTATATACACATTCACACATTCACCAACAGTTTTATATAGTCACTCATACATATACTCACTCATCATATGTAGTAATACCCCTATTCATCCTGTTACACACCAACAGTCATCAAAAAGTTACTCACACATATACTCACACATGCAAATAAACTAATAAACATCCATTTATTTGCATATAAAGATATACACACACTACCACCTTACTTCTAAGGAAACCTACACATATGTACTCTCTTAAACAATCACTTATAGAAACACATACTTATTTAAACAGGAACTCTTACAATCTCTCACTCTCACATATACTGACTTATATACATCAATACTCACATATACTAGATTAAAATATATCTTGTTACTGATAAACACACTAGTGAGACAGGCATTCAATCAGTAACACACACATATACACACTCATCCACTCATACAGTCCTGCACATATGCTGTTTTCAAAAAACATACAAACAGTGAGTCAGTCATTGATACATCTATGTGCTAAGTAACACCCCCACCAAACCATACAGACACTCATACTGATACTAAAAAAACATATAACCCATATGCACACACATGTAGCTACTCACCAACCCATATAGCCACTTAAACACAAAGTGAAAGACTGATACATATATTTAAATATTTAAATATTACTCGCCAATATATGTATTCACTAAGATACACTTAATAAGCCAGTTAACCAATCAATTTTTTTTTTAAAAACCTTAATTAAGACAATAATTTAAACATTTATTCTTCCATCGACCTTTACATATACATATATAAAACATATTTTTTTTTCAGAAAGACACACATTCACTGGATGGTGTCATCAGTGATGTCATGGGTGATGTCACTGACCATGTCATGCGTGATGTAATATGTGATGTCATCAGCAGTGCATTGCATGCGCAAGTTATAGTGAGTCCGACTAACTATAACGTGGGAATTTCAATGGTTTTATGTCAGTAAAATTTCCAGCTAACTATAACTGGTGTGAAACCTCTGGTTTTTTCAGTGAATTTAATAGGTTTTTTAAATGCTAATTCCTAACTATAACTGGTGTGAAACCTTTGGTTTTTTCAGTGAATATATATATATATATATGTTACCTACTGGCAGTCGCCAGTAGGAAGTTATAGTTAGGATTATTTTCAATACAAAATCTCAACATTCTATTGTGAATAACTTTGGCGCTGGTTGAGGAATCTGCCTGAAAATGTCCTCATATTTGCCTCGCCGTGCCCCGGTCCTTCCTTAAAAGTTTGGGGGGGATTTGTCAGGCAAACGTGTTTTCCCCATGTTAATTTCCATAGGGCGGTCGACCTCACTTTTAGCCCGAACGGCTGAATGGATTTCCACCAAACTTGGCAAAATTGTAGGGACTGGTAGCCCGATGTGGCTTTGCTAGTTCTCAAGATATGTGCTCCAGTGGATTTTGAGTAATTTAGGTAAAAGAAATATATATATCTATGGCCGCGCTCCGGTACGCGCACCGGTGCGCTAACCAGCGCGCTACGCGAGTTAGCGCGCGGAAAGCTGATTGGCTCTCGGGTGTCTGTCAACATTCCAAACAGTCCGGAGTGGCCGCCATCTTGGGTCTCGGTAGGATTGAGACACAAGAGGTGGCAACAACTAAGGGGGAAATGACCATAAGGGGGCAGAGTAGACCCCCCCTGACCCCCTAGATTTGATGTGGGGGCTAAAAAAGGCTGCGGGGGGAGCGCCCGGTACGCGCACCGCGGAGCGTACCGGGAAGCGTTCCATGGGAAAAAAGAATGATAGAGTTTTTAAAAAATGTAGACTTTTTGGAGGTAGTTCTAAAAAGAACTGTTTTTTTTTCTTCTTTTTGTTGTTTTATACTTTTTTAATGTTTTTTGAACATTTTGTACTTTTTTTTGCTTTTATGAATTATTTAATATTTTTATTGTTATTTTTATGGGGAGAAACAAAAAACAGGGAATTGAAAATGGCTCAACTGTAGCAAAAAAAAATCAGGAAAAAATTAGGGTTTTTTGGGACAATTGTGGTTGTCACCAGCAAGGAGGATGAACTTTATGCTCTGTTCACCATAGGAGATGGTCTTACCACAAAAAATACATGTAGTTCTGAATTCCCCAAACTGTGGTTGTATGCAAGGGATCGTCTCCCTTGTCTCTGGTCCCGATGGAGTGGGTTGCTTTCTTTTAGAGGTTGTGGTTGAAGATCGGGGAGGGTTACTGGCCAGATCTCTCACCTCTGCGGCAGCATAGTTGTTCGGATGCTTGCGCTGCATGTGTCTAATCATGGTATTATTATGAAAAGAATATTTCTTGTTTTCCCCCTTGAAAGTTCCATGCCACAGATTAGGCAAGTCACCTTGGGCGCATTGACTTTCTTCTTGCCCTCTGGGATAGAAAACAACTCCCATACAATGTGCTGCCTTGGCTTGTATGGGGTATTGTCTTCTGGCAGCCACCTTCTCCCCTCCTCCTCCTCCTCCTCCTCCTCTTCCTCCTCTTCTTGACCACCAATGTAATGTTGTGGTGGTCCTCTTGGTGGTGGTGGTGGTGGTGGTGCAGATGCTCCAGCTGCTGCTGCTAATGTAGCCATTTTAAAGTACAAAATATTTCTGATAGATTTCCAAACAGGTCTTCCTCAGTCAAAGGACAAAGTCAGAATAAGGAAAAAAGTGGGGTCTTTCATCATTTGGAGAAAAAAAACTGTCCTGAACCAATGAAAAGTGTTATTTTCAGGTCACATGACCCGGGCTTTCATCATTTAGAAACCAAAACTGTTCTGCACCAATAAAAAGTGTTATTTTTAGGTCACATGACCCGACGCGCTTACGCGACGCGCCCCGGGGCACGTCACGGGGCGCGTCGCGTAAGCGCGTCAGATGATTACGTTGCGCAATCGTATTCGCTCGAGTATTTCCGGGTGCGCTTACGCCATGCATATCACGCGGACGCGGCTACGCGATATGTCATGATGTTTTCGTTCGCGGCAATAGCGCTAACAGGACGCTCACCGGTGCGCGACCCGGGGCACTTCAAAAAAAATGTGCTTTCCAGTGCGCACACCGGGGCGCGCACTGGGAGCGCACCAGGGCAAAAAAAAAAAAAGTATTATATAAATATACAATATAGGATTCATTATAAAAAATATTACATCTCATAGGTTTTTAGGCCCTATATATAGTTAGGAATTAGCATTTAAAAAACCTATGAAATTCACTGAAAAAAACATAGGTTTCACACCAGTTATAGTTAGGAATTAGCATTTAAAAAACCTCTTAAATTCACTGAAAAAACCAAACCATAGGTTTCACACCAGTTATAGTTAGCTGGAAATTTTACTGACATAAAACCATAGAAATTCCAAAGTTATAGTTAGTTGGACTCACTATAACAAGCACGCCTGCAATGCACTGCTGATGACGTCACATATTACATCACTCATGACATCGTCAGTGACATCACTCATGACATCACTTATGACACCATCCTTGTGACAGAGTGACAGACCTCCTTTTAGTGTAATGCAACCCTTGAAATAGATATTCAAAAATAGAAACTAACATTTTTGAAAAAAATGGAGATACCCATACCAGTTACAACAACCAATTCAGTAATTCCACCATCTATATACACATCCACTCATTTACAAACAGTTCTATATAGTCACTCATACATATACTCACTCATCATATGTAGTGATACATCTATACATCCTGTTATACACCGACAGTCATTCAAAAGTTACTCACACACATACTCACACATGCAAATAAATTATTGAACATCCATTTATTTGCATACAAAACTATACACACACTACCTCTTTACTTCTAAGGAAACTTACACATACTTACTCTCTTAAACAATCACTTATATAAACATATACTTATTTAAACAGGAACTCATACAATCTCTTACTCTGACATATACTCACTTATATACATCAAAACTCACATACACTAGATTAAAATATATGTTGTTACTAAAAAACACAATAGTGAGACAGTCATTAACTCACTAACACACACATATACACACTCATCCACCCATACAGTCCTGCATATATGCTGTCTTCAAAACACATACAAACAGTGAGTCAGTCACCAACCCATGCAGCTACTTATACACAAAGTGAAACACTGATACATATATTTCAATATTTAAAAGTTACTCGCTAAAATATGTGTTCAATAAAATACACTTAATAAGGCAGTTAACCAATCATTTTTTTTTGTTAAAACATCCATTTACACACTTATTTAACCATTTATTCTTCCATCAACCTTTACAAATACAAATATTAAACATATTAATTTTAAAGAAAGACACACATTCACTAGCTGGTGTCATCAGTGATGTCATGAGTGATGTCACTGACGATGTCATGAGTGATGTAATATGTGATGTCATCAGCAGTGCATTGCGGGCGCGCTTGTTATAGTGAGTCCAACTAACTATAACGTGGGAACTTCTATGGTTTTATGTCAGTAAAATTTCCAGCTAACTATAACTGGTGTGAAACCTATGTTTTTTTCAGTGAATATATATATATATATATATATATATAGAATGTGATCAAGGCTCGTTTATGCAGAAACTTTATGGCGACAGCACTTGAATAAATCTGCATCCTACTATTTGGTGGTCCGTGTCTGTTCTTGCCCCACGTCTGGGGAAGTATCAGCAAGTGGGAAACGGAGTTCTTCATATATATATATATATATATATATATATATATATATATATATATATATATATATATATATATATATATATATATATATATATATATATATATATCATCCAGACCAGGTTGCCCTTTGTGAAGATGTCGCACAAGGGGGGGGGGGGGTGCACACGCTCAGCCGGCAGCAGCAGTTTCAGACAGCCCCCATCCCTCCTCTCTGAGATAGCCAAACGCGTTTCGAGCAATGTGTTGCTCTTGATCACTGGCAACAAAATCACATTTTATTTTGATTGACAGTCCCGCCCATGTGGGCGTTAGCAAACACAGCCGTAACAAAAGACCTACTGACAGAACTGGAGAAGTTAAGGAAAAAAGAGGTGGCAAAATGGTGGGAGGTGAAATCATTAAGCAGATATATTGAAGTCGGCCGAGTACCAAGAGGGCTAAGAATACTGGTAGCCCCAACGTATGAAAACCCAGACCCAGCTATGCTCCAAGACTGGACGGATAACAGCGCACTAGCATCAACCAACATGCTAAAAATCTTGACAAAATATGCAGCAAGCGATAGAGAAAAACTTATCGCCCGCATTGAGGAAATCATAAAAGAATTAGACACTAAAGAAAACAAGGAAGAAATAGCCAAAAGTTTGGATGAAATCAAAGGGAGAGTCCTTAAACATGAGGAAGAAATAAAAGAAAGAAAAGCCATAAAATTTCAAAGGGACCGGAAAGATTATATGACTGGAAGAATATATACATTCGCAAGAAAGTATGACCAAGTACGTAGTCAATCATTGCACAAGAGCATGACCAGCACTGGGACCCTGGGAGAACAAAGTGAACCAGACTTAAGTACTGATTATGAATCAGAGAATGAAATAAATAACCCGCAGGGAGCCACTGGACCAGTACCCACCCCTGCACAGGAGTTGGCTTTTTTAAGGGTACAACGCCTCACAACACTGAGGCCAAGAAGACCATTTCAACAAAGGAGCAACTCAACCTCAAAACAAGACTCCCAACAAAAACAAAGAGTCGCCGCCGGAAAGACAGACGGTGGGGAAAAGGACAAAGAAAAAACGAAACCAACGGCAACAGCAAAGAAACAATACAAAAAGAAATCTCAGCGATAATGACAGGAAACACAATAAGTAAAGATAACACAGTAATTAATCTTTCAAACATGGAATTGTCGCAAAGAGAAATAGAGATTTTATCCTTGGGACTAACGTTTTGTGCCCACACAAACTTTGATTATGCTCAAACCAGAATTGATTTCTTTCAATATATGCGGAAGTTAAAACTCCAAAAACATTTTGCAAACACCCTCAACCAAAAAGAAGGAATTGAAGGGAATATCCAAACCAATCAAGGACTCAGTGTGGCAAATATGAATGTGTTGAAGGATATGATTGACATTGAACAAGACAACACAAATAACTTGGTGTCATCTGGAATGGCTGCAGAAATCACAGACATAGACATTTACAAAACAGAAAAAACCAACTTCAAGCCAAAATCGGTATTTATGCCAATAACGCAGAAGGATGGGCTTGACTTGTTCACAGAATGTGTTATCAAAGATTTGAAGGATTTGTCTACAAAAAGCTCAGAAGAGTTCTTTTCAAAGTATCAGAATAGAAATAGGCCGTATGAGAAACTGATGGAAAAAATAAAAATGAGATCAGACATTGTTATCAGATGGTCTGATAAAGGAGGAAACATTGTGCTATGGCCATTACAAATGTATAACGATGAGGCAATGGCACAACTGCAAGATCAAGATTGTTACACCAGAATAACTCAGACGCAGCTGGTGAGTGTCCAAGAGAAATACACAAATGAACTATATAGATGGAAAGGCACTGGGTTGTTGAGCAAAGAGGAATTTGAGTATTTGAAAACGGATTATCCAACATGCCCCCAACTATACCTCATACCAAAGATTCACAAAAATGAGACAACACCGCCGGGGAGACCGATAATCTCAGCTATCGGCAGCCTATTTGAGAAAACCAGCATTTTTATAGACCATTTTTTACAACCCTATGTGAAAGCCCTGCCAGCATACATAAAGGACACGAGTGATTTTCTATGTAAAGTGTATGATGTACATTGGGAAGATGATTATGTGTTCATGACCCTGGATGTTCAATCCTTATACACTAGCATTCGACACCATGATGGATTAAGGGCAGTGAAACACTTCCTAGGGCAGAAGCCAATTGAACTATACAATCACACCAAAATGTTGTTGGAAATGACGGAGTGGTGTCTGACCAATAATAACTTCATTTTCAATAGACTCCACTACAGACAAATCCAGGGATCAGCCATGGGTACTTGTTTTTCTCCCAGCTATGCGAATCTACACATGGGCTGGTGGGAGGAACAAGTACTCATGGCTAAACACCAAACTACTATGTCAAGTAATGTGATAATGTACAAGCGTTACATAGATGACATCTTTATACTGTGGAAAGGTCCTAAAGAAGACGCAGAATTATTTGCTGCAGAGCTAAATGAAAATACACTTAACCTGCGATTCACCTGTACTACTAACCCCACCTCAATTCAGTTCCTAGACATAGAACTATATGTAGAACAGGGCAAAATTCAAACGAGAACATACCGTAAGCCCACAGCTGGGAACTCGGTGCTACACGCACAAAGTTTCCATCCACAGAACCTGAAGGAGTCAATTCCCTACGCAGAATGCTTAAGGATGACCAGAAATTGCAGTACCAAGACAGGACTAGATGAGGCTAAACAAAACCTGTTTGCAAGACTAGGAAAGAGAGGTTACAGTCACAAAACATGTAACAGAGCAAACATAAAATGTAGTAAGACCAATAGAAAAGATCTCCTCTTTGCCAAAAAACAAGAAAAGACAGAGACTCCCAAACCAGAGCCACCTAGATTGATTACAGGATTTAATGCCTACCATAACCAGGTCAGAAAGATTTTGTCCAAACATTGGCCGCTAGTAAGGAGAGACCCCGTAATTGGAGAACTATGTGGCAATAGACCAATGATGGCGTTTAGGAAGGCTAAATCCATGAGGGAGCACCTAGTCTGCAATGCACCGGCCATCAAAAAACAGGATGACTGGCTGACAAAAATCAAAGGCTTCAGCAAGTGCAGTAAATGTAAAGCCTGCAAGCATGGGATAAACACCACAAAAGTAGAAATACCCTTTAGGAAGAGACCGTACAAGATCAGAGGCAAATACAATTGTAAGACGGACCATGCGGTGTATGTCCTAAACTGCATCTGTGGTAAAAGATATGTAGGCAGTACCATCCACCCTGTACATATCAGAGTCCTCCAACACCTCCGCGCTGTAAACAATGACGACCCAGCTTACCCTGTAGCCAGGCACATAAACACAACCCATGCAGGGGACATTGGAGTATTAACATACTTCGTCATTGACAATGTGCCAAAAAATCCCAGAGGTGGCAATCGCCTGCAGAGTTTGAGAAGACTAGAATCACGGTATATTATAATGCTCAATTCTAAGATACCGAATGGTCTCAACTCTGATGAAGCACTCAGTGTCCATCTCTAACCATGACAACATGGTTCTTGATGACAATGCCCCGGAACCTGTCATAGGTAAACTTCCCCCCTCCCGTCCAGTTAACATCTATTGTTCATTTTTTAGAATATTTTATCACTGTATATATCAGCACTATTATAACCCCTATAGCAGTTTTAGCCTGCAAGTGCAACATTTTAGACAAATCATTTTCACACACGTATATGTCAATATAAGGGGAATTACTGCTAATGTTACTAAATTGATGACCCGGAAAGCAATGCATATATGCAATAAGGACCAACACCTTGGTTAGAAGTCATGTTGTAGTGCTAGATATGTCGTTATCCATCAGTGCAAGGCACTGAATAAATGCCTGTATTTTTGTCCACTAGGAAACGATGTGTAAATGTTGTACATACTAAATGATAAATATGTTAAAAAACTTAGCCTAAATCCACTGGGAGTTCAGGTAACATAAATAGACAGGCGCCATGACATATGGAATTAGCACTCTGTAACAATAGCAAAGTTCCCTTAACTGACCCTGCGCGCCCTGGAATGACACTGCGATGTGCTTACTAACGCGCGCCTTAAACATCAGAGCTAGCATGCGTACTAATGCGCTCAAAGTATCCCTAAAACATCCCCCGCTGCACCCACTGTAACAAAGCTTTCCTCAACGCAGATACGAGGCGGCATGACAAACGCGCGCCTTTGAAACCCTGATGAACCGCGTGTATTATTAAATCGCACGCATTATTCCTGCAACATTCCCAAACTGTACCCGGTTTTAAAACACTGTAACAAAGCTTTCCTCAACGCAGATACGAGGCGGCATGACAAACGCGCGCCTTTGAAACCCTAATGAACCGCGTGTAGTATTAAATCGCTCGCATTATTCCTGCAACATTCCCCAACTGTACCCGGTTTTAAAACACGCTGAGAGTACACACAGATTAGCGCGACAGGCCCAACAACTCGGAAACAGAATAAACATGCAGGAATAGCCTATGGTGTCTGGTTACTAACTTACCAGCGCCGAGAAAGTTTTCCAATTGGGAATTGACTCGTGGCATTCAGTCCATCCAGGCAGAAACAATGCGCACACACGCAGCGAGTAACAGGCAAGGCAGGAATGAGAAAATCACCAGGCTCATGTGACATAAGGGTTTCTATAGTAACGAAACCAAACAGGGGGGAGGATGATGTAACCAATTAGCAGTGAAATTGAAAGTAACTTGTTTATGTCAATTGTAAGTGGACGACGCCCCATATTACCATGGAAACTGGGTGTGACTAGTGTGTGTAATGAGAAAAACAAGCTAAATTGTGCGTAAAAACAGGAGTTGAACATGCATGATGTAATGCAATGACTAAGGGGTATAAATACAATCACAGAATGTCATGATGTTGTGAACAAGGCGGGTGCTTACCGCCGAAACGCGTCAAGCAGCCTATATGCAAGAATAAACTTATTTGGAATCAACCAAATTTCACGGAGTCAGTGCCTTACTTGGATGAGAAAGTTTGGAGTGTTCCAGATATATATATATATATATATATATATATATATATATATATATATATATATATATATATATATATATATATATATATATATATATATATATATATATATATATATATATATATCATCCAGACCAGGTTGCCCTTTGTGAAGATGTCGCACAAGGGGGGGGGGGTGCACACGCTCAGCCGGCAGCAGCAGTTTCAGACAGCCCCCATCCCTCCTCTCTGAGATAGCCAAACGCGTTTCGAGCAATGTGTTGCTCTTGATCACTGGCAACAAAATCACATTTTATTTTGATTGACAGTCCCGCCCATGTGGGCGTTAGCAAACACAGCCTGATGGTACTTGTAGTTTGCGCTATTTGTTGCTTACACACCCCCCCTTGTGCGACATCTTCACAAAGGGCAACCTGGTTTGGACGAGATATATATATATATATATATATATATATATATATATATATATATATATATATATATATATATATATTACCTACTGGCGGTCGCCAGTAGGTATATATAGTTAGGATTTTTTCCCTATGGGATTTCTGAAAATTCTATGTCTAATAACTTTGGCGTTTGTGGACGGAATGGGCTGAAATTTTCACGAAAATGGCACATTTTGTTTCTGAGCAGCCCCTGAAAATTTGGGGGGGTTCCGTCAAGGGGGGGCCGAGAAAAAAGGGGGGTCCCAAAACGCGTTTTTCCCATGTTAATTTCCATAGGGCGGTTGGACTCACTTTTAGCTCGAACGGCTGAATGGATTTGCACGAAACTTGGCAAAATTGTAGGGACTGTTAGCCCGATGTGCCTTTGCTAGGTCTCAATATATGTGCTTCAGTGGATTTTGAGAAATTAACGTTTAAATCAAGATATATATCTGTAACAGCGCTCCGGGCAGCGATCCGGTTCGCGTACTTTTCGCTTATCGGAACTTTGCGAAGCGAAGCTGATTGGCTCTCCGGTGTCTGTCAACATTCTAAACAGTCCGGTGCGGCCGCCATCTTGTCTCTCGGTAGGATCGAGAGACAAGAGGAGGCCAAAACAAAGGAGGAAATGAAGGAAAGGGGGCAAGGTAGACCCCTTCTGACCCCCTAGGATTGATGAGGGGATATTATAGAGCCACGCTGGGCCCAAAAAAAAAAAAAAAAAATTCCGTTTTTTTCGCCGTAGAGACGCGTCTTGGTACGCGAACCGGGCAGCTAACCGGGAAGCTAACCGGCAGTGTAACGGGAGTCTGACGAGTAGCTGATTGGCTGTCAACATTGTAAACAGTTCGGAGCGGCCGCCATCTTGTCTCTCGGTAGGATCGAGAGACAAGAGGAGGCCAAAAACAAAGGGGGAAATGAAGGAAAGGGGCAAGGTAGACCCCTTCTGACCCCCTAGGATTGATGAGGGGATATTATAGAGCCACGCTGGGCCCAAAAAAAAAAATACGATTTTTTCGCCGTAGAGACGCGTCTTGGTACGCGAACCGGGCAGCTAACCGGCAGTGTAACGGGAGTCTGAGGAGAAGCTGATTGGCTGTTATCATTGTAAACAGTCTGGAGCGGCCGCCATCTTGTCTCTCTGTGGGATCGAGAGACAAGAGGTGGAAAAAAGGTGTAAATGAATGAAAGGGGTAAGGCAGACCCCTCCTGAACCCCTAGAATTGATGAGGGGGCTATTAAAGTTCCCTGGGGGGTGAAAAAAATAATGCGATTTTTTGCGGTAAAGGTGCTTCCTGGTACGTTAACCGGGCAGCTAACCAGCAGCGTAACGGGAGTCCGACATATTGTGTTTTTTGAACGTTTGTGATATGTGCACGTGTGGATTTTGTCTAATTAAGGTTAAAAAAATATATATATATCTTTAAGCGTGTTTTGGCGCGCTTACGTTTTGGGTTTGGTTTGCGCTGCAGAGACGATACGTCACGGTTATGCGATGCATCATGAGGCGTCTCACGGGCTACGTGATACGTCACTTAATAAAGAATATATTTTACAGCTATAGATATTAGCTTTTAAAAAACCATTGAAATTCACAGAAAAAACCATAGGTTATAGACCATATATAGTTAGGAATTTGCATTTACAAAACCTTGAAAATTCACTGAAAAAACCATAGGTTATAGACCATATATAGTTAGGGATTAGCATTTAAAAAACCTTATTTTATTTGCACAAAACCATTGAAATTCCATATATAGTTAGTTGCACTAACTA
Source organism: Lissotriton vulgaris (assembly GCF_964263255.1). Taxonomy (NCBI): domain Eukaryota; kingdom Metazoa; phylum Chordata; class Amphibia; order Caudata; family Salamandridae; genus Lissotriton; species Lissotriton vulgaris. Next base: position 1,137,540,433 of record NC_141695.1, on the reverse strand, counting down.
TATATCGCGGACCCGCAATCCACTGCTAATGATGTCACATATTACATCATTCATGACATGGTCAGTGACATCACTGATGACATCACTGATGACATCTCAAATGACATCACTGATGACATCACTGATGACATCTCAAATGACATCACTGATGACATCACTGACATCTCATTTGACATTACTGATTACATCACTGATGATATCATTTATGTGATAATACATCTTCAGACTCTAATATAACCTTAGATACACTCAGTGTAAATAGGCACTCACAGACTGTCACACATCCATGGAGTTACTCACACACCTAGTCAGTCATGCAAAGAATCAATCACACCTCCATTTCCTCAACTATACAGTTATACACACCTTACTTATTCAAACATATACTAACACATATTTACTCTCTTATACAATCCTTGATACAAGTTCACAATGATTCATACAGCCACTCTCACATTCACTGGCTCTTATGTTCAGTTATTTATATATGTCAACTCTCACATGGAGTGTGTTTTACATATGTACTTACTTTGACATGTAGAACTGAGATATCCATTCACTCACCAATATACTCATGCACACAGTCAACTGTCCATACAGCTGTTTCTACATGCACTTTTGAAGCCATACACCTAGGGAATCAACTGCTCACACATCTATGCACAGAGTTATACACCTCCCAGCCACCCACACACATGCTCAGTCTCCCATACAAATACTTGGGCAACCATTCAATAACCCATATAGTTACTGATATAGCTACTGATTTAAACATGCAGCAGTTTACAGAAGAACATAAATAATGATTGCCAAATTAAGACACTTCAATCACTAACCCATGCACTCAGTGAGACACATTTAATCATTCTCTCATACAGTCAGTCATGCACCTACTAAATCCTTCATCCAGACACTTATACATCCACTCATTCTTCAATATGTAAGACATATTTTAACTTTACAGAAACATACAGTCACTGGGTGTTGTCATCAGTGATGTCATCAGTGATGTCATTTGAGATGTCATCAGTGATGTCATCAGTGATGTCACTGACCATGTCATGAATGATGTAATATGTGACATCATTAGCAGTGGATTGCGGGTCCGCGATATATAGTTAGTGCAACTAACTATATATGGAATTTCAATGGTTTTGTGCAAATAAAATAAGGTTTTTTAAATGCTAATCCCTAACTATATATGGTCTATAACCTATGGTTTTTTCAGTGAATATATATATATATATATATATATATATATATATATATATATATATATATATATATATATATATATATATATATATCCTTCCTGACTGTTGCTTTGACAAGCAGGCACTGACTCCGTGAGTAATTTGGCATAAAAGGTGATTTATTTTAACAAATAAGACGCGTTTTGGCGGCAGGACCGCCTTGATCACTGCATATTCAGTTCTGCAAGTGACTGTGTATATATTGCCACTTCACCAGATTTGGTTAAGGATGCGCCAGGCAGATTCGCGGGCGGTCCAGGTTAGGGCTACCGGAAGCCCAAAATCTCTTTCCAACACTCCTCCGTGCATACACTGAAAAAAGCCCGGACTCACAGATATGCTGTGCAAAAGAATTTATTCATCCAACATGACACGTTTCGGCTTGCGCCTTGATAACGTTTGTAAACATTGTGCGATCATTTACGAATGTTATCCCCTGACTGCCATCGACAGAGGACTATCCCCCACAAGTGCAACATATCACTTGTCCAACTTTGTCAGCCATTTTGTAATGGTAATTAGTATATGCATATATATCTCTTGACATACTCTTTAACAAACATTGCACAAAATTAATTAGCAAACAGGACTTCCTAATTGACTTCTGTACCATTAATGTGTATAAAAACCAATCAAAACATTTCTGCACAATTGTTGTCCAAAATGCGGTAATTTAAATAAACATTCAATTTCCATGTTTCCCTCCAATGTCACTGCATCCAAAACCACAGTATGTAGCTCTATGAGGTTGCAAGTTAAGGTTCAGTAGATGCCGATCAGTTTCCTGACAACCTACAACTCCGCCCAAAATGGGAGGTACTTCCCATGCCGAGTACTAACACCCTATCGCTCCACTCACTATATCAAAATACTCCACTCCTTTTCGTTCCCTGCTCCTTTGGAAAAAACAGACCCGGACTTCGATTGCCGGTGCATATTTTCATTTATTGTTGACAATCTGCCATAACACGTTTCGACCTGGAAAGGCCTTGCTCAAATGACACCACTGCATTAAGGGACTGAACTATTTAAAGTGACAAGTGGTCAACAATATCATAAACACTAAAAACAGACTGCTCAAGTGTACAAACTTGTAGTATCTTAGATGTAACACGATTAGTAATGCATGATTTCTAAAATTCCTGTAAAATAGATAAATACATGCCATAAAATCGGTAATATCAGATCAGTTATAGATACAGACATAAGGTGCTATTCTTGTTCAAATAAACATTTTTCATGCAGCTCTATTTATGTATTACATTTTGTATAAAATATAACTTGATGACCTTGAATTAAGTATTGTGCTATCGTATTAATAAGTAGTCTGTTAAATTGCAATTGTGCCAACGTGGTAAGAATAAAGTGCTATGTGTAATGATTACCACCCATATAAGTTTTCCTAAAGTGCATTGATAATAGCAACGATTATGTAGCTGCTTGTATTGATTGTGTCAAATTGACTAAATGTCCAATTTGAAAGCTCATTTCCTATATATATATATATATATGTATATATATAGAAATCATATATATATATATATATATATATATATATATATATATATACTCCTCCAATCCTGCTTTCAGTTAAAACAGGTCTGACACATGCTCGGGTTGCCAAACTGAATTTTATTGCCACCGGTGCACTTTTGCCAACGTCGCGATGTCCACTGTTACAGCGTCTGGCAGACGCGTTTCGGCGTGTGCCTCATCAGTGCCAGGTAAGTGCTGAATGTGTCATGATAAATCATTTCGCGGGGCTGCTGTTTGAATACACCGAGTGTTCTCATTGGCTGGGACTCATAGATGAAGAAAGCAGACAGGGAAAGTTCCTCCGGTAATCAATGTCGCTGTAATCCCAACCACGAGACCTCGGGCACAGTACACCAAGTCCTGCAATGTGGAACAAACAAACCAAGCAGTCAGATTGTGGTACAGTGACCCATCTTCACACATGATAATGCATTTGCTGCTTCGCCTGCTCCTTTGAAATTGCAGGAACGAACGGGTGGAATATCATCACAGCCGGGCATTCCTTTAAGCAGACAGCCTGCCTGCTCCCTCTCCCCAGTACCTCCAAGACACTTCAGGCTGGGGGGGCGCCGCAATGTGCCTTCTAAGCACTCAAAGTCAAAGGTTTGTCGGTTATGTTGCGGTGCTCCTGAACGAGTGGCGTGTCAGAAATTGCGGAGCCGACCTCCGCCTCACATACTCCTCCAATCCTGCTTTCAGTTAAAACAGGTCTGACACATGCTCGGGTTGCCAAACTGAATTTTATTGCCACCGGTGCACTTTTGCCAACGTCGCGATTTCCACTGTTACAGCCTCTGGCAGACGCTTTTCGGCGTGTGCCTCATCAGTGCCAGGTAAGTGCTGAATGTGTCATGATGAATCATTTGGCGGGGCTGCTGTTTGAATACACCGAGTGTTCTCATTGGCTGGGACTCATAGATGTAGAAAGCAGACAGGGAAAGTTCCTCCGGTGATCAATGTCGCTGTAATCCCAACCACGAGACCTCGGGCACAGTACACCAAGTCCTGCAATGTGGAACAAACAAACCAAGCAGTCAGATTGTGGTACAGTGACCCATCTTCACACATGATAATGCATTTGCTGCTTCGCCTGCTCCTTTGAAATTGCAGGAACGAACGGGTGGAATATCATCACAGCCGGGCATTCCTTTAAGCAGACAGCCTGCCTGCTCCCTCTCCCCAGTACCTCCAAGACACTTCAGGCTGGGGGGGCGCCGCAATGTGCCTTCTAAGCACTCAAAGTCAAAGGTTTGTCGGTTATGTTGCGGTGCTCCTGAACGAGGGGCGTGTCAGAAATTGCGGAGCCGACCTCCGCCTCACATACTCCTCCAATCCTGCTTTCAGTTAAAACAGGTCTGACACATGCTCGGGTTGCCAAACTGAATTTTATTGCCACCGGTGCACTTTTGCCAACGTCGCGATGTCCACTGTTACAGCGTCTGGCAGACGCGTTTCGGCGTGTGCCTCATCAGTGCCAGGTAAGTGCTGAATGTGTCATGATGAATCATTTCGCTGGGCTGCTGTTTGAATACACCGAGTGTTCTCATTGGCTGGGACTCATAGATGTAGAAAGCAGACAGGGAAAGTTCCTCCGGTGATCAATGTCACTGTAATCCCAACCACGAGACCTCTGGCACAGTACACCAAGTCCTGCAATGTGGAACAAACAAACCAAGCAGTCAGATTGTGGTACAGTGACCCATCATCACACATGATAATGCATTTGCTGCTTCTCCTGCTCCTTTGAAATTGCAGGAACGAACGGGTGGAATATCATCACAGCCGGGCATTCCTTTAAGCAGACAGCCTGCCTGCTCCCTCTCCCCAGTACCTCCAAGACACTTCAGGCTGGGGGGGGCACCGCAATGTGCCTTCTAAGCACTCAAAGTCAAAGGTTTGTCGGTTATGTTGCGGTGCTCCTGAACGAGGGGCGTGTCAGAAATTGCGGAGCCGACCTCCGCCTCACATACTCCTCCAATCCTGCTTTCAGTTAAAACAGGTCTGACACATGCTCGGGTTGCCAAACTGAATTTTATTGCCACGGTGCACTTTTGCCAACGTTGCGATGTCCACTGTTATAGCGTCTGGCAGACGCGTTTCGGCGTGTGCCTCATCAGTGCCAGGTAAGTGCTGAATGTGTCATGATGAATCATTTCGCGGGGCTGCTGTTTGAATACACCGAGTGCTCTCATTGGCTGGGACTCATAGATGTAGAAAGCAGACAGGGAAAGTTCCTCCGGTGATCAATGTCGCTGTAATCCCAACCACGAGACCTCGGGCACAGTACACCAAGTCCTGCAATGTGGAACAAACAAACCAAGCAGTCAGATTGTGGTACAGTGACCCATCTTCACACATGATAATGCATTTGCTGCTTCGCCTGCTCCTTTGAAATTGCAGGAACGAACGGGTGGAATATCATCACAGCCGGGCATTCCTTTAAGCAGACAGCCTGCCTGCTCCCTCTCCCCAGTACCTCCAGGACACTTCAGGTTGGGGGGGTGCCGCAATGTGCCTTCTAAGCACTCAAAGTCAAAGGTTTGTCGGTTATGTTGCGGTGCTCCTGAACGAGGGGCATGTCAGAAATTGCAGAGCCGACCTCCGCCTCACATACTCCTCCAATCTTGCTTTCAGTTAAAATATATAAATTCTTCAACAAATGCCCGCGAGCTCCAGGGTAGCACTCAACAGTTCGCCCACCATCCGGTGCTGATTATCAGCCTGCGAAGTACTCCCGGCACTTCATTGTGTTGCCTTTTTTGCCTGATGCGTTTCGCGGCTTTCCGCTGCTTCCTCAGAGGCAGTGTGCAAACAGAGGCGCATTGGATGCTTCCTTTTATTACAATTTAAATGTATGATTTGATTGGTTACTTGCCCCTCGTGGGGCTTGCTTGTTGCGATGTTGAGTATGCAGCCTTGTGGGACATGTAGTCCAGAAGAAGTTCATTCATGACCCTGAGTGGGCTCGTTTCGCCCAACTGTTCAATTAATACCTATTTAATCCCTTAGTAGGTTGCAGGGATGCCTGGCAGGACTCTTTTCAATTTTGGCTCACTGTGCATAGAGGCATGGACTCAGTTCCTGCCTCAGCCTCTCGTGATTATGAGATGGTGCTCTCCCCTCACGGCAGGGCCGCCATTTCCAAATTTTTCTTCACCAAATTCCTGTGAGCTCCAGGGAAGCACTCAACAGTTTGCCCACCATGCAGTGCTGATTATCAGCCTGCAAAGTACTCCCAGCACTTCATTGCGTTGCCTGTTGCCTGACGCGTTTCTCGGCTTTCTGTCGCTTCCTCAGAGGCAGTATGCAAACATGTTTAGCATTTTTTTTAATGTTATATATTTTTGGAAAATGCATGACATTTAAAAAAAACTAACCTTTGTTTTAAGGTTATGATAATGTAATGACATTTAAATATCATACATCATACATATGCACTGTAAATATTTTGGCCCACAATATTGTTATAGTTGATATCCAATACTTTAAATTATAAATACATAAAGTTGATACTTAAGATCTCAATATTTTTCCCCACAATATTTTTGTATATAAAACTTTTGGGGATCTATATCCTACTATTGAACCGGTTTAGGTATACCCCACTATGGAGTGTTAATTAGAAAAACAAGCATTTGCAATGCAATAGGTCTCGCATTAGGAAAATGTGAGCTATTAGTATTGTAAATGACAATTTTTTTAAATATGTGTTGGCTTTGAAAATATATAAATTAATAGCTTTGTTATTCACAAAGCCAATAGCTTACACGTTCCTAACGCGAGTCGAATTGGCTATGGCAATGCTTGTTGGTAGCAAGCAAGGGCAGTGCTGTTGTGGTGCTGAGTGATAATGTGGTTGGGCTGAGTGATGTGGTGGTGTATTTGAGTGATGTAGTGGTGTATTAGAGTGATGTGGTGGTGTCCCAGAGTGATGTGGTGGTGTCCCCGAGTGATGTGATGGTGTCCCTGATTGATATGGTGGTGTTCCTGACTGATGTTGTGGTGTCCCTGAGTGATGTGGTGGTGTCATTGAGTGATGTGGTGGTGCCCCTGAGTGATGTGGTGGTCCCCCTGAGTGATGTGGTGGTGCCCATGAGTAATGTGGTGGTGTCCCCGAGTGATGTGGTGGTGTCCCCGAGTGATGTGGTGGTGTCCCAGAGTGATGTGGTGGTGTCCCCAAGTGATGTGGTGGTGTCCCCAAGTGATGTGGTGGTGTCCGAGAGTGATGTGGTGGTGTCCCTGAGTGATGTGGTGATGTCCATGGGTGATGTGGTGGTGTTCCTGAGTGATGTGGTAGTGCCCCTGAGTGATGTGGTTGTGTCCCTGAGTGATGTGGTGGTGTTCCTGAGTGATGTGGTAGTGTCCCTGAGTGATGTGGTGGTGTTCCTGAGTGATGTGGTGGTGTCCCTGAGTGATATGGTGGTGTCCCTGATTGATGTGGTGGTGCCCCTGAGTGATGTGGTGGTGTTCCTGAGTGATGTGGTGGTGTTCCTGAGTGATGTGGTGGTGTCCCTGAGTGATGTGGTGGTGTCCCCCAGTGATGTGGTGGTGTCCCCGAGTTATGTGGTGGTGTCCCCGAGTGAAGTAGTGGTGTCTCTGAGGGATGTGGTGGTGCTCCTGAGTGATGTGGTGGTGTCCCCGAGTGATGTGGTGGTGTCCCTGAGTAATGTGATGGTGTCCCCGAGTGATGTGGTGGTGTTCCTGAGTGATGTGGCGGTGTCCCTGAGTGATGTGGTGGTGCCCCTGAGTGATGTGGTGGTGTTCCTGAGTGATGTGGTGGGGTTCCAGAGTGATGTGGTGATGTCCCAGAGTGATGTGGTGGTGTCCCAGAGTGATGTGGTGGTGTCCCTGAGTGATTTAGTGGTGTCCCCGAGTGATGTGGTAGTGTCCCCGAGAGATAAGGTGGTGTCCCTGAGTGATGTGGTGGTGCCCCTGAGTGATGTGGTGGTGCCCTTGAGTGATGTGGTGTTGCCCCTGAGTTATGTGGTGGTGTTCCTGAGTGATGTGGCGGTGTTTTTAATTGATGTGGTGGTGTCCCTGAGGGATGTGGTGGTGCCCCTGAGTGGTGCCCTTGAGTGATGTGGTGGTGTCCCTGAGTGATGTGGTGGTGTCCCCGAGGGATGTGGTGGTGTCTCCAAGTGATGTGGTGGTGTCCCTGAGTGATGTGGTGGTGTCCCCGAGTGATATGGTGGTGACCCTGAGTGATGTGGTGGTGTCCCCGAGTGATGTGGTGGTGTCCCTGAGTGATGTGATGGAGTCCCTGAGTGATTGGTGGTGCCCCTGAGGGATTTGGTGGTGTTCCTGAGTGATGTGGCAGTGTCCGTGAGTATTGTGGTGGAGTTCCTTAGTGATGTGGTGTGTAACAGTGAGGGTCTGTGGGGGTGTGAGGGGGTGAGGGTGAGTGAGGGTGAGAGGGCTGTGAGGGTGAGGGGTGTGAGGGTGTGAGGTTGTGAGGGTGAGTGAGGGTGTGTGAGGGTGAGGGGCTGTGAGGGTTAGGAAGGGTGAGGGTGACGGGGGTGAGGGTGATGGGGTGAGGGTGTGTGAGGGTGAGGATGTGTGAGGGTGAGGGTGTCCCTGAGTGATGTGGTGGTGCTCCTGAGTGGTGCCCCTGAGTGATGTGGTGGTGTCCCTGAGTGATGTGGTGGTGTTCCTGAGTGATGTGGTGATGGAGCAAGTATTCGCACGTTAAGCGACTTGCTTGTATCAAGAACCTCAAATGACCGTAATAGACTAAATCAACCTGTTTGTGTTACTAATATTGCACATTTTACACTACACGGGGTGTCCCAGAGACGCTTGCCTATGTGTTTTCTAAAACGTAATACGCTTGCCTCTAAAATGACCGGTGCTTTGCGGGAATTAGTCTGCGCATGCGTCGGTCATATCCATGTGACGTGACGCTCTCGCAGTTCTTGTGGGAATTCGTTGCTCATGCGCAATGCACTTAAAGAGGGCTGCTTTATGTTCTCACATGCTCCGAGCTTGCATTGCCGCTTTTGCAAAGTTGTTTGTTCTGCACTTACCCTAATGCAATAGTTATCATAAAGTAAGGGATATAGTATATCCATTTCATGGTATACAGTGTAATCTTTTATTCTGTGTTTCTAAATTGTTTTCGCTTGCTTTTCATGTATCGTATTCTTTGGGCCTGGGAGGCGCTTGTTACTCCATTTTGGAAGCCTGTATGGTACCAGTCATGTGATGGGGGAAAAGAAAGCCATGCAGCAGTAAAACCCAGCCAGCTGGCAGCCTCGCCCAAGATGCTCCTGGGAACCGACCTGTAACCCAGCAGGACGAAGCTGAACTGTACCTCAGATAGCAAAATTTGTATTAAACTGCTGTATACCCCATTGTCCTCTGTTAAACATATGCCATGGGAAACTAGAATGTAAGGGGTGGGTACAAAAATGAATATTAAGCCTGAGAAAGTCTAAAAATCTAGGTGGTGTGATGACTTAACCTCCTCCTTTGTCCAATCAGAACTTAGGGATTCTTTCACTTGCAACATTGGGGGGTGGTACACTGACCCGAAAAACAGTATAACTAGCATAGGTTTAGCTAGAGAAATTGTCCGACTTGTCCGAATAGCTGACCTGTCACTGACCCAACGCACTCTATAGGTGACTGATACAGAGAGCTGCGGAGCACTCTGTCCGTATTTTCCACAGACCCAGTCAGGGTTTTGGGAACCTTAAGTGCTGGCGAAGCACTTTGCTGGGAGATTCAAGAACCCAATCGGGGTTATTGGCAGATTCCTTGCAGAGAGGGAGTAGCGCAGGCGTTGCAACCGAAGCTGCAGGTGTTGGTCGTACCCTTTGGTGAACCCGGTCCTGATCCAAATCCTGGGGTTATCCTGTCCTGACTGTCCATGAGCTGTACCTGCTCGCCTACTGGCAACCTAAATCCTTGAGTGTCCTTTCCCGCCTTTTCCAACTGACCCGTGGCCAGGGTTAGTCTTCAATCTATCCTAGGTAAATATAAATTGGTGTGGGTGTTCGTTTTTTTAAATTCCCTTTCTAACGTCTCGAATAAAGCATAATTGCATATGTTCCTTTTTCTATAAATGAGAGTTTTCATGCATTATTGTCTATTAGCATGTTCCACTTTTCTACCTACCTTTAGACAAATACTAAATTGTTTTGCACATATAGTTTGTTTCATTCTTACCCTCCCTATAGAGAATAAACATATCTGGATAAGTCAAATTGCATAAGTTTTGTTTCCTACGAACCGTTAGTGAATTTCGAAAGTCTACTTCATTAGTATGTTCCCTTTCTTTACCCGCCTTTAGAAAAATTGTGAAAGTCTGTTGATTAAAATAGAGTGTTCCTTATTTTTCTCCTTCCCTTTATTTTCCGATTTCTGAATGATTCTTACTCTCATCCATAGCTATACGATATTTCTAATTCTAGTTATAGACAGTTTGATCTGTTTCAATCTTTGGCTCATGGCATATGATGATGATGATTAGATAAAGGTTTTGAAAACTTCTTGAGTCTGTGGTCATTATAAAGACTATATAAACATTATTAACCTGTATATTGTATGGTATTGTCTACTTCATCCACAGCTAGCTCCTTAATCCATTGTGATCTTAGGTACCTGTGACAAGGATTGGTAAGTCAGGTACACAGAAATAATCAGAAAGGAACTGAATTGCTGGTAGCAGAGTGTAGGTTACCTGATTAATGTGTAATGAAAATATTCTCATGGGCCCAAGTGTGCATATTTGGTAAGAAAATTAGTCGGGTGACCTGCGCGCTCTATCAGTAATTTTCTGGTAGCAGATTGATGGTTAAGGACTAGTTAAGATAGGTAGATAGGTTATTTGTTGATAACTGTGCAAAATAAAATTGTTGCTAAAATTCTATTGCTATTAAAAATATTGATCGAGCAAATGAAAATTTGCTTTGAAATGTTATAAAATATGTTTTTGAAATAATTTTGATATTGATACATGTATTAACTCAACTCGTTAGTGATTGTTATATGTTGTCTGGAATCCCCGGAGGCAGAATAGCGGGTGGTGAGGAGAATCCACCTCGCGGTGAGGTCAGTGGCTCGAGGAAAATTAGTGCATGGTTAGGCAGAACTGGAAGCGCTAATTAGGGTTTTCTGTATGAATAGTTGAATAAATGATAGCAACGAGTTCGCTAATGAAACTTCAATTGTGATATAACCTAGTAAGGGTCACACGGAAGGAGTAGTAGGTTCATCGGAGCTTGAGTGATAGCAAAAGAGTTCACTAGTGAAACTTTAGACTTAGTATATATCCCGAAAAGAGTGGATGAGTCAAAGAAGTAGCAGGTTCTCTAATGCTTGTGTGAAGGGTAGGCAGAAGGGATCTATCCGCTGTATATGAAAAGTAGACAGAAGAGGTTTACTTGCAGTGAAACAAATCTTTCCTTTCTAGACACTCGAGTACAGTGGCGAATGTTTTACGTTGTAAATTAAATAAAGCACTTGCACTTTAAGAAAGAAAGAGTGTGTCCGTTACCTTGTGAAGGATGGAGTCAGTCGCGGAGCTGCGCTGACGCCACTCTGTGCCGCGCTGGTATTGGTCGAAACAGCGGGTGTGTAACGGAGTTGGTATTGTAAAGGAGGGGTGAGCGCTGGAGCGTGAGAGCGCATCTCACGGAAAGGCCGCTCTCCCATTGGTCGAAACTATTTGCAACCACAGTGTTGATTGGTTGTTGAAATGTAAAAGAAACACTGGCATTGGAAGAATATAGTAAACAGGAGTACGTAATTCACGCACAAACTAGGTTTACGAAGTATATGTGGTATCCAGAATTTTTACCTGATCCGAAATACTTAGGTTTTGCTAAAGAACAGATGTTAAATGGCAGACCTTATAATATGTATGGAAGCAAGAGAAAGATGACTCTTGTAGACAAAGTTAGGATTAAGACCTGAAATTTCTTAGTGGGTCAAAGACAATAAAATCTGTTGGCAAGCTAAACCTATTGATGAAGTCCTGAAGTATGCTAAATTTTGTGAAGATGAGCTGGAAAATAAACTAAAAGAATTAAAAGAAAAAGTTATGTGGGCACAAGTAAAATTAGCAGAACACCAAGAACAACAGTTAAGTAAAATGAATAATACCCAGAATCAAGGCCCTGGGGTGGAGGAAAGCCCAGAGTAAAAATGAGTCGAGAAGAGGCCAGGAAGAAGTTCCCATGTCACGGGTGTGGAAAGATGGGGCACTGGAGGGACGAGTGTAGGGCTGTGCAGAACAATAATGTGCAAATTAATGATTTAAATCCGCAGGCGCAAAATGAGGGACCACACAAGCAACAGGTAAAACAGAATCAGTTGCCTTGTGCACCTAGACCAAACTATAGGAGCAAAGCACAACAGAGTGAGGAAGCAGAGGTTTGGGAAGGAAGGGAGGATAAAAATGCAGCAACTTCGCAATTTTTGTTGAATGATACATTCCTCTGTGATGAACCTTTCTGACGGTGCCTGAGGGGGGAGGACGAGGAGTGCGTGCTTGGCGCCACCTTACCGGTGGACCAGTCAGGGCCATACATTGAAGGAAAGGTTGAAGGAAATGATGTCACCTTTCTGTTGGACACTGGTGCTACCCGTTCTACTGTGAGAACAGCAGACGTTCCAAACCTACCCCTCTCGGGAGAAGCAATCCAAGTAGTGGGCGTTTCTAATCAATTAATTAGTACCCCAGTTACAGAACCAATGAAGATTAAAATAGGGAATTTCAAAGAAATGCATAGATTCGTTGTCTGTGACTCAAGTCCTGTGAACTTACTAGGACGAGATTTGTTGTGCAAAATGAACTGTACCATCTTTTGCACACCAAAAGGCGTTGAAATACAGACAGATAAACAATGTGGACAAACCCACTATGTGTTAGTTTTAGTCACTGTTTTCATGGCCTCAAGTTGGGACACACTTGGTGTATTAAAAGGCCTGTTTTAAAAAGCCCCTCACACACCAACCTGGTTGGTGTCATGCTTCATCATAGGGGCCCCAACCAGGCGGCCGAGTGCCACCCGGTTGTGCTACAACGCCTGATTACAGCGGAGCGGGTGTAAGTGCAATGATGTGATGTGAGTGTTAGGTTAAAAAATACCTCTGGGAATCCTTGCCTTTGTATTTTATTATTGGCGGCCCAGGATATTGATAAAATATGTGTGGTGCAACTCCTGAAGGAGTAGTCGTCCTACGAGTTGTCTATGTGCTGCGGTCTAGATGTTTCAGCCCCATGCATGGTTGTAGGGCTTTCTTCAGGACCAGGGTGGTATTAAGTGAGTGGCAAAAAGATGGTGCCACGTGAAGGTGAAAATTCCTACACACGCGCTAAGGTGTGTGGAAAGAAGAGAAAAGTGCTGGTGTACTCACTGGTACTCCAGGGTAGCAAAAAATCCTGTGGGGAAAGAGAGGGACAAAACAACATACAAATATGTATATTTTCAGCAACATACAATGCAATCTTAAGTTGTGGTGAATACGTCGTTTTGTCACCAGGCCTTAAAATGTGACTAATTGCAAAGACATGCAAGTGATACTGTGGTTTTGCATGCCAAATGTATCTAAGGCGCGCTCTTAGCGATGATTTTATGCGCGCGGTGGATGTATCAATCATATTTTGATAGGCAAAAGAAGAGTAACAAGCAAAGAACATTGCATGCAGATATACTATTGTCGGGGAACAGGGTGCATGCGTGGGAGCTGCTGAAGTGAGGACCGTCGGTCCGTGACACACTGCGTGCGATTTTAATAATGGCATGCTACCGAGTGAAGTTAAATTGTATCACCAGGAATGGCCACATGATCGTAAATGACCGCCCATGTTGCGGTGGTTCTGTGCTACCTAGACATATTTAAAAGTTACGAGAAAAAGTTAAAAGCACTAAAACACCAATATTTACAATGCCACAATGTTCTTTGCAGAAATCGGGGCTCAGGGGGGAGGCACTCTCTGTCTCCGATCTACGGGGGACAAAGAATGAGTGCTGCGGTAAGATTATCGTAGTCGGGAAATGAAAGGCATTTCGAATCGCGCTACTGTTCAAGACCTTACTTGGTAGATGAAGTGTCCTCGCATGGAGACCTATCGTTGGTCCCCCATGGTACCGGCTGGTGCCAGGGCTGTGAGATGCGGCCGGTTATATGCAGCGCTGTAATGTTGTCCCGTCATACTTCGGGTTTAGTTGTGCACTGTGCGCATGCACGCGCATGCGCTGAGGCTAGGGGGGCGAGGCGTCATTATGGCGACCATCTTGAAGTGGAATGGGGATCATATGTATATAGTCACACCACTGTCTTTTAAGCATAGAATAGTGCGTGAAACGTGGGTGGGCTTCCAAAAGGTGGATGTTGATTGTGTGGCAAGTCTATTGCACCTGGATGGTACATCAGACATGGGATATATGCCCTTGTAAACTATGCAGATAGATTCTGATTGTGAGGCATGTGGGTTCTTAGCAATATAAGGCTGTTGGAGAATGAACCGCCAAGGGTGAGGAGAATGTATCATGTTAGTACCAAGGGTGGCAGCTAGTTTTCAGTATGCCTACGGGTAAAAGCAACCGATGGGAATACAGTGGCAAATACTGTTCCAAGGATTAGGAGTTCCTCCTGATGTGCTGACTTGTACTCAAGTGTAGATGGTCTATGTTTACGGCGTAGAAGGACACCCATACTAGCGTTGGCTGAGACTGTTCCATGGGATATTGTCGTGAAGGCCTGTTTTGTGACTAGATAAGCGGTAGATCCATCTTTGTTCTTTTAGCAGCAGCTGCTGCTGTGCATTGGGTATGTTGGGGTCCAGTGCTTCGATGATGACCCATGAAATACAGACCCCAGATGAAGATGGAATTTACAAATTAATATTAATAAGACCTGACTCAGAAATCAAAAGGCTGACAATACAAGACTTACCTGAAGAACTCCAGCAGACGGTGAAACCAGAGGTGTGAGATTTTACTGGAAAAGATGTAGGATTAATGGCAAATGTTGACCCAATTAAAATCTCCATAAAAGAAGATGTAGTTTACCCGAATACTAAACAGCATAAAATGAGTGCAGAAGTAAAAGCAGGGGTTGCCATTGAAATAAAAAGATTATTAGAAGCAAACATTATACAAGAGGTGATGAGCAGTCCTTGTAATTCGCCCATAATTGGAATCAAGAAATCTAGTGGGAAGTACAGGGTGGTACAGGACCTGCGCAAGGTTAACAAAATTGTCGTTCCTTGTTGTCCTATTGTTCCAAAACCCGCAGTGATTTTGTACCAAATTCCATGGAATGCTGGATGGGTTACCGTCATTGACCTATGTCACGCATTCTTTTCAATTCCAGTGCATCCAGACAGCAAATTTATTTTCTCATTTGAATTCGACAGTCATGTTTACGTCTGGAATCGTGTCCCTCAGGGGTACATGGAAAGTCCTACGATTTTCAATCAAATTCTGAAAAAATGCCTTGAATCTTTGGTCTTACCTAGAGAATCAGTCCTGGTGCAATACATAGACGACCTCTTGGTGGCATCTAAAAGTCGGAAAGACTGTGTTGTTGACACCATTGCCTTACTGAACCATTTAGGTAAAGGAGGACATAAAGTATCACCAGACAAATTACAGTTCTGCACCTCCTCGGTGAAATATCTGGGACACCAGATAGAGAGAGGTATCAGAAAGGTTACCACAGAAAGGATTAGAATAATTCGAAATATGGAAATACCAAATACCCAGAAAGAAATCAGAATGTTTCTTGGAGTTGTAGGATATTGCAGGCAGTGGATTGTGGGATTTGCAGTCCTAGCAAGACCATTAATAAAAATGACAAAGTAAGGAGCAAAAGACCCAGTGGAGTGGGATGATGAAAGCATGTCAGCTTTTACAAAGTTACGAAAATGTCTGTATACAGCTCCCGCATTAGGAATACCTGATTACTCGAAAGAGTTTGCACTGTTTTGTGATACACGAGACAATTGTGCACTTTCAGTCCTAACTCAAATGCATGGTTTGCCTAGACGTCCAGTGGCATATTTTTCCGCTACTTTCGATCCAGTGGCTGCTGGATTACCTGGATGCCTGAAAGCAGTAGCTGCAACTTGCATGAGTCTTGAACAGAGTGAATCCATCATTATGGGACATCCTGTAACTGTGTACATTCCACATGCAGTTGTAATCTTACTGACAAGAACTAAAACCCAGTATCTCACACCTAGTCGGCTGACTAAGTATGAGAGAATTCTAGTAGGTGCAGCAAATATAACCATTTCCCGATGCAATATTTTGAATCCAGCTACCCTGTTACCAAATTCACTCATGGCAGAAAGAAAAGGGAGAGGTCGAGCATGATTGCTTTGACCTGACTGAGTTTAGTTCAAAACCACGCCCAGACATCAAGGAAATACCCCTGACTGTTGAAGATTTCGAGCTGTTTGTAGATGGCTCATGTCTGAGACATGCAGATGGAGGCCTAAGCGCTGCCTATGCCGTGTGTACATTAGAAGGTCCAGTAGAAGCATCCTATTTGTATGGAGTTAAGTCTGCACAAGTAGCCGAATTGGTTGCACTGGCAAAAACCTGTAAATTTGGAAAAAGCAAGAGAATAACCATATACTCTGATAGCCAGTATGGTTATGGGGTTGTGCATGACTTTGGCCAATTGTGGATGTAAAGAGAGTTCCTGACTTCTTCAGGTACTCCTATCAGAAATGGAAATTTTGTGCAAGAACTACTGGAAGCAACCCAGTTACCAAAAGAATTGGCAGTGGTCAAGTGTGCTGCTCACAAATCTGGCAATGACGATGTGACAGCAGGTAATCGATATGCTGACCAACTGGCCCAACATAGTGCAAAACATAGAATATCAATCAATACCAAATTGGGGGGGAAGCGGAAACAGCTGCCAACTTATGGTGTTTGAAGATGTACAAACAAGGGAAGAACTGAGAGATTTGGAGAATGCAGCAGGACCAAAAGAAAAGAGAAGGTGGAGAAAATTTGGTTGTCAGCGAAGGAATGAGGATGGTATCATTAGTAACATTGATGATATGCCTGTGTTGCTAGACAGCTTGCTTGCTCCTATGGCTAGATTGATACATGGAGATACACATTTAGGAAGAGATGCAATGGTCCGTGTCTTTAGACAGTCATGGTTTAATTCGAAATTCAGAAACATAGCAGAGGCACTCTGCCAGAGATGCTTGATATGCCAGCAATTCAATCCTGGAAAGAAAGCAGTAGTTCTACCAGGTAAAATTGGAAAAGCAGAAGGTCCTTTTATAAGATTGAAAATTGACTTTATTCAATTACCCCCTTGTCGAGGAAGGAAGTACGTCCTCGTCATTGTTTGCCTATTTTCAAAATGGGTAGAAGCTTATCCTGCACGAAAAAACGATAGCATCACTGTAGCTAAATTGTTACTGAGGGAATTGATACCTAGGTACAGTTTTCCAGGCACAATTGAATCAGACAGAGGTGGGCATTTTCAGAATGAAATAATAGGCCAAATCTGTGAAGCATTTAAAATCACACAAAAACTACACTGTGCATATCGCCCAGAGGCTTCTGGAGTGGTAGAACAACTGAATGGAATGAGAGGAGTGAGAGACTAAGAGGACGGAGAGAATGAAGCTAACAGAGAGAGAATGAGGGAAGGGGAATGTAGAAGTAAGAGGATAGAGGGAGTGAGAGAAGGAGTTAGTGAAGTGGAGTAAGGAGAGTAAGGGAAGGGGAATGAGTGAGTGAGCGAAGTAAGGAAAGAGAGGGGAACAGGACTGACGCATAGCTACTGTGAGAAAGTGAGTTGGGGATGAAAGTAAAGGGAAAAGAAGAGAAAGATATGGAATGAGGGGTAGTGAGGGAACCAGACTAAGAGAACAGGAGTAAAAGAACGGCAGAGAGCATGAGTAAAGAGGGATGAAAGAGGGTGGATAAAAGCGAGTGAGGGTAAGACAAAGGGAGTGAGGAAGTGAGGGGATAGAGGTACTGAAGGAAAGAGTGACAGAAAGGGACTGAGTGAGAGAGCAAAGAAAGATAAGTGAGGGAGTGTGGCTGAGTTATACGGAGTGAGCGTAAGAGAAGAGGAAAGAGAGACTAAGAGGACGGAGAGAATGAGGCTAACAGAGACAGAATGAGGGAAGGGGAGTGTAGAAGTAAGAAGACAGAGGGAGTAAGAGAAGAGTTAGTGAAGTGGAGTAAGGAGAGTAAGGGAAGGGAAAAGAGTGAAGGAGCGAAGTAAGGGAAGAGAGAGGAAGGGAAGTAAAACAGGAGATCTGAAAGAAAGTGAGTGTGGAAGTGTGGCTGAGTTATAGGCACTGAGCGTGATAGAAGAGGAGGTAGAGACTAAGAGGACGGAGAGAATGAGGCTAACAGAGAGAATGAGGGAAGGGGAGTGTAGAAGTAAGAAGACAGAGGGAATAGGAGAAGGAGTTAGTGAAGTGGAGTAAGTAGAGTAAGGGAAGGGAAAAGAGTGACGGAGCGAAGGAAGCTAAGAGAGAGGAAGGAAAGTTTAGGAGAAGGTCTGAAAGAAAGTCAGTGTGGGAGGGGAGTGAAGAAAAGTGGAGTAAACGTGGGGATTGAGAGTAAGTGAGGGAAGCGCAGTAAGGAACGGGGGTGTGGGTAGGTGAGAGAAGAGTAGTTAGGTTAAGGAAAAGAATGTTGAGAAAGTAAATTTTGTATGTCAAACTTACCTTATATGTAATGTAAACTTAATTACATATTTTCAGTAAATTTAATATCTGTGAAAGAGAAAAAAAAAGTAAGTTATAATATTTACAATATAGATTTTACAATACGAGAGACAAAGCAGGAGATTTAAAGTCATAAAAGGGTAGTAAGAGATAAAGTAGGAGTGAAGGACTCAGAAAAGAAAAGAAAGAAATGGTGAAGGAAGGTCAGAGAGAGTGAAAAAGAAATAGAGGGAGAGCAAATTACTAAAAGGATAATGACATGGAAACATTCAGTGACAGAAAAGAACAGCAGGAGAGAGAAATGAAGTGAAAGTGAGTAAGATACTAAAGGAATGTGCATTAGGAAAACTAAAGGAAAATAGGGGAGTAAAGAAAGGGGAGTGAGTGACGGGGAAGCAGGAGTGAGTGACGGTGGATTCATGACAATGAAGGATGGAAGGTGAGTGAGGGTGAATGTAGGGTCGTAAGACAGTGAGGGGACAATGGGAGTGAGGATAACAGAGAGGGAGTGAGGGAAGACAAGTGATAATATGAGAGAACAGAGGGAGTGACAGAAAGAGTGAGTAAAGGGCAGTAAGGTGAGTAAGGGAAGGAGAATGACTGAGGGAGAAAAGGAAGGAAAGAAGGGGAAGAGAAGTGAAGCAAAGGGACTTGGAAAAGGTGAGTGCGTGAGGAGAGAAAGAGGAAGGGGAGTTAAGGATTATGAATGAGGATAACTGAGGAAACCAGAGTAAGGGAACAAGGGTGAGGGAGGGTGAGTGAAGGGCAGTGAGGCTGAGGAAAGAGAGAAGATAGAGGGAGGATAAACGCAAGTGAGCATGAGACAAGGGAAGTGAAAGAGTGAGGACATAGAGGTAGTGAAGGAAAGAGTGACAGAAAGGGACTGAGTGAGAGAGCAAAGAAAGGTAAGTAAGGCAGTGTGGGTGAGTTATAGGGAGTGAGCGTGATGGAAGAGGAGTGAGAGAGTGAGAGAACCGAGAGAGTGAGGCTAAGAGAGAGGGAGTGAGGGAAGGAGAGTGAGGATGTGAGAGGACAGAGGGAGTGAGAGAAGGAGTGAGTGAAGTGGAGTAAGGTGAGTGAGAGAAGGTGACTTATTGAGGGAGCAAAGAAAGGAAAGAAGGGGAATGGGAGTGAAGTAGAGTAACTGACAGCTGGAAAGTGGTGGATGGGAGAGAGGGAAAGGGCAGCGAAGGAATGGAGAATGAGGATAAGTGAGGAAAGTGGAATAAGGGAAGGGTGGTGAGGGAGAGTGAGAGAAGACTAGTGAGGGTGAGTTACCAGGAGTGATAGAGGGTGGATAAAGGTGAGTGAGCATAAGACAAGGGGAGAATAATATATATTTGATAATACAAAATACAAAATAATTTGTATAACATGTTATATGGTTTATTTTTTCTGTTCTCAGAATATATTAAATTTCACTTAAAACAGTGACTTCAATACTACTTATCATATAACAGCGGGCAAAAAAAAACCACAATCAAAATGATTGTGTTTAAAAAACCCATACAACGTTTCAATAAATAATGTAAAAATAAAAAAACATATCTTAACTCACTTTTGATCCATGTACTTTTCCACGAGGCCAAATAGTATATGGAAAGTCCTTTTCTTTGGAAATTACTCAAGAGTATTCTTAATCTTTCATTTACCTGAGTTTCTGAAAGAAAAGCTCCAACATCTTTTACATTATGAAACAATAGTTTTATTTCCACCTCTAGCTTATTTTTTAATAATATTTCCTATAATACTGACAGCACACACTACGTAATACACTTATACTACCTCTATGAGAACTACATGTTTTTTATTATCTTGATCACTCTCACTCGCAAAGTAGTTTTGAACAGCAAACTAATTATTATTAACTGCTCCAATCTTCATAGGCCAGTTACCTTCCCTAAAATGTTGGTTGTAAGAACACTAGGTAAGAATTTTGTAAGTCAGAAGGCAAACGTTTGAAAGTCAATTGAGTATCACTACAGTGTTTCCAGCCTTTTTGACATTTTAAATAAGCTGTGTAATGTCCTGATGTTGTTGAAGGGCCATCATGGTAAATAATTGCTGCAGTTGCAAAGGTTCTTCTTGAAATTAATAATTGAGAAGCCACACATGTTTTAATTAAAGTTGTCAATTTAGTTCCATCAGGTCTACATCGTTGGAACATTAAAATTACATACTGTCCATATCTTTGTATACATAATGTTGATAGCATTGCAGATTTACATTGTGTACAGACCATGTTTTGATCTGCTCTTCTAACTATAATATTAAAAGACACTGATTTGCAGTCTGGTAAAGTCAAATATATAAATCTTTCAGTGTCTATTGTAGTACTACTTGAAAAGGAACAATTGCCTCAGTCATGCTTCCACTTATAAGAAAGGCCAAAAAGATTTTCAACATCTACATCTTCATCTTGCAATACAACAAGCATATACATTAGAAATTCCTGACAATCTTGCTGAATATTCTGTGAAAATTGATTTATACCAGAACATATGTCTAAAACATTTCGAATTTCAGAAACACTTCGTATTTTTGTTCTATCACTGCTACATTTCTCAAACACAGAATTCAACAAAGAACTCGGGGCATATTATCAAGGGGGTTTATCTCCGCTTTTTTGGCTTTAAAAGCCAAGAAAGCGGAGATAAAATTATCTCCTTATTACCTAGCTGTCGCTAACACCAGTTAGCGACAGCTACTAGGAGATAGCGACCATCTTGGGCCCCACTTTGCATGTCAGTGATATTTATCACTAATGACATGCAAAGTGGGCGTGCCAAGATGTTAGCGAGTGGAAACAGTCGCTAACATCGCTATCTCCTATTACCAACTTTTGGAGATATTCGCGCTAAGTGCGAATATCTCCAAAAGCTAACACCTGCCCTGAGCAGTTCTTAGCCATGTTATCCAATGGGAGGTGGATAACATGGCTAAGAGCATTAGCTCGCTAATGCATGAATATCGCGGACTTTTCAGCGATATTCATGCATTGCGGACGATTTTTATCGCATTTGCGATAAAACTTGGTAATACCAAGGTTTATCTGCGATAAAAATCGCCGCAGCTCGGCGAGAATTTTTTCACGCTAACCAAACAATAGCGATAATTATCGCTATTGCTTGGTAATATGCCCCAAAATCTTTGATCCCGATTTTCAGCAATCTGTTCTTGTACAGTTTGGAGAAAAAAACAACATTAACCACTACATTAGCATAGCAGTTGACACCAGAACTGTTTTCAAACTGAAATCCAACAACATCTTTAACTGAATCCTTTTCCTTTCTGCTTACAATTACTGGTTCATCTACTTTTTTTCTTTTTGCTACAACTTCACTACAATTTTTCTCATTTCTTCTTTTTTGACCTACCACACGCTTTTCAAATAGAGGATATTGAGGTAAATTTGGAGCATACTCTCTTCTTAACCTATTATATTCTTTTACACAATTTAGATCTGCATTAATCTTTGTCTCATCAAAATCAATCAAGTACAATCCAGATAAAGTTCTGACTCAAGATAAAGCAACATATGCCATACCCTCCTTGAACACAGAACTTCCAATATACACTAAAGCACTATCTACACTTAAACCTTGAGATTTATGAATAGTCACCGCATATGCCAAACAAACAGGAAACTGTTTTCTGCGGACATATAAATCTTTCACAAGCAAACATCGAGCAGAAGAACGACTGATTTGTTGTACTTCTTCAATACCATCAAATTTAATTTTTATAAATTCAATTCCATCTCTATTTCGGTAATTCACAAAATCAACAACATGACCCATTGCTCCATTTACTAAACCTCTTTCCACATGTAAATTACGTCGTAAAATGATACGACAATTTAAAGATGCATATAGAGTCTTTTCCAAACCAGCAGTTTTAGATATTGTTTTCTCAAAAGAATCCAATTTTGATTTCAACTTTTCTGACAAAATAATAGTTGCTCCTACATGTTCTATTTTATCAATTGCTTCCAGTTTCACAATCTCTTGATTTTCCAACTTTAACATTTTGTTGTTGAAGATTGAACATTCTTGCAGAGTTGACATCAAGCATATGACAGATTTGTTTTCAGGAATTTTCCTAAAAATATTCTCTGGGAGAATGTTTTCTTTTGGAAACAAATTTGAAATTAATCGTGCATGTAAAGCTGCTTTCCCATGCTCACTTACTTTTCCAATTCACATCTTGTAGAATCTTTTTATAATCTTCATCCTTTGCCTGTCGCATATTTTGTAGCAGTTCTGCATATTTGAAATTTAACCATATGTTAACATTTCCAATGCTTCCTAGGCACTTCCTTGTATCTACATGTGTAAGCATTTTAAACACTGGTTGTCCTTTCACTGGAGTAAGTTGCAGTAGATCTCCAAAAATAATGATGTGTTTGCCTCCAAATAACACCTCATACTCTGTTTTAAGAATTTCTTGCATTCTTAAATGCACAAAAGCAAGCATTACATTTGATACCATACTTACTTCATCAATGATAAGAAGTTTCATTTTCTTCAAGACTGGGGAAACTTAACAACAAGCTTCTCCAGATAGCTTGTAGTATTGTAATTTATTATAATACTCTACTGGCAGCATCAATAACCGATGTAAAGTAATCCCTTTAATGTTATGTGCTGCCAACCCAGTTGGAGCGGTAACCACACAAGACATCGATGACTCCGTTTTTTTCTGCAGATAAGTTGCAATTGCTTTAATCAGAAAACTTTTTCCTGTTCCTGCTTCTCCACTCATGTACAGTCGGACAGATATAAATGATGTACATGAGCACTCTTTTTTCTCATGAGATAAACCATGCTCAATCTGTTCTGTGACTTCATCATATATTTGTCTCTGCTCAACGTTTAGTTCTTTTTCCAAATCTTGTAAGTTAACTACATCCTCCTGAGCTTGTTCCATGGCTCTTTCAACTTCAACCATGGCAGTGGCAGCTTCATTTTGTATAATTGGTCCTCCTAGAGGATCCTGACTCAATGAAACAGAACTCTGGCTGTCTTGAGAACTGTCTCTAGCAATCTCTGCTGCAATTGTAGCTTCTTGCTGTATTTCCTCGTTCAACATTTGCAGATAATTTGAAAAAACAGGACATTCTATGGTATCCTTGGTTGCATTGAATGAATCTTCATAACTAAGAAAATCTCCAAGTAGTTCCTTTT
Source organism: Lissotriton vulgaris (assembly GCF_964263255.1). Taxonomy (NCBI): domain Eukaryota; kingdom Metazoa; phylum Chordata; class Amphibia; order Caudata; family Salamandridae; genus Lissotriton; species Lissotriton vulgaris. Next base: position 1,137,516,791 of record NC_141695.1, on the reverse strand, counting down.
CTTTACGCCAAGGCATAAACCGTTGCAAAAGAGCTAAGTAATAAAATTCCCTTTTGTCTGGAGATTCACAACTCAACTTTCGATGATTAATCAAATGGCCTTTTCTTTGTTTCACCTGACAGCCTTGACATTCAATTACAGCATATACACCTTTATATTGATATCTTCTGTGATGTTCCTCAAAAAGTATAGTTTTGCAGAACTTCATACAGACAAATGTTTTCAAGATGACTACTTCTATTTGGATAGTATGTATCCAACATGTTTGTCTTCAAAATATCTGTACTGTCTGGTTCTTTCTCCACCAAATACTCTATTTCTTGTACAGATTTCAAAACTTGGTTTTGTGTTGCAGCAAGACCTAGACTCACCCAAATGATGGTTCTAGATTTGGCATATAGACTTTCTGATGATAACCGATCAGAACATTCATATGCTCCAATTTCTCGATGCGACAACATCTTCAGACTGTAACTGTATAATTTCTTGCTTAGACTCTTTCCATGTGAAATCTCCTCCCACATTTCCTACAGTTCCGTCTTTTCTGATTTTGTGATTTAAGACGTCACATATCGAGCCACAGCAATAGAGTTGTCAGCAACATATTGAATATCCCTGTTAGCATTCCACATGGACAAAATGACTGGGTTGTAGTCATTTATGTATTTGGACTCCTCATTTCTTCTTAGGTTGTATGTAATTTTAGGTGATTTTCTTGTCACAGTATGTCGCAGAGAAGACATAAAATTGTTCACTCTTCCTTTCGATGTTACTGGACGTGGAAATGCAAAACGACATTTTGTGTAGAACTTGTCCTTGGATTTGTATTTTCGACGACAATATTTTCCACAACAATGGGTTTTAGAGTGTAAAACTTGATGTCTTAAATTGCTTTCTTCTGTACTTTTCGGAACAGCACATGTAGAATACTGTTCAATGAAACTCATCACTTTCTCATCTGAATCTGTTCCAAATTTGGGTGCATCTTTAATCCATAGCAGCATATGTATGTGAGGAGCACCTCTTGCTTGATACTCCTTTCTCCAAAAGAAATCCAAAACCTCTCCAAGGGGAGGATTTTGTTTGTTTGTAATAAAAGACATCATAGCTTCAAACCTATGATTGAAATATCTGCATACATTAACTGGATCCAAAGAGCACAGTTCTCCAGGTGTCTTGTATTCAATATTTTTAATGTTTTTATTTGCCTCTTGTAGAAATTGAAGTAAGTCTTCCCACGCTTACTCTGCACAGCTAAGAGTGAGGAACCATGTAGGAGTTCCTAAGTATCTTAGCACACATTTCAATTCCCCATGACGACGGTACCAATGCTCGTTAGTACCACGCTGACATGCCATGAGATTAATTAGCTGAGATTCCAAAACACTGTCTTGCATTTTTACTTTATCCATAAAGTCCTTTGCCGAAACATTTTGTAGATGTACTCCACTTTTCAGTATATGGTTCACTGCATAAGAAAGTCCAAACAAGTCCCTCTCAAACAGTAGATGGAACAAATATGGAATACATCGACGAAACCTTGGATCTTCTGCATATAAACTTGACGTCCGGTATTCAGATACAGGAATTTGAACAGGTCGGTCATCATATCGTCCACCTTGACCTGTTGGAAATAACTGTGGAAAACAACGAGCTTCAAAACTTTCTCCCCATACACTAATGGGATTTCCTTTTGCTTCTTTCATTTGAAACAAGTCAATATCATTCCCCATTACTTCTTTGGAATGCAATGGATGAACACTATAATGTTCATAAATTTCTTCACTTCTAGAGACATCAACTTTTTCAATTTGCCCAGCTGAGAATTCACTGTCCTCTTCTACAGTTGTTTCCTCTTCTTCTACATATACATTTTTGTAATGGTGATTATTTTTTTACCAAATACAACGTTGCCTTTTTGACTTTCTTAACATCCACTAATTCTTGCCAGATTTTCTTACTCTTTGTCGGAACACCATTAACTAGAATAACCAGAGTTTCCTCTTCTACTTTTTCTATTCCAATTGTATCAATATTTGTCTTAAAATCTAGAGGCAAATAAACAACTCTTCCCTTTAATCCTCTCTGTAAATCTGAAGGAGGCAATTTCCCTGTCTTAGGCTCCATGCGAACAATAGCCTGAAAAGGATGCACACATTGAATCAAAATAGACTCATAGGTTTTTAAATCCATCAATTCAGAAGGAATGTCTACCAACTCCAGATTATTATGAACAGCTCTAGCAGGCATTCTGTTTTCATTTAATTTATTATAACAATATTTACAAATACGTTGATCAGAACCCAAATCAAAACAATTTTCTACCAACAAATAAGTTGCAAAATCCTTCCACTCATTATTATTTTCCATTTCACTTTTTACATCTAAATCAACTAATCTAGTCTGATTCTTATAATGAGTTCGTCGACAACACACACAAGTAAAATTAGGCCTTTCACTTGAATTGACCTTAAACTTTGTAATTTCATTGTCAAATTGTTCTGTACTTGAAATCTCTACATTCTCTTCCACATTACATTCTATTACTCTACCATTTTCTGCACTGTCCTCTTTTTCACCGAAGTAACAAAACTCAATTTCTTCACAAATCTTCTTCACATCTAATTCAGTTCCATGCAAAAGAGCACTGTTTAACTGTTTTAGCTTAAGTGCTGGACTTTTTGTATAATACAACCTTCTCACTAATTTCCTCACTTTATTATGATGCACTGCTAACATCCTAAAATGGTGAAAAACGCTCTGACATACTTTTCTTGAAAGACAAGCCAGTGAATGCCCATGCAAACCTGTTTTTCTCTCACTCTACAAGGATCTAACTCTTGCAAAATTTTCATTTTTTTGTTTTAGACTTTTCTTAGTATATGTCCGTAAGAAACTGCGAAACAAATCAATTGATTCCTGTCACTTACTACAAATACTACTGCAATTCCAAGTATACACTGGAGCCTTAGGACATCTCCCTAAAACTTCATCAACTAACACCTCTTCTGTATTTGTAGGCACAATCTTTTCTTTTTCAACCGGACAACCGTCCTTCACCTCATATGCTCGACCTCTGGTGTCAACTATATGCACCAAATCATTATCCTGAAAGTAACTTTCTTCATTAAAAAATGGCTCACAACTTGAACTATGCTTCCATTCCCCAGAAAAAACATCACAAAAATTTGTCCGATTAATTACACTTTTCCACTTACATTTTGATTTGAACACATTGATTACCTTATCTAGTGTACGAATTCTATTGATTACTAAACAAAATAATTAATTTTTCACTTTAATTGCTTCATCCACAATCTTCACTATGCTTTTTTTTTCATGTAAAAAGCAGTCTTTTTTTTATACAGATTTACATTTTTTAATACATTATTAACTATTCTGTTATAAAACATTTGTCTACGAATTTCTATAAATTGATTTCTCCTTCTATTGCTAAAAACAATATCAACTCCTTCTACAGGTCTAACATTTTTGGAGGGGCACAGTTTTTTCTTTCTACTTACAGATGCCTTATTCTTCATTGAAACAACATCTTTTTTTGACATTTCAATAACTTCTTTAAAAACTCCTTAGTTTGCTTACCAGGAGCATTATTTTTTTTCACTGAAGATTGTATTTTGGATGAGTCTTGTTATTCAGTTTCCTTGGACCGTAAATCTTGTTTATATATTTTTTTACGTCTTCCCTTTGACTGCATATTCTTTTATCTTTCTATAGATGATCATAATCTAAAGTAAAGAAAAAATAACATATTATAGACCACTACAAACATTCTACATAGCAATTACAATAAGTAAACGATATAAACACTAGTTTACAACATAACTTATTTTATACCACACCAACTGTGTCACAGTAACAGTGCAGTATAGTTTCATTATTAATCTTACTCTCTCCAGCACCATCTCATTCTGTGCCTGTGTCTTATGTCACTCTATGCCTGTGTCTCATCTCAGTCTGTGCTTGTGTCTCATCTCACTCTGTGCCTGCCCCATCTCTCTCTGTTTGCGTGTGTCTCATCTCATTCTGGTATATGTTTTATGGTAAAAAGTATGGCTTTAAGATTTTTGACAAGGATCACACTGAGTCTCTATATGAAAAAAGGAATTATATTTTCACATTTTTCAATAAGGTCACCTGTGTCTGCTCATAGTTTGCATCTCTAAACTAAAAGGGTACTCTGTGCCTGTGTCTCACCTCACTCTGTTCCTGTGTCTCATCTCACTCTGTGCCTCCTCATCTCTCTCTCTTTCTGTGTGTCATTTGTCTGATTGCGTGTGTCTCATCTCACTCTGATAAATGTTTCATGATAAAAAGTATGTCTATTACATTTTTGACAAGTATCACACTAACAGCCATATTCATCAACCTGAATTGCGCTCGCAAATGGCCAGATTCTGAGAATCTGGCCGTTTGCGAGTGCGATTTTTGCATTTGGGATTCATCATCCCAAATGCAAAAATCGCTATTTGCGAAATCGCATATTTGCGAGGAATTGGATTTAAGGAATCTCTAATAGAGATTCCTTAAATGCAATTCATCACCCTATTTGAAATTGCGAATTCGCAATATTTGGTCGCAATTTACCACGAAATCTGACTTCGTGGTAAATTGCGAAAAACGAGTAAAGAGCACTTTTGTGCATTTTTTACTTTTGCATGTTACACACACACATGTCCTCTGGACATGTGTGTGCGCAACACCTGTTCAAATGTGCATTTGAGGGGTGCTACAGGGTGTCCTTTGGACACCCCTGGCACCCTTCAAATCGCAATCTTATTTGCGATTAGAAAATTGCTAATCGCAAATAAGGAATACTCCCCATTCATTCCTATGGGCCTTTTGGCCCATAGGAATGAATGGGGAGTTTTTCCTTATTTGCGATTAGCAATTTGCTAATCGCAAATAAGGAATCAGTAGGAATCGCAATAAATTTTGCTAATCCTACATGAATCCCGTTTTACGAGTCCTTAATAGCGAATCGCAATAATTCGATATTAGGGCCTCGCAAAACGGGAGATTGATGAATCAGGCTGTATGTGTCTGTATGAAATAAGGATTTATATTTTGAAATTTTTCAATAATGTCACCTGTAACTCCTCACAGTTTCCATCTCTCTAACTCTCATCAAACTATTCACCCAGATCCATTTAAAATGAAGCATAACTCACAGTGTGATCTTAGGCACATGACCAGGATGTTACATGTAATCTACCATATCTGTTTCTGCATGCACTATGTGTGTCTCTGCTCATACTATTTCACTGTCTATACTGGCAAAAAACAGACTACATATATATAAGCAAGACATAACATTCCTTTTTCATTTCAACAGCACACCCTGGAACTTGATTGCACAGCTAACAGCCTGTTTCTGAAGTAAGAGGCCTAACAGACATGCTGCCTAAGATTCCCTACTAGTACATATGCTAAAGCCTAACTGACTTTATGAAAAAATGTATTTCCATGTTTTTAAACACATCAACTAAGCAAATTATTCACCCAGATCCATTTAAAATCGAGCTTGACTCACAGTGTGATCTTAGGCACATGACCCGGATGTTACATGTAATCTACCATGTCTGTCTCTGCATGCAGTATGTGTGTCTCTGCTCATACTATTTCACTGTCTCTACTGGCAAAAAACTCACTACATATATATAACCAAAACAAACCTTCCTTTTTCATTTCAACAGCACACCCTGGAACTTAATTGCACAGCTTACAGCCTATTTCTGAAGTAAGAGGCCTAACAGCAAATGATTCACCCAGATCCATTTAAAATCGAGCTTGACTCACAGTGTGATCTTAGGCACATGACCAATATGTTACATGTAATCTACCATGTCTGTCTCTGCATGCAGTATGTGTGTTTTTGCTCATACTATTTCACTGTCTCTACTGACAAAAAACAGACTACATATATATAAGCAAGACATAACATTCCTTTTTCATTTCAACAGCACACCCTAGAATTTGATTGCACAGCCTAGAGCCTATTTGTGAAGTAAGAGGCCTAACAGGCATGCTGCCTAAGATCCCCTACTAGTACATATGCTAAAGCCTAACTGACTTCATGAAAATATGTATTTCCATATTTTTAAACACATCAACTAAGCAAATTATTCACCCAGATCCATTTAAAATCGAGCTTGACTCACAGTGTGATCTTAGGCACATGACCAATATGTTACATGTAATCTACCATGTCTGTCTCTGCATGTAGTATGTGTGTCTCTGCTCATACTATTTCACTGTCTCTACTGGCAAAAAACAGACCACATATATATAAGCAAGACATAACATTCCTTTTTCATTTCAACAGCACACCCTGGAACTTGATTGCACAGCTTAGAGCCTATTTGTGAAGTAAGAGGCCTAACAGACTGTTACATCCTGCTTTTCCTCTTTCTCTGTCCTACTTTAGTGTTTGTTATAACTTGCTCAGCATGTATCTATGATGTCACATAGGGTTCTGATTGTGTATGCTTGATTGGAGAGTCAGTTACATCTGAGGCTGAGCAGGAGTCCATCTGCTCCTGGTGGGGTTACAATTGGACCTACATATTCCTGTATTATCAACTAATCTTCAATAAATCAGATATATTTCTATCTACTGGATATAAGGATTTTCTTTTAATTGTTACACAGACATGCTACCTAAGATTCCCTACTAGTACATATGCTAAAGCCTAACTGACTTTATGAAAATATGTATTTCCATATTTTTAAACACATCAACTAAGCAAATTATTCACCCAGATCCATTTAAAATCGAGCTTGACTCACAGTGTGATCTTAGGCACATAACCACGATGTTACATTTAATCTAACATTTCTGTCTCTGCATGCAGTATGTGTGTCTCTGATCATACTATTTCACTGTCTCTACTGGCAAAAAACAGACCACATATATATAACCAAAAAATAATATTCCATTTTCATTTCAACAGCACACCCTGGATCTTGATTGCACAGCTTAGAGCCTATTTGTGAATTAAGAGGCCTAACAGATATGCTGCTTAAGATTCCCTACTAGTACATATGCTAAAGCCTAACTGACTTTATGAAATATGTATTTCCATATTTTTAAAAACATCAACTAAGCAAATTATTCACCCAGATCCATTTAAAATCGAACTTGACTCACAGTGTGATCTTAGGCACATGACCAGGATGTTACATGTAATCTACAATTTCTGTCTCTACATGCAGTATGTGTGTCTCTGCTCATACTATTTCACTGTCTCTACTGGCAAAAAACAGACCACATATATATAACAAAACATAACATTCCATTTTCATTTCAACAGCACACCCTGGATCTTGATTGCACAGCTTATTGCCTATTTGTGAAGTAAGAGGCCTAACAGACATGCTGCTTAAGATTCCCTACTAGTACATATGCTAAAGCCTAACTGACTTTATGAAAATATGTACTTCCATATTTTTAAAAACATCAACTAAGCAAATTATTCACTCAGATCCATTTAAAATCGAGCTTGACTCACAGTGTGATCATAGGCACATGACCAGGATGTTACATGTAATCTACCTTGTCTGTCTCTGCATGCAGTATGTATGTCTCTGCTAATACTATTTTACTGTCTCTACTGGCATAAAACAGCCACTGGATCTTGATTGCACAGCTTAGAGCCTATTTGTGAATTAAGAGGCCTAACAGATATGCTGCTTAAGATTCCCTACTAGTACATATGCTAAAGCCTAACTGACTTTATGAAAACATGTATTTCCATAATTTTAAAACACATCAACTAAGCAAATTATTCACCCAGATCCATTTAAAATCGAGCTTGACTCACAGTGTGATCTTAGGCACATAACCAGGATGTTACATGTAATCTACCATTTCTGTCTCTGCTTGCAGCATGTATGTCTCTGCTCATAGTATTTCTCTGTCTCTACTGGTAAAAAAAAAGACCACATATATATAAGCAAGACATAACATTCCTTTTTCATTTCAACAGCATACCCTGGAACTTGATAGCACATATAACAGCCTATTTCTGAACTAAGAGGCCTAACAGACATGCTGCCTAAGATTCCCTACTAGTACATATGCTAAAGCCTAACTGACTTTAAGAAAACATGTATTTCCATGTTTTTAAACACATCAACTAAGCAAAATATTCACCCAGATCCATTTAAAACCAAGCTGAACTCACAGTGTGATCTTAGGCACATGACCAGGATGTTACATGTAATCTACCATATCTGTCTCTGCATGCAGTATGTGTGTCTCTGCTCATACTATTTCACTGTCTCTACTGGCAAACATTTTTCAAGAAAACATTTTCCATAGTAAATCATTTTTTACACAGAGCACATCCCATTTAAATAACCACTACAAAACAAGGCAGAAACCTAACTTATTTCCAAGATACATTTCAAATATGCCCCATAAATTTTTTAACAGCATTACAAAAAAACATGTCACACAATGCAGGAATAAAGAAGCACAATATGCTTCGTAATCTTCCCCATAGTACATACATCAGTCTATCTTTATTAAAAGAATCATTACTCACCTTTAAAAATGCTTTGGAAGATGTAAAACAGTGTCAGTCACACACACCAGATTTTCTTAAGCAGAATCTCTGAATAATGCTTCTGTCACTGTAGCCTCAGAATAATGGCACAGATTACCTCTCATTTCAGACCCATATTCTTGTACATAACCAATGAAAATTCTTCCCACACAAATTCAAAACCAAACTGCACATTGTAATTGGTTGTACATTTCAAAACATTGAAACTCACATAATATTCACCCATCCCCCCATTGCTCATTCACCCTGTTACCATGGGAACACCCACCTAACCCAGCACAGAGTTGAAAAGTTCATCATACTATGTTGCAAAAGAATACAGCAAGGGTGTTTGACCTCTCAATGTAGTAGCTAATCATATGCAATGTTTCTCTCAATGACTTTTTCTCAACCATTAGAATTACTTCTTTCACAAAACAGATGCATACACCCTAATTTTCAGTGGAGAATGTTAAGAAACCACCAAACATTTCTTGTTTTTCAAGTGCACTGAATCTCAACCATTTTTCTTTTTTTCATTACTCCTACTTTCAAACTGCCATATCATTTCCACAACTCATCTGAATACAAGCACATCTACCTTCAAGATGTCAAAAGTCTGGTTTGTGGGTCATAGCTTTGTTCACTGGAGTGAGAAATATGCAAGTAACAGAGGCATTTGCAACCTTGATTTACCAAATGTGGACATTGTGTGGATTGGACCGAGAGGATTGAGAAGTCACCAATTGATACCATTGGTAACATCCTTTATGCATCTACCACACCCTGACCTCATAGTTGTGCACTGTGGTGGCAATGACCTGGGCACTTTGACTGGGGTAGGTATGGAAATGCTTTTAAAGTACATCTTTGGGCAATTGATGTCACTTTTTCCAAAAACTGCCTTGGTATTTTCTAATATATGCCAAAAGCAAAAATGGAACTGGTCCAACCAATTTTGTCCACAGATTGAGAAATCAAGGAAACATGTGAATAAATCTGTTTCTGCTTTCCTCAGAGACTATGGTATAGGTTCCATTTACCACAACAACTTGTGTTACAACATGCAAGGCATCTATAGGAGAGATGGTGTTCATTTTACAGATGAGGGGAATAGAGTCTTCCTCATGAATTTGAGACTCTGCATCGGTTCCTACTTGTAGGTACAAAAAACACCCACATAACACAACAGCTCTTTTTAGAGCTACCCTATCTCTAAGCACTCTAAATTATTTTTTTACTCTAATTTTTTACACTGTTTTTCCCCGTGGTGCGCTCAGGGTGCGCGTACCGGTGAGCGTACATGGGAACGCACCCAGCGCTTACCCCGCGGAAATTTAAAAAAAAAAAGTTTTTTTGCCCTTCAGGGTCCTTATAGCCTCCCCTCAGAAAACCTCCCCCTTTTAATCATTTTTACCCTTTTATTTTTACCTCATGTGTCTCGTTTCTACCGAGACACAAGATGGCGGACTCTCCGGACTGTTTTCAATGTTGACAGACATCCGACAGCCAATCAGCTTTCTGCTCGCGCACTCCCGTAGCTGCCCGGATATATATGTATTTTTGAAGTTGCTTTTCATAAAAACCACTGGAGCAATTTAAAACAAATATGGAAAAGGCCCTACTACGTACCAGTATCTACCATTTTGCCAAGTTTGGTGTAATTCTATTCAGCAGTACGGGCTGTAGCCGTGTCTAAATGTCCTATGGAAAACTGCATTGGAAAAAACACTTTTGAAAGTATTGAAAATTAGAACCAATCAAAATTTTACTTACGTTTTGAATTTGATTGCGATGAAGTATGATTGGCTATGTATATATGTTAAATGAGAGGAAAACACGGCCATTTTGAGATACTCCTCTCTGAGGTACTTTTGAGAAGAATTTTGGGTGCTCAATTTCTGGAGTTTGAATTACACAGAACTAACTCTTCTCCTACTTACAAAAAGGTGAGTTGTTAATTTGTAAGAAGAACTATGTTATACACTTTAAGATAATCTGGAAAATGTTTTCTCTTAGCTATTAACAGTCATTCTGTTATAATTATGGATTAAGATAGACTTCATCACATGCAGTCCTTTATATTTCTAGTTCCTGACCGATACCATTCAGTACCAATTAATTTTAAAGAACTAAATACTTGAATAAGCTACTTTTATATTATGCATTTATAAAAAAGAAAAATGAAAGTGATTACTTTTTTCTGCAATTTACAGCAAAAAATGTGAAATTAAAATGAATCAGAATGAGGAGACCAAGGAAATTTCTTTTGAAATTACAACTACATCGCTTGAAATTATGTCACAGATATTGGCAGCACCATTTTATCACAAGGAGGAGATGACATTAATGATTTTCTTGATGAATCTCTAGACGAAGAATTTATTGAATGTTTGGATACAATAGAATACCAACAATCATCATTGACCACTTTTCATGAGGAGATTGATCATATGATTGAAGAGGAAATTCCAGATGAGGACATGCTACAAGCTCTATTAAATTATGAAAATTCTGAACAATAAATTATATTTACAAATTAAAAATTAGTTGACATAGTATTCATTTTTATTTCTAATTTATGAGGTAGTAGCGAAGTGATTGTAGTATAATGTGATACTTTTTATGTAACATAGGAAGTTTACTCATATTTACTTCCCTTCTCCCACTGTATTTTTTCCAATGTATATTTGGCATCTCTTCTTCATCTCCTGCCTGCTTTCTCTCACTATCTGTCTCTGATGCACCCTATCACCGCCATTTTGTGTAGTTACAGAAGAGAGTGAAATATAATACTTCAAAACGTGAAAAGGGACCAGGATAGAGTGCCCCTCACCCCCTAGACCTTCTCAGGGGGTCCCAAAAGGATCTGTTTCTGCTTTCCTGAGAGAATATGGTATGAGTTCAATATACCACAATAACTTGCATTACAACATGCAAGATATCTACAGATGAGACGATGTACATTTCTCAGATGAGGAGAACAGAGTCTTTCACTTGAATTTTAGACTCTGCATCGGTACCTACTTGTAGGTACTTAAATCACCCACATAACACAGCAGCTCTTTTTCGAACTACCCTACCTCTAAGCAATCCAAATTCTTATTTAAAACTATTTTCCTTCACTGTTTTATCCTGTGGTGCGCTCAGGGTGCGCGTACTGGTGAGCGTACATGGGAACGCACCCAGCGCTTACCCCGCGAAAATTGCCAAAAAAAAAAAAATGTTTTTGTCCTGCAGGGTCCTTCTAGGACCCCCTCAGAAAACCTAGGGGGTCAGGGGATGTGTACCCTGCCCCCTTTTAAACATTTCCCTCTTTTTATTTTCACCTCTTGTGTCTCGATTCTACCGAGACACAAGATGTCGGACTCTCCGGACTGTTTAGAATGTTGTCAGACATCCAACACCAATCAGCTTTCAGCTCGCGCACTCCCGTAGCACGCCGGGTGCGCTCCCCGGTACGCGTAATGGTGAGCGCTTGGAGCGCGCCTATAGATATATATGTGTTTTTGAAGTTAATTTTAAAAAAAAACACTGGAGCCAATTTCACCAAATATAGTAAAGCAAAGGCACATCTGTGTACCAGTCCCTACAATTTTGCAAAGTTTGGCGTAATTCCGTTCAGCGGTTCGGGCTGTAGCCGTGTCAGAACGTCCTATGGAAAATTGCATATGGAAAACACGTTTTGGGACCCCCCTTTTTTCTCAGCCCCCACTTCACGAATTCCCCCCGAAACTTTCAGGGAAGGAGCGGAGCGGAGCTGGCCAAAATTTTGGAAAATTACAAGCAAATTCCTCAACCGGCGCCAAAGTTATTCCCAATAGAATGTTACGGATTTCCTATTGTAGCTAGGTCCTAACTATAGCTACCTACTGGTGATATATATATATATATATATATATATATATATATATATATATATATATATATATATATATATATATATATATATATATATATATATATATATATATATATATATATATATATATATATATATATATATATATATATATATATATATATATATATATATATATATATATATATATATATATATATATATGTATATATATATATATATATCTTCGCTCCAACTTGCCCTTGCTTGAACAGCACGCAAACACGTAGGTAGGTGGCAAACCTTTATTTCTTGGGTACAACTTTTCTGTTGCAGGCAGCTTTAATCCGACAGTCAGTTACGCGATGAGCCTGACGCGTTTCAAAATTTTCTTCCTCAGAGGCATTCGCTTGGCTGATTGTGTGCACCTGGTACTGTTATTCACACCACGTTGATGCCACGCCCCTAATGCAGTGGGAGCATTGTGGGAGAAGTAGTCCAGGTTAATTTCATATCCTATGGTGGCACTAATGTCTGTCAATGTTTTCCAGCCCTCAGATGGGCCCTGCCAGCAATGTCCAGTTTAAATCCCTCCTTTGTGTTCCGCAATGCAGCTCGATATTTATCAGCCACGCGGCTCCCGGTTATGGGGTGGTGCAGGTTCGGCGGCAGGACCACCGCCCAAATATCTTCGCTCCAACTTGCCCTTGCTTGAACAGCACGCAAACACGTAGGTAGGTGGCAAACCTTTATTTCTTGGGTACAACTTTTCTGTTGCAGGCAGCTTTAATCCGACAGTCAGTTACGCGATGAGCCTGACGCGTTTCAAAATTTTCTTCCTCAGAGGCATTCGCTTGGCTGATTGTGTGCACCTGGTACTGTTATTCACACCACGTTGATGCCACGCCCCTAATGCAGTGGGAGCATTGTGGGAGAAGTAGTCCAGGTTAATTTCATATCCTATGGTGGCACTAATGTCTGTCAATGTTTTCCAGCCCTCAGATGGGCCCTGCCAGCAATGTCCAGTTTAAATATATATACATATACACATATATATATATATACATCATATATATGCGTCATGCTGGCTAAACTGCAATAAAAAGATTATGCACTGAACTATATTTTTTGGTTGGAGCACATTGTTTGGAGGTCTGTACCTGAGTGCTTGGAAACGGAGGTTCCTAAGTTTCAGGATTTCTGCTGTATATATATATATATATATATATATATATATATATATATATATATATATATATATATATATATATATATATATATATATGTATATATACATAATCTTTTTATTGCAGTTTAGCCAGCATGACGCGTTTCGACTGCGGAGCAGCAGCCTTGATCACATGACACCCCGGACATAGTGCTCGACTTAAATAGAAACAATTCCTGGTCAGGCTAGATTGCTTGGCAAGTAGAAACTGAGAAAATACTACCAATGATTACATGAACATCCTGGATCCAAATAGACAATGTACATGGTAAATTGTAAATACTAGCAATAAAAACATAAATTTGTTTTGAAACCAGATAATATGTTTTTACTATAAAAAATGCAATACAAAAGGTAAATATTGATAAAACCCTATAAAAATCAGAATCAATCAATATTATTATAGTCCTTAATACAAGTGAAGGCCTAGTGGACAGATGAAACCATTGAATAATTCTAGGGTCCTTATGGATAGTTCTAGTTTCTGTGTAACTTGCAAATAAAATCAACTCCTTAAATAAATTGCTAGTGAAACATTTTACAAAATCCCAATGTGCAAAGTAGTGCATGACATCTAGGAAGAACATGATATTAAATTTCATATCACAAATAGATTCCAGCATAAAAAGTATAAAATTATTGTAGTAAGAGAAACCAGAATCACACAAAGCTTAACTTCATAAAAAAGTGAAAATCATAAAATGCCTGGCAAAAGGTGGAAAAGTTTCCTTGCAATATTTCATTCATTATAAATCAAGTCATGATAATACCTTCAATTGGTTACTCCTTGACAATGAGACAACAAAATATTAGCAGCAGTAGTAATAATAAATCTAAAAGTACAGAGATTTATACTACAGAAAATTTCTTAAATCCTCCCCCATATTAAGCCCATTGGGGATTCTTGTATCTAACAGCAGGATATATTTAGACTCAAGTTGTCTGAGCTGTTTCTCTCTATTTCCTCCCCTGATGTTTTTGGGTACATAATCTATAACATAGTAGCTCAGATCATTCAAGTTTTTAGCATGTATGAGCTTAAAATGTCGAGCAACTGGGTAGTTGTCGTCGGATTTTACTATGGCTCTCAAGTGCTGCAAAATGCGGACATAAGCTTGTAATTTTGTACTCTCAACATATTTTAACTTGCATGTACATTCAAGTATATATACAACATGGTCAGTGCGACATGTGTATAGGCCGTGAATTTTAGTGGGAGATGTTTGACCAATAGATTGATATTCGGAGGTGTTAACACCGAACTTGCAAGCTCTGCATGAGATGCACTTGTGAAATCCCGTTCTGTTAGATAACCAATTCCTTTTAACTGCTACTTCTGGGCTAGATTTAACTAGTGCATCCCTCATTGAGGGTCCCCTTCTGAACGTGATATATGGTTGTGCAGGGAGCATTACTGATAAAGTGATATCTGTTTTTAGGATGGGCCAGTGCTTTTTAATTATAGCCATAACCTTCCTCTTTTCTGTGTTGTAAGTTGTTATAAGTCTAATAGGTTCCAGGGCTAGAGGATCACCTCCAACATCCTTGCCTCTTTTCAAAGTACTGGAACTCATAGTATTGAGAAATTAATCTCTAGATTGGCAGTTAGCATTCTCTTTAGCTTCAGTGAGGGTTAGCTTGCTGTAGCCCCTTGCCAGAAACCTCCCAAACATTTCTGTCTGACAAATCTCTAAGTCATTGGGTGAACTACAGATCCTGCGCATCCTTAAAAACTCCCCATAGGGAATACTTTTATTCAAGTGCCCAGTATGTGCGCTACCAGCGAGAATTGCCGGCCGTTTATTTGCGGTGTAATTTAGTTTCAATTTTTTCACTCTCAATGTAAATCTCTACATCCAAAAATTGGATTATACTCTTGCTGATATTTGCAGTAAATTGTAGATTAAGTTCATTGAGATTAATGATGATTTTAACAAACTCCTCAGCTGATTCTATAGTACCTTTCCAGATCATACAGATGTCATCTATGTAATGCCAAATTTTCACAATATTGGATTCATACACATCCTTGAGGGTGCCCATGAGGACGTGCTCCTCCCACCACCCTACATGTAAACATGCATAGGTTGGAGAGAAACACGCCCCCATGGCCACACCCCTCAACTGTTGATACATGGTTTTGTCAAATAGAAAATAATTATGTTCTAAACAAAGTTGAATCATTCTCAATAACATTTCATTATGTTGGCGATATTCGATGCTGCGTTGATCCAGATAGTATTTAACTGCCGCCATACCATCTTTATGGTGGATACCTGTATATAAGGCGCAAATGTCCATAGCCATCAAAACATAGTCATTTTCCCACTTTACATAATTCAATTTAGATAAAAAGTGACCTGTGTCTTTGATAAACGTGGGCAACATTTCCACTATATCATGCAAGAAGTAGTCCACATATTTAGATATGGGTTCCATGAGGCTTTTCTGAGCCGAAATAATAGGTCGACCTGGAACTAGGGAAGTTTGTTTATGGATTTTTGGTATGAAATACAAAGTTGGTATGATTAGAAAATCATTTGTAAGAAAACCATATTCCTCTTTACTTAACAATCCTTCACTTTTCCATTGGTTCAGTTCTTTCGTGATCGTGTCCTTTAAGATTTTCATATCATTCATAGTTACTTTCAAAAACAAGAAGTGTCATTAAGGTGAAACCTATGGTTTTTTAAGTGAATTTCTGAGGTTTTTTAAATGCTAATTCAGAACTATAACTTGTCAGAAACCTATGGTTTTTTCAGTGAATATATACATATATATATATATATATATATATATATATATATATATATATATATATATATATATATATATATATATATATATATATATATATATATATATATATATATATATACCTACTGGCGGTCGCCAGTAGTTATATATAGTTAGGATTTTTTCCCTATGGGATTTTTGAAAATTCTATGTCTAATAACTTTGGCGTTTGTGGACGGAATTGGCTGAAATTTTCAGGAAAATGGCACATTTTGTTTCTGAGCAGCCCCTGAAAATTTGGGGGGTGTTCGGCAAGGGGGGGCCGAGAAAAAAAGGGGGTCCCAAAACGCGTTTTTCCCATGTTAATTTCCATAGGGCGGTTGGCCTCACTTTTAGCCCGAACGGCTGAATGGATTTGCACGAAACTTGGCAAAATTGTAGGGACTGTTAGCCCGATGTGCCTTTGCTAGTTCTCAATATATGTGCTCCAGTGGATTTTGAGAAATTAACGTTCAAAATAAGATATATATCTGTAACAGCACTCCGGGTAGCGCTCCGGTTCGCGTACTTTTCGCGTAACGGAACTTTGCGATGCGAAGCTGATTGGCTTTCCGGTGTCTGTCAACATTCTAAACAGTCCGGAGCGGCCGCCATCTTGTCTCTCGGTAGGATCGAGAGACAAGAGGAGGCCAAAACAAAGGGGGAAATTACCATAAGGGGGCCTAGTAGATCCTCGTTGACCCCCTAGGTTTTATGTGGAGGTTTTAAAAGGTCCCAGAAGGGCAAAAAAAAAACATTTTTTTTTTTTTACGTGGTGAGCGCCTAGTACGCGAACCGAAAAGCGTTCTGGGCAGCGTACTATAAGGATAAAAGAATGATAGACTTTTCTAATACTGTATGCTAATTGTTTGTTGTTTTTGTTGATTTTTTTTTGTTTTCTTTATTTTTAAAGTATTTTTTTTATTTTGATTGTGTTTCATAATTCATTAAACTTTCTAACATTTCATTGTCAGAAATTTCAAAATTGTCATTGAATATATTTTGTATTCTATGAGGGTGTAACATGTCCTCATTTTTAAGCAGGTTATCCACTGCTTCAACACATTGTAGTAGTTCCTGGTCTCTACTTTGATCCATAAATTCATCAATGTTTCCTTGGCTGCTCTCTTCCATTTTAAATTGAACTTGCTGCTCGCCTTCCATTTTGCCTGAAATTTGGATTAAAAAAATATATATTAGTAGAGATAGGGCACTGTTGGGATTAATTTTAGATAAGCAGTTTTTATCAGTGAATTTATCTTTTGGCAGTGTATAGTATCAGAGTGGAAATAGGACTATAAAAAAGTGTATGTGATTTAACCAAGACAAGCCTAACTCCATTCATAACTATAACAGAGAAGTCTATCTAAATCCATAACTACTACAGAGGGATAGTATATATCTATCAGAAAAAGTCTACCATATTAAGTTATAGTGCACAATATACTTCAGTTTTAAAAATAACAACTTACCTTCACAAACAAGTTGAAGTGTTTAGTAGCTATTCAAATGTAATGTACAACAAGAAGTAGCAGTCAAAATGGCTGTGTTTTCTTCTCTTCCTTTATATATATTCAGGTATATAACCAATCAAATGTCAGGTAATATAAGTAGAAAATGAAAGTAACATTTTCATTGGTTGTCAATTCCAACACTTCAGATGTGTTTTGTGAAGTAATTTACCTCACAGTATTTAGAGAGGTCTACAGGCTTAATGGCTAAATGGAATTTCAATCAAATTTGTGAAAATGAAAGGGGTTGTTATGTAGTATGAGCTAATCTATATTTGGTGAGAGTGTCTCCAGTCGTTTTTCTGTGAATTACTTTCCCACCTTTTTTTTTGGACCGCTTCCCGGGAAGCGGTCCGGTCCGCGAACTAGGAGCGTAACGGGAGTCCACCATTTTGTGTTTCGGTCGAATTAAGATATAAAATGGAGAGCAAATAATGTTCAGAATGGGTAGAAGGGGGCACGGTACAAGTATTTTGACCCCCTAGGTTTTCTGAGGGTGGCTGAGGAGGACCATATGTGCGGGGAAAAACATTTTTTTTTTTTAATTTTGCGCGGTTAGCTTCCAGTTCGCGTACCGGGTAGCGCTCTTTGAGCGTAGTTTGTTGAAAATTACAGAAAAAAGTTAGAGAAAAATAATAATTGTGAGTGATCAGATGTAGGGTAGCTCTGAGAAGAGCTTTTGGGTTTATGGTACATTTTGGTACTTATAAGTAGGTACCAATGCACAGTCTTAAATTCAAAATGAAAATTCTGTTGCCCTCATCTGAGAAGTGAACTCCATCTCCTCTGTAGATATCTTGCATGTAGTAACGCAAGTTATTGTTGTACAAGGAGCCCATTCCATGGTCTCTCATGTAAGCTGAAACAGATTTGTTTACATGCTTCCTCGCTTTCTCAATTTGTGGACAAAATTGGTTGGACCACCTCCATTTCTGTCTTTGGCATATATTGGAATATACCAAGGCAGTTTGAGGAAAAAGTGCCATTAATTGCTCAAAGGTGTCCTTTAAAAGCATTTCCAGACCTACCCCAGTCAAAGTGCCCAAATCATTACCTCCACAGTGCACTATTAACAGGTCAGGTTTTGGCAAATGCATAAAGGTTTTCACCAATGGTATCAATTGGTGACATTTTAATCCTCTTTGGCCCAACCACTTAATTTCCACATCTTGTAAATTGAGGTTAGGTAAATTTCTGTTCTCAGCATACCTTTGAGCCCAGTAGATGTAACTATGTCCAACAATCCAGACATTAAACATGGTGAGAGAAGGTTGGGCTGCAGTCAGATGAAGTGTGGTAATGATAGGGCAGTAGGAGTTTGTAAAGAAAAAAAACTGTGGATTTCCAGTCCTAATGATTCATTAGCAGTGATTGGTGTATTTTCATTTCTGAAAACAGAAAGTTAGGGTGCATGGATGTGTTCTTTGAAAGATGTAATTTGAATGGTCAAGGAAGAAATTTGATATGCAACCCTGAGTAGGCCTCACCTTAAACAAACTTTTGGAGAGGACACACCTTATCGTCATCCTGAATCAATCATTTAATCTATCACATTTAACATCTATTAGTTCTACTGCTTCATTTCTTTAATCCTTACTTTCCTGCGTTTGCTACTTCCCTCATTCCTTTCTCTATTACTTAATTATTCTACTCCTTCCAGTATTTTTCTCAGTCCCTCTCTTCTCATACTTCTTCATTCTTATTCACTCATTCTGTCTCTATTAATGTTACTGTTTCTGAATGATCTCAACATTTTTTTTAAAACAAGAACAGTAAGTATAAGGGTAGGAAACAGACAGTTATGTTACAAGAAAGACAGCTATAGGAAGTAAACAAAAGATACTGTTACTCGCAATCCACTGCTGATGATGTCACTGACCATGTCAAGAATGATGTAATATGTGACATGATCAGAAGTGGATTGCGGGTAACAGTATCTTTTCTTTACTCCCTATAGCTGTCTTTCTTGTAACATAACTGTCTGTTTCCTTCCCTTATACTTACTGTTCTTTTTTAAAAAAAAATGTTGGGGTTCGCGTACCGGAGTGCGAACTGGGAGCGAACTAAAAGAAATAGAGGTTGGCAGAGTTTCAAAAATTCTACCAATTTTTTTTATAATGGGGAGGTAGTTCTGAAAAGAACTTTTTTTTTGGTTTTTGTTGTTTTAAATTTTTTTTATTATTTTCTGAACATTTTTTATATTTTTTTTGTTTTTTCTGAACATTTTGTAATTTTTTTGTTTTTTGGGGGGGAGGGGGGAAACAAAAATGATTCATTGAAAAGGGCTCAACAGGAGCAACGAAAAAAAGAAGAATTTATTTTTTGGGGCGTTTCGGGCAAACATAATTATTGATAGCTTTCACTATAAGAGTAATGCTACTTTCTCGGTAGCATATTAATTGGTTACACCGCACGCACACTTGCTTTACTTCCCCCAAGTCCATTTGAATGTTCGGGACCACCTCCCTCGCCTCTGGTCCCGATACTTCTTGGACAACAGATCTTCTCGCCATTGCCGGGGGATTTTGCTGTTCATCACGAAGCTGGGCAGCACTATAATAGTTTGGGTGCCACCTACTCATGTGCCTGTGCATCGTGTAATTTCCGAAGCTGTATTTCTTGTCAGTCCCCCTTGAAAGTCGATCGTCGCAAATACGGCAAAACACATATCTGGCATTGACTTTTTTTTGCCCTTCTGGAAATTTAAAAAATTGCCAGATGTAGTTTTCTTTTCTATTGTACCTCCTGGGCTCCTCTGGCAAAAACTCAGGCTCTTCCTGTTCTTCCTCCTCTTCTTGATCTTCCTCTTCTTCTATGATTGCTTGAGCAGGTGGTCCTCTCTTCCCATGAGGAGGTGGAGGTGGTGGTGGGGGTACACTAGCTGAAGCAACTAATGAAGGCATTGCTCAACAATGAAAAAGGGTCTTTCTCTCACCAAGATGAAAGTCAGAGTGAGGCAAGAAGGAGGGGTTTTCATCATTTGGGAAAAGCAAAAGTTCTAAACCAATGAAAAGTGTTAATTTTAGATCACATGACCTAGTATTACATCATTGGGAAACCAAAAGTGAAATGAACCAATGAAAAGTGTTATTACCGAGTCACATGACCTGCTGTGTTTACGTTTCGTGCTTTGCTCCGCTTTCCGGTCCGCTTCCGGGTCCGCTAACTTGGCGCGTCCAATGACGTATTACGCGACAACGCAAAACGTCATGCTAACGTAACAGTTACGCTAAAGGAACGTTTACCGGTTCGCGGACCGAGCCGCGGCTTTAAATTGAGCTAACGGGAAGCTGACCGGTTCGCGGACTGGGAGCGAAACATAAAATTTTTTTTTTTTTAAATTGTCTAAAAAACATGTAAAATATATTTTAAGATTTAAAGAAGAATACATTTTACAGCTACAGATATTAGCTTTTAAAAAACCATTGAAATTCAATGAAAAAACCATAGGTTATAGACCATATATAGTTTGGAATTAGCATTTACAAAACCTTGAAAATTCACTGAAAAAACCATAGGTTATAGACCATATATAGTTAGGAATTCGCATTTACAAAACCTTATTTTACTCACACAAAACCATTGAAATTCCATATATAGTTAGTTGCACTAACTATATATCGCGCACCCGCAATCCACTGCTGATGATGTCACATATTACATCATTCATGACATGGTCAGTGACATCACTGATGACATCTCAAATGACATCACTGATGACATCACTGATGACATCTCAAATGACATCACTGATGACATCACTGATGACATCTCATTTGACATTACTGATCACATCACTGATGATATCATTCATGTGATAATACGATGAACCTCTTCAGACTCTAATATAACCTTAGATACAATCAGTGTAAACAGACACTCACAGACTGTCACTCATCCATGGAGTTACTCACACACCTAGTCAGTCATGCAAAGAATCAATCACACCTCCATTTCCTCAACTATACAGTCATACACACCTTACTTATTCAAACATATACTAACACATATTTACTCTCTTATACAATCCCTGATACAAGTTCACAATGATCCATACAGCCACTCACACATTCACTGGCTCTTATGCACAGTTATTTATATATGTCAACTCTTACATGTACTGTGTTTTACATATGTACTTACTTTAACATGTAGCACTGAGATATCCATTCACTCACCAATACACTCATGCGCACAATCAACCGCTCATACAGCTGTTTCCACATGCACTTTTGAACCCATACATTTAGTAAATCAACTGCTCACACATCAATGCACAGAGTCATACACCTCCCAGCCACCCACACACACACTCAGTCTCCCATACAAATACTTGGGTAACCAATCAATAACCCATATAGTTACTCATATAGCTACTGATCAACACATGCAACAGTTTACAGAACAACAGACATAATGATGCACAAATTAAGACAGTTTAGTCACTAACCCATGCACTCAGTGAGACACATTTAATCACTCACTCATACAGTCAGTCATGCACCTACTAAATCCTTCATCCAGACACTTATACATCCACTCATTCTTCAATATGTAAGACATATTTTAACTTTACAGAAACATACAGTCACTGGATGTTGTCATCAGTGATGTCATCAGTGATGTCATTTGAGATGTCATCAGTGATGTCATCAGTGATGTCACTGACCATGTCATGAATGATGTAATATGTGACATCATCAGCAGTGGATTGCGGGTGCGCGATATATAGTTAGTGCAACTAACTATATATGGAATTTCAATGGTTTTGTGTGAGTAAAATAAGGTTTTGAAAATGCGAATTCCTAACTATATATGGTCTATAACCTATGGTTTTTTCAGTGAATATATATATATATATATATATATATATATATATATATATATATATATATATATATATATATATATATATATATATATATATATATATATATATATATATATATATATTCACTGAAAAAACCATAGGTTTCACACCAGTTATAGTTAGGTGGAAATTTTACTCGCATAAAACCATTGAAATT